>NC_053392.1:56664040-58158207 GCF_905171765.1 Bufo bufo
TAGCAAAAATGAGAGCGGGTCGGAGGCTGTGGGCGCAACTGATAGAGAAGAACTTCCAGCCCAAAGATAAGAAGTCGCTGTTACTGCGAGCCCACTGTCAGACGTCGGGGTGGTCACTTACAGAACAGGTGAGAGATCACCGAGAGCGTTACCTATAGATACAGGTGCAGGAGAGCGCTGTCTGCCATTTTACCGCTAATTGATTCCAATGCATCAAAAATGAAGCCACATTTCAGATTATCTTAATTGAAAAAATCTCCTGCCGTTTGATGTATGCAGCCCCTGTGCAGACTGTTCTCTAGTCCCTATCTTTTTTTTTATTTTTCTTTATTTATAGCTTTATTTTAGACCTCATTCCTACGACTGTTGTTTGGGTCCGCATCCAAGCAGCATTTTTTTTTTCCGGTTCTGATGCGGACTCATTCACTTCAATGGGTCCACAAAACATACGGACAGCACCCCGTGTGCTGTCCGCAACCGTAAGTCCGTTCTGTGGCACCCGCAAAAAAAAAAATTAGAATATGTCCTATGCTTGTCTGATTTGCGGACAAGAATAGGCATTTCTATAATGGACTGCCCCTTTCCCTTCTGCAAATTGCGGAACGCACGCGGCCAGCCTCCGTCTTTTGCAGATCCGCAATTTGCGGTGGTCTGAATATAGCCTAACTGTAATCCCTTAGGAGGCTTGAACATACGATATATATATAGGATACTATTGCAGTCTATGGGATGTTCATTGCTGCCTTGGGCAGGGCTTTTCAGGCAGTTAACCATTCAGAAGGCTCCAGGCTGTCATGGCAACCAATCAGGGGCCCGTGATGTCGTGGTGGGAGCTCCGACCTGAAGACAGGGTGAGCCCCCTCCCTCTGTCTACGTGGTCGCTATTGACAGCAGCATCCCAGGGGTTAAATGACCGGGATTGGCGTCATGTATAGAGCGACTCATGTAAGCTTGCTCCATGCCTGCCCTTAACCCTCATGACATATGGGAATGTCATGATGGGTTAAGGGTTTAAAGGGGTTCTCCACTTACAACTTATCCTCTACGCACAGGATAAGGGATAAGTGTGTGACTGGCGGGGTCCATGCTGGGTCCCTGCTGTTCACATGACTGGGGGCCCACGCTTCCTCATTGACATGTTCTACTCTGTTGGGAGATAGCCGAGTGCTTGTTCCAGCGATCGGCACGGACCCCCGCTGATCAGGAAGGGAATAAGTCCTTGTCATGGGACAAACCCTTTAACACTGTGTGAAAATTTGATTAATTTTTTCTTGGATGCATTGGAGAAAAAAAAAATTGATGCAAAGCTGGACATAGCCTTCAAAATCCTAAGGTGTACTGAGGAGCGGTCCTCCATGCCTGCTGCCACCACTAGGGGGAGCTTACTGAAGACACATTTTCTTATTGAACGCTATAGAAGCTGGAAAACCTTGCATGTGTGTGCCCCCTACTGGTGGCTGCGGGATGCCAGTATGTTATATGATGATGATAATGACTTATACATTGGCAGGACCCATATAACAATGTGGTTCGCACCGTGATTGAAGCCATGGCCGCCGTTTTCGGGGGCACTCAGTCGCTCCACACTAACTCGTTTGACGAGGCTCTAGGTCTGCCCACTGTCAAGAGCGCGCGGATCGCTCGCAACACCCAGATTATCATTCAGGAGGAGTCTGGGATTCCCAAGGTGGCGGACCCCTGGGGTGGATCCTACATGATGGAGTGCCTCACAGAGGACGTCTACCAAGCTGCTCTGAAGGTGAGGGGTGCGACTGTTACTGTGTGTCATGTCTGTACGTACAGATGTAGCAGAGCTGAGTCCTGCCTCCTCTATCTCTGTGTTCTGCAGCTTTCCTACACACCGTTTCATTTCCTCATCATTTTCAAGAACTCTGTTTGCTATCAGTGAATGGAAACTCCTCAGTCTAGAAACTGAAACTCTTAGGGACCAAGTTTTGTTCAGATTATTCATTTATGTATTGAGAAGGAAGATGCAAAGCCAGGATTTAGCCCTTTACCCCCTCACAGCCCTGGACCACCGGGGTGTTACTACCAATTTCTATACCACGCTAGAGTAAAACTAACCCTACAGCCACCAAGTATGTGGTAGTGATGTATGGTGGTGTTACTTGTGGTTGTAGTGTGTTACTATATGAGGGTTTTATGTCTACTGTATATTATATGGGCACTCTATGATGGTATCATGTGATATGGGAGCATTCATTGGATACTGTATATGCTTTTTGACCAGGGCTGTATTTCTTTTTCTAATATACAGTACAGACCAAAAGTTTGGACACACCTTCTCATTCAAAGAGTTTTCTTTATTTTCATGACTATGAAGGCATCAAAACTATGAATTAACACACGTGGAATTATATACATAACAAACAAGTGTGAAACAACAGAAAATATGTTAAAATCTAGGTTCTTCAAAGTAGCCACCTTTTGCTTTGATTACTGCTTTGCATACTCTTGGCATTCTCTTGATGAGCTTCAAGAGGTAGTCCCCTGAAATGGTTTTCACTTCACAGGTGTGCCCTGTCAGGTTTAATAAGTGGGATTTCTTGCCTTATAAATGGGGTTGGGACCATCAGTTGCGTTGAGGAGAAGTCAGGTGGATACACAGCTGATAGTCCTACCGAATAGACTGTTAGAATTTGTATTATGGCAAGAAAAAAGCAGCTAAGTAAAGAAAAACGAGTGGCCATCATTACTTTAAGAAATGAAGGTCAGTCAGTCAGCCGAAAAATTGGGAAAACGTTGAAAGTAAGGGCTATTTGACCATGAAGGAGAGTGATGGGGTGCTGCGCCAGATGACCTGGCCTCCACAGTCACCGGACCTGAACCCAATCGAGATGGTTTGGGGTGAGCTGGACCGCAGAGTGAAGGCAAAAGGGCCAACAAGTGCTAAGCATCTCTGGGAACTCCTTCAAGACTGTTGGCAGACCATTTCAGGGGACTACCTCTTGAAGCTCATCAAGAGAATGCCAAGAGTGTGCAAAGCAGTAATCAAAGCAAAGGTGGCTACTTTGAAGAACCTAGAATATGACATATTTTCAGTTGTTTCACACTTGTTTGTTATGTATATAATTCCACATGTGGTAATTCATAGTTTTGATGCCTTCATAGTCATGAAAATAAAGAAAACTCTTTGAATGAGAAGATGTGTCCAAACTTTTGGTCTGTACTGTACGTATGTTAACTGGTTTGGAACCGCGGTCTGCATTAACCCCTCGTTTGTCTCCTTCTTCATGTATTGTGCCGCGCAGCTCATTAACGAGATTGAAGAAATGGGTGGAATGGCCCGAGCCGTGGCTGAGGGAATCCCAAAACTGCGCATTGAGGAGTGTGCGGCCCGGAGACAAGCTAGGATTGATTCAAGTGAGCGATGACACCGATATCTAACGTGACCTATGACTTCTGTGGTAAAATGTATAGCAAAATTGATGGTACCAGTGCAGATTAGTGATGTCGTCGCTATCGTGCCCATGCACACAGACACGCCAAACATTATCAACCCCTTCGCACTGAATATTTTTTTTATTGTTCATTTGCTTCCTAAACACAAAGCTAAGCAACTTTCTAAATCAGATAATTTTTATTTGATTTTTTCGAAAATCACAAAAATACAAAGGAAAATAGTCTGTACAGCATACATGCAACAGTTGATGACAAAAATACCATAGCATTACACGATCGGACAAGTTAAGCAACTTTCTAAATAGTGGGCATTAAAGATACCTCAGTGCATTTTGCTGATGTAGAGTATGCGAAGTCCTTCTTCTATCTGCTGAATGTGACGTAGATCTAACATCATACTCCTCTGGCTGTGGGCTCTCTCTCTTTCCATCTTGCTCTCTCTCTTTCCTCTCCCCTTCTCTCGCAGTGTTAGAGAGAGTAGGGATGGGGAGTGGAATGCACATGGCAGATCAGAGAGTGAAGAGGTGGGAAAGCATCAATGTCTTCTGGAAAAGCAGATCTCACAGTCTGTAGACTTGGAGGAGAGGACACTTAAGACAGTTTGCAGGGGGAGGAGGGAGAGATCTCATAGACCAGTGATGGCGAACCTTTTAGAGACCAAGTGCCCAAACTGCAAGCCATAAACCAATTATTTATCGCAAACTGCCAAGACGGCAATGAAACCTGAATAATAGTCCAGTATAGTATATCTTCCTTGTACTTTATCATTTAGCTATAATACCTGCCTGCATTCAGTGCTCTGCCTGTGCCGTTCATAGTGCGCCCTGCGCTGACGAATGGCAGGAAAAGTCTAAGGCATATTGGTACACCATAGACTCTGGCCATAGGTTCGCCACCACTGTCATAGACTGTGTATAAGTGTAGAGAGAAAGCAGAGTATCCATGGCTGACTCTGCATGGGGGGGGGGGGGGGATCACACACTCCTCAGCGCCAGTGTCTTGCAGAACCAGAGAGAAGAGAGGCCTCATGGACTGTAGAAAGGGAAATCAGTCCAGGAATGAAGCTGTGCTGATATATGAGAGCTAGTGACGGCAGAAGCATCCTGGACACACAGACATCACATCCAGCATGTGTTACTGGGAGGACACTTCCACATGAGAAAAATCTGAAACTAAGAGCAGGTTGTAAACTGAGTGTGAGGAGGACCGAAACCTAGTGCAACAGTAAATTTGTCCCGTTGTGGAACTCTGCAGACGGCGGCTTCCATTCTTTGTGGCAGCAGAGGTACAAGCTGGAAGTAGCAACCCTGTATCTTCTAACCCCATAACATAGCAGCAGAGGTACAAGCTGGAAGTAGCAACCCTGTATCTTCTACCCCCATATCATATTTTATATTTTTTTTATAGGTTTTGCTTTTTAGGCCCTAAAACATGTATATGCAGATAGTGACCAGTAGATGGCAGTATTGCATCATAAATCAGGCTGGTTACAAGTTCTGCTGCATTTGCTTGATCTGGATGAATAGACACAAGCAGTGAAGGCGTCTCGTGGCCTGAATGGAAGTATAACATCAAAGCTTGTGGACCCCCGAACAAAAGTTCCACCTTATGGAACATTACACCAAGGATGTGGTTTAATTGCACTACATACAATAGTTGTTACTGTCATGTGTATGAACGCATATTGCGCTGCTAGTTTCTAACTTTTTAGCCAAACACATGACCAGTAAGTAACGTTTTATTAACTGCTTTGCCCACGTGTCAGTATTCACTGTAGTTCTAGGCATTCTACTCCTGAAACGGGAGGCAGAGCATGACTATTTATCACTATAGCGTCCAGTCTGTAACTCCTGTGCATTGTGGAATTGACTCTTCAGGTTCTGAAGTGATTGTCGGGGTTAATAAATACCAGTTGGAGAAGGAGGAGACTGTCGAGGTTCTTGCCATTGATAATACTTCTGTTCGCAGCCGCCAAATCGAGAAGCTGGATAAGGTAAGACCCGAAAGCAGGGAGTGAGGGGCGCTAATAAGGCTCCAATGGCGTCTTGGAAATAATTTAAGGGGTTTTCCCCGAGATATTTTTACTGCTGATCTCTCCTCTAGATAGGTCATCAGTATCTGATCGGTTGGGGCCGATCATAGTAGTGCAGCAGCGTTCTTGCCGCTTTCCCTAGGCCCTGTGACCTGTACAGATGTTCTCAGCTTCTTCCAATGCAATTTCTCCTGGCGGGAATAGTTTCTCCCCGGGGAAAGGCTCTCGGTGTAAGCGCTGGAGGATATGTACGTGTGTCATATGGTGTCCTCAGAAACTTCCTTCCTATACGGAGACGTTATTACGGTGTGTCCTACTTTGCCTAATAAATTCCAATCTAAAAATGCAATCTGATTATCCTGAAGATTAAACGTGAATTGCAGATTACGGCGATTGTTATTTAAGTAAGTGAGAAGAGCTGGTCGGGCGGAGACCTCTCCCTGCCGTGTAAAGGGCAGATCATCCATGTGCTGTACCATCTGATGGACTGAACGGAGGGGTTGTCTCCGGAGACCCTCAAAATGGCGACGTTAGGTTAGCTAATGAGGGTGGGTATGTTGCACCCATGGTCACTCATTATTTTTTTGGGAGATAAAAATGGCCTTCAAAAGAAAAATGATGGCCATTAACCCCTCAGTGACCACCAATACGCCTTTTTACAGCGGGCAGTAAGGGGCTTTAGGTTGGGTTTTAATGGCGGACCAGTCTAAGCACTGCACACGTCTGCTGTGCAACGGAGAGCAGGGGTCCGCCTCTTGCATTATAGCCAAGTTCCTGCTCTAACAGGCCCAGACTGGCAGAAGTGCCAATCTGGGGCATTTAACTGCTTAGATGCTGCAGTGAGTAACGCCCGTGGCATTTAGGTGGTTTAGGCCTCTTTCAGACGGGCGTTGCGGGAAAATGTGCAGGTGCGTTGCAGGAACATGCGTGATTTTTCCGCGCGAGTGCAAAAGATTGTAATGCGTTTTGCACTCGCGTGAGAAAAATCGCGCATGTTTGGTACCCAAACCCGGACTTCTTCACAGAAGTTCTGGCTTGGGATCGGTGTTCTGTAGATTGAATTATTTTCCCTTATAACATGGTTATAAGGGAAAATAATAGCATTCGGAATACAGAATGCATAGTAAAACAGCGCTGGAGGGGTTAAAAAAATAATAATAATAATTTAACTCACTTTAATCCACTTGATCGCGCAGCCCGGCTTCTCCTTCTGTCTTCATCTTAGCTGTGTGCAGCAACAGGACCTGTGGTGACGTCACTCCGGTCATCACATGGTCCATCACCATGGTAAAAGATCATGTGACGGACCATGTGATGACCGGAGTGACGTCACCACAGGTCCTGTTACTGCACAGCTAAGAAGAAGACAGAAGAAGATGCCGGCTTCGCGATCAAGTGGATTAAAGTGAGTTAAATTATTATAATTTTTTTTTTAACCCCTCCAGCGCTATTTTACTATGCATTCTGTATTCCGAATGCTATTATTTTCCCTTTTAACCATGTTATAAGGGAAAATAATAATGATCGGGTCTCCATCCCGATCGTCTCCTAGCAACCGTATGTGAAAATCGCACCGCATCCGCACTTGCTTGTGGATGCTTGCGATTTTCACGCAACCCCATTCACTTCTATGGGGCCTGCGTTGCGTGAAAAAAGAATATAGAGCTTGCTGCGATTTTCACGCAACGCACAAGTGATGCATGAAAATCACCGCTCATGTGAACAGCCCCATAGAAATGAATGGGTCGGTATTCAGTGCGGGTGCAATGCGTTCACCTCACGCATCGCATCCGCGCGGAATACTCGCCCGTGTGAAAGGGGCCTAAGAGGAAGGGAGTTTGTGGTGTGCCGATATTTGTGCATGCAGACTGCGGCCTAATAAAGGCCACAGGCCTAGCGTGCCGGGCTTCTCTGGCACTGACAGTAAATTCCATTGCACTGCACGAACAGTGCAATGTATTTTAGAAGAGATCGAAAAGATTGCCTATTATAGTTCCCTTGTGGGACTATTAAATGGTTAAAAAAGTTTTATTAAAAAAAAAAAAAAATCACCCTTTTCCATTGAAAAAAATCTGCTCCGTGGAAGAAAAAAAAATCGCAGAAAATAAAATCTCCTCCACATGTTTGTAAAAATGCCAGCATTGCTTCTTTTTCCTTATTCCTCACTAAAAATAAAGTGATAAAAATGTATTATATACCCCAAAAATCAAACCGTCACACAGGTCCATAGAAAGAAAAGTAAAAAAGTTACGGGGCTTTGGATGCGGCGATGCAAAATCATTTTCTTCTTTTAAAGAAATATATAAAATGGGGGTGGGTGTTTATTGGGCAAAAGCAGTAAAACATAAAAACTAGATGTATTTGGTATCGCTGTAATTGTACTGACCCAGAGAATGAAGTCATCATGTTACTTGTACCGGAAAATGGACGCTGCAAAATTTATTACCTAAAAACTCATTGACATTATTGCTATTTTTCCTCTCCGCCTCCCAGACAGAGCTAGGCCTATTGCACACGACCGTAGGTTGCCGTGCTGTGGACCGCATATGCGGGCGCCATTCTGTGGGCATTCCGCATCACGGATGCAGAGCCATTCACTTCAATGGGTCCGCAAATCCGGAGGCACGGAATGGAACACTACAGAGCGCTTCCGTGGGAGTTTCGTCCCGTACTTCCGTTCCGCAAAAAATAGGACATGTCCTATCTTTTTGCGGAAAGGGCAGATCGCGGACCCGTTAAAGTAAATGGGCCCGCGATCCGCTGCGGCGGTCGGTGTTCGTGCATTGCGGCCCGCAATTTGCGTGCCGCAGCACGGCCACGTGGCTCACACGTTCGCGTGCAGGAGGCCTTAATGAAAGTCAATCCGTAAGTTATGTGTACCCCAAAATGGTGCCATTAAAAACTACCGTAGATGGAAGGAAAAATAAAAGGAAGGCGTCAATGGAAAAAAAAATAGCCTAAAACAGGTTGGTCACTGAGAGGTTAAAAAAAATAAAAGCTGTAACGTCTAAAGTGTAATTACTGCGCTTATGAAGATGAAAAGTAAGAGCTTGTAGGGCTATTTGATGTGGAGTGGAAGGATAAAGACCGGCCACGTCACAGCTAAGCCGGCTATTACGTGGCACCCATGTATTCCATAATGCATGTCCTGTAAGTGATCTGCACTCTGAGGACCAAAGGTGGCTATAAATGGTCCAACCGTGCGCCCAATCTCTCACCAAGGAGTCCTACCCCAGAGATAGGTGGGAGATGATCTCCTTGTGAGTCTTGGGAAGACCGTACACAGACTGGATCACATTGTTTGGACGATTATACTCCAAGTCCCTCAGAGATGCTGAAAATGTCTGGTTGGGTCTCCAGGCGGTAATAGCTCGTTTAGACGAGTAGAGCAGTTGATGACACGAGTGACCTACTGACACAGCGCCAATGATGACGACAAGCATTGACAAGGTCCTTCATGTGTGGTCGTGTACTTGCTTTATGATGATCGTTGGCTGTGCTAAGACCGGTCCAGTCACTGTGACTATCGGCGAAAGGGCGCACGATGCACCTGTCGTTAAAGGGGTTCTGTCGTTTTTTTTTTAAACTGATGATCTATCCTCTGGATAGATCATCAGCATCTGATCGGCGGGGGTCCGACACACGGGACCCCCGCCGATCAGCTGTTTGAGAAGGCAGTAGCGACGCGGCCTTCTCGCTGTTTACCGCAGGCCCAGTGACGTCACGACTAGTATCAACTGGCCTAGGCGGGGCTAAGCTCCATTCAAATGGACAGAGCTTAGCCCCGCCCAGACCAGCGATGCCGGTCGTGACATCACTGGGTCTGCGGTAAACAGTGAGAAGGCCGCGGCGCTACTGCCTTCTCAAACAGCTGATCGGCGTCGGCCCCAGGAGTGGATGTGGAGCCATTTATTTCAATGGGGCTGCAAAAGATGTGGACACCATGTGCTGTCCGCATCCGTACTTTGGTTCCTCGGCCCTGCAATAATGATAGAGCAAAACACATAAGATCGTCTGAGTGAGCCCTTAAGTATATCCCTTTAAGAAAAACGTTACAGCCTCTCCGATACGTATGGATGCCTCTATACGATACAGAGTGCGCTACGCTGTTATCACTCTAGGTAGCCCCACCAGAAGTGTTGCTGCAGCTGTAGAAGGTGTTCTCCTGGCATTAGATTATAGATGTTTAGATAGTCAGCCCCCCCCCCCCCCCCCCCCCCGATCTGATAAGGACGGCCATTCTGTACCTGCTCAGATCAGCAGTTTCCCATCTTTTGATGATGGCCCTTTTTATTATTCTGAACCTGGAAACCTCACCCATGGCTATTCCTCCAAACCTTTCAGTGTCTGTTCATTCAAGCCCAAAAAGCTTGTGTCAAAGTTGTCATCGGGCAGAGAATGCCGCCTGGTACCGTTTTGCGGTAATTTGATTGATACGGAAGGTCCTAGCAGGGCTCTAGTTCTCGATTTGCAATAGAAAATGTCTGGAGAAATCTGTAGACCACACGCCCTGGAGTAGGAGCAAGCTCAGACATGGGATTTTCACTCCGAATAAGGCCTCGTGCACACGACCGTTGTTTTATTCCGTGTCCGCTGTTCCGCTTTTCGTGATTTTCAGCGGATTTTCTGCGGACCCATTGACTCGCCTAATGCACCGTTTGTCATCCGCGTCCGTGATCCGTGGTTCCAGTCCGTCCAAAAAATATTAACCTCTCCTATTTTATTCGCGGAAAACGGTTCGCGGACCCATTCAATGGGACCGCTAAAAAACACGGAGGCACACAAGATTGGCATCCGCGTCCGTTTTTTTCCTATCATTTGCATGGCAAACTTGACCTAGACTTTTTTTTACTTTCCTTCATGTCTGGTGATCCTCCAAAAATAAAGGAAGACACGCGGAAACAGAAACGGATCACGGAACAACGGAACCCCATTTTACGGAACACCACAACGGTCGTGTGCATGAGGCCTTATAGTTTTAATTTATAAACACAATATTTTATTTAAATATTACATATGACCGCATGATTTTTTTTTGTGGCTTCCTATATAAAGATTTCTCTGCAGTAGTAATTATCTAGTGATGCCTTCCATCTCCCCCCAGCAATCTGCTGCGCTCTCCTAATAATTAACATTGTGTACACCTGCAGTTTTAATACCAGACGTGAAGGAGCTCGGCGCAGTCGGTCATTTTTTAAGCCATTATGAAGTAATTGGCGGATAATTACCGCTATTTCTTCAGGGAGATGTTTTTCTAGGCCTTTGTCAGCCATTCACATGTGTCATCATCTGCAACAAATGGGAGTCTTTTGATTTCCGTAATTTCCATTTAATGATTACGTCGAGAGTTCCACAGGCTGACGTCTGTTTGGCGGGATTGAAATGATGTTTTAATTATATTTTGCAGTAGAGTGTTTTCAAAAAAACGGATCTGTCCGTTCTACAAAGCTCTTGTTATAGAACATTTTCTTAGGCTACTTTCACACCAGCGTTAATATTTTCCGGTATTGAGATCCGTCATAGGGGCTCAATACCAGGAAAAAACGCTTCCGTTTTGTCCTCATTCATTGTCAATGGGGGACAAAACGTAACTGAACAGAACGGAGTCACCAGAATGCATTCCGTTCCGTTCTCATACCGGAGAGCAGCATGCTGCGGTTTGCTTTCCGTCCTGGGATGCGGAGCAAGACGGATCCGTCATGACCCACAGTGCAAGTCAATGGGGACACAATAGAAAACTGATCCGTCCCCCATTGACTTTTAATGGAGTTCATGACGGATCCGTCTTGGCTATGTTACAGATAATACAACCGTCTGCATCCGTCATGAACGGATCCTGTTGTATTATCAGTAACGGAAGCGTTTTTCCTGAAACCTGCCGAATCCAGGAAAAACGCTAGTGTGAAAGTAGCCTTACATGGAGTAAGTATGTGCACCCCCGAACATCAGCGTCATATGTGCTTGGTATATCTGCAGGTCGCACACGGAACCATTCATTTCTACGGGTCCGCCAAAAAAATGGGGACCGCGCAAATCATAGAACCTGTGCTATTCTTGTCCGTTTTGCGGACTAGAATAGGCTTTTTTTTTTTAAAGGGAGTCCCGAGAAAATAGCGGGATGCACAGAGAGCGCATCCGTATTTTTGCGGAGCTGCAATTTGCGGACCGCAAAAAAGATACAGTTGTGTGCAGGAGGCCTGAATTATGACGTTTTTTTACTCCACTATTGTTTGAAGGTTTTCCACTGATTTTTAGGAGTAATTCTCAAGGCCGTGTCCACCTGGGCAACCAAATATATTTACCTCAAAAATAAAAGATGAAGCAACTTTGCCAGTAGTCCTTATTAAAGGGGTTGTCTGAGACTCAATGAAATCTACTGGGTGGCCGTTCACATAACGTGTCAAGACTGAATCCATGAATCGGCCTCCATCGCTCGTGGGTGTGGATCCATCACGCCATCACTTGTGATCCAGGGACTGAAAGTGGTGGGGTGGGGACAGGAACTGCAGCAGCACTGGAACCAGGGCACTTTGTAAAGGTGCCTCCCTGTAGATTTTATTCCGTCTCGGACAAGCCATCTCCTACCATTTGCGCACAGCTCCTGTGCAGACCTGTGTGTCTCCATAGTAACAGACTATCGGGACGGACTGGGAACTTAAAGGAGTTGTCTGGGTTCATAGCTGAACTCGGACATATCCCCGATTTCACCCAGGCAGGCACTCTGACATGAACATCGGAGCATTTCATGCTCCAATGCTCTCCCTTGCCCTGCGCTGTATCGCGCAGGGCAAAGGCTTTTTTTTGGAGATCAGGTGACGTACCGGGCTCTCCATGAGTAAAGCTAGGTGGAGGCTTCCGCCTTGCAGTGAGCCTGGTGATGTCACCGGCACTAATGGGCGGGCTTTAGCGCTGCCCTAGCCTGTAAAATGGCTAGGGCAGCGCTAAAGCCCGCCCATCAGTGCCGATGATGTCACTGGCAACACTGCTAGGCGGAAGCCTATTACTAGCAGTGTAAAAATTATAAACAAACAGTCCTTGGCCTGCTCTATACAGCTCATATCAGGGGGGCTGCCTGGGTGAAAACGGGGATATGTCCAGGTTCAGCTCTAAACCCGGATAACCCCTTTAAATTGGCCTTGGAAAAAACTAAAAGTGGCCCCATGTTGTAAGTGGGTCCAAATTGACAGAAGGCTGGCAACAGGCAGGGACAACGCATGTAGGAAAGGACTAGAGAAGTAGCCGGGGCCATCAATACTGTGGTGCAGCACAAAATACTGCCCCAGCAGAAACAAGTACCACAGTGCAGTACAATATTCTGCCATCCCCGCTGCAGTATTCAACTGTAAGGATTGACACCTGTGGCCACCAGCCAGGTGCATAAATACCTGATGCTCCCAGCATTAATTAATACTGGGGGCATCTGATTTTTATGTACCCCGCTGGCGGCCATGAGGAGGGCTCGGGTGGTCCCCTGGGCATCCTCCCACCGGGAAATTTCCCTTCCCTGTAGAGTCTATGACCAGTCTGCCCTTGCGGACTATAGATAAATCCTGCATAGTCTGATTCTGCGGATGGGGACCGTTGGTGGACTGCCATTTTTCTGGTCTTTCTCGAGATATTCGATTGGATTCAAGTCAGGGCTCTGGCTGGACCACTCAAGGACATTCACAGAGTTGTCCCTAAGCCATTCCTGCACTGTCTTAGCTGTGTGCTTAGGATCATTGTCTTGTTGGAAGGTGGACTTTCAGATCAGTCTGAGGTCCAGAGTGCTGAGGATCAGGTTTTCCTTAAGAATATCTCTGTACTTTGCTCCATTCAGCTTTCCCTTAGCCTAGGCCAGTCTTCCTGTCCCAGATGCTGAAAAACACCCCCACATCATGATGCTGCCACCACCATGCTTCACTGTATTGATAGTATTGGGCAGGTGATGAGCAGTGCCTGGTTTCCTCCAGACATGACTTTGAGGAGAGGCTTCTTTCTGGCCACTCTGCCATAAAGCCATGATTGATGGAGTGCAGCTGTGATGGTCGACCATCTGGAAGTTTCTCCCATCAGCACGCAGCATCTTTGGAGCTCAGCCAGAGTTACCATTGGGTTCTTGGTCACCTCTCCTCTAGGCCCTTCTCCCCTGATTACTTAGTTTTAGAGGGGCAGCCAGCTCTAAGAATAGGCTTGGTTCTTCCAAACATCTTCCATTTAAAGGGTTATTTCCATCTTGGACATTGGGGACATATTGCTAGGATATGCCCCAATATCTGATAGGTACGGGTCCCTCCTTTTGAGGCCAACACCTATACTTAGAACGGAGCCCGCAAAGTACCAGAGGCCGCGTCTGCCCTCCATTCATCTCTAAAGGACTGCCGAAAATAGCCAAGCGGCACGGTTCTCATTGAAATAGATAGGCTGTCCATGTGATGCATGGTCCTCCAGGAATAGAGGTGCCAATCTCTGCTGTGGATACTACATGAGGCTTCTGAAATAGGGACTCCTTTCTATACGCTTAATAGGGTATTGTTTTTCTGCACATTTAATGAGGAGCGGATGTGTAACTCTACTCTTCATAGTTTGTAATGTCTTATCTTTTAGGTCAAGGCTACCAGAGACAGTGCTGCTGCGGAAAGCTGTTTGGCTGCAATCACTGAATGTGCTGCCACTGGCCAAGGAAATCTCCTGGGACTTGCAGTTGAAGCCGTCCGTGCAAGGTGCCCCATTTATTTATATTACTCTGATGAAACAAGTTTTTGTGTGTGGTACCATAATATTTCACAGTCCTACCACAGACAGCCTGCCCTTACAGATATCTAAGCAGAGAGGTCACTGCCTCCCACAAGGTCAACATGCTCCTCTTCTGCTGCTTTTATCGTCATTGGGCTACATGATGCTCTTTTCCTACCGACATGAAGCTTTGGTATACAAAAGCACAGGGAAGAAAAAAAAACGGCTTTAGCTCCTAATGGGTCCGTTGGGTGCTTACTTTGCCCATCTAGTTGTACTAGATGTTTTTTGGTCATTGTTGGGACCTTGCAGACTCTGCTCTGATTTCCCCGAAATTGTCTCATGTTTCCACAAAAAGTAGTAAGACCTTATATTACTTGGTTGCCCACTGACTTGAATGAGCTCCATGTAATTCTACATTTCACCTGTGATGTCTGCAGATCATCTCACCACTGGGGGGGGAGCATTTAAAGGACCTTTTCTGGTGTACAATATCTTCAGGATAGGTCATCAATATCAGATCAGTGCGGAGTACGACTCCTGGCACCCTCACCGATCAGCTGTTTGAAGAGGCTGTGGCGATCCGGTGAGCGCAGCGGCTCTTCACAGCGCCGTACATTGTACAGTGGCTATACTTTGTATTGCAGCACAGTTTAATTCACTTAAATGGGATGGAACGACACCTAGCCCACGTAACCATGTATGTGACTCTGCTGGCATAGGAAGGTACTGCTGGGCTCTTCAAACAGCTGATCGGTGATACTGCAGCTTAGCTACATTTATTTTATAGCGCTTTACAAACATTAGCATCCAACTGTCCCCAATGGGGCTCACAATCTAAGTTCCCTATGTCTCTGGAGAGTGGCAGGTGTGACGAATACCGTACCCCGACTGACGCCGGACGTCAACTACGTCGAGCTCAAGAGATACGGTATGGTCACTGGTTACCAAGGCGTGACGTTACGCCCTCCCGGAGGAGCGGGTAAGGTCAGCTTGGTACAGTTTACACCGACTCCTCCTGTCCACACGGGCACAGAGAGGCAACAAGCTGAGGGAGCCTGGTCACTGCCCGAGTGAAACAGCGCTTCCTCATCCCGGGTACACTGCCACCAGCTTCTCGTTTGATATAAGCCCGGTCCGCTAACGGTATTATATAGGGTGAGAAACCAACCCGCGGTAGCTTATAACTAGGCCGAAACACGGACGCGGGGATTCGTGATCCAGATACAAGACAGCACAAGATTTAATTATATATTTAATCGCCTTAAGGGCACACTAGATAACACACTATACACAAGGAATATATACAGTGGTCTGAGGTTACGAATACAGGTAGTATAGTACAAACAGGATTACACAGAGTACAAGTCAGTTACCGGGTAGATGAATGTTCCTTTGGGTTATGATGGTGGAATAGTCCTTGGCTGCGGTCACGTGGGGGCAGTGATGTCAGCAGTTTCCAGGTCTCTCCAAACACATGGCACGATGTGACCCCCTTTCAGAAAAAGACCCGCCCGCTTGCTGGCACAAGCCTTTTAACCTGTAGCTGGCTCCTCCCCTCCCGGCCTCTAGGAGGAGTCCATCCCCCCTCTGCTGGACTGGCAGCAAATGACCCACAAAACCCTTTAGGGTTCATAGCTCCAGACCAGAAGGTCACAGGGAGATGGTTCTGGGACCAACAGATCCGCCTGGGTTCCGGCTACAAGTAGAGTCCAAACATGGTACCGTTATTTGGTTTCTGTGGGGAGATATGTATATCTCCCTTCCCTGGCCTCCCACCACCACACTAAGACCACGGACCTGTTCATCGTGGTCACGGGGACACACATATGTATCCGATTTGTGCCTGTGATGGCCGGGCAATTCATAAATCGCCCGTTCCATGCTGTCTGCTAGATTTGATTAAACTGGGGAATGGACTAGACCTCATGCTGAGAGATTCTTCCTGTCACATCATCTTGATTCCTTGCGGACTGGTTGAGGTGTTGAATTTGTATGCATGTGGCCTCCTTAAATCCAGAACCCCTGTGGAGTTCACTACCTCAGCTATCTGACAAGCAGAGGGTTAAAGTGAGAACTTATTTTGCATGTACACTGACAAAGGTGAATCAGATGAAAATCATGTCTGCCAGTAAATAATGATCCATATTCCTCACAGGAGGAAACCGGAGTACCCGGAGGAAACCCACGCAAACATAGGGAGAACATACAAACTCCATGCAGATGTTCTCCTTGGTCGGATTCGAACCTAGGACCCCAGCGCTGCAAGGCACCAGTGCTTACCACTGAGCCACTGTGCTGCCCACAATTTTAACCCTTTCGCGACATGTGATTGTTTCCCTTTAAAGGGATTTTCCAGTTTGCATCAACATCCTTTAAAATAATAATTTATGAAGAAAGCTGTAATTTTAGCAATGTATTTTTTTGCTTTATTGCTCCTGTCTCCCGATCTGGGATGTCCATGCAGCTCCTATTTCCTGTGAGGTCCTGTCCATGGGCGTGTCAAAGTAGCAGCAGAGGTGGTGGGGGGGGGGGGGGGGTGTCTGTGTAACTAACTGGGGGAGGGAGGGGTACAGTGGTGCTTTAAAGTTTGTGAACCCTTCAGAATTTTCTATATTTCTGCATAAATTTGACCTTAAAGGGGTTTTGCCATCACAGACAATGGAGGCATATCGCGAGGATATGCCCCCATTTTCCGATGGAGGTGGGACCCACACCTACACAGAGAACGGAGTGGGGAAAGTTGTGGAGGGCACACTGCACATTCGCCCTCCATTCATTTCTATGGGGACGCCGAAAATAACCGAGCGCTGGCTCGGCTATTTCTGTCGGCCCCATAGAAATGAACCAGAGCGGCGGCCGCGCATGCGCGGTGTGCTCCTATTCACTATTATGGGAGCAGCGGGGAGCAACACTTGGTAGTGGCCAGACCCCAGGAAACCCAGGCACAACTCTCCCCGCTCCATTCTTGTTGTAGGTGCGGGTTTCAGAGGTGGGACAGACAATGGGGCATATAGCAATAGCGATATCCTAGCGATATGCCCCCATTGTCTGTGTTGGGGAATACCCCTTTAAAACCACATCAGATTTTCACAC
Organism: Bufo bufo; assembly: GCF_905171765.1. Taxonomy (NCBI): domain Eukaryota; kingdom Metazoa; phylum Chordata; class Amphibia; order Anura; family Bufonidae; genus Bufo; species Bufo bufo. The sequence goes on from NC_053392.1 coordinate 56,681,307, forward strand.
AAATCCTAAAAGCAGATAAAGATAACAAATCAAGTCACGAGTCAGAAATATTAGACTTGGTCATCTATTTATTGAGGAAAATTATCCAATATTACATATATGAGAATGGAAAAAGTATGTGAACCTTTGCTTTCAGTATTTGCTGTGACCCCCTTGTGCAGCAGTAACTGCAATGGAATGTTTCTGGTCATTGTTGATTACCGGTAGTTCTGCACATCGGCTTGGAGAAACTTTACCCCATTCCTCTGTACAAAACATCTTCAGGTCTTTCCACGACATTTCTATTGGGTTAAGGTCAGGACTTTGACTTGGCCATTCTGAAACTTTAACATAATTCTTCTTTATCCATTCTTTGGTAGAATGACTTGTGTGCTGGCCCAGATGCAGCAAATCAGGCCCAAACCATGACCCTACTGTACTAACACGGTGTTTCACGGATGGGATGAGGTTTTTATGTTGGAATGCAGTTTTTCCTTTCTCCAAACCTAAATCTTCTCACTTACATCAAAAAGTTCTATTTAGGTCTCATCCGTCCACAAAAGATTGTTTCTAAAGCCTTCTGGGTTTTCCAGGTGACCTTTAGCAATTGGGGAGCCATGTTTTTTTTTGGAGAACAGCAGCTTTCTCTTTGCATTCCTGCCATGCACTCCATTGTTGCTCAGTGTCCTCTTTATGGTGGACACATGAACATTAAAGAGGTTTTCTGGCAATTTATATCGATGACCTATTGTCAGGATAGGTCATCGATTATCTGACCAGCACCCCCGCTGATCAGCTGTTTGAAGAAGAGACCACGCCCCATTCGAGCACTGCTTTCGTTTCATTACACCGCCCGTTGTCTTAGACGTTACGGCAACGCTGTGTGATGACGAGTACTTGTCATTACACTACGCCGCTGCTCCACAAGAGACAACGCGTAGTGAAGAGGAAGCAGCGCTCGCATGGAGTGCCGCCTCCTTGACAAATAGCTGATCGGTGGGGGCGCCGGGTGTTGGACCCTCGCCAATCAGATGCTGATGACCTATCCTGACGATAGGTCATCAATATAAATGGCAGGAAAACCCCGTTTGATGGGGTTTTCAGAGAATTTTTAATTGATGACCTTTTCTCTGGACAGGTCATCAGTATCTGATTGGTGGCACTCGCAGTAGAGCTTCGGCCTTCTTTCAGCTCACCAAGCACAGTGCCCTAAATTGTATAGCGGTTGAGCTTTTTATCACAGCTCAGCCTCATTCACTTCTATCGTTGAAGGTGACATCACGTGGCCAAGGCAAAGCTGCGAGAAGGCCGTGGTGCTACTGTGAGCTTCTGCTGATCGGCAAGGTCCCGAGTGTCGGACCCCCACCAATCAGATACTGATGACCTATCCAAAGGATATAAGCTAATGTGACAAAGGCCTTTAGTCGTTTAGTGGTTACTTTTGGTTCCTTTGTGATCTTGCTCTTGGTGTGATCTTTGTTGGTTGACCACTCCTGGGAGGGTAATATTGGTCTTGAATTTCCTTCATGTGTACACAGTCTGTCTGACTGTGGATTGGTGGAGTCCAAACTCTTTACAGATGGTTTTACTACATCACTTCTCAATCTACCTCTCCCTGCGTGTTGTCAGACAATACGGTCCTTTGTGATTGAGTATGGTAATCTCCTTACATGTGCCGTCTAAAAGACAAACTGTTTGTTGCCGATATCCACCAATGATGCAGCATGCATTTTATGCACTAATGTAGCTGCTGAAGGCACTGCCTCTCATCTCCCCTGCATTTCAGTCTGTCTCTAATCTCCCTGCATGTTCTTCATAAAAGACAAACTACAGCGCTTCTTACAATACTGTAGACCTCAGCCGAATGTGTATGTGCATTTAATGCGGGGAGAGGAGTAAGCCATTGACAGAGACTTCTGGTGGTGGCCTATCCTCTGTGAGAACAAAAGGACCAGGCGAAAATATTCATTTTGCCCGATCCTTGAGATGATATCGAGTATGTAGGGTGAGGTTAATTTTCTTTCCGGAATTGTTAATAATAGCCAGAGCAGAGTGCTGCTGAGAAAAGTACTCACTATTGCATTACATGAATACCCATTGACTTCATTGGGCAGTATATATCGCTTCACCACAAGGAAAGCGTGCTACCGTCCTAGAAATAACAGCTAAGCACAGGCGGTTCTAGAATCGGGACCTCCCACGAGTAACCATTCACCGGGGCTCTTTCTTGTTCAGTTTAAATGGATAGTTTGAAGTGAAGAGCCCCTTTTAAGAAGCATCCAGTCCGCTATGATCTTTTCCTATTAAATTGTCTTTATTTTTAGAGGGAATCACAATGAAATGTCATCTGGTGAAAACGGTAATGAAATCATATTGTAAATCCAGATGTCACCCGGGAGATAATCCTAAAAGAACTCGTTGCTGCGGAGGATTCTAATCTGTCACTGTCCTTTCCGAGATGAGACATTTCAAAAAGGCTGCGTGATTATTAACATACTTACCTTCCGCCTCAGGCATGACAGTGCGGGGGTCGCTGACATCACCTTGTGTCACGTCTGGAAAGTATAGAATCCTGCCGTTACCTGACAATGCCCGGATATGTATCTCTCTATAGGAATATTTTCTTATGCTATTTATTACATAAAAATACTTGTTGTCTTTGGCCCAATTAGAGAGGTAAAGAAAACATCCACCATTTTTTCAATAATTATTATTTTTTTTTTTTTAAGGCCAGCATACACATTTCTTAGCAGATTCAGCGGAGTTTAATGTGTATGGGCAAAAAGAATATTTTCGACTGGTCCTTTTTTTTTCTCCCAGAAGATAGGCCACCACCAGATGGTTTTCTCCTCTCTCCCCATTAAATACACATTACACGTTCAGCTGAGGAATCAGGGCATAATGGAAGTTGCAGTTTTGCAACTGCTGGAGAGCCACAGGTTGGTAACCATAGGCCTACAGTATTGTACAAAGCTTTGTAGTAACATGAAAGCTGTGCTGTGATTGGTTACTGTGGTCTACAAATAGTTTGTCTTTTATGCAGCATATGCAGGGAGATGAGAGGCAGAGTGAAATGCAGAGAGATGAGAGGCAGAGTGAAATGCAGGGAGATGAGAGGCAGAGTGAGAAGCAGTGCCTCAGCAGCTACATTTGTGTATAAAACGCACACTACAGGTACATCATTGGTTGTTATGGGTAACAAACCGTTTGTCTTTTAGACAGCACATGCAGGGAGATTACCACTCTTGTCCGCAGCCACTTCTCACCACCAACTAAGGGGGGCTGCTGGTTGGATCGCAAACCGATTGGCATCTTCAAATGCGGGAGATGTAAGGCCTGCAAATACATCTAGACTGCAAAAATCATCACCTGCTCGGCCACAGGTCTTCCCTATCAGGTTTGCGACTTTACCAACTGCGTGTCGAAGGGCCTGGTGTATCTTTGCCAGTGTTCTTGTCCACTGGACTATGTGGGCAAGACCATCCGCGAGTTCAGGAGGAGAATCCTGGAACACATTAACGATGTAAACAAGAAGGAGCCAACCCCGTTGGCTTTACATGTAAATGATTGTCACGGGGGAGACCCTTCCGTTCTCCGGTTCTCCGTCCTTGAATTGGTGCCCCCCTCTCCACGTGGAGGTGATTGGGACAGACGTATTTTACAAAAGGAGAGTGAATGGATACACAGGTTCCGTTCACAATCTCCTCGTGGTTTAAACGAACGTCTCACCTTTTCATGTTTTTTATGAGTCATATTTTCAACCTCCTTGGTATTATTCCATCATTCATATGCTGATCTCCATTCATTTTATAAGCATTCATATGTTGCTTACTTTCATATCACAATTTTCATGGTCCTTATTCTGTTGTTGTTTCAGCTCTGGCCTCGCGCGGGGACACTTCTTGTTATGTCCCGATCGCCATTGTGGCCATCCGTAAAGATATTAAGTATCCCCCGTCTCTTAGCCTGGGTACGTAAAGTACCCGAATGTAATATCGACTATGGTGTGGCCCTTTAACAGTGCACACCATTTATCTGGCACCTGTCATCATTAGGGCTGTCAGTCTTTTACTATCATCCTTGAGTATTTATTTGCCTTTCTCATTATAATCCAATTTTTTGCACACATTCTTTTCCCCCTTCCTCCCCTTTCCCTCGTCCGATTTTCCATTCCTCAGCCCTAGCATTTATCATCTATATGTGGCTTGTCGCTATATCCTTACACAGCGGTGCATTTCACTTCTGATAGCGCTGTATACCCGGCCGGGCTTTAACCCGGAAGTGATTCTTCCGGTTTGCGTTCCACGCTGGGACGCATGTTCACCTTCGGTCACATGACGTCTGCGGTTCACATACCGGATATCCGTCCGGCAGCACTCCGATTGTGATTTTCAGGCGTGCGTTCCACAGTGGAACGCATCCTTGACGGCAAACGCACAGCAGCGGCTGAGGATGGAGTTTTCTTCACCTGGCGTTAGGTAGTTGGTCTACGGCACCCCCCATCTTTTTCCCCCCGCCCCCCGCATCCCGCGGTGGGGTGGGTATTTATAGGGTGGAGGTGTCCACCATCGCTACCCCAGACCCTCTTTCTATATCTGAGACAGCATCATGTAAGTACTTACCCCTGTGTCTTCATGCTTCCTGGACGGTCCGTCCACAGGCTTATCACTATAGCCCTATTTTATCCCCAGGTTTCGGCTGGATTGGTAGCCCTGCACCTTAGGAGCCATACCCTGCAAGTTTATCTGACATCAGGAATGCATATCCGGTACTGGACTTGGTTCCCTCTTCGTATATCATAGCCTTGAGAGGCTACCTAATACCATTACCATGGTCAATTTCTTATCTCTTGCAGTTATACCGAATGTGGCTTGGGGTCACTATCTCTGATGTTGCTCTTGTGTGCATATGCATAATTCATTAGGTTGTGCTTTTGGCGCTCTCTGTGACTCCAGGTAATTGATCCTCTATTTATGTATGTATTCGTCAAACTCGGAATTGGACCTGTATTTCTATGACTCATTTCTTTGAAGCATGTATCGTTTCATCTATGTCCCATTCCCTGTAGAGACGAGTACCTTGCATGTACTGAACTTACCTGATCGCCTACCTCTTCACCAGTGACTGTATGTATTCAGTCTTTATTCGATGTTTATTTTCATTTACACTATTCCTGGGTCTGGTGTCTTTATGGAATCTTCCTAACGTATTTACCAATTACGCTTCTCTACGGGGCCTACTTTATATCCAGTGGGCTCCCTATATGCAGTACGGGGCCCAACGTATCTAATTGATGGGCTCCCCATATCTACTTTGCTTTTATGTATCTTGCTATCTCCATATATCTACCTTGTATTACCCCCTGATGATCCCACTTTGTGGGTGAAACGCGTCGGGGTCGTTTCTGTATCTGTAACATATCATTAGAGCATCTTATTAGTTTGTTCTTTGTGCGTATGTTCTGTTTGCGTATTTTTAACCCCTAGGTGGACCCTGTACCTCCTGGCAATCGGTCACGAGGGATGTATATAGTGGACACCTTTGTGTCTCTATCTATGTTTTTGTTTTTGTGCTAGTCACTTATCGGGGGGCCACTTTTTGGTACCAGCATCACTCTACCTGTCACCTCTATAGGGCCAGACAGGAGTTTGAGGCTAGGTACGAGGACAGGGAGTCCCCACCATCAGGAGACGTCCCTGGGCATAGGACCAGTTTAGGGCAGTAGTGGCAGGGACACCTTCCCTACCATTCACCCAGTATGCTAGATCTGGCTGTGGCCCACCCGATTTTGACTATTTACAGTGGGGGAAATAATTATTTGACCCCTCACTGATTTTGTAAGTTTGTCCAATGACAAAGAAATGAAAAGTCTCAGAACAGTATCATTTCAATGGTAGGTTTATTGTAACAGTGGCAGATAGCACATCAAAAGGAAAATCGAAAAAATAACTTTAAATAAAAGATAGCAACTGATTTGCATTTCATTGAGTGAAATAAGTATTTGAACCCCTACCAACCATTAAGAGTCCTCGCTCCCACAGAGTGGTTAGACACTTCTACTCAATTAGTCACCCTCATTAAGGACACCTGTCTTAACTAGTCACCTGTATAAAAGACCCCTGTCCACAGAATCAATCAATCAAGCAGACTCCAAACTCTCCAACATGGGAAAGACCAAAGAGCTGTCCAAGGATGTCAGAGACAAAATTGTAGACCTGCACAAGGCTGGAATGGGCTACAAAACCATTAGCAAGAAGCTGGGAGAGAAGGTGACAACTGTTGGTGCGATTGTTCGAAAATGGAAGGAGCACAAAATGACCATCAATCGACCTCGCTCTGGGGCTCCACGCAAGATCTCACCTCGTGGGGTGTCAATGGTTCTGAGAAAGGTGAAAAAGCATCCTAGAACTACACGGGAGGAGTTAGTTAATGACCTCAAATTAGCAGGGACCACAGTCACCAAGAAAACCATTGGAAACACATTACACCGCAATGGATTAAAATCCTGCAGGGCTCGCAAGGTCCCCCTGCTCAGGAAGGCACATGTGCAGGCCCGTCTGAAGTTTGCCAATGAACACCTGAATGATTCAGAGAGTGACTGGGAGAAGGTGCTGTGGTCTGATGAGACCAAAATAGAGCTCTTTGGCATTAACTCAACTCGCTGTGTTTGGAGGAAGAAAAATGCTGCCTATGACCCCCAAAACACTGTCCCCACCGTCAAGCATGGGGGTGGAAACATTTTGCTTTGGGGTTGTTTTTCTGCTAAGGGCACAGGACAACTTATTCGCATAAACGGGAAAATGGACGGAGCCATGTATCGTGAAAATGGGTCGTGGATGGGTGTTCCAGCACGACAATGACCCAAAACATACAGCAAAGGCAACAAAGGAGTGGCTCAAGAAGAAGCACATTAAGGTCATGGAGTGGCCTAGTCAGTCTCCGGACCTTAATCCAATCGAAAACCTATGGAGGGAGCTCAAGCTCAGAGTTGCACAGAGACAGCCTCGAAACCTTAGGGATTTAGAGATGATCTGCAAAGAGGAGTGGACCAACATTCCTCCTAAAATGTGCGCAAACTTGGTCATCAATTACAAGAAACGTTTGACCTCTGTGCTTGCAAACAAGGGTTTTTCCACCAAGTATTAAGTCTTTTTTTGTTAGAGGGTTCAAATACTTATTTCACTCAATGAAATGCAAATCAGTTGCTATCTTTTATTTAAAGTTATTTTTTCGATTTTCCTTTTGATGTGCTATCTGCCACTGTTACAATAAACCTACCATTGAAATGATACAGTTCTGAGACTTTTCATTTCTTTGTCATTGGACAAACTTACAAAATCAGTGAGGGGTCAAATAATTATTTCCCCCACTGTAGGTATAGTTTTCTCATTAAATTTAGACATTGTATCATTTACTAGGGTATTGCTGCTGGACGTGGAGATTACCACTCTAAATCACAAAGGACCTTATTTTCTGACAACACACAGGGAGAGGTAGATTGTGAAGTGCTGTAGTAAAATGAAAGCTGTGCTGTGATTTGTTGCTATGAGCAAAAGTAAAAGCTGTGATGTGATTGGTTGCTATGAGCAAAAGTAAAAGCTGTGCTGTGATTGGTTGCTATGGGCAACAAACGGTTTGTCTCTTAGATAGCAAATGTAGAGAGATGAGAGGCAGAGTGAGAAGCAGTGCCTCAGCAGTTAGTTACATTAGTGTATACATTTTAAAGTACGCTGTATCAAAACCACATTACTTTATTAGAACCTTCCAGAACCCTGTCTCGTGTACTTTGCAACCCCCAGTATTTTAAATTGGATTATAAATAGTATATGTGTCGAGTTTGGTTGTGATCCATTAAGGCATGTAGCAACCTATGAAGAAGAAACAAACTTAAACTTTACCTTTTAAACATATATAGATTATTGTCTCAAATGCTGAACAATGACCATAATCCATACTCTGAACGAAAAACTATTTACACAGAGCAGTATTCGTATCTACAGAAGACCAGGGAACTGTAGCATGTGTACCCCACCAGAAGACTGCACAGCTCTGATGATATATTGTTGGGGTATTATAAGAGTATGGCTACATGGTGATTTTGGGCTGACATAGAAATGGATGGGGTCGCAGCATTATTCACTCGTTTGCCCTGACACTTCAGTCCCAAATAAATCCAACACTGCTGCTCACGGTCATGGCAAATGTGCTAGTCGATCCCTTTCATTTCTATGGGAGCCCTGCTACACTGTGATACTTGGGCACAAGACATGTGTCACACCCAAAATCGCTGAGTAACCATAGTTTTATAGTTATATTCTTGTACATAGGAGCAGTATTATAGTAGTTATATTCTTGTACATAGGAGGCAGTATTATAGTAGTTATATTCTTGTTCATAGGAGGCAGTATTATAGTAGTTATATTCTTGTACATAGGAGCAGTATTATAGTAGTTATATTCTTGTACATAGGAGCAGTATTATAGTAGTTATATTCTTGTACATAGGAGCAGTATTATAGTAGTTATATTCTTGTACATAGGAGCAGTATTATAGTAGTTATATTCTTGTACATAGGAGGCAGTATTATAGTAGTTATATTCTTGTACATAGGAGCAGTATTATAGTAGTTATATTCTTGTACATAGGAGCAGTATTATAGTAGTTATATTCTTGTACATAGGAGGCAGTATTACAGTAGTTATATTCTTGTACATAGGAGCAGTATAATAGTAGTTATATTCTTGTACATAGGAGCAGTATTATAGTAGTTATATTCTTGTACATAGGAGCAGTATTATAGTAGTTATATTCTTGTACATAGGAGCAGTATTATAGTAGTTATTCTTGTACATAGGAGCAGTATTATAGTAGTTATATTCTTGTACATAGGAGCAGTATTATAGTAGTTATATTCTTGTACATAGGAGGCAGTATTATAGTCGATATATTCTTGTACATAGGAGCAGTATTATAGTAGTTATATTCTTGTACATAGGGGCAGTATTATAGTAGTTATATTCTTGTACATAGGAGCAGTATTATAGTAGGTATATTCTTGTACATAGGAGCAGTATTATAGTAGTTATATTCTTGTACATAGGAGCAGTATTATAGTAGTTATATTCTTGTACATAGGAGCAGTATTATAGTAGTTATATTCTTGTACATAGGAGCAGTATTACAGTAGTTATATTCTTGTACATAGGAGGCAGTATTATAGTAGTTATATTCTTGTACATAGGAGCAGTATTATAGTAGTTATATTCTTGTACATAGGAGCAGTATTATAGTAGTTATATTCTTGTACATAGGAGCAGTATTATAGTAGTTATATTCTTGTACATAGGAGCAGTATTATAGTAGTTATATTCTTGTACATAGGAGCAGTATTATAGTAGTTATATTCTTGTACATAGGAGCAGTATTATAGTAGTTATATTCTTGTACATAGGAGCAGTATTATAGTAGTTATATTCTTGTACATAGGAGCAGTATTATAGTAGTTATATTCTTGTACATAGGGTCAGTATTATAGTAGTTATATTCTTGTACATAGGAGCAGTATTATAGTAGTTATATTCTTGTACATAGGAGGCAGTATTATAGTAGTTATATTCTTGTACATAGGAGCAGTATTATAGTAGTTATATTCTTGTACATAGGAGGCAGTATTATAGTAGTTCTATTCTTGTACATAGGAGCAGTATTATAGTAATTATATTCTTGTACATAGGAGCAGTATTATAGTAGTTATATTCTTGTACATAGGAGGCAGTATTATAGTAGTTATATTCTTGTACATAGGAGCAATATTATAGTAGATATATTCTTGTACATAGGAGGCAGTATTATAGTAGTTATATTCTTGTACATAGGAGCAGTATTATAGTAGTTATATTCTTGTATATAGGAGCAGTATTATAGTAGTTATATTCTTGTACATAGAAGCAGTATTATAGTAGTTATATTCTTGTACATAGGAGGCAGTATTATAGTAGTTATATTCTTGTAAATAGGAGCAGTATTATAGTAGTTATATTCTTGTACATAGGAACAGTATTATAGTAGTTATATTCTTGTACATAAGAGGCAGTATTATAGTAGTTATATTCCTTATACATAGGAGCAGTATTATAGTAGTTATATTCTTGCACATAGGAGCAGTATTATAGTAGTTATATTCTTGTTCATAGGAGGCAGTATTATAGTAGTTATATTCTTGTACATAGGAGCAGTATTATAGTAGTTATATTCTTGTACATAGGAGCAGTATTATAGTAGTTATATTCTTGTACATAGGAGCAGTATTATAGTAGTTATATTCTTGTACATAAGAGGCAGTATTATAGTAGTTATATTCTTGTACATAGGAGCAGTATTATAGTAGTTATATTCTTGTACATAAGAGGCAGTATTATAGTAGTTATATTCTTGTACATAGGAGCAGTATTATAGTAGTTATATTCTTGTACATAGAAGCAGTATTATAGTAGTTATATTCTTGTACATAAGAGGCAGTATTATAGTAGTTATATTCTTGTACATAGAAGCAGTATTATAGTAGTTATATTCTTGTACATAGGAGGCAGTATTATAGTAGTTATATTCTTGTACATAGGAGGCAGTATTATAGTAGTTATATTCTTGTACATAGGAGGCAGTATTATACTAGTTATATTCTTGTACATAGGAGCAGTATTATAGTAGTTATATTCTTGTACATAGGAGCAGTATTATAGTAGTTATATTCTTGTACATAGGAGCAGTATTATAGTAGTTATATTCTTGTACATAGGAGCAGTATTATAGTAGTTATATTCTTGTACATAGGAGGCAGTATTATACTAGTTATATTCTTGTACATAGGAGCAGTATTATAGTAGTTATATTCTTGTACATAGGAGGCAGTATTATAGTAGTTATATTCCTGTACATAGGAGGCAGTATTATAGTAGTTATATTCTTGTACATAGAAGCAGTATTATAGTAGTTATATTCTTGTACATAGGAGGCAGTATTATAGTAGATATATTCTTGTACATAGGAGGCAGTATTATAGTAGTTATATTCTTGTACATAGGAGCAGTATTATAGTAGTTATATTCTTGTACATAGGAGGCAGTATTATAGTAGTTATATTCTTGTACATAGGAGCAGTATTATAGTAGTTATATTCTTGTACATAGGAGCAGTATTATAGTAGTTATATTCTTGTACATAGGAGGCAGTATTACAGTAGTTATATTCTTGTACATAGGAGCAGTATAATAGTAGTTATATTCTTGTACATAGGAGCAGTATTATAGTAGTTATATTCTTGTACATAGGAGCAGTATTATAGTAGTTATATTCTTGTACATAGGAGCAGTATTATAGTAGTTATTCTTGTACATAGGAGCAGTATTATAGTAGTTATATTCTTGTACATAGGAGCAGTATTATAGTAGTTATATTCTTGTACATAGGAGGCAGTATTATAGTCGATATATTCTTGTACATAGGAGCAGTATTATAGTAGTTATATTCTTGTACATAGGGGCAGTATTATAGTAGTTATATTCTTGTACATAGGAGCAGTATTATAGTAGGTATATTCTTGTACATAGGAGCAGTATTATAGTAGTTATATTCTTGTACATAGGAGCAGTATTATAGTAGTTATATTCTTGTACATAGGAGCAGTATTATAGTAGTTATATTCTTGTACATAGGAGCAGTATTACAGTAGTTATATTCTTGTACATAGGAGGCAGTATTATAGTAGTTATATTCTTGTACATAGGAGCAGTATTATAGTAGTTATATTCTTGTACATAGGAGCAGTATTATAGTAGTTATATTCTTGTACATAGGAGCAGTATTATAGTAGTTATATTCTTGTACATAGGAGCAGTATTATAGTAGTTATATTCTTGTACATAGGAGCAGTATTATAGTAGTTATATTCTTGTACATAGGAGCAGTATTATAGTAGTTATATTCTTGTACATAGGAGCAGTATTATAGTAGTTATATTCTTGTACATAGGAGCAGTATTATAGTAGTTATATTCTTGTACATAGGGTCAGTATTATAGTAGTTATATTCTTGTACATAGGAGCAGTATTATAGTAGTTATATTCTTGTACATAGGAGGCAGTATTATAGTAGTTATATTCTTGTACATAGGAGCAGTATTATAGTAGTTATATTCTTGTACATAGGAGGCAGTATTATAGTAGTTCTATTCTTGTACATAGGAGCAGTATTATAGTAATTATATTCTTGTACATAGGAGCAGTATTATAGTAGTTATATTCTTGTACATAGGAGGCAGTATTATAGTAGTTATATTCTTGTACATAGGAGCAGTATTATAGTAGATATATTCTTGTACATAGGAGGCAGTATTATAGTAGTTATATTCTTGTACATAGGAGCAGTATTATAGTAGTTATATTCTTGTATATAGGAGCAGTATTATAGTAGTTATATTCTTGTACATAGAAGCAGTATTATAGTAGTTATATTCTTGTACATAGGAGGCAGTATTATAGTAGTTATATTCTTGTAAATAGGAGCAGTATTATAGTAGTTATATTCTTGTACATAGGAACAGTATTATAGTAGTTATATTCTTGTACATAAGAGGCAGTATTATAGTAGTTATATTCCTTATACATAGGAGCAGTATTATAGTAGTTATATTCTTGCACATAGGAGCAGTATTATAGTAGTTATATTCTTGTTCATAGGAGGCAGTATTATAGTAGTTATATTCTTGTACATAGGAGCAGTATTATAGTAGTTATATTCTTGTACATAGGAGCAGTATTATAGTAGTTATATTCTTGTACATAGGAGCAGTATTATAGTAGTTATATTCTTGTACATAAGAGGCAGTATTATAGTAGTTATATTCTTGTACATAGGAGCAGTATTATAGTAGTTATATTCTTGTACATAAGAGGCAGTATTATAGTAGTTATATTCTTGTACATAGGAGCAGTATTATAGTAGTTATATTCTTGTACATAGAAGCAGTATTATAGTAGTTATATTCTTGTACATAAGAGGCAGTATTATAGTAGTTATATTCTTGTACATAGAAGCAGTATTATAGTAGTTATATTCTTGTACATAGGAGGCAGTATTATAGTAGTTATATTCTTGTACATAGGAGCAGTATTATAGTAGTTATATTCTTGTACATAGAAGCAGTATTATAGTAGTTATATTCTTGTACATAGGAGCAGCATTATAGTAGTTATATTCTTGTACATAGGAGCAGTATTATAGTAGTTATATTCTTGTACATAGGAGCAGTATTATAGTAGTTATATTCTTGTACATAGGAGCAGTATTATAGTAGTTATATTCTTGTACATAGGAGCAGTATTATAGTAGTTATATTCTTGTACATAGGAGGCAGTATTATAGTAGTTATATTCTTGTACATAGGAGGCAGTATTATAGTAGTTATATCCTTGTACATAGGAGCAGTATTATAGTAGTTATATTCTTGTTTGTAAAAGCTTTGGTCCATGATTTCTTAATCTTCCGTTTATTGAGTCTTCATGCTGTTCTGCCTTCCTCGTAGGTGCACTGTGGGAGAAATCACGGACGCAATGAAGAAGGTATTTGGTGAACACAAGGCCAGTGATAGAATGGTGAGCGGAGCCTATCGGCAGGAGTACGGGGAGAGTGATGAGATCGCTTTTACTCTTAACAGGTAAATACAGATGAAAAGACTTTGCTTGTGGACCTCATTTAGCTCAGCGACCGGTGAACAGAGCGGCTCTGGTGTCTGCTGCTGTCACATAGCATCAGCTGGCTCGTCTGTTCATCAAAGCACTGCTGGTCCTTCTGGAAGGGACTGCTCAGCGTGCTGTAGGCTCCTGACATGGGTCTCCACTGATGTAGCACAGCTGAATGTTTTGCTTTATTCTGACATTTTCAGAAGCTTTATATAATGGGGTAGGCTTTTTTGCAGTCATAAGGCAAATCCTGTTAACTCCATGATGAGTTGTAAAACTTGGTATCGCTATGCTACTACACTGACACAGTCCATTGCAGATGTAGCAGAGCTGAGTTCATCATTTGGCATGATGCATGTTCATTTTATAGCTTTTTATTTCTTTACACACAACTATAAGTAATTTTAATACATGTTGTAATCTAACACATTTCAACCCCAACAGTGGAGCTAAATTTGCCATCTAACATTTTGCGGGCACTGTAATTTCTGCATTGTTATAACCACCTGAGCCTTTCCATAGATCTGTAGGTAAATCTAGTGCGTCAGTACATTACAGGGGTTGTGTCATTTCAGAAAATAGCATTTATTATGTAGAGAACGTTATTACAAGGCACTTACTAATGTATTGTGGTTTTTCCATTATACATGGCTTGGATCCAGGGGTTACGACCACCCTGCAATCCAGCAGTGGTGGTCGTGCTTGAACACTATAGGAAAAAGCACTCTCTGGTGGCCTGGATCGTGGGAGTGTGCATAGGCCAGCACTGTTTTCTGTAGTGTACAAGCACGACCACCGCTTCTGGATTACAGTGTGGTCGTAACCATGGACATGGGCATTGTAGAACCTCAGGAAACATGACAGGTGCTCAGAAAGTCAGAGCTGCTTCAAAATGCGGAATGTGGAGCAAGACGGATCCATCATGACCCACAATGCAAGTCAACGGGGACGGATCAGTTTTCTCTGACACAATCTTTCAAAATAGAAAACGGATCCGTCCTCCATTGACTTTCAATGGAGTTCATGAAGGATCCGTCTTGGCTATGTTATAGATAATACAACCGGATCCGATGCAGACGGTAGTATTATCAGTAACGGAAGCGTTTTTGCTGAACCCTGCCGGATCCAGGAAAAACGCTAGTGTGAAAGTAGCCGTAGTGACTTTTTCAGGTCACTGTTCTGTATGTCTGAATGTGACGCTAAGATGATGAGCAGATAAAACATTGTGTTGCAGAGTCCAGAGCTTCATGGAGAGAGAAGGACGGAGACCTCGTCTGCTTGTAGCCAAAATGGGGCAAGATGGCCATGATAGAGGGGCAAAGGTTATCGCCACGGGGTTCGCAGACCTCGGCTTTGATGTGGATATCGGCCCCCTCTTCCAGGTGACCTTTTATTACATTTTGGCTATAATCACTGCTATGTACTATCTGTCTGTCCTTGATGTAGCTGCATCTCTCCCCCTGCTTCCGTTCTGAAGGCGATTGCACTTCGGGTTGCACTGTGGCAATGCGGCATGGAGTGCAGGATTCGGACAATCTGCAGGAACCGCCTGGTGTCCAGTGGGCACTCCTGTTTGCTCACAGTCTCCAGTATCACACAGTTAGAGCCATTTATACCCATGTCTCTGTAGTACATTCAGTATTTGGGCCCTCAAACTCCTTTTTGTTTTGGGCCCTATCAAGTGTAACTGCAGCCCCCAAGCATCACGTTTGTATGTGAGAGAGAAAAGGGAATTAGAAAGTAAGCCCAGCTGGAGACAAAACCTGATGTTAGCACGTTGTCTGTACATTGCTGTGGAACATGGCGGCGCTAAAAAAGTTCTGAAGTAATTAGGAAAGCGGGTTTCTGAGACCCAACTTAAAGGGGTTATCCAATTTCACAAACAGCCCCCTCATATGCCTGACCCCTCACAGGTAATATACTTACCCCGCTCCTGGCCATCACTGCCCTATCCTCGAGGATGGGAGGAGGACCTCAAGCCCCCGTCCTAGCAGTCAGTGGGTTTCCAGGAGTTGGACCC
The DNA here is from genome assembly GCF_905171765.1 of Bufo bufo. Lineage (NCBI taxonomy): Eukaryota > Metazoa > Chordata > Amphibia > Anura > Bufonidae > Bufo > Bufo bufo. The sequence goes on from NC_053392.1 coordinate 56,697,042, forward strand.
CAATAGATCTAACATTTGTCTCCTATTCCGTATTCACTCCAAAGCTGGTGGGGCATGTATTGTCTCTGCCTGGAAGTTGGTGGTCCCAAGTGGATTTGGCCATTCCTGGGCCGTGGCTTACATGCTGTCATGTTGGTAAGTGTGCACTCCTGCTGCATGGGAAGTGAAGGATTGATACGTGCTGCCCTTTTACAGATGGGAGTCAGTGGAAGCCATTGACAGGCCAGATTAGCCAGAGCAGGAACCCTTACTTACTTAGCCCTCTTTGGCCACGAAAACATAAATGGAGTCAAATGACCACTGTCGACTCAGTTGCAAGGGCTCGCCTAGGTGAGACCCCCCATCATCTGTCAGGTAGTTATGGAATATCCTATGTCTATGCTAGAAATATCTTCAGCATCTCCACCGATCAGGTACGTGGCAATGACAGTGGTGACAGTATTCCACCTGTCAGATACTTCTGTCATTTACTATGGATACATGAAAAATGTCTAAAGTCAGGACACCCCTTTTAAGCAAAGTTTGAGCGTGACCTGTACCTCTACACTAAAACAGCTGCAGCCATACTCATTCCCATTGAAATCCATTTAGGAGGAGAGGCTAGCTACTTCCTCCCTCACCGTATCAAGTCTCACTCCATCTCCCAGCATTCCATCCGTAGTGGGCATTTTAGATACAACCAGGACTATTTAGGGACTGTCCTTCATTTTCAGAGACCATCTCGGTAAATTTGGGCTGTCCCAGGTCAAAAACGTCAGGGGTTTTGGGTTTGTGGATGGGCCTGTCTGGGTTAGGGTGTTCATGGGGGGCGAAGCTTAAATGTTCCAAATTTAGCAATTCTGGTAAATCTGAGAGAAGGAGGGAAATGAGCTCCATGGCTGACAATAGTAGTTGACAGGCAGCCTCAGAAACTAGGGACGTTTGGAGCACAAACTGCTGAATTTAAAGGGGTTGGCCTATCTTGGACATTGCTGGGATATGCTGCCAATGTCAGATAGGTATGGGTCCCACCTCTGGGACCTGCTACTGTGTCCAGAATAGGGCCCCTGAAGTGAACAAAGAGCAGCCCCATACTCTTCATTTATCACTATGGGAGTTCTGAAAATGGCCGTCTGTTTTTCTGAAGTCTTATAGTGGTGGGGCCAGCACCTATCTGACATTGATTACATATCCTAGCGTTCTTCTATCAGTGTCCCCAAAAAGGAAGATCCAATTATAATTTTTTTGTTAGACAAAATGGAGAAAAGTCAGGAAACAGTCCGATATCCTTATGTCACGGGTGAGGTATGGGAGGGAACACCACACCGACAACAGGAGGGAAGGGAAAAGCCACTAGGCCTCAATGCTAGGAAAAAGGGGAAGGGTCACCTCCTAAATAACCCTACTCCTTGCCCTGTCTCCTATCTGTATGGGCACACCCCCGAAGGTAGGAATGCCCATACACCGGAACCTGAGACCCTAAGGAGCCCTATAGATAAAGGCTGGGCTTGAGGCGTCCCGCTCCTTCCCAGTTGAAGGAACCAGCGTCTCCCTGAGGCCTAGTAGCAACAGACACGGGGAGGGACAACAAGACACAAAGGAGCAAGACACTTAACTACTGAAAAGATAGACAAGCACGGACCCGGAGAGGACAACACACCAGCTCTTCCAAAATCCAAATGAAGCTATCAACCACATAGCCAGAAGGGTGAGGTCAGACTATATAGGGGAGGTGTGATGACCACCTAAGCTTCACCTGAAACAAGGGGTGTGGTCATGGGAAATAACAACAACTGAAGCAAGTGACCAAAGAGGCTGTTAGATTCCTTCACGTGTAGCCAGTCTCTTTGATCTCCTGACATCCGTCACAGGAGGGACCGTGACACCTTAGCAACCAATCACTATGCAGCTTTCATTTTTCAAGAGCACTGTAAGAAATGAAAGCTGTGCTGTGATTGGTTGCTTTGGGCAGCTTTCATTTGATTTGCCCCAGTGCCTACACTTCCCTGCCGTTTCTCCCCTGTTACGGCCTCTACTTATTTCTTACACTTTGTATAAACTTTATTAATGTCAGACGCCGCTGGGGAAGCATTGATTTAATAAATCTTTTACTGCCGATAAGCAGAGGACGTAGGTTTGCATTTTTGCAAATGTCAAAGTCATTCATTTGTGAAAGTGCAAATTAATTTTTCACATTCCAACAAAAAAGTCACACGTAGTTTTCTAATCAATATTTTACCATATACAGGGCAGGGGGCGCCGGGGGAACTGACCTGTGATTTTTACACTGTGTTTTCATACATAATATGAGCAGCTGCTGAGGTTAATGGCTAGACGCAAGCGCTAATGGCGGATTCCTCCCCGTCCTGTCTGATTCGGTCAGGGGTCCTTCTTAGTGATAGCTATGTCAAGGAAAGGTACATGGCCTCCAATATGGCTGCCATTACATCTCCTATTAACGCCATCACCCCTCTGAGGCAGATCCCTCAGCATAGTCACCAACAGTCCCAAATTTACAGAGACAGTCCCGGCAGATTCGAGCAGTCCCAGCCCGCAACTGGGGCTTGTGTAAGTCCCGCCCATAAGTGGGCGACCCTGGCAGGTCTTGATATTACTACTAGGCAAGGCCCCTCTAGGACTTGGGACCAAAGAAAAACAGGGTGACTACTACTGCTCTGCTACTGGGGCGATGGTGAAGATGGCGACAACTCAAGGGATTTTGTGATATTACAAGGAAATGTTACTTCAATGAACCCGCCTGGAGGAAATGGTTTGTTTATGCTTATTGCAGGGCCTGCGAGGGGGGAGCATCTTCTCTTTGACTTCCTGTGTCTTGGCTCCACCCCTTAGGGATTGTGCATCTTGGTGGGGGGTGTTGGCAACTAGAGGTGACTGAATTATTGGAAAATTCGATTCGGCTGCTTCACCAAATTTTGCCCAAAAATTTCCTCTGAGGCAAATTTCTTTGTCGCAAAGCGCGGTTCTTTTGTAAGTAGTGGGTGCAATGACAGGGAGCGGCAATCGTGCTGCCCTCCATCATTGTACCCGTCAGATGACCGCGTTCATGCATGATCACATTTTATTTTTATTTTTTTACACGATTTCAGGTTTAATCTATTTGCTCCGACGAAACAGAAGGAAATTCGGCACCTACACCGAGATCAGAGCCCTGAAAGTGGTGGAGGGCGCACTGAGCATTCGCCGCCCTCCATTCATTTCTTTGGGGCCGCCGAAATTGCCGAACGCTATCTCTATTTCCGTTGGCCCCATAGAAATCAATGGGAATGGTGCGCTCCCATGCACTGTTATGGGGAGAACGCTTAGTGTTGGCCGGACCGGGGGGAAACCCGCCACCACCATCCCCGCTCCGTTCTCAGTGTAGGTCCCAGCGTGGGACCAATGGGGGCATTCACTAGCGATATACACCCATTGTCTCAGATAGGAATACACCTTTAGGTTCATAAATTTCTAATTCAGTCCTGAATTGCCTTCTCCTGCGCAGGATGGACCTCTTCCCAGCTAAATTCATGTTCTTGAGATGATGAGCACACACACTAATGACCTCTTCCTGCATCTTCTTCCTTCGATAGACTCCTCGTGAGGTGGCACAGCAGGCGGTAGATGCAGATGTGCACGGTGTCGGTGTGAGTACACTGGCGGCGGGCCACAAGACACTAGTTCCGGAACTCCTCAAAGAACTGAGTGCCTTAGGACGGCCTGATATACTTGTGATCTGCGGAGGAGTCATCCCACCCCAGGTAACCGTACAGCAGGGTCCGCACCTAGCGTGCGCCAATTCAAGGAGCTTTCACCTCTCCGGACACGTTTGTCTTAGTAACTCATGTCCTAGTAATTCTTATAACTCTATGTTGTGTCATTCCTCTATTATTCCTGCGATAAAAGTCCCTCTGGGTGTTACCCGTTGGGGATGTGTCCCTGCACAGTCTGACACTGTCAGCACTGATTGGATAGAGGGAAACTGTGCAGGGTAAGACCCAGACGGACCTTCACTGCAAACTGCTGCCAATGTGTTCATTAACTTCTAGTAGGAATAACAGAGAAACCGCACAATGTAGAGTTATAGAACAATACCCTTCAGAATTGTTACTACATAGGGAATGCAAGTACCTTAGTTACTGAAGCAGGCATGCCAGGAGAGGTGACAGGTCCCGTTTAAAGGGGTTGGCCGGTTTCTTACATTGATGATCCATCCTCAGGAGATCGTTGAGGGTCCGACTCCCAGCGATCAGCTGTTCGGGGAGAGAACACAGCGCTCGTTGCAAACAGAAGGATCAGTGACGTTCCGCCTGCTCCTTCCCATTGGGGATGGAGGAGCTGTGCTCACCGCTGCGATATCCTCGCCAAGCAGGGGGCGCTGTGGTCTCTTCATACAGCTCATCGGCTGGAGTCGGACCCTCACAGATCACATATTCAAGACCTATCCTGAGGATGGATCATCAATATAAGAAACTAGACAACCAGAATAATGGCTCATTCAGACGGCCGTATGCTGTCCGCAACAATGCGTATCCATTTTTTTTTTGCGGACAGTTCAGCCTGTCCGCCAAAAAAAAAAAAAACTGATTGCATTCCGTTTTTTTTGCTGATCCAAAGACTTCAATGGGGCCATGTCCTGATTTTCACTGACAAGTATAGGCAATGGAAGAAAAGGGCCCCACAGAAGTGAATGGGACAGCATCTTATCCGCAAAAAAAACCAAAAAAACAGATCTGCATTTTTGCGGACAGCATACGGCCGTCTGAATCAGCCCTAAGGCAAGAAAAATTTGAGAAAATATTCCTCCTATTATCAGGCTATCAGTGCTGGCTGCAGGGTTGCGGGGGTTAATGCGACTTCACTGACTGGAAAGGTAACCGTGTGCTAAGCTGTGACCTGTCCGGGGACCGCAGCTATAACCCGCGAGATGTCACTGTGCATTTATAAGCGGAGCCGGCGGCAGGAGATGCGGTCACACACTGCAGGAGGTGCGAAACCAAAGCCGAGATGTTCACACCGCGAGGACCTTGTGTATCTGTCATTGTATATACAGTAAGGTTTAGGCCATTGCTCAGCAGCGCGAATGGGAGGTCACACATCCCGAATCTCATGTACCAGCAGGGGCAAGACGGTCCCCGCACCGCAGTGACCGTATCTAGGGGACTACCACACTACTATTTGTGCCGTTAGATTTTTCTCTGAAGACTGTTGCGCCCCATCAAATTATTAGGAGGTCGCAAGCCCTGAGGCTGCACCACTGAGAAATTCCGAGGACCACACGCAGTATATCACACGCAGTGTTGTCATGTCCTTTTGCGGGGTCAGATCACCCAATTCATCTATTTCTACGTCCTATCTCTTTGGTAATGGCAGATATTTGTTAACATCGCTGTAGATGGTGTTTTCCATGACAACACTGCCTGGGGGGGGGGGGGGGGAAATCACTGCTTTCATCAGAATGTCTCGCTAGTGCAGCCTCGGGCCTGTAACTCCCAGAAAATGTATTTCTCATTATGACCCCTTAGTGACCCCACCCTGTATCTTGCCATAGTATAATAACCCCATGCGTAGGATTGTCACGATACCAAAGTTTTGATTCGATTTCAGTACCATAAAAAAGTATTGCGATACCCTATACCACGCAGAAAAAAATAAAACGCCAAAAAAGCCGCATGCATTCTGCATTTTATGGAACCTCCGGCCCATAATCAAACAGTCCTATCCTATTTTTTGGGGGGACAAGGTGACAAGAAAAAAAGGCGAATCGCGTTTTTTTTTTTTTTGTTAGTTTTTTTCCTGTTACAGCGTTCACCACATAGGAGATTTCTTTTATGTTTTAATAGTTTGGACTTTTCAGATGTGGTGATATGTAATATGTTTATTTATTGTTTATATCATTTATATGTAAAATTGGGAAAGGGGGTGATTTCGGGTACTTTTACACTAGCGTTTTTCTTTTCCGGCATAGAGTTCCGTCACAGGGGCTCTATACCGGAAAATAACTGATCAGGCATATCCCCATGCATTCTGAATGGAGAGTAATCCGTTCAGGATGCATCAGGATGTCTTCAGTTCAGTCATTTTGACTGATCAGGCAAAAGAGAAAACCGTAGCATGCTGCGGTTTTATCTCCGGCGAAAAAAACGGAACACTTGCCTGAATGCCGGATCCGGCATTCAAAATACCAGAATGCCGGATCCGTCCTTCCGGTCTGCGCATGTGCAGACCTTTAAAAATGTGAAAAAAATAAATACCGGATCCGTTTTGCCTGATGACACCGGAAAAACGGATCCGGTATTGCAATGCCTTTTTCTGACTGGTCAGGCATTTTTCAGACTGATCAGGATCCTGGCAACGGAACTGCCTGCCGGAATCAAACAACGCAAGTGTGAAAGTACCCCTTATACTTAATATTTTGGGGGGTGTTTTTTTTGTTTTTTTTTTCACTTTTTATTTATTTTCCCCCTTAGGGGCTAGAACCTGGGATCTTTTAATCTCTCGTCCTTTTCACCCTAATAGAGATCTGTGTGATTCTGCCACAGGCACCCGCCTTCTGTATCTGTATTAAACGTTAATTATCTTAATTGGTGGCGCAGTGGCACAGCCCCTCCCCCTCCTCCACCCCTCTCTCCTCTCATTGGCAGCAGCAGCACAGGGGGGAGGGAGACACTGCTTCCTTCTTTCCTGTGCTGCTGAGGGAACATGGCGCGCGCTGAAAGCAGCGCGCTCCCTCTTCTGTGATACTAGGCTGCACAGTAGAGCAGTCTAGTGTCGGTAAAAAGCAAATCCCGGTATCGAATCGATACTGGTACAAAAGTATCGATTGGGTATCGATAATTCGATACCCGGTGCAACCCTACCCATGTGTGCCCCCCACACAGTTTGATTCCCTCTTAAGTGGCCCCCACACAGTACAGTGCTCCCTTATGGGGGTTCTCCATGAATTAATAAAATTCTGAAAATACCAAAATATCTTTTATGATTTATAATGGCTCATTTTCTCTAAGGGGGCAAGCATCAGGGGAAATAAACTGCCCGCTGTCCTATTAGCAGACACAAAACCCTTCCACGCAGTGGCACAGGTTACTTCAAAGCAGTTAGGATAGGTTCACATCATGTTTTATGCCTCTGTTTGACGTATACGTTACTAGAAAAAAAGCATACAAAAACACAGCACACCACGTTGTATCCTGCACAGTCCAATAAAAACATTTTTATTTTTATTTTTTTGGAACTCTGTGGTGAACGGGTGCCACTGTATTACATCAGTCTGAGGCATCCATTTAACGTATGTTTTTGGTATACATTAAAGGGATAGGAAAAACAGGATGTGAACCCAGCCTTAGCTAAAGAGCTGTCTCAGCTCTCCTCACTACTCTTGCTGTCATGAATTATGGTCATACAGCTGTTATCAGATTTTTAGCTACCAGTCCAGCTGTGTCGTTAGGTCAGGCTTTGTATGTGATCTCATACGGAGTGATGCCTCCTTAGTACAAAACTGTATATTCCCGTACCGCACCTTCCCACAACAAAGAGAAGCGCAGTTCTGCTCCATTCCCCTGCCTGCGCTGATGACGTCACTGCATTGCGCCTGCCAGCTCCAAACTACTGGTGGCAGGTAATGGTGGAGCAGGGAGCTGTGTGCTCCCTGCTCCACCATTGTATTCAACTGAATCTTCGTCAAGAGGACACAGATACAGTTGAAGTTGGGACCAGCGGCAGAAGCTGAAATTTAAGAGTGTCCCACTGGATCCGGAACGGTTGGGAGACGTGTTAATGTGCAATTTAAAGACCTAGATCATCCCATCAAATGGGGCAAATGTCCTCCTATGTTGAGGTCATCAGTAAGCAAAGTTTCTGACCAAGAGAACAACTTCTCGAAAGGAGTCAAGACAACCCCTGCCAACTCCAACTACATGCTTAATTTCATACCGGAAAATTTAGAACTTTGATTTTGTGTTTTTTCACCCACAAGTTTTATGTTTTTGGCAGGACTATGAGTTCTTGTATAACGCCGGAGTATCCAGTGTGTTCGGACCTGGAACCAGAATCCCAAAAGCTGCAGTACAAGTCATCGATGACATAGAAAGAAGCCTGGAGAAACGTCAGCAGTCGTTATAATGCAGCAGAAGGAGCTCACATTTCCCCTCCATCAGTGCTGCCCCAGGAGAGATGGACTCTTCAAGGTCTTCCTAAAATGGCTGGAAGACAATTTTCCTTCTCAAAAGACTTTTTGCCTCGTGGCCTCAGTTATGATCAGATAATTGGTCTGTGTGAAAATATCATTATATATACCATCGTAATTTAAAATAAAAGATACCTTTTGTAAATTTTGTCACATTTTGTTTGAGTGAAGAACCTTATTCCAGTGATTTTATGGGTCCCACAATCAACCAATTTTTACCTGTCCTTGATGTGTTTGGTGTAAAAACCCATTCCAAGCAGACCCAGTTATTTGGATCTCTATTGATTATGTTCTGGCATGATATGATATGGTAATAACCCAGGGTTTCTCAGCTCCGGTCCTCGGAACCCCCCTACCGGTCAGAATTTGAGAATATCCCACCTGTGGCAAGTCCTGATGCATGGACACTAATTGTATCACCTGCTCAATACTAAGGAAATCCTGAAAACAGGACTGGTAGGTGGGTCCTGAGGCCTAAAGTTGAGAAACCCTGCCCCATTCAAATCTGTTGGCTCCTTTAACATTACTTTTCCAAAGTTGCAGGAAACAGAGCAGTAAGCACAATGAGCCGTAGTTACCAGAATTGACCACTACACTGTGTACAGCGCTGTCCAGCTCCATAAACTGTGCTAGCAACTGATCTTGAGGGTCCACCCCCAACAATGTATTATTGTGCGAAGGATAGGTCCTCAGTATCTACGTACTGGAAACATTTCTTTTACAGTGAATGTAAACTCTTGCAAACCATTTTGTATTGTCTTCAAACTAAATTGCTCCAAAATTCTGTGCGGATTCATTACTTAATATATCTTTATGGTAGTGGTAGCTCTTTTCTAATACAGAGCTCCAAATATACTGCATAACTGATAAAATTCTGGCTACCTATAGCCACCACTAGAGGGAGCTCACTGCATAGTGTGTTATTGATTTCATGGTGTAACCGTATGTAATAAACTCCATCTGGTGGTGACTGTAGGCAGCCAAAGTGTTCTCCTTTAAAGGCTATGAACACCTTCGGGGGGAATTTGTTTTTTATAATTGCATTTTACTCATTTTGGACTAAAAATAATTTTTTCAATTGGTCTTTGTTAAAAATTGTATGCAGTTTGTGTCCTATAGGGTTTAACTTCCACCTAGCTGCAGAGTATCTAACTTTCAGTTTTACACAGAGTCCTGTCTATGTATAGCCCTTATCTCCGAATTCCTGACATCTCATAAACACTCAAACTGGTAATCATATGGCTTAAGTGACTGTTTATGAGCTGTTAGGGTACTTTCACACTAGCCTTATTCTTTTCCGGTATTGAGTGCCGTCACAGGGGCTCAATACTGGGGAAAAAACACTTCAGTTTTATCCTAATGCATTCTGAATGGAAAGCATTTAGTTCAGTATGCATCAGTATGTCTTCAATTCAGTACCTTTACGGTATTTGGCCGGAGAAAATACTGCAGCATGCTGCGGTATTTTCTCCGGCCAAAATTCCGGTACACACTTGCCGGAATGCAGGATCCGGCATTAATTCCCTTTGAAATGTATTAATGCCAGATCTGGTTACCAAGTGTTCTGGAAAACCGGATCCGTTTTTCCGGGTGACACCGGAAAGACGGATCCAGAATTTCAATGCATTTGTCAGACGGATCCAGATCCGTCTACAAATGATATCCGTTTGCATACGGATTTTCGGATCCGGCAGGCAGTTCTGGCGACGGAACTGCCTGCCGGATCCTCACAACGCAAGTGTGAAAGTACCTTTAGGAGATCAGAGATGAGGGCTATACATAGTCAGAACAGCAACATGTGTAAAACCAAAGTAAGATACTCTGCAGCAAGGCTGAAATTTAACCCTCTAAGACAGTGGTGGCAAACCTAAGGCACGGGTGCCAGAGGTGGCACTCAGAGCCTTCTCTGTGGGCACCTACACTATGGAAAAAGTCCATGGTGTACCAATACGTCTTTTCCTTGCCATTCGTCAGCGCAGGGCGCACTATGAACGCCACAGGCAGAGCACTGAATGTAGGCAGGTTATTATAGCTAAATGATAAAGTACATGGAAGATATACTATACTGGACTGTAGGATTCAGGGTAAATTGCCATGTTGGCACTTTGCGATTAAATAAGTGGGTTTTAGGTTACACTTTTGCCATTCGGTCTGTAAAAGGTTCGTCATCACTGTTCTAGGACAAAAACTGTTGACATTTTTAATAAAATGAGTTAAATGCAATTGAAAAAAAAATAGTTCCCAAAGGTGTTCATAGCCTTTAATTCTGTCTATGCAGAGCTTAGGGCTCTTTCACACTTGCGTTGTCCGGATCCGGCGTGTACTCCATTTGCCGGAATTACACGCCGGATCCGGAAAAACGCAAGTGAACTGAAAGCATTTGAAGACGGATCCGTCTTCAAAATGCGTTCAGTGTTACTATGGCAGCCAGTCCTGGCTGCCATAGTAGTAGTGGGGAGCGGGGGAGCGGTATACTTACCGTCCGTGCAGCTCCCGGGGCGCTCCAGTGACGTCAGAGCGCCCCATGCGCATGGATGACGTGATCCATGCGACACGTCATCCATGCACGTGGGGCGCCCTGACGTCACTCTGGAGCGCCCGGGGAGCCGCACGGACGGTAAGTATACGGCTCCCCCGCTCCCCACTACACTTTACCATGGCAAACAGGACTTTAGCGTCCCGGCAGCCATGGTAACCACTCTGAAAAAGCTAAACGTCAGATCCGGCAATGCGCCGAAACGATGTTTAGCTTAAGGCCGGATCCGGATCAATGCCTTTCAATGGGCATTAATTCCGGATCCGGCCTTGCGGCAAGTGTTCAGGATTTTTGACCGGAGCAAAAAGCGCAGCATGCTGCGGTATTTTCTCCGGCCAAAAAACGTTCCGTTCCGGAACTGAAGACATCCTGATGCATCCTGAACGGATTTCTCTCCATTCAGAATGCATTAGGATAATCCTGATCAGGATTCTTCCGGCATAGAGCCCCGACGACGGAACTCTATGCCGGAAGACAATAACGCAAGTGTGAAAGAGCCCTTACCCGAATGATGGAGCTTCAGCTTCTATAAAGATATTTTTAAGAAATTGTCACAGAATAAAGGACCTAAAAAGTGATGGTAACAGGGCAGAAATTCACTTTAGCAGAACAGTAAAATGTAACGTTTTATGGAACAATGTGAGACCTTAGCGGAAGTGACTAAGAGAAGTGGTCGCGCAACAAGCCCATTATCACAATAATCACTTAAATATTTTCACATTCTGAATTCTACAAGAATGTAAAATGGGTTTATTTTTATCGGCACTCAATGTAAATCCACTTACCACCTGCTCACAACTTGTCCTTGGGTGAATGTGTTAATTTTAATGTTCCCTTCTATTATTTATGTCCCTTCTGCTTCCATTGTGCATGTAATGGCAACCCCTGGGGAGCAGGAAGCTTAAAACCATAGTGGTCGCACAGGCTTTTTCTATACTTTGTTCCCTAATTATTTGACTATTTTCCCCATAAATGCATGTTTAAAAGTAATTTTGAAAATCAGACTTGCGGAGTAAATGCTTAAAAGGATGGTCATTTCTTAGTATACCTTTTATAGCAGTTAGGACTCTGTCTTAAAGAGAGTTCCATACCTGTATTTCTCTGGATAGAGTAAAATAATAAAATCATGGATGGCCGCAGCCGTCACTAGGGGGAGCTTAGTCGGTTACTGCATGCTGTTTTTACAGGACATTGATAAGCTCCCCCTGGTGGTTACAACAGAGAAGGTGAATTTGATCATTTTAAAGCGGTATTCCTATCTGAGACAGTTGTTATATATTATGTTTATGTATGTCCTCTGTGACCCACATATAGCACCGGCGGCAAGTATGCGGTTACACAGGGAGTAGACTCCTTCTCTATCCCATTGCCACCCCGCAAATGAGATCACAGGGTGCTGATGTCAGAACAGGCAGGCCGGGGCCTAGTGAATACCCCAGTCCCGCCTACAGTGGTTACCAGCAGGCTGCGGCTCTCTGGCTCAGCCTGCTGGTGAACTTGAAAATAGAACAAGCAGCCCTAGAAACTCTCATAAATAATGTCTGCTGTTTTATTATTATAGAAAACAAATCAATAATAAATTAGGCTGGCTCACAGTATATTTGCATACACAAAATTTATTACCCCAATAAATGTATTCATAAAAATATTAAAACATGACCTTATTCCATATTAGCATACAGTGGGGAAAATAAGTATTTGATACACTGGCGATTTTGCAAGTTTCCCCACTTACAAAGAATGGAGAGGTCTGTAACTTCTATCATAGGTACACTTCAACTATGACAGAATATTTTTAAAAAAAATCCAGAAAATCACATTGTAAGATTTTTAAATAATTAATTTGCATTTTATTGTATGAAATAAGTATTTGATACAATAGAAAAACAGAACTTAATATTTGGTACAGAAACATTTGTTTGCAATTACAGAGGTCAGATGTTTCCTGTAGTTCTTGACCAAGTTTGCACACACTGCAGCAGGGATTTTGGCCCACACCTCCATACAGATCTTTCAGGATTTAGGGCTGTCCCTAGGCTACATTGAATTTCAGCTTCCTCCAAAGATTTTCGATTGGGTTCAGGTCTGGAGACTGGCTAGGCCACTCCAGGACCCTGAAATGCTTAGTATGGAGCTACTTCTTAGTTGCCCTGGCTGTGTGTTTTGGGTCATTGTCATGCTGGAAAACCCAGCCACAACCAATCTTCAATGCTCTACTGAGGAAAGGAGGTTGTTGGCCAAAATCTCGCGATATATGGCCCCATCCATCCTCCCTTCAATATGGTGCAGTCGTCCTTTCCCTTTGCAGAAAATCACCCCCAAAGTATGATGTTTCCACCCCCATGTTTCACGGTTGGGAGGGTGTTCTTTGGGTTGTACTCATCCTTCTTCTTCCTCCAAACATAGCAAATGGAGCTGATACCAAAAAGTTTTATTTTAGTCACATCTGACCACATGACCTTCTCCCATGCCTCCTCTGGATCATCCAGATGGTCATTGGCGAACTTTAAACGGGCCTGGACATGTGTTGGCGTGAGAAGGTTAACCTTGTCTGCCCTGCAGAATTTTAATCTATGATGGCGTAGTGTGTTACTAATAGTAATCTTTGAGACTGCGGTCCGAGCTCTCTTCAGCTCATTGAACAGGTCCTCCTGTGTAGTTCTGGGCTGATTCTTGACCTTTCTCAGAATCACCCTTACCCCCACGAGGGGAGATCTTGCATGGAGCCCCAGACCAAGGAAGATTGACAGTCATCTTGTGTTTCTTCCATTTTCTAATAATTGCGACAACAGTTGTTGCCTCCTCAACAAGCTACTTGCATATTGTCCTGTAGCCCATCCCAACCTTGTGCAAGTTTACAATTTTATCCCTAGTGTCCTTAGGCAGCTCTTTAGTCTTGGCCATGATGGAGAGGTTGTAGTGTGATTGATTGAGTGTGTAGACAGGTGTCTTTTACACAGGTAACAAGTTCAAACAGGTGCAATTAATACAGGTAATGAGTGCAGAGTAGTAAAGCTTCTTAATAAAAAACTAAAAGGTCTGTGAGAGCCAGAATTCTTGCTGATTGGTAGGTGATCAAATACTTATTTCATGCAATAAAATGGAAATTAATTATTTAAAAATCATGCAATGTGATTTTCAGAATTTTTCTTTTAGATTCTGTCTCTCACAGTTGAAGTGCACCTACGATAAAATTACAGACCTCTCCATTCTTTGTAGGTGGGAAAACTTGCAAAATCGCCAGTGTATCAAATACTTATTTTCCCCGCTGTATACATATATAGATAAATATAATGCGGAGCTCACGCATGTATCTATAAAACTGGAGTACTCCAATATATGTGACCTCTTTGCTTTCAGATATTATCGATTTTTCTCCCATATGCAGAGTAATTCAACAAATATGTTAAGTTGATACTGTAAATCGTATAACTAATGTGCGATTTTACCAGTAGTTGGAACCTTTCTGGTTCGAAGGATTATGTCCTTGTTACGATTTATGAGATTTTTCGAAAGGTGGATCATTTGCGCTCAAACAGCGCTTGCAGATAGTGAATACCTTGCTCTCAGCCAGCGCTTCTCCGCTGCCGCCTCGTTCCCAATGCTCACTCGTGTCGGTCTACGTGGCGTCCCACGTCACGGACCAGGGAAAGGATTCACTGACCCAGATAGCTGCAATAAAATACGCGACTCACTGATGTCTGACGTAGCCGGTATAGCGGAGTCCGATTGGCGAGGCCGATGTAACAGAGTTCGATTTGGTGTATAATTCGATTCGATGTAGCAGAGTCAAATCGATCATAGAAAAGATGGTATTTTAGCCACACTCGATGTATGTGAATTCGATAGAATAAAAATACTCGCAAAGTCCTTTAACAATAATTGGGAGAAACGCACAGAAAGCTGGGTCAAATTCACACTAGACGCGTTTCAGAACACAAGTTCCTTCCTCAGTAGTGAGCTATAAAATGCTAAAACACCCAAAAAGCCACACTACTAAAATATAAATAAATATAATATTTATTGAATTCCGTATAATAAAAAGTATAATACAATCACAGAGATACGGTTAAAAACAGATCCCATATAGCAGCATGTGGCAAGTAACACATAAAAACATACAGCGATCTATGCGTATGAAAGAACGCCTGTAAAAGTCCACTAATCAGAGGGGCCCATATCCATCAGTGCACTAGTCCTGAAAGTCAGGAGGATTTATATAACTAGGTAAAAAGTTCCCTAGCCAACCTACATAGCAAGCAGGCAGGCCCAATGGCCATATCATGTTAGTGCATGGTGGATAACTAACCCAACTGTATAAACCAAAATATAAGATAGTGTGGTAATGTGAACAGTGCTGGAAGGTGTGTTGTCCCACTTCAGGTACCTCAGATGGGTGAGACAGATAAAATCCAGAGAGTGGCAGTAGTCTCAGCAAAGCATAGTCTGCTGAGACATTTTTGTATACATTTTCTGGGCTGGATTTTACTTGGACTGGTGGCTAGGCTTGGTAGAGGGAGTTGCCAGTCCACACCCTTCCAGTACGGGTTTTCCTTTCTACCTGAGGTGATCGCAGGTGAGGCCTGCTGTAATCAGACTGGCATAAAGCGCCTCAGAGTAGGTCAGTCTGGGGAGAGATGCGCTGAGAGATACAGAGACCCAGAGCAGAGGCTCTGTGCGTGGTCTCAGCTCGCCAGGCTGAGAGACCCTGGGGCACTGTGACAGCCCGAAGTTTGGGGAACGCCGGGATTCAAGGGTCACAAGGCCAGAGTCGGTAGGACTGTTGGGCCACACTTCCCCATACAGGTATGGGATTGATTACAGCCAGAGAGGCTGGGGAACTACAGGCTGAGAAAAAGCCACATATGGGTTCCATGTGTGAACAGGGTTCTGTTATTGAGTCAGGGCCATGTTAACAGGTGTAGTGAGAGCCCAGCCGGGCAGGTATTTGTTTTGATGTATGTGGGAACCTCACCACACCCAGTGATTATTAACTGGACTGTGCCGTGTATGAAAAATGTTCCAATAAATGCAATGTTTGGCCCCGAAAGCTGCGGTGGACTACGATTCTTGTGAGAATGACCCCCCAAGTACAGCGATCCCTTACAATTGGTGGAGCATGTGGGCAAGTTGTCCGTGGAAGAAGGGCAACAGTCGGTTGCTAGGGGCAACAACAAGACAAAGAGCTACTGAGTGCTGCTTTGTTGCCGTGTGATGCTTAAACAGCCGGAAGCATCTTGCGTCCAGTGGAGCTGTGGCGGGTGCTGTTCTGGACTCTTGTTACTATTTTGCTGTGCAGTGATTTAAAGGGCCAGTTGGCCAAATAAAATAAAAAGAAACTGACCTGTGAAAATGGCTGCGGCTTGGTATCATCCGTGGGAGAAGGACTGCGAGCTAGTGATTGGGGGAATCCCGCTGGGGGTCACTCTAGATGCCTGCCAGCAGGTGTCTCGGGTCAGGCCTGAAGTGCTGGACTTTCTGGAGAGAGGGCCAGAGACGGATGCCACCGTGTCTCTGACCTTTATGACAGGGTATGTCTCTGTGCAATGGGAGCTGTTAAAATGTGAGACATTGGAAGTGGAATTCTTGCTGGGCAAGGACTTTCCATTGTTTAGGCAGTTGTGGAGCGGAGCTCCTGATAAAAAGCAAAGATATGCCGTTGCCAAGGGCAACCTTCGGAAAGACAAAGAGGTGGAGAGCGGTGTAGTTCTCATGAGTACATATCTTCTCTGCGACTGTGCACAAGATTCTAAAGGGTGCGGCTGGAATGACCGTCCAGGAAGAGTCTCAACTGCAGGCCAAGTTGTTTCCGGTAGCAACTGTTGGAGTAAGGAGTCTGCAGGTGATCATGGTACCAGGAATCAAGAGCAGGTCTCCAGAGGCTGGATTTTGGATGATGGTCTCGGTAGAGATGTCCGTGGGATGTCCTCGTCTGCCGAGACTGCTGAACCCGTGACAATGAAGGGTAAGACTGTTCCTGTTATTAACTGTGTGGCAGACCCAGTGACAGTGAACCGGCGGCAGGGGATACCTGCTGGGCCGGTAGGTAATAAGTCACACAGAAAAAAAACTGTGTCTGAACAGGCGGATAAGCCTGCTGTGATTGCTTCCTCGCAGAAGTCTACAGAGGAGAAGGTTTCTGTGTTACCTCAGTTGCCCATGACCAAAGCTAGTTTTGGGATGACAAGGATTCGGGATCCCATGCTAGCCCGGGTAAGAAGTAGCACAATATTGAAACCTGACACTGGTAAAACAATAAAGACGCTGGACAGTCATGCGGCTAAGGACTATCCGCTGATTTTCACTGAGCGTGAGACTCCAATGAGAACAGGGACTTATGAACTTGATGTTACAGATACGCTCATGCATGAGGGAGTGTTGGGGTGTAATTTTCCCTTATGCTGGGAGTTGTGGAGTAATGGAGACACTTCTGCAGAGAGTGCAAAAACTCCTGCAGAACTTGTACCTGTCCCTTTAAGTGAACGTGTAAGGGAAAGGACCATTGAAAAGAGTCATGTAGTTGAAGTGTAAAATGAAAATGTGAGGTCATGTGAAGTATATGATGATGACATACCTTTTCCCTTTCAGGATGTGATCAGGAGAGAAGTGCCCCCTCCTGGTAAAAATATATGTGATATAAAAATTCTGGTTAATGTTGTGAGCCCAGAGGGTGTACCACACGTACCAGAGGTGAATATGCAGTACCCACTGGGTGCTGGGGAAGTGTTTAATGTGGGATTAACTCATCGGTGCCCCTAGAGGTCAGAACTGATAATGATGACACAAGTAATATGTGCCGTGGTCGATAGCAACTCAGAGAGAGAGAGGCTGCCATGTTGAGGTCTTGCCAAATTGACGTAGTTACGGGTAGCAACCAGACGATAGTTGTACCTGACGTGACTAGAGTTGAGTGGGGAGACGCCAGCCTAGTGTCTGAGACCCATATTCAGGCAGCGGTAGATGACCTGACCTGTCAGTACAGCTGCAATCATGAAGATGATTTCTCTCTCTCCACAGGGTCCCTAGATACGATAGAGAAAGGGACTAGTTGTCATCATAAAGACATTAAGGAAGGCTGCAGAAGGGTCAAAAGAAGAGACCCCGGAAAAGATGAGTGAACTGAAGGGTCTACTGCCTGGTGTCCCGAAAAGAGGAAAGACTCCAGAAAGACACGGAAGTCTGTAGTAGACATCAATAATGGGCTTGAAGAGTCCCTGGGTGGAAATCCCACAAAGTGTCTAAAGGATAATGGTGGTACTCCTTCGTCTGATGCGGCAGCAGAACAGAGTAAAGAGCCGCTGGAACAGGAGACCCAAGAGTGGGGCGCTGTAATGACCGGCGTCACGCAAAGGGAGGGAAATGGGAAGGCCCTGTCCAAGGGAGAGGGAAAGGTGGTGACCCCTGACTCACCTTGCGGCTGGCACCTGACTGCCCTGACGTCCCTAGACGGGTTCCTCACCCGTACGCCGATCACTTGCCTAAACCCTGGCTTTCCCTAAGATGAGCCCTATGTAGTGAACGGGGCGGTGGGATCACTAGTCTGCACCACTGACACTAAGAGGAAAACACCAAGGAGAGGACAGACAATACAGACAAACATATAATCCCAGGTGGGCGACAACAGCGGACCACAAAGGCTCAACAGGGATCCGGAGGGTAACGTTCTGGAACAACAACCAGGGAACACAGCTACACAGCTCCAGTGGGTCAGTATAGAAGTCCAGGCAGGAAGCTCTATATCTGGCAACCAGAGAAGTGTGAGAGGGGAATATAAGGAGGTTGGGAGTGCTGGACAAGAAACAGCTGAGGAGAAGGAGCTACGGATCCCTGAGTGAGCCAAAAAGGGTTGCAAGGCAAACCCAGAAAGCTACCATAAAGAAACAGCACTATCTTTCTACATAGAGCGCGCAGCCAACCGCTGTGACTTCCTGACCCTGGGTATAACGGAGTCAGGCGTGGCTCTTGACACTCTCGTGACAGGCGCTTCCAACAAGCTAGTGTGAAAAACTAAGAAGGAACAGAAGTTTGGGCAGCTCCTGGCTGAAGAGAAATACATATCGGCTCAGTATGCTGAAGAACGTGAACGAGCAGAGGCTGATGCTTGGGAGAAAGAGTCCAAGGCCCTCTCCTTGGCTAGAGCCCTTGAAGAAGTGCTTGAGGAGCGAAATGAATTAGAGAGGCTGAAAAAGCAACAGAGCAGAGATGGAAGATCTCATGAGCTCAAAAGATGTCATCTTTGAGTTGGAGAAACCTAAGCGTGCTCCTGCACAGCAGGTGGAAGAAAATGAGAAACCGGAAGAAGAAGATCCTTTGGAAGGTGCCAAGAAGTCAGAGCCTGGTAAGAGTGAGTCTGGAGATGGTGGTGCCGGGGTGCTGGCCAAGGCAGAGAAGGTGGAAAATGTATCGGCTGAACCAGTTGATGGGGCTGATGTGGATACAGAAGCCAAGAGGCTCCTGACAGTGAGCAGCCTGGGCCTGAGCATGAAAGTTGTCCCCTCTGCCATCAATGCCTTCCAGAAAGCCAGGGGTCTGATGGGGAACAATGTCCTGGGTGAACCTCTAAAGGGATTGCCAGAAGATGACGAATCTGGTGAAGACCCCGATGTCCCCAGTGCCTTCAACCTTGATGCGAAAGGGGAGGAGGAGTTAAGAAAGGAAGGATATGATGCCATGTCCCTGAATGGTGAGAAGGCTAATAAAGTGGAGGACGCCAAAGAGACCGAGGCCAAGGAAGCTAAGGCCGAGGTCTTGAAGTTGAGATCAAGGGTAAAGCCGAAGGGGGGAGAGCCAGTGAAGAGGCAGAAGACCCTGAAACTGAGGCACCACCTGAGAAAACCACTGCTGAAAAAGAAGCGAGCGGGGCCAAGCCAGCTCTGCTGACGGAGCTTCGCAAAGACAAGAAGAAAAGGCCTAAGCATCTGCAAGAGCCAGCGAAGTCAAACAGAGAGTCTGTCGTTTGCATAAAAATATATTCTGAAGGGAGTTCCAAAAGCCGAGATCGAAATTCTAAGAGTAAAGGAAAAAGAAATGTACGATCTGCTGTTAAAATAAAGAGACAAAAAGAGGTGAGTCGTAAGAAGTGTGCTCGGCTGAAGCAGCTGTGTAAGTCAAAGAGAGAGAAAGATAAAAAAATAAAAAGAGAGGGTCTGCCTGTCGCATGGACACGGGAACCTTGTAGACAATGTCTCTTGGGCAATATGTCAGTGTGGGTAACAAACCAAGCACTGATGGCATGGGTCTGGCAAAATAAAGGGAAGCCTCTGACGCTGACCACATCTTCCAGGGGGAAGGTTGAGCCGGGCGATGGCAAGATAATGTGGATGCCTTGTCACAAGCATCTGGTTGGTACAAGTTTTCCCACCCACGGGTTTGAACAGAGGGGGGGGGGGGGATATGTGGTAATGTGAACAGTGCTGAAAGGTGTGTTGTCCCACTTCAGGTACCTCAGATGGGTGAGACAGATAAAATCCAGAGAGTGGCAGTAGTCTTAGCAAAGCATAGTTTGCTGAGACATTTTTGTATACATTTTCTGGGCTGGAATTTACTTGGACTGGTGGCTAGGCTTGGTAGAGGGAGTTCCCAGTCCACACCCTTCCAGTACGGGTTTTCCTTTCTAATTGAGGTGATCGCAGGTGAGGCCTGCTGTAATCAGGCTGGCATAAACCACTTTAGAGTAGGTCAGTCTGGGGAGAGATACGCTGAGGGAAACAGAGACCCAGAGCAGAGGCTCTGTGCGTGGTCTCAGCTCGCCAGGCTGAGAGACCCCGGGGCACTGTGACACCCTGAATTTTGGGGAACGCCGGGATTCAAGGTTCCAAAGGCCGGAGTCGGGAGGACTGTTGGGCCACACTTCCCCATGCAGGTACGGGATTGATTACAGCCGGAGAGGCTGGGGAACTACAGGCTGAGACAAAGCCGCATATGGGTTCCGTGTGTGAACAGGGTTCTATAGCGGAGTCAGGGCCACGTTAACAGGTGTAGTGAGAGCCCAGCTGGACAGGTGTTTGTTTTGATGTATGTGGGAACCTCACCACACCCAGTGATTATTAACTGGACTGTGCCGTGTATAAAAAATGTTTCAATAAATGCAATGTTTGGCCCCGAAAGCTGCGGTGGACGACGATTCTTGTGAGAATGACCCCCCAAGTACAGCGATCCCTTACAATAGGTAAAGCACGAGGCTATACTCAAAGGTAATAAGTATAATACGTGGAACAAATATAGAAAGCCGGGCGAAACGTACGTCGGGGAGTTGCTATCTGTATCATTTCATGTTTCTATGTTTGTTCCACGTATTATACTATCTCTAACCCACTACATTACACAGAATACTAAAAGTAATATAAAAGATACAGAATTAAAGGGGACAGAACCAATCATTTCTACAAAATACCCTTACAATATATATATGTATATCTCGCCATAAACTCATAAATCACTGATGAAACCACCTGGTAGACCCGTTGTTTCCTCTACAGATTCCATATTATCACCACTCTCCATGTTTCTCAAGAAAATACTTACCATATGGTCATAACCACCAAATCCTTTGTTCTAGATACTGGACATTTCCTACACATCCTTAAAGACTTTGGGTTGGAGGCCGTTAGGAAAACCCTCACTAATGACTCTCCACTCACCATCAGAGTCATCACACTCTATAGACTTCTGTCTTAATCTTCTCTCTGGTTCTTAAAGAAAATTTATTCCTTTTCAGTGATGATTTTAGACATTGGGACTGCTATGGGCTCTTGACACTCTGGTCAAGAAAGACGACACAGGCTTCATATCTACTGACCTCTATACCAAACCCACCAATATAAATGGCCTCCTAGACTACACAAGTTGTCATCCACGCAGCATGAAGAACTCGCTACCCAGGTGTCAACATACCATATCCAATGCATTGTCTCAGATCCAATTATCAAGAAGGCCCAACTCAAAAAATGTGCACAAAGTTCAGAGAGAGAGGACACCTCCATTACTATCCAATAAACTAACTAGATGTTCTAATCTAAATGGCCCCATTAATCGACCCACACGATCAATCCGTATAGCATCAATGCACACATACTATCCAATAGTACCAAAATTACAGCAAGCTATTAGGAAACCCTGGCCACTTCTACATTGGGCCTTTCCAAAAATAGAGGAATTCAATGAACCAGCCCTTATGTGCCTCAAAAGACCAAGGAATATCAGAGACCACCTTCTTATAGTCGACAATGGGAGCCAAAATAAGGCACCTAGACAATGTTTTTTGCATTGTGCCAGTTGCCATCACCCACACAAAGGCAAAGTATTCCTCATCAAAGACTTCTTCACGTTCACCATCCATGATGGTGTAGTCTCTGAGCAGGCTGAAAACCAGCCTGTGGCAGTGCTAGATGGACATCCTGTCCCAGTTCATCACTAGGCATTTCCTGGCAAGCCACAGAAACGTCCTTAAAACAGTTCATAAGGCACCATACCTCCTGGATAGCCTCAATGGTATGGGTCCCATGGAAGAGTCCGTAAAGCATGAGGTGCAAAGGTGTTTCCTCCTGGAATGGGCACCTGGGGCAGTACCTGTTGTTGCATAGTCAATGGGCATGCATGAAATGAAAGTTCTCATTGGCTGGCCTGTTGTTTAACCATCTAGAAGCCACGTTCTTCCAAACAGTCTCAGCAGTGGCATGGAATAGACTCCATTAAGTCCTTTGCTCAGATCAGCTTGTGGATAGTGTTTGGTTTCCACAAGTAGGGCTTCAGTCCCTCCACCTGGTGTTCCCTTACGAACTTGAGAAGGTCCTGGTAGTACCAGGGGGTGTCCCAGTTGTAGCGGTAGGAGCTGTCCCACTTGTCCAAAACTGGCCTCCTCAGAGAGGCAGGAGAAAGAAACGGGATATGTACTGGCCCACAGAGCCATCTTCTTGAGCTGTCAGAGTCCTAAAGACACTGTTGCACACAAAGGCCACCCGCAGCAGAGTGAGGATGTCTGGAACTCCTGTCCAACCCTTTCAAAGCTCTTTATACCTGACCGTCCATTTTACTCTGTCCATTTTGGAGCCCCAGATGAAGTGAAAGACAGTCCTTGTAACGGCCTGCTGAAGGGTGATGTGAGGAGGCCAGGCTTTTGCTGTGTACTAAAGAACCGGCAGAATCTTGATCCGCAGCACAAGAGTCTTTCCTTCGATGGTGAGCTGTCTGAGGCTCCACAGTCTGATCTTTTGGTTGACCTTTGCCAAACAATCTTGACAGGACTTCAGGGCTGTTCCTTCCTTCCTGAACTAGACTCCGAGGATCTTGATGAGGTCCGGCTGGATGGAAGGGGGCAGAGGAAGTCAGGGCCCGCTCCTCGAACAGCATGGCTTCCGACTTCCCGCAGTTGACCTTCCGAAGCCTGGCCAAATTCCTCACAGTTTTGGACGAGCCTCATTACCAAACACTTGTCTGCGCAGAAGACGGTCACATCGTCCATGTACAGTACAGCGAGCATGCCTGAGTCACCATTTCGATGAGCAGTTTTGAGGAAGCATCCAAGTCGGTTCTTGCTGAAGTGTGTCTGTTCTCTTCGATTAGGCAGTTGAAGTCTCCACCCAGCACCACTGCCCCAGTGGTGACAAGCTGGGTCCGCAAGAGCTATGCAAATTCTTCAGAGCCGCTCCTCCAGTTGGACAAAGGCTTCTCTCGATGTTCTCCCTCCCCAAGATATTCGAAAGCGACGATCCTAGTCCTCACCTGGGAACCTATACTTGTCAGCCATTTGCATTAGTTTTATATTTATAAGTATTTCTTACTCTGGCTTTCTCCTAATGTTCTACCATATTAGTGAGATTATTAATGTTCATTCATTGAAAAAGGTCCAAGATAGACCGAAACGTCTGAGATTCGAATGTCGCATATAATCAACAAACGGATATAGTATAATATGGATTATCATTATCTCTACTATTAAGTTTGGCTATAACTATAGCACACTGGAATATTAATGCTGACTTTCGTCCTCATGGGCATTTGTTTTGCACAATAAACACTATTTTTCTGCATTCAAATCTGTATCTCTTTTGAGAGTGCGTGGGACTCTCTATTGGACTGATACTTGGGAATATATTTCCTGCCACCCACAGCACCCTATAATTTTGGAGTGCATTGTTCTTTTTCTTTAACTATTATGTGAATATAGCACTGACATTAAAATACAATGCATTATATTGTATGTTATTAGCGATCAAAATATCACCTATTATAGTCCTTTGTAAATATTTCCATTAGAATTTTTTTTCCATTGAAAATACGCTTTTTTTCACTTTTCAATAGAAAACATTGCAAAAATAAAATCTCTGCATATTTGGTATTACTACAAGAGAATTTAGACTAGAACCTTCAGAATCACAGGTGCATATCCATGAAGCAAACATGATTATAAAAAATAAAATGGCTGCACACCATTATACATACAAACAATAGAGCTAAGAAATGGGGGTCATTTTAAATAAAAGTGGCACAATACCGACTGTAAATGAGTTAATGGAAGCTCTTAGCGCACATATTTGCTCAAACGTGTCGGGCCCATCTACCAGGCGTCAAGGTGGCTTCCGCAGATGGGTCCCTAACACTAGTATACTGCCTCTCTCTGGACTTACCTAAGCCTACAATATTCAGGGCAGTGTAGGAACCAGCTACATACGTACTCTGCTAAGAAGTCCCAGGTAGATGGGCGTATTCAGTCTAAAAGAGGCACTACCCTCAATTAATACTACAAGAGAATTTAGACTAGAACCTTCAGAATCACAGGTGCATATCCATGAAGCAAACATGATTATAAAAAATAAAATGGCTGCACACCAATATACATACAAACAATAGAGCTAAGAAATAGGGATCATTCTAAATAAAAGTGGTACAATACCGACTACAAATAAGTTAATGGAAGCTCATATATTTAAATGAACAAAAAATATAAAATTAGATTAAAAACATGGCTAATAAAATCCCCCCAAATGAAAATAGTTTAAATTCGATAACACGTGGTCGTCACAGGTGTTGAATTCCTCTGAAGTCCCAAACATTAGGCATTCACCGGACAGAAAAGGCCTTTTATGCCGCTGTATTTACATAAGACAGTGACCATTATTTGTTCTTGGTGGTGGCCGATATGTGTGGGCTGGTATGAGGAAATTCAATTAAACGTAGTAGTCACAGGTGTTGATTCCTCCGAGATCCATGCCTCATTAATTTTTAAAAATGTGAGGTAGTCCACACTGTCGTGAGCTAGGCGAGTGCGCTTATCGGTCACGATCCCCCCTGCTGCGCTGAACGTCCCATTGGACAGGACACTCGACGAGGGGCTAGCCAAGAGTGCCATGGCAAAATGTGCCAGCTCTAGCCACAGGTCAAGCCTGCACACCCAGTAGTCAAGGGGTTCCTCGCTTCTCAGAGCGTCCACATCGGCCGTTAACCTGATGTAGTCAGACACCTGACGGTCTAGGCGTTCCCTGAGGCTGGATCCGGAGGAGGGCTGTCGATGGGTTGGCTGCAAGAATGATCTCATATCCGAAGTGACCAACACATCTTCACACCGCCCTCTTTTTGCATATGCTGTAGGATCGGTACTCGCAACTGTTTCTCTGTGGGTGGAAATTCCTCTGCCAGTGCCCGCAACAGCAGAATGCAGAATGCAGCAGCTCTCAAAGCAAGGCCTGGAAATGCTACATTCTGACAGCCCTCTGTGATGCTGGTAACATGTCTGCCATTTAGTGTTTGTACCAGGGGTCTAAGTACGTTGCCACCCAGTACTGGTCCTTGCCCTTTATGCTTTTTATATTGGTGTCCCTCCTCAAACTCTGGAGCATGAAGGCCCCCATTTGCACTAAATTGGAAGCAGTGAAGCGCCCTGGCTCCTGCTCATCACCCAGGAGAATGTCGTCCTCGGTCTCCTCCCCCCCCTCCACGGATCTCAACAACACGGATCTCAAAAAAGTTTAAAGCCTTGCTCCTTCTCCTCCCCCCAGGCACCATCCTCCTCTGACTCCTCTTCAGACTCCTGCTGACTTGTCTCAGATGGAGTAGCCCCCCCTGAGAATTCATTCAGCATTGCGACTTCCTCATCTTCCTGCTCCTGCTCCTCGATGGCTTGATCAATGACAAAAATGCAATGCACGCTCCAGAAAGAAAGCGTAAGGTACGATGTCCCTGATGGCACCCTGGCTGCGACTGACCAGTTCGGTGATCTCATCAAATGGCCGTAGAAGTCTACATGCGTTGCGCATGAGCAGCCACTGCCGCGGTGAAAAAAAAACAAGCTCCCATAACCTGTCCTGCCGCAGAGTTCGTACAGGTAGTCGTTAACGGCCCATTTATGCTGGAGCAGCCTATCAAGCATATAAAAGGTGAAGTTCCAGCGCGTTGGGCAGTCACAAATCAGACGTCTGACGGGCAAGTGGTGTCGCCGGTGAACATCAGCAAGGTGAGCCATGGCCGTGTAAGATCTTCTAAAATGGCCAGAGATTTTCCTGGCCTGCCACAAGACGTCCTGGACCCCAGGGTATTTGGTAACGAATCGCTGCACGACTAATTTCAGGACGTGTGCCATGCACTGCACGTGTGTCATTTTGCCCTGTTTCAGCGCACTCAGCAGATTGGCACTATTGTCGCACACCACTTTACCAACTGTCAAATTGAGCGGGGTTAGCCACTGATCGGCCTGTGACCGCAGAGCTGAAAGGAGTGCAGGACCGGTGGGGCTCTTGGCTTCCAGGCACAACAGCCGCAGCACAGCATGGCAACGTCTCACCTGGCACGTGGAATAGGTTCTGGGGAGCTGGGGGGGGTGCAGCGGAGGAGGCGGTAGCAGTGGAAAAGGAGGAGTCAGCCGAGGAGGAGACTGAGGATGGAGTAGGACGAGGAGAAGAGGCAGGCCTGCATGCAATCCGTGGTGGTAAGACCAAATCCACACGGGTGCCACGGGTTACATGCTTGACAGCCGTCAGAAGGTTCACCCAGTGGGCAGTAAATGTTATGTACCTTCCCACGTGTCTGTGTTCAGATGTATATTGGCACCAACATTGTGTGCCAGAGATACATTCACTTGCTGCTGAACATGGCCATATAGCTCTGGGATGCCCTTCTGGGAGAAATATTTCCTTCCAGGGACCTTCCATTGGGGTGTGCCAATGGCCACAAATTTTCTAAAGGGGGGGTTATCCGGCGTCATCAACTTTTTACGCTCGAACATTTGGGCCACGGAAGCCTGCCTTTTACCAGATGAACGCGACGACGGCACGGTGGAAGGTGGAGTGGAGGACAAATGGGAGGAGGGAGGAGAAGGAGAAGAGGCAGGACGTGGAGTGCCGAAACTGTGGCTTTGTGGGTTCTGACGGTGTTGCTCCCACTGGGCTCGGTAATGGGAAGCCAGGTGCATTCTTAAGACGGTCATCCCTAGGTGAGTGTTTTGGCTTACCGCGACTTATGCATTGACAGCACAGGCTGCAGATGGCAACACAAGTTAAAAAAAGCCCACACTGCGGAGCCATGTGCCGGCGTCCTGGGAGCGCAAGAGGTGACCGTGCATAGTGGATGGCTCGCTCCAGATACTTTTGCAGTCTGCTTTTTGCCTCCTGTGCACTGCGAGTTCTGCCTGCTTCTCCTCCCTATCTGCTGCTCCGTCTCTCTCTGAACTCCCCTCCTCTTCCTCTCTTGTGGGCACCCACGTGACATCCATTGACACATCATCATCGTCACCTTCACCACCACTGACATTAGAGATCTCGGTGTAGGCAGAAACAGCGGGGACCACCCTCCTCGGTCTGATCTGGGTACTGTCGTCAGACTGCTAGGTGGCGGCCGTTGCTATCTCCTCTATCTCCTCCGATGCCAAGAATGGCTGCGCATCGGTAACGTCTGGGAATGGATGGGAAAATAATTCCTCTGACTCGAGTGGAGGGGCTATGGTAGTAGTGGTGGTGGTGTCTTTGGGGGTGCACACAGCAGAGAGTGAGGAGGGTGCAGATACAGAGGATGAGGGGGGTGCAGAAGCAGAAGGCTGAGTTGGCCACTCAACCAACTCTGGTGTGCCCTTTGAAGTAATCGCACGCACCTTTTCCAACTTCCCACTTAGGCTCCGGCCTGGTGCACCTGCCCTACCACCCCTGCGGAATGGCCTGCCTCCTTCTCTGCCTGTCATTTTCAAAATGACCCTGTGACAAAATCCCTATAGAAAAGCAGTATTTGTGGAAGCAGGTATATAGAACCCCTTAATCAGTTTTTTGGGGGGCAATAGGAATATCACACCAGTTGCAATGAGTTATTCCAATAGCGTTTGTCCCTTTGTATATAGAAATTATATTATAGGTATATCACACCAGTTGCAATTAGTTGTTCCAATAGTGTTTGTCCCTCTGTATAGCTGCGATATCTCAGCAGAACCGCACACAACTGCTGCACAATACAAATGCACTACATAGAAAGTATATTATAGGTATTTCACACCCCTGCCTCAATCAGTTTATTGGGGGGCAACTGTTTTATCACACCAGTTGCAATTAGTTGTTCCAATAGCGTTTGTCCCTCTATATAGCTGCAGTATCTTAACAGACCTGCACACAACTGCTGCACAATACGAATGCACTATAATATACTTTCTAACATAGAAAGTATATTATAAGTATATCAGACCCCTCAGTATGTCACAGCTATCGATAGCACACCTATTCCAGTCCTTAAAAGGACTTTTGTGGCCCTATTAGCTAGCGTATGGTGTCCCTAACAGTCTGTCCCTGCTCCACACAGCAACCTCTCCCTACACTGGCAAAAGACTGAATGTAAAATGGCGGCTAGATCAGGTTTATTTACAGGGTAGGGGTGTGTCCATGTGCTGAAACATCTCAATTGTCTGTCCTGTCCCACCTGATGGATGTGTCATGGGTCAAAATTTGGTGGTTTGCAAAAAAATATGGTGCGTGCGAATATCGCCATATGTTCGCATATTCAGCGAATCGCGAATGAGCAAAGTTTGCCGCGAAACGACCGCTGGGCGAACCGCAAGGCCATCTCTATTAGCAATTACATCAGTGACTTATTTCACCAGGATACACAGCAGTACTTCCCTTTGCAACAGTAGTTACAAAAGGGTCTGCCACTTCACCAAAATTGCAGCCTCGTCAGCTTAACAAACTCCCACCTTGTGCCATTTTTTGGCATGGGTTTTACCTCAGCATCCTGTTCTCAGCTATTCCGTGATGGTTCCCTCACCTGAATTGATCTCTGCTGGCAGTAAGTAGCTCACCGGCATGTTCTCTTCTTGCACAGCAGGATCCCACACCAACATCTGGTACAAATATTGTTGAATGAGGGAATCATTACTGTTTGACTGGAAATGTTCTTGATGTGTTATTAAGTTGAATGTTTGGAAACACATTCATGCATACATATGTACCATGTAGCCCTGAGGCCTCTTGCACATGAATGTGTGTGCCACGTGGCCGTGCTGCGGGCCGCAATGCACGAACACCCACCGTGGGGTCAGCCCCAGCGAATCACGGACCCATTCATTTTGATGGATCCGCGACCCGGCCGTTCCGCAAAAAGATAGGACATGTTCTATCTTTTTGCGGAATGGAAGTAGTGCTTCCGTAGGGTTCCGTTCCGTGCTTCCGTTCCACATCTTTGGATTTGCGACCCATTGAAGTGAATGGGTCCGCATCCGGGATGCGGAATGCACACGGAACGGTGCCCGTGTTTTGCGGATCCGCAAATGCAGTCTGCAATACGGCCACGGAGCGCACACGTTTGTGTGCAATAAGCCTGACTCTGACATGCAAGGAGAAGTAGTGGGTAGTTGGCCCATGGGTTTTAGGCTGACCATCACTGCTCTAGGGCCAACAGTACTGGGGACAAAGCTAAATAAAGATTGGACGTTTAAGGTATTTTGTATATCCATTAGTTATCCTGCTGCATGTGTTAGTCATTCTGCTCCGTGTGACAGTATGGTTTCCATATTGTAGCAGATCATGACTGAAATGTCCATGATGTAAAATGCCCCCCACCAACAAATATGTTAGGCTCTATCTATTTATACTGTTTCCCCTTCCTGACATAGTTGGAAGATGTCAGAACATCAAGTAAAAAATTAGCCCCACACAGTTGAAGGATATAGAAAATGGCAACCGGTTCTAAGTCACCATGGGAGCTAGTGTAAGTTGCGATTATCAGAACGGGTCCTGGATCAATGGAAGATGGCCCAGACTGGACATTTGTGTCTATCAGCGTCACCAATATTTTCATAATGCTGTGGCTACTTCGAAGGGACCGCAGGCCATCCTTGTGGCAGGTGCCGCACTATGAAGTGCCTTTTGCGCTGTGGCATTAGAAGAATTTTGATATCTCAGACTTTTTAGTCTAACCAGACTGTCTATTAATCTGTAATTCCTCTAGCGCCGTTCTATGAAAACAGTAGGTTTAAAGATCACACCAAATGCTTCAAATAACGTCTTTATTAACTTCAACTTTTCTTCATATATAACACTGCCGCCTCCGCAGCAGATAGTCCATGTACAAAACATGTGTTGAAAAGATATCACAAAATAGCGGTATGCATAAGATGGTGGTTCAACTGTTCAATCTTGTCATTCAACATAAAATGGTGTATACACTGACCTAAAGAATTATTAGGAACACCATACTAATACGTGTTGGACCCCCTTTTGCCTTCAGAACTGCCTTAATTCTACGTGGCATTGATTCAACAAGGTGCTGATAGCATTCTTTAGAAATGTTGGCCCATATTGATAGGATAGCATCTTGCAGTTGATGGAGATTCGAGGGATGCACATCCAGGGCACGAAGCTCTCGTTCCACCGCATCCCAAAGATGCTCTATTTGGTTGAGATCTATTGACTGTGGGGGCTATTTTAGTACAGTGAACTCATTGTCATGTTCAAGAAACCAATTTGAAATGATTCGAGCTTTGTGACATGGTGCATTATCCTGCTGGAAGTAGCCATCAGAGGATGGATACATGTTCTCATTCTGTTTACGCCAAATTCGGACTCTACCATTTGAATGTCTCAACAGAAATCGAGACTTATCAGACCAGGCAACATTTTTCCAGTCTTCAACAGTCCAATTTTGGTGAGCTCGTGCAAATTGTAGCCTCTTTTTCCTATTTGTAGTGGAGATGAGTGGTACCCGTGGGGTCTTCTGCTGTTGTAGCCCATCTGCCTCAAGGTTGTGCGTGTTGTGGCTTCAGAAATGCTTTGCTGCATACCTCGGTTGTAACGAGTGGTTATTTCAGTCAACGTTGCTCTTCTATCCGCTTGAATCAGTCGGCCCATTCTCCTCTGACCTCTAGCATCCACAAGGCATTTTTGCCCACAGGACTGCCGCATACTGGATGTTTTTTCCTTTTCACACCATTCTTTGTAAACCCTAGAAATGGTTGTGCGTGAAAATCCCAGTAACTGAGCAGATTGTGAAATACTCAGACCGGCCCGTCTGGCACCAACAACCATGCCACGCTCAAAATTGCTTAAATCGCCTTTCTTTCCCATTCTGACATTCAGTTTGGAGTTCAGGAGATTGTCTTGACCAGGAGCACACCCCTAAATGCATTGAAGCAACTGCCATGTGATTGGTTGACTAGATAATTGCATTAATGAGAAATAGAACAGGTGTTCCTAATAATTCTTTAGGTGAGTGTATATTTCTCTCTTCAGTATCTGTAATCTCACTTTAAGTTATTTAAGCACTTTATGATCTCTCTGAGAGGTATATTTGAGGTCTAACTAATAGTTCTACTTGCAGTATGCAGTTAGCAGTGACTATTTTCAGATTGGTTGAATATGATCTGGTATGGTTGTATGCAATTTGGATTGCAATATGGAATCTGAATGCTTGCAAATGTATGCTTGCAATTTATATTTGCAATTGTATGGTTGCAATTGAATTTGTATTTGGTTGCAATTGGTGGAACTGTAAGTAAACACATATATATCTAGTTCAGTATACAATTCTAAACACAATACTAACAATGTGAACATTATATAACTGTTTTAACTACCTATTTTGGCCTCTTGTCCCATAAAACTCTGAGTGGAGTGAATGTCTCTTCAGCTCCTGTCTCTGGTAAATAATGATTCTAGCAGCAGGAGCTGCGGGAATTCCCAGACAGGCTGTGTGTGAGGCTGGCTGTGATTGGTGAAAACTCTTGCTGGGCAGAAGTCTAGACCAATCACAGCCAGCTTCTTACACAGCAACAACAGATTAACACTATACATTCTGTTGTTTCTGCTGTGTCACTGAGCTTACCTTACATTACAAAATGAATCTTAAAGGCATATTATCTTTTTCTGCTTCTGTGAACACAAAATATAACAGGTGAAAACTCTTGCTGGGCAGAAGTCTAGACCAATCACAGCCAGCTTCTTACACAGCAACAACAGATTAACACTATACATTCTGTTGTTTCTGCTGTGTCACTGAGCTTACCTTACATTACAAAATGAATCTTAAAGGCATATTATCTTTTTCTGCTTCTGTGAACACAAAATATAACAGTTATATGACATCCAAAACATGATGTCACAGTAAATAACTCTGTTTTTATCTTTAACACATAATCATAGGAACTGTATTAAGGCTATTGGCAGGTCAAGCTGTATACGCATATAAGCTATACTAGCAACCTAGGACAGGTCCTAGCTGACCTCTTCCAACCAGGCACACAGGATTCTGACACTGCTTGATGACTAGTCTATCCCCCTGTGTTCCCTACTATCACAGAGCTCTTGCATCTGGCACTTGCTTATACTACACATTGATGATTTTTTTTTTGGTCAGGCTACTCAGCCATGATGACATATCATAGGAAGGATGACATCATTACCATCTACTGTAGAGCTGTGTAGTGAGGCCCCACCCCCTCAACCTCTTAGCTCTGCAAGTGGTAGCTACCATTCCTGCTCACATTATAGGACAGGTTGTGGTGGCCATTTTAAATAATTTCCTGGGAACCCCTATAAAGGATCTGCTGTAGATGTCTTGTGCCAGACAAAGCAGGACGCCTTCAGAGGTCCAAGGTGATGTCCAAGCCTTGGCAGGTCACAGCAGTTCTGGCGGCAGAAGGGGCATTTATAGGATATTAGGCAGGTGGTTTCAATGAAATAATGATAGGCTACTTTCACACTAGCGTTGTTTTAATCCGGCGTTCAATTCCGACACCGGAACTGCCCGCCGGATCCGGAAAAACGTGTGAAAACGGATTACATTTGAATCCTGATCAGGATTTTGATCACAATGAAAAAATGCATTGGAAAAAACGGATCCGCCATTTATGGACTTTAACTTTTTTTTCACATTTTTCGGGTTTAACATGCAAAAGCTGGATCCATTTTGACTGAACACACAGTGCCAGATCCGGCGTTAATGCAAGTCAATGGGAAAAAGGCCTGATCCGGCGTTCAGTCAAAGTGTTCAGGCTTTTTGGCCGGAGGTAAAAATACTGCATGCTACGTTTTTCTGAAAAGCCTGATCAGTCAAAAAGACTGAACTGAAGACATCCTGATGCATCCTGAAGGACTGACTCTCCATTCAGAATGCATAGGGATAAAACTGATCAGTTCTTTTCCGGATTTGAGCCCCTAGGACGGAACTCAGCGCCGGAAAAGAAAAACGCTAGTGTGAAAGTACCCATAGTTGTACTCATGGGATACACATCACCGCAGCAGCCAAGTGACCCACGTCACACAGAATGTTGATGTGGGGACACTGGTGAGCTGCTATGGTGGCGGGTGAACAACCCATTTAATATAGTTACATGAAGTGTAGGTAGACAAACAGGCTAATATGATGACCTAACACAGTAGCTCATTACCCAGCTTTCCAAAGAACAGATATAAAGGCTGAATATTATATATATTTATTTTAGAGGGGGGTGGTCTTTGAATTGGTAATTTTTAAAGCAGAAAATATGAAATAACATGTTTTTCCAGTTTATGCATGTTTTCTTTTTTCATATTAACCATTTTAGGCAGTGCTAGGTGATAGTGGCAGATGAAAGGATGCTTGCTGTGTGTAGATGCCTGGCATGTGATCATCCCCCACGACAGCACCACAGAGAGGATCCGCCCCCAGGGACAGGAAACCTGCAGAATAAAAAGGTGGAGCCTCTCTGAAACCTCAGTGGTTTCCTGTCCCTGAAGCGGGAGACCTGCAGTTTTCTTTCAGGTTCTACCCATATGTTGCTTGGAAGTCCCAGAGATGCTCTGGAGGGCTATGTGGCACACACCTGCTGGGGTCTATTGCTCATATGATGGGCTAGGCAGGACCCCAGGAGCCGGTGGTGGTCCAGACTGCCTCCTGGCTCTTGCAGCAGGTGCGTGTGCACTCCTCAATGGGAGTGAGGCCACGCGGGAGCAGAAAGGAAAGGAAACAGCCTCATGTTGGGTGGTGTATTCCGCCGCGAGCGGCCGGAATTCAGCAGGCATTGGATCATCCGAGAGCAGTTACCTTGCATGTGGTCCATAAAAGGAAATGGCGCGAGAAGTGGACGCCACATCCAGTAAGGCGTGCGTTCCATGTGACGCGCTTCCGGTCATGTGACCGGATTTGCATTCCACACGCGAGGGGAAGGGGCCGGAACAGATAAAAGTAAGGAGAAGCCGGGAAATGCCGGCGTGGTTGCTGCAATTCACTTTCCATCATCTGGATAGCAGTATATTCCTCCTGCCCTCCTCTTTGCTTGTATATATATGGACTCATATATATATATATATATACACTGCTCAAAAAAATAAAGGGAACACAAAAATAACACATCCTAGATCTGAGTTAATTAAATATTCTTCTGAAATAATTTGTTCTTTACATAGTTGAATGTGCTGACAACAAAATTACACAAAAATTTAAAATTGGAAATCAAATTTTTCAACCCATGGAGGTCTGGATTTGGAGTCACACTCAAAATTAAAGTGGAAAAACACACTACAGGCTGATCCAACTTTGATGTAATGTCCTTAAAACAAGTCAAAATGAGGCTCAGTAGTGTGTGTGGCCTCCACGTGCCTGTATGACCTCCCTACAACGCCTGTGCATGCTCCTGATGAGGTGGCGGACGGTCTCCTGAGGGATCTCCTCCCAGACCTGGACTAAAGCATCTGCCAACTCCTGGACAGTCTGTGGTGCAACGTGACGTTGGTGGATAGAGCGAGACATGATGTCCCAGATGTGCTCAATTGGATTCAGGTCTGGGGAACGGGCGGGCCAGTCCATAGCATCAATGCCTTCGTCTTGCAGGAACTGCTGACACACTCCAGCCACATGAGGTCTAGCATTGTCTTGCATTAGGAGGAACCCAGGGCCAACCGCACCAGCATATGGTCTCACAAGGGGTCTGAGGATCTCATCTCGGTACCTAATGGCAGTCAGGCTACCTCTGGCGAGCACATGGAGGGCTGTGCGGCCCTCCAAAGAAATGCCACCCAACACCATTACTGACCCAATGCCAAACCGGTCATGCTGGAGGATGTTGCAGGCAGCAGAACGTTCTCCACGGCATCTCCAGACTCTGTCACGTCTGTCACATGTGCTCAGTGTGAACCTGCTTTCATCTGTGAAGAGCACAGGGCGCCAGTGGCGAATTTGCCAATCTTGGTGTTCTCTGGTAAATGCCAAACGTCCTGCACGGTGTTGGGCTGTAAGCATAACCCCCAGATGTGGACGTCGGGCCCTCATATCACCCTCATGGAGTCTGTTTCAGACCGTTTGAGCAGACACCCTGCTGGAGGTCATTTTGCAGGGCTCTGGCAGTGCTCCCTCTTGTTCCTCCTTGCACAAAGGCGGAGGTAGCGGTCCTGCTGCTGGGTTGTTGCCCTCCTACGGCCTCCTCCATGTCTCCTGATGTACTGGCCTGTCTCCTGGTAGCGCCTCCATGCTCTGGACACTACGCTGACAGACACAGCAAACCTTCTTGACACAGCTCGCATTGATGTGCCATCCTGGATAAGCTGCTCTACCTGAGCCACTTGTGTGGGTTGTAGACTCCGTCTCATGCTACCACTAGAGTGAAAGCACCGCCAGCATTCAAAAGTGACCAATACATCAGCCAGGAAGAATAGGAACTGAGAAGTGGTCTGTGGTTACCACCTGCAGAACCACTCCTTTATTGGGGGTGTCTTGCTAATTGCCTATCATTTCCACCTGTTGTCTATCCCATTTGCACAACAGCATGTGAAATTGATTGTCACTCAGTGTTGCTTCCTAAGTGGACAGTTTGATTTCACAGAAGTGTGATTGACTTGGAGTTACAATGTGTTGTTTAAGTGTTCCCTTTATTTTTTTTGAGCAGTGTATATATATATATATATATTTTTATATATATATACTGAACAAAATTATAAACGCAACACTTTCGGTTTTGCTCCCATTTTGCATGAGCTGAACTCAAAGATCTGAAACATTTTCTACATACACAAAAGACCCATTACTGTCAAATATTGTTCACAGATCTGTCTAAATCTGTGTTAGTGAGCACTTCTCCTTTGCCGAGATAATCCATCCCACCTCACAGGTGTGGCATATCAAGGTTCTGATTAGACAGCATGAATATTGCACAGGTGTGCCTTAGACTGCCCACAATAAAAGGCCACTCTGAAATGTGCACAGTTTTGCCTTACTGGGGTGGGGGGGGGTTACAAAACCAGTCAGTATCTGGTGACCACTGACTGGTTTTGTGACCCCCCCCCCAGTAAGGCAAAACTGTGCACATTTCAGAGTTGGCATCACGCAGTGCAACACATATCCGTCGCTTGATCAGGTTGTTGATTGTGGCCTGTTGGCAGGAACTGGAACACGCTGTCATATACGCCGTTCCAGAGCATCCCAAAAATGCTCAATAGGTGACAGATCCTTGCAATATGGGGTCGTGCATTATCATGCTGCAACATGAGGTGATGGTTGTGGATCAATGGCACAACAATGGACCTCAGGATCTCGTCACGGTATCTCTGTGCATTCAAAATGCTATCAATAAAATGCACCTGTGTTCGTTGTCCATAACATACGCCTGCCCATACCATAAACCTACCGCCACCATGGGCCACTCGATCCACAACGTTAACGTCAGTAAACCACTCACCCACACAATGCCACACACGCTGTCTGCCATCTGCCCTGAACAGTGAAAACCGGGACTCATCCATGAACAGAACGCCTCTCCAACATGCCAGACGCCATCGAATGTGAGCATTTTCCCACTCAAGTCGGTTACGACGACGAACTGCAGTCATATCCAGACGCCGATGAGGACGACGAACATGCAGATGAGCTTCCCTGAGATGGTTTCTGACAGTTTGTGCAAAAATTCTTTGGTTATGCAAACTGATTGTTGCAGCAGCTGTCCGGGTGGCTGGTCTCAGACGATCATGGAGGAGAACATGCTGGATGTGGAGGTCCTGGGCTGGTGTGGCTACACGTGGTCTGCGGTTGTGAGGCCGGTTGGAAGTATTGCCAAATTCTCTGAAACACCTTTGGAGATGGCTTATGGTAGAGAAATGAACATTCATTGCATGGGCAACAGCTCTGTTAGACATTCCTGCAGTCAGCATGCCAATTGCACGCTCCCTCAAACATTGCGACATCTGTGGCATTGTGCTATGCGATCAAACTGCACATTTCAGAGTGGCCTTTTATTGTGGGCAGTCTAAGGCCCACTTATGCAATATTCATGCTGTCTAATTAGCACCTTGATATGCCACACCTGTGAGGTGGGATGGATTATCTCGGCAAAGGAGAAGTGCTCACTAACACATATTTAGACAGATTTGTGAACAATATTAGAGAGTAATGGGTCTTTTTTGTATGTAGAAAATGTTTCAGATCTTTGAGTTCAGCTCATGCAAAATGGGAGCAAAACCGAAAGTGTTGCGTTTATATTTTTGTTTAGTGCAGTTATATATGGTAAACGCTTGTTCTCCGCTATTCCTCTCCTTACATCGCTAAGTGAGGAGTTGTCCTCCATTTGGGGCTACACTTTGGTAACTGCCCAGAAATTCTGGCCAGGCAAGTGTTCCGGCTTTGAGAACATGGAGGAAGAAAAAAGATCTGATCCGGCAGAAGAAGAGATCCTGGTGCCAGTACTGGGTGGCTTTGAAATGGGTAAGTGCCAAAACATTTAAGTGATACTATAGGTGGTTATTTCTTCTCTGTAGACAAGGCTGAAGTAAGTTTTGGCTAAGAGAAAAAATAAAGAATGCGCATTATGTAGATGTTCCTTATCTTCCTCATATGAAAAGAAGCTGTGTCAGCAGTGTATAGAGAAGACTGTGGCAGAAGAATCACATAGTCTTTTTAAAAGTATAAAATCACTCATCAGATCGGAAGTGAAAATTTCTCTAAGGACATGTAAACGCCAAAAGAGATCAGTAGAAGACTGGGGGTCAGAGGTGAATTCTTTGACTGATGGCAAAGAAGTAGTAGAATCATACGACTCAGAAAATTCCTCTTCCTCGGGTGAGGAGATGGAGGGCAGACCTTTGTTTCCGGTAGAAGACACTGACATTGTTAAAGGCTATACGTTCCACACTAGACTTAGAAGATGTGAAAGATAATAAATCTTGTTGGTTGTGGGTTAAAGAAGACACTAGTAGCTTGTGATGAGGCAGAACTTGGTTTACTTGTGTGGATTAAGTTCCAAACATAAAAGACATTTCAGCAAACTGTAACAGCAGCCATCTTGGTATAAAGATAGAGAGAGAACCAACAAGTTGTTTTTTTTTTACAGATATACGCAACTGGTAACCTTAACATACAGTTGTGTTCAAAATAATAGCAGTCAGACATCACTAACCTGATCAATCACTGTTTTTGGTAGAAATGATATTTCTACATGGCAAATAATTTACCAGCAGGTGTAGTAGAGTAATAGAAATCCAACAGTCATGCCATGCATGCTGTTGATTATCTGTAATTCAATCACTTATTGAAAGGGGCATGTTCAAAATAATTGCAGGGTGGAGTTCAATTAGTGAGGTCATTCATTCTTTGACAAACAGGTGGCAATTATTGCCCCTATTTAAGGAAGGAAGGCAGCAAATGTTGTACATGCTGGTTACAGTGCATTGCTCTCTGAAATTCGGAGGAAATGGGTTGTTCCAGACATTGTTCAGAAGAACAGCGTACCTTGATTAAAAAAGTTGATTGGAGAGGGGAAAACATATAAAGAAGTGCAGAAAATGATAGGCTGCTCAGCTAAAATGATAGCAAATGCTTTAAAATGGCAACCAAAACCTGAAAGACGTGGAAAAAAGCTAAAAACTACCATTCGAATGGATAGAAGAATAGCCAAAATGGCAAGGACTCAGCCAACAATCAGCTCCAGGAAGATCAAAGAAGGTCTAAAGTTACCTGTGAGTACTGTTACAATTAGAAGACGCCTATGTGAAGCCAAGCTATCTGCAAGAAGCCCCCGCAAAGTCCCACTGTTGAAAAAAAGACATGTGCTGAACATATTACAATTTGCAAAAGAGCACACTAACTGGCCTAAAGAGACATTTTGTGGACTGATGAAAGTAAGATTGTTCTTTTTGGGTTTAGTGGCCGGAGACAGTTTGTCAGACGACTCCCAAACACTGAATTTAAACCACAGTACACTGTGAAGACAGTGAAGCATGGTGGACAAGCATAATGATATGGGAATGTTTGGGCCTATATATCGCACACCAGGAATCATGGATCAGTTTGAATACATCAGAATACTTGAAGAGGACATGCTGCCTTATGCTGAAGAGGAAATGCCCTTGAAATGGGTGTTCCAACAAGACAACGACCCCAAACACACCAGTAAACATGCAATATCTTGGTTCCAGACCAACACGATTGACGTTACGGAGTGGTCAGCCCAATCCCTGGATCTTAATCCAATAGAAAACTTGTGGGTGACATAAAAAATGCAGTTTCTGAGGCAAAACCAAGAAATAGAGAAGAACTGTGGAATGCAGTCCAATCATCCTGGGCTGGAATACCTGTTCACAGGTACCAGAAATTGGTTGACTCCATGCAACACTGATGTCCAGCAGTTCTCAGAAACAGTGGTTATACAACTAAATATTTTTTATGTGGATTCAAAGGAAAGCAAAATCTTCAAACATTTTTCAGTTTTTATAGTGAATGTTTCAGTTTGTAAAGAAGAATACAAACACTGGTATTTTTTTGAGCAGTCTAATATTCACTTTTCTTAAAAACAAATTGAGGAACAACACAAATTTGATATATTTTTCTTCATGTTTTGAATTGGAATAAAAAGTGTACAGTTGTGGCCAAAAGTTTTGAGAATTACATAAATATTGGAAATTGGAAAAGTTGCTGCTTAAGTTTTTATAATAGCAATTTGCATATACTCCAGAATGTTATGAAGAGTGATCAGATGAATTGCATAGTCCTTCTTTGCCATGAAAATTAACTTAATCCCAAAATAAACTTTCCACTGCATTTCATTGCTGTCATTAAAGGACCTGCTGAGATCATTTCAGTAATCGTCTTGTTAACTCAGGTGAAAATGTTGACGAGCACAAGACTGGAGATCATTATGTCAGGCTGATTGGGTTAAAATGGCAGACTTGACATGTTAAAAGGAGGGTGATGCTTGAAATCATTGTTCTTCCATTGTTAACCATGGTGACCTGCAAAGAAACGCGTGCAGCCATCATTGCGTTGCATAAAAATGGCTTCACAGGCAAGGATATTGTGGCTACTAAGATTGCACCTCAATCAACAATTTATAGGATCATCAAGAACTTCAAGGAAAGAGGTTCAATTCTTGTTAAGAAGGCTTCAGGGCGTCCAAGAAAGTCCAGCAAGCGCCAGGATCGTCTCCTAAAGAGGATTCAGCTCTGGGATTGGAGAGCCACCAGTGCAGAGCTTGCTCAGGAATGGCAGCAGGCAGGTGTGAGCACATCTGCACTCACAGTGAGGCGAAGACTTTTGGAAGATGGCCTGGTGTCAAGAAGGGCAGCAAAGAAGCCACTTCTCTCCAAAAAAAACATCAGGGACAGATTGATCTTCTGCAG
The DNA here is from genome assembly GCF_905171765.1 of Bufo bufo. Taxonomy (NCBI): domain Eukaryota; kingdom Metazoa; phylum Chordata; class Amphibia; order Anura; family Bufonidae; genus Bufo; species Bufo bufo. The sequence continues at coordinate 56,737,777 of NC_053392.1, forward strand.
AAAGTTTGGTGAATGGACTGCTGAGGACTGGGGCAAAGTCATATTCTCCGATGAAGCCTCTTTCCGATTGTTTGGGGCATCTGGAAAAAGGCTTGTCCGGAGAAGAAAAGGTGAGCGCTACCATCAGTCCTGTGTCATGCCAACAGTAAAGCATCCTGAGACCATTCATGTGTGGGGTTGCTTCTCATCCAAGGGAGTGGGCTCACTCACAATTTTGCCCAAAAACACAGCCATGAATAAAGAATGGTACCAAAACCTCCAACAGCAACTTCTTCCAACAATCCAACAACAGTTTGGTGAAGAACAATGCATTTTCCAGCACGATGGAGCACCGTGCCATAAGGCAAAAGTGATAACTAAGTGGCTCGGGGACCAAAACGTTGACATTTTGGGTCCATGGCCTGGAAACTCCCCAGATCTTAATCCCATTGAGAACTTGTGGCAATCCTCAAGAGGCGGGTGAACAAACAAAAACCCACTAATTCTGACAAACTCCAAGAAGTGATTATGAAAGAATGGGTTGCTATCAGTCAGGAATTGGCCCAGAAGTAGGGATGAGCGAACCCGAACTGTATAGTTCGGGTTCGTACCGAATTTTGGGGTGTCCGTGACACGGACCCGAACCCGAACATTTTCGTAAAAGTCCGGGTTCGGTGTTCGGCGCTTTCTTGGCGCTTTTTGAAAGGCTGCAAAGCAGCCAATCAACAAGCGTTATACTACTTGGCCCCAAGAGGCCATCACAGCCTTGCCTACTATTGGCATGGCTGTGATTGGCCAGTGCACCATGTGACCCAGCCTCTATATAAGCTTGGGTCACGTAGCGCTGCACGTCACTCTGCTGATTGAACCATAGGGAGAGGTTGCTGCTGCGACGTTAGGGCGAGATTAGGCAGATTAACTCCTCCAAAAGACTTCATTCTGTGATCGATCTGCAGCTGTGGATCATTGAAGTGCTAATATCAACTTGCTCACTTTTTTGAGGCTGCCCAGAGCGTTTTTAGATCACTTTTTTCTGGGGTGATCGGCGGCCATTTTGTGGCTTGTGGTGCGCCAGCACAAGCTATCACCAAGTGTATTTAACCATCAATAGTGTGGTTTTTTTGTGCTATATCCTACATCAGCTGCAGGCTGAGCCTGTGTCACCGAAGTGCATTTAACCATAAACAGTCTGGTTATTTTTTGGCCATATACTACATCTGGTGCAGGCTGAGCCTGTGTCACCCAAGTGCATTTAACCATCAATAGTGTGGTTATTTTTTGGCTATATACTACATCAGGGGCAAGTTGAGCCTGTCACCCAGCGCCTAAAAAATAGACCTGACATTTCTATTCAACCAAATCTGTACTGTTTTAGCTGGTCAAGTTATTTGTAGTGACCGTAAAAGCCCATTTTTTGTTCTGGGTTGAAAAACTATTCCCAAATTTGCCATTCTCAAAATAACTAGTTTCTGCTATATGAGGCCTACTTGAAATCTATCCCAAAAAGGATATCTTACATTGAAGGTGCTGATAGTGTCATTCAGAAAAACCTAAGACACACGCTACCGTGCAGATAGAAGTCTGATTCTGAGATTAAACCTATACCTGTCACACAGCGCAAAAAAAAACAGGCCTCACATTTCTATTTAACCAAATCTGTACTGTTTTAGCTGGTCAAGTTATTTGTAGTGACCGTAAAAGCACATTTTTTGTTCTGGGTTGAAAAACTATTCCCAAATTTGCCATTCTCAAAATAACTAGTTTCTGCTATATGAGGCCTACTTGAAATCTATCCCAAAAAGGATATCTTACATTGAAGGTGCTGATAGTGTCATTCAGAAAAACCTAAGACACACGCTACCGTGCAGATAGAAGTCTAATTCTGTGATTAAACCTATACCTGTCACACAGCGCAAAAAAAAACAGGCCTCACATTTCTATTCAACCAAATCTGTACTGTTTTAGCTGGTCAAGTTATTTGTAGTGACCGTAAAAGCACATTTTTTGTTCTGGGTTAAAAAACTATTCCCAAATTTGCCATTCTCAAAATAACTAGTTTCTGCTATATGAGGCCTACTTGAAATCTATCCCAAAAAGGATATCTTACATTGAAGGTGCTGATAGTGTCATTCAGAAAAACCTAAGACACACGCTACCGTGCAGATAGAAGTCTGATTCTGAGATTAAACCTATACCTGTCACACAGCGCAAAAAAAAACAGGCCTCACATTTCTATTTAACCAAATCTGTACTGTTTTAGCTGGTCAAGTTATTTGTAGTGACCGTAAAAGCACATTTTTTGTTCTGGGTTGAAAAACTATTCCCAAATTTGCCATTCTCAAAATAACTAGTTTCTGCTATATGAGGCCTACTTGAAATCTATCCCAAAAAGGATATCTTACATTGAAGGTGCTGATAGTGTCATTCAGAAAAACCTAAGACACACGCTACCGTGCAGATACAAGTCTAATTCTGTGATTAAACCTATACCTGTCACACAGCGCAAAAAAAAAACAGGCCTCACATTTCTATTCTACCAAATCTGTACTGTTTTAGCTGGTCAAGTTATTTGTAGTGACCGTAAAAGCACACTTTTTGTTCTGGGTTGAAAAACTATTCCCAAATTTGCCATTCTCAAAATTGTGGTGAACGGGAACAATGAGGAAAACATCTAATAAGGGACGCGGACGCAGACGTGGACATGGTCGTGGTGGTGTTAGTGGACCCTCTGGTGCTGGGAGAGGACGTGGCCGTTCTGCCACAGCCACACGTCCTAGTCAACCAACTACCTCAGGTCCCAGTAGCCAGCAGAATTTACAGCGATATTTGGTGGGGCCCAATGCCGTTCTAAGGATGGTAAGGCCTGAGCAGGTACAGGCATTAGTCAATTGGGTGGCCGACAGTGGATCCAGCACGTTCACATTATCTCCCACCCAGTCTTCTGCAGAAAGCGCACAGATGGCGCATGAAAACCAAGCCCATCGGTCTGTCACATCACCCCATGCATATCAGGGAAACTGTCTGAGCCTCAAGTTATGCAGCAGTCTCTTATGCTGTTTGAAGACTCTGCTGCCAGGGTTTCCCAAGGGCATCCACCTAGCCCTTCCCCAGGGGTGGAAGAGATAGAATGCACTAACGCACAACCACTTATTTTTCCTGATGATGAGGACATGGGAATACCACCTCAGCACGTCTCTGATGATGACGAAACACAGGTGCCAACTGCTGCGTCTTTCTGCAGTGTGCAGACTGAACAGGAAGTCAGGGATCAAGACTGGGTGGAAGACGATGCAGGGGACGATGAGGTCCTAGACCCCACATGGAATGAAGGTCGTGCCACTAACTTTCACAGTTCGGAGGAAGAGGCAGTGGTGAGACCGAGCCAACAGCCTAGCAAAAGAGGAAGCAGTGGGCAAAATCAGAACACCCGCCGCCAAGAGACTCCGCCTGCTACTGACCGCCGCCATCTGGGACCGAGCACCCCAAAGGCAGCTTCAAGGAGTTCCCTGGCATGGCACTTCTTCAAACAATGTGCTGACGACAAGACCCGAGTGGTTCGCACGCTGTGCCATCAGAGCCTGAAGCGAGGCATTAACGTTCTGAACCTTAGCACAACCTGCATGACCAGGCACCTGCATGCAAAGCATGAACTGCAGTGGAGTAAACACCTTAAAAACAAGGAAGTCACTCAGGCTCCCCCTGCTGCCTCTTCTGCTGCTGCCGCCTCGGCCTCTTCTGCTGCTGCCGCCGCCTCGGCCTCTTCTGCTGCTGCTGCTGCCGCCGCCTCGGCCTCTTCCTCCGCCTCTGGAGGAACGTTGGCACCTGCCGCCCAGCAAACATGGGATGTACCACCAACACCACCACCTGCGTCACCAAGCATCTCAACCATGTCACACGGCAGCGTTCAGCTCTCCATCTCACAAACATTTGAGAGAAAGCGTAAATTCCCACCTAGCCACCCTCGATCCCTGGCCCTGAATGCCAGCATTTCTAAACTACTGGCCTATGAAATGCTGTCATTTAGGCTGGTGGACACACACAGCTTCAAACAGCTCATGTCGCTTGCTGTCCCACAGTATGTTGTTCCCAGCCGGCACTACTTCTCCAAGAGAGCCGTGCCTTCCCTGCACAACCAAGTGTCCGATAAAATCAAGTGTACACTGTGCAACGCCATCTGTGGCAAGGTCCACCTAACCACAGATACGTGGACCAGTAAGCACGGCCAGGGACGCTATATCTCCCTAACTGCACACTGGGTAAATGTAGTGGCGGCTGGGCCCCAGGCGGAGAGCTGTTTGGCGCACGTCCTTCGGCCGCCAAGGATCGCAGGGCAACATTCTTTGCCTCCTGTCTCCTCCTCCTCCTACTCAGCTTCCTCCTCCTCTTCTTCCACCTGCTCATCCAGTCAGCCACACACCTTCACCACCAACTTCAGCACAGCCCGGGGTAAACGTCAGCAGGCCGTTCTGAAACTCATATGTTTGGGGGACAGGCCCCACACCGCACAGGAGTTGTGGGGGGGTATAGAACAACAGACCGACGAGTGGTTGCTGCCGGTGAGCCTCAAGCCCGGCCTGGTGGTGTGCGATAATGGGCGAAATCTCGTTGCAGCTCTGGGACTAGCCGGTTTGAAGCACATCCCTTGCCTGGCGCATGTGCTGAATTTGGTGGTGCAGAAGTTAATTCGCAACTACCCCGACATGTCAGAGCTGCTGCATAAAGTGCGGGCCGTCTGTTCGCGCTTCCGGCGTTCACACCCTGCCGCTGCTCGCCTGTCTGCGCTACAGCGTAACTTCGGCCTTCCCGCTCACCGCCTCATATGCGACGTACCCACCAGGTGGAACTCCACCTTGCATATGCTGGACAGACTGTGCGAGCAGCAGCAGCCCATAGTGGAGTTTCAGCTGCAGCACGCACGGGTCAGTCGCACTGCGGATCAGCCCCACTTCACCACCAATGACTGGGCCTCCATGCGAGACCTGTGTGCCCTGTTGCGCTGTTATCAGCGTTACAATACCACTTCTATGTCTCCTTGAGAAAACACTTAGGGCGATGATGGAAGAGGAGGTGGCCCAGGAGGAAGAGGAGGAAGAGGGGTCATTTTTAGCACTTTCAGGCCAGTCTCTTCGAAGTGACTCAGAGGGAGGTTTTTTGCAACACCAGAGGCCAGGTACAAATGTGGCCAGACAGGGCCCACTACTGGAGGACGAGGAGGACGAGGATGAGGAGGAGGTGGAGGAGGATGAGGATGAAGCATGTTCACAGCGGGGTGGCACCCAAAGCAGCTCGGGCCCATCACTGGTGCGTGGCTGGGGGGAAACACAGGACAATGATGATACGCCTCCCACAGAGGACAGCTTGTCCTTACCTCTGGGCAGCCTGGCACACATGAGCGACTACATGATGCAGTGCCTGTGCAACGACAGCAGAGTTGCCCACATTTTAACGTGTGCGGACTACTGGGTTGCCACCCTGCTGGATCCCCGGTACAAAGACAATGTGCCCACCTTACTTCCTACACTGGAGCGTGTAAGGAAGATGCGCGAGTACAAGCGCACGTTGGTAGACGCGCTACTTAGAGCATTCCCAAATGTCACAGGGGAACCAGTGGAAGCCCAAGGCGAAGGCAGAGGAGGAGCAAGAGGTCGCCAACGCAGCTGTGTCACGGCCAGCTCCTCTGAGGGCAGGGTTAGCATGGCAGAGATGTGGAAAAGTTTTGTCAACACGCCACAGCTAACTGCACTACCACCTGATACGGAACGTGTTAGCAGGAGGCAACATTTCACTAACATGGTGGAACAGTACCTGTGCACACCCCTCCACGTACTGACTGATGGTTCGGCCCCATTCAACTTCTGGGTCTCCAAATTGTCCACGTGGCCAGAGCTAGCCTTTTATGCCTTGGAGGTGCTGGCCTGCCCGGCGGCCAGCGTTTTGTCTGAACGTGTATTCAGCACGGCAGGGGGCGTCATTACAGACAAACGCAGCCGCCTGTCTACAGCCAATGTGGACAAGCTGACGTTCATAAAAATGAACCAGGCATGGATCCCACAGGACCTGTCCATCCCTTGTGCAGATTAGATATTAACTACCTCCCCTTAACAATATATTATTCTACTCCAGGGCACTTCCTCATTCAATACTATTTTTATTTTCATTTTACCATTATATTGCGGGGCAACCCAAAGTTGAATGAACCTCTCCTCTGTCTGGGTGCCGGGGCCTAAATGTGTGACAGTGGCCTGTTCCAGTGGTGGGTGACGTGATGCCTGATTCTCTGCTATGACATGAAGACTGATTCTGCGCTGACATAAGGCCAGATTCTCTGTTACGGGACCTCTCTCCTCTGCCTGGGTGCCGGGGCCTAAATGTGTGACAGTGGCCTGTTCCAGTGGTGGGTGACGTGAAGCCTGATTCTCTGCTATGACATGAAGACAGATTCTGTGCTGACATAAGGCCTGATTCTCTGTTACGGGACCTCTCTCCTCTGCCTGGGTGCCGGGGCCTAAATGTGTGACAGTGGCCTGTTCCAGTGGTGGGTGACGTGAAGCCTGATTCTCTGCTATGACATGAAGACAGATTCTGTGCTGACATAAGGCCAGATTCTCTGTTACGGGACCTCTCTCCTCTGCCTGGGTGCCTGGGCCTAAATGTGTGACAATGGCCTGTTCCAGTGGTGGGTGACGTGAAGCCTGATTCTCTGCTATGACATGAAGACAGATTCTGTGCTGACATAAGGCCAGATTCTCTGTTACGGGACCTCTCTCCTCTGCCTGGGTGCCGGGGCCTAAATGTGTGACAGTGGCCTGTTCCAGTGGTGGGTGACGTGAAGCCTGATTCTCTGCTATGACATGAAGACAGATTCTGTGCTGACATAAGGCCAGATTCTCTGTTACGGGACCTCTCTCCTCTGTCTGGGTGCCTGGGCCTAAATGTGTGACAGTGGCCTGTTCCAGTGGTGGGTGACGTGAAGCCTGATTCTCTGCTATGACATGAAGACTGATTCTGCGCTGACATAAGGCCAGATTCTCTGTTACGGGACCTCTCTCCTCTGCCTGGGTGCCTGGGCCTAAATGTGTGACAGTGGCCTGTTCCAGTGGTGGGTGATGTGAAGCCTGATTCTCTGCTATGACATGAAGACTGATTCTGCACTGACATAAGGCCAGATTCTCTGTTACGGGACCTCTCTCCTCTGCCTGGGTGCCTTGGCCTAAATGTGTGACAGTGGCCTGTTCCAGTGGTGGGTGACGTGAAGCCTGATTCTCTGCTATGACATGAAGACTGATTCTGCGCTGACATAAGGCCAGATTCTCTGTTACGGGACCTCTCTCCTCTGCCTGGGTGCCTGGGCCTAAATGTGTGACAGTGGCCTGTTCCAGTGGTGGGTGACGTGAAGCCTGATTCTCTGCTATGACATGAAGACAGATTCTGTGCTGACATAAGGCCAGATTCTCTGTTACGGGACCTCTCTCCTCTGCCTGGGTGCCGGGGCCTAAATGTGTGACAGTGGCCTGTTCCAGTGGTGGGTGACATGAAGCCAGATTCTCTGCTATGGCATAAGGAGACTGATTCTCTGCTGACATGAAGCCAGATTCTTTGCTATGGCATGAAGAGACTGATTCTCTGCTGACGTGAAGCCAGATTCTCTGCTATGGGACCTCTGTCCAATTGATATTGGTTCATTTTTATTTTTTTAATTTTTATTTTAATTCATTTCCCTATCCACATTTGTTTGCAGGCGATTTACCTATATGTTGCTGCCTTTTGCAGCCCTCTAGCTCTTTCCTGGGCTGTTTTACAGCCTTTTTAGTGCTCAAAAGTTCGGGTCCCTATTGACTTTAATGGGGTTCGGGTTCGGGACGAAGTTCGGTTCGGGTTCGGATCCCGAACCCGAACATTTCCGGGAAGTTCGGCCGAACTTCTCGAACCCGAACATCCAGGTGTTCGCTCAACTCTACCCAGAAGTTGATTGAGAGCATGCCCAGTCGAATTGCAGAGGTCCTGAAAAAGAAGGGCCAACACTGCAAATACTGACTCTTTGCATAAATGTCATGTAATTGTCGATAAAAGCCTTTGAAACGTATGAAGTGTGTGTAATTATATTTCACTACATCACAGAAACAACTGAAACAAAGATCTATAAGCAGTTTAGCAGCAAACTGTGAAAACTAATATTTGTGTCATTCTCAAAACTTTTGGCCACGACTGTAGTGTTCCTAATGCATTTGTGTGTATGGAAATAAAAGCTATTAGAAGGATTTTGAGCTTTATTCACTTTTTTAAACACAATGCTATAATTTTGAACACAACTGTACAGTGCCATCTACTGGTCAAGTGATATTAATACACAATACTGTATATGGTACATGCTGTTGCACCCCCAACACCCCTTCTCAACGGCATGTGCATAATATACGACATTCAGTCTCTTTTGTAGAAAACAATGATGTTCCCTTGGCAAAGGTTTGGTGAGTGTGTCTGCAGTCATCTCCTCTGATGGACATTACTGGATGTCGATAACTCCTTGTTCTTGCATGTCCCTGAGCAGATGATACTTTACATCAATGTGCTTGGTTCTTGGGTTAATCTTCTCAGAGTGTGTATGCTTTATGCATCCATGATTGTCTTCAAAGATGGGTGTGGGTTGTGACTTATTTAGTCCCATGTCTAGTAGAGGTTGACAAATACAAATGGCTTCTTGACATGTATGTGCTGTCACTTGTTTCCGACTAGACCAGCTTATTGTTCGTTGTCCATACTGGAAGATGTAACCACTTGTAGATTTGCGGTCAGTGGTGTCTCCAGCCCAATCAGCGTCCACATATCCAATCAGTTTTGGGTTTGACGATGCTGGAAGTTGCAGATTCATCCGATTTGTTCCCTTTAGGTACTGCATTACCCTCTTTACTGCGTTCCAGTCGCATTGACACAGTGTTGCCTTCAAAGTATTTCAACTGCTACAGCGATATCTGGTCTTGTCACGGTGGCGATGTATAGCAATTTTCCGATTGCCCTGCGGTAATAATTATTGTTAGGTTAGGTTGGTTTTCTGTTCCATTGTTTTTCTGATAATCTGGTTCCATTGGTGTTCTAGCTTCCTTTGCATCTTGCATATGAAACTGTTCTAATATTTCTGTAATTTTCTGACTTTGGTTAAGAAGATAGCTTCCATCCTCTTCCCACTCTATTTGAATTCCTAGGTAGTGAGTAATGTTCCCCAAGTCTTTAATTTCAAAATTTTGTTTCAGTTTGTGAACTATTTGGTCATAGTCCCCTTCTTGTTCAAAACATGTCAAGATGTCATCAACGTAAATTAGGATGTATGTCCATTTGTTCTCTTGAGTCTTTGAATACAGACATGGATCTGCTTTACTTCTTAAGAATTCTTCTTTTGTGAGTATTTAGTTCACTTTTTCCTTTCACACTATCACCACTTGCTTGAGCCCATAGATGCTCTTTTGCAGTTTGCATACAAGGTTCTTTTCCTTCTTAAATCCTGGTGGCTGTTCCATGTATAGATCTCCTTGATGTCTCCATACAGAAAAGCAGTTTTGATGTCTAGGTGCTTCACTTGCATTCCCTTTCCGGCAGCAATGCTAAGGAGTGTTCTTATGGTGGAATGTTTCACAACTGGAGCAAATGTCTCATCGTAATCTTCTCTAAATTTCTGGGAGTATCCCTTGGCAACTAATCTTGCTTTGTATCTATAGATGCTTCCTTCTGCATCGTACAAACCGGATTCCAAAAAAGTTGGGATACTAAACAAATTGTGAATAAAAACTGAATGCAATGATGTGGAGATGGCAAATGTCAATATTTTATTTGTAATAGAACGTAGATGACAGATCAAACGTTTAATCCGAGTAAATTTATCATTTTAAAGGAAAAATACGTTGATTCCAATTTTTACGGTGTCAACAAATCCCAAAAAAGTTGGGACAAATAGCAATAAGAGGCTGGAAAAAGTAAATTTGAGCATAACGAAGAGCTGGAAGACCAATTAACACTAATTAGGTCAATTGGCAACATGATTGGGTATAAAAAGAGCTTCTCAGAGTGGCAGTGTCTCTCAGAAGCCAAGATGGGTAGAGGATCACCAATTCCCACAATGTTGCGCAGAAAGATAGTGGAGCAATATCAGAAAAGTGTTACCCAGCGAAAAATTGCAAAGACTTTGCATCTATCATCATCAACTGTGCATAACATCATCCGAAGATTCAGAAAATCTGGAACAATCTCTGTGCGTAAGGGTCAAGGCTGTAAAACCATACTGGATGCCCGTGATCTCCGGGCCCTTAAACTACACTGCACCACAAACAGGAATGCTACTGTAAAGGAAATCACAGAATGGGCGCAGGAATACTTCCAGAAACCATTGTCAGTGAGCACAATCCACCGTGCCATCCGCCGTTGCCAGCTGAAACTCTACAGTGCAAAGAAGAAGCCATTTCTAAGCAAGATCCACAAGCTCAGGCGTTTTCACTGGGCCAGGGATCATTTAAAATGGAGTGTGGCAAAATAGAAGACTGTTCTGTGGTCAGACGAGTCACGATTCGAAGTTCTTTTTGGAAATCTGGGACGCCATGTCATCCGGACCAAAGAGGACAAGGACAACCCAAGTTGTTATCAACGCTTAGTTCAGAAGCCTGCATCTCTGATGGTATGGGGTTGCATGAGTGCGTGTGGCATGGGCAGCTTGCATGTCTGGAAAGGCACCATCAATGCAGAAAAATATATTCAGGTTCTAGAACAACATATGCTCCCATCCAGACGTCATCTCTTTCAGGGAAGACCCTGCATTTTTCAACAAGATAATGCCAGACCACATTCTGCATCAATCACAACATCATGGCTGCGTAGGAGAAGGATCCGGGTACTGAAATGGCCAGTCTGCAGTCCAGATCTTTCACCTATAGAGAACATTTAGCGCATCATAAAGAGGAAGGTGCAACAAAGAAGGCCCAAGACGATTGAACAGTTAGAGGCCTGTATTAGACAAGAATGGGAGAGCATTCATATTTCTAAACTTGAGAAACTGGTCTCCTCGGTCCCCAGATGTCTGTTGAGTGTTGTAAGAAGAAGGGGAGATGCCACACAGTGGTGAAAATGGCCTTGTCCCAACTTTTTGGGGATTTGTTGACACCATGAAATTCTAATTCAACATAATTTTCCCTTAAAATGGTACATTTTCTCAGTTTAAACTTTTGTTCCGTGATTTATGTTCTATTCTGAATAAAATATTAGAAGTTGGCACCTCCACATCATTGCATTCAGTTTTTATTCACGATTTGTATAGTGTCCCAACTTTTTTGGAATCCGGTTTGTATTTCACTTTAAAAGTCCATTTGCTTCCGATAGTTTTGCGACCAGGAGGGAGTTCTGTTAGTGACCAAGTTTTATTTTCTTGAAGTGATTTTGTTCTTCAGCTGCTTTCCTCCAGGATGTTGGTTCTCCTGTGTTTGATGTGTTTTAGCAGCGTATGTTAACCTACGGGGTGGTATCCCTTTTGTCATCCGAGAGGATCTTCTGGTTTCTTGTTGTCCAGTGGGTTCTACTGGCTTGTTGATTGTAAGTTCCACTTCTTGTTCTGGCTCTTGCTCTGCTTCGCATGGGTCAGCGTTTCGTGCTGGTTCAGCGCACAAATCCTCCACATTTTTCAAGAATTTTATTTGCTGCTTCGCTTTCATCAAAATAAACACTTTGGCTTACTGTGACCTTGTTGGTCTTTGGACAAAGGATTCCATATCCTTTACTCTGCTCACTGTAACCCACCAGAATACCTTCTATGGCTTTGTTCTCCAACTTGGAGCATTTCTCACTTGGAATGTAGGCATATGCTTTACATCCAAACACTCTGATGTGCCCTTTTGATCCATTCCACATTTCATATGGTGTACTTTCAATAGCTTTTGATGGGAGCCTGTTTTGTAGGTATGTTGCAGACATTATCGCTTCTCCCAAGTATTTGTTAGGTATCGCAGGGTCTGAAATCATACATCTGGTCATTTCTACAAGAGTGCGATTCTTTCTTTCTGCTACGCCGTTTTGCTCAGGAGTGTATGGTAATAATCGTCGATGAAAGTCAGTAAATATATTTGTTCCCGCCAGGTGTGGTGGTTTTCATTGGTCTGCACACATCATTGTGTATCAGTTCCATGGGTTTAGTGTTTTTTCTCTGACTGGTCTGTGGAAGAGAGGTTTGGGTGGCCTTTGCTTTGATGCAACACATGCACTTGCTGAGTGTATGGAAAGGCAATATTTCCATGTCTTTTGATTGACCTCTCTTGGCAAAGTCCTTTATAGCTTCTGAGTTTCGATGCCCCAACTTCTATACCACAGGTGAATGCACTCATATGGGTTATGAATTGCCGCTTTAGCCTTCTCCCTTTCAGTGACGAGTTTATACAGATATTCATTTAACCTTCCTATTGCTAGAATTTGCTTTCCATTTTGAATTGTGCATTCTTTACCTCTGAACTGGACAGTGAGTCCATTGCTTGCAAGGGTTTTAACTGATAGGAGGCTTCCTTCTAGACCTGGAACATACAGAACATTCTTTACAAGGATGCTCTGCTTGCCCCCTGATGGCGTTTTGCAGTTCAGAAACCCCGGACTATTACCTTCCGCTGTAATACTTTTCCAATTTGCTAGGAAGACTAAAATCAATTTCTGTGAAGAATGTCTCTTTTCTTGTCATGTGACTTGTTGCCCTGAATCAATGTACCATCCGTGTGAGGTACTATTCTGAGTCACCTTAAAAGTACCACTCCATGATGCACTTTCATTTTCTTTCATGACCGCTTTAGCTGTTTCTCTTGTGGGTACCTCCCGTTTTCGCTGCTCAGCTTTCCAGATTGAACAGTTCTTTTTCAGATGACCTGCTTTTTTGCAGTGAAAACATACCCTGGTTTCTTTGCTTTGTCTTATGCCTTCATGCACCTTCAGAGCTGTCTCTGATCTCTTGTTCTCTTCACTATGCAGATGTTCCTTTCTTCTGCTGTATTCATCAATTCATTTCCCTTAACATATTCTAGCGTCAGTTCAGTTTCCGGTCTAGTTAGAGTATTTATAAGGGCACTGTATGATTCTGGAAGGCTGCATAGCAGTAATGCTACTATATGATTGTCTTTCATTTCTTCACTAGAGATGTCCCGAACTATTCGCCGGCGAACAGTTCCCGGCGAACATCGCTTGTTCGCGTTCGCCGCGGCGGGCGAACATATGCGATGTTCGGTCCGCCCCCTATACATCATCATTGAGCAAACTTTGACCCTGTACCTCACAGTCAGCAGACACATTCCAGCCAATCAGCATACCCTCCCTCCCAGACCCTCCCTCCCAGACCCTCCCACCTCCTATAAAAAATCAAGGACGGCATCCCTCTTAGATTCATTCTGAAGCTGCAGTGTTAGTGAGAGCAGGGAGAGTGCTGCTGCTGCTGCTGAATAAATAGGAAAAGCGTTAGCTAGGCCAGTGTTCTGCTGTAGACTCATCTGCTGTAAGGACAGCGTCCTGACAGCACCCCAAAAAGCCCTTTTTAGGGCTGGTACATCAGTCTGCTTTTATTTATTTTTTCTATATATATATTGCAGTTGCCTGCCCGTGTGTGAGAGGCCACAGGCCCACAGACTGTATTGTGTGCACACCACTTATATCGGGTGGCACAGGACCTTGCAGATAAAAAAGTCATTGAATTTTTACCCTTTAATATAATTGCAGTTGCCTGCCAGTGTGTGTCAGGCCCACTGACTGTACTGTGCCCACTGCCCACCACTCATATAGGGTGGCACAGCACCTTGCAGATAAAAAATTCATTAAATTTTTCCTCTGTAATATAATTGCAGTTGCCTGACAGTGATTGTCAGGCCCACAGACTGTACTGTGCCCACTGCCCACCACTCATATAGGGTGGCACAGCACCTTGCAGATAAAAAAGTCATAACATTTTTCCTCTGTAATATAATTGCAGTTGCCTGCCAGTGAGTGTCAGGCCCACAGACTGTATTGTGCCCACTGCCCACCACTCATATCGGGTGGCACAGTACCTTGCAGATAAAAAAGTCATTTAATTTTTTATCTGTAATATAATTGCAGTTGCCTGCCAGTGTGTGTCAGGCCCACAGACTGTACTGTGCCCACTGCCCACCACTCATATAGGGTGGTACAGTACCTTTCATGCATAGTACCACTAATCTAAAAAAAAATGACAGGCAGAGGCAGGTCACCCCGCAGGGGCCGTCGTGGTCGTGGTGCTGTGATTTCCTTTGGCCCTAGAATAATGCCCAGTGTTCAGAGGCCACGTACCCTGAACTCGAAAAATTCTGAAGACATAGTTGACTGGCTTACACAGGACACCCAATCTTCTACAGCTTCCGCTCGGAACCTTGACGCACCATCCTCCTCCAGCTCAGCTTCGGGCACCTCTCAAGTTACCACTCGCCCGCCCGCCGCCACCACCAACACTAGCACCACAGCTGCTTCACTTGATCTGTCAGAGGAGTTATTTACACATCAGTTGGATGAAATTAGTGATGCACAACCATTATTGCCAGAGGATGTAGATAACAGGGATATGTCTCAGTCAGGCAGCATTACACACATGGACGTAAGGTGTGATGATGATGATGTTGTACCCACTGCTGCTTCCTTTGCTGAGTTGTCAGATACAAGTGAAGCGGTTGATGATGACGATGTGTCCGTGGATGTCACGTGGGTGCCCGCTCGAAGAGAAGAAGAACAGGGGGAAAGTTCAGATGGGGAGACAGAGAGCAGGAGGAGACGAGTTGGAAGCAGGGGAAAGTCATCGCAAGGCACTAGTGGCACAGTCAGACAGCATGTATCGGCACCCAGGGTCAGCCAGACAGCACGCCAATCAACGCATACTGTTGCCACCACCAGAATGCCGTCATTGCAAAGCTCAGCAGTGTGGCATTTTTTTTGTGTGTCTGCCTCTGATAACAGCGATGCCATTTGCAACCTGTGCCAAAAGAAACTGAGTCGTGAGAAGTCCAACACCCACCTAGGTACAACTGCCTTGCGAAGGCACATGATCTCACATAACAAACTCCTATGGGATCAACATAAGAGTACAAGCAGCACACAAACTCAAAGCCACCATCCTCCTCCTGGTCCAGCATCTTCAGCCACGTCAACCACTGCTGTCCTCCTGGCCCCCTCTCAACCAACCGCCACTCCGCCTCTCACCTTCAGCAGTTCCTGCTCATCTGCCCACAGTCAGGTGTCTGTCGAGGAAATGTTTGAGCGTAAGAAGCCAATGTCACAGAGCCACCGCCTTGCCCGGCGTCTGACAGCTGGCTTGTCTGAACTCTTAGCCCGCCAGCTTTTACCATACAAGCTGGTGGAGTCTGAGGCCTTCAAAAAATTTGTAGCTATTGGGACACCGCAGTGGAAGGTACCCGGCCGAATTTTTCTTTCACAAAAGGCAATGCCCAACCTGTACTCTATTGTGGAAAAGGAAGTCATGGCATGTATGGCACACAGTGTTGGGGCACGGGTCCATCTGACCACTGATACCTGGTCTGCAAAGCACGGTCAGGGCAAGTATATCACGTACACTGTGCATTGGGTAAACCTGCTGACGGCTGCCAAGCATGGAATGCATGGCTCTGCAGAGGAGTTGGTGACACCGCCACGACTTGCAGGCAGGCCTGCTGCCACCTCCTCTACTCCTCCTACTCCATCCTCTTCGCTAACCTCCTCGGCTGAGTCCTCTTCTGCTGCTGCGTCTTGCTCCACATCAACGGCACCCCCCCAGCTCTAAAGAATTTAATTGCCCCGTCCTGTCCAAAACTAGAGACGCAAAAAATGATCCTACCACTAGGGACCACCCAAAATACAAGTAGGATAGGGATACGTAAATGCCAACTCAAAAAGTGCCTATGTTGCACCATGATCACCCATGGGACCAAAGAGTTGCCTCTCAATACACCGAAAGAAGGCCATATTGGAACATGGAACATCAAACAAGACCTACATTGTGGAACAAAACATGTGATATATTTACTAACCTGTCCTTGCAAATTAAAATATGTCGGCAGAACAACACAAACAGTCAGAGAAAGAATGAATGAGCACCGCTCAAACATCAGACGAGGCGTCCTAACCCATAGCGTATCCCGCCATTACTCAGAGAAACATAACAAGGACCCATCCACACTCAGAGTTTCACCTATAGAACACATAACCACCTCTTATCAACAACTTTGCCAGAAAGAAATGCACTGGATTTATCGCCTCAATACATTAACACCTTTTGGATTAACCACCTCCGGACCGCCTAACGCAGGATCGCGTTCCGGAGGTGGCAGCCCTGCGCAGAGTCACGCATATATGCGTCATCTCGCGATGGGCGAGATTTCCTGTGAACGCGCGCACACAGGCGCGCGCGCTCACAGGAACGAAAGGTAAGAGAGTTGATCTCCAGCCTGCCAGCGGCGATCGTTCGCTGGCAGCCTGGAGATGTGTTTTTTTTAACCCCTAACAGGTATATTAGACGCTGTTTTGATAACAGCGTCTAATATACCTGCTACCTGGTCCTCTGGTGGTCCCATTTGTTTGGATCGACCACCAGAGGACACAGGTAGCTCAGTAAAGTCCCACCAAGCACCACTACACTACACTACACCCCCCCCCAGTCACTTATTAACCCCTTATTAGCCCCTGATCACCCCTGATCACCCCATATAGACTCCCTGATCACCCCCCTGTCATTGATTACCCCCCTGTCATTGATCACCCCCCTGTAAAGCTCCATTCAGATGTCCGCATGATTTTTACGGATCCACTGATAGATGGATCGGATCCGCAAAATGCATCCGGACGTCTGATTGAAGCCTTACAGGGGCGTGATCAATGACTGTGGTTATCACCCCATATAGACTCCCTGATCACCCCCCCTGTCATTGATTACACCCCTGTCATTGATCAACCCCCTGTAAAGCTCCATTCAGACGTCCGCATGATTTTTACGGATCCACTGATAGATGGATCGGATCCGCAAAACGCATCCGGACGTCTGAATGAAGCCTTACAGGGGCATGATTAATGACTGTGGTGATCACCCCATATAGACTCCCTGATCACCCCCCTGTAAAGCTCCATTCAGATGTCCGCATGATTTTTACGGATGCACTGATAGATGGATCCGATCCGCAAAACGCATCCGGACGTCTGAATGAAGCCTTACAGGGGCATGATCAATGACTGTGGTGATCACCCCATATAGACTCCCTGATCACCCCCCTGTAAAGCTCCATTCAGATGTCCGCATGATTTTTACGGATGCACTGATAGATGGATCCGATCCGCAAAACGCATCCGGACGTCTGAATGAAGCCTTACAGGGGCATGATCAATGACTGTGGTGATCACCCCATATAGACTCCCTGATCACCCCCCTGTAAAGCTCCATTCAGATGTCCGCATGATTTTTACGGATGCACTGATAGATGGATCCGATCCGCAAAACGCATCCGGACGTCTGAATGAAGCCTTACAGGGGCATGATCAATGACTGTGGTGATCACCCCATATAGACTCCCTGATCACCCCCCTGTAAAGCTCCATTCAGATGTCCGCATGATTTTTACGGATGCACTGATAGATGGATCCGATCCGCAAAACGCATCCGGACGTCTGAATGAAGCCTTACAGGGGCGTGATCAATGACTGTGGTGATCACCCCATATAGACTCCCTGATCACCCCCCTGTCATTGATTACCCCCCTGTCATTGATTACCCCC
Source organism: Bufo bufo (assembly GCF_905171765.1). Classification (NCBI taxonomy): domain Eukaryota; kingdom Metazoa; phylum Chordata; class Amphibia; order Anura; family Bufonidae; genus Bufo; species Bufo bufo. The sequence continues at coordinate 56,755,519 of NC_053392.1, forward strand.
CTGTAAAGCTCCATTCAGACGTCCGCATGATTTTTACGGATCCACTGATAGATGGATCGGATCCGCAAAACGCATCCGGACGTCTGAATGAAGCCTTACAGGGGCGTGATCAATGACTGTGGTGATCACCCCATATAGACTCCCTGATCACACCCCTGTCATTGATCAACCCCCTGTCATTGATCACCCCCCCTGTCATTGATCACCCCCCTGTCATTGATCACCCCCCCTGTCATTGATCACCCCCCTGTAAGGCTCCATTCAGACATTTTTTTGGCCCAAGTTAGCGGAATTATTATTTTTTTTCTTACAAAGTCTCATATTCCACTAACTTGTGTCAAAAAATAAAATCTCACATGAACTCACCATACCCCTCACGGAAACCAAATGCGTAAAAATTTTTAGACATTTATATTCCAGACTTCTTCTCACGCTTTAGGGCCCCTAGAATGCCAGGGCAGTATAAATACCCCACATGTGACCCCATTTCGGAAAGAAGACACCCCCAGGTATTCCGTGAGGGGCATATTGAGTCCATGAAAGATTGAAATTTTTGTCCCAAGTTAGCGGAACGGGAGACTTTGTGAGAAAAAAATTTAAAATATCAATTTCCGCTAACTTGTGCCAAAAAAAAAAAATTTCTATGAACTCGCCATGCCCCTCATTGAATACCTTGGGGTGTCTTCTTTCCAAAATGGGGTCACATGTGGGGTATTTATACTGCCCTGGCATTCTAGGGGCCCCAAAGCGTGAGAAGAAGTCTGGTATCCAAATATCTAAAAATGCCCTCCTAAAAGGAATTTGGGCACCTTTGCGCATCTAGGCTGCAAAAAAGTGTCACACATCTGGTATCGCCGTACTCAGGAGAAGTTGGGGAATGTGTTTTGGGGTGTCATTTTACATATACCCATGCTGGGTGAGATAAATATCTTGGTCAAATGCCAACTTTGTATAAAAAAATGGGAAAAGTTGTCTTTTGCCAAGATATTTCTCTCACCCAGCAAGGGTATATGTAAAATGACACCCCAAAACACATTCCCCAACTTCTCCTGAATACGGCGATACCACATGTGTGACACTTTTTTGCAGCCTAGGTGGGCAAAGGGGCCCATATTCCAAAGAGCACTGTCACGGCCATGGCTATGACCGTGACTCCTGAACCGCATGCGGTTGTCAGCGGTTTTCTTTGGTGTTCAATCACAGGTGAGGGCTGTGGTATTTGCCTCACCTGTGGTTGCCGCTGGCAACAGTGTGTATGTGGCAGCGTAGCAGGCTGAGCTGTGCCATTGCAGCTCGCTACGTTGTGCATGCGGTTTTGTGTTATGTGTGTATGTGTGCACTTCCTTTTATGTTATTGTGTGCACATCTCCTTTAAGTGGTGTTTTCCCTTCCCTGGTGTTGGAAGGGTTAATCTCCTTCCTAGTGTGTGTGTGCACTGGGTGTGTCTGACTGTGGGGTGTGGCTTCTTGGCCTATAAAGCCTCACTGCTTTTGCAGGCCTGCAGGTTGCTTCAGCCATGCTTAGCTGAGAGCAGCCTCATGTCTTTATTACCTGCCAGTAAGAGCCACCCCTGTGGTCATAACCATAATGTCGCTTTAAGTTATTTCTAGTTATGTGTGATGTCCGTGTGATGTTTTATATGTGATTTTGTGCAGCTATGGATCTGGGTCCCTGTGTGGGGATGCGTTTGTGATCTGCACCCTGCTAACACAGGGATCCAGTCAGCAAGGCTGTGGCAGGTAGGTGGAACTCTTTGTTCACCTGCCATATCCATAGAGCTGTTTATGTCTCCCCTTTTCCTGCAGCTTGGCCGTTGAGACTCCTGCTCCTCCGTGTCTAGGAGGAGTGGCTTGTCTTACTTAGCTCCTAGGTGAGGGTCATCTTGAGGGCTAGCAGGGACTTTTAGGTTCCGGAGCATGGGCCCTCCTACCATCAAGGTTGGCTCATGTAGCTAGGAGCCAGGGTCAGGTTAGGGATGCGTTTAGGAGGTGACCTGCTCCCTAATCCTGTCTTCATGGCCAAGCAGCCGTAACATCACCGGGCTCCACACGGCTGAGGATTTCCCCCATCCTCAGCCGTGACAAGCACCTTTAGGATTTCACAGGTCATTTACCTACTTACCACACATTAGGGCCCCTGGAAAATGCCAGGGCAGTATAACTACCCCACAAGTGACCCCATTTTGGAAAGAAGACACCCCAAGGTATTCCGTGAGGGGCATGGCGAGTTCCTAGAATTTTTTATTTTTTGTCACAAGTTAGTGGAAAATGCTGATTTTTTTTTTTTTTCATACAAAGTCTCATATTCCACTAACTTGTGACAAAAAATAAAAACTTCCATGAACTCACTATGCCCATCAGCGAATACCTTGGGGTCTCTTCTTTCCAAAATGGGGTCACTTGTGGGGTAGTTATACTGCCCTGGCATTCTAGGGGCCCAAATGTGTGGTAAGGAGTTTGAAATCAAATTCTGTAAAAAATGACCTGTGAAATCCGAAAGGTGCTCTTTGGAATATGGGCCCCTTTGCCCACCTAGGCTTCAAAAAAGTGTCACACATCTGGTATCTCCGTACTCAGGAGAAGGTGGGGAATGTGTTTTGGGGTGTCATTTTACATATACCCCTGCTGGGTGAGAGAAATATCTTGGCAAAAGACAACTTTTCCCATTTTTTTATACAAAGTTGGCATTTGACCAAGATATTTATCTCACCCAGCATGGGTATATGTAAAAAGACACCCCAAAACACATTCCCCCACCTTCTCCTGAGTACGGAGATACCAGATGTGTGACACTTTTTTGCAGCCTAGGTGGGCAAAGGGGCCCATATTCCAAAGAGCACCTTTCGGATTTCACAGGTCATTTTTTACAGAATTTGATTTCAAACTCCTTACTAGTGATGTCGCGAACATAAAATTTTCAGTTCGCGAACAGCGAACGCGAACTTCCGCAAATGTTCGCGAACTGGCGAACCGGGCGAACCGCCATAGACTTCAATAGACAGGCGAATTTTAAAACCCACAGGGACTCTTTCTGGCCACAATAGTGATGAGAAAGTTGTTTCAAGGGGTCTAACACCTGGACTGTGGCATGCCGGAGGGGGATCTATGGCAAAACTCCCATGGAAAATTACGTAGTGGACGCAGAGTCGGGTTTTAATCCATAAAGGGCATAAATCAACTAACATTCCTAAATTGTTTGGAATAACGTGCTTTAAAACATCCAGTGTGTGTATACGATCAGGTATGATGTTGTATCGATCAGGTAGTGTAAGGGTTACGCCCGCATCACAGACATTGACAGACCAAACTCCCCTTTTAATGCACCGCAAACAGTTCATTTGCACAACCGCAAACTCCCCATTTGCACAAGGTTGGATACCAAGCTAGCCACGTCCCAATGATGTCATTGAAGGTTTCTTCCTCCACCCAGCCACGTACAACACCAAGGGTCCCCGAAAGGTCAATTGAATTGATTTTTCGAATGGGGAGATGGTTAAAAAAACGCTGGCTCCCTCCCCTTTGTTTTTATCCACGGTGACTGCGTCTGCGCCGTGCAATTTACTGTCACACCCGATATGAGTGGTATTTTCTGTAGTACTATTCTCATCAGTTTAATCCCTCTAACGTCCCCGACTCCCCAATCTGGGGGCCATTTATTAAACAGATTTTTCGGACGGGGAGATGGTTAAAAAAACGCTGGCTCCCTCCACTCTGTTTTAATCCACGGTGACTGCGTCTGCGCCGTGCAATTTACTGTCACACCCGATATGAGTGGTATTTTCTGTAGTACTATTCTCATCAGTTTAATCCCTCTAACGTCCCCAATCTGGGTGCCATTTATTGAATAGATTTTTCGAACGGGGAGATGGTTAAAAAAAACCTGGCTCCCTCCACTCTGTTTTAAACCACGGTGACTGCGTCTGCGCCGTGCAATTTACTGTCACACCCGATATGAGTGGTATTTTCTGTAGTACTATTCTCATCAGTTTAATCCCTCTAACGTCCCCAATCTGGGTGCCATTTATTGAATAGATTTTTCGAACGGGGAGATGGTTAAAAAAACGCTGGCTCCCTCCACTCTGTTTTAAACCACGGTGACTGCATCTGCGCCGTGCAATTTACTGTCACACCCGATATGAGTGGTATTTTCTGTAGTACTATTCTCATCAGTTTAATCCCTCTAACATCCCCAATCTGGGGGCCATTTATTAAATAGATTTTTTGAACGGGGAGATGGTTAAAAAAACGCTGGCTCCCTCCACCGATATGAGTGGTATTTTCTGTAGTATTATTCTCATCAGTTTAATCCCTGTTACGTCCCATATCAGGAATTGCCTTTTATGAAAAAAAATTTAGGCCGGGTACCTTCCACTGTGGTGTCCCAATAGCGACAAATTTTTTGAAGGCCTCAGACTCTACCAGCTGGTATGGTAAAAGCTGGCGGGCTAAGAGTTCCGTCAAGCCAGCTGTCAGTCGCCGGGCAAGGGGGTGACTTTGTGACATTGGCTTCTTATGCTCAAACATGTCCTTGACAGACACCTGACTGTGGGCAGATGAGCAGGAACTGCTGAAGGTGAGAGATGGAGTGGCGGGTGGTTGAGAGGGGGCAGGGAGGACAGCAGTGGTTGACGTGGCTGAAGATGCAGGACCAGGAGGAGCATGGTGGCTTTGAGTTTGTGTGCTGCTTGTACTCATGTGTTGATCCCATAGGCGTTTGTGATGTGAGATCATGTGCCTTCGCAAAGCAGTTGTACCAAGGTGGGTGTTGGACTTCCCACGACTCAGTTTCTTTTGGCACAGGTTGCAAATGGCATTGCTTTTATCAGAGGCAGACACACAAAAAAAATGCCACACTGCTGAGCTTTGCAATGACGGCATTCTAGTGGTGGCAACAGCATGCGTTGACTGGCGTGCTGTCTGGCTGACCCCAGGTGCCGATACATGCTGTCTGACTGTGCCACTAACTCCTTGCGACGACCTCCCCCTGCTTCCAACTCGTCTCCTCATTCTCTCTGTCTCCCCTTCAGAACTTTCCCCCTCTTCTTCTCTTCGAGCAGGCACCCACGTGGCATCCGTGGACACATCGTCATCATCAACCGCTTCACTTGTATCTGACACCTCAGCAAAGGAAGCAGCAGCGGGTACAACATCATCATCATCACACTGTACGTCCATGTGTGTAATCCTGCCTGACTGAGACATATCCCCGTAATCTACATCATCTGGCAATAATGGTTGCGCATCACTAATTGCATCCAACTGATGTGTAAATAACTCCTCTGACGGATCAAGTGAAGCGGCTGTGGTGGCTGTGGTGGTAGTGGCGACGGGCGGGTGCGTGGTAACTTGAGAGCAGGTGACCGAAGCTGAGTTGGAGGAGGATGGTGCGTCAAGGTTCTTAGCGGAAGCTGTTGAAGATTGGGTGTCCTGTCTAAGCCAGTCAACTACGTCCTCTGAATTTTTCGGGTTCAGGGTACGTGGCCTCTGAAAACTGGGCATTATTCCAGGGACAGTGGAAATCACAGCACCACGACCACGACGGCCCCTGCGGGGTGGCCTGCCTCTGCCTGTCATTTTTTTTTTAGATAAGTGGTACTACGCGTGCTAGGTACTGTGCCACCCGGTATGAGTGGTTGGCACTGGCAGTGGGCACACTACAGTCTGTGGAAGTGGGCCTGACACACACTGGCAGCAGGCAAGCAACTGAATTTAGACTACTGTCTAAAAATTAAATGCCTTATTTATCGGCAAGCTACTGTGCCACCCGGTATCAGTGGTTGGCACTGGCAGTGGGCACACTACAGTCAGTGGAAGAGGGCCTGACACACACTGGCAGCAGGCAAGCAACTGAAATTACACTAAAGTGTAAAAATTAAATGCCTTATTTATCGGCAAGCTACTGTGCCACCCGGTATGAATGGTTGGCACTGGCAGTGGGCACACTACAGTCAGTGGAAGAGGGCCTGACACACACTGGCAGCAGGCAAGCAACTGAATTTAGACTACTGTCTAAAAATTAAATGCCTTATTTATCGGCAAGCTACTGTGCCACCCGGTATCAGTGGTTGGCACTGGCAGTGGGCACACTACAGTCAGTGGAAGCGGGCCTGACACACACTGGCAGCAGGCAAGCAACTGAAATTACACTAAAGTGTAAAAATTAAATGCCTTATTTATCGACAAGCTACTGTGCCACCCGGTATCAGTGGTTGGCACTGGCAGTGGGCACACTACAGTCAGTGGAAGCGGGCCTGACACACACTGGCAGCAGGCAAGCAACTGAATTTAGACTACTGTCTAAAAATTAAATGCCTTATTTATCGGCAAGCTACTGTGCCACCCGGTATCAGTGGTTGGCACTGGCAGTGGGCACACTACAGTCAGTAGAAGCGGGCCTGACACACACTGGCAGCAGGCAAGCAACTGAAATTACACTAAAGTGTAAAAATTAAATGCCTTATTTATCGGCAAGCTACTGTGCCACCCGGTATGAGTGGTTGGCACTGGCAGTGGGCACACTACAGTCAGTAGAAGCGGGCCTGACACACACTGGCAGCAGGCAAGCAACTGAAATTACACTAAAGTGTAAAAATTAAATGCCTTATTTATCGGCAAGCTACTGTGCCACCCGGTATGAGTGGTTGGCACTGGCAGTGGGCACACTACAGTCAGTGGAAGAGGGCCTGACACACTGACTGGCAGCAGGCAAGCAACTGAATTTAGACTACTGTCTAAAAATTAAATGCCTTATTTATCGGCAAGCTACTGTGCCACCCGGTATCAGTGGTTGGCACTGGCAGTGGGCACACTACAGTCAGTGGAAGCGGGCCTGACACACACTGGCAGCAGGCAAGCAACTGAAATTACACTAAAGTGTAAAAATTAAATGCCTTATTTATCGGCAAGCTACTGTGCCACCCGGTATCAGTGGTTGGCACTGGCAGTGGGCACACTACAGTCAGTAGAAGCGGGCCTGACACACACTGGCAGCAGGCAAGCAACTGAAATTACACTAAAGTGTAAAAATTAAATGCCTTATTTATCGGCAAGCTACTGTGCCACCCGGTATGAGTGGTTGGCACTGGCAGTGGGCACACTACAGTCAGTGGAAGAGGGCCTGACACACTGACTGGCAGCAGGCAAGCAACTGAATTTAGACTACTGTCTAAAAATTAAATGCCTTATTTATCGGCAAGCTACTGTGCCACCCGGTATCAGTGGTTGGCACTGGCAGTGGGCACACTACAGTCAGTGGAAGCGGGCCTGACACACACTGGCAGCAGGCAAGCAACTGAAATTACACTAAAGTGTAAAAATTAAATGCCTTATTTATCGGCAAGCTACTGTGCCACCCGGTATGAGTGGTTGGCACTGGCAGTGGGCACACTACAGTCAGTAGAAGCGGGCCTGACACACACTGGCAGCAGGCAAGCAACTGAAATTACACTAAAGTGTAAAAATTAAATGCCTTATTTATCGGCAAGCTACTGTGCCACCCGGTATGAGTGGTTGGCACTGGCAGTGGGCACACTACAGTCAGTGGAAGAGGGCCTGACACACTGACTGGCAGCAGGCAAGCAACTGAATTTAGACTACTGTCTAAAAATTAAATGCCTTATTTATCGGCAAGCTACTGTGCCACCCGGTATCAGTGGTTGGCACTGGCAGTGGGCACACTACAGTCAGTGGAAGCGGGCCTGACACACACTGGCAGCAGGCAAGCAACTGAAATTACACTAAAGTGTAAAAATTAAATGCCTTATTTATCGGCAAGCTACTGTGCCACCCGGTATGAGTGGTTGGCACTGGCAGTGGGCACACTACAGTCAGTAGAAGCGGGCCTGACACACACTGGCAGCAGGCAAGCAACTGAAATTACACTAAAGTGTAAAAATTAAATGCCTTATTTATCGGCAAGCTACTGTGCCACCCGGTATGAGTGGTTGGCACTGGCAGTGGGCACACTACAGTCAGTGGAAGAGGGCCTGACACACTGACTGGCAGCAGGCAAGCAACTGAATTTAGACTACTGTCTAAAAATTAAATGCCTTATTTATCGGCAAGCTACTGTGCCACCCGGTATCAGTGGTTGGCACTGGCAGTGGGCACACTACAGTCAGTGGAAGCGGGCCTGACACACACTGGCAGCAGGCAAGCAACTGAAATTACACTAAAGTGTAAAAATTAAATGCCTTATTTATCGGCAAGCTACTGTGCCACCCGGTATCAGTGGTTGGCACTGGCAGTGGGCACACTACAGTCAGTAGAAGCGGGCCTGACACACACTGGCAGCAGGCAAGCAACTGAAATTACACTAAAGTGTAAAAATTAAATGCCTTATTTATCGGCAAGCTACTGTGCCACCCGGTATGAGTGGTTGGCACTGGCAGTGGGCACACTACAGTCAGTGGAAGAGGGCCTGACACACTGACTGGCAGCAGGCAAGCAACTGAATTTAGACTACTGTCTAAAAATTAAATGCCTTATTTATCGGCAAGCTACTGTGCCACCCGGTATCAGTGGTTGGCACTGGCAGTGGGCACACTACAGTCAGTGGAAGCGGGCCTGACACACACTGGCAGCAGGCAAGCAACTGAAATTACACTAAAGTGTAAAAATTAAATGCCTTATTTATCGGCAAGCTACTGTGCCACCCGGTATCAGTGGTTGGCACTGGCAGTGGGCACACTACAGTCAGTGGAAGAGGGCCTGACACACACTGGCAGCAGGCAAGCAACTGAATTTAGACTACTGTCTAAAAATTAAATGCCTTATTTATCGGCAAGCTACTGTGCCACCCGGTATCAGTGGTTGGCACTGGCAGTGGGCACACTACAGTCAGTGGAAGCGGGCCTGACACACACTGGCAGCAGGCAAGCAACTGAATTTAGACTACTGTCTAAAAATTAAATGCCTTATTTATCGGCAAGCTACTGTGCCACCCGGTATCAGTGGTTGGCACTGGCAGTGGGCACACTACAGTCAGTTGAAGTCGGCCTGACACACACTAGCAGCAGGCAAGCAGCTGAAATTACACTAAAGTGTAAAAATTAAATGCCTTTTTTATGCAAAGTCCTGTGCCAGCCGGTATGAGTGGTGGGCACTGGCAGTGGGCACACTACAGTCAGTGGAAGTCAGCCTGACACACACTGGCAGGCAACTAACCTTAGATTAAAGTGTAAAAATTAAGTGCCTATTTTTTAAGCAAAGTCCTGTGCCACTCGGTATGACAGGGGTGGGCACTGGCAGTGGGCACACTACAGTCAGTTGAAGTCGGCCTGACACACACTAGCAGCAGGCAAGCAGCTGAAATTACATTAAAGTGTAAAAATTAAATGCCTTTTTTAAGCAAAGTCCTGTGCCAGCCGGTATGAGTGGTGGGCACTGGCAGTGGGCACACTACAGTCAGTGGAAGTCAGCCTGACACACACTGGCAGGCAACTAACCTTAGATTAAAGTGTAAAAATTAAGTGCCTATTTTTTAAGCAAAGTCCTGTGCCACTCGGTATGACAGGGGTGGGCACTGGCAGTGGGCACACTACAGTCAGTTGAAGTCGGCCTGACACACACTAGCAGCAGGCAAGCAGCTGAAATTACACTAAAGTGTAAAAATTAAATGCCTTTTTTATGCAAAGTCCTGTGCCAGCCGGTATGAGTGGTGGGCACTGGCAGTGGGCACACTACAGTCAGTGGAAGTCAGCCTGACACACACTGGCAGGCAACTAACCTTAGATTAAAGTGTAAAAATTAAGTGCCGATTGTTTAAGCAAAGTCCTGTGCCACTCGGTATGACAGGGGTGGGCACTGGCAGTGGGCACACTACAGTCAGTTGAAGTCGGCCTGACACACACTAGCAGCAGGCAAGCAGCTGAAATTACATTAAAGTGTAAAAATTAAATGCCTTTTTTAAGCAAAGTCCTGTGCCAGCCGGTATGAGTGGTGGGCACTGGCAGTGGGCACACTACAGTCAGTGGAAGTCAGCCTGACACACACTGGCAGGCAACTAACCTTAGATTAAAGTGTAAAAATTAAGTGCCTATTTTTTAAGCAAAGTCCTGTGCCACTCGGTATGACAGGGGTGGGCACTGGCAGTGGGCACACTACAGTCAGTTGAAGTCGGCCTGACACACACTAGCAGCAGGCAAGCAGCTGAAATTACATTAAAGTGTAAAAATTAAATGCCTTTTTTAAGCAAAGTCCTGTGCCAGCCGGTATGAGTGGTGGGCACTGGCAGTGGGCACACTACAGTCAGTGGAAGTCAGCCTGACACACACTGGCAGGCAACTAACCTTAGATTAAAGTGTAAAAATTAAGTGCCTATTTTTTAAGCAAAGTCCTGTGCCACTCGGGATGACAGGGGTGGGCACTGGCAGTGGGCACACTACAGTCAGTTGAAGTCGGCCTGACACACACTGGCAGGCAACTAACCTTAGATTAAAGTGTAAAAATGAAGTGCCTATTTTTTAAGCAAAGTCCTGTGCCACACGGGATGACAGGGGTGGGCACTGGCAGTGGGCACACTACAGTCAGTTGAAGTCGGCCTGACACACACTAGCAGCAGGCAAGCAGCTGAAATTACACTAAAGTGTAAAAATTAAATGCCTTTTTTATGCAAAGTCCTGTGCCAGCCGGTATGAGTGGTGGGCACTGGCAGTGGGCACACTACAGTCAGTGGAAGTCAGCCTGACACACACTGGCAGGCAACTAACCTTAGATTAAAGTGTAAAAATTAAGTGCCTTTTTTTAAGCAAAGTCCTGTGCCACACGGAATGACAGGGGTGAGCACTGGCAGTGGGCACACTACAGTCTGTGGGCCTGCAGCTCCTCACACACAGGCAGGCCAGGCAACTGCAATATGTATATAAAGGAAAAAAAAAAAGCAGACTAATGTTGCAGCCCTAAAAAGGGCTTTTTGGGGTGCTGTCAGGACGCTGTCCTTACAGCAGAGATCAGATGAGTCTTTCAGGACTGGAGTGGACACTGAATTCACTAGCCTAGCTATCGATTTCCCAATTAAATCAGCAGCAGTTACAGTCTCCCTCCTCTCACTAAGACTGCAGCTTCAGAATGAATCTAAAATGGATGCTGTGCAGGAGGTGGGAGGGTCTGGGAGGGAGGGTATGCTGCTGATTGGCTGGAATGTGTCTGCTGACTGTGAGGTACAGGGTCAAAGTTTGCTCAATGATGATGTATAGGGGGCGGACCGAACATCGCATGTGTTCGCCCGGCAGAGGCGAACGCGAACAAGCTATGTTCGCCGGGAACTGTTCGCCGTCGGATAGTTCGGGCCATCTCTACTCCTTACCACACATTTGGGCCCCTAGAATGCCAGGGCAGTATAACTACCCCACAAGTGACCCCATTTTGGAAAGAAGAGACCCCAAGGTATTCGCTGATGGGCATAGTGAGTTCATAGAACTTTTTATTTTTTGTCACAAGTTAGTGGAATATGAGACTTTGTAAGAAAAAAAATCATCATTTTCCGCTAACTTGTGACAAAAAATAAAAAGTTCTATGAACTCACTATGCCCATCAGCGAATACCTTAGGGTGTGTACTTTCCGAAATGGGGTCATTTGTGGGGTGTTTGTACTGTCTGGCCATTGTAGAACCTCAGGAAACATGACAGGTGCTCAGAAAGTCAGAGCTGCTTCAAAAAGCGGAAATTCACATTTTTGTACCATAGTTTGTAAACGCTATAACTTTTACCCAAACCATTTTTTTTTTACCCAAACATTTTTTTTTTATCAAAGACATGTAGAACAATAAATTTAGAGCAAAATTTATATATGGATGTAGTTTTTTTTGCAAAATTTGACAACTGAAAGTGAAAAATGTCATTTTTTTGCCAAAAAATCGTTAAATTTCGATTAATAACAAAAAAAGTAAAAATGTCAGCAGCAAAGAAATACCACCAAATGAAAGCTCTATTAGTGAGAAGAAAAGGAGATAAAATTCATTTGGGTGGTAAGTTGCATGACCGAGCAATAAATGGTGAAAGTAGTGTAGGTCAGAAGTGTAAAAAGTGGCCTGGTCTTTCAGGGTGTTTAAGCACTGGGGGCTGAGGTGGTTAAACGAATCGATCGAATACTCAAACTACTAACCAGAACCTCTAAATACCACTATGCCAAGAAGAGAATATAATCAGAAAGTGTGGGTGCGAGGTATTTGCAAATTTATGTATATATATGTATGTGTATTCATGTATGTATAGATATATTTATGTATGTGTATGCAGTTGAAAACAAAACACAGAAAAAGCTACTTATATCCCCACATCGACAACATGCACGGTCTGCGCACACTCGCACAGACACAGCCTCCACCACAAGACCTTCCCTATTTTCCACATATTTCCATCTATATCTCTCTAAGTTTCCGTCTATATCTCTCTAAGCATCCTACATACGAAAACATCTAACCGCACATTAGGGATCTGGCGAAGATCACATCTTTTTCCAATGCTACACATGACTAAATGCATATTTTATTTATTTTTTATCATTATATTTTTTACCCTTCTTTGTATGTATTTTATGCGTATATATGTATATATGTGTGTGTATGTGGGTGTGTGTGTATGTGCGTATATATGTATATATATGTGTATATGTGTCTCCTTTGGATCGGAAAACTTGGTTATGTTTTGGAGAGGCCAAAGCACAGTCTGACTAACATTCATTTGACTAATATTCATTTCACTCTGTTTTATTTGTTTTTTAAATTTTAATTTTTATTTTTAATTTTTAATTTTTCTATTTATATATGGTATTACCACTTTTATTCATTCTTTATCTAATTTTTCTACCATACAGTTTTTTAGTAGTTTTCTTTTACTCTTTACTGTTCACAATTCTTGCGCAATTTTTGTATAAGCTCATGCGAAACACTCCTGGTTCAATGACAGTTGAACACAGATCTGTATACAATTTATATATATGTAACTTCTGTTTGTATTATTTGTAATTTTCAAATTGCTCTTTACTCTGGAGCAACTAATCGGTGCAATTTCACCCCCTCCCCTTCTCCCAACCCTTCTCCCAACCCTTCTCCCCCCTCCCCTCCTTGCCCATATATACAGGATTAGAGTAAAAAAACCTTGCATTATCACCACCATATACTGTATGCCCCCTATCACCCTTCCAGACAAGCCACCCATATCACTTCTGCATTTGTCTTGTACTAGTTGCGTTGCGTTCCACTGTGGAACGCAAACCGGAACTCACTACTCAGCCGCTCCAAGCGCTCTAAGCTGGAGCACAACTCCAAACCACGTCACTTCCTTCTAAGCGCTTGCCTTCTCACCTCCTAGGTTCCGGTGCGTTCCACGCTGGAACGCAAACCGGAACTATTTCTAACTCAGCCGGCCGATATGCGCTCCACTCTGGAACGCATACCGGAAGTGACATCACTTCCTCTCCCCGCTGCTGATGCCCTGCAAACAGGTTTTTGCCGCTATTTTTAAGTATAAATACATGTGAACGATTGTAATTTACTTATGCTCCTGATGAAGGGGATCCTTGGTGACCCCGAAACGCGTTGAGCCCACTTTTACCTTTACCCTACCCTGTGCTAATAAAGAGGAAATTTATCAGACGTTCCAGCTGTGACTGCCGTTTATTTCCAGACGATCTTTTAGGCGACCCAGGCGCAGGAGGAAGCAGAGTGGGTGTTATGTGCTTTATCCCACCCTGCCCCTCCTGGGTGAAGTGAGTTTTCTTACTTTAAAGTTTTTTTACTTGAAAATTTCCATTTCTAATATTGCATTCTAGAAAATTCTTTTCTAGAGGGAATACCTTGATTGAAAAATATATTCTGTTCCCACTGGGGCATTTTTAATATACTATTTTTAATATACTACTTTTAATATACTATTTCCAATATACCATCTTCAATTCACCATCACTATTTAATCCTAAAAGTAACCCTGCTGGGTTGCACAAGCATCAGGGATTTTTCAATAGTGAATGAGACGATGGCTGGTTTTGGCACTCCATTACCCCCTGTTCTACCATTCTAAAATAAGCAGCTGACTACCTCTGAGGGATTTGGCGCCATATACAGGTTCCTTTTTTCTTTTGTTTTGTTTTTTCCTTCACCCCCCCAGCTCCCCAGGGGCTATTCCACATCCCGGATACGACAGTGTCACGATGTCTTGGGGTTGACTTGCCTGAAAGCAGAGAGTCACACCGGACCAGCACTCCTGTCCGCCCTGAACGCACAGGTGGATCAGTGGTTGACTCCGCACCAACTGGAGATCGGCAAAGTGGTGTGTGACAACGGAAGCAATCTGTTGTCGACATTGAATTTTGGCAAGTTGACACATGTGCCGTGCATGGCACATGTGTTGAATCTGATTGTACAACGCTTTGTGTATAAGTACCCAGGCTTACAGGACGTCCTTAAGCAGGCCAGGAAGGTGTGTGGCCATTTCAGGCGTTCCTACACGGCCATGGCGCACTTTTCCGATATTCAGCGGCGAAACAACATGCCAGTGAGGCGCTTGATTTGCGACAGCCCGACACGTTGGAATTCAACACTCCTAATGTTCGACCGCCTGCTCCAACAAGAAAAAGCCGTCAACGAGTATTTGTATGACCGGGGTGCTAGGACAGCCTCTGCGGAACTGGATATTTTTTTGCCACGTTACTGGACGCTCATGCGCAATGCCTGTAGGCCCATGCGTCCTTTTGAGGAGGTGACAAACCTAGTCAGTCGCACTGAAGGCACCATCAGCGACCTCATCCCATTTGTTTTCTTCCTGGAGCGTGCCCTGCGAAGAGTGCTGGATTAGGCCGTAGATGAGCGTGAAGAGGAAGAGTTGTGGTCACCATCAACACCAGAAACAGCCTCATCAGCATCGCTTGCTGGACCTGCGGCAACGCTGGAAGAGGAGTCTGAGAAAGAGGAGTCAGAGGAGGAATGTGGCTTTGAGGAGGAGGAAGACCAACCACAGCAGGCATCCCAGGGTGCTCGTTGTCACCTATCTGGGACCCGTGGTGTTGTACGTGGCTGGGGGGAAGAACAGACCTTCAATGAGATCAGTGAGGACGAGGAACGGGACATGAGTAGCTCGGCATCCAACCTTGTGCAAATGGGGTCTTTCATGCTCTTATGCCTGTTGAGGGACCCTCGTATAAAAAGGCTGAAGGAGAACGACCTGTACTGGGTGGCCACGCTACTAGACCCCCGGTATAAGCAGAAAGTGGCTGAAATGTTACCGAATTACCGGAAGTCGGAAAGGATGCAGCAGTTCCAAAACAAGTTAAAAAGTGTGCTTTACACAGCGTATAAGGGTGATGTCACAGCACAACGGGAATCTAACAGGGGAAGAGGTGAAAGTAATCCTCCTCCTACCCCGACCACGCCGGCAAGGACAGGACGCTTTACAGACGTGTTGTTGATGGAGGACCTGCAGAGCTTTTTAAGTCCTATGCATCACCACAGCCCTTCGGGGTCCACCCTCAGAGAATGACTCGACCGACAGGTAGCAGACTACCTCGCCTTAACTGCAGATATCGACACTCTGAGGAGCGATGAACCCCTTGACTACTGGGTGTGCAGGCTTGACCTGTGGCCTGAGCTATCCCAATTTGCGATAGAACTTCTGGCCTGCCCCGCTTCAAGTGTCCTGTCAGAAAGGACCTTCAGCACAGCAGGAGGTATTGTCACTGAGAAGAGAAGTCGCCTAGGTCAAAAAAGTCTAGATTACCTCACCTTTATTAAGATGAATGAGGCATGGATCCCTAAGGGACTGACAGTGGGGGATGCATTTGACTAAAAAAGGCCTGGTGATGAGATGAGCTGCCTTGGGCTAAAAATGGTCCCCACGCTGCTGTATTTAATCTCTGCATGCCGGATGACTTGCGTGACTTCTCCGCCACCAACTAGGGTTCAAGCCGCAATGTTTTAGTACACTTTCTGCCTGGAAAACATCAATTTTTCCGGCCACTGCTACAGCAGCGGCTGCAACAATACCTAATTTTTTAGGCATGTGTACATGCCTAATTTTTCTGGCCTCTGGTGTTGCACTGTGGCTGCAAAAACAAAACAAAAAAAAAGGCACATGTGTCAATTCCCCTTCGTGATCATTACCTTGTTGTGGTGAAGGGGCTTGCGTATAACACAATGAAGCAATCACCTCTATGAGTGTGTTGGCAATGTTGGCACACCCCAGATGATAAGGTCGTTGCTTCATTGTGAACAGACCAAAAGCGATCTGCTGGATAATTTTTCATAAAAAAACATTAATTTTCTTTGTGATCATCTACAGTGATCATTAAAGCCTACTAGGCCAACAATGGGCCCACACTGCAGAATCATTGTTTTCTGGGTCACTTAACTGTCACTGAACTACCTCAGCACGACCATAGGCTTTGAAAAACCGCCATCGCCTGCAATCTCCCGAACGTGTGCACGAGCACGGTCATCACTACTTTAAGATTGATGCATAGAGGAATACAATTTATGTCATGAGTGTGTCAACTATTGACAACTATTTGCGGTTGTTTGTGGTGTGTTAAACGGGGAGTTTGGTCTGTCAGAGTTTGGTCTGTCACTGTGAAACTTTTCCATCACTATTGTGGCCAGAAAGAGTCCCTGTGGGTTTTAAAATTCGCTTGCCTATTGAAGTCTATGGCGGTTCGCCCGTTCGCGAACATTTGCGTAAATTCGCGTTCGCCATTCACGAACGGAAAATGTTATGTTCGCGACATCTCTATTCTTCACCTATTGCACCCAGCTGGTCCACAATCTCTAGCATAGCCTTTACATGTTCACCAATTTCCTGCCCTTTTTACAGCCTCATCTTGTACAGTTTGCGCAGTAGATATAGTTTACTGTTGCGGCTTGCACGTTCATGCAGTTTTTGTAATGCAGTCCACATACCTTTTAGCTATGTTTTCTTTCCTTATATGAATGAGTTGATCATCCTCCACTAACAGACTTATGACTGATTTTGCTTGTATTGAAGCTGTCATTTGGCATTCCGGGCATGTGTTGAATCTGATTGTACAACGCTTTGTGTATAAGTACCCAGGCTTACAGGACGTCCTTAAGCAGGCCAGGAAGGTGTGTGGCCATTTCAGGCGTTCCTACACGGCCATGGCGCACTTTTCCGATATTCAGCGGCGAAACAACATGCCAGTGAGGCGCTTGATTTGCGACAGCCCGACACGTTGGAATTCAACACTCCTAATGTTCGACCGCCTGCTCCAACAAGAAAAAGCCGTCAACGAGTATTTGTATGACCGGGGTGCTAGGACAGCCTCTGCGGAACTGGATATTTTTTTGCCACGTTACTGGACGCTCATGCGCAATGCCTGTAGGCCCATGCGTCCTTTTGAGGAGGTGACAAACCTAGTCAGTCGCACTGAAGGCACCATCAGCGACCTCATCCCATTTGTTTTCTTCCTGGAGCGTGCCCTGCGAAGAGTGCTGGATTAGGCCGTAGATGAGCGTGAAGAGGAAGAGTTGTGGTCACCATCAACACCAGAAACAGCCTCATCAGCATCGCTTGCTGGACCTGCGGCAACGCTGGAAGAGGAGTCTGAGAAAGAGGAGTCAGAGGAGGAATGTGGCTTTGAGGAGGAGGAAGACCAACCACAGCAGGCATCCCAGGGTGCTCGTTGTCACCTATCTGGGACCCGTGGTGTTGTACGTGGCTGGGGGGAAGAACAGACCTTCAATGAGATCAGTGAGGACGAGGAACGGGACATGAGTAGCTCGGCATCCAACCTTGTGCAAATGGGGTCTTTCATGCTCTTATGCCTGTTGAGGGACCCTCGTATAAAAAGGCTGAAGGAGAACGACCTGTACTGGGTGGCCACGCTACTAGACCCCCGGTATAAGCAGAAAGTGGCTGAAATGTTACCGAATTACCGGAAGTCGGAAAGGATGCAGCAGTTCCAAAACAAGTTAAAAAGTGTGCTTTACACAGCGTATAAGGGTGATGTCACAGCACAACGGGAATCTAACAGGGGAAGAGGTGAAAGTAATCCTCCTCCTACCCCGACCACGCCGGCAAGGACAGGACGCTTTACAGACGTGTTGTTGATGGAGGACCTGCAGAGCTTTTTAAGTCCTATGCATCACCACAGCCCTTCGGGGTCCACCCTCAGAGAATGACTCGACCGACAGGTAGCAGACTACCTCGCCTTAACTGCAGATATCGACACTCTGAGGAGCGATGAACCCCTTGACTACTGGGTGTGCAGGCTTGACCTGTGGCCTGAGCTATCCCAATTTGCGATAGAACTTCTGGCCTGCCCCGCTTCAAGTGTCCTGTCAGAAAGGACCTTCAGCACAGCAGGAGGTATTGTCACTGAGAAGAGAAGTCGCCTAGGTCAAAAAAGTCTAGATTACCTCACCTTTATTAAGATGAATGAGGCATGGATCCCTAAGGGACTGACAGTGGGGGATGCATTTGACTAAAAAAGGCCTGGTGATGAGATGAGCTGCCTTGGGCTAAAAATGGTCCCCACGCTGCTGTATTTAATCTCTGCATGCCGGATGACTTGCGTGACTTCTCCGCCACCAACTAGGGTTCAAGCCGCAATGTTTTAGTACACTTTCTGCCTGGAAAACATCAATTTTTCCGGCCACTGCTACAGCAGCGGCTGCAACAATACCTAATTTTTTAGGCATGTGTACATGCCTAATTTTTCTGGCCTCTGGTGTTGCACTGTGGCTGCAAAAACAAAACAAAAAAAAAGGCACATGTGTCAATTCCCCTTCGTGATCATTACCTTGTTGTGGTGAAGGGGCTTGCGTATAACACAATGAAGCAATCACCTCTATGAGTGTGTTGGCAATGTTGGCACACCCCAGATGATAAGGTCGTTGCTTCATTGTGAACAGACCAAAAGCGATCTGCTGGATAATTTTTCATAAAAAAACATTAATTTTCTTTGTGATCATCTACAGTGATCATTAAAGCCTACTAGGCCAACAATGGGCCCACACTGCAGAATCATTGTTTTCTGGGTCACTTAACTGTCACTGAACTACCTCAGCACGACCATAGGCTTTGAAAAACCGCCATCGCCTGCAATCTCCCGAACGTGTGCACGAGCACGGTCATCACTACTTTAAGATTGATGCATAGAGGAATACAATTTATGTCATGAGTGTGTCAACTATTGACAACTATTTGCGGTTGTTTGTGGTGTGTTAAACGGGGAGTTTGGTCTGTCAGAGTTTGGTCTGTCACTGTGAAACTTTTCCATCACTATTGTGGCCAGAAAGAGTCCCTGTGGGTTTTAAAATTCGCTTGCCTATTGAAGTCTATGGCGGTTCGCCCGTTCGCGAACATTTGCGTAAATTCGCGTTCGCCATTCACGAACGGAAAATGTTATGTTCGCGACATCTCTATTCTTCACCTATTGCACCCAGCTGGTCCACAATCTCTAGCATAGCCTTTACATGTTCACCAATTTCCTGCCCTTTTTACAGCCTCATCTTGTACAGTTTGCGCAGTAGATATAGTTTACTGTTGCGGCTTGCACGTTCATGCAGTTTTTGTAATGCAGTCCACATACCTTTTAGCTATGTTTTCTTTCCTTATATGAATGAGTTGATCATCCTCCACTAACAGACTTATGACTGATTTTGCTTGTATTGAAGCTGTCATTTGGCATTCCGGGCACTAGAGCCCACTGTTTTGCAGCTACAGTCAGCACACTCTGGGATCTGCATATGCAAAGCAGATGATGACTCATGCAAGCTGCTTCTGTGTAAACCAGGAAGTGTTGATCTGACATGGTGAAAGGATTGTGCTGTGAGGGACTGAATCAGATTCCATTCTGGCTTGCGGATGTCCGGCAGTGAATGGACACTCAAAGGAAGGAGACTACCTGTTGTCCTCTTACTGGATCCAGCTCTTAGAAAGAGAGGTTGTCCCAGGAAGACCATTTACAGTGTGTGGACAAGAAGCCTTATCATCAAGCAAGGCCGCACGGTTGCTAAGAGCTTGGTGGCCATCCCGGGTAAGTGGCATCCTAGGGCCCAGAATGGATGTAGGTCAGTACACCCATTTACTCCTTGCTTTATACTAGTGGCGCCTGAAGCAACAGAGACTAAGCCTAGGCCTGAAATTAGATAGATAGATAGATAGATAAGGTTGTGTGATTGCCAGCCTGTACAGAACTGTTCTGCGGCGCAGTATTGACTTTGCAGGCTCTGCTGTGTCCGCCATCGGCTAGGTTTGTCCTATTTTGCGGCACAGTATTGACTTTGCAAGCTCTGCTGTGTTCGCCATCGGCTAGGCCTGTCCAGTGGGAAGGGACAGTGACTGTGGGTCCGGGATATAGCATTTTCTGTGCATGTTTGTATTGCTGCGATTATATTACTGTTATAGTAAAGTTTCTGTTTTGCATAAATAGCTGGTGTCTGTGTTGTTTTCCCTGTTCTGTGACTTCGCTGAATCCTGGGGGTCCCTCTCCGGTTCAAGGTCTTACAAGTCCTCACTGACAGAGAATGAAAGAAACGGGATAAGAAACCCTTTATTACTAAAGGATTTAAAAATAAATATCCCTTCGAGGCAGAAACCTCTTCTTCTTGGGATAAAGCCCCAAAGATTGATGTCGCCATTTCCAAGCTCTCAAAAAAGTCCTCTCTTTCCTTTAAAGATTTGGGATTCCTGAGAGACCCATTAGATAAGAAGATTGATTCTTGTCTAAAAAGCACCTGTACCGTTTAGACCAAGTATTGCTGCCACTGTCACGGCCAGATCCATGGGTATCTGGTTGGAAAAGTTTGAATGTCAGATTAGAGAAAAGCAGATTTTGGCTCCTTATCTACTCTGCAGAGGGCTACTGATTTCATTGCAGATGCTTCTGTGGATTCGGTTAAGCTGGTTGCGTGGGCTTCCTCCTTGTCTTATTCTGCCCGCTGAGCTCTTTGGTTAAAGAATTGAAGAGGTGGAGATTTGTCCTTTAAACAGAGATTTGCAGCATTGTAAGGGGCAATTTCTTTTTGGTCCAGAACTTGATTCCCTCTTAGAGAAGGCAGCGGATAAGAAAAAGAGGTTTCCAGGGTTTTCTCCTGGTGCTTCCTCGACTCCATTTTCTAGATCCAGACAGCCCTTTCGTTCATCAGTTAGATTTCAGAATAGGGGGCAAATTAACGATAAAATCCAGAACCCTGGATCAAGGGGTGCTGGGGGGGGAAAAGGGTTTCCTGTTTGATAGTTCCTCCTCCCAGCCTAAGAAGCCATCACAGCAATGACGCCAGAAGTCCGGTGGGAGGAAGGCTAAAAGCTTTTCTTCCCTGTAAGGAGAAGGTGGCAGGAGATTGGGTCAGGAAGATCATAAGAGATGGTTTAAAGTTCAAATATTGTGCAAATCCTCCCCAAAGGTTTGTAGCCACAAACACGCAGAGTTTAGTTATGGAGATGGAAGTGATAAAGCTGTTAGAGAAGCAGGTGTTAATACCTGTCCCGGTGACAGAACAGGGGAAGGGGTTCTACTCTCCGCTGTTTCTAGTGAAGAAACCAGACAACTCCTTTCGCACAATTATAAATCTGAAACATCTAAACAGATACCTTCTCTTCAGGAAATTCAAGGCTGAAACAGTTAAATCAGCAGTGTATCTTCGGTATTACAAATGTTTTATGGTGGTCCTGGATTTAAAGGACGCATATTTTCAAATCCCTATTCATCCTGTACACCAACAGTTCCTCAGAGTGGCAGTGACTGTAGAAGGAAGTCCAATTTCAGGCTCTTCCATTTGGCCTCTCTATGGCCCCCAGAATATTTACAAAGGTGGTGGCAGAAGTAGCATTGTTTATTAGAAAGGAGAAGATCCTATTTCTGCCCTAGCTGGATGATTTTTTAATCACAGCAGGCTCTCAGCAGGATTATGTGATGGCAGTTCAGGGGGTGAAGAAGATTCTGGAAGATGTAGGATGAATTATCAATCTCGAAAAGTCCAGAATGGAGCCAGAGACTCGTCAAGTGTTTCTAGGGCTTCTCCTGGATTCGGTAGTGCAGAGAATCTTTCTGACCGAGGAGAAGATTTTGCGAGTCCATACAAAGCTGCAAATGTTATAGTCAGAAAAGCTATGTCGGTTCTGGGGTCACTAACCTCCTCTATTCCGGCAGTGGAATGGGCCCAATTTCATACTCGACAGCTACAGATAGGAGTATTTCTATCATTGAGGAAAACTGGCGGATCGTTGGACTCGAAGATAATAATCTCCAAGAAAATATTAGAAGATTAGTACAGGTAGTGTAAGATTAGAACATCCGAGTGCTCAGCCGAATACTGCGGGTGCTCGAGTACAATTTAATACAATGAAAGTCAATGGGAGACCCGAGCATCAAACCAGGCACCCCCTGCTCTGAAGAAGAGAGGGTGTCTGGTTCACAAAAAAAGGTTAGAAATTGATGGAAACCCCATCAAAATGGTTTGGAAACAGCATTAAGAGGATGGCTGGATTCATCTTGGACTCCTATTATCTACAACATACAATAGACAACCACACAGAGGCTATATGCCAAAAACCACGACTATTTCCCTGCTCATCAATTTCTAACCTTTTTTTTAACTAGACACCCTCTTCTCTTCTGAGCAGGGGGTGCCTGGGGTTCTCCCATTGACTTGCACTGTGCTCGGTAGAGCACACGAGCATACCGATGTGTTCGGCCAGAGCACAGAAGCACTTTGGTCCTCGATCAACACACCTGATGGGAAGACAGCACACACCTGAGTCAGGGAATTCCTTGGGGTTACCCCAATCCAGTAGTGATAACAACAGATGCCAGCCCTTCGGAATGGGGAGCAATTTTTTTTAGACCAGATGATTCAGGGTCGGTGGTCTCCGATGCAGAAGACGTTCTCCTCAAACAGGAAAGAGCTGCTAGCCATAAGACTTGGAGACAGCATTACCCATTATTCATCTAAAACAGTGGTGCCCAACCATTTTTTGTCTGAGGGCCGCACTAGACTTGGTATAAATTTAGTGGGCCGGAACCAGGTAGCTTTGCCAGAAAGAAATGCAAACGCTGTGAGGGGGCACGTGTGAGCATTACTAATGTAAAGAGGGCACATATCTGGCATATCTACTGTAAGGGGGCACATATCTGGGCATAACTACTTTGAGGGGGCACATATCTAGGCATAGCTACTGTGAGGGGGCACATATCGGGGTATAACTACTGTGAGGAAGGCACATATCAGGGCATAACTACTGTGAGGGGGCACATATCAGGGCATAACTACTGTGAGGGGGCACATATCAGGGCATAACTACTGTGAGGGGGCACGAGTTAGCATTACTACTGTGAAGAGGGCACATATCTGGGCATAACTACTGTGAGGGGGCACATATCAAGGTATAACTACTGTGAAGAGGGCACATATCTGGGCATAACTACTGTGAGGGTGCACATATCTGGGCATAACTACTGTGAGGGGGCACATATCTGGGCATAACTACTGTGAGGGGGCATGTGTGAGCATTACGTCTGTGAAGAGGGCACATATCTTAGCATAACTACTGTGAGGGGGCATGTGTGAGCATTACATCTGTGAATACGGCACATATCTTGGCATTATTACTGTGAGGGGGCACATATCTGGGCATAACTACTGTGAGGGGGCACATATCTTGGCATTATTACTGTGAGGGGGCATGTGATGTATACATGTGTGTAATGTATGTAGTGCAGTATGTGATGATCACACACTGCACTACATACATTACACACATGTATACATCACATACTGCGCTGTCACCTTCTTCTGCAGGTCTAACTTGATGTCTGGTCTTTAGGCTTCAGTCAGATCCTCCACCGCCATGCTTGCGCCGTGTCCCCGACACCACCAGGAGCTGGCCCCTCCTCCTTTCATCTCCCGCCGGATTCTTCTACAGCAGGGCGCTCAATCGCTCCAGTACCAATCAGGGGCGTAGCTAGAAATGACTGGGCCCCATAGCAAAAAAAATTATCGCCCCCCCCCCCCCGGATCTCCCACCCCCACATACCTATCGGACCTCCCACCCCTTCCAGAGCTCCAACCCAAACAGCCCTCCAGGACCTCCCACCCCAACATCCCCACACCCCTCCCTAGATCCCCGTAAGTGTCATCCACAGATCCCCCCGTAAGTGTCATCCACAGATCCCCCCGTAAGTGTCATCCACAGATCCCCCCGTAAGTGTCATCCACAGATCCCCCTGTAAGTGTCATCCACAGATCCCCCTGTAAGTGTCATCCACAGATCCCCCCGTAAGTTTCATCCACAAATCCCCCACGTAAGTGTCATCCACAGATCCCCCCGTAAGTGTCATCCACAGATCCCCCGTTAGTGTCATCCACAGATCCCCCCCGTAAGTGTCATCCATAGATCCCCCCGTAAGTGTCATCCACAGATCCCCCCCGTAAGTGTCATCCACATATCCCACCCAGAGCCGCTTCCTAGCTAATTTATTCACTGCACTTGCCTCTGTGAAATTGAAGAGAAGCGCCGTAATCTCGCACAGGCGCACTGGCAGAGGCCAGGAAGACGGTGCATGTGCACTTCGATGCCTCTGCCAGTGCGCCTGTGCAAGATTACGACGCTTCTCTTCAATTTCACAGAGGCAAGTGCAGTGAATAAATTAGCTAGGGGGCGGCGCTGGGCGGGGAGATTGCAGGCACAGGCAGCATCGCTTTGCTGCCTGTGCCGTTCGCAGCGCGCCCTGCGCTGTTAAAGTCCTGCTACTGCGCAAGCCGCATGACACGGCTTCGCGGGCCGCATTTTGCCCGCGGGCCGTAGGTTGGGCATCACTGATCTAAAACATGTCAGAATAATGTCGGACAATCGGTCTGCAGTGGCTTACATAAACCATCAAGGAGGGACAAGATCGATTTCCCTCATGAGGTAAGCAGACTGGTTATTCCATTATATGGAAGGAAAGTTGAGTCATCTGTCTGCTCTCCACATAAGAGGCCAGGAGAACTTCCAGGCGGATTTCCTGAACCGTCATCGGCTAAGACAAGGAGAATGGTCCCTGAACCCTTCTGTATTCTCAAAGATAGTCTCTCACTGGGGGATCCCCTCTATCGATCTTTTTGCCACTAGACAGAACAGAAAGGTAGAGAGATTTTATTCTCTCAACCCAAAAGAATTCCCAGATGGGGTGGATGCCTTTCTTCAGAATTGGAACTTCCCCTTAGGCTACGCCTTTTCACCGTTCCAGCTCATTCCTCTAGTCCTCAAAAAGATCAGGGACTAGGGCCCAAGAATAGTTCTGATAGTTCCCTTCTGGCCAAAGAGAGCATGGTTTTCTCTCATGAGGTTGATGTCAGTCTCAGATCCGTGGATACTTCCGGAGATCCCAGACCTTCTGATGCAGGGACCGGTATGTCATCCAAATGTCAGGGGTCTGCACCTTTTGGCCTGGAATTTGAGCCGACCCTACTAATTAGACAAGGTTTTTCCAAAGCTTTAGTGTCTACATTGCTCAGAAGCAGAAAAGCTGTAACAAATTCTATCTATACGAGAGTTTGGAAGAAGTTTCTAGACTTTACAGGGATTGGGGCAGGCCCTTTACCCTGTGATATTTCCGTCCGACAGATTCTGGAGTTTCTCCAGAGGGGATTGTCTATGGGATTAGCTAAAAGTACTCTTAAAGTACAGGTCTCAGCCATTTTTGCCCTGGGGGGTAACATTTTTGCTATTGATTCTTGGGTAATAAGATTCTTCAAGGCAGTAGATAGAATCATCCCAACGAAGGTACCCAAGTTTCCACCCTGGGATCTAAACCTTGTGCTAAATGCCTTAACTAGGGAGCCCTTTGAGCCTTTATCATCCTGTTCTGTAAAGTTTCTGAACATTAAACTTGTCCTGCTGGTGGCACTAACCTCAACAAGAAGGGTTAGTGAAATTCAGGCCATCTCTATTAATCCTTCCTTTATTTCCATTCTTGAGGATAGGGTTATTTTTAGACCGGACCCAAATTTCTTACCAGAGGTTCCATCCAAATGTAACAGGCTACAGGAGATAGCAAAAAAGGACAGAAGAACTAAGAGTTTTTCACTGCCTAGATGTAAGAAGAATTCTTATGCATTATCTAGAGGTTACAAAGGATTTGAGGAGGTCCTCTGCCCTGTTTGTTCTTTTTTCATGCATAAATAAGGGTAAGATGGCCTCAAAAAGTTCCCTAGCCAGGTGGATTAGGGCAGTTATCTCTCTGGCCTATTCCCTTCCTAGAAGTTCTCCTCCTCTTTCTCTGAAGGCACATTCTACTTGTGCAGTCTCTACCACCTGGGCTGAGAGGGTAAATGTCTCTATCGAGCAAATCTGTAGGGCTGCCACGTGGTCTTCTCCTTCTACCTTCTACCGTCACTACTGGAGCATGAAGGCCCCATTTGCACTAAATTGGAAGTGGTGGAGCGTCCTGGCTCCTGCTCATCGCCCAGGAGAATGTCATCCTTGGTCTCCTCCCCACAGCCATGGACAAAACCAGGGATCCCCGAAAAGTTTAAAGTCCCCCTCAAAGCATGCTATTCTTGCTCCTTCTCCTACTCCCCCCAGGCACCATCCTCCTCTAACTCATCTTCAGACTCCTGCTGACTTGTCTCAGATGGAGTAGCCCCCCCCCCCTAGGTATTCATTCAGCATTGCCACTTCCTCATCTTCCTGCTCCTGCTCCTCGACAGCTTGATCAATGACACAACGCAATGCACGCTCCAGAAAGAAGGCGTAAGGTACGATGTTACTGATGGTGCCCTGGCTGCGACTGACCAGTTTGGTGATCTCATCAAATGGCCACAGAAGTCTGCATGCGTCGCGCATGAGCAGCCACTGTCGCGGTAAAAAGAAACCAAGCTCCCCAGAACCTGTCCTGCTGCAGAGTTCGCACAGGTAGTCGTTAATGGCACGTTGCTGCTGGAGCACCCTATCAAGCATATACAAGGTGGAGTTCCAGCGCGTCGGGCTGTCACAAATCAGACGTCTGACGGGCAAGTGGTGTCGCCCTTGAACGTCAGCAAGGTGACCATGGCCATGTAAGATCTTCTATAATGGCCAGAGATTTTCCTGGCCTGCCGCAAGACATCCTGGACCACGGGGTATTTGACAACGAATCGCTGCACGACTAAGTTCAGCACGTGTGCCATGCATCGCATGTGTGTCATTTTGCCCTGTTTCAGTGCGCTCAGTAGATTGGCACCGTTGTCGCACATCCCTTTACCAACTGTAAAATTGAGCAGGGTTAGCCACTGATCGGCCTGTGACCGCAGAGCTGAAAGGAGTGCAGGACCGGTGTGGCTCTTGGCTTCCAGGCACAAAAGCCACAGCACAGCATGGCAATATCTCACCTTGGACGTCGAATAGGTTCTGGGGAGCTTGGGGGGCGCAGCAGAAGAGGCGGTAGCAGTGGAAAAGGAGGAGTCAGCTGGGGAAGAGACGGAGGATGGAGTAGAAGGAGGAGAAGAAGAAGCAGGCCTGCATGCAATCCTTGGCGGTAACACCAAATACACACGGGAGCCACGGGTTACATGCTTGACGGCCTTCAGAAGGTTCACCCAGTGGGCAGTAAAACCTATGTCCCTTCCCTGCCCGAGTTTGCTAAACCACGTGTCTGTGGTCAGATGTATCTTGGCACCAACAATGTGTGCCAAAGATATTTTCACTTGTCGCTGAACATGGCCATATAGCTCTGGGATGCCCTTCTGGGAGAAATATTTCCATCCGGGACCTTCCATTGCGGTGTGCCAATGGCCACAAATTTTCTAAAGGCCTCCGAGTGCACCAGTTTATATGGCAGTAGTTGGCTGGCTAGCAGTTCCAACAAGCCAGCGGTCAGCCGTTGGGCAAGAAGGTTATCCGGCTTCATCAACTTTTTACGTTCGAACATTTGGGCCACGGAAGCCTGCCCTCTGCCTGATAAATGCAACAACATCACGGTGGAAGGTAGAGTGGAGAACAAATGGGAGGAGAGAGGAGAAGGAGAAGAGGCAGTACGTGGAGCGCTGGGATTGTGGCTTTGTGGGTTCTGACGGCGTTGCTAACACTAGACTCGGTGATGGGAGGCCGGGTGCCTTCTTAAGGCGGTCGTCCCTAGTCGAGTGTTGGGCTTACCGCGACTTATGCGCTGACAGCACAGGCTGCAGATGGCAACACTATTGTCAGCAGCTGACACGTTAAAAAAAGCAGACACTGTGAAGTTATGTGCTGGTGTCCTGGGAAGCAGAAGGGTGAGTAAGCCACTCAACCAACTCTGGTACGCTCTTTGAAGTAATCGCACGCGACTTCTCAAACTTCCCATTTAGGCTCCGGCTTAGTGCACCTGCCCAACCCCTACCACCCCTGCAGAACGGCCTGCCTCTTCCTCTGCCTGTCATTTTCAAAATGACCTTGAGCCTAAGTCCCTAAAGAAGAGCAGTATTTGTGGAAGCAGGTATATCACAGACTTCAATCAATATTTGGTAGAAACAGGTATATCAAACCCCTTTATCAGTATTTTGTGGAAACAGGTATATCGTAGCCCTCAATCAGTATTTTGTGGAAGGAGGTATATCAATGTCACGACTGTGACTGATCCAGAGAGGTCTGGGAGGAGAAGGTCGCATTGACTTGCTACTCGCGATAGCTTGTGAGTTTGCTCCGTGGTTCAGGGTATGTCATCTGGGTTTTGCCTTGTGAACCTTTTTGTCCTGACTGGGAGTTTGTAGGCATCCTTCTCAGGTGAGTCCTGTCTGCCACTCCCAGCTACTATATTAGTTTCAGTTTCACTTGCAGTCATTGCCAGATATAGTCCTTACTTCCAGTGCTACTCTGACCTTGGAAGGAGATCGTTTGATGGTGTTGCTGTGGAGCTCTTGTCCGGCGTGGACTGTCGTGTTTGGGATCGCCTTCTCTGCTCGTGACTGGATAAGTCTATCTCTGCTGTTGTTTGTTTGTTGTTGTCTTCCCCTGTTGTTTTCCTAGACGTGAGTGATGGTGACTAGCGCTCCCATCGGCCTTTCCCCATTCCAGTGTTAGGGCGACTGAGGGTTTAGGCATCCAGCTCGCCGCACGGGTTCACACCCCGTCTAGGGTATCAGGGCAGACAGGTGCCAGCTTAGGGTTACTCAGGGGTGGCCATTCTATTTCCCATCCGTAGATAAGGGTCCCCCTTCCCCTCCGTCTGGTGCGACACGACTGCTGCTGGGATAGCGGTCGTGACAATCAAACCCCTTAATCAGTATTTTATGGAAGCAGGTATATCGCAGGCCTCAATCAATAATTGGTGGAAACAGGCATATCGAACCCCTTTATCGGTAATTTGTGGAAGCAGGTATATCCCAGGCCTCAATCAATATTTGGTGGAAACAGGTATATCAAACCCCTTAATCAGTATTTTGTGGAAGCAGGTATATTGCAGCCCTCAATCAATATTTGGTGGAAACAGGTATATCGAACCCCTTAATCAGTATTTTGAGGAAGCAGGTAGATTGCAGCCCTCAATCAATATTTGGTGGAAACAGGTATATCGAACCCCTTTATCGGTAATTTGTGGAAGCAGGTATATCGCAGGCCTCAATAAATATTTGGTGGAAACGGGTATATCAAACCCCTTAATCAGTATTTTGTGGAAGCAGGTAGATTGCAGTCCTCAATCAATATTTTGTGGAAGCAGGTATATAGAACCCCTTAATCAGAATTTTGTGGAAGCAGGTATGTCGCAGCCCTCAATCAATATTTGGTGGAAACAGGTATATCGAACCCCTTAATCTGTATTTTTTGGAAGCAGGTATATCGCAGGCCTCAATCAATATTTCGTGGAAACAGGTATATCAAACCCCTTGCTCATTATTTTGTGGAAGCAGGTATATCGCAGGCCTCAATCAATATTTGGTAGAAACAGGTATATCGAACCCCTTAATCTATGTTTTGTGGAATCAGGTATATCGCAGCCCTCAATCAGTATTTTGCGGAAGCAGGTATATCAAACCCCTTAATCAATATTTTGTGGAAGTAGGTATATCGCAGGCCTCAATCAATATTTGGTGGAAACAGGTATATTGAACACCTTAATTAGTATTTTGTGGAAGCATGTATATCGCAGCCCTCAATCAGTATTTTGTGGAAGCAGTTATATCAAACCCCTTAATCAGTATTTTGTGGAAGCAGGTATATTGCAGCCCCTTATTCAGTATTTTGTGGAAGCAGGTATATCGCAGGCCTCAATCAATATTTGGTGGAAACAGGTATATCAAACCCCTTAATCAGTATTTTGTGGAAGCAGGTATATCGCAGGCCTTAATCAATATTTGGTGAAAACAGGTATATTAAACCCCTTAATCAGCATTTTGTGGTATCAGGTATATCGCAGGCCTCAATAAATATTTGGTAGAAACAGGTATATCAAACCCTTGCTCATTATTTTGTGGAAGCAGGTATATCGCAGGCCTCAATCAATATTTGGTAGAAACAGGTATATCGAACCCCTTAATCTATGTTTTGTGGAATCAGGTATATCGCAGCCCTCAATCAGTATTTTGCGGAAGCAGGTATATCAAACCCCTTAATCAATATTTTGTGGAAGTAGGTATATCGCAGGCCTCAATCAATATTTGGTGGAAACAGGTATATTGAACACCTTAATTAGTATTTTGTGGAAGCATGTATATCGCAGCCCTCAATCAGTATTTTGTGGAAGCAGTTATATCAAACCCCTTAATCAGTATTTTGTGGAAGCAGGTATATTGCAGCCCCTTATTCAATATTTTGTGGAAGCAGGTATATCGCAGGCCTCAATCAATATTTGGTGGAAACAGGTATATCAAACCCCTTAATCAGTATTTTGTGGAAGCAGGTATATCGCAGGCCTCAATCAATATTTGGTGAAAACAGGTATATTAAACCCCTTAATCAGCATTTTGTGGAAGCAGGTATATCGCAGGCCTCAATCAATATTTGGTGGAAACAGGTATATCAAACCCCTCAATCAGTATTTTGTGGAAGCAGGTATATCACAGGCCTCAATCAATATTTGGTGGAAACAGGTATATCAAACCCCTTAATTAGTTTTTGTGGAAGCAGGTATATTGCAGTCCTCAATCAATATTTGGTGTTAGCAGGTATATCAAAACCCTTAATCAATATTTTGTGGAAGCCTGTATATCGCAGCCTTCAAGCAGTATTTTGTGGAAGCAGGTATATCACACCCCTCAATTTTTTTTTGGGGGGGTAACAGGTATATTGTACCCGTTAAAATCAGTTGCTCCAATAGCGATTGTCCCTTTGTATAGCTGCAGTATCGAGCAGAACCGCACACAACTGCTGCACAATACCAAAGCACTATATAGTTTCTATGTTAGAAAGTATATTATAGGTATATTACACCCCTTAATCAGTTTTTTTGGGGGCAACAGGTATATCACACCCGTTGCAATTAGTTTTTCCAATAGCATTTGCCCCTCTGTTTAGCTGCAGTATAGCAGCAGAACCGCACACAACTGCTGCACAATATAAATGCACTATAATATACTTTTTATGTTAGAAAGTATTAGTATATCACACCTATCGATAGCACACCTATACCAGTCCTTAAAAGGTCTTTTGTGGCCCTATTAGCTAGCATTTGGTGTCCCTAACAGCCTGATCCTGCTCCTCAAAGTAACCTCTCCCTACACTGGCAAAACACAGAATGTAAAATGGCTGCCAGATCGGGTTCTTTGATAGGGTGGGGGGGGGGGGTGTCCATGTGCTGAAACATCTCAATTGGCTGTCCTGTCCCACCTGATGGATGTGTCATGGGTCAAAGTTCGGCGCAATGCAAAAGAATATGGCGAACCGCAAGGCCATCTCTAGTGTCTGATCTTCTGTTTGGGAAGAAAGTTCTGGAAGTTGTTTCCCACCCTTAAGGAAGGGGTTCTCTGTAATATCTCTCTGTGGTGCTGTCGTGGGGGAAGGGAAAAATTATGATAGCACTCACCGGTAATCAGATTTTCCGGACCCCACGACAGCACCCTTCCTTATTCCCTCCTTGGTGGTCACGGGTTCTGAGTGATTTTCACAGGGTGTAAAAAAATAAAATAAATAGTATAGTATAAACTAACCCAGGTTGGAGTCCCTCTCATGCTCTGTAAACCACTGAGGTGGGAGAGAGGCTCCACCTTTTTTTTCTGCAGGTTTCCGTTCCCTGGGGGCGGATCCTCTCTGTGGTGCTGTCGTGGGGTCTGGAAAATCTGATTACCTGTAAGTGTAATCATCATATTTATTTTAGAGTGTGATGGTCTTTCAATTGGTAATTTTTCAAGCAGAAAATATGAAATAACAACATGTTTTTCCAGTTTCTGCATGTTTTCTTTTTTCATATTTACCATTTTAGGCAGTGCTAGATGTTAGCGGCAGATAAAAGGATGCTTGCTGTCTGTAGACGCCTGGCATGTGATCATTTGATAATAACACATACCCTAGACACTCCATCTGTGTAATAAAAATGCCATTTATAGGGAAAGGCCATTATTTACACATAATGGGAAGCATTCCTGCTCTAAACCAACCAAACATATTGTAAATTCCTGCATACAAGCCAATGTTATGTGAAGTTTACTCTACAATAAATAGAAACATTTTTTAAAGGGGTTCTCCAAGATTAGCATCAGTATCTAATCCATGAGGATCCGACACCTAAGACCTCCACTGATCGGCTGTTTGAGAAGACAGCTACGCTCCTGTGAGCGCCATTACGTTCTTGCAGCTTTCCCAAGGCCAGTGGCGACACGTTCATCAGTCACATGGCCTAGGATCGGCTCAGCCCCATAGAAGTGAATGGGGCTGAGCGAGATACCAAGTGCAACCGCTATATAATGTACGGTGCTGTGCTTGGCGAGCAGAAAGAAGGCCGCTGCACTCACAGGATTGCTGGTTCCTTCTCAAACAGCTGATCAGTGGGGGTCCCAGATGTCAGACCCCACTGATCAGATACTGATGATCTATCCGGCGGATAGGTCATCACAGTATAAAAATCTTGGAAAACCCCTTTAATTATCTGAGCATGATGGATGGATAGACAGACAGACAGATAGCTAGATAGCTGCTATTTCAAGTAACAATACATGGCCCCATCCATCCACCCTTCAATATGGTGCATTCGCCCTGTCCCCTTTGCAGAAAAGCACCCACAAAGTATGATGTTTCGACCCCCATGATTCGCTGTTGGGATGGTGTTCTTGGGGTTGTACTCAAACTTCTTCCACCAAACACAGTGAGTGGAATTAACACCAAAAAGTTTAATTTTGGTCTCATCTGACCACATGACCTTCTCCCATGCCTCCTCTGGATCATCTAGATGGTCACTGGCGAACTTCAACTGGACCTGGACATGTGCTGGCGTGAGCAGGGGGACCTTGCGTGCCCTGCAGGATTTTAATCCATGATGGTGTAGTGTGTTACTAATGGTAATCTTTGAGACTGTGGTCCCAGCTCTCTTCAGGCCATTGACCATGTCCTCCTGTGTAGTTCTAGGCTGATTCCTGACCTTTCTCACAAGGCGAGATCTTGCATGGAGAACCAGACCCAAGTCATCTTATGTTTCTTCCTTTTTCTAATAATTGCGCCAACAGTTGTTGCCTTATCACCAAGCTGCTTGCCTATTGTCCTGTAGCCCACCCTAGCCTTGTGCAGGTCTGCAATTTTTTTCCTGGTGTCTTTTAGATAGCTCTTTGGTCTTGGCCATGGTGGATAGGTTAGAGTGTGATGGATTGAGTACGTGGACAGGTGTCTTTTATACATGTAAGGAGTTCTGCAATTAATGCAGGCAATGAGTGCAGAGTAGGAGGGCTTCTTAAAGAAAAACTAAAAGGTCTGTGAGAGCCAGAATTCTTGCTGGTTGGTAGGAGATCAAATACTTATTTCATGCAATAAAATGAAAATTAATTATTTAAAAATCAAACAATGTGATTTTCAGGATTTTTTTTTTTGATTCTGTGTCTCACATTTGAAGTGTACCTATGATAACAATTATCATATTTTTTGTAGGTGGGAAAACTTTCTAAAATTCTTATTTTCCCCAATGTATGTGTAAGGGTCAGCCCCTAGAAACACCAATTTACATTGCGCTGTATTGCTAATGATAAGGTTTCACACAGACTGTGATATCTTCCTCCAGCCACAAGAGACCGCTGTGTCATTGAGTAAGAGATAAATAAAGTTGTTTTGTTCCAGAGGATGTAGGAGGAGTTTCAAGTTTCCGGGCTTAGTCTGGTGTGTGTCTTCCTGGCTGGAGTGCATTTTTCTGGCTGATGTGAACAGATACTGTAAAAGTGATTCTTCCAGGCTGATGTGGGACAGAACAACAGAGACTGTAAAGTGTGTCCGAGAGGAGTGTTATAATTCAATCCAGAGACGAACTATGTCAATGCCTGTACCTGTAATCTAGACAGAGAGAGGAAAAGACCGGGCTGGGACAAGCAAGCGACCGGATCAGGATCCAGACTATACCTGCCTCCACATACTTGACCAAGACAAGCAGCTACCTACAGAACTGTGAGTGTGCACCGATGCTAATCTGTGATAATTCATAGAACATGATACTTTAGCCCGAGCGTTGTAGCAACGTGCCCTGAGTAGCAGGGTTCAGACAGGAAAATATCAGAGGAGAGTAGCCTGTATTTTTATGTGTTTGCTGGTTGGTGCATATTTGGTATTTGCAAAGTTCAGTTATCCTTCCTGTAAATTTATGTAAACTTGTTAAAACTGTTCCTGTCATTTGTCGATTGCGCCCCTGGTGCATCGGCACAATACTGTTAATCCGATTTTCCGGCCGTTATATTCTGTTATTTAATGAAGCCGGTATCTGCTTCAGCCTCCTCCGTCTGCTGTACTGTATTTGAACCCTGCCCTGCGGTCTCTTCCTCCCCTGACCGCTACATATGTATGGAGTAAAAACAGTGAGCTCTAAAGTATATCAAAACATTGTACAGGAACCTGTAAGGGCAGCAGTCCATGACCTCAAGCGGGAGAGATGTTGGGTAATACAAGACAATGACAAAGCATGCAAGTAAATACACTAAAGAATGGCTGAAAAAGAAGACTATTTGTGTTTTGGAGTCAGAGTATTGAGATGCTGTGGAATGACCTGAAGAGGTCTTTGCAGGCAAAAGCATTTCAAAAATATTGATGAACTGAAAGACATTTTCAGAGAGGAATGGCCCAAAATTCCTGCTCAATGTTGTAGAGATCTTACTTTCAGCTGCAGGAAAATAATGCTAAATGGGTGTCTATCGGTTATTAAATTCAAGGTTTCACTTACTTTTTCTTCCTGCATTGTGGATGTTTGCTCATTGTGCTGAATAATAGACATGGTACAATTGTTTATCTGTTAATTATACTGTGTTTGTCTAAATTGTCTATGACTATGAGAGATACTCCCATTTTATTAGTAATTAATGCAGAAATCCAGGTGATCCCAATGGTTCACTGACTTGTTTTTGTAACTGTAAATATAAGCTAGATAACACAGGCACACACACACACACAGATGCTGCTGCTGGTTCTAGTAAGTTTCCTATCTCACTCCAGTGCTGGATTTACAGCTACACTGCTCAGTACAGCCGTATAATGTCCTTCATGCATCTACTGCTTCTGTGTATGTGACAGTAGTGTCTCCTCTACTCTGTGCTGTGTATGGGAGACATCAAAGATGCTAGTCACCACTAGCTTAATGAAAACAGAATTAGAGATGTAGTCTGCAGAGTGAGAAACTGGTGATAAAGTGCAGGATAAAAGTCATATAATGTCCAAATATAATGTTCCTCATGTACACGCATGGCAGCTTATTCTGATAAGTCACATGAAACAGTAACGTTTAAAAAATAAATAATACAATTATATCTTTGGAGTAAATTGTGCCAAATTTATGTAATAGGTGCATGGCTCACGGTTCACATCTCGGACTAAGATTTGCCAGATTTTCTGCCCTTTAAAACGTACCTGAGTTTTCAAGTATGCTTCTTTGTACAATCATAACTGTAAAGGAACAGGTCTTTTTTGGGCTTCCCTAATGTCTCTTTCAGCCATTTTATTCCCTGTTTCAGCTGCACAGCTAGATGCATTTCACTCAGAAGCATGGGCCGTATTAGAAATCTGCTAGTTACGCCATTCTCTATTGAATGAAATTGTGTGAACGTACAGTGACTTTTTAATATTAATAAACCTGCCTAAAAGGTTTAGACCACACCCATTCCCAGTAAGCCAGAACAGTTTTTGTACCTTTTGTCAAGCACAGCATAAAAATTTACATTTTTGCACAAGTTGCAACTTTTTATAGCCAAAAAACTGGTGTTGATAAATCCCCCTTAAAAATACTAATAGTGTATGATGGGATGTCCCGCAATCCCTTTATGACAGGAAAAACAAGGTTCCAAATATTTTGAGTTCTTATAGTGCATTTTATTATCATCTTGAAAGATCTCTGAAATAAGTGAATCCAGGAAACTACAAAATTTTCACTTCTTCTATAATGTATAAAACAACTGCTTCACAGTTTTAATTCCTGTTTTAAATATTATTTAGTGAAAAACTTAAAAATGACATAAAAACAAAACACTTTAACAAATAGAAAAAAAAGACATATAGAGAGAAAAAAAACAAAAACAAAAAGAAAAAAGAGTCTAGTAACAGAAAAAAGCAAAAAGAATTGAGGGGGTCATTTATTAAACTGGTGTAAAGTAGAACTGGCTTAGTTGCCCATTGCAACCAATCAGATTCCAAAGTTTATTTTGAACAGCTCCTTTGGAAAATGAAAGGAGGAATCCGATTGGTTGCTATGGACAACTATGCCAGCTCTACTTTACACCAGTTTGATAAATGCAGTTAGAGGGATATTTCACCAGGGAAGATCCCTCAAAGTAGGGACATCTGTTGAGGGACATAATAGACAGTATTGGTTGCCCTAACCCTAAGTAGCGGGAGGAGAGGGTGCAGAACATTGACTATCTCTCAGTGAAGAAGTCTACTTTACACCAGTTTGATAAATCTCCCCCGAAAGGTTCTTTCTTAGTAATTAATCCCTCTTCAGATTTACCAAAAAAAAGGAAAATGTAGCAGCACTAGACAAAATGAATATTGTTCCTTACTGTGGTGGTGCCCGCTGTGTCAGAAGCCAGTCTTATGCTTCCCCAAATCCAGATGCAATTGTAACAGAAAACTGCAGCACTCTCCAGCCTTGGTCTTTTCAAACTTTTTTTCACCAATTCAATGCGACGTTTCGATCTATATGATCTTTCTCAAGCAATTTAACAATGGGAACTAAAAACCGGATACATATACCCTACTAAGCCGGTCACATGACCCAATCAATTATGTTAATAAACAATTTACAAAAACTGTGAGTACCGCCCCTTTCCATGTTCATCCTATAATAGGGTTAACATGTCATTCTCAAACATCCTATACTGGGCATACATGAATATATATATATATGACTCTATCCACTTACTGCGATGCATAATGTGGACCAGGGGATATCGCCACGGAGGTAGATCAAACTTCAACGGCATGTGCGGCCGATCGCCTCACTTCCCTCAGCGTTCCTCCATATCGAATGCGCCTGCGTGTCTCCTCCATGACGTCAGCCATAGCACGCTCAACTGGTGCCATGGAGACCGGACGCCTCCCATCCACGTCACCACTAGAGCAAAGCGCGCATGTGCGCCCAACTCCCGTAGTGACAGGGATTTGCCCCTGACAATGGGCTGAATATACATAATAATATAGAAGCCTTTATTATAGGCTTCGTTTAGAAGAGAACCGCATACAAGGTTACCATGACACCGGCTGTAAGGGCGCTACGTGGTGACGGGAGGCCCGACGCTGGATCCTGTCACTACGGGAGTTGGGCGCACATGCGCGCTTTGCTCTAGTGGTGACGTGGATGGGAGGCGTCCGGTCTCCATGGCACCAGTTGAGCGTGCTATGGCTGACGTCATGGAGGAGACACGCAGGCGCATTCGATATGGAGGAACGCTGAGGGAAGTGAGGCGATCGGCCGCACATGCCGTTGAAGTTTGATCTACCTCAGTGGCGATATCCCCTGGTCCACATTATGCATCGCAGTAAGTGGATAGAGTCACATATATATATATATATATATTTTCATGTATGCCCAGTATAGGATGTTTGAGAATGACATGTTAACCCTATTATAGGATGAACATGGAAAGGGGCGGTACTCACAGTTTTTGTAAATTGTTTATTAACATAATTGATTGGGTCATGTGACCGGCTTAGTAGGGTATATGTATCCGGTTTTTAGTTCCCATTGTTAAATTGCTTGAGAAAGATCATATAGATCGAAACGTCGCATTGAATTGGTGAATAAAAGTTTGAAAAGACCAAGGCTTGAGAGTGCTGCAGTTTTCTGTTACAATTGCATCTTCAGATTTACCCTGTTACCCAACATATTCAGCCATTTTTAGGTGGTTCCTTTTGCTTATTATAGTTTATAATTGTATATTAATACATTGAGAGGAGCCAGCAAATGTCCATGAGGTACAAGGTCCTTGGCAGTGGCGCCATTGTCTACAAATTTTTTTGTTCAAAAAATGTCCGCCATTGCTTGGTGATGATGACTGGTCAGTTGTTTCCAGATTTCCATCACTGGGTCATCATGGAGCTTGACTGTCCGTTGTTGAATTTAAGAACTGAAGACATCTGAATGTTGTCCCTACCTGACCAGATGACGGACACGGCTGGATTGTCTCCTGAGGATTCTGGTTGTAATAAATGGACCCTCCAGCCGCAGCAACACTTTAGCTGCTTTACTTTTTGCCGGAAGGTTTTGCTGAACATGTAATAGATGAAAGGGTTGAAGGCCGTGGATGACTTGGCGAAGAGGCAGGGGAGTAAAGCGATAATCGGGGGGATGCTTTCACTTGAGCGAAACATAGACCAGAAGCTGACAATTGCATAGGGCGACCAAGAGGCCAGAAATCCAAAGCTCACCAGTACCGCCATCTACAGGAGGGAGAAATAATCCATAGTTTATTCATATGAGGAAATTATCAACATTATTCTTTACACCTTCGGGTCAATTTTTTTATGATGGCATTTTACTCATTTTGGGCTAAAATATTTTTTTCAATTGCTCTTTATTAAAAATATTGAGTTGTTCTGTCACAAAGGGTTAACTCACTTTCACTTTGTGGGTCATCTAATAACCCTTATCTCTAAATAACTAAAAAGGTCATAAATACTTATTTAAGCTACATTCTTATCAGTAAGATCAGAATTGAGCTATAATGAGTGTTTATAATGTGAGAGAGCAGAAGTAAGGAGCCGTCAGCTGAGAAGAGCTGAAAATTTAGATCCTGCTACTAGATAAACTCAAGGCTGCACACAGACAGGGGTTCAAAATGTTTAATAAAGACCAATTGAAATAATTTTTAGCTCAAAATGAGTACAATTCAATAATTAAAAAAATTGAGCCCAAAGGTGTACATAGCCTTTAAAGAGGCCGTCCACAATAACTCAGTGATAGGGAGTCTAGTGATAAGTGGTAATCGGTGACAGAACCCAGCAGCACCACCACATGTAAATGAAGTAATACACAGTCCCCACTGAATTCATAAAATTGTTGGATCCTCTTATAAATTCTTAATAGGGGGAATGAATATGAGTTTCAGAAACTACACAACCTCCTTATTGAGACTTTTAAGCCACAGGTAGCAGTGCGTTTGATGCAAGGTACAGATATGTTCTGGGCAATTTTTCAAAAATGTGGGATTAATATAAAAAAAGGATGGTAATAGAAATAAGGTTCAGTGTCTGTATAAGGGTAAACAAGATAGATAGATCGATAGATATGAGAAGATATATAGATAGATATGAGATGAGTCAGGTGGGCGCTGTGTATGGCGGCGTCAGGTGGGCACTGTGTATGGCGGCGTCAGGTGGGCGCTGTATATGGCGGCGTCAGGTGGGCGCTGTGTATGGCGCCGTCAGGTGGGCGCTGTGTATGGCGGCGTCAGGTGGGCACTGTGTATGGCGGCGTCAGGTGGGCGCTGTATATGGCGGCGTCAGGTGGGCGCTGTGTATGGCAGCATCAGGTGGGCGCTATGTATGGCGGCATCAGGTGGGCGCTATGTATGGCGGCGTCAGGTGGGCGTTGTGTATGGCGGCGTCAAGTGGGCGCTGTGTATGGCGGCGTCAGGTGGGCGCTATGTATGGCGGCGTCAAGTGGGCACTGTGTATGGCGGCGTCAGGTGGGCGCTGTGTATGGCGGCATCAGGTGGGCGCTGTGTATGGCGGCATCAGGTGGGCGCTATGTATGGCGGCGTCAGGTGGGCGTTGTGTATGGCGGCGTCAGGTGGGCGCTGTGTATGGCGGCGTCAGGTGGGCGCTGTGTATGGCGGCGTCAGGTGGGCCCTGTGTATGGCGGCATCAGGTGGGCGCTGTGTATGGCGGCATCAGGTGGGCGCTATGTATGGCGGCGTCAGGTGGGCGCTGTGAATGGCGGCGTCAGGTGGGCGCTGTGTATGGCAGCATCAGGTGGGTGCTGTGTATAGCGACGTCAGGTGGGCGCTGTGTATGGCAGCATCAGGTGGGCGCTGTGTATGGCGGCGTCAGGTGGGCGTTGTGTATGGCAGCGTCAGGTGGGCGTTGTGTATGGCGGCGTCAGGTGGGCGCTGTGAATGGCGGCGTCAGGTGGGCGCTGTGTATGGCAGCATCAGGTGGGTGCTGTGTATAGCGGCGTCAGGTGGGCGCTGTGTATGGCAGCATCAGGTGGGCGCTGTGTATGGCGGCGTCAGGTGGGCGTTGTGTATGGCAGCATCAGGTGGGCGCTGTGTATGGCAGCGTCAGGTGGGCGCTGTGTATGGCAGCGTCAGGTGGGCGCTGTGTATGGCGGCGTCAGGTGGGCGCTGTGTAAGGCGGCGTCAGGTGGGCGCTGTGTATGGCAGCGTCAGGTGGGCGCTGTGTATGGTGGTGTCAGATGGGCGCTGTGTAAGGCGGCGTCAGGTGGGCGCTGTGAATGGCGGCGTCAGGTGGGCGCTGTGTATGGCAGCATCAGGTGGGTGCTGTGTATAGCGACGTCAGGTGGGCGCTGTGTATGGCAGCATCAGGTGGGCGCTGTGTATGGCAGCATCAGGTGGGCGCTGTGTATGGCGACGTCAGGTGGGCCCTGTGTATGGCGACGTCAGGTGGGCGCTGTGTATGGCATCGTCAGGTGGGCGCTGTGTATGGCGCCGTCAGGTGGGCGCTGTGTATGGCGGCGTCAGGTGGGCGCTGTGTATGGCGGCAGTGGTCTTATGTTTAGTGTATGATGTTGGATAAATGTAAAATTGTCTACACTTATTTCTGCATGGGAGACTAGCAATGGTTCAGCCCCATAACGTTATGTGGATGCATTATATATATGTGAATTACCGCAAAATTCATACTCCTCCTCGGCTAAAAAGGAGTATTTTTACTCTTCTGGAAATAATGTATTGCGACCTCTGGTCACTTGTGAACGCAGCCTAAATCAGTTAATAGGAAAATCCCAATAAATGAATGAGATTAGAAGTGATACGTGTCTGCAGCTCAGTCTGCTGATAACAGGACGTAATTACAGCGTTTACTGGGGGCTGCGAAATAATCGTTACCACCAGAATAACTCGCTGAAGTACCTCCAGCCTCAGGAAATCACAGACACGAGAGAAGCCGCTACTTCTATGGACTGTCCAGGAATCTCTAGACGTTAGCAAATCTGTCACTGGTTCAGTATGTGTTAGAAAAGGAGCATTCAGAAATGGATGAAAAGATAAAATATGGGCTTACTGTATATGGTAAAAAGATAGACAGATAGATGGATAGATAGACGGACGGACATTTAGATATTTTTAGAAAGAATGAAAGAAAGAAAGAAAGATAATAGAGAGATAGATAGATAGATAGATAGATAGATAGATAGATAGATAGATAGATGATAGATAGATAGATATGAGATAGATAGATAGATAGATAGATGATAGATAGATGATTGATAGATGGATAGATATTAGATAGATAGATAATAGATAGATATGAGATAGATAGATAATAGATAGATAGATAGATAGTTAATATATAGATAGATAGATAGATAGATAGATAGATAGATAGTTAATATATAGATAGATAGATAGATAGATAGATAGATAGTTAATAGATAGATAGATAGATAGATAGATAGATAGATAGCTAGTTCACGGACACATCTACTTTATTTCTTGGAGACAGAAAAAGTCACCTATTTTTACGGACTGTCCAGAAATTCCTGGACGATTGGCAACCCTGCTGGGCATCCGCTACATGGATATGCTGTGCGCTTTTTTATAGCTTTGGTCTGTGGGTGCCAAATGCGTCAAACAGACACCTCACAGTGGCGTACAGCACCCATTGGCCGTAATGACATCTGTTTAATGGATAGGATATAAAAGGCTATCATTAAGCTCATGCTGTAACCATTAAAGGCCCTGAGATGCTATTATAACTTATGGATGATGCAGAAGATCCGTTTTGGCCTCCATCGCAAATTCCATTAAACACAACATACAGAAGAGCACAACATGCTGCATTATGTTATCCAGTAAAATTCTGGGCTCACTGACAGAAACCATTCAGATCCCTTAACCCCTTAGTGACCAGCCTGTTTTGGGCCTTACTGACCAAGCGTTTTTCTTCCTTTTTTTCATCGTCACTTTCCAAGAGCTATAACTATTTTATTTTTCCGTCTGTACAGTTTCTATGAGGTCCTGTTTTTTGTGGGACAAGTTGTAGTTCTGATTAACTTTTATTAACTCTTTCTGGGAGGGAGATGGGAAAAACAGTAATACTGCTCCTTAAGTATTTACGTTATAAATTTTACAGCGTTCATTTTTCGGTATAAATAACATAATATCTTTATTCTCTGAGTCAGTACGATTACAGTGATACCAAATACATATAGTTTTTTTTTTTACGTGGCATTTAAAGTGTTAAACAGCCCGGATTGGAATCCCTGCCGGTCCGAGCTGTTAGAGCAGGGCCGCGGCTCTCATGTGAGAATCGGGTCTCCGCTCCCCGCTGCACGGGTGACCTGTGCAGCACTTAGACTGGGCCACCCAGCCTAAGGCCCCTTAGTGACCACCGTAAAAAGGCATATGGGTGGTCACTAAGGGGTTAAAGGGTTTTCTGAGAATTTGATACTGATGACCTATCCTCTGGATAGGCCAT
This sequence comes from Bufo bufo, assembly GCF_905171765.1. Taxonomy (NCBI): domain Eukaryota; kingdom Metazoa; phylum Chordata; class Amphibia; order Anura; family Bufonidae; genus Bufo; species Bufo bufo. The sequence continues at coordinate 56,798,664 of NC_053392.1, forward strand.
CAGTATCTGATCAGTGAGGGTCCAAAACCCAGGACCAGCTGTTTGAGAAGGCACCCGCGTTCCTGTGAGCTCCGCGGCCCTCTCCCTGCTCACCAGGCACAGCGCCGTGCATTGTATAGCGGCTGTGCTTGGTATCGCGCTCAGCCCCATAGAAGTGAATGGGACCACCACTGATCAGATACTGATCACCTATCCCAGTATATGGTATACAGTAGTTTATATAAAGGCCAAGAGCATAATGTGAACAGGTTCTAACGGAGACTGTGCAGTCAATGAAGATGTCCACTGCTGAGGATCCAGTTCCTTTCATGTGTTCCTCTCCAGCCTCTATCCACAAACCCCTAAAGAAAAGTTAAAATAACCTATAACTAGAGATCAGCAAATTGAATCCCACAAAGTGGAATTCGGTCTGAATTTCAGGATAAATTCAATTCGCGTAGAAGCCGAATTTCCTCGTGCGTCGTGTTAGCGAATCGATTTAACCTGAAATTGTGTAAAAAACTAAAAAATTCATACTTGCCTCCTCCATTTGCTTGCGACGGGCCGCCAGCCGCCATCTTGATTGAAGATCTCGGCCAAAATCCCATGCGTAATCTCGCGATGTTTCACTCCAGATCTTCAAGCAAGATGGCAGCGGCCAGACCGTCGCGAACAAACGGAGACAGAAAGTTTGATAATTTTTATTTTTTTATGTTAATTTCACACTGTTTTAAACTCGGATGCCACGATCATGTATGAAAGCGGCATCTGAGGGGTACAATGATGGGTGGCGGCGCTATCGCAGCTCCCTGTCATTGCACCCGCTACTACGAAGTAATTCGTCACAAAGCTAATTTTTTTGTAAAATTCGTCGAATCAGCTGAATCTAACTTTTCGTAAAGTCGCTCATCTCTACCGATAATTATCCTTTCATCTATTCTTCATCAGGAGAACACAGCTACACCTCCTCACACCGTGACCTGCAGAGTCTGACAAGAGGCACTGTGGGAGGAGGGCGTGCTCCTTGAGGTTTGTATACAGCGGGGGGTGGGCACCTGCGACTGCTGTGACAGCGTAATGTGGTCACCGACCAGTAAGTGCTGTCATAATAGACTCCGGAACAGCAATCTGTCCAGCACCGTCACGTTAGGGTCAAGCATCATTAAGCCAGAGTGGCGGAGGTACCATCACGCGTGGCTGAGAGGGATGTTATTATCTGCATTCTGTATGATAGCGCTATTATGGCTTGTAGGTTTGCAACTGGTATTTAAAAGAAAATACACTTAATGGAACCAAGACGGTGGCACAAACACTTAGATGTAGCAGGGCCGAATTCATCATTTTACTCTTTCACATCCCCTTCGAACTATTCTGTCCAATCGTTCAGAATTTTCTGCCTTGACAGCTACAGTTTGTAGAATAACGCAACCGGCCTTTATTCCTTCAATGGATCTGACATCCGGAGGTTTTTTTTGCATTTTCATAGTTTTTTTTACTCCTTGCCTTCCGGGAACCATAACAGTGCTCCAGACAAAAAAAAAATGACCAGGAGCCATTGGCTCCTAAACTAAAAAATTTAGGAGCCAAATTACATTTTTTAGTCGCCAAATTTAAAATGCATATCATTTAAAAAAAAAGAACTTTGAGAGGATGAGACGCAGGTCCCAGTAATGAGCCAGCACTACATATAGGAGAAAACAGCACCACATGCCTCTCACATCCAGGGACATTTTCTGGGGGACAAGGTGACTAAAAATGGCGAATTGCGTGGTTTAGAGTTTTTTTTTCTGTTATGGCCTTCACCGAGCAGAAATATTTTTTTATATTTTAATAGCTCACACTTTTTGGGACGTGGCGATATGTAATGTTTATTCTTTATTGTTTGTAAATTTTATATGTAAAACTGGGAAGGGGGCCATTTAAGCTTTTAGTATTTTGGTGTTTTTTTTTTACTTTTTTTATTTAATAACCATTTCTTTCCTTAGGGACTAGAACCTGGATCTTTCCATCCCTTGTCCTATTCCCCCTGATAGAGCTCTATCAGGGTGAATAGGACCTCACACATCTCCCTGCTGCCCTGGGCTCTGTGCACACAGCAGCAGGGAGCTGAACATGGCAGCCAGGGCTTCAGTAGCGTCCTGGCTGCCATGTTAACGATCTGAGCCCCAGCAGTGTAATCTGCCACTGCCACCAATGAAGGGGATCGGACCCTGTGGCCACCATATAACAATGGGGGACGGGACGGGACGGACAGACTTGTGGCCAGTGATAATGGGGGGGGGGGACTTGTGGCCAGTGATAATAGGGGGGGGGACTTGTGGCCAGTGATAATAGGGGGGGGGGGGACTTGCGGCCAGTGATAATAGGGGGGGGCGACTTGTGGCCAGTGATAATGGGGGGGGACTTGTGGCCAGTGATAATAGGGGGGGGACTTGCGGCCAGTGATAATAGGGGGGGACGACGACTTGTGGCCAGTGATAATAGGGGGGGGGACGACTTGTGGCCAGTGATAATAGGGGGGGGGGGACTTGTGGCCAGTGATAATAGGGGGGGGAGAGGCTTTGGGGGGGCGCACTGCACCACCAATGAATGTAATTAAAGAGGACCTTTCGTGGGTCCAAAGAATATGAACTTATCAGCAGGCTGCATGGAGCGGGGCCCAGGGATCTAAGTGCACTTACTATTATTCCTGGGCGCCGCTCCGTTCACCGGGGGCCACAGCGGGTGAACGGAGCGGCGCCCAGGAATAATAGTAAGTGCACTTAGATCCCTGGGCGCCGCTCTATGCAGCCTGCTACTACGTTCATATTCTTTAGACCCACGAAAGGTCCTTTAACTCCTTTATACAATTGTCTGCAGCGGTATCACAGACCCAGCACCCGGCCTCAATAACAGGGCATGCGATCTGGGGCACCCGAGGGGTTAATGGCCGCGGATCGCATGCCCTGTTATTGAGGCCGGGTGCCGGGTCTGTGATACCGCTGCAGACACTTATGTTTTACATTCATTGGTGGCGCAGTGGCGACAGCTCCTCCCCTCCTCCTCCCTGCTATCTCCCCATTGGTGGTAGTGGCGGCCACGTCACAGTGGCGAGGGAGGGACTCCTTCCTTCTCCACTGTGCAGTGTGCTAGTGAAGAGAACGTGGGCTGCGCAGGAGCGCGGCGGTACAGTCGCAAATGGCGACAAGACTAAAAAGTCTTGTCGCCATCTGCAAATTTTAAGGCGCATTGGCGACCGTTTTGGTCGCCATCTGGAGCCCTGCATAACTTTTTATTTTTCCGTTCCCATCGCCGTATGAAGGCCTATTTTTTTCCAGGACAAGTAATACTTTGTAATGGCACCATTTATGTTTAAATACAATGTAGTGGGAAGCTGGGGAAAAAAATCCAAATGAGGTGCAACTCCGCCACTAGTTTAGGTGGTTTGTTTTTACGGCATTCCCTGTGTGAAAAAATCTGACCTGTCACCTCCATTCTACAGGTTAGTACGGTTCCAGCGATACCACATTTGTATAGTTTTTCCTGTGTTTTAATTGAAAAAAAAACTTTAAATTTTTTTTTTATTATGTTTGCGGAGTTTTGTGGGGTTAAATTGAAAAAATAAATACTATTTCAAGGTTTTTGGCGTTTTTGACAGCACAACGCTCACTGTGCGCTAAAAATGGCATGACGTCCTTATTATGAAGCTCAATATGAATACAGCAATACCAAACTTGTATAGTAATTTTTTTTGTTTTACGATTACTAAAAATAAAAACTTTTTTATTTTCTTTGCATCGCCATTTTCCTTCCACAGATCTGTATAAGGGCTTGTTTTTTGCGGGACGAACTGAAGTTTTTATTGGTACCATTTTTGTGGTATGTATGACTTGTTGATCACTGTTATTCCATTTTTGGGGTGGTCAAAGATGGTTAAAAAACGGCACATCGTGTTTTTCATTTGGCGTTCACTGCACAGGAAATTTTTACAAATATTTTAATAGTTCAGACATTTTGGCATGTGTCAATACCTGATTTGTTAATTTTTTTATTGTTTATATATGTTTATATGTAAAATTGGAAAGAGGGTTATTTAAACTTTTAATATTTTTATATTGAATATTTTTTTAAACATATTTAAAACTTTTCTTAACTTCTATAATAATAACTTTTAACTCCCTTAAGGGGCTAGAACCTGGGATCTTTTGATCCCATGTCCTATTCACCCTAAGGGCTGTTTCACACGAGCGGATGCCGTGAGTGACATCCGCTCCGTGAATGAGAGCCAAGACCCGATGCAGACTGCAGAAGCACAGAGCATTAACATGATTGATAATGCTCCGTGCCTCTCTGTGATCTCTATACTACGAAATCACAGTGAGATAAAGTTGTCACTGTGATTTCGTAGTAAAGAGGTCACAGAGAGGCACGGAGCATTATCAATCATGTTAATGCTCCGTGCTTCTGCAGTCTGCATCGGGTCTTGGCTCTCATTCACGGAGCGGATGTCACGCACGGCATCCGCTCGTGTGAAACAGCCCTAATAGAGATTCTATGAGGGTGAATGGGATTTTTACAAGCTCCTTGCTGAGCTGTGCCTCGTGCACAGCACAGCAGGGAGGTTACCATGGCAGGCCCGGGAAGCTTTAGAAGCATCCAGGCTGGTAACCAATTGGAGCCCCGCAATTTCACTGCAGGTACTCCGATTGGAAGGCAAAGGGAGCCTCATCAATCTGTCTTATCTCACAGATGCTGCGATCGGTGTTGATTGCAGCATCTAAGTGTTAAATAACGGGGTTCGCGATCGCCATTTCCCATCGTTGTGGCCAGGTGCCTGTTGTATGATACAGTCAGCACAGGCCGCCTATGGAGTGGGCTCGCCACAGCACCGTGATGTACCAATTAAAAGGGTTTTCAGAGACTTTTCTAATGAGGACCTATCCTCTGAATAGGCCATCAGTATCTGATCGTTGGGGGTCTGACACCTGGGACCCCATTAGAGTAACTGTTTGGGAAGGCACCCGCTCTCACCGTAGAGCCTTCTCTCAGTTCACCAAGCACAGCGCCGTATATAGTATAGTGGCTGTGCTTGGTACTGCAGCTCAGCCCCATTCACTTTAATGAGGTTGAGCTGCATCAAAACCATAAACGTGACATTAATGGCCTGGAAAACGCTGAGAGAAGGCCACGGCGCTACTGCAACCACCAATGCCTTCTCTAACAGCTGATCGTCAGGTGTCGGACCACCACGGATCAGATATGAGTAGAAAGTCTCAGAAAAGTCCTTTAATTCTGGACTTGTGCATCTAGAATTAGAAAAATGTGAGAATACTGGTGCAACCGTTACTATGAATTAACTGTTTGCGACAGATTATAGGTGGCTGCACAGAAGCAGCGATCACAGGATTAACGGTTATTAAATCATCCTTCATGTGGTCGAGCAGAAATGAAATCCAGAAAATCTAGGATGACTCTGTGAACCTCGTGTCAGACGTCCGCTCCTGTAGGGGGTTCTCCTGGGAAGTATGATGCTCAGAAATAGCTGTGGTTATGAATCGGTTCTTTGGATGAACATAATTCTATTTGGAAAACTCAGATACAAGTCATCGCTATTTATGTTTCCTGTATTTTTTTACTGAATGCGTGACTTTGTTTTCACTTTGTGAAATCCTCTGCAGATTAACACAGGAAAACCAATTCTGACCGCGAAATGCAGCGTGAAAGAAAAATCAGAAGTCATTCACATGGGAAAGGTTTGTGTGTAATCTTCATTCAGATTTAATAGGGTGTCTAAAAAACAGAGACAACTTTGTAAATGTTCTTCATTAGGCTACTTTCACACTAGCGTTAATATTTTCCGGTATTGAGATCTGTCATAGGGTCTCAATACCGGAAAAAAACACGCCAGTTTTCTTCCCATTCATTGTCAATGGGGAGAAAACGTAACTGAACAGAACGGAATGCTCCAAAATGCATTCCGTTCTTATACCAGAGAGCAAACCACAGCATGCTGCAGTTTACTTTCCGTTTTGGGACGCGGAGCAAAACGGATCCGTCATGAACCACAATGCAAGTCAATGGTGATCCATTTTCTCTGACACAATAGAAAATGGATCCGTCCCCCATTGACTTTCAGTGGAGTTCATGACGGATCCGTCTTGGCTATGTTACAGATAATACAACCAGATCCGATTATAAAGGATGCAGACGGTTGCATTATCAGTAACGGAACCCTGACGGATCCAACAAAGACGCTAGTGTGAAAGTAGCCTTTAACCCCTTCTACCCCATCGATTTTCTGTTTTTGCATTTTTGTTTTTCACTCCCTGTCTTACCAGAGTCATAACTTTTTTTAAGGGGTTGTTTTTTGTGGGACAAGTTGTACTTATCTAATGGCACCATTTAATATTTCATAAAACATAGTGAGAAGCTGGAAAAAAAAAACAAATGGGCTAAAATTGGGAAGAAAAAACACAATTCCCTCACAGTTTTATGAATTTTGTTTCTACGGCATTCCCTATGCGGTAAAACTGACCCACGACCTTTATTCTCTGGGTCAGTACGATTACTGCGATACCATATTTGTATTTTTTTTTTTAGATGTAATACTTAAAAAAATAAAAAAACTCACTATATTAGTTATTTTCATTACGCCTTTCACCGTAAGGGTAGTTTTATTTATTTATTTTTTTACTTTATTTCCCTATTTTATAAGCCCCCAAAGGCCTAACAGCATTAGATTGCCACTTCTATATATCAATGGAAATAAATCCATGGACAAATAGGAGATTCAGTATATTGCAAGGTAGTGCTGCCACCTGCAGGCCTACGATGGAATATACCTGTAAAAGGCATTGGAGCCTCACCAAACACCGACCTTTCACAGACAATGAACGGATCCCCAATCACCGAATGGGGAGCCCTTCCAGGCCCAGAAACGCAGCACTTCTGCATTTTGTGCTTTCAGATTCCGTGGTCACATTTGACCATGGCATCGGAGGGGTTTAAATGCCTGCAATAAGCATTATCGCCGATCGCAGACATTAACTACAGGTGTCTGCTGTATGAAACAGCAGAAATCCGGTGGCCGGTGGTCCGCTGTGCTTGCAAGTGGGCACCATCTTTAAAGATCCAACTTCCGCTGTACTACTGCAGAGGTCAGGAAAGGGTTAAAGATGCAAGCAACATGCAATATTTGATAAGTTTGGCACAAAGGATGCCAACACAGACTCAAGCAAAACTGACGTGAAATATTCTCCTCATAATAAATTCCCCCTCAACTCCTCATCCAGATAGGCTTTCCTGTGATAGTGTCACGCTTCGGTGAGGTAGGGAAACCCACACTGAACATAGGAGGGAAAGTGGTGAGGGCAAAAGGCCTGGAAACTAGGAAAAGAGCAGGTCACCTCCTGGAGAAACCCTAATCCAAGTCCTGACTGAATGCAAGTATGAACTGACCCCAGAGGTAGGAGAGCTCATACACAGGAACCTAGAGTCCTAACTCACCCTGTAGGACCCTGGTACTAATGTCAGACCAAGAGACAACCTGTTCCTCCAAAAGGTAGGACGAACAGGAGTCTCCCTCAGGCCTAAACACAAATGGCAGGGAAAAGAGCAACACAAGAAAACTCAAACAATAAAACAATAGGGAAAGGAGACACTTAACTTCAAGTAGCTATGGAAGCACAGGAACTCAGCCGAGATCCAAACATCAGCTATCCAAAACAAGACTAAAGCTATAAACCGCACCACATAGTGGGAGAAGCCACAATAAATAGGGAAGGTAAAAAAGACCACATAAGCAACTCCTGAGGCAAGGGGTGTGGCCATTACCAGAAACAAAATAGACAAGAATTGATCCACAAGGAACCTGTCAGATCACACCATGTCTTACTGATCTCCTGGTACGGGAAAGTCTGTGACAGATAGTTTTTCAGTACAATGATAGGTATGCATTTTTTCTTTGAGAGGACAACCTCTCTAGAGGACCATTTTCCAATGAAATTTTGGGTGGTCATCTCAAAGATGTCTTTTCTATCTGCAGCAATCCGGAGGGGAGGAGTGGTAATTGCTAAGATGATGGTAGTAGTGCTCACAGTTCATGGTGACTATCTCCACCCTGGATATGCAGTGACTGGAAGGTGCACCCTTTCTCCCATCAGGGCACTCCTGATGGCAGTTAAGGTGCCTTTGGTGGTGAACAGTTTGGCTGGGTGCACAGCAGGAGGTTGCAATAAATAAAGTCTTTCTTTACTGGATTGATGATAGGGGTAGTAGTACTTATAGCAGCAAAAGGCACAGTTCTAAAGCATCTTACAGAGGTAACTATTCTCAATAGCTGTTTACAGGCAGCAACAATGATGGTAGCTGTAGTATTCTCTGTTTCTATCTCTCTCTAAAGATACTTTGCCGTCTCTCCAAGTAACAATAGGAATGCTATACTGTTCTTGTTAACCCTTTCTGCAATTCCTCGGCTGAGGGGTACAGATTTAAGATATGGATGGCCAGGCTATCTCAAAGTGTGGTATTGTTCCAGAGACAATAATCCTTCATGCAATAAAGGAGCAAATTCCTTGCTGTCAGAATCCCACATGACCCGGATGGTTCAGAACCTTCTATAGATGTCTGATCCCTTTATTTCAGGGGTACCCTTGTAATAGAGTAGCTCCCTTGGCAGCTGTAGTATCTTGGTCCCCATCACAATTCTGTGCTCTGTATTTTCCCCAACTAGCACCACCCTGGCTACAAATGCCACTACTCTACTGGCCAGATGGCTAGTGCTGCTACTAAACACATTCTGACTCTCGGATGATGAGACCGGGTTCTTTCGTTTTGCAATCTCTCATTTTCCAGACATTTTATTATGAGGCCTATAAATGAAAAGTGACTGGTTTCCTTTAACTGAGTTTCCTAAATGAAAAGACACAGGTTTGGTACACACAGATTACTGAACGATACTAGCAAAATTGCAAGTGTTTTTTTCTGTAATTTAAAGACAGAGGTGCAATAAAATTTCCCAAATTCCTCCTCTTCTACAAACACACTGCACACTGGTATTTCCAAGGGTTTTTACAAGAGTAATAATGCAATTTTTGCAGTGAAACATGTTTGAACTAGTTGTTCTGAAGCAGTAATGGCATCCCTTCATTAACACTTAGGTGTGACAATGCAGTTTTTTGGACAGTGATGATAAAGACTGATGCAGTAGGCCTTTCCTAACATTTATAATTTGTGTTACGGATGTGAAATGCGGTAGAATTATTGAGCACTTTTTTTCACAGCATAACATGCGTTCACTAAAACGTAATATTTTTGCATGCCAAGTATACACTTTGATGTAGTATGCCTTCATTAACACAGTTTCCAAAAAAAATCACTGCACTGGAAGGAATCTGTAACGTAGAACTAGTTGCCAGAAGCTGAGCTGACACTAGCCTGACAGCAAATACACCCTCCTCCTGATTACACCCCTTAATATACCCAAATATTCTCTCCCTATAATCTTCTTACACTGTCCTTCCGAATTATCTACTCTCTCCCTATAATCTTTTATACTGTCCCTAATTCAGAGTTTCAGTCTGCAGAGGCAGAGCCACAGAACAGCTTCCTTCCAGGTCACCAGTAAACCGCAGAATGACGTTCTGTTTGTTCTGCACAGTCACCTCCCTGCATGCTGCTCCCCTGGTTGGCTGATATGGGCCCACTTTGACCCAGTGTCATTGAGCATCTTTTTTCTTACCTTGTGGTATTTCCCCACCAATTCTCACAGTAAAATGGCATTGTGTCATCTTCTGCAATTCATCGAAACGAACTGCAAAAGATTTGTTGGTCAGATGAATTTTTGTGAAATTCATAATGAACTAGTTTCATTAGGAATCGATTCGCTCATCTTTGCTAAATACATATCTTGGACATGACTTATGGAAAATGTATTTATCAGTTGTTTTTCAAGATGTTTTTTTTTTATCCATGGTGATGGTTTCTCTGTCCTGTGACGTCTTCACGGATGGAGTACCATCTGCTACTCATGGAAATCAAGGTCATGCTCTTCTTAGCAAAATGGCTGCTCTTGTCCCTTTGCAGTCATCTACTCAATCCATTCTCCCAATGAGTCTCAGGAATTTTTCTAATATGAGTGGCAGAGACCTAAATACATAACCTGGACATGTCATATGGAAAATGGGTTTATCAATTTTTTTCAAGATTTCTTTTTTATCCATGGTGATGGTTTCTCTGTCCTATGATGTCTTCATGGATGGAGTACCATCTGCTACTGATGGAAACCAAGGGCATGCCCTGCTTAATAGAATTTTTTCCAGTCATTGCTATGTAAACAAATATTCTGAGATCTAATTAGTATCATGCTTGGAATATTTCATTGCTGGCACCGTAGACAACTAATTATATTACATGGGAGACTAATTTGTGTGATAGATACATGGACATGTGATCTGACTCATCATGAGTATCAATTATTTATTATTAGCATTAAAAATGATAGTGATTGAAGTAAACTCCTGGAAAACAACATATATTCAGATACTGAAAAAAAAAAACTCCTCTATGAAAGAAAAGGTGCTGCCATGACCCAGTGTACACGTTCATGTATGTTTCGAAAACTGAACTGGTGGGCAGAATTATCCCCCATCAAATGTCCCATAAAGGTAAATAAAGTGGCTGAAACAATTCCCTGTGTCTTACACTCACATTCTGTTTCTTAGGTGTCAAAGCTGTCGGGATTGTCTCCAAAAAAGGAGGAAATCTCCCTGACTCCTGGTAGAGCGGACAAGTCTCCTGTAAAAGCTGCGGGCAGCTGTCGCTAGGGGAAGCGAGCTGCATATGGTGACTCCTGTGCCCATTGACTTATTGTAAGCTGTATAAATCTGTATGCAGGGAGCTCCCCCTAGTGGTGGCACTGATTATATGGGGAACTTTGATTATGAAGGACAGCTGCTGGAACTGTTAATTGGGTTACTCAGACAATGTTGTTGTTAGAGGCTCTTTGGCCGTTATCAAGGTCTACACTTATGGGAGGGGCTTACAGTAAAAGAAATATTATGTTGCACTCTACATCTTAAGGTTCCTTGAAGGGGATTCTTAAAAGAGATGTCTTATACCTTTTCAGAATGTGTTCATTCCTTTTTTTTTTATGTAGCATTTTTTATATAAAAAAAATCTTCCCTGGAGGCGGCCATATTGGAGGCACAAACATCTTTATGGTATTGTCTCATTGACAGAGATATGTCAGAAATTACTAGATGTTCTAGTACGCAGCTAAGGGTGTGTTGTCACTCGGAACGGATCAGATGGTGAGTCATTTGTATGCTATGTGAGGTCATCTCTGGATTTTAATACACTACTTCAATATAGGATCCAAAGTTGTTTTATCCAGTGGCTGAAATTTTCAGTTTTTTTCTACATTGTCCGGGCTCCACAATCTTCCTGTTCCACAGAGTCATTGGAGGCTGGGCTTATCTGTCTTTGTTTTTTGTAGTACACAGCCACCTTATTTGTGTGCAGACCATTGCTCTCCTGCCTTATCTAGGACTCCAGAAGTACAACACAACTGCCATTAACCCTCTAATGATAATGAGATGACTCTGCTCATTCTATCCCAGTCTATACAGCAAAGCTGACAAATGAGCTGCGAAAAAAAAACTGTCAGTTTATTGCGAATGCTATAATGACCAATGAGGAACAGGAGCTTTTCATATAGTGCCTTGCAAAAGTATTCACCCCCTTGACTTTTTAGTATTTTGGAACATTACAGCCTTAAGTTCAATGTTTTGTTAATCTGAATTAGGGGTGGGCGATATACAGTTGCAAGAAAAAGTATGTGAACCCTTTGGAATGATTTCTACACAAATTGGTCATAAGATGTGATCTGATCTTCATCTAAGTCACAACAATAGACAATCACAGTCTGCTTAAACTAATAACACACAAAGAATTATATGTTACCATGTTTATATTGAACACACCATGCAAACATTCACAGTGCAGGTGGAAAAAGTATGTGAACCCCTAGACTAATCTTGAAATAGCTTGGGTTGGACGGCACTCCTCTGGTGTCGTTAGGTACGGTGCTCAATGGTAATTGAGGTAATGCAGTGAAAGTAAACCACGGCACTCGTTTAGGTAGTTTTGAAAACTTGTATTTTCATATCATTTCATTATTCATTTCATCATTTATCATATCATTTTTGTTAGCATCCAGGAATGAAATATGCACAAACTGGCCAACGTTTCGGTCCTAATATGGGACCTTGGTCACGGCCTGGAGTAAGGTAAATGCAAAGCAATACGTCAGGGTATTTTTGCATGATAAGTGGATTCATGGTCAATTCATAATATTTACAACAAAATAATGTCCAGTGTCTAGTATACAGAGATACAGAGGATGACATTGTGAGGCAGAGCAATTTCCACTCGTAGTGGCATCGTCACTAGTGAAATTACACTTAGAGAAATACATATACATACAAAACTATAAGCCTCAGTAAATGACAAATAGAAATCAGCAGAAAAATCAGTAGTAGCTGGGCAATCGATAAGCTTGGTTCAGAGCTAGCAAACAAATGCAGACAAATGCAGAGTGGTGCAGGTCAACAGAACGTCTCAAGGGTAACGTGGCCTGTGGAGTGTGACATAGATTATAGCATATATCGGTAACTGCATGATAAGTAATGATGAGGATAAGTATATATAGAGACAAAGGCAAATATACAGTATATAGGGGTCAGCAGAGTCATAGCCCAGTCATCTATAGAAATCTGTCTAGGGGTGCTGGTTGTAGAGAGAACATCAAAGGTGCAAGCAGAACGGCGGTATGCGGGTAATTAGAGAGGTTTCATATTTACCTTAGTCGTGTCTTGCATGTTGCCTGTGGGATGCGCTGGCTTGCACTGCGCTTGTGTCTCTTTTAAAGTATGCCGCTGGTGCGGGCGAGCGTCCTACGTCAGAGCGTACGGCCCTGTCGCACGCATGACCTCAACATGCACCAGCGGGTGACGTCACCGCGGCAGTGGCGCACGCATGCGCAGTAGGCCGGCCGGGACCATGGCTGGCATAATACTGTGGGCAACCTGATCTAGACGATAAAAAGGGTCTACTGCCCAAACATAGATGAGTATGGCGATAGTGGTCTAAAGTGGTATATACAGTGGCGCAGTGTGTCCCCTAAAAGAAAAGGGGGGGGGGGCGGTTTAGGACGTACATTGGGGTATTAACATAGGCCCAACCAGGGTAGAAGACTTTCTAGCAGACAAAATATATTACGTTATTAACTCTATGTGGCCGAGACAAATACCAGATAAATACCAGATGTCTGGACAGTACAATATATTTTTTGTTATATATTATGCACTATATGTTCTTATATATTATTATATACTCTATTTATATTAGTACGTCTATGTTAAAGATATGAATATTATACTATATATTATATATTGTGCGACTATGGTATATCTCATACTACCTGGTTAGGATGGACTTTATGAGTCATTTTGTCTGACAAAATGACAAAATGACTCATAAAGTCCATCCTAACCAGGATATAATAATATATAAGAACATATAGTGCATAATATATAACAAAAAATATATTGTACTGTCCAGACATCTGGTATTTATCTGGTATTTGTCTCGGCCACATAGAGTTAATAACGTAATATATTTTGTCTGCTAGAAAGTCTTCTACCCTGGTTGGGCCTATGTTAATACCCCAATGTACGTCCTAAACCGCCCCCCCCCCCCTTTTCTTTTAGGGGACACACTGCGCCACTGTATATACCACTTTAGACCACTATCGCCATACTCATCTATGTTTGGGCAGTAGAGATACCCTTTTTATCGTCTAGATCAGGTTGCCCACAGTATTATGCCAGCCCTGGTCCCGGCCGGCCTACTGCGCATGCGTGCGCCGCTGCCGCGGTGACGTCACCCGCTGGTGCGTGTTGAGGTCATGCGTGCGACAGGGCCGTACGCTCTGACGTAGGACGCTCGCCCGCACCAGCGGCATACTTTAAAAGAGACACAAGCGCAGTGCAAGCCAGCGCATCCCACAGGCAACATGCAAGACACGACTAAGGTAAATATGAAACCTCTCTAATTACCCGCATACCGCCGTTCTGCTTGCACCTTTGATGTTCTCTCTACAACCGGCACCCCTAGACAGATTTCTATAGATAACTGGGCTATGACTCTGCTGAACCCCTATATACTGTATATTTGCCTTTGTCTCTATATATACTTATCCTCATCATTACTTATCATGCAGTTACCGATATATGCTATAATCTATGTCACACTCCACAGGCCACGTTACCCTTGAGACGCTCTGTTGACCTGCACCACTCTGCATTTGTCTGCATTTGTTTGCTAGCTCTGAACCAAGCTTATCGATTGCCCAGCTACTACTGATTTTTCTGCTGATTTCTATTTGTAATTTACTGAGGCTTATAGTTTTGTATGTATATGTATTTCTCTAAGTGTAATTTCACTAGTGACGATGCCACTACGAGTGGAAATTGCTCTGCCTCACAATGTCTTACCCATCCTCTGTATCTCTGTATACTAGACACTGGACATTATTTTGTTGTAAATATTATGAATTGACCATGAATCCATTTATCATGCAAAAATACCCTGACGTATTGCTTTGCATTTACCTTACTCCAGGCCGTGACCAAGGTCCCATATTAGGACCGAAACGTTGGCCAGTTTGTGCATATTTCATTCCTGGATGCTAACAAAAATTATATGATAAATGATGAAATGAATAATGAAATGATATGAAAATATAAGTTTTCAAAACTACCTAAACGAGTGCCGTGGTTTCCTTTCACTGCAACCCCTAGACTAATGACATCTCCAAGAGCTAATTGGAGTGAGGTGTCAGCCAACTGGAGTCCAGTCAATGAGATGAGATTGGAGGTGTTGGTTACAGCTGCCCTGCCCTATAAAAAACACACACCAGTTCTGGGTTTGCTTTTCACAAGAAGCATTGCCTGATGTGAATGATGCCTTGCACAAAAGAGCTCTCAGAAAACCTACGATTTTGAATTATTGACTTGCATAAAGCTGGAAAGGGTTATAAAAGTATCTCCAAAAGCCTTGCTGTTCATCAGTCCACGGTAAGACAAATTGGCTATAAATGGAGAAAGTTCAGGACTGCTGCTTCTCTCCCTAGGAGTGGCCATCCTGTAAAGATGACTGCAAGAGCACAGTGCAGACTGCTCAATGGAGGTGAAGAAGAATCCTAGAGTGTCAGCTAAAGACTTACAAAAGTCTCTGGCATATGCTAACATCCCTGTTAGCGAATCTACGATACGTAAAACACTAAACAAGAATGGATTTCAAGAAAGGATACCACAGAGGAAGCCACTGCTGTCCAAAAAAAACATTGCTGCACGTTTACAGTTTGCACAAGAGCACCTGGATGTTCCACAGCAGTACTGGCAAAATATTCTGTGGACAGATGAAACCAAAGTTGAGTTGTTTGGAAGAAAGACACAACACTCTGTGTGGAGAAAAAGAGGCACAGCACACCAACATCAAAACCTCATCCCAACTGTGAAGTATGGTGGTGGGGGCATCATGGTTTGGGGCTCCTTGCTATCGAAGGAAAAAATGAATTCCCAAGTTTATCAAGACATTTTGCAGGAGAACTTAAGGCCATCTGTCCACCAGCTGAAGCTCAACAGAAGATGGGTGTTGCAACAGGACAAAGACCCAAAGCATTGAAGTAAAACAACAGAATGGCTTAAACAGAAGAAAATATGCCTTCTGGAGTGGCCCAGTCAGAGTCCTGACCTCAACCCGATTGAGATGCTGTGGCATGACCTCAAGAAAGCGATTCACACCAGACATCCCAAGAATATTGCTGAACTGAAACAGTTCTGTCAAGAGGAATGGTCAAGAATTACTCCTGACCGTTGTGCACGTCTGATCTGCAACTACAGGAAACGTTTGGTTGAAGTTATTGCTGCCAAAGGAGGTTCAACCAGTTATTAAATCCAAGGGTTCACATACTTTTTCCACCTGCACTGTGAATGTTTACATGGTGTTTTCACTAAAAACATGGTAACATTGAATTCTTTGTGTGCTATTAGTTTAAGCAGACTGTGATTGTCTATTGTTGTGACTTAGATGAAGATCAGATCACATTTTATGACCAATTTGTGCAGAAATCCATATCATTCCAAAGGGTTCACATATTTTTTCTTGCAACTGTATGCGATATATGATATGGACTATATGAATCTGTGCAACGATACAGATTTTGTCCATATCGCGTATATCGCCGGACCGCGATATGACCAGGAGTGGTAATGAATAGACAAACCCGAACCTTCTCTGCTCACCGATGTGGCTCCAGCTCCCGACTACGCACAGCGCTGTACTTTAGTTGCCAGGGCCTGGCATGCACACAGTGTCAGCCCGCTGGCTGACGCTGTGTGTGAAGTCAGGTCCTGCAATGCATGCTGGGAAGAAGACGCGACTCCTGCGAAGTGAGGACTGCCGGCTCACCGAGCACCCTGGCCTGCAGGATAGGTAAGTATAGCGATTATGGGGGGGCAAATGCTACATGGGGGCTGATGGCACTGGCTCTTTTGGGCTGGGGACATATGGCAGGCACAGGCAGATGGCAAATGCCACATGGGGCTGATGGCACTGGCTCTTCTGGGCTGGGGGACATATGGCAGGCAGATGGCAAATGCCACATCGGGGCTGATAGCACTGGCTCTTCTGGGCTGGGGGACATATGGCAGGCACAGGCAGATGGCAAATGCCACATCGGGGCTGATGGCACTGGCTCTTCTGAGCTGGGGGACATATGGCAGGCAGATGGCAAATGCCACATGGGGGCTGATAGCACTGGCGCTTCTGGGTTGGGGGACATATGGCAGGCACAGGCAGATGGCAAATGCCACATCGGGGCTGATGGCACTGGCTCTTCTGGGCTGGGGGACATATGGCAGGCAGATGGCAAATGCCACATGGGGGCTGATGGCACTGGCGCTTCTGGGCTGGGAGACATATGGCAGGCACAGGCAGATGGCAAATTCCACATGGGGGCTGATGGCACTGGCTCTTCTGGGCTGGGGGACATATGGCAGGCAGATGGAAAATGCCACATGGGGGCAGTGGCTGATGGCACTGGCTCTTCTGGGGAACATATGGCAGGCAGATGATGGCAAATGCCACAACATGGTTATTTATAAACCACAATAAAAATATAGTTTTTAGAAAGCAAATAGCAATACGTTAGTAATAGTATAAGAAGGTTTTGTCTTAGAGTACTCGATTGCTAAATTAATTGTTTCCTGCAGCCCTAGATGTCATCTAAAGACACTCCGTATGACAAAAAAAATCGGCGGTGGATTGACATTACAAATGCCATTACCCTATACCTGTGTAAGGACATGGTGCAGTTTCTCACAGTGGAGAATAGCGGCTTTCAGAATATGATTAAGACACTCGATCCACGTTATGAGGTACCTAGCCGCAAATACTTTAGCCAAACAGAAGTGCTCAAACTGTATAACAAAGTCCGCGAGCAAGTGAAGAAAGAACTCCGGAGCATAAAACACTATGCAACTACTACAGACTTGTGGTCAAGTCGCACAATGGAGCCTTACATTAGTCTCACAATCCACTTCATCAATGACAAGTGGAAGTTGTGCAACAGATGCCTACAGACATCTTATTTTCCAGAGGATCATATGGGTGAACTGATATCTCAGGGATTAAAGGAAGCGCTAGAGTCATGGGGACTTAAAGAAGAGTTACAAGTCTGCATAACAACAGACAATGGCGCAAATATTGTGAAAGCAGTGGAAATGAACGGCTGGACAAGACTGCAGTGTTTCGGCCAAAGGCTTCACCTCGCCATCGGTAGGTTAACGTTTTTTTTAGTCCTAGACTAGTTCAACATAATGCAGGGGTTGTTGACTGTGCTAATAATATCGTCCAATTTTGTCCTTAGAGAGAACTGTGAAAGACGCCCGTGTTGAACATGCAATTGGCAAATGCAAGAAAACAGTGAGTGCCTTTTCTTACACTTGGAAAAGGAAGAGACAAATGGCTAATGCCCAGGCTGAGCTAAACCTGCCTCCTCACCGCCTCATCACTGAAACACCAACAAGATGGGGGTCTCGACAGCAGATGATTCAGCGGGTGCTTGAACAAGAGAAGGCCATAGCACAGGTCCTGAAAGCAGACCGGAAAACCAGGCACCTGGTACCAACTTGGACATTGATGTGTTACAATCTATGAGCAAGACCCTCAATCCCCTGTTGGAGTTCACAGATGCTCTGTCTGGAGAAGAGTATGTGAGTGTGTCGTATGTCAAACCTGTGCTCCACCTTCTAAACACCACAGTTCTTCCTCTAGCTGATGATGACATTGACACAGACCTGACGAAGGACATGAAGAGAGCCATCCTCAAGTATTTAAATGAGAAGTACTCAGAGGCTGAAACTGATGATCTGAAGCGTTGGTCGACCAAGGAGGCCATATCCAGGAGGTCATCAATCATATATAGCAGATGACCGAAGAGACTTCATCTTCACAAAAGCAGCAGCAGAAATTCAGGCACTGCTAGAGACCCAAGTTGTTTTTTGCCACAGAGTCATCAGCATCACACACAAGCACAGGAGCTGATGGAGAAGCCCAGAGAGAACCCAAGAGGAGTAAACGAAGTCTGGGCAGCTTTTTCAAAAAGGCATCCGCTCAGCCTGGCCCAGCTGCCCTCACTGACAGAGAAGCGATTGAAATTGAGCTTAAAGGGAGTCTGTCACCTTCATATGGTCATATACAGTGCTTACATGGCTCTGTAGCACACCTATACAGGATTGTAACGGTACCTTTGTTCTTTTCTTTAGACTTGCACCAGCAGGAAAAAACGAAGTTTAATTCATATGCAAATGAGCACTCGCAAGTGCCCAGGGGCGGCGTTCAGTGTGTAGCTGCCCAGGCTGCTCTGCCTTCTTTTCACTTTACTCCTCCCCAGTCTCTTCCTTTACCCGCCCTCCAAGTCTCTTGCCTCATCGATAGGTCCGGACTTGGAGGGCGGGCAAAGGAAGAGGCCGGGGAGGAGTAAAGTAAAAAGAAGGCAGAGCAGCCTGAGCATCTACACACTGAACACCGCCCCTGGGCACTTGCGAGTGCTCATTTGCATATGAATTAAACTTTGTTTTTCCTGCTGGTGCAAGTCGAAAGAAAAGAACAAAGGTACAGTTACAATCCTGTATGGGTGTGCTACAGAGCCATGTAAGCACTGTATATGGCCATATGGAGGTGACAGACTCCCTTTAAGAGTAACCTGCAGGCACTGGATGTAGAAGGAGAAGCTGACCCACTGGAGTGGTGGAGGCTGCACCAGGCTAATTTTCCCAGGGTGGCAAGCCTAGCCAAGAAATATCTTTGCATTCCTGCCACAAGTGCCCCCTCAGAAAGGGCATTCAGCACCAGTGGCAATATACACTGTTTAAAAAAATAAAGGGAACACAAAAATAACACATCCTAGATCTGAATTAATAAAATATTCTTCTGAAATACTTTGTTCTTTACATAGTTGAATGTGCTGACAACAAAATCACACAAAAATAAAAAAATGGAAATCAAATTTTTCAACCCATGGAGGTCTGGATTTGGAGTCACACTCAAAATTAAAGTGGAAAAACACACTACAGGCTGATCCAACTTTGATGCAATGTCCTTAAAACAAGTCAAAATGAGGCTCAGCAGTGTGTGTGGCCTCCACGTGCCTGTATGACCTCCCTACAACGCCTGTGCATGCTCCTGATGAGGTGGCGGACGGTCTCCTGAGGGATCTCCTCCCAGACCTGGACTAAAGCATCTGCCAACTCCTGGACAGTCTGTGGTGCAACGTGACGTTGGTGGATAGAGCGAGACATGATGTCCCAGATGTGCTCAATTGGATTCAGGTCTGGGGAACGGGCGGGCCAGTCCATAGCATCAATGCCTTCGTCTTGCAGGAACTGCTGACACACTCCAGCCACATGAGGTCTAGCATTGTCTTGCATTAGGAGGAACCCAGGGCCAACCGCACCAGCATATGGTCTCACAAGGGGTCTGAGGATCTCATCTCGGTACCTAATGGCAGTCAGGCTACCTCTGGCAAGCACATGGAGGGCTGTGTGGCCCTCCAAAGAAATGCCACCCCACACCATTACTGACCCAATGCCAAACCGGTCATGCTGGAGGATGTTGCAGGCAGCAGAACGTTCTCCACGGCGTCTCCAGACTCTGTCACGTCTGTCACATGTGCTCAGTGTGAACCTGCTTTCATCTGTGAAGAGCACAGGGCGCCAGTGGCGAATTTGCCAATCTTGGTGTTCTCTGGCAAATGCCAAACGTCCTGCATGGTGTTGGGCTGTAAGCACAACCCCCACCTGTGGACGTCAGGCCCTCATATCACCCTCATGGAGTCTGTTTCTGACCGTTTGAGCAGACACATGCACATTTGTGGCCTGCTGGAGGTCATTTTGCAGGGCTCTGGCAGTGCTCCTCCTGTTCCTCCTTGCACAAAGGCGGAGGTAGCGGTCCTGCTGCTGGGTTGTTGCCATCCTACGGCCTCCTCCACGTCTCCTGATGTACTGGCCTGTCTCCTGGTAGCGCCTCCATGCTCTGGACACTACGCTGACAGACACAGCAAACCTTCTTGCCACAGCTCGCATTGATGTGCCATCCTGGATAATCTGCACTACCTGAGCCACTTGTGTGGGTTGTAGACTCCGTCTCATGCTACCACTAGAGTGAAAGCACCGCGAGCATTCAAAAGTGACCAAAACATCAGCCAGGAAGCATAGGAACTGAGAAGTGTTCTGTGGTCACCACCTGCAGAACCACTCCTTTATTGGGGGTGTCTTGCTAATTGCCTATAATTTCCACCTGTTGTCTATCCCATTTGCACAACAGCATGTGAAATTGATTGTCACTCAGTGTTGCTTCCTAAGTGGACAGTTGGATTTCACAGAAGTGTGATTGACTTGGAGTTACATTGTGTTGTTATATGGTTATTAATCCTTTTCATATATTGTATGTAAAGTTTAAGATATATTGTAGTAATATGCATAATATTTTATCCATAATATTTTATTTGATCATTATATTAAATGTGTTATATATGTTAAATTCAGATGGTAAATGCCTGCTGATTATTTTACAATAGTCTGAGTTGGTGAAGTAAAATGATAAAAATATATAAATAAAACTATTGTTTAGAAATAGAAAACATAACATTGGCATGTGCGTATGTATTCACCCCCTTTGTTAGGAAGCCCATAAAAAGCTCTGGTGCAACCAATTACCTTCAGAAGTCACATAATTAGTGAAATGATGTCCACCTGGGTGCAATCTAAGTGTCACATAATCTGTCATTACATATACATGCCATTATTGAAAGGCCCCAGAGGCTGCAACACCTAAGCAAGAGACATCACTAACCAAACACTGCCATGAAGACCAAGGAACTCTCCAAACAAGTAAGGGACAATGTTGTTGAGAAGTACAAGTCAGGGTTAGGTTATAAAAAAAATATCTAAATCTTTGATGATCCCAGGAGCACCATCAAATCTATCATAACCAGATGGAAAGAACATAGCACAACAGCAAACTTGCCAAGAGACGGCCGCCCACCAAAACTCATGCACCGGGCAAGGAGGGCATTAATCAGAGAGGCAGCACAGAGACCTAAGGTAACCCTGGAGGAACTGCAGAGTTCCACAGCAGAGACTGGAGTATCTGTACATAGGACGATAATAAGCTGTACACTCCATAGAGTTGGGCTTTATGGCAGAGTGGCCAGAAGAAACATAGTAACATAGTAGTACATAAGGCCGAAAAAAGACACCTGTCCATCAAGTTCGGCCCGCTATTCTGCAAGTTGATCCAGAGGAAGGCAAAAAAACCCTGTGAGGTAGAAGCCAATTTCCTTCCCGACTCCAATCCGGCAATCAGAATAACTCCCTGGATCAACGACCCCTCTCTAGTAGCTATAGCCTGTGATATTATTACCCTCCAGAAATACATCCAGGCCCCTCTTGAATTCCTTTATTGTACTCCCCATCACCACCTCCTCAGGCAGAGAGTTCCATAGTCTCACTGCTCTTACCGTAAAGAATCCTTTTCTATGTTTGTGTACAAACCTTATTTCCTCCAGACGCAGAGGATGTCCCCTCGTCACAGTCACAGTCCTGGGGATAAATAGATGATGGGAGAGATCTCTCTTCTGACCCCTGATATATTTATACATAGTAATTAGATCTCCCCTCAGTCGTCTTTTTTCTAACGTGAATAACCCTAATTTTGATAATCTTTCAGGGTACTGTAGTTGCCCCATTCTAGTTATTACTTTAGTTGCCCTCCTCTGGACCCTCTCCAGCTCTGCTATGTCTGCCTTGTTCACTGGAGCCCAGAACTGTACACAGTACTCCATGTGTGGTCAGACTAATGATTTGTAAAGTAGTAGGACTATGTTCTCATCACGGGCATCTATGCCCCTTTTGATGCAACCCATTATCTTATTGGCCTTGGCAGCAGCTGC
Source organism: Bufo bufo (assembly GCF_905171765.1). Taxonomy (NCBI): domain Eukaryota; kingdom Metazoa; phylum Chordata; class Amphibia; order Anura; family Bufonidae; genus Bufo; species Bufo bufo. The sequence goes on from NC_053392.1 coordinate 56,821,198, forward strand.
CTGACACTGGTTTTTGCAGCTTTACTTTCAGCTAAAAACAAAAAAGGCACATTGTAAGTTTGCCATAGGGCATGTGGGAGACTCCCAAAATGTATGGAGGAAGGTGCTCTGGTCTGATGAAACTAACATTGAACTTTTCGGCCATCAAAGAAAACGCTATGTCTGGCGCAAACCCAGCACATCACATCACCCAAAGAACACCAACACCATTTTTCAGCAGCCGGGACTGGGAAACTGGTCAGAGTTGAGGGAAAGATGGATGGTGCTAGATACAGGGATATTCTTGAGAAAAACCTGTCCCACTCTGTGGGTGATCTGAGACTAGGACGGAGGTTCACCTTCCAGCAGGACAATGACCCCAAACACTCTGCTGAAGCAACACTTGAGTGGTTTAAGGGGAGACATGTAAATGTGTTGGAATTGCCTAGTCACAGCCCAGATCTCAATCTAATAGAAAATCTGTGGTCAGACTTAAAGATTGCTGTTCACAAGCGCAAACAATCCAACCTTAAAGAGGACCTTTCATCAGCATCAAGTATGTAAACTGAATATACATACATGGAGAGCGGCGCCCAGGGACCCCCCTGCACTTACTATTATCCCCGGGCGCCGCTCCGTTCTCCGGTTATAGGCTCCGGTAAAGTCATAGTTAGGCTCCACCCATTTGAGCCTGCCGCGGTCTCCTTCTCCTATGCTGTAGCGCTGGCCAATCGCAGCGCTCAGCTCTTAGCCATGCTATGAGCTGAGCGCTGCGATTGGCCAGCGCTACAACATAGGAGAAAGAGACGTCGGCAGGCTCAAATGGGTGGAGCCTAACTATGACTATACCGGAGGCTATAACCGGAGAACGGAGCGGCGCCCGGGGATAATAGTAAGTGCAGGGGGGTCCCTGGGCGCCGCTCTCTATGTATGTATATTCAGTTTACATACTTGATGCTGATGAAAGGTCCTCTTTAAGGAGCTGGAGCAGTTCTGCAAGGAGGAATGGGCAAAAATCCCAGTGGTAAGACGTGGCAAGCTCATAGAGACTTATCCAAAGCGACTTGGAGCTGTGATTGCCGCAAAAGGTGGCTCTACAAAGTATTGACTTTAGGGGGGTGACTAGTTATGCACATTGACCTTTTCTGTTATTTTGTCCTATTTGTTGTTTACTTTACAATAAAAAAAAAGATCTTCTGGGCATGTTCTGTAAATGAAATGATACAAATCCTAAAACAATCCATGTTAATTCTAGGTTATGAGGCACCAAAAGTACGAAAAAAGTCAAGGGGGGTGAAAACTTTTTCAAGGCACTGTATATTTTTTTTACATAGACAGCGATAAGAAAAACAGCAAAAATGTTTGTGTGTTTATAATTAAAAACTGATTTATGTAATTTGTTATTTTATGATTCCTATTAAAAGCAGGAAAACATAGGATTACCGTATGTCATACAACTGACAGTACCTATGGATGGAAGGGTGAGCATACTATTGTCTGTTAGCCTGAGGAAGGAGGCAGTCTGCCTCAGAAACATGTCACTTTTTTTTTTCTTATTTATTTTTTTAATTAAACTACCATTTAAGTGATTAGTGCCCCAAAAACAAATTTTATTTCATCAGTGAGCCTTGTTTACTTGTCACATGCTGACTGGTTTTCAATGTATTTTATAGCTATTTTTATGGAAACCTCAGGATCAGATCTTAGAGATGAGTAATAAAGAATCATTTACAGAAAAGTAGATACTAATAGGCTTATTCATTTAGGAAAATCAGTTCATATTTGTCCCTATTTTGAAGGATGATCGAGAGATAGGGGAACAGGTAGCACCCTTGGTCTGGGCAGATAAGAACTTCTTTCTGTCCAACCAAACATTACTGTCTGCTCTGCTGACAGCTTTTGACACTCAGGCAGAAAAAGACAGCAAAGACTCTATGCCAGTGATATCAATATGACAATGTTAGCCCTAAGCACTATTTATTTTCTTTATTTGAGACTATGGATCTCTCTGCAAAGCTTAGAACCATACAATGCACCAAGCAGCACTCTCTGCCTCTCCCCCAGCGGGAAGTGTCAGCACCTATTGTATCTTCAGCAAGTGAATTGCTTTGAACTGTATGTAAGGCCTCTTTCACACTTGCGTTGTCCGGATCCGGCGTGTACTCCACTTGCCGGAATTACACTCCGGATCCGGAAAAACGCAAGTGTACTGAAAGCATTTGAAGACGGAACCGTCTTCCAAATGCTTTCAGTGTTACTATGGCACCCAGGACGCTATTAAAGTCCTGGTTGCCATAGTAGTAGTGGGGAGCGGGGGAGCGGTATACTTACAGTCCGTGCGGCTCCCGGGGCGCTCCAGAATGACGTCAGAGCGCCCCATGCGCATGGATGACGTGATCCATGTGATCACATGATCCATGCGCTTGGGGCGCCCTGACGTCACTCTGGAGCGCCCGGGGAGCCGCACGGACGGTAAGTACACTGCTCCCCGCTCCCCACTACACTTTACCATGGCTGCCAGGACTTTAGCGTCCCGGCAGCCATGGTAACCACTCTGAAAAAGCTAAATGTCGGATGCGGCAATGCGCCGAAACGACGTTTAGCTTAAGGCCGGATCCGGATCAATGCCTTTCAATGGGCATTAATTCCGGATCCGGCCTTGCGGCAAGTGTTCCGGATTTTTGGCCGGAGCAAAAAGCGCAGCATGCTGCGGTATTTTCTCCGGCCAAAAAACGTTCCGTTCCGGAACTGAAGACATCCTGATGCATCCTGAACGGATTTCTCTCCATTCAGAATGCATTAGGATAATCCTGATCAGGATTCTTCCGGCATAGAGCCCCGATGACGGAACTCTATGCCGGAAGACAACAACGCAAGTGTGAAAGAGCCTTAAGCCAAAACTTTCTCTCTAAATAACTGGCCATCCGCCTTCACCCACTATCTATTGCTGTGGAAAACAGAGATTAGAGACCCTATAACCCTAGACAGCTTCTTATCTCTCCTGCCCTATTGATATAATGTGTGTGTGGCATGTCTATGACCAGATTAGTGCTGGTAAAATTTCCTAAGGCTTGATCTCATTTTCCTCACACAATTGTATGAATTATTCAGGCAGCTCTGTGTTCAGAAAGGAAACAGAGATGTTGATTGACACATAATGAAATAATAACACAAGATAAGATTTCCCATCACTTACCAGCGTTAGTTTTTTCTCCACTTTGGCCGCATTCGGCATTTTGTCATAGTTCTGTATTTCCTGATAGGCTTTATGAAGCTTCCAGGCTATGGTGGTATAACAAGAGATGATTGTCGTAGCGGGGGTAATAGTGCACAGGATAAACATACTGAGAATGAATGAGAATCCACTGATGGAATTCTGGAACTCAGCCCAGGCAATGGTGCAAGAAATACCGAATGGTTCCGGGCCATAGTGACCCCATCCGACCAATGGAAATATTGCCCAGAGCAACGCGTAGAGCCATATGCCCATGATCACAATGTATATTGTTTTCTTCTTTATCATATTGCCTGGAAGAGTAAACAATTGTTAATTTGTATGAAATGTTGCTGCCATTGCAATGTAAATCACGAAACGCGTGGTGTCAACGTCATGCTCACAGGAAGGATAGGGAAGCATAAAATGTCTACATGAAGGTAACATCATGTTAATATATGAACATAATTTGAAAATTAAGGTTGGGTAGCATTGTGAGCATGAAGACTACACGTGTTTTTGCTTTTTGTGGTTGATTAGGCAACTGGCGCCCCCTGCCCCCATTCCCCGTAGCGTCTCCTGTGGCATACCTTACATGGAAGCAAACCATGCAGTTGCTATGGTTCCCTAGGGGAAGAGGGGGCCTAGGGCTGAACTTCTGTTCCCGTCATGAAAACACTATATTTGCATGCAACCATCACTAGGGGGAGCTCAGTGCAAAGAGATTTTACTGCTTCCATTGCAGTCAATGGTAAATGTATACATTCTTATGCACTGAGCTCCTGCTAGTGGTGGCATCAGATAGACAGCTTCATAATACACTACATGAGGAAATGCATTGAGAACTATGGTGCTCATTATGAGCGTCATATTTTTAAAGCACCCGTTCCACTTTTTCTACCGAATTTGCATAATAGCCGCATCCTAAGCTAACATGAATGTTCCTAAAACAGCCTATTGCAATTTTCAGTTTGGAAGATTTATTTTTATGTGGATAGAAATGTCAAAAAATACCAATGTGTTCAAAAAACATGTTTATAATAAAACCTTCTTATCCCTATAAAATACAGTTGCAAGAAAAAGTATGTGAACCCTTTGGAATGATATGAATTTCTGCACAAATTGGTCATAAAATGTGATCTGATCTTCATCTAAGTCACAACAATAGACAATCATAGTCTGCTTAAACTAATAACACACAAATAATTAAATGTTACAATGTTTTTATTGAACACACCATGTAAACATTCACAGTGCAGGTGGAAAAAGTATGTGAACCCCTAGACTAATGAAATCTCGAAGAGCTAATTGGAGTGAGATGTCAGCCAAATGGAGTCCAATCAATGAGATGAGATTGGAGGTGTTGGTTACAGCTGCCCTGCCCTATAAAAAACACACACCAGTTCTGGGTTTGCTTTTCACAAGAAGCATTGCCTGATGTGAATGATGCCTCGCACAAAAGAGCTCTCAGAAGACCTACGATTAAGAATTGTTGACTTGCATAAAGCTGGAAAGGGTTATAAAAGTATCTCCAAAAGCCTTGCTGTTTATCAGTCCACGGGAGGACAAATTGTCTATAAATGGAGAAAGTTCAGCACTGCTGCTACTCTCCCTAGGAGTGGCCGTCCTGTAAAGATGACTGCAAGAGCACAGCGCAGACTGCTCAATGAGGTGAAGAAGAATCCTAGAGTGTCAGCTAAAGACTTACAAAAGTCTCTGGCATATGCTAACATCCCTGTTAGCGAATCTACGATACGTAAAACACTAAACAAGAATGGATTTCATGGGAGGATACCACAGAGGAAGCCACTGCTGTGCAAAAAAAACATCGCTGCACGTTTACAGTTTGCATAAGAGCACCTGGATGTTCCACAGCAGTACTGGCAAAATATTCTGTGGACAGATGAAACCAAAGTTGAGTTGTTTGGAAGAAACACACAACACTATGTGTGGAGAAAAAGAGGCACAGCACACCAACATCAAAACCTCATCCCAACTGTGAAGTTTGGTGGTGGGGGCATCATGGTTTGGGGCTGCTTTGCTGCGTCAGGGCCTGGACGGATTGCTATCATCGAAGGAAAAATGAATTCCCAAGTTTATCAAGACATTTTGCAGGAGAACTCAAGGCCATCTGTCCACCAGCTGAAGCTCAACAGAAGATGGGTGTTGCAACAGGACAATGACCCAAAGCATAGAAGTAAATCAACTACAGAATGGCTTAAACAGAAGAAAATATGCCTTCTGGAGTGGCCCAGTCAGAGTCCTGACCTCAACCCGATTGAGATGCTGTGGCATGACCTCAAGAAAGCGATTCACACCAGACATCCCAAGAATATTGCTGAACTGAAGCAGTTCTGTAAAGAGGAATGGTCAAGAATTACTCCTGACCGTTGTGCACGTCTGATCTGCAACTACAGGAAACGTTTGGTTGAAGTTATTGCTGCCAAATGAGGTTCAACCAGTTATTAAATCCAAGGGTTCACATACTTTTTCCACCTGCACTGTGAATGTTTACATGGTGTGTTCAATAAAAACATGGTAACATTTAATTATTTGTGTGTTATTAGTTTAAGCAGACTGTGATTGTCTATTGTTGTGACTTAGATGAAGATCAGATCACATTTTATGACCAATTTGTGCAGAAATCCATATCATTCCAAAGGGTTCACATACTTTTTCTTGCAACTGTATATTAAAAAAGCCCAAAATGTTGGACTTAAAAGGGATTGTCCGGCAAAAAATATTCTACATTTTTAAAACCAGCACCTGGATCTGAATACTTTCGTAATTGGCTGTAATAAAAAATTTTGCATAGCCACTGAGTTATTCAATAAAATGTATCTGTAGAGCGCCACCTGCTGTTTGCTCTTTTTCAAAACTCTTTGTCCAGCTCACTGAGATGGAAGCACATGCTAAGTTCCATCCTTCAGCTGCCACCAGCTACGGCAGTTAGAACACGCCCTCTGAGAAAGGACATGACCCCTGAGCTGTTACCTTGAAATACGAAGGGGGAGATCTCTGTATCCATGTGAGGTACAGGGCTGGTTCTAGCTTTGTTAGAAAGAGGTTTTCATGTTCTATTATATGATATATGATTTTCATTTTTTACATCATTCATGGGATAACCACTTTAAAATAATGGGGTGTAAAAAAGGTTATAATAGCATCATGAAAAACTGTACAACTCTCTAATATGTCTTGTGATCAGTTCCTTACTATTTACAAAATCTCCGCTTACTAGTGCAGTGACCCACCAGGGGAGTGCTGGGAGGAGAATGGGAGTGGTAGTGGCGGCACAGATAGGAGTAGTAGTGGTTCACGGTGGCTCCCCTCCTCTTAGGGCTCCCTGGGACCATGCAACAGAGAATGGATGGCGCACACTTTCTTCCCTCGGGGCAGACCCACGGGCCTTTTGGGGAACTGGTTGTAGTTGCTATTAGTAGTAGTTGTAGTACTAGCAGTAACAATCATGGGCTGAGAAACCATCAAGCCTTGGTCAAGATGTTTTTTTTAGGATCTTAATATGAACACTGGATGTTTCTAGTCACCAAAGAGAGCAACTAGAAATAGACAGACGATGACCTCCACTACAAGAACAAAGGACGATGCAAATAAAGGACAAACACAAATAAAGTGCCATAATTATAGAAAATATTCTGGTGCTAATGCTACGCTTATTTTGCAAATTTGAGATTCTTGGCAAATATATTTTGTACAAAATGATTTGGGCCCGTCTGCCAAACGTCAAGGTGATCTCTATAAAACGGGAACCTAACACTAAATCCTACCTTTTATGTGCCATAATGGCCACCATAAAATTCAGGGAGTGCAGGTTCCACGTGCATGCTGGGTCCACTCTGCTTTTTACCATTTTTGGTACCATAACGGCCTACATTAAATCCAGGGATGCAGGTACCAACATGCATGCTGAGCCCACTCTATACCTCTCCTGGTGCCAAACGGCTTCCAATAAATACAATGAGAGCAGGCTACAGCTTTATACTTACTCTAATTAAAATCAGCCTACGGGACAGACAGACTAGTGAGGGGTGGCCCCATAGGCTGAGGTGGCTCGTTTGCTTCGTAATAGTGAGATCACAGACGTCCATGTAAGCACCCGGAAATGTGCATTACACAAGTCTGGAATGGTGCCCTGAAAAAAGGGCCTCAACTTCAATATCGTCATAAGAAGCATTAGCTCCAGCTTACAAAAAAGTATGAACAGTAGACAGTAGAAGATTGGAAACAGGTGATTTGGAGTGATGAGACGAATGTCAATAGACTGGGTTCTGATGGGTGTAAATGGGTCTGGAAGAAACAAGGGAAAAGGGGGCTAAGGGATTGAGAAATTGAAGGAACTGGAAGTTCGGTGGAAGAAGGCTGATGATATGGGGTTGTTTTACAGTCAAAGGCGTTCGATACTTGACCAGGATTGTTGGTGGTCTGAATGCTGAGCTACACTGAACAAAAATATAAACGCAACACTTTTGGTTTTTCTCCCATTTTGCATGATCTGAACTCAAAGATCTGAAACATTTTCTACATACACAAAAGACCCATTACTCTCAAATATTGTTCTCAAATCTGTCTAAATCTGTGTTAGTGAGCACTTCTTTTTTGCCGAGATATTTCATCCCACCTTACAGGTGTGGCATATCAAGGAGCTGATTAAACAGCATGAATATTGCCCAGATGTTCCTTAGATTGCCCACAATAAAAGGACACTCTGAAATGTGCACAGTTTTGCCTTACTGGGGGGAAGGGGGGGGGAGTCAGAAAACCAGTCAGTATCTGGTGTGGCCACCATTTGCCTCACGAAGTGCAACACATCTCCGTCGCATAGAGTTGATCAGGTTGTTAATTGTGGCCTGTGGAATGCTGCTCCACTCCTCTTCAATAGCTGTGCGAAGTTGCAGAATATTGTCAGGAACTGGAACACGCTGTCATATACGCCGATCCAGAGCATCCCAAACTTGCTCAATGGGTGACATGTCCGGTGACCATGCTGGCCATGCAAGAACTGGGATGTCTTCAGCTTCCAGGAATTGTGTACAGATCCTTGCAATATGGAGCCGTGCATTATCAAGCTGCAACATGAGGTGATGGTCATGGATGAATTGCACAACAATGGGCCTCAGGATCTTGTCACGGTATCGCTGTGCATTCAAAATGCCATCAATAAAATGCACCTGTATTCATTGTCCATAACATACACCTGCCCATACCATAACCCCACCGCCACCATGGGCCACTCGATCCACAACGTTGATGTCAGCAAACCGCTCACCCACACGACGCCACACACGCTGTCTGCCATCTGCCCTGAACAGTAAAAACCAGGACTCATCCATGAACAGAACTACTCTCCAACGTGCCAGACGCCATTAAATGTGAGCATTTGGCCACTAAATTGGTTACAACGACGAACTGCAGTCAGGTCCAGACCCAGATGAGGACGACGAGCATGCAGATGAGCTTCCCTGAGACGGTTTCTGACAGTTTGTGCAGTTTCTTTGGTTATGCAAACCGATTGTTGCTGCAGCTGTCCGGGTGGCTGGTCTCAGATGATCATGGAGGTGAACATGCTGGATGTGGAGGTCCTGGGATGGTGTGGCTACACGTGGTCTGCAGTTGTGAGGCCGATTGGATGTACTGCCAAATTCTCTGAAATACCTTTGGAGACAGCTTATGGTAGAGAAATGAACATTCATTGAACGGGCAACAGCTCTGGTAGACATTCCTGCAGTCAGCATGCCAATTGCACACTCCCTCAAACGTTGCAACATCTGTGGCATTGTGCTGTGTGATCAAAATGCTCATTTCAGAGTGGACTTGTATTGTGGGAAGTCTAAGGCACGCCTGTGCAATATTTATGCTGTCTAATCAGCACCTTGATATGCCACACCTGTGAGGTGGAATGGATTATCTCGGCAAAGAAGAAGTGCTCACTAACACAGATATAGACAGATTTGTGAACAATATTTGAGAGTAATGGGTCTTTTGTGTATGTAGAAAATGTTTCAGATCTTTGAGTTCAGCTCATGCAAAATGGGAGCAAAACCGAAAGTGTTGCGTTTATATTTTTGTTCAGTGTATATGTGAGTATCCTACAAGACAAGTTACTTCGTACACTCGAGTACTATGGGTATGAAAAGGACGACAGTGTTCCAGCAGGACAACGACCCAAAGCATATGTTAAGATTGGCAAAGAAATGGTTCAATGACAATGAAGTAGAGGTGCTGGATTGGCCCCCACAGTCCCCAGACCTCAACCCAATTGAAGACGTGTGGGTAGAGTTGAAGAAAAAGCTGTTTTCGTACCCCAGTGAGTTGACCAGTATGCACCAACATTGGGAATGTGTAGAAGAGACCTGGGAGAAGATTTTAGTCGAGACATGCTTGAATCTGATCGAGAGTATACCCATAAGGATTCAGGCAGTGTTGAAGGTGGATTTACAAAATGCTAACTAAATTGAGATAGCCAAGATGATTGTCTATAAAATGGTGGTAGTCTCACATTCAAAGCTGTGAGTTACCCTTTTGCTCGTCAGTGTACATAGTGGTAATTTATCACATGGAGAAGAGATGTATACATGTGTCCATCTGTATCACCACCAGATAGAATTCAGGATGAACAACCCCAGTTCTTTCCTGGAGATGGACACTTATCGGTTGCACAGTCAACCAGACTGGAAGGTCTTACAAAGAGTAAAAATATATCCTCAACTACTATAGAGAACTGAGACTTCCATACATCCAAGATCATTTCTAGATGACTTTCCTACAATTCATCTTTTTAACCTCCGCACAAGACTATCTATATCATCTACCTTACTTGATGCAGCCAAGAATATCCAAACCATAACATCTCCATCACTATTCTTGACACTGTATCAGGTTTGTCTGGTAAAATGTTGTCTAGGTTGGCTAGATGTTGGAAGACTGATAATTTGCATATTGTTTTCCCCAAGAAGCCCTAAAGAACCCACTATGTCAGTTGTGGAACACCACACAAGGAGAAACAGTACCCCTTGAGACCTGCATCACCAAGGCTTCTCACCTAGCTAACCTCTGTACTGATGAAGGGCAAGAACCCCTAGTCTGCAGATTGACCCCTTTTCCTTTTGGAGAAAGTTCTTGGTTTGGGTTTTATCCTAAGTCATGCTACACAACCAATTAAAGGATAGAATATTGACTATAGGTAGTTACCCTCAGTAGGTGGCGCCACAGAGACAGTTTATTGCATATCCTTTTCCCCAGGGAGTATTGCCTGGTATATAAGACTTCCTACACTAGCCCTGGCACTCTCTACAAGGACAAACAATCATTAAGTCTTCCAGAGCAGGGGGTGCACTTTGCAGTGTGTTTATCTTAAAATGACATATTTTCAGAAATTGCATAGCTTATTTTTCTATACATATGTTCAATAAGAAATCATTTTAGATGGATAAGTTACTCACGGTTGGTTGTCGTTGTGCTGGTCACTAGATATCGGATCACCGCCATTGCTGTTAATGTCATCATACTTGCTACTCCAAAAAAGAATCCCATCAGGGCGTAATACAGACAGGAAGGATCCCCCCCAATCCATGCATGATTCCAAGCAGAGGCAATGGCCAGAGGGTACATGCTCACAGCCATACCCAAATCGGTGACAGCTAGGTTTACGGACAGAAGATCCGCTGATTTAAGGTGGGAGAAGCATTTCACTGCTGTAGCAAGCACAGCGACATTGCCCACCACAGTCAGTATAGCTGAAATTGAAGGAAAAAAATAAGTGTACATTTTATGATTGATAACCTTATTTTCCCAATATGCCATTTAAATATTTGTGAAACTAGGGGTGAATTTCGCCCCCATCGCAGTCCCAACTGACTGCACATAAAAGAAGTTCATCATACCAAAAATAGTTATGGATCAGACAAAATTGGACATGCTCAATCAAATATGCTTTTTGGATATTTTCAAAGGAAGAATCCTGCTTAAGGAAAAATAAATCACCACCTCTATCCCTTTAAACCACCAGTGACAGATTCCCTTTTAACCTATGCAGGGGATTGGGAGCTTTGTATGAAAAAAATGGAGCTTTGAGAAATATAATATATAATAAGAAATGTATAGACAAAGACTTTAGGTATGTTTAGATTAGATCAATTTAAAGGGGTGGTCCCATCTGGGACATTTATGGCATATATCGATAGGGTATTCTATACATGTCAGATAGGTGCAGGTCCTACCTCTGGAGCCCACTCCTATTTCTAGAAAAGAACCCTGAAGTGAATCGAAAGCACATATTGCTTATGCATATTGCGTATGTGCGACCACCCCTTCATTCACTGCTATGGGATTTCTGAATATAGCTGAGTGAGCTCACCCACAAACACAGCCACTTCTCCATTCACCTCTATACAACACCCAAAATAGCCAAAGCAGTGCTCAGCTATTATTGGAAGTCCCATAGTGAAGAATGGAGGGTGGCAGCGCATGCGCAGCTTGCTTTCTGTTCACTTCAGAGCCACGTTCTGGAGGTAGGACCTTAGACCTTTTTAGCATATTCTACCAATGTATGCTATGAATGCATCAGATGAGTAAGGCTACTTTCACACTAGCAGCACAGACCTCCGGCAGGCTGTTCCGTCGGGTGAACGTGCCGCTAGTGAACTTGTACCCCTGGACTGCCGCTTCGTCCCCATTGACTATAATAGGGGCGGGGCAGAGTTCCGGTGGAGGCACGGTGAGAGGCTGCCGGAATAAAACTACGACATGTCCGACATTTATTCCGGCAGCCTCTAGCTGTGCGCTGCCGTGCCTCCGCCGGAACTCCGTCCCACCCCATTATAGTCAATGGAAACGGAGCGGCAGTCCGGGGGCACACGTTCACTAGCGCAGTGTTTCCCAACCAGTGTGCCTCCAGCTGTTGCAAAACTACAACTCCCAGCATGCCCGGAGAGCCTTTGGCTGTGCGGGCATGCTGGGAGTTGTAGTTTTGCAACAGCTGGAGGCACACTGGTTGGGAAACACTGCACTAGCGGCAGGACGGATCCGTCAGGCTGTTCACCCGACGGAACAGCCTGCCCGAGGTCCGTGCCGCTAGTGTGAAAGTAGCCTAAACCCCTTTAAGATTGCACTTTTTATTTACTACTCATCTAATAAGATGCTAATAATGAGTTTTCTGCAGCAGTTCCTTGCGAACTGTATAATACCCCCCACACCCACTGCTATGTGTCCGTAATAGCAGAAGAGAGGCTTTACAGACATTGCTTCGATGACAATGGTAAAACAATTTTCCGCATCTATTACCCTGTCATAACTAATGTCATTACTAGAAGGACACGAATACTACAAAGCCACTTAATCACTGATGTTTTCTACTCTCAACACAAAGCATGAGTAGATCCACAGGATGGAAAAAGGATTAATAAAGGAGATGAGCAGCTGCTCACGGCGCGGCTCCACATGGCGATCGATATTGCATGGACTGAACCATAAAAAATTAGCTTTCTTCATTTCCATGGATTCATTTGACAAGTCTCACTGAGATGCTAACACAAGGGCTGAACCTAAAATCAGAATTTTTGGTGAGTATTTTTGTAGCTAACATTGCCAGCGACCACTCTCAATAGGCTGCCACTTTCTATTATTTTTCAGCCTGTGCACACGGGGGGCAGTGGTCATCTCATTATTATCAGAGGGCTCCGCATCCCAGGACGGAAAGCAAAATACAACATGTTGCGGTTTGCTCTCCGGTCTGGGAACGGAACAGAATGCATTTTGGAGCATTCTGTTTTGTCCCCATTGACAATAAATGGGGACAAAACCGAAGCGTTTTTTTCCGGTATTGAGCCCCTATGACGGAACTTAGTACCGGAAAACGTAAACGCTAGTGTGAAAGTACCCTAAATATGAATCTTCAGTTTTAGGAGGCAGGCTGTGGGCACATGCTTAAAAAATCATTATTCCTGGAATACCCTTTAAGGGTATGTTCACACGCGGTGGATATGTTGCGGATTTTATCGTCTGGATTAGTGTGTAGAAAATCCAAACTGAACTGCGCCTAGGCCATGTGACCAATGACCATGATGTTTATGCTGAGTGCAACACTCACGGATCGCCGCAGACACTTTAAACACCTGATTGGTGGGGGTGTCGGGAGTCGGACCCTCACATATCTGATACTCATGACCTATTCTGGGATTAGGCCATCAATATATCAGTGTATACATGAATAGTTTAGAGATTTTCTAATATACTTTATGTTTCCATCTTTCATCATTTTCATGATATTAGCCAATGAATAAACCAATGCTCCAGCCTCTACATAACTTTGGCGCTTGCTGCCGCCGGCCGTGCGACATGCTTTCATCTATGCCAGCTCCCTTGGCCATTTTCCACCCCCACCATAAAGGGGCCCGCCCTCTTCCCCGCCCCCTTTTCGAACCTCTTCACAAAAGAAATTAGCTAGAAATTAGCTGTAATGTTTGTGAACCTCTCAAGGCTGGATGTCATCTACCGGAGGCTGTATCCACCAGAAGAGATGAGGCTGTGGCTTGTTGATTGATGTAAAACTCTACATTTACAGTCATTATTGGGTTAAAAGAGCACAAAAAAATTATCTACTGTGCTATGCCTGAGGCAGGGTCTTAAAGGGAGGAGCACAACATGATTCTCTTTGATGTCCCACCTCCTCAGTGTATACCTTTCTCCAGAGTGTTCCCTTAAATGGCTATTCCCATCTGGACAGTTATGGTATATCCACTGGTTATGCCATAAATGTCCGATATCCCTACAATCTGACTTTACGCCTTCTACACTCTATGGAAACTGCCCTTACCAAAGTCTCTAGCAATCTGCTGACAGCAAAAAGGAATACAAAAAGGAATAGCAACTACTCTCTACTGATTCTTCTGGATTTCTATGCGGCACTTGATATGGTAGACCACAAATTCCTCCTCACCATGCTCCACTCTATTGGTCTTGGGCTACAGTCACACAACCGCATGTGTTTTGTGGTCTGCAAAACACGGATCCACAAAAAAGACTTACATTACTATTACCGGTAATCGTTTTTTTCCCTTTAGCCTCCACAACGGCAGTAAACATGGCAGTAAACATGGAGATTATCCCGCCTTCTCAGGGACAGGAAAACAGCTTTGTGGTCCAGCCCATATAAGGCCCCCTCCCTCTTACCTCTCCAGTTAGTAACCTAGTACTCAGAGATAAATGCAAGGAAGGTTTAATAAAGAACAAAAGTAACAGATATCAGAGCCAGTCTGCTCTAACTTATAGGATTAGAAGAACATATATATTTCACCAATAGAATATACACATATAAGCAAGAATACAAATTTAATAATGTATATCTATATATATAGATTTTTTTTTAATTTTTTTTTTGGGGGGGAATTCCTCCTGCCGTTGTGGAGGCTAAATGGAAAAAACGATTACCGGTAAGAGTAATGTAAGTCTTTTCCCTACGCCTCCACAACGGCAGTAAACATGGAGGAAGTAACATAGGAGAATAGCCTAGGGTGGGACAACTGCAGATAGGACCCTCCGCCCAAAGGCTAAATCCCTATTTGCAGAAACATCTAACTTGTAATGTCTAAAAAATGTACATGGATTGGACCATGTGGCTGCATGGCAGATGTCCTCTAAGGAAGCTGAAGCACCCTCGGCCCAGGATGTTGCTAGGGCCCTGGTAGAGTGAGCTTTGAGAAACGGTGGAGGAGGAACACCCTCTGTCTGGTAGGCTAGATAGATACAGGACTTGATCCATCTTGATATTGAAGTCTTGCTGGCAGCTTTCCCCTTCAACATGCCCAGGTATTGAATTAGAAGTTGATTAGTCTTCCTAATCTCCTTAGTGGCTTCCAGGTATTGGAGGATACATCTCCTGACGTCCAGGTTATGAAAAAGTCTCTCTTTTTCGTTCTTTGCCTGAGAACAAAAGGAGGGAAGGATAATTTCCTGTTGGCAGTGAAATTTAGAGACTACTTTCGGAAGGAATTCAGGAGCATATTTTAGCGTGATCCTGTCGTCTGAAACAGAAAGTTATGGAGGCAGGATAGAAAAGGCTTGTATTTCGCCTACTCTTCTGGCCGTAGTGATGGCTAGCAGGAATGATGTCTTAAGAGTAAGAATTCTTAAGGGTATATCTGTAATTGGCTCAAATGGAGGGTACATAAGCTTGGACAGTACCAAGTTTAAGTCCCAGGGAGGCACTAGGGATCTTAACCTAGGGCGAATCCTGATGGCCGCCTTAAAAAACCTTTTTATTATTTCCATGTTAGCCAGTTTACAGTCCATAAATACACTCAAGGCTGCTATCTGAACTTTCAATGTACTTACTGCGAGGCCTTTATCCAACCCTGCTTGGAGAAAGTCCAGTATGAGGGACATTTGAGGTTCTCCTGATGGGTCGTATTTATTCTCCCCGAAAAGTAGAAAGGATTTCCAGGCCCTCAGATATATTTTCAAAGGTGACCGGTTTCCTACTGAGTAGTAAGGTGGAGATCACTTTCCCGGAGAAACCTTTGTTCCTCAGGATATTTCTTTCAGCCTCCAGGCCGTCAGACGGAGTTGAGAGACCTGAGGGTGAGAAACCGGACCCTGAAGTAGAAGGTCTGGGCGAGGGGGGAGGATCCAGAATTCTTCTCCTGCCAGAATCTTCAGGATCGAAAACCATGATCTGCGGGGCCAAAATGGAGTGATCAGGATGATTCGTACTCTTTCTTCCAAAATCTTTGCTATGACCCGCTGTATGAGGGAGAATGGTGGGAATGCATATAACAGGATTGGTGGACAGGGTACCGAGAGCGCATCCACTTTTAAGGGTTGATCTTCTACTGCCAGAGAGTAGAAATTCGGAACCTGTCTGTTTTTTCTCCTGGCGAACAGGTCGATCTTCGGCGTTCCCCACCTGGAACAGATCTGCTCGAATACCTGAGGGTTTAGCATCCACTCTCCTGCGTTTAGCTGGTCCCGGCTGAGGAAGTCCGCCACCTGATTCTCTTTTCCTCTCACATGGGCTGCTGAAAGAGATTGAATATTCTTTTCTGCCCAACTGAAGATTTTTCTCACCACCAGGGCTAGCGATAGGCTTCTTGTGCCGCCCTGTTTGTTCAGGTATGCCACTGTTGTAGAGTTGTCCGACAAGATCTTTACATTCCTCTGCAGGAGGGAGGGTGCAAATGTTTTCAGGGCTTCCCAAACCGCGGACAATTCTCTCTTGTTGGAGAAGGCTTTTTGCAGAACGAGACCCCACTGGCCTTGAGCTAGTTTCCCTTCCATGTGGGCTCCCCATCCTTGTTGGCTGGCGTCTGTAGTAATAACTACCTGGTCTGATGGTCTCCAGGGTACTCCTTTCAAAAGATTTTTCCGATCTGCCCACCAATTCAAGGATTTCTTTACTGCCTGAGGGATTTTTACCTTCTTGTTTAAGGATGTCTGTTTTTTGTCCCAGGTTCTTAGGAGAAATGATTGGAGGGTCCTTGAGTGGAACTGTGCCCATTTTACTGAAGGGATAGTGGATGTCATTAGACCCAGGATGACCATCATCTCTCTGAAAGAGACCAAGCGTTGTCTCTGAAATCTTCTCACTGTCGTGATCAGGAAATCTTGTTTCTGCAGAGGAAGAAAAGAGATCATTTTCTCCGAGTCCAACAGTACTCCTAGAAAGTTTATCTGGGTTGAGAGTAGGAGACAGGATTTTTCCGTATTGATTATCCACCCCAGGTTGGTAAGTGTGGTCCGGATTGTCTGGAGCTGCAGGAGTAACCGATACGATGATGGGGCTGCTATTAGGAAATCGTCCAGATACGGAAAAAATTGAATTTCCTTTAGGTGAAAGAACTTTGATACTTCTGTTATGACCTTTGTGAAAAGCCTTGGGGCTGAGCTGAGACCAAACGGAAGTACCCGGAACTGGAAGTGGCACAGCTCTCCCTTGAACCATGTCGCCAGTCTCAGAAATTTCTGATCCTCCTTTCTGATGGGTATATGGTAGTAGGCATCTGCCAAATCTAATGTTACCATGGCGCCGCTTTTTGGGATCAGGCTGATGACTGTCTTTATGGTTTCCATTTTGAACTTTTTGTATATGATGTATTTGTTTAACATCTTCAGGTTTATTATTAATCTGAACGAGCCGTTTGGTTTCTTTATCAAGAAGATCGGGGAGTAAAACCCTTTCCTCTGTTCCTGCTTTGGGACTGGGATAATGGCCCCTTTCTCCAGCAGAAGTCTCAACTGATGATCCATAGTTTGTTGGCTTATTTCCCCCGGACGAGGATTCTCCATATATCTGTCTGGTGGGCAGGTTTTTAACTCTAGACTGTACCCGTTCCTTATGACTGACAGAACCCATGGAGAGGCCTGGATATTTACCCAGGCAGGATAGAATTGGGACAGTCTTCCTCCCACTA
Organism: Bufo bufo; assembly: GCF_905171765.1. Classification (NCBI taxonomy): domain Eukaryota; kingdom Metazoa; phylum Chordata; class Amphibia; order Anura; family Bufonidae; genus Bufo; species Bufo bufo. The sequence continues at coordinate 56,838,814 of NC_053392.1, forward strand.
CGCCTTTGGCGTCATTGAGAAGAGGTGTGGGCCGATTTGTCAGGGTTAAACAGGAACCCTCTGCCTTTACCCCTATTGGACTGCCAGGCTGGTCTAGTGTCCTTTCTTTTTTGGTCCGGCCTACCTCGCTTCTGGGACCGAAAGGACCGCCTTTGTTGAAAAAATTTTGATTCTGTATTAAAGCCCTTCTTCCTATCTGAAGCTTTCTCTAGAATGTCGTCCAAGGCCGTACCGAACACCCTATCCCCCTCACATGGCAGAGTGCACAGCTTGTTCTTGGAGGCTGTGTCACCGGACCAGGTGCGTAACCATACTGCTCGTCTAGCAGAGTTAGAGAGGGCAGCAGATCTAGCTGAAAGTTTCACTATATCTGCTGATGCGTCTGCCATAAAATTTGCGGCTTGTTTTAGCATTGGTATAGAAGCTAGGATGTCTTCTCGTGGAGTGCCTGACTCTAGATGTTCCTCCAATTGTCCCAACCAAAGGCCCAGGGTTCTTGCCGTATAAGTTGCGGAGATCCCTGGTCTTAGAGTGGCCGTAGAAGATTCCCACATCTTTTTAAGGAGGCTTTCACATCTTTTGTCCATCGGATTTTAAGAAGACCAAGGTCTTCAAATGGAAGGGCAGTTTTTTTGGAGATTCTTGCTACTGGGGCATCTACTTTAGGGGTCTTATCCCAGGCCACAGAATCTTCTTCCGCGAAAGGGTATTTTCTCTTTAACCACTTAGAGGCGGATTGTTTTTTCTCAGGGTCTCTCCATTCTGAGTGTACTAATGCTCGGATGTTAGGGTGGACGGGAAAAACTTGTTTTTTCTTGTCCCCTAATCCAGCAAACAATTGGTCCTGTACTGAAAGGGGTTCTCTGGGTTCTTCCAGGTTTATTGTAGCCCTAATGGTTTTCAGTAGGGAATCCGTCTCCTCAACTGAACAGAGGGGTTTTCCGCCTGCTTGATCTGAAATATCAGAGTCAGACCCAGAGAAAATTTCACCTTCATCCAGGTCAGAGTCCTGCACATTAGAGACTATGGCTCCTGAGGTAGATGGTCTGGGAGACAATGTAGATAACTTAGCTTCTACAGCTGCACCCACTTCTTCTCTGATTATGGTTTTCAGACTTTCTAATAAAGATGGGGTCTCCTCTGACATAACCTTGTCACAACACTTCTGGCACAAGGATTTCTTGTATGTACTAGACAGCGACTTCTTGCACATTACGCATTTTTTCTTCAAAGGTGGATCTTTTTTTGAGGATTCTTTACCCTGAGAGACACAAAATTGGAGAAGAAAAGTTTATCCTTAGTCTCTTTAAAAAAAAAAGAAGGGTAAAGAACCACCACCAAGGAGACCCCCATACAGGATAAAGCAACCTGTTTTAGTAACGGGAGGAGGCTTACCGGGCTAGAGGGCCTGGAGGTATCTGTGGGCCGCCTGGGCGAATCGTCAGCTTGCTGGGACATCTTCGCAGGAGAGGAGCGCAGGAGCTGCACTGGAACGCCGGCAGCCGCGCTCCTTTACTTCCTGGTTCCCATTGATGATGACATATTGCTCCGCCCCCCCTCGCGTCACGCGCCGGCCACCGACGTCACATAGGATCCAACCGCCGGCGCGCGCGCATAGGGGAAGATGTGGGGAGCGCTCCCAGGCCCAGGAACACTCCCCCGGCTCGCAGAACAGGGCCGGTCCGCACTGGACGCGGGTCCATAGCCCGGGGTGGCCAGCAATGCTGGGCTTAAACCACAGGGAAGGAGGAACTTGAATAGAGTTCCGCGACCCTATCCCCTGCCTCAGCCCTCCGGCCAGAGCCGGGATAACAAACCGAAAAGGCTGGGCGCGTGCTGATCCATCCGGCAAGTCCTGACCTTCTGAGGGACAGGAAAACAACTGGAGAGGTAAGAGGGAGGGGGCCTTATATGGGCTGGTCCACAAAGCTGTTTTCCTGTCCCTGAGAAGGCGGGATAATCTCCATGTTTACTGCCATGTTTACTGCCGTTGTGGAGGCGTAGGGAAAATACGGATGACGTCCATATTACATCCGTTTTTTTTTTGCAGATCCATTCTAACAATGCCTATCCTTGTCCACAAAACGGGCAATAATAGGACATGCTCTCCCCCACCTTTCCCCCTGTTCTGGGTCCGTCCTCCCTCTAGTGTCCAGATGTTGTCTGTCTCCACCTTACCCTCTGTTGACTTTCTATTGCCATTATTCTTACATAGTCTATTTGCCTTTTGGCATGTATGTGGTTATATGAAGATCTCTCACCCTATGTTGGATAATACAGTCGTGGCCAAAAGTTTTGAGAATGACAAATATTGGAAATTGGAAAAGTTGCTGCTTAAGTTTTTATAATAGCAATTTGCATATACTCCAGAATGTTATGAAGAGTGATCAGATGAATTAACATGAAATGAACATGAATGAACATGAAAATTAACCTAATCCCCAAAAAAACTTTCCACTGCATTTCATTGCTGTCATTAAAGGACCTGCTGAGATCATTTCAGTAATCGTCTTGTTAACTCAGGTGAGAATGTTGGCGAGCACAAGGCTGGAGATCATTATGTCAGGTTGATTGGGTTAAAATGGCAGACTTGACATGTTAAAAGGAGGGTGATGCTTGAAATCATTGTTAACCATGGTGACCTGCAAAGAAACGCGTGCAGCCATCATTGCGTTGCATAAAAATGGCTTCACAGGCAAGGATATTGTGGCTACTAAGATTGCACCTCAATCAACAATTTATAGGATCATCAAGAACTTCAAGGAAAGAGGTTCAATTCTTGTTAAGAAGGCTTCAGGGCGTCCAAGAAAGTCCAGCAAGCGCCAGGATCGTCTCCTAAAGAGGATTCGGCTGCGGGATCGGAGTGCCACCAGTGCAGAGCTTGCTCAGGAATGGCAGCAGGCAGGTGTGAGCGCATCTGCATGCACAGTGAGGCGAAGACTTTTGGAAGATGGCCTGGTGTCAAGAAGGGCAGCAAAGAAGCCACTTCTCTCCAAAAAAAACATCAGGGACAGATTGATCTTCTGCAGAAAGTATGGTGAATGGACTGCTGAGGACTGGGGCAAAGTCATATTCTCCGATGAAGCCTCTTTCCGATTGTTTGGGGCATCTGGAAAAAGGCTTGTCCGGAGAAGAAAAGGTGAGGGCTACCATCAGTCCTGTGTCATGCCAACAGTAAAGCATCCTGAGACCATTCATGTGTGGGGTTGCTTCTCATCCAAGGGAGTGGGCTCACTCACAATTTTGCCCAAAAACACAGCCATGAATAAAGAATGGTACCAAAACACCCTCCAACAGCAACTTCTTCCAACAATCCAACAACAGTTTGGTGAAGAACAATGCATTTTCCAGCACGATGGAGCACCGTGCCATAAGGCAAAAGTGATAACTAAGTGGCTCGGGGACCAAAACGTTGACATTTTGGGCCCATAGCCTGGAAACTCCCCAGATCTTAATCCCATTGAGAACTTGTGGTCAATCCTGAAGAGGCGGGTGGACAAACAAAAACCCACTAATTCTGACAAACTCCAAGAAGTTATTATGAAAGAATGGGTTGCTATCAGTCAGGAATTGGCCCAGAAGTTGATTGAGAGCATGCCCAGTCGAATTGCAGAGGTCCTGAAAAAGAAGGACCAACACTGCAAATACTGACTCTTTGCATAAATGTCATGTAATTGTCGATAAAAGCCTTTGAAACGTATGAAATGCGTGTAATTATATTTTACTACATCACAGAAACAACTGAAACAAAGATCTAAAAGCAGTTTAGCAGCAAACTTTGTGAAAACTAATATTTGTGTCATTCTCAAAACTTTTGGCCATGACTGTATATACAATCTTGTTTTTATTTGCCTTTCTGTTATCTATACTGCTATATGAAGTCTGGTCATGTTTTGTTGGACAAGATATAATGTTATTGGACTGTCTATGTTATTCAAGTGGCCTCTCAGCATTTCTATCTGTCGCCCAACATCTTTATTGAGAGGTCAGACTATTGTATTTGCTTTTTCTATTTTCCTTCAATAAATAATTTAAAAAGTAAGAATAGGACATGCTCTATCTTTTTTGCGGACCTATTGAAATGAATGGGTCCACATCCTATCCACAAAAAACGGAATGGACATGAAAACAAAATATGTTTGTGTGCATGAGGCCTAATTAAGGACACTGCTCTCTCTTGGTTTTCTTCTTATCTCGGTCTTTCAGTGTGTCATTTGCTGGCTCGACATTTCCTCCTGCTGTCAGGTTTCCTCCGGGTGATAATATAACAGTCATGTAGTATAATAGGGTCATGTAGTATAATGGTCAAGTAACAGTCATGTAATATAACAGTCATGTAGTATAATAGTCATGTAATAGTCACGTAATATAACAATCAAGTAGTATAATAGTCGTGTAGTCTAATGGTCATGTAACATAATAGTCCTGTAATATAGCAGTTATATAGTACAATATTTATGTAATACATCGTAGCAGTCATGTAGTATAATAATCATGTAATATAACAGTCATGTAATATAACAGCGATGTAGTATAATAGTCCTGTAGCACTGTATAATGGTCATGTAATAAAACAGTCATGTGGTATTACGGTCATGTAATATACAGTAACAGTCATGTGGTATAATATTTATGTTTGTGGTTTCTTGCTAAGTTCTGTATGTCCTCTCTCTGTCAGGAGCTGCTCAGATATGGTGAGTTAGTTATCTACCTTCTGACAGACAGCTGACTGATCCCGTCACTGCTGATGCCTGATGACATGTCCCCAAGTTACAGACCACAATGCCAAAGCAACACTTCTGTAGAGATGTGAAAATTGTCACCAAAGACGATAAGCAAAAACACATCGATACGAGATACAGGCATGAACCTGACGCAACGCTTTAAGCATTTACAGATCTCCCTTATTTTTTTTTAAATGAAATAATTTTTTGATGTTGGGGGGCAATATTAAACATACGCAAACGGTAAAACAACCCACCTTTCCAGAATACCCCCCACAGCTGCACAATGAGCCCTTCAAATCACATCGCTATAGGTAGAAAATTGCATATCACATCTGAAGTCAGGCCACATCATGTGCAATTACAATGCCTCCCAAAGAACTGAAGGCTAATCACAGTAGGATAAAGGGTGCATTACATGACGTACACATGGAGCATTGACAAGGGTAAGAGTTATAATCAGAGATTCTTGAGCCATGCCGACCCAGACCTCTTTTTACATACACTGATCCTTCTAATTAGAGTCTCTAATTAACCTGATGAACAATTTGCACATGAACATTTGGGTTCTCAGCAATCAGTGATGAGCGATCAACTCCTTGAGTGACACAACTGACCCCCTAAGATACATAAAACGACAACTGGTAAAATGAATCATTCAGTTCAAGGATCTCCAGCCAAATTAGATTAGGACAGCTCCACAACATACATATGAATGGTATCTGCCTGAGATGACCCTCAGGTGGAGTCTGATCAAAATTATACAAAAAATAACCCTGAGCTCAAGGACAGGAGCGGTAGGTACATGGCTGAGAACCTCAGCCCAATCAACAACTTCAATAGGCCTCGGATCTCGATCTCATTTAGAGTTAACAAATACTGGGAACACTTTAAGAAAACACGACGGAAAGCGGTTGTATGACATGGTAACATAGATTGTAAGGCTTAAAAAGACATCCAGTTCAGCCTGTTATCCTGCAAGTTGATTCAGAGGAAGGCAAAAAATCTCTTATGAGGTAGAAGCCAATTTTCCTCACTTTAGGGGAAAAAAATTCCTTCCCGACTCCAATCAGAATAACTCCATGGATCAATAGTATAGTAGTGATATCATTCCTGCCGTTGAAGTAATACATACAATGAGAGAGATAGCAGTATTTGGTAGGCTTCAGCGAATCAGGTTCGGACTGCTCTATTCGAACCCGATTTGTTTGAAAACTGTTTAGAATATGTGCTCCATACCGCCCAAAAAATTTATGGGCTCCGCTGAGGCCTGGTTCTTCTCACAAGACTTGCTTAGGCTTGGTTAACATCACGTTCACATTACATCACTAAACAAGTCTCACGTTCATGGTGGCGAGAAGAACAAGGCCTTAGCGGAGCCAATTCGTTCAAGCCTAGTATTTGGTTTGGAGGTCATGTCCACCATTCCGTGTTGAACTTCCACTGTAAATCATAACCGTAGATATTGGTAAAAAAAGATATTGCTAAATGAAAATCTTGTTGAATCTGGGAAAAGGATTTACCGTAAGTCCTTGAGAGTTAGAAACCTACGAGCCTAGAGAATTCAGGTAACTGTGGAGTCGACCATATAGAAGTGTAGATTGTACAACCGAAAATTTCCTGAAGATCTCTCACTTTCCAACATATTTTTGCCCATCAGAGATAGAGTAGGCAGAGTTTTGGAATTGGTACGAAAAGCATACGCCTCCAATGTCGTCAGAAGATCCTCTGTGCTAGTGTTGAGCGAATCGAAGTCAAACAAATTGATTCGCTGCGAAGTTGAATTGTGATGTGTGAGATTTTATGCGGTGTCTTCAATTAAGATGGCTGCGACGGCCTCTCCGCTGTTTTTTTTTTTTTTAACTTGATTAACCCTTGAAAGGCCTCAATTGTGGCATCAACTTGGCATCTGAGGGGTTTAATGACAGGGGAGTGGTGCAATCGCGATTCCCCATCATTTCGCCCACTACTTACAAAGAAATGTGTTTCGGGATGAAGTAATTTATCACGAATCAAATTTCTTTGTGAAATTCGCTGAAGCAGCCAAAACTAATTTTGCATAACTTCTCTCATCGCTACTCTGTGCACATTATCAGAACAGGAGCTACTATGTTCCCCCTGCATTTGGGAGGCACAGAAATAACTCAGCGTTAGGTAAAGCCTCTTCCTTGTCATATTGCAAAGTCTCAAAGCTATAGCAGAAACCTTGTATCCCCTCCGTGATCCTAAAAATTGCAACCAATGGTTCTACAACGATCGCAAATAATAAGGGAGAAAAAGAGCGTACCTGATGGGTGCCCCTTCCCAGAGTAAAAACCAACGTTACAGACCCATTCACTCTAACATGTTGATATACCCAAGAAATAAATTGATCTCCAAACCCCATTTTGGACAGAGTTTCACATACAAAAGGCCATTCTACGCTATCAATCGTTTTTGCAGCATCTAAGGAAGAGATCACCCAGGACCCTGTACGATCAGAAGGTACCTGAAGTAGTCTCCTAAGGTTGATGGTAATATATTTTGACAGCATAAATCCAGTCTGGTCAGGATGACCGTAGACAGGTGATTTGCTAAAATGTTAGCCAATATATTATTATCAACAGGGAGAAGTGAAATGAGTCTATAAGAGTTGTGGAGTAAGAGGATAGCTTCTTACATTGATGGAGGAAGAGAACCGTATTACATACATCAATGTCTAATGAGAAGGTACAAGGGTCTGATGGCCTGCCAGAGGAGGTCATCTATATTTTATTGCATGAACTTCTTGATTTCACAGCCTCAGTAATTTCATTGACAATCGAAGGGGCCTCTAAACTATCTCTCCTCCAATGATTGGATTGGGTCCAAATAAGAAGACATCTGTGATCTAGGCATATGACATCTAGAAGAATGTAGTGAGGCGTAATAAAATTATACAACTCTTAAAATATCAGTTGCGTGGGAGACCACCAACCCCTTCTCATTTATAGAGACAATATATGAAGAACCAGATTGGGCAACAATCATGGTGGCCGGCTTTTCCACCCTTCCTCAAAATATTGTTAGTTGCATAAAAGCCTACTTGCTACCTCAATAATGCGTGTGGTATAAGTAGTTTGAGCTTCCCGCCACTGCCAGTAGCTGAGATTTGGTTACTAATCATGTCTCAATCAGTATCATTCAAACGGGATTGCAGGGAGTCTCCCAGATGTCGAGTTTTCTTAGTCACCCTATTAATTTGCCACGTCAATCAGCCACGAAGCCAGGCCTTCATTGGAGCTCATATGACCCCCAGAGTCGCAGAGTCATTATTCAGATCAAAACAGAAATGGAGTTCCGAAGACACTCTCTCCAGTGATATCACATTAAGTCATAATCCCTTTAGTGGAGATGGCGATTGCATAAAAGCATGTGAAATATTACTGGGGAATGATCAGACAAACCTCTAACCTGCGTCAGTGAGCATAATGAGCATTGCTTCATTCCCCAACACCATATAAATCCTAGAGAGGGAATTATATGTACTAGAAAGACAGGAAAATTTAGATACGCCCAGATTCCTAACTCGCCAGAGGTCAAAGAGAGTTTGCTCTTCAAGCAGATGTCCAAACTGTGTACAGAGACCATCCACTGGAGCAGGTACAGTGTTAAACTTATCTAGATATGGGTGGACATGTCGTGAAAATCCCATAATATAAGCAAGTGGCAAATGAGAGCTGAGGACACAACGACCAGTACCTTACGGATCCCACCCCTTTGAAAATGAGGTGGGATATATACAGCAGCTATCATACAAACAAGGTGATATATCTGGCACAATAAACAGACGTATCTGCCCTCTGAAACTAAGTCACTCGTAATCAGCTAGAATGGGATCATTTTTGGTACTAAAGCGCTAACCCCCCCCCCCCCCTTCCCCCGGAATATAAGGTGTCAACTGCATGAATGAAAGGCCAAGCCTATCCATGGCCACTGTACATTTTAAAGTCTCTCTTTTACCAAATGCGTCACCTGGATACAAACGAGAGAAGGAAAATATGCCTTCAACTAACGAAGAACAGCATATCTCTTGGTGAAATCCTCCAAAACTCTAACATTCCATGTAAAAAGTTGACCTTCCCCACCATAATGGCCATCGATAATAAGATTGACTGTCAGATTGTATGTAGAAACATGTATCCAGAGAGGAGAGCCAAATACCCATAAAGATATGTGTAGTATAAAGGACCTACTGACAGTAGAACGGCGAGGGTCTAAGTCTTCCTCGGAAGAAAGCATCTATGAAACAGTCACTGTTGGTAGCAACTCCTGCTCTTATCATACGGACCGATATCCACAATAAGATGAGAAGAAACAAGGACAGAACAAGTTTTAGGAGAGACATTCTGGTCATAGGCCATGGCTTAACAAGGAGATTTTCCATGGCTATCTAGAATCTGTAGAGAGTACTTTGGGTTGTCAAAAAAATGCGTCTCTCCTTGAGTGTGCTGGAAACGACAAGGCTTATGGCAACTGAAGATTCCTAAGTTAGCCTCTTTTTGATATCCAGGAAAAGAGCAAATTTTTTCATTTTTTTCAGTTGAAAAATCTGGATAGAATTGAATAAATATTTGCCATCTATCCTTAAGATCTCGAGCTTTCCGCAAGATGATTTCCCTTCTTGATAGTGTAACAATCTAATAAGCACTGACCAGTGTGGGGCCCCCCAGTGGCAGTGGTCTAGTTGGCACGCGATGAGCTCTCTCCACTGCAAACAGCGGTGTTAACACAGTTTTGGCAAATACCGGTACATTATGGAGCCATTTTTCAAAAAATTCTGTGGGTGGTGCACCTTCCGCCTTTACTGGTGCACACTGTTGCAACGTGAGTGGTTTTCCGAATCATCTGTTTTTGCTAGTAAAGCCGCTATAGCTGTGCCATGTTTCATGATTTTCACTGAATAGACCCCGAGATGATCAAGCAGAGAGAGACAATTTTTTTGTTATTCTCACTAGTGATACATTTTTTTTTTCATTCTCACTAGTGATTATATGATAATCCAGAACATTTAATTATCCAGCATAGATCCTGGATTGAAGGAAGTTTGCTATAGCAACATTTTCAATGTATTTTTTCCAGGGGTGCCTGGTGTTGGATCCTCTTTTACACGACCGGATGCCGCGCAGGTAATCCACTGCGTGAGAGAGAGCCAAGCCCCGTTCTGGACAGCAGAGACACGGAGCATGAACATGATTGATAATGCTCCGTGCCTCTCTGTGACCTTTTTGCTACAAAATCACAGTGAGATAAAGCATTATCAATCATGCCGTATCTCTGCTGTCCAGAGCGGGGCTTGGCTCTCTCTCATGCAGCGGATTACCCGCATGGGATCCGCTTGTGTGAAAGAGCCCTTAGGCCCCTTTCACACGGGCGAGTATTCCGCGCGGATGCGATGCGCGAGTTGAACGCATTGCACCTGCACTGAATCCGGACCCATTCACTTCTATGGGGCTGTGCACATGAGTGGTGATTTTCACGCATCACTTGTTCGTTGCGTGAAAATCGCAGCATGCTCCTCTTTGTGCGTTTTTTCACGTAACGCAGGCCCCATAGAAGTGAATGGGGTTGCGTGAAAATCGCAAGCATCTGCAAGCAAGTGCGGATGCGGTGCGATTTTCACGCACGGTTGCTAGGAGACGATCGGGATGGAGACCCGATCATTATTATTTTCCCTTATAACATGGTTATAAGGGAAAATAATAGCATTCTGAATACAGAATGCATAGTAAAATAGCGCTGGAGGGGTTAAAAAAAAAAAAAAATTTTTTTTTTTAACTCACCATAATCCACTTGTTCGTGCAGCCCGGCATCTCTTCTGTCTTCATCTGTGAGGAAAAGGACCTTTGATGACGTCACTACGCTCGTCACATGGTCATTCACACGATCCATCACCATGGTGATGGATCATGTGATGAGCGTAGTGACGTCACCTTTTACCCAGGTCCTGAAGAAAGAAGACAGAAGAGATGTCGGCTGCGTGAACAAGTGGATTAAGGTGAGTTAATTTTTTTTATTTTTTTTAACCCCTCCAGCGCTATTGTACTGAGCATTCTGTATTCAGAATGCTATTATTTTCCCTTATAACCATGTTATAAAGGGAAAATAATAATGATCGGGTCCCCATCCCGATCGTCACCTAGCAACCATGAGTGAAAATTGCACCGCATCCGCACTTGCTTGCGATTTTCACGCAACCCCATTCATTTCTATGGGGCCTGCGTTACGTGAAAAACGCACAAAGAGGAGCATGCTGCGATTTTCACGCAACGCACAAGTGTGGAAACAAGCAGTGTATAATGAGATGGAAAAATGAATCCAACCATAGGAGGCAATATGGACAATCACAATACATTAGTAAGTGCCTTGTACTAACTTTCTCTACATGATAAATGCCATTTCCTGAAGTGAGACAACCCCTTGAAGACAACTGCCTGCATCTCTTCTGGATTTATGTGAAAGCTGTTTACATTTCAGTAAAGGTTGAATGTTAACCTGCAGCAGACCACTACCTCAATCATGTTCTACGTTTTCTGCCTTGCACCCCACAACCCTTCCAACACCAAGAGTGCCCCACCTTGCTTCAGGCAGGAGACCACTACCAGGGTGTGCATGACCCAGGAAGCTCTGCAGCAGGACCATAGCCACCATGAGTACTGCTACCACCATCCTCGCCACTCCTGTCCACTCGCACAAACCATACACAAGGAGATGCACTGAGTTAGAAGCTTGTGGGTCAGGGGAAAAAAAGCAACCCCTTCAGGACCATCACAAGTTCATTTGTGTGGAGGACATTTCATAGAAGCGATCACTTTCCTTACACAGTTCAGTCCCAGAGCTTGGATGTGGAGAACGAGGAGGGGGCAGTTCTATATAGAAGAATGCTGTAAGACGTAGACGAGGCTGACGGCCACGGAAGACAGATCTCGGCTTACGCATGAAGTTGGAGACACATTTAGAAACCAGAGAAGAGGGAGATCATCCCAGAGGCCAGGTTTAACATATAGACTTCTAGAGAAGAAGGTCCCCGTGGACACAGACAAAAATTAGAAGTGACAAGTCACAAGTGGAAGAGTGAAGAGAGTGATGAGAAGGACGCCCAAGGGAGAAGATTCCCCTTATGTGGTGTCTATTAGGGCAGGCGAAGGTCATGGCCGTCCCATCAGCATTAGACCTCATGCACATGACCGTATGAATTTTGCTGTCCGCAAAACACGGATCCACAAAAAATGAGGATGACGTCCGTGGGCATTCAGTAATTTGCGTAACGGAACAGCTGGCCCCTAATAGAACAGTCCTATCCTTGTCCGTAAGGGCTCATGCACACGAACTTATTTTCCTTCCGTGTCCGCTCCGTTTTGTTTTTTTTTGCGGACTGTGCGCGGAACCATTGATTTCAATGGGTCCGCAAAAAGAAAACAGAAGTTACTCCGTCTACATTCCGTTTCTATATGTTCGCATGTCCGTTCCGCAAAAAAAAATAAGAGCATGTCCTATTATTGTTTGCATAACGGACAAGGATAGGACTGTTCTATTAGGGGCCAGCTGTCCCGTTCCGCCAAATACGGAATGCACACGGACGTCATCCTTTTTTTTTTGTGGAATCCGTGTTTTGCAGACTGCATAATGCATACGGTCGTGTGCATGAGCCCTAAGGCGAACAATAATAGGACAAGTTCTATTTTTTTTTATTTTTTTTTGCGGAAAGGAGTTGCGGACATGAAATGAATGGTTCTTCATACGGACCACAAAAAAATAAATAAATAAAAGGAACAGACATGGAAAGAAAATACGTTTGTGTGGATGAGGGGCTATTACCCCGCTCTCCACTGACACGGAATGATAGAAGACTCCACATAGTTACATCATATTCTGAAGAATTCCTCCATTAGCCTCGGTTCACACATGACCGGTGAGCTGCAGATTTGCAAATCTGCAGCGCTGTACAGTATCCGTTTTTAGCAATTCTCATTCCCACGTGGCAGAAGAAATCAGCAGCAGGGACCGACCTGTGGTGCGGATATGAAATCTGCAGCAAGTCAGTATTAGGCTACTTTCACACTGGCGTTTTGAATTCCGTTTGTGAGATCCGTTTCAGGGCTCTCACAAACGATTCAAAACGGATCAGTTCAGCCCCAATTAGTGGCGTCGCTAGAGGGGGTGCCCCCCCCGCTGATTCTCCCAGGTGAATACTAATGCATTATGGAAGCGCTCATTAGTGTCCCGAAGGACCAGGAAGTGGTGAACGCTCTGTACTCACTACTTCCTGGTCCTCGGCTGTCGGCTGTGCAGGGCTGCGCACAGCGTGAGGGCGCTCTGCGACCTCACGCTGTGCGCGTAAGTTCACAGCACAGTCGACTGAGGAGAAAGAAAATTGCAGGCGGCGTCCAGGAGCAGGAGAGGTAAGTGTTTTTTTTATTTTATAAAAAATGTGGCTGCTGGGGGCATAATAGGGGCTAATCATGAGAGACATAATGGGGGCTAATTGGAGGCATATGGGGGCTAATTGGAGGCATATGGGAGCTAATCATGAGGCATAATGGGGGCTAATCATGAGGCAAAATGGGGGCTAATCATGAGGCAAAATGGGGGCTAATCATGAGGCATATGGGGGCTAATCATGAGGCATAATGGGGGCTAATCATGAGAGGCATAATGGGGGCTAATTTGAGGCATATGGGGGCTAATTAGAGGCATATGGGGGCTAATTAGAGGCATATGGGGGCTAATCATGAGGCATAATGGGGGCTAATCATGAGGCATAATGGGGGCTAATCATGAGGCATAATGGGGGCTAATCATGAGGCATAATGGGGGCTAATCAGAGGCATAATGGGGGCTAATTAGAGGCATATGGGGGCTAATTAGAGGCATATGGGGGCTAATCATGAGGCATAATGGGGGCTAATCATGAGGCATAATGGGGGTTAATTAGAGGCATATGGGGGCTAATTAGAGGCATATGGGGGCTAATTAGAGGCATATGGGGGCTAATCATGAGGCATAATGGGGGCTAATCATGAGGCATAATGGGGGCTAATCAGAGGCATAATGGGGGCTAATTAGAGGCATAATGGGGGCTAATTAGAGGCATAATGGCTTATAATGGGGGCTAATGAGGCATATGGGGGCTAATAAGAGGCATAATGTTGGCTAATGAGGCATAATGGCTTATAATGGGGCTAATGAGGCATAAGGGCTGATATGGGGGCTAATGAGAGGCATGGGGGCTGATATGGGGGTGATAAGAGGCATAATGAGGGCTAATAAGAGGAATAATGGGGGCTAATGAGGCATAAGGGCTTATAATGGGGGCTAATAAGAGGAATAATGGGGGCTAATGAGGCATAAGTTTATTACAACACAACCAATTGTAGTCGGTCAGACTATAATAACTAGGTAATGGGCTAAACCCTTAAATCCAAAATATACTTCACAGATAATTTACATCCTTGGAACATCATGATCATCTGATAATATACATCCTTTTGTGTGTGTAAATTAGATCAGGCATTGCAGGTGATTTACAACCATACTGTGACTACACCTGACCTTGTCCACCACATCTTCATTGCCAGTTTTTTTGCCCTCTTTGTGAGTGATAATATCTATAGGACCTATTTCTGTCTATCGGGCAAAGCTGGGCAGTCCACAATTAGGGAGGGTGACAATAGGGATATTGCATTAGATAGGAGGGAGGATAGATAGGGGCAGGGCTATTTAGGGTTTTTGACCCAGCGCTGTGTCTTTCTGCCTTGGTACCTGGCTACCTTCCATCCTGTCTCTCAATAATTATTGCTATCCCTATACATGGTCCTTTCCCATCTCCGTCCATTTTTTATAGGAGATTAGTGTAACCAGTGGTTACAAAAAAGAAGTGTCTAGTATAGAAGGGCCCATTATTTTATCTTAATACATTAATACATGTTATGTTTTAAACTTAATAAGCTACCCATTCACTGTGAAGTATATAATGAGGCATAAGGGCTGATATGGGGGCTAATGAGAGGCATGGGGGCTGATATGGGAGTGATGAGAGGCATAATGAGGGCTAATAAGAGGAATAATGGGGGCTAATGAGGCATAAGGGCTGATATGGGAGTGATGAGAGGCATAATGAGGGCTAATGAGAGGCATAATAAGTGTCATCCACAGATGCCCCCATAACAGTACGCCTGCGCACTGACAAGAGACAGAAAGAAGGGGAAATAATCCGCGGAAGCAAGCAGAGGACGGCACAGCAGACGACTGAATGGCTTCTTTTGTAAGTAAATTGTTTTATTATAAATGTATCCCTGCAGACCGCAATTCTCTAGTATTTTGTAATCTTATTTATATATACTTATTTTGTTTTTGCCCCCCCATTTTTGATTGTGGTATCTTTGTGCCCCCCCTATATATTGTTCTTAGAGTCGCCACTGGCCCCAATGCATTCTGAATGGATAAGGATCCGTTCAGATTGCATCAGTTTGGCTGCGTTCAGCCTCCATTCCGCTCTGGAGGCTGCTTGCAGCGTTTTGGTGTCCGCCTGGCGATGCGGAGCCAAACGGATCCGTCCTGTCTTACAATGTAAGTCAATGGGGACGGATCCGTTTTCACTGACACAATATGGTGCAGTTGAAAACGGATCCGTCCCCCATTGACTTTCAATGTAAGTCAGGACCGATCCGCTTTGACTTAGACTTTTTTTTAAAAGAATAATGCAAACGGATCCGTTCTGAGCGGATACAAGCGGTCGCACTATAGGTGCGGATCCGTCTGTGCAGGTGTGAAAGTAGCCTTATCCTGTGGATTACACCACTTCCAATGCAAAGAATGTAACTGCGTCTAATCTGCAGCTTTTCTGCAACAAAATCCGCACCGTGTGAATGCAACCTTTGGTGCGTTTCATTCTGTATCAGAATCCGCCCCTAATCAGTCACTTGCAGAGGTCGCAATAACGCCTGTACAAGCGTCATAGCCTCCTGTTCACGCCATTTTACCCCCTGGAAAAAGATTCATGCGTATTTTTACGCATGGTATTTCTCTAGTCAGGAGCACTGTACCAAAAGCCGCCAGGTCTGGCACACATAAAGCCCCGCCCCTCTCCCGAGAAGACCCGCCCCTCACAGACATCTTTTTTACCAGGAGCAGCTCCAGACTACATTGTGGTTACAGGACCTGTGGTGATGTCACAGTCATGTGATCAGCCGTGTGTGTGTGTGTGTGTGTGGGAGGAGTTAGGGGAACACAGGCTCCATGTAGGTTTGTGCTGGTGGAGAATGCAGAGGTACTTCATGTATGGAAGGTGTGTATAAGGCAGGGTTATACCAGTGTAACCAGTCTATTGTACAGTGGGTGCTGTGTATGGCAGCGTCAGGTGGGCGCTGTCTATGGCAGTGTCAGGTGGGGCACTGTGTATGGCAGCGTCAGGTGGGCGCTGTGTATGGCAGCTTCAGGTGGGCGCAGTGTATGGCGGCATCAGGTGGGTGCAGTGTATGGCGGCATCGGGTGGGTGCTGTGTATGGCGGCGTCAGGTGGGAGCAATGTGTATTGCGGCATCAGGTGGGCGCTGTGTATGGCGGCGTCAGGTGGGCACTGTGTATGGTGGCGTCAGGTGGGCGCTGTGTATGAAACAGTCAGGTGGGCACTTTGTATGGCGGCGTCAGGTGGGCGCAATGTGTATGGCGGTATCAGGTGGGCGCTGTGTATGGCAGCGTCAGGTGGGCTCTGTTTATGGAGGCGTCAGGTGGGCGCAGTGTATGGCGGCGTCAGGGGGGGGGGGGGGGGCGCTGTGTATGGCGGCATCAGGTGGGCGCAGTGTATGGTGGCGTCAGGTGGGTGCTGTGTATGGCGGCGTCAGGTGGGCGCTGTGTATGGCGGCGTCAGGTGGGCGCTGTGTATGGCGGCGTCAGGTGGGCACAGTGTATGGCGCCATCAGGTGGGCACTGTGTATGGCGACGTCAGGGGGGCGGGGCGCTGTGTATGGCGCCGTCAGGTGGGCACTGTGTATGGCGACGTCGGGGGGGGGGGGCGCTGTGTATGGCGGCATCAGGTGGGCGCTGTGTATGGCGGCATCAGGTGGGTGCTGTGTATGGCGGCGTCAGGTGGGCGCTGTGTATGGCGCCGTCAGGTGGGCACTGTGTATGGCGCCGTCAGGTGGGCACTGTGTATGGCGGCGTCAGGTGGGCGCTGTGTATAGCGTCGTTAGGTGGGCGCTGTGTATGGCGGCGTCAGGTGGGCACTGTGTATGGCGGCGTCAGGTGGGCACTGTGTATGGCGCTGTCAGGTGGGCGCTGTGTATGGCGGCGTCAGGTGGGCGCTGTGTATGGCGGCGTCAGGTGGGCACAGTGTATGGCGCCATCAGGTGGGCACTGTGTATGGCGACGTCAGGGGGGGGGGCGCTGTGTATGGCGCCGTCAGGTGGGCACTGTGTATGGCGACGTCGGGGGGAGGGGCGCTGTGTATGGCGGCATCAGGTGGGCGCTGTGTATGGCGGCATCAGGTGGGTGCTGTGTATGGCGGCGTCAGGTGGGCGCTGTGTATGGCGCCGTCAGGTGGGCACTGTGTATGGCGCCGTCAGGTGGGCACTGTGTATGGCGGCGTCAGGTGGGCGCTGTGTATAGCGTCGTCAGGTGGGCGCTGTGTATGGCGGCGTCAGGTGGGCGCTGTGTATGGCGGCGTCAGGTGGGCGCTGTGTATGGCGCTGTCAGGTGGGCGCTGTGTATGGCGGCGTCAGGTGGGCGCAATGTGTATGGCGCCGTCAGGTGGGCGCTGTGTATGGCGGCGTCAGGTGGGCGCTGTGTATGGCGGCGTCAGGTGGGCGCTGTGTATGGCGGCGTCAGGTGGGCGCTGTGTATGGCGCCGTCAGGTGGGCGCTGTGTATGGCGGCGTCAGGGGGGGGGCGCTGTGTATGGCAGCGTCAGGTGGGCGCTGTGTATGGCGGCGTCAGGTGGGCGCTGTGTATGGCGGCGTCAGGTGGGCGCTGTGTATGGCGGCGTCAGGTGGGCGCTGTGTATGGCGACGTCAGGTGGGCGCTGTGTATGGCGGCGTCAGGTGGGCGCTGTGTATGGCGGCGTCAGGTGGGTGCTGTGTATGGCGCCGTCAGGTGGGCGCTGTGTATGGCGCCGTCAGGTGGGCGCTGTGTATGGCGCCGTCAGGTGGGTGCTGTGTATGGCGCCGTCAGGTGGGCGCTGTGTATGGCGCCGTCAGGTGGGCGCTGTGTATGGCGCCGTCAGGTGGGCGCTGTGTATGGCGCCGTCAGGTGGGCGCTGTGTATGGCGCCGTCAGGTGGGCGCTGTGTATGGCAGTGTCAGGTGGGCGCTGTGTATGGCGCCGTCAGGTGGGCGCTGTGTATGGCGGCAGTGGTCTTATGTTTAGTGTATGATGTTGGATAAATGTAAAATTGTCTACAATTATTTCTGCATGGGAGACTAGTAATGGTTCAGCCCCATAACGTTATGTGGATGCATTATATATGTGAATTACCGCAAAATTCACACTCCTCCTCGACTAAGAATACTCCTCAAAATTGTTAAGATGAGTATTTTTACTCTTCTGGAAATAATGTATTGCGACCTCTGGTCACTTGTGAACGCAGCCTAAATCAGTTAATAGGAAAATCCAAATAAATGAATGAGATTAGAAGTGATACGTGTCTGCAGCTCAGTCTGCTGATAACAGGACGTAATTACAGCGTTTACTGGGGGCTGCGAAATAATCGTTACCACCAGAATAACTCGCTGAAGTACCTCCAGCCTCAGGAAATCACAGACACGAGAGAAGCCGCTACTTCTATGGACTGTCCAGGAATCTCTAGACGTTAGCAAATCTGTCACTGGTTCAGGATGTGTTAGAAAAGGAGCATTCAGAAATGGATGAAAAGATAAAATATGGGCTTACTGTATATGGTAAAAAGATAGACAGATAGATGGATAGATAGACGGACGGACATTTAGATATTTGAGAAAGAATGATAGAAAGAAAGAAAGAAAGAAAGAAAGAAAGAAAGAAAGAAAGAAAGAAAGAAAGAAAGAAAGAAAGAAAGAAAGAAAGAAAGAAAGATATGAGATAGATAGATAGATAGATAGATAGATAGATAGATAGATAGATAGATAGATAGATAGATAGATAGATAGATAGATAGATAGATATGGGATAGATATTTTTTTATATTTTTTTTAAATTATTTATATTTATAATGTTCATATTATAAATATAAATAATTTAAAAAAAATAAAAAAAATATAATGAAACAATAATATAAAAATTATGATAACAATTACATGTATTTAATAATAGTAACAATACAATATTATTATTATTATTAATAATTAATCAAATAGCCTGCACTCACTTACCTACAAGTAACAGGAAGAAGCCAGCCCCATAGTCCACCAGAGGATGTAAGGTGGAAGCATACTTGTCCTCCATCCTCGGCTGCTGCAGGAAACTTTAAGCCATTAGCTGTAGCAGTGCGCTCATGGTCCTGCCGGCTGTGTGTGAGCTCAGTGAGGAGGGATGTGCAGAGGCTGACCACAGGAATGAGGAGGCTGCCCCACACCATGGTAACTGGGACAGCTGGAGCGCCCAATCACAGCAGGCACCCTGTGCTACTACTACTCCTAGCCGGACAAAGCAGTCTTGACAGATATTAGGCGGCATACCGCTCTGCAGGTGCTTGCTATGTCAGGACATTAGGTCGCCTGGTTTAGAAAACGCTTTATCAGATACCCAGTTATCAGAGTTTATAGAGGAGGGACGTTATGAGGATTAGATAAAACTAATACTTTATTAAATATACAAAAATTATAGAGGAAAGGAAACCTACTAACTATATAAAAAATCTAAGTGACCAGAGTGTATCCGCAATTCCTGTGGCGGATCGAAGTGACACAAGAAGGACCACGATCCGTGATACCACCAAGGTGTGGAGACGGTCACTAAGAGATCCACTTCAGGTGCACTATGGTTGATTATATAACCATGCCTCGGCTATGGTAATCTATGCACAACCCAAATTGTGCACCGTGGCACGGACAAGGTGCTCAGCTCACTCACCCAGTATGGATAGCCCTGGACTAGATTTAATATTTGACTAATCCATTGATAAACATCTACCCTTAAGGATCCGACATGAATCAAGAACCACCTGTCATGGAGATAAACCAGATGTCTGATTGTCGGCCCTTAGAGCACGAATTAAGGGACACTAGCTACCTGGGTGTGAGCAAGAGGAAGCTTGAGTGCACCTGTTCACATATGGCAGAGGGCTGAGAAACCGCAGACCACTACTGCCATGTAAACGCCATTCAAGCGACCATCAAAAAATATATAAGTCTGCCCCCACTAATTGCTAGACGCGTTTCGCCGTACTCTGGCTCGTCAGGAGCACAAGTTGTGGGTAAAGAGACAAACAAACAGATCAGCTGCTACTAGCCTCCATGACAGAGGCTGTGTGCAGAGAAGCAGTGCACAGGGAGGCTGTATGCAGAGAAGCAGTGCACAGGGAGGCTGTGTGCAGAGAAGTAGTGTACAGGGAGGCTGTGTGCAGAGAAGCAGTGTACAGGGAGGCTGTATGCAAAGCAGCAGTGTACAGGGAGGCTGTGTGCAGAGAAGCAGTGTACAGGGAGGCTGTATGCAGAGAAGCAGTGCACAGGGAGGCTGTGTGCAGAGAAGCAGTGTACAGGGAGGCTGTATGCAGAGAAGCAGTGTACAAGGAGGCTGTGTGCAGAGAAGCAGTGTACAGGGAGGCTGTGTGCAGAGAAGCAGTGCACAGGGAAGCTGTGTGCAGAGAAGCAGTGTACAGGGAGGTTGTGTGCAGAGAAGCAGTGCACAGGGAGGCTGTGTGCAGAGAAGCAGTGTACAAGGAGGCTGTGTGCAGAGAAGCAGTGTACAGGGAGGCTGTATGCAGAGAAGCAGTGCACAGGGAGGCTGTGTGCAGAGAAGCAGTGTACAGAGAGGCTGTGTGCAGAGAAGCAGTGCACAGGGAGGCTGTGTGCAGAGAAGCAGTGTACAGGGAGGCTGTGTGCAGAGAAGCAGTTTACAAGGAGGCTGTGTGCAGAGAAGCAGTGCACAGGGAGGCTGTAGGCAGAGAAGCAGTGTACAGGGAGGCTGTGTGCAGAGAAGCAGTGTACAGGGAGGCTGTGTGCAGAGAAGCAGTGTACAGGGAGGCTGTATGCAGAGAAGCACTGTACAGGGAGGCTGTGTGCAGAGAAGCAGTGCACAGGGAGGCTGTAGGCAGAGAAGCAGTGCACAGGGAGGCTATGTGCAGAGAAGCAGTGTACAGGGAGGCTGTGTGCAAAGAAGCAGTGTACAGGGAGGCTGTGTGCAGAGAAGCAGTGTACAGGGAGGCTGTGTGCAGAGAAGCAGTGTACAGGGAGGCTGTATGCAGAGAAGCAGTGTACAGGGAGGCTGTATGCAGAGAAGCACTGTACAGGGAGGTTGTGTTCAGAGAAAAACAGTACAGGGAGGATGTCGGCAGAGAAGCAGTGTACAGGGAGGCTGTATGCAGAGAAGCAGTGTACAGGGAGGCTGTGTGCAGAGAAGCAGTGCACAGGGAGGCTGTAGGCAGAGAAGCAGTGCAGAGGGAGGCTATGTGCAGAGAAGCAGTGTACAGGGAGGCTGTGTGCAGAGAAGAACTGTACAGGGAGGCTGTATGCAGAGAAGCAGTGTACAGGGAGGCTGTATGCAGAGAAGCAGTGTACAGGGAGGCTGTGTGCAGAGAAGCAGTGCACAGGGAGGCTGTGTGCAGAGAAGCAGTGTACAGGGAGGCTGTGTGCAGAGAAGCAGTGTACAGGGAGGCTGTGTGTAGAGAAGCAGTGTACAGGGAGGCTGTGTGCAGAGAAGCAGTGAACAGGGAGGCTGTAGGCAGAGAAGCAGTGCACAGGGAGGCTGTAGGCAGAGAAGCAGTGTACAGGGAGGCTGTATGCAGAGTACTGTACAGGGAGGCTGTATGCAGAGAAGCAGTGTACATGGAGGCTGTATGCAGAGTACTGTACAGGGAGGCTGTATGCAGAGAAGCAGTGTACATGGAGGCTGTGTGAAGAGAAGCAGTGCACAGGGAGGCTGTGTGCAGAGAAGCAGTGCACAGGGTGGTTGTATGCACAGAAGCAGTGTACAGGGAGGCTGTGTGCAGAGAAGCAGTGTACAGGGATGCTGTGTGCAGTGAAGCAGTGTACAGGGAGGTTGTGTGCAGAGAAGCAGTGTACAGGGAGGCTATATGCAGAGAAGCAGTGTCCAGGGAGGCTGTATGCAGAGAAGCAGTGTCCAGGGAGGCTGTGTGCTGAGAAGCAGTGTACAGGGAGGCTGTATGCAAAGAAGCAGTGTCCAGGGAGGCTGTATGCAGAGAAGCAGTGTCCAGGGAGGCTGTGTGCAGAGAAGCAGTGTACAGGGAGGCTGTGTTCAAAGAAGAACTGTACAGGGAGGATGTGTGCAGAGAAGCAGTGTACAGGAAGGCTGTGTGCAGAGAAGCAGTGCAAAGGGAGGCTGTAGGCAGAGAAGCAGTGTACAGGGAGGCTGTAGGCAGAGAAGCAGTGTACAGGGAGGCTGTGTGCAGAGAAGCAGTGTACAGGGAGGCTGTGTGCAGAGAAGCAGTGTACAGGGAGGCTGTGTGCAGAGAAGCAGTGTACAGGGAGGCTGTATGCAGAGAAGCAGTGTACAGGGAGTCTGTGTTCAAAGAAGAACTGTACAGGGAGGATGTGTGCATAGAAGCAGTGTACAGGGAGGCTGTGTGCAGAGAAGCAGTGTACAGGGAGGCTGTGTGCAGAGAAGCAGTGTACAGGGAGGCTGTGTGCAGAGAAGTACTGTACAGGGAGGCTGTGTGCAGAGAAGCAGTGCACAGGGAGGCTGTGTGCAGAGAAGCAGTGTACAGGGAGGCTGTGTGCAGAGAAGCAGTGTACAGGGAGGCTGTATGCAGAGAAGCAGTGTACAGGGAGGCTGTGTGCAGAGAAGCAGTGGACAGGGAGGCTGTATGCAGAGAAGCAGTGTACAGGGAGGCTGTGTGCAGAGAAGCAGTGTACAGGGAGGCTGTGTGCAGAGAAGTACTGTACAGGGAGGCTGTGTGCAGAGAAGCAGTGCACAGGGAGGCTGTGTGCAGAGAAGCAGTGTACAGGGAGGTTGTGTGCAGAGAAGCAGTGGACAGGGAGGCTGTATGCAGAGAAGCAGTGTACAGGGAGGCTGTATGCAGAGAAGCAGTGTACAGGGAGGCTGTGTGCAGAGAAGCAGTGGACAGGGAGGCTGTATGCAGAGAAGCAGTGTACAGGGAGGCTGTGTGCAGAGAAGCAGTGTACAGGGAGGCTGTGTGCAGAGAAGCAGTGTACAGGGAGGCTGTGTGCAGAGAAGCAGTGTACAGGGAGGCTGTGTGCAGAGAAGCAGTGTACATGGAGGCTGTGTGCAGAGAAGCAGTGCACAGGGAGGCTGTAGGCAGAGAAGCAGTGCACAGGGAGGCTGTAGGCAGAGAAGCAGTGTACAGGGAGGCTGTGTGCAGAGAAGCAGTGTACAGGGAGGCTGTGTGCAGAGAAGCAGTGTACAGGGAGGCTGTATGCAGAGAAGCAGTGGACAGGGAGGCTGTGTGCAGAGAAGCAGTGTACACGGGGGCTGTGTGCAGAGAAGCAGTGCACAGGGAGGCTGTAGGCAGAGAAGCAGTGTACAGGGAGGCTGTGTGCAGAGAAGTACTCTACAGGGATGCAGTGTGCAGGTAAGTAGTATGCAGATAAGTATTGTGCAGAGAAGTATTATGCAGGGATGCAGGTTGCAGAGAAGCTGTGACTGCCATGGCACTGGTGGTGAGGGCAGACCTGGCACTGAGCAGTTTCGGCTGCTTGCTGTGACACTGACTCAGCGCCTATAGCCTTCACAAAGGGGGTTTAGATGTCAGCAAATGTTTGATTTCCCTATAGCAGAATATAGGGGAATGAAAGCATAGCATTACAGCTAATGAAGTCATTGGTCTTTGTGTATTTGCTGCGATGTAGTCCTCCAGAGCTATGCTTTTCTCCTGCCCATTGATGGAGCTCCCAAATCAGGGCCCTCCTCTATAAATCAAATATAGGTAGACGTTCCACAATCAATAAATAATATCACTGTAGTTAGGAACGTTATGAGGATTAGATAAAACTAATACTTTATTAAATATACAAAAATTATAGAGGAAAGGAAACCTACTAACTATATAAAAAATCAAAGTGACCAGAGTGTATCTGCAATTCCTGTGGCGGATCGAGGTGACACATGAAGGACCACGATCTGTGATACCACTAAGGTGTGGAGACGTTCACTAAGGCCTCCTGCACACGACCGTTGTGTGCACCCGTGGCCGTTGTGCCGTTTTCCGTTTTTTTTCCACGGACCCATTGACTTTCAATGGGTCCGTGGAAAAATCGGAAAATTCACCGTTTTGCAGCCGCATCCGTGATCCGTGTTTCCTGTCCGTCCAAAAAATATGACCTGTCCTATTTTTTGGACGGAAAACGGTTCACGGACCCATTCAATTCAATGGGTCCGTGAAAGAACACGGATGCACACAAGATTGGCATCCGCGTCTGTGATCCATGGCCGTAGGTTACTTTCATACAGACGGATCCGAAGATCCGTCTGCATAAAAGCTTTTTCAGAGATGAGTTTTCACTTAGTGAAAACTCATATCCAACAGTATATTCTAACACAGAGGCGTTCCCATAGTGATGGGGAAGCTTCTAGTTAGAATATACTACGAACTGTGTACATGACTGCCCCCTGCTGCCTGGCAGCACCCGATCTCTTACAGGGAGCTGTGAGCCGCACAATTAACCCCTCAGGTGCTGCACCTGAGGGGTTAATTGTACATATCATAGCCCCCTATAAGAGATCAGGGGCTGCCAGGCAGCAGGGGGCAGACCCCCCCTCCCTCCCCAGTTTTAATTTCATTGGTGGCCAGTGAGGCCCCCCCGCCCCCCTCCCTCCATCTATTGTAATATCATTGGTGGCCAGTGTGCGGCCTCCCCCGCCCCCCCCCTCCCTTTATTGTATTATCATTGGTGGCCAGTGTGCGGCCCCCCCTGCCCCCCTCCCTCCCTCTATTGGAATAGCATTGGTGGCCAGTGTGCGGCCACCCCCGGCCCCCCCTCCCTCTATTGTATTATCATTGGTGGCCAGTGTGCGGCCCCCCTGGCCCCCCTCTATTGTGTTAATATCATTAGTGGCCAGTGTGCGGCCTCCCCCCCACCCACGATCATTGGTGGCAGCGGAGAGTTCCGATCGGAGTCCCAGTTTAATCGCTGGGGCTCCGATCGGTAACCATGGCAACCAGGACGCTACTGCAGGCCTGGTTGCCATGGTTACTTAGCAATATTACAATATTAGAAGCATCATACTTACCTGCTGCGCTCTCTGTGACCGGCCGGGAGCTCCTCCTACTGGGAAGTGAAAGATTATTAAGCAATGCGCCGCACAGACCTGTCACTTACCAGTAGGAGGAGCTCCCGGCAGGACACAGACAGCGCAGCAGGTAAGTATGATGCTTCTAATATTGTAATATGGCTAAGTAACCATGGCAACCAGGCCTGCAGTAGCGTCCTGGTTGCCATGGTTACCGATCAGAGCCCCAGCGATTAAACTGGGACTCCGATCGGAACTCTCCGCTGCCACCAATGATGGGGGGGGAGGGGAGGCAGCACACTGGCCACCAATGATATTAACACAATAGAGGGGGGGCCGCACACTGGCCACCAATGATAATACAATAGAGGGAGGGAGGGGGGCCGGGGGAGGCCGCACACTGGCCACCAATGATAATACAATAGAGAGAGGGGGGGAGGGGGGGCGGGGGGGCCGCACTGGCCACCAATGATAAAACAATAGAGGGAGGGGGGGCGGGGGGCACCTGAGGGGTTAATTGTGCGGATCACAGCCCCCTGTAAGATATAGGGTGCTGCCAGGCAGCAGGGGGCAGTCATGTACCCAGTTCGTAGTATATTCTAACTAGAAGCGTCCCTATCACCATGGGAATGGCTCTGTGTTAGAATATACTGTCGGATATGATTTTCACGATGTAACTCAAATCCGATGGCATATTCTAACATAGAGGCGTTCCCATGGTGATGGGGACGCTTCAAGTTAAAATATACCATCGGATTGGAGAAAACTCCGATCCTATGGTATATTAACTCCTGATTTTACATTGAAAGTCAATGGGGGACGGATCCGTTTGCAATTGCACCATATTGTGTCAACGTCAAACGGATCCGTCCCCATTGACTTGCATTGTAAGTCAGCACGGATCCGTTTGGCTCCGCACGGCCAGGCGGACACCAAAACGACTTTTTTTTTCATGTCCGTGGATCCTCCAAAAATCAAGGAAGACCCACGGACGAAAAAACGGTCATGGATCACGGATAAACGGAACCCGTTTTTGCGGACCGCAGAAAAAAATGGTCGTGTGCAGGAGACCTAGGAGATCCACTTCAGGTGCACTATGGTTGATTATATAACAATGCCTCGGCTATGGTAATCTATGCACAACCCAAATTGTGCACCGTGGCACGGACAAGGTGCTCAGCTCACTCACCCAGTATGGATGGCCCTGGACTAGATTTTATATTTGACTAATCCATTGATAAACATCTACCCTTAGGATCCGACATGAATCAAGAACCACCTGTCATGGATATGAACCAGATGTCTGATTGTCGGCCCTTAGAGCACGAATTAAGGGACACTAGCTACCTGGGTGTGAGCAAGAGGAAGCTTGAGTGCATCTGTTCACATATGGCAGAGGGCTGAGAAACCGCAGACCACTACTGCCATGTAAACGCCATTCAAGAGACCATCAAAAAATATATAAGTCTGCCCCCACTAATTGCTAGACGCGTTTCGCCGTACTCTGGCTCGTCAGGAGCACAAGTTGTGGGTAAAGAGACAAACAAACAGATCAGCTGCTACTGGCCTCCATGACAAAGGCTGTGTGCAGAGAAGCAGTGCACAGGGAGGCTGTATGCAGAGAAGCAGTGCACAGGGAGGCTGTAGGCAGAGAAGCAGTGCACAAGGAGGTTGTATGCAGAGAAGCAGTGTACAGGGAGGCTGTGTACAGAGAAGCAGTGTACAGGGAGGCTGTATGCAGAGAAGCAGTGTATAGGGAGGCTGTATGCAGAGAAGCAGTGCACAGGGAGGCTGTGTGCAGAGAAGCAGTGCACAGGGAGGCTGTATGCAGAGAAGCAGTGTACAAGGAGGCTGTGTGCAGAGAAGCAGTGTATAGGGAGGCTGTATGCAGAGAAGCAGTGGACAGGGAGGCTGTATGCAGAGAAGCAGTGTACAGGGAGGCTGTGTGCAGAGAAGCAGTGTACAGGGAGGCTGTGTGCAGAGAAGCAGTGCACAGGGAGGCTGTATGCAGAGAAGCAGTGTACAGGGAGGCTGTATGCAGAGAAGCAGTGTACAGAGAGGCTGTGTGCAGAGAAGCAGTGTACAGGGAGGCTGTATGCAGAGAAGCAGTGTACAGGGAGGCTGTGTTTAAATAAGAACTGTACAGGAAGGCTGTGTGCAGAGAAGCAGTGTACAGGGAGGCTGTGTGCAGAGAAGCAGTGTACAGGGAGGCTGTGTGCAGAGAAGCAGTGTACAGGGAGGCTGTATGCAGAGAAGCAGTGTACAGGGAGGCTGTGTTCAAAGAAGAACTGTACAGGGAGGATGTGTGCATAGAAGCAGTGTACAGGGAGGCTGTGTGCAGAGAAGCAGTGTACAGGGAGGCTGTGTGCAGAGAAGCAGTGTACAGGGAGGCTGTGTTCAGAGAAGTACTGTACAGGAAGGCTGTGTGCAGAGAAGCAGTGCACAGGGAGGCTGTGTGCAGACAAGCAGTGTACAGGGAGGCTGTGTGCAGAGAAGCAGTGGACAGGGAGGCTGTATGCAGAGAAGCAGTATACACGGAGGCTGTATGCAGAGAAGCAGTGTACAGGGAGGCTGTGTGCAGCGAAGCGGTGGACAGGGAGGCTGTATGCAGAGAAGCAGTGTACAGGGAGGCTGTGTGCAGAGAAGCAGTGGACAGGGAGGCTGTATGCAGAGAAGCAGTGTACAGGGAGGCTGTGTACAGGGAGTCTTTTTGCAGAGAAGCAGTGTACAGGGAGGCTGTGTGCAGAGAAGCAGTGTACAGGGAGGCTGTGTGCAGAGAAGCAGTGTACAGGGAGGCTGTGTGCAGAGAAGCAGTGTACATGGAGGCTGTGTGCAGAGAAGCAGTGCACAGGGAGGCTGTAGGCAGAGAAGCAGTGTACAGGGAGGCTGTGTGCAGAGAAGCAGTGTACAAGGAGGCTGTGTGCAGAGAAGCAGTGTACAGGGAGGCTGTATGCAGAGAAGCAGTGGACAGGGAGGCTGTGTGCAGAGAAGCAGTGTACACGGAGGCTGTGTGCAGAGAAGCAGTGCACAGGGAGGCTGTAGGCAGAGAAGCAGTGTACAGGGAGGCTGTGTGCAGAGAAGTACTCTACAGGGATGCAGTGTGCAGGTAAGTAGTATGCAGATAAGTATTGTGCAGAGAAGTATTATGCAGGGATGCAGGTTGCAGAGAAGCTGTGACTGCCATGGCACTGGTGGTGAGGGCAGACCTGGCACTGAGCAGTTTCGGCTGCTTGCTGTGACACTGACTCAGCGCCTATAGCCTTCACAAAGGGGGTTTAGATGTCAGCAAATGTTTGATTTCCCTATAGCAGAATATAGGGGAATGAAAGCATAGCATTACAGCTAATGAAGTCATTGGTCTTTGTGTATTTGCTGCGATGTAGTCCTCCAGAGCTATGCTTTTCTCCTGCCCATTGATGGAGCTCCCAAATCAGGGCCCTCCTCTATAAATCAAATATAGGTAGACGTTCCACCATCAATAAATAATATCACTGTAGTTAGGAACGTTATGAGGATTAGATAAAACTAATACTTTATTAAATATACAAAAATTATAGAGGAAAGGAAACCTACTAACTATATAAAAAATCAAAGTGACCAGAGTGTATCTGCAATTCCTGTGGCGGATCGAGGTGACACAAGAAAGACCACGATCTGTGATACCACTAAGGTGTGGAGACGTTCACTAAGGCCTCCTGCACACGACCGTTGTGTGCACCCGTGGCCGTTGTGCCGTTTTCCGTTTTTTTTCCACGGACCCATTGACTTTCAATGGGTCCGTGGAAAAATCGGAAAATGCACAGTTTTGCAGCCGCATCCGTGATCCGTGTTTCCTGTCCGTCCAAAAAATATGACCTGTCCTATTTTTTGGACGGAAAACGGTTCACGGACCCATTCAATTCAATGGGTCCGTGAAAGAACACGGATGCACACAAGATTGGCATCCGCGTCTGTGATCCATGGCCGTAGGTTACTTTCATACAGATGGATCCGAAGATCCGTCTGCATAAAAGCTTTTTCAGAGATGAGTTTTCACTTCGTGAAAACTCATATCCAACAGTATATTCTAACACAGAGGCGTTCCCATAGTGATGGGGAAGCTTCTAGTTAGAATATACTACGAACTGTGTACATGACTGCCCCCTGCTGCCTGGCAGCACCCGATCTCTTACAGGGAGCTGTGAGCCGCACAATTAACCCCTCAGGTGCTGCACCTGAGGGGTTAATTGTACATATCATAGCCCCCTATAAGAGATCAGGGGCTGCCAGGCAGCAGGGGGCAGACCCCCCTCCCTCCCCAGTTTTAATTTCATTGGTGGCCAGTGAGGCCCCCCCGCCCCCCCTCCCTCCATCTATTGTAATATCATTGGTGGCCAGTGTGCGGCCTCCCCCGCCCCCCCCCCCTCCCTTTATTGTATTATCATTGGTGGCCAGTGTGCGGCCCCCCCTGCCCCCCCTCCCTCCCTCTATTGGAATAGCATTGGTGGCCAGTGTGCGGCCACCCCCGACCCCCCCTCCCTCTATTATATTATCATTGGTGGCCAGTGTGCGGCCCCCCTGGCCCCCCTCTATTGTGTTAATATCATTAGTGGCCAGTGTGCGGCCTCCCCCCCACCCACGATCATTGGTGGCAGCGGAGAGTTCCGATCGGAGTCCCAGTTTAATCGCTGGGGCTCCGATCGGTAACCATGGCAACCAGGACGCTACTGCAGGCCTGGTTGCCATGGTTACTTAGCAATATTACAATATTAGAAGCATCATACTTACCTGCTGCGCTCTCTGTGACCGGCCGGGAGCTCCTCCTACTGGGAAGTGAAAGATTATTAAGCAATGCGCCGCACAGACCTGTCACTTACCAGTAGGAGGAGCTCCCGGCAGGACACAGACAGCGCAGCAGGTAAGTATGATGCTTCTAATATTGTAATATGGCTAAGTAACCATGGCAACCAGGCCTGCAGTAGCGTCCTGGTTGCCATGGTTACCGATCAGAGCCCCAGCGATTAAACTGGGACTCCGATCGGAACTCTCCGCTGCCACCAATGATGGGGGGGGAGGGGAGGCCGCACACTGGCCACCAATGATATTAACACAATAGAGGGGGGGCCGGGGGGGGCCACACACTGGCCACCAATGATAATACAATAGAGGGAGGGAGGGGGGCCGGGGGAGGCCGCACACTGGCCACCAATGATAATACAATAGAGAGAGGGGGGGGGGGGGGGGGGGGGGGCCGCACTGGCCACCAATGATAAAACAATAGAGGGAGGGGGGGGGGGGGGCACCTGAGGGGTTAATTGTGCGGATCACAGCCCCCTGTAAGATATAGGGTGCTGCCAGGCAGCAGGGGGCAGTCATGTACCCAGTTCGTAGTATATTCTAACTAGAAGCGTCCCTATCACCATGGGAATGGCTCTGTGTTAGAATATACTGTCGGATATGATTTTCACGATGTAACTCAAATCCGATGGCATATTCTAACATAGAGGCGTTCCCATGGTGATGGGGACGCTTCAAGTTAAAATATACCATCGGATTGGAGAAAACTCCGATCCTATGGTATATTAACTCCTGATTTTACATTGAAAGTCAATGGGGGACGGATCCGTTTGCAATTGCACCATATTGTGTCAACGTCAAACGGATCCGTCCCCATTGACTTGCATTGTAAGTCAGCACGGATCCGTTTGGCTCCGCACGGCCAGGCGGACACCAAAACGACTTTTTTTTTCATGTCCGTGGATCCTCCAAAAATCAAGGAAGACCCACGGACGAAAAAACGGTCATGGATCACGGATAAACGGAACCCGTTTTTGCGGACCGCAAAAAAAAATGGTCGTGTGCAGGAGACCTAGGAGATCCACTTCAGGTGCACTATGGTTGATTATATAACCATGCCTCGGCTATGGTAATCTATGCACAACCCAAATTGTGCACCGTGGCACGGACAAGGTGCTCAGCTCACTCACCCAGTATGGATGGCCCTGGACTAGATTTAATATTTGACTAATCCATTGATAAACATCTACCCTTAAGGATCCGACATGAATCAAGAACCACCTGTCATGGATATGAACCAGATGTCTGATTGTCGGCCCTTAGAGCACGAATTAAGGGACACTAGCTACCTGGGTGTGAGCAAGAGGAAGCTTGAGTGCACCTGTTCACATATGGCAGAGGGCTGAGAAACCGCAGACCACTACTGCCATGTAAACGCCATTCAAGAGACCATCAAAAAATATATAAGTCTGCCCCCACTAATTGCTAGACGCGTTTCGCCGTACTCTGGCTCGTCAGGAGCACAAGTTGTGGGTAAAGAGACAAACAAACAGATCAGCTGCTACTGGCCTCCATGACAAAGGCTGTGTGCAGAGAAGCAGTGCACAGGGAGGCTGTATGCAGAGAAGCAGTGCACAGGGAGGCTGTAGGCAGAGAAGCAGTGCACAAGGAGGTTGTATGCAGAGAAGCAGTGTACAGGGAGGTTGTGTGCAGAGAAGCAGTGTACAGGGAGGCTGTATGCAGAGAAGCAGTGTACAGGGAGGCTGTGTACAGAGAAGCAGTGCACAGGGAGGCTGTATGCAGAGAAGCAGTGTATAGGGAGGCTGTATGCAGAGAAGCAGTGCACAGGGAGGCTGTGTGCAGAGAAGCAGTGCACAGGGAGGCTGTATGCAGAGAAGCAGTGTACAGGGAGGCTGTATGCAGAGAAGCAGTGTACAGGGAGGCTGTGTGCAGAGAAGCAGTGTACAGGGAGGCTGTATGCAGAGAAGCAGTGTACAGGGAGGCTGTGTTTAAATAAGAACTGTACAGGGAGGCTGTGTGCAGAGAAGCAGTGTACAGGGAGGCTGTGTGCAGAGAAGCAGTGCACAGGGAGGCTGTGTGCAGAGAAGCAGTGTATAGGGAGGCTGTGTGCAGAGAAGCAGTGTACAGGGAGGTTGTATGCAGAGAAGCAGTGCATAGAGAGGCTGTGTGCAGAGAAGCAGTGCACAGGGAGGCTGTGTGCAGAGAAGCAGTGCACAGGGAGGCTGTGTGCAGAGAAGCTGTGTACAGGGAGGCTGTGTGCAGAGAAGCAGTGCACAGGGAGGCTGTGTGCAGAGAATCAGTGTATAGGGAGGCTGTGTGCAGAGAAGCAGTGTACAGGGAGGTTGTATGCAGAGAAGCAGTGCATAGAGAGGCTGTGTGCAGAGAAGCAGTGCACAGGGAGGCTGTGTGCAGAGAAGCAGTGTACAGGGAGGCTGTGTGCAGAGAAGCTGTGTACAGGGAGGCTGTGTGCAGAGAAGCAGTGTACAGGGAGGCTGTGTGCAGAGAAGCAGTGTACAGGGAGGCTGTGTGCAGAGAAGCAGTGCACAGGGAGGCTGTATGCAGAGAAGCAGTGCACAGGGAGGCTGTATGCAGAGAAGCAGTGTACAGGGAGGCTGTGTACAGAGAAGCAGTGCACAGGGAGGCTGTATGCAGAGAAGCAGTGTATAGGGAGGCTGTATGCAGAGAAGCAGTGCACAGGGAGGCTGTGTGCAGAGAAGCAGTGCACAGGGAGGCTGTATGCAGAGAAGCAGTGTACAGGGAGGCTGTATGCAGAGAAGCAGTGTACAGGGAGGCTGTGTTTAAATAAGAACTGTACAGGGAGGCTGTGTGCAGAGAAGCAGTGTACAGGGAGGCTGTGTGCAGAGAAGCAGTGCACAGGGAGGCTGTGTGCAGAGAAGCAGTGTACAGGGAGGCTGTGTGCAGAGAAGCAGTGCACAGGGAGGCTGTGTGCAGAGAAGCAGTGTACAGGGAGGCTGTGTTCTAGTAAGAACTGTACAGGGAGGCTGTGTGCAGAGAAGCAGTGTACAGGGAGGCTGTATACAGAGAAGCAGTTTACAGGGAGGCTGTTTGCAGAGAAGCAGTGCACAGAGAGGCTGTGTGCAGAGAAGCAGTGTACAGGGAGGCTGTGTGCAGAGAAGCAGTGTACAGGGAGGCTGTGTGCAGAGAAGCAGTGTACAGGGAGGCTGTATGCAGAGAAGCAGTGGACAGGGAGGCTGTATGCAGAGAAGCAGTGGACAGGGAGGCTGTGTGCAGAGAAGCAGTGTACATGGAGTCTGTGTGCAGAGAAGCAGTGTACAGTGAGGCTATGTGCAGAGAAGCAGTGTACAGGGAGGCTGTGTGCAGAGAAGTACTGTACAGGGAGGCTGTAGGCAGAGAAGCAGTGTACAGGGAGGCTGTGTGCAGAGAAGCAGTGTACAGGGAGGCTGTGTGCAGAGAAGCAGTGTACAGGGAGGCTGTGTGCAGAGAAGTAGTGTACAGGGAGGCTGTATGCAGAGAAGCAGTGTACAGGGAGGCTGTGTTCAGAGAAGC
Source organism: Bufo bufo (assembly GCF_905171765.1). Classification (NCBI taxonomy): domain Eukaryota; kingdom Metazoa; phylum Chordata; class Amphibia; order Anura; family Bufonidae; genus Bufo; species Bufo bufo. The sequence continues at coordinate 56,872,215 of NC_053392.1, forward strand.
AGTGCACAGGGAGGCTGTATGCAGAGAAGCAGTGCACAGGGAGGCTGTGTGCAGAGAAGCAGTGCACAGGGAGGCTGTGTGCAGAGAAGCAGTGCACAGGGAGGCTGTGTGCAGAGAAGCAGTGCACAGGGAGGCTGTGTGCAGAGAAGCAGTGCACAGGGAGGCTGTGTGCAGAGAAGCAGTGCACAGGGAGGCTGTGTGCAGAGAAGCAGTGTACAGGGAGGCTGTGTTCTAGTAAGAACTGTACAGGGAGGCTGTGTGCAGAGAAGCAGTGTACAGGGAGGCTGTATACAGAGAAGCAGTTTACAGGGAGGCTGTGTGCAGAGAAGCAGTGCACAGAGAGGCTGTGTGCAGAGAAGCAGTGTACAGGGAGGCTGTGTGCAGAGAAGCAGTGTACAGGGAGGCTGTGTGCAGAGAAGCAGTGTACAGGGAGGCTGTATGCAGAGAAGCAGTGTACAGGGAGGCTGTATGCAGAGAAGCAGTGGACAGGGAGGCTGTGTGCAGAGAAGCAGTGGACATGGAGTCTGTGTGCAGAGAAGCAGTGTACAGGGAGGCTATGTGCAGAGAAGCAGTGTACAGGGAGGCTGTGTGCAGAGAAGTACTGTACAGGGAGGCTGTAGGCAGAGAAGCAGTGTACAGGGAGGCTGTGTGCAGAGAAGCAGTGTACAGGGAGGCTGTGTGCAGAGAAGCAGTGTACAGGGAGGCTGTGTGCAGAGAAGTAGTGTACAGGGAGGCTGTATGCAGAGAAGCAGTGTACAGGGAGGCTGTGTTCAGAGAAGCAGTGCACAGGGAGGCTGTATGCAGAGAAGCAGTGCACAGGGAGGCTGTGTGCAGAGAAGCAGTGCACAGGGAGGCTGTGTGCAGAGAAGCAGTGCACAGGGAGGCTGTGTGCAGAGAAGCAGTGCACAGGGAGGCTGTGTGCAGAGAAGCAGTGCACAGGGAGGCTGTGTGCAGAGAAGCAGTGCACACGAAGGCTGTGTACAGAGAAGCAGTGCACAGGGAGGCTGTGTGCAGAGAAGCAGTGTACAGGGAGGCTGATGTTAAAAACTGAGACTTTGGCCAATATATTCCAGTCAGGAATTAAATGTTACTATGTTTTTATTGAACACACCATGTAAACATTCACAGTGCAGGTGGAAAAAGTATGTGAACCCCTAGATTAATGACAACTCCAAGAACTAATTGGAGTGAGGTGTCAGCCAACTGGAGTCCAATCAATGAGATGAGATTGGAGGTGTTGGTTACAGCTGCCCTGCCCTATAAAAAACACACACCAGTTCTGGGTTTGCTTTTCACAAGAAGCATTGCCTGATGTGAATGATGCCTCGCACAAAAGAGCTCTAAGAAGACCTACGATTAAGAATTGTTGACTTGCATAAAGCTTGAAAGGGTTATAAAAGTATCTCCAAAAGCCTTGCTGTTCATCAGTCCACGGTAAGACAAATTGTCTAGAAATGGAGAAAGTTCAGCACTGCTGCTACTCTCCCTAGGAGTGGCCGTCCTGTAAAGATGACTGCAAGAGCACAGCGCAGACTGCTCAATGAGGTGAAGAAGAATCCTAGAGTGTCAGCTAAAGACTTACAAAAGTCTCTGGCATATGCTAACATCCCTGTTAGCGAATCTACGATACGTAAAACACTGAACAAGAATGGATTTCATGGGAGGATACCACAGAGGAAGCCACTGCTGTCCAAAAAAAAACATTGCTGCATGTTTACAGTTTTCACAAGAGCACCTGGATGTTCCACAGCAGTACTGGCAAAATATTCTGTGGACAGATGAAACCAAAGTTGAGTTATTTGGAAGAAACACACAACACTATGTGTGGAGAAAAAGAGGCACAGCACACCAACATCAAAACCTCATCCCAACTGTGAAGTATGGTGGTGGGGGCATCATGGATTGGGGCTGCTTTGCTGCGTCAGGGCCTGGACGGATTGCTATCATCGAAGGAAAAATTAATTCCCAAGTTTATCAAGACATTTTGCAGGAGAACTTAAGGCCATCTGTCCACCAGCTGAAGCTCAACATGTGATCCGCTGCTAACGGCAATCCCCAGCAAAAATGCATACAATGGAGGATGTCAGCAGCGGGCCTCATGCACCACAAGGACATCCTACACAATATGGAATAATGTGTGGATGAGAATATAAAAATCCATAAATTACTGCAAAAGGTGCACCACAATAATATGCAACTGACAATACTGGCCAAACCCTCACGCTGATGAATATGGCAATGGAAAGAAAAAATATATTTTTTCAATGTTTTTATTTACCCTTTCAGGACCCTGAGATTTCCAGTTTTTGCGGTTTCATATTATTTTTTTTTGTTCTCCCTGCCTTCCCGGAGCAATAACTTTTCAGTTCACATCGCCGTATGAGGGCTTGTTTTTTGCGGAATAAGTTGTCCTTTCTAATGGCACCATTTAATATTGCATACGATGTAGTAGGAAGCTAGGGGGGAAAATAATTCCAAATGGGGTGAAGTTGGAAAAAAAAAATGCAATTCCCCCAGAGTTTTATGGGTTTTGTTTTTAAAGCATTCCCTGTTTGGAAAAACTGCCTTGTTCCCTTCATTCTCTGGGTCAGAAAGATTAGGGCGATAGATACTACATTTATATAGTTTTTCTAGTTCAAACCACAGAAGTAGGGCTCATTCACACGAACGTATTTTGCGTTCCGTATACAGGCCATTTTCTGCGTTCTGCATACGGTCCATATACACTCTGTGGGCTGTCCGCATCCGTTGCTCTGTTCCGTGGCCCCACAAAAATTATGAGTCCAGTCCTATTCTTGTCCGTTTTGCGTTTTCAGAATCAATCTGGCTTCTCTACGGAGCAATTCTCTTTCTCGATCGCCACCTGCTAACAGTGGCCGCATTCTTAGCGTACCTGCTGCAAACCGCCGCAACACCGTGTCTGCATTAGCGCTCATGCACATGACCATTGCCTGTTTTGTGGTCCGCAAATTGCGCGTCCGCAAAACATGCATGTGTTCTGCATTTTGCGGAGCGGAACGTCCGGCCCATAATAGAACAGTCCTATCCTTGTCCGTAATGCGATGAATTGCAAGTTCTGAGCACCAAAGCATTAGGCCTCATTCACATTTCCATTTTTGGATGAACATCTGCTGTCGGCAAATCATGGAGACCTCCACCACTTTGGTCCCTGATTAGATGCCGGTCTTAATAAGCCCCTGCGCTGGCGGTGGATCCATGACGTTTTGTAGAGGCGCATACCTCTGCATAACTTTGGCATATACAGCGCCGATCTTGCTGTCTTACATTTAGACCATTTTCTACGCCTAAAACAGGCATAGAAAATGGTAAATGAGATGGTCCTGCCGACCCGTCCCCTTCCCCACCCACACCCACTTTTTTTTTAGACCTGGCGTGAGCGGGGAGAAGATGCAGATTACAACAAAAATAACTTTTGTGCCGTAATCTGCGCCAGAAATCTGCCTAATATCAGTAAAGGGCCCCCATAGTCTTAATGACTAAGGAGTATTATGTCAGAACCAGCAAGGGAGTTGTAGGACACCATCACTTCTTCTAGGAAGATGGCAGAAAAACTATTTTTCCCAAAAAAAGCCAAGTTGGTGTTTTTTACCAAAAGTGCATAAAAATAAAGAATGGACGCCCAGTTGTCTCTGGAATTGGGTCGGTGACAGAACCTTCATCTAAATATATAGATTGGCTATTGCAGCCTGTACTAAAGGGACTCCCCTCCTATATGAAGGACACCGCTGAATTTCTGTACACACATATATCCCAAAATTGGGGGGCGCAGACAGTGGTTGAGATTTTAGACACCGCTGGGAAGAGTCAAGATTATATAACTTTTATTACAGATGCCTTATTATTTATGCACCCTTGGCTATTATTTTTTGGGGAATTTTTGGGAAAAGATAGCGGAAGAAAACGCTTCAGTTTTGTCCCCATTCATTGTCAATAGAGAAAAAACTGAACCGAACGATACGCCAGAATACACTCCGTTTCGTTTGGTTGCACGCTAGTGTGAAAGTAGCCCAATTTTGGTGCTGTACCTTATTTTGGATGTCAAGGTCAGGGATGCATCTAGTCTTTCTGCTGACTGAGGCAAAAATTTAAATGGTGCCCTCCCATGACAAATTCTCAACCTAACCTCTTCTCTTCTAACTTAGCATAACATTGCATGCAGCTCTACAAAACATACAGGAGAATACACTGCCACATGCCTCCAACATCCAATGAGGTCTCTGCTGATGTAGATGTTCTGTACAGACCGCCATGATGATTTCTTTCAGCCATCTCTTGTCTCTGCAGAGTTTGACAAACAGACATCTTAGTTTCCTACTTTCCTACTAATGTCCCCCTAAAATAATTGTGCCCCAGAAGTAATAAGGCTTTCATAGTGCCCATACTAGTAATTATGTTCCTCATAGTCCCCCAGTAGTAATAAAGCTCACAATAGTGCCCCCCCTGTAGCAATAATTATCCTTATAATGTGAGCCAGTACAAAAATACCACCTTATAATGTGAGCCGGTACAAAAATGGCCCATTATAAATTGCGGCAGTACAAAAAATGCCCCCTTATAATGTGTGCCAATATGAAAAGTGTCCCAATAATGTGTGCCATTGTGACATTGTGTTCCAGTACAAAAAATGCCCTCCTCTTCTGTGTACCAGTACTAACAAATACATCCCCATAGTGCCCCCATAGAGTGTACCAATGCCCCCTTTTAGCCTCCTAAGAGAAAAAATCTTAGATGAGGCTTTACAAAAGGCAAGAAGCTGGAGTCAATCTACATTGTTGCAGGGCCAAAATAAAAAAGAGAAGCAAGCAAGCTGTTCTCTCTTTTCAGCACCGTCCCCTGGTAAAAGCCACCAGATCGGCCATTCTCAATAACTGGCCTATTTCGCATGAAATTATTTTACAATCAGTGACTAAGGAGAAGCCAATTTAGGAGAAATCGTTCATTAAGGCCTATTGCACACGACCGTATGGCTTTTTCAGTGTTTTGCAGTCCGTTTTTCACTGATCCGTTGTTCCGTTTTTTGTTTCCGTTGTGTTTCCGTTTTTGTTCCGTTTTTTCCGTTCTTCCGTATGGCATATACAGTATACAGTAATTACATAGATAAAATTGGGCTGGGCATAACATTTTCAATAGATGGTTCAGCAAAAAACGGAACGGAAACGGAAGACATACGGATGCATTTCCGTATGTGTTCCGTTTCTTTTGCGGACCCATTGAGCCACAGAACGTGATTTGCGGGCAATAATAGGACATGTTCTATGTCGAAACGGAACGGAAAAACGGAAATACGGAAACAGAATGCATACGGAGTACATTCAGTTTTTTTTGCGGAACCATTGAAATGAATGGTTCCGTATACGGACCGTATACGTAACGCAAAAAACGGCCAGTAAACGGGGGGAAAAAACGGCCGTGTGCAGGAGGCCGAAGGGAGGTGTTAGTTCATAGCAAGTATGAAAAATCAGAACCAACTTGGTTAGATGGAATGATCCAACGTGATTTTCTGTCCTTGTAAAAGATATTACATTGGGAAAACTATCTGCTGCTTACATGAGAGAACTTGAGAACGTTTCTGCTCCATCTCTGCAGGGCGTGGAGCTACAAGATTGACCGTGCACGTCAGAGAAGCACATAATAAAGACCCAGCGGTGCTGCGGTTTGCAGATACACTAAGAATGCGGCCACTGTTAGCAGGTGGCGATTGAGGATGAAAATTGCTCCGTAGAGAAGTTAGACTGATTCTGAAAACGAATACACTAGGACCTTTGGGTCCCAATAATAAGGTGGACTTCAATGGGTTTTTTTTAATAGGAAAATGTTATTTTCTAATATTCATCTGTTTAAGAAGACAATTCCCGATGACGCCGAGGCACACGAGTATTTATTCGGGTGCGTACCTGTCTCATTATGGAGGCTTCAGGAAATGCGGACCTTCACGAAACGGCTCTTACCAGCTGGCCTGTACCGCGTCCTTCACCACTTGTATTTTAATGGACTAAAAAAAGAAGAAGATTTATGGAGAGTTCCGCATACTTTGTATCTTTTTTTGGGCCATATTTAGTTTTTTTTTGTGTTTTAATAATGAAAAAAAAAATAATAATAATAATAAAAACTGGAAAAAATAAAAAAAAATTGTTTTAATTACCATATTCTGACCCCCATAAAAAAAATTTTTATGGCTATGTCTCTGGAGCTGTGTGTATTGATATCCATTTTGGAGTGTGTATGACTTTATGATCACTTTTTATAAAAGTTTTTGGGGAGGTGTTATGGTGTTTACTGTTCACATTTATATTTTAACCACCTCCGGACCGCCTAACGCAGATTCGCGTTTCGGAGGTGGCAGCCCTGCGCAGAGTTACGCATATATGCGTCATCGCGCGAGCCGAGACTTCCTGTGAACGCGCGCACACAGGCGCGCGCGCTCACAGGAACGGAAGGTAAGAGAGTTGATCTCCAGCCTGCCAGCGGCGATCGTTCGCTGGCAGGCTGGAGATGTGTTTTTTTTAACCCCTAACAGGTATATCAGACGCTGTTTTGATAACAGCGTCTAATATACCTGCTACCTGATCCTCTGGTGGTCCCCTTTGTTTGGATCGACCACCAGAGGACACAGGTAGCTCAGTAAAGTAGCACCAAGCACCACTACACTACACTACACCCCCCCCCCCCCCCCGTCACTTATTAACCCCTTATTAGCCCCTGATCACCCCTGATCACCCCATATAGACTCCCTGATCACCCCCCTGTCATTGATTACCCCCCTGTCATTGATAAACCCCCTGTAAAGCTCCATTCAGACGTCCGCATGATTTTTACGGATCCACTGATAGATGGATCGGATCCGCAAAACGCATCCGGACGTCTGAATGAAGCCTTACAGGGGTGTGATCAATGACTGTGGTTATCACCCCATATAGACTCCCTGATCACCCCCCTGTCATTGATTACCCCCCTGTAAAGCTCCATTCAGATGTCCGCATGATTTTTACGGATGCACTGATAGATGGATCGGATCCGCAAAACGCATCCGGACGTCTGAATGAAGCCTTACAGGGGCATGATCAATGACTGTGGTTATCACCCCATATAGACTCCCTGATCACCCCCCTGTCATTGATTACCCCCCTGTAAAGCTCCATTCAGATGTCCGCATGATTTTTACGGATGCACTGATAGATGGATCGGATCCGCAAAACGCATCCGGACGTCTGAATGAAGCCTTACAGGGGCATGATCAATGACTGTGGTTATCACCCCATATAGACTCCCTGATCACCCCCCTGTCATTGATTACCCCCCTGTAAAGCTCCATTCAGATGTCCGCATGATTTTTACGGATGCACTGATAGATGGATCGGATCCGCAAAACGCATACGGACGTCTGAATGAAGCCTTACAGGGGCGTGATCAATGACTGTGGTTATCACCCCATATAGACTCCCTGATCACCCCCCTGTCATTGATTACATCCCTGTCATTGATCAACCCCCTGTAAAGCTCCATTCAGATGTCCGCATGATTTTTACGGATCCACTGATAGATGGATCGGATCCGCAAAACACATACAGGCGTCTCCCTGGAGCCTTCCAGGGGGGGTGATCAATGACTGTGGTGATCACCCCATATAGACTCCCTGATCACCCCCCTGTCATTGATCACCCCCCTGTCATTGATCACTCCCCCTGTCATTGATCACCCCCCTGTCATTGATCACCCTCTGTAAGGCTCCATTCAGACATTTTTTTGGCCCAAGTTAGCGGAATTATTATTTTTTTTCTTACAAAGTCTCATATTCCACTAACTTGTGTCAAAAAATAAAATCTCACATGAACTCACCATACCCCTCACGGAATCCAAATGCGTAAAATTTTTTAGACATTTATATTCCAGACTTCTTCTCACGCTTTAGGGCCCCTAGAATGCCAGGGCAGTATAAATACCCCACATGTGACCCCATTTCGGAAATAAGACACCCCCAGGTATTCCGTGAGGGGCATATTGAGTCCATGAAAGATTGAAATTTTTGTCCCAAGTTAGCGGAACGGGAGACTTTGTGAGAAAAAAATTAAAAATATCAATTTCCGCTAACTTGTGCCAAAAAAAAAAAATTTCTATGAACTCGCCATGCCCCTCATTGAATACCTTGGGGTGTCTTCTTTCCAAAATGGGGTCACATGTGGGGTATTTATACTGCCCTGGCATTCTAGGTGCCCCAAAGCGTGAGAAGAAGTCTGGTATCCAAATGTCTAAAAATGCCCTCCTAAAAGGACTGTGGGCACCTTTGCGCATCTAGGCTGCAAAAAAGTGTCACACATCTGGTATCGCCGTACTCAGGAGAAGTTGGGGAATGTGTTTTGGGGTGTCATTTTACATATACCCATGCTGGGTGAGAGAAATATCTTGGTCAAATGCCAACTTTGTATAAAAAAATGGGAAAAGTTGTCTTTTGCCAAGATATTTCTCTCACCCAGCAAGGGTATATGTAAAATGACACCCAAAACACATTCCCCAACTTCTCCTGAATACGGCGATACCACATATGTGACACTTTTTTGCAGCCTAGGTGGGCAAAGGGGCCCATATTCCAAAGAGCACCTTTAGGATTTCACAGGTCATTTACCTACTTACCACACATTAGGGCCCCTGGAAAATGCCAGGGCAGTATAACTACCCCACAAGTGACCCCATTTTGGAAAGAAGACACCCCAAGGTATTCCGTGAGGGGCATGGCGAGTTCCTAGAATTTTTTATTTTTTGTCACAAGTTAGTGGAAAATGCTGATTTTTTTATTTTTTTTTTTTCATACAAAGTCTCATATTCCACTAACTTGTGACAAAAAATAAAAACTTCCATGAACTCACTATGCCCATCAGCGAATACCTTGGGGTCTCTTCTTTCCAAAATGGGGTCACTTGTGGGGTAGTTATACTGCCCTGGCATTCTAGGGGCCCAAATGTATGGTAAGGAGTTTGAAATCAAATTCTGTAAAAAATGACCAGTGAAATCCGAAAGGTGCTCTTTGGAATATAGGCCCCTTTGCCCACCTAGGCTGCAAAAAAGTGTCACACATCTGGTATCTCCGTACTCAGAAGAAGTTGGGGAATGTGTTTTGGGGTGTCATTTTACATATACCCATGCTGGGTGAGAGAAATATCTTGGCAAAAGACAACTTTTCCCATTTTGTTATACAAAGTTGGCATTTGACCAAGATATTTATCTCACCCAGCATGGGTATATGTAAAAAGACACCCCAAAACACATTCCTCAACTTCTCCTGAATACAGAGATACCAGATGTGTGACATTTTTTGCAGCCTAGGTGGGCAAAGGGGCCCATATTCCAAAGAGCACCTTTCGGATTTCACAGGTCATTTTTTACAGAATTTGATTTCAAACTCCTTACCACACATTTGGGCCCCTAGAATGCCAGGGCAGTATAACTACCCCACAAGTGACCCCATTTTGGAAAGAAGAGACCCCAAGGTATTCGCTGATGGGCATAGTGAGTTCATGGAAGTTTTTATTTTTTGTCACAAGTTAGTGGAATATGAGACTTTGTATGAAAAAATAAATAAAAAAATCATCATTTTCCACTAACTTGTGACAAAAAATAAATAATTCTAGGAACTTGCCATGCCCCTCACGGAATACCTTGGGGTGTCTTCTTTCCAAAATGGGGTCACTTGTGGGGTAGTTATACTGCACTGGCATTCTAGGGGCCCAAATGTGTGGTAAGGAGTTTGAAATCAAATTCTGCAAAAAATGACCTGTGAAATCCGAAAGGTGCTCTTTGGAATATGGGCCCCTTTGCCCACCTAGGCTGCAAAAAAGTGTCACACATCTGGTATCTCCGTACTCGGGAGAAGTTGGGGAATGTGTTTTGGGGTGTCATTTTACATATACCCATGCTGGGTGAGAGAAATATCTTGGCAGAAGACAACTTTTCCCATTTTTTTTATACAAAGTTGGCATTTGACCAAGATATTTATCTCACCCAGCATGGGTATATGTAAAATGACACCCCAAAACACATTCCTCAACTTCTCCTGAATACAGAGATACCAGATGTGTGACACTTTTTTGCAGCCTAGGTGGGCAAAGGGGCCCATATTCCAAAGAGCACCTTTCGGATTTCACTGTAAGAAAAAAAAAAAAAAATCATCATTTTCCGCTAACTTGTGACAAAAAATAAAAAGTTCTATGAACTCACTATGCCCATCAGCGAATACCTTAGGGTGTGTACTTTCCAAAATGGGGTCATTTGTGGGGTGTTTGTACTGTCTGGGCATTGTAGAACCTCAGGAAACATGACAGGTGCTCAGAAAGTCAGAGCTGCTTCAAAAAGCGGAAATTCACATTTTTGTACCATAGTTTGTAAACACTATAACTTTTACCCAAAGCATTTTTTTTTTTTACCCAAACATTTTTTTTTTATCAAAGACATGTAGAAGAGCAAAATTTATATATGGATCTCGTTTTTTTTTGCAAAATTTTACAACTGAAAGTGAAAAATGTCATTTTTTTGCAAAAAAATCGTTAAATTTCAATTAATAACAAAAAAAGTAAAAATGTCAGCAGCAATGAAATACCACCAAATGAAAGCTCTATTAGTGAGAAGAAAAGGAGGTAAAATTCATTTGGGTGGTAAGTTGCATGACCGAGCAATAAACGGTGAAAGTAGTGTAGTGCAGAAGTGTAAAAAGTGGCCTGGTCTTTCAGGGTGTTTAAGCTAGGGGGGCTGAGGTGGTTACTAGTACAGGCATTTTTGGACACCATGATGCCTATGATCTTTATTTTTACATTTTTTTTATTTTGATTACGAGGAAAGGAGGGTGATTTGGATTTTTATATATTTTTTATATTGTTTAAAACTTCTTTTTTACACTTTTATTAAGCTCGCACAGGGTCTTTTTACATGCGATCTTTAGATTGCTTGCCCCTCAAATTTCAATAAATCACTACTGCATTGTGAAGGACTTGAGGACCTGCCACCTGCAGGACTCAATGGGAACTACAGCTCTAATAGGAGCAACATGCAGAGATTTAGTAAGGCTACTTTCACACTCGCGTTTGGTGCGGATCCGTCATGGATCTGCACAGATGGATCCATTCTTATAATACAACTGTCTGCATCCATTGAGAACGGATCCGTTTGTATTATCTTTAACATAGCCAAAACGGATCCGTCTTGAACACCATTGAAAGTCAATGGAGGACGGATTCGTTTTCTATTGTGCCAGATTGTGTCAGTGAAAACGGATCCGTCACCATTGACTTACATTGTGTGTCAGGACGGATCCGTTTGGCTCAGTTTCGTCAGACGGACACCAAAGCGCTGCAAGCAGCGTTTTGGTGTCCGCCTCCAAAGCGGAATGGAGACTGAACTAATGCAAACTGATGCATTCGGAGCGGATCCCTTTCCATTCAGAATGCTCTAGAATGAAAACTGATCCGTTTTGGACCGCTTGTAAGAGCCCTGAACGGATCTCACATACGGAAAGCCAAAACGCCGGTGTGAAAGTAGCCTTAGGTGGTCCACGTGAAAGCCTCCCAGATGCAGTAGAGCACGCATGCACACTCCCACAGGCTCATGAAGGGCCAGCACATGCACATCCTAATCTTCACCAGCTAATGGCTGGCAACCCTGGGGTACTTAAGGCTCCGTCCCCTGTAGAAGCTTGCCTGAGCAATAGATTGTTTAACTTGCTAGTTCAATCCTAAGGTGTAATGTATTCTATTGTCTACATGTGTACTGACTTTCTACCTGTTTACTGGATTTTGACCGACCGTTGCCTGACCTGACCTGTACCTGACCTCTGTATTCATCCTACACTGCCTGCCCTGACTTCAGACCGTTTACCGCTAGCACGTAATTCACCAGCCCTGACCTTGGCCTGTCCCTATGATTTTGCCTGTAGACTCAGTGTCCTGCCTTAAAGGGGTTGTCCGAGTTATTTTTTTATTCTTTGTATGTTTCTAACTAGGCAAATATAACTGCTTTCCAATTAACTCACTTTATCTCCAGTGGCTGGTTTCTCAGATTTCACTGAGGGTCACATGATCTATGATGCCAGCTTCTCTCCCTGCTCTGATAATGTTTGTGCACAAGCCTGAGAGATCTGTACAGGAGATGTCATTGTGCTGGCCACGCCCCCCTGCACTGCCAGCTGCTGCTTTTTGCTCTCACCCAGGATTCTTAACCCCTTCAGCTGCACAGAATCAGGGCTGAAGTGTTTACTGTATAGCTGCAGGCAGTGAGAAGACAAATGCTGGGCACAGGAGCTGAAAGAGAAGTTCTGCAGAGCATTGCAGGTAGGGGGAAGATCCTGTGTGTATCAGCAGTGTCATTGTACAGCTAGAACTTGTAGTTCTACACATACAACATGCTGCAGAGTTTCCCAGCAGGCAGACATGTCACTCAGGGAAGTACTTGTATTCACTCCCTTAGCAGTGCAGGGGGAGGGGCAGAAATTGTTTTTATTGCAAGTAAACAAAGGGCCAGAAGAGAACCAGGGAAATGAGGAAATAGATCATTTTTTGCCAAAAACTTGCTTAGCTTAATTATATATCGCTGACCATCAGATTTACAGTGCTATCTTTTTTTTCCATAACTCGGACAACCCCTTTAAACATTTTAAGACAGGGTGAAAAGAAGAAAAAGATTTTAAGCTTTAGAGGTTCCACCATTATAATGATTTAATGTGAAATAACTTGGTCACATCTAAACAAGGAGGAATGCATACATAATATGGATTTTCTGTAAAACTTGTTGGTTTTCTTACAGCACATCTTGTCTACAAGACTATGTTACTGGACTTTGTATATAGAGAGAAAACACTTGTCAGTCAGAATGAAGCCCTTTTCATGTATTGATCTGTCCTTTGACTGAGCATTTATTATACCATGACGCTACCGTGTTCATTGGTCGGTGAATAACCATCTTTTCTAGACATTGGCCTTACAGAAGGCAAAAAAGCCACGTGCATTCCGCATTTTAAAAAAATTGCAAATCGCGCTGTTTTTATTTATTTTTTCTGTTCCGGCGTTCACCGCATAGATTTTTATTATATTTTAATAGTTTGGACTTTTCTGACGTGGCGATATGTGATATGTTTATTTATTCTTTATATATTTTATATGTGAAATTGGGAAAGGGGGTGATTTATACTTAATATTTTGGTGGGTTTTTTTTATTTTATTTTTTACACTTTTGATTTAATAACTATTTCCCCCTTAGAGGCCAGAACCTGGTATCTTTTGATCTCTTGTCCTATTCACCCTAATAGAGCTCTATCAGGGTGAATAGGACCTCACACTGTCCCTGCTGCTCTGTGCTTTGTGCACACAGCAGCAGGGAGTGGACTATGGCAGCCAGGACTTCAGTAGCGTCCTGGCTGCCATGGTAACCGATCAGAGCCCCAGGATTACACTGCTGGGGCTCCGATCAGAAGCTGCCACTGTCACCAATGAGGAGGAGGGGAGGGGACCCTGTGGCCACTGCCACCAATGATTTTAATACTGGGGGGGTTGAGGGGTGGAGGGGGTGCACTGCACCACCAATGATTTTAATGGGGGGGCGCACTGCGCCACCAATGATAATTAACCCTTAATACAGGAAGCGGGTGCGTCACCTGAGGGGTTAACTGCCGCTGATCGCAGCTCCCTGTCAGAGGCAGGGTGTCGGCTATGCGATTCTGCTGCCGGCACCTGCCTCCTGTATTCAAGGTTAAAGACGACCTTATATGGGTCCGGACTTTAAGTAACAGGCTACACAGAGCGGCGCCCAGAGATGTCCCAGCACTTACTATCATTCCTGGGCGCCGCTCCGTTCGCCTGCTGTGCCCCCGTTACAGTCTCCTGCTCCATATGCTAATTTCTATGGATCAATGGGGAGGAGACATCAGCTTCTCTAGTGGGCGTTACTTCTCCCTGCGCTGTAGCGCTGTCCAATCGCAGCGCAGCGCAGGACGAAGGAACGCCCAGGAGAGAACCTGATGTCTCCTCCCCATTGCTCCATAGTAATTAGCATATGGAGCAGGAGACTGTAACAGGGGCACAGCGGGCGAACGGAGCGGCGCCCAGGAATGATAGTAAGTGCTGGGACATCTCTGGGCGCCGCTCTGTGTAGCCTAATACTTAAAGTCCGGACCCAGGAAAAGTCCCTATCATTGGTGGCACAGTGCGCCCGCCCCTCCTCCGCCACTCTCTCCCCATTGGTGGCAGCGGCACAGGCGGGGAGGGAGAGACCGATTCCTTCTCCCCTGTGCTGCTGAGAGAACATGAGCGCGCCGACAGCAGCACTCTCATGTTCGGAGATGCTAGACTGCGCAGCAGCGCAGCCCAGTATCGAAAAAATTGATCCCGGTATCGTATCGATACCGGGACAAAGTATCGATTGGGTATCGAAATTTCGATACCCGCAACAACCCTAGACGAGACGGTATGCTTGCAAAAGTGCACCACATCCTAAAAGAAAACTGTTTCTATGGGTCATAGTTGACCCTATTATGGTGGTCACTCCTGTTTACGTGCTGTATTAAATATGTCAGGTAATTTGCAATGATGCTGATATGCCATGTTTGATATGAACTGTGAAGTGTTAGATATGTGCTGGTTGGTCTTGTACTGCTGGGAAACACCAGCTCAGGCACTGCACTAGGTGGGTTAAACACCCTGTGTGCACAAGGCCCTGGACATAGCTGTCATTTGGTGGGAAATGTCGAAGAATGCCTGCGATGGTGTCACCACTCTGGGGAAGTCATACACCTTGGGCAGAATACGATGGACGTTCTTAATGGACCACACTGGACACGGTGGGAAACGCCTTGTAAAAACCTTAACTCCTTATTGATCACCAATCTGACTTTTTATGGTTGTCACTAAGGGGCCTTAAGTTGGGCCGCCATCTTTTTACCGTGGCCCACTCTAAGCGCTGGACAGGTTTTCCGTGCAGCGAAGAGTGGCGGTTCAGCTCTCACATGGCACAAGTGCCGTTCTGGGCCATTTAATTTCTTTTTACTGTGGTCAATATCAACCGCGGCATCTCCCATTGGCACCCCACAAGTGAATTCACTGGTAGATGATGTCTTAGCATGGCAGCTTAGGACCTTCAGTGTATTCATAGCAGGCTGCGCGTTAGAAAGAAAAATTAAAAAGTTACGGATCTTGGGATGTGGAGATGCAAAAACATTTTCTGTTTTTTCTTTTTTTTAAAAAAGTGGTTTTATAGTGCAAAAGTGGTAAAACATAAAAAAAAATCAAATCTTCAACTCTCACCAGGCATATGTTCTGTTAGAAGAAGTGGCAGTTACAGGGAAAGAGCCGTAGTAGAAAGGACATGCCCCCTGAGCTGTCATATGGAGAGAGATGCAGCAGAAAGGACAAGCTCCTTAAAGGGCTTCTGTCACCCCACTAAACAGTTGTTTTTTTTTGGCTACTTATAATCCCTATACTGCGATTTATGCATACATACTGTAATTAATCATTTTCGTTCCGCAGATTCTGTTAAAAACTTACTTTTAAAATATGCAAATTACCTTGCTACCAGCAAGTAGGGCGGCTACTTGCTAGTAGCAGCCACATCCTCCTATCCTAAAGACGCCCCCTCCGCATGTTGATTGACAGGGCCAGCGGACGGGATCTTTCTCTGCTGGCCCTGTTTGCATTCAAAATCTGGCGCCTGCGCCATACCTGTCTTCAGTCAGCGCAGGCGCACTGAGAGGCGGACGCTCGCTCGGCCGCTCCTTCCTCAATACGCCTGTGCCGGGTGTAGATGTGAGGTCATCGGCACAGGCGCATTGTGGATGGAGCGGCCGATGACAAACTTTTTTCGCTCATCCCTATTAATCAGTGTAAGCTATGTGTACCCCAAAATGGTGATATTAAAAACTACAAAAGAACAAGCCTTCATGCAGCTACATTGATGGAAGAATAAAAGAGTTATAGCTCTTGGAAGGCGACAATGGAAAAAAAATTGCTTGGTCACTAAAGGGTTAATATAGTTAACGTATTATACGGAACAAAAGGAAGGAAAGTTTTCTGTTGTTAGCAGCTGAACATTGTCATGTTTTTTATTGTTCTCAATATGCCTGCCCCGAGCTGCTTGATAGTCAAGTACCTCTTACATGTCATTACATGTCAACTACTATGATTTTTATGATTAGCCGCCCTCCCCCGGGACACTTTATTACAGTGACCTCTTTCTGTAACGGTATCATATAGAAACTATGTTTACCCTGCAGATGATTGCTTTCCTTCATCTTTTATTCTCCACATAAAGCTTATTGGCGTGTGCAGTTCATTTAGGCTCAAAACTAATACCGGTACGGTGTACAAAATACAAAGGATAAAAAAGACGGTGGGGACGTTTACACCGCTATTGTTAAAATGTCGTACATTTTGGTGCATGCCATATTTGCTCCTTGCTTTGTGACTTTTTGAGCTTTTGGCCACTTTTCTAAAGTGTTGAGAAAGGGGGCAGGGCTTAGTGGAAGGGGCAGGGCCTATTGTGGCGCAACAGATTTACTATAACTTATGCCAGCGACTGTAGTCCATGCCAGGCCCTAGATGGCGTAGATTCCAGATTCTGGAGCGCGAAGGGTCAGAGATGTGCCTGATGTAATAAAAGGCATCTGTCTCTTAGTAAATTAGGTGCCTCTTACTCGATCACATAGACGATCACGACTGGTGTATGGGAACGCCAGTCTTGATAAATCTTCCCTATTTTTTCTTTTAGACAGTGTAACGGATCACCTGGCACTCCGACTGAGTACCTCCGTTGACGTATGCTCCTAGCGTTTCCTGAGGTTTCCAAGCACTCTGGCAGACACCACAATCACTGAACCGAAGAAGCATATATATCCTCTCAAGCATCTGAATGCTGTAGGCAGTTGAATAGGAAACCATACGAATAGGTTTACACTCCTAGCAGTCAAACTGGGACAGCATGAAATAAATCCTCCCCCAAGAATGAGACGACACTTCACCTTGAGGGTTAAAACAGGAACTGACTTTATTTAGACACAGCACACCTACTTTAAACCCCCCAACAGCCTCATTTACATACAATAGGGTACCTAGAGGACTCTGGTACAAGGAAGGGTGGGGCCAGACAATAGCAAGGGCTGATGGGAGATGGAGGAGGGACACTGCAGCTAGATTACTGGTCTCCCAGTGTCCCTGAGACAACACCTTGCTGGGGAAACAATGCGACAGGAAAAAGGGGGAGGAGAAGAGGCACAGAAAAGCAATGCCTCCAACACAGCAAACATTACAGTTTACAATACATAGCAATACAATTTAACCGAACCCATAATAACATACATAATATTAAAGACAGCCTGAATGCAATCTGCTACACAGTCTTAAAGGGGCATTGTTCCTAAAAGTCATAATATGTCTACGGATGGCCATTAAAGGGCCAGTAGCAGCAATATAAAATACCACATTCCCAAATATTGCATTCAAACGTACCAATTTACCAGGGGCCATAGTCAGCAGGTAGGAGGCGGGCAGCCAGGCCTCTCCAATGCCCAGTGGCGAGACGGGTTCCGCCACAGACAGTTTCATAAATCCTCCATTATGGAGGTAATTTATCAAAAGCCAGCTGGTGTTGTACCGGTCTTGATATGCCCTGCGGCTTGGGAAGATGTGCTTCATTTATGATGAGGCATGTCCTCCGGCAGTCCATGCATCTAAAATGAAATCTACACCCCCCAACACCATGCTTCCATCACAACCGCTGAGTGGAAAGGGCGGTGTACAAACACTGTTTGCACCTATGTTTAGGTGCAGTGGCATTTAAAAGTTGCCAAACCCAAGTTTCTGGTGTAGCGGTCATAGGAAATGTTCCTCTATGTGTTTAACTCAATTTTTGCTTGACAGTTTTGAAAAATGTCTAGAAAAGGTGGGATGGTTAAGTGGCGATGTCATATAAACCAGATACAGTGCCTTGCAAAAGTATTCACCCCCCTTGACATTTTTCGTGTTTTGTTATATTACAGTCTTAAGTTCAATGTTTTGTTAATCTGAATTTTATGTAATGGATCAGAACACAATAGTCTAAGTTAGTGAAGTGAAATGAGAAAAATATATAAATATAACTATTGTTTAGAAATACAAACCGGATTCCAAAAAAGTTGGGACACTATACAAATCGTGAATAACTGAATGCAATGATGTGGAGGTGCCAACTTCTAATATATTATTCAGAATAGAACATAAATCACGGAACAAAAGTTTAAACTGAGAAAATGTACCATTTTAAGGGAAAAATATGTTGAATCAGAATTTCATGGTGTCAACAAATCTCCAAAAAGTTGGGACAAGGCCATTTTCACCACTGTGTGGCATCTCCCCTTCTTCTTACAACACTCAACAGACGTCTGGGGACCGAGGAGACCAGTTTCTCAAGTTTAGAAATAGGAATGCTCTCCCATTCTTGTCTAATACAGGCCTCTAACTGTTCAATCGTCTTGGGCCTTCTTTGTTGCACCTTCCTCTTTATGATGCGCCAAATGTTCTCTATAGGTGAAAGATCTGGACTGCAGACTGGCCATTTCAGTACCCGGATCCTTCTCCTACGCAGCCATGATGTTGTGACTGATGCAGAATGTGGTCTGGCATTATCTTGTTGAAAAATGCAGGGTCTTCCCTGAAAGAGATGACGTCTGGATGGGAGCATATGTTGTTCTAGAACCTGAATATATTTTTCTGCATTGATGGTGCCTTTCCAGACATGCAAGCTGCCCATGCCACATGCACTCATGCAACCCCATACCATCAGAGATGCAGGCTTCTGAACTGAGCGTTGATAACAACTTGGGTTGTCCTTGTCCTCTTTGGTCCGGATGACATGGCGTCCCAGATTTCCAAAAAGAACTTCGAATCGTGACTTGTCTGACCACAGAACAGTCTTCCATTTTGCCACACTCCATTTTAAATGATCCCTGGCCCAGTGAAAACGCCTGAGCTTGTGGATCTTGCTTAGAAATGGCTTCTTCTTTGCACTGTAGAGTTTCAGCTGGCAACGGCGGATGGCACGGTGGATTGTGTTCACTGACAATGGTTTCTGGAAGTATTCCTGAGCCCATTCTGTGATTTCCTTTACAGTAGCATTCCTGTTTGTGGTGCAGTGTCGTTTAAGGGCCCGGAGATCACGGGCATCCAGTATGGTTTTACGGCCTTGACCCTTACGCACAGAGATTGTTCCAGATTCTCTGAATCTTCGGATGATGTTATGCACAGTTGATGATGATAGATGCAAAGTCTTTGCAATTTTTCGCTAGGTAACACCTTTCTGATATTGCTCCACTATCTTTCTGCGCAACATTGTGGGAATTGGTGATCCTCTACCCATCTTGGCTTCTGAGAGACACTGCCACTCTGAGAAGCTCTTTTTATACCCAATCATGTTGCCAATTGACCTAATTAGTGTTAATTGGTCTTCCAGCTCTTCGTTATGCTCAAATTTACTTTTTCCAGCCTCTTATTGCTACTTGTCCCAACTTTTTGGGGATTTGTTGACACTGTGAAAATTGGAATCAACGTATTTTTCCTTTAAAATGATACATTTACTCGGATTAAACGTTTGATCTGTCATCTACGTTCTATTACAAATAAAATATTGACATTTCCCATCTCCACATCATTGCATTCAGTTTTTATTCACAATTTGTTTAGTGTCCCAACTTTTTTGGAATCCGGTTTGTAGAAAAAAGAAAATTGGCCTGTGCGTATGTATTCACCCCCTTTGTTAGGAAGCCTATAAAAAGCTCTGGGGCAACCAATTACCTTTAGAAGTCACATACTTAGTGAAATGATGTCCGCCTGTGTGCAATCTAAGTGTCACATGATCTGTCATTACATATACACACCTTTTTTGAAAGGCCCCAGAGGCTGCAACACCTAAGTAAGAGGCATCACTAACCAAACACTAATGGATGCACATACATATAAGCAGTAAAGCTGAGAAATGGGGATCATTCTAAATCCAAGTGGTATAATACCTACTATAAATGCATCAATGGAAGCTCTTAGCACACATTTTGATCAAACTTGTGTAGGGCCCATCTACCAAGTGTCAAGGTAGCTTCCGCAGATGGGTTCCTATCACTAATATACTGCCTCTCCTGGACTTATCCAAGTCCATATTATCAGGGCAGTGAAGACCAAGGAACTCTCCAAACAAGTAAGGGACAATGTTGTTGAGAAGTTCAAGTCAAATCTACCATAACCAAATGGAAAGAACATGGCACAACAGCAAACCTGCCAAGAGATGGTCGCCCACCAAAACTCACGCACCGGGCAAGGAGGGCATTAATCCGAGAGGCAGCACAGAGACCTGAGGTAACCCTGGGGGAGCTGCAGAGTTCCACAGCAGAGACTGGAGTATCTGTACATAGGACGACAATAAGCTGTACGCTCCATAGAGTTGGGCTTTATGGCAGAGTGGCCAAAAGAAAGCCATTACTTTCAGCAAAAAACAATAAGGCACGTTGTGAGTTTGCGAAAAGGCATGTGGGAGACTCCCAAAATGTATGGAGGAAGGTGCTCTAGTCTAAGGAGACTAAAACTGAACTTTTCTGCCATCAAGGAAAACGCTATGTCTGGCGCAAACCCAACACATCACATCCCCCAAAGAACACCATCCCCACAGTGAGACATGGTGGTGGCAGCATCATGCTGTGGGGATGTTTTTTACCAGCTGGGACTGGGAAACTGGTCAGAGTTGACGGAAAGATGGATGGTGCTAAATACAGGGATATTCTTGAGCAAAACCTGTACCACTCTGTGCGTGATTTGAGGCTAGGACGGAGGTTCGCCTTCCAGCAGGACAATGACCCTAAACACACGGCTAAAGAAACACTTGAGTGGTTTAAGGGGAAACATGTAAATGTGTTGGAATGGCCTAGTCAAAGCCCAGATCTTAATCCAATAGAAAATCTGTGGTCAGACTTAAAAGATTGCTGTTCACAAGCGCAAACCATCCAACTTGAAGGAGTTGGAGCAGTTTTGCAAAGAGGAATGGGCAAAAATACCAGTAGTAAGATGTGGCAACTGCTCATAGAGACTTATCCAAAGCGACTTAACATCGAAACATAGAAACATAGAATGTGTCGGCAGATAAGAACCATTTGGCCCATCCAGTCTGCCCAATATACTAAATACTATAGATAGCCCCTGGCCCTATCTTATATGAAGGATGGCCTTATGCCTATCCCATGCATGCTTAAACTCCTCCACTGTATTTGCAGCTACCACTTCTGCAGGAAGGCTATTCCATGCATCCACTACTCTCTCAGTAAAGTAATACTTCCTGATATTACTTTTAAACCTTTGCCCCTCTAATTTAAAACTATGTCCTCTTGTAGCAGTTTTTCTTCTTTTAAATATTCTCTCCTCTTTTACCTTGTTGATTCCCTTTATGTATTTAAAAGTTTCTATCATATCCCCTCTGTCTCGTCTTTCTTCCAAGCTATACATATTAAGGTCCTTTAATCTTTCCTGGCAAGTTTTATCCTGCAATCCATGTACCAGTTTAGTAGCTCTTCTCTGAACTCTCTCCAAAGTATCAATATCCTTCTGGAGATATGGTCTCCAGTACTGCGCACAATACTCCAAATGAGGTCTCACTTGTGCTCTGTAGAGCGGCATGAGCACCTCCCTCTGTCTACTGGTAATTCCTCTCCCTATACATCCAAGCATTCTGCTAGCATTTCCTGCTGCTCTATGACATTGTCTGCCTACCTTTAAGTCTTCTGAAATAATGACCCCTAAATCCCTTTCCTCAGATACTGAGGTTAGGACTGTATCACTGATTTTATATTCTGCTCTTGGGTTTTTACGTCCCAGGTGCATTATCTTGCACTTATCAACATTAAATTTTAGTTGCCATATTTTTGACCATTCCTCTAGTTTTCCTAAGTCCTTTTCCATTTGGTGTATCCCTCCAGGAACATCAACCCTGTTACAAATCTTTGTGTCATCAGCAAAAAGACACACCTTACCATCGAGGCCTTCTGCAATTTCGCTGATAAAGATATTAAACAATATGGGTCCCAGAACAGATCCCTGAGGACTTGGAGCTGTGATTGCCACAAAAGGTGCCTCTACAAAGTCTATTAGTTAATAGTTATGCACATTGACTATTTCTGTTGATTTGTCCTATTTGTTGTTTGCTTCACAGTAAAAAAAAATAAAAAAAATCTTCAAAGCTGTGGGCATGTTCTGTAAATTAAATGAGGCAAATCTTCAAACAATCCATGTTAATTCCAGGTTGTGAGGCACCAAAACACAAAAAAAGTCAAGAGGGTGAATACTTTTGCAAGGCACTGTATATTAATGGTGTGTGTGTGTACCAGAATTCTGGCATAAAATATTGGCTAAAAGTAAACCAACCGACACCCCACACCCTCATCAATCAGCTGTGGTGCAATAGCTCCAGCGTCAGAACCACACAGCTCCGTCCATTGTGTAGTAGATGGAGCTGATTACTGCAGTGTTGCTCCCATTGAGGAAAATGTTACAGTAACCATCTCCATCCACTTCATAATGGACAGAGCTGTGTAGTTCCTGCACTCACTTCCAGTGGAGGAGCATCTCTGAAACAGCTGATCGGTGTGGGTGCGGGGTGTCAGACTCCTGAGGATAGTCAAAAATAGTGAACTGCTGGAATAACCCTTTAATCAATAAGTAATATGGACACTAAAAATTAAAAAAAAATTCAACTCATCTTGCAAAAACAAGATCCACATTGACAGGAATTTTTTAAAAATGATGGCTCTCTGAATGGGACAATGTCAAAAAACTTTTCCTACGGTCCTTATCTCTACAGTAGGCTTGGCCCTAAAGGGGTTAAGAAATAAATCAGAATTTTTAACCTTTTTGGATTAAAGTGTAAACAGCATTCCGTGACTATTCTAGGACTAGTTCTGAGACCCCTGACCCTCTTGTGTCTCTCCAGAATAGGAGACATCATCTCTGACATCCTGACAAGGCTGTAGATTCTAGAAGATCAGGCAACATTGTTTTTGAGACTTGGCTTCTTTGCAAAGAATCAAATTGCCCCTTTAAGTGTATCTTCTGAAAAAACAAAATGTGACATTTCTTCCATGATTGTACCTCATTGCACATTGTCTTGTCATCCATAAAATGAGGGCTCTGCCCTCACATTCACAATCATGACTGAACCATCATAATAGAGCTTCAACACAGACGTCATCTCCTTGACACGGCTGTCAATCTGCCCGACACTGACTAACCCGAGGATTAGAATCTCCCATATATGTTATCTATAGACTTAGCCTTCATTCCAAATTGAACTGTCTATCACAAGTCTAAACTGCTCTTAAAGGAGATCTACAAGATCCATCAGAGAAAATTGATTATGTGAAAACTGCCTTTTCATTGTACTTGGCGATTTTGAGACATTAGGAGATTTCTAAGCCCCGATTTATATAGGACATGCCCCCAATATATGAAATAGTACATATGACCCTATTCAGCACACCCCAAAATTAATACACAGCACACACAGACCAAACCCCACACCTCCTAAATCAGGGATCAGCAGCCTCCGGCACTCCAGCTGTTCTGCAACTACAACTCCCAGAATCCTCCTTTCACTTTTGTGGGAGTTACAAGAACAACCAAGTAAGTTTGCATGCTGGGAGTTGTAGTTTCAAAGCAGCTGGAGTGCCGAAGGTTGCTGATCCCTGTCCTAAATAAAAGCAAATCTATAAATCACAAATATCACCCCAGACCCGTTAAATAGAGAATCAACACCAGACTCCCTAAAAACAGAACTCCTAAATAAACTCAAACCCCAGACCCCCAACCACTTAAAAATACAGACACCAAAGCAACCCAGCAAAAAAAACACCTAAAAATGCAGACCCCAGACCAGAACACTATGTTTATAGACCCCAGCTAAACCCCCAGTTTAAAGACTCAAGGCTAGACACATCCTGTTTACAGAACCCAGACCAGACATCATCATTTACAAACCCCAGACCAGGCCCCAATGTTTAAAGAGCCCAGAGGAGACTCCCCATTTACAGACCACAGACCAGACATCTCCTGTACACAAACCTCAGACCAAAGCCACCTCCTGCTTATAGATCCCCAATGCATATGTGTGTTTGTGAGGACATGAATGCATTATATAATCTGGATCCAAGTGAGGCATCCATGACAACACTAGACCTGACACAAATCAAAGGAAGACACGTTTTGGAGGCATCAGTGTATTGGGTAATCTGGATCAACGTGAGGTCTACATGACAACACTACAGCTGACACAGCGTGCTGTGGTATTTGTCCGGCCGCCTCTCAACATGTTTGCCGTGCTGCGGCCGCATCTCCCGCATGTCCCCATTATAGTGAATGAGGCCAGGCCAGACTTCCAGGAGCACACGTGTGCAAGTGTTAGTACGGATTCAGCAGGCTGAACCCCTGCCGAAACAGCCAGCCAGACAAGCCTAACGCTAGTTTGAAAAAAGTCTAATCTGTATACACTTGAGGTCTAAACCTGACACAATTCAAAGGAAGACATGTTGTTTATCTGAAGTGAAGCCTCAGGATTTGGGTTTCAGAAAGCCCTTTTACATTTACTTCTGGCAGATCTCATTAAATAAGGCCAAGATTAGCTTGAGATGAAGTTGTGTCCCATTGGAGTAAAATTGTGATCACAATGCAACTTTATTGTCCCCCTTGGAAAAGGAAACCACAAGTGGTCTTGCAACTATCTAAAAGATTCCAACAAGGTCAAAACTTTTCTGAAAGCCAAATGATCTCTAGCAATTTACTTTTCTATAGGGAATGATTAAATTCACATTGGAACTGTGAGGTTACGCTACTATGCATCAAGTCAACTGCTCTAAGATTGTGAGCTATACACTACACTATAAGTTATGGAAAATGTAACATTCACACTCCAGTGATATTATATCATGAAAGTTGGGCATTTAAGTAAAAGCAGCAATGGTGATTTCCTCATCTCAAACAATTTATTGAAACAAAAGCCAACAGAAATGGTGGGTATACCCCCACAAAGATATCAATGTCTCATAAATGTATGTGGCCTTGAGCATCAATTACAGCGTGACAACAATGTTTCATGCTGTTCACAAGTCGACTTATTGTCTGCTGAGGCATGTCACTCTTCTTAAAGGACGGCCCTCTGGTCATTGAGGTTCTGTGGTACAGAGTTACGAGCCTCGGTGACTCAGCTGATCCCATATGTTTTCAATGGGATTCAAATCTGGAGAAAGTGCAGGTCACTCCATTTGAGGTACCCCAGTCTCCAGCAGCCGTTCCCTAATGATGTGACCTCGATGAGTCGGTGTATGAAGATGAAATAAGGCCTGTGTTGTTCATACAGAGGCACAATGACTGGATTCATTATGTTATTTAAGTAGTATGGGCTTGTCACTGTACTATTCACAAAGTGTAAAGCAGTTCTGTATTGACTAGACACACCTGCCCACACTGTAACACCACCACCACCAAAGGTTTGCCTGGTGACAACAGTGGCTGATGCATAGCACTCTCCTTGAAGACTCCAACATCTTTGGTGGCCATAATTTCTGCTCAGCGTGAATCGACTTTCATCAGTGAACAGCACTGAGGCCCACTGGTCCCTCATCCAGTGTAGATGCTCCCTGGCCCATGCAAGACGATAACACCTGTGGTCAGGTACCCTTGCAGGTCATCTAGCACACAGACCACGCTGATGTAAATGGTTTCAAATGGTCTGACATGACACTTGGGTGCCTCTCACTTACCTTAATTATGCCTGTAGTTGTGTGGCATTCATGATCCGATTCCACAGAGCATTGTTCACAATGAAGCGGTCGTCAGTGTGGGATGTGGCCAAAGAACGTCCACTTCTATGCCTTTCTGTGACTCTTCCAGTCTCTCTGTATCTCTGTTGCAACCTGCTCAAGACACTCTGTGACACTCTAATCTCAGTGGCCACTTCTGCCTGAGAACATGCTGTTTGAAGCCTCGCAACAGCAAGGTACTGTTGATCAATTGTAAGGTGTCATCTTGGTCTCATTATGTCAAAATGTGAACAGCATGATCAGTAGGACTGTTTAAATACAACCAGGAAATGTATTGGGTGTAACAGCGGCTGCTGTATGCCGCTGTTCCCCCGCTTACCGCTATGGTCCTGGGTGATGCAGTCCTCGGCTCTGTCGCTGTACGACAAGTTCCACTGCTTGCTTTCCTTGACTCTCCTGTTGCCAAGCCAGATTGCCTGACCTGTTCCTGTGCTGCCTGCCCTGACCTTTTGCCTGTCTGACTACGCCTCTGCCTCATCCTTTGGTCCTGCTCTGTTGCTCCTGGTAACAACCCCGCCTACCCAACTACTATTGTAATTCTGGTACCTACCCAGGTATCTTCTGGTCCTCAAGATGTAGCGACCTAGTGTTCCCCTCGGGAAAGTCTATCCCCACCATCAGAGGTACTGTGAAGAATCGAGGGGTACACTTAGACAACGCCCTTAGAGGAGGTGGGACACGTGGCACAGTGGGTTCACACCCACTGGTTCGTGACATTGGGAGATTCATGGATCAAACATTGGTTGAGAATTTTGCCATTAAGCTTCTTGTTAGAGAACAGCAAGTTGTGCAAAAAGTACTGAAACACTGAACAGTTGGACATGTGCATTCAAAAGTTTAGAGAAGGTCACGTTAAGTTCACCTGTAAAGGTTAGCGTGCATTTTAGGTTCATCCTGAAATTTCACCCACAAGCCAAATATACCTAAATTTTTGTGAGTAGTCTATATAAGGAATTCCTCTAGATCTAGATAGATCAGTCATTTACCCCATCTCACTGCTCTAGTTTCAATTGAAGACCAGAAATTATTAACCTATTGAAGGGGTTGTCCCGCCATAAAAATTTAGCAGCTAACCACAGGATTGGAAATGTTTGATCATAGGTGGACTGACGGTTGGTACCCCAACCCATCACCAAAACGACGGTCCCATGCTTCTGTTTGAATTGAGTCATGGTAATGCTTGCCCATTCCACAACAGAAGAAAAGTACACGGCACTAACCAAACATTTTTGCAGCTTTATTTGTGAATAAAACAAGATGGATGCAGACACAGCACAGTCAAAAGGCTGCTTTTATTTGGCTGGCTTACATACCAGAAGTATGCATGCCTTTACTAGACTTGCTTGCTAGGAACTCCCAAATCTCCAGGGGAGAATGGGACTGGCCCACTACCCGGCAACTAATACTAAGTGATACAGACAGTGGTTGTGGACCAACTGTGCCAACCAACCAGTTTGATTTAGGCTAGTCATGAGGGCATTTTCCTGGTATTCCCCGGTTTTCACCCTTTAACCCCGCTACAGTCATCAGGCCGCTAGCTCTTGGAATAGTCCTGGTGTCGTTGGCTGCTGACCTGCGGGGGTCAGAGATGCCAGTGTATGGCAACGAGGGATCAGGCAATACACATATGAGGTAATTTATCAAACTGGTGTAAAATAGAGCTTACTAGAGTTGTGCATAAATGACCCGATAAGTCATGAAAACAGTCAGAGGTCAGAACTCGCAGAGTCTGTGCAAATCTGTGAAACAATCCAAAGGTTAGGGCATGCGACACAGGATCCATATGATGAACAAGCAAGGGTCAGGCCAGTCAGCAGAGGGTAAGGATCCAGGAAACAGGCAGAAGTTGGTACACTGGCAGACAAACAGATTATAACGCTTTGAAAGCTCTAGCAAACTAGAGACCTAGAAAAGTCTGTAGAGACTAAATTGCTCAGGCAAGGAAGTGAGGACAGAATTCTAGTTATATAAAAGAACTGATGAGCTCACTAGTTAAGCAGCTGAGCACCACTATCAGTGTGGGACACAGGAGGCTGACAGCCAGACAGAAGCTAGGAGAGTAATGTCACAATCATTCTTGCCTCGGATAGTAAGACTTCAGCAAGGCTGGAGTGCCACCATGTCAGTATACTCTTCCATTTAACTATTTCTCCACCACACACAGACTTTTTGGATTATACAATGTATAGTAAAATTATATTAGGGTAATTAGCCATCTGTACCACTGTAAGTGCATAGTGAGCATCTCAGTAAATATCCTAACAACTTTGAACAATAGCATTAACCCTTTAGCAATGAACCACTGGGTCACTGCAGTTGTTCTTTCCCCCCCCCCCCCATCATAAAACTTTTACTTCAGACTGGGCTTGCGTCAGACCCACAGAGGCCATGTAGGAGCTCATACCCTGAGTTCCTCTGTGAGTTTAAAGGGATTGTCCTCCTTTTGGGGCATTTCAGCCTGATCCCCACATTGCCAGACCTGCAGAAGGAAGCATACTTACCTGCCCTCTCAACAGGATTCCAGTTCCTTTGGTTCCTTTGAGTTGCGGCGCTCATGTGCCATTTTCCAACATCCAATTTGATGTGGGTCACATGTGCTGCTGCAGACAATAACTGGCCGCAGTTGTGACATGACTCACATGGCTCAGCGAGTCATTGACTGCTGCAGCACACATGACCTTTATCAGACCGTATGTTGACAATCATGACCAGAGAGTGGCAGAAGGGGACCGTAGGAGCTGAAAAGCATGTAAGTGCACCTCTCTCCTCAGGTCTAGCGATATGGGAGCTGGGAGGAAGGCCCTTGAGTGTGGACAAACCATTTAAGTGACTTTACAGCCCAGTTGTGTGCCTTTACTTGTAACCATCAAGTCACCTACCCATACAGACTGTAACCACCAGCTGTATGCCAGTACTTATGTGACTATAAATGGCAAATAAAGTGCCACTGCATGTAAACATTATGGTTTGGCCCTAGCTGATTTAAAGTTCTGCTACTCTGCTGTCTTACCTCTGTTACTGCGCCATCCTCCAGGGAGGCAATGAGTTAAGGTCAAAGGCCACACATAAAAAAAACCTGACTATTTATACAGGTGTATAGTGTAGAAAAATAGCAGGTGTTAGTATGAAGTACAGTGACCCAGCGGATCACTGCTAAAAGTTAATTGTATTCCAAGAGTTTAATGTTGTAAAAGCACTTATTTCCTTATGCTCTATGCATATCTAATGATTATGTATGGGGCAACAAATAGTTAACACTGGCAGCCTTAGCCTAGATTCCACCATTCCTCAGACTGAAAGGCTGCCAGAGAACAAGTTAACTGAAACACTACCCCTGAGGGAAAGAGAACTGACATTCTTAGATGGTTTAGAACCTTCAAGGTTTTTCTGGATTCAGAAAGTAAGATACTGCACGTTTATGGCGATAATACTTTACTGCTTGTGGAAAGGGTATACTGCCTCTGGGACTCGCCATACTGTGAGATAGACTGGCCATCCAAATCTAAGATGTGCACCTCTCAGCCTGGGCAGTGCAGAAAGAGTTCCTGAGAACGGAATTGCATGCCTTAGGTTATTTGGACAGGTTGCAAAGTGAACTTAGGCTCCATTCAGACGTCCGTAACGTGTTTTGCGGATCCACGGATCTGCAAAACACAGACAGCGGCAATGTGCGTTCCACATTTTGCGGACCGCACATTGCCGGCACTAATAGAATATGCCTATTCTTGTCCGCAATTGCAGACAAGAAGAAGACATGTTCTATTTTTTTTCGGGAACGGAATTGCGGACCCGGAAGTGCGGGTCCGCAATTCCGTATCCGAGCAGGACACCGTGCTGCCCCGTAGAAATGAATGGGTCCGCAATTCCGTTCCAAAAAATGCGGAACGAAATTGCGCACGTGTGAATGGAGCCTTAGAGTGAAATTCAAGGAGGAGTACTGCCATCATTGTGACTGCCTATACACAATTATTGGGACTAGCCTGCTCTGTAACATACTTCAGAACTGCTGCTATATGAACTACTACTCCCATTATCTATTCAGTAAAAAGACACTTTAATAATTACAACCAAATGAGCCTGGTCTTTGACTCCACCATCATTCAACAGCCCTTCATCCATCCCTGCTGTCCTGTCTTGCATACTGTCAGCCATCCACCATCAAGGGAACCCCAGCCACCACTAGACAGGAGACCCCAAATGTCTAGGGAAGGATGGCACAACCTCAGGGAGGGTTGGAATGAGGACAGCCACCATGAACCACTATCACATCAGATATAGAACTACCACTCCCTTCCTCCCGGCTATACCCCCTGCAAAAGCAATAGACTTATATAAAAATACAAAGCTAATGAGAATATTACAGATGTAATCAGTGATGTTTCTACAGGGAAGGTCCTGCATAAACAAGGCGTCTCGGTTATAACATAAATCATATGATGGAAGAAAGGACTATTTATTCAGCCATTTTCTAGGACACAGTACATTCTCCACAGCTGGGCCGCAATGTCAGTAAAGCCGCCATATTAAGCAGAAGCAGAGCACGAGGTGTACACGGGAATCTCACATATTCTGTAAACATTTCATCTGTGGAGAATTCATTACTGAGTCCCGTCTTCCTTTTTGTCAGGAGACCATGGAGGCAGAGATGAAACTTAATGTTCACAATTCATGGTTTATAGGTTCTGGATTCATACTTTATACTGTTGCTTCATTACAAGGAACTTTTTGACTCTCATTTGAAGGAGAACAACGTAAAATCTATATTAGGGGTAATGGGGCTAATAGAATTTTGGTAGTTTTCAGAATGCAGCCTCTGATCAACCCAAATCCCATCTCCAGCCTCCCTGGCAATCAGTTGATTTTTCTGGCAGGAGCCAAAATCAGCCAGGCATTTATACTGCAGTGACTACTGGTGGAAAAATGTGGTATTACATGGCGGCCACTGAAATTAATGGCCATCCTTACAATACAAGGATGGCTGGAGTCTGCCAGAATGGGAGACGCTCGTACAGAGCGGCTTATTGATCTGAGTCATAGAGGGTGATTCCAAGAGAAAGACCACCCTTTCCCCCATGATTTCCATATGCTATCACACTGTGTAATAATAGTATTACAGGTCATAAGGACAGGGGTAGACTTCATGAGACCACCTCGTTAAAGGGCGTCTGTCAACAGATTTGTCCACATGACACTGGCTGACTTGTTACCTGCGAACTTGGCAGCTGAAGACATCTGTGTTGGTCCCATGTTCATATGTGTCCGCATTGCTGAGAAAAATGTTTTATTATATGCAAATGAGAATCTATGAGCAACGGGGGCGTTGCCGTTACTCTTAGGGGCTCCTCTTTTTCTGTAACGGCCGTGCCCTCTCTAGTTTCGTTGACATGGCAGTGTAAATGTGATCATGCCTGCCTGGTACTGTCAATCAAAGTGCAGAGGGTGCGGAAGTTACAGAGAAGAAAGCAAAGACTCTAGGTGCAATGGCGACTCCCTCGTTGCTCCAAGAAGCTCATTTGCATATATAAAACATAATTTTTCTCAGTAATGCAGGCACATTTGAACATGGGACCAAAACAAATGCCTTCAGCTGCCAAATGCACATGCAACAGTTCAGCCAGTTTCAGGACTCATGCACACAACCGTTGGATGTTTTGGGGGCCGCAAATTGCGCAAAACACAGATACCGGCCGTGTGCATTACGCATTTTGCGGAACAGAATGGCCGGCCACTAATGGAACAGTATTCTCATTGTGCGGACAATGATAGGACATGGTCTATTTTTTTGCAGAACGGACATACGGACACAGAATGCACACGGAGTCATTTCTGTTTTTTTGCGGCCCCATTAAAGTAAATGGTTCCACATACGGGCAACAAAAAAAATATATAAATAAATGAAAGCAGAACAGAAAAATATGTTCGTGTGCAGTAGTGATGGACGAACATCGGTCGGGACGATTCAAATGTTGGCGAACCGCGCGTTCGCGGTGGGCCCCATTCACTTTAATAGCAGTCGAACCTGAAAAACCTTCAGCGCATATTTGCAGCCAGCAAACACTTACCAGAAGTGCACAAATAGTCCCACAACATGGACAGTGACATACCAGAGGGGGATCAATTGCAGAAATTCCCACAAAATATACGTATTTTAATCAGGGGCCATTTTTATGCGTCTTAAAGGGAAACTCTCAGAAATGTGCACTGCTGGAGCCTAGAAAAAATGTAATTTAGGCCACGGGAGTACAGACCCCAAAAATTAGGCATTCATCTGACAGAAACAAACTTGTGATTCTGTGGCTGGAGGTACATTAGGCAGTCACTGTATAAAAATTTTACTGTAGGCCACTGGAGTAGAGGCCCCAAAAATTAGGCATTCACCTGACACAAAAGAACTTGTGATTCTGTGGCTGGAGGTACATTAGGTGGTCACTGGATAAAAATGTTACTGTAGGCCACTGGAGTACAGGCCCCAAAAATTTGGCATTCACCTGACAGAAAAGAACTTTGGCTGATGTGGCTGGAGGTACATTAGGCATTCACTGGATAAAAATGTTACTGTAGGCCACTGGAGTACTGGCCCCAAAAATTAAGCATTCACCTGACACAAAAAAACTTATGATTCTGTGGCTGGAGGTATACTCTGTGGCTGGAGGTACTTATGATTCTGTGGCTGGACGGTCACTTCATAAAAATTGCACTGTAGGCCACTGGAGTAGAGGCCCCAAAAATTAGGCATTTACCTGACAGAAAAGGCCTTTTATGCCGCTGTATATACATAAGACAAGGACTATTCTTTGTTCTGGGTGGTGGCGGATATGTGTGGGCTGGCATGAGGAAATTCAATTACACGTGGTCGTCACAGGTGTTGAATTCCTCCGAGATCCATACCTCATTCGTTTTTAGAAATGTGAGGTAGTCCACATTGTCGTGATCTAGGCGAGTGCGCTTATCGGTCACGATCCCCTCTGCTGCGCTGAATGCCCTTTCGGACAGGACACTGAACGAGGGGCAAGCCAAGAGTTTCATGGCAAATTGTGCACAGGTCAAGCCTGCACACCCAGTAGTCCAAGGGTTCCTCGTTAACCCGATGTAGTCGGAAACCTGTCGGTCTAGGCGTTCCCTGAGGCTGGATCCGGAGGGCAGCTGTTGAAAGGTTGGCTGCAAGAATGATCTCATATCCGTGGTGACCAACACATCTTCAAACCGCCCTCTTCTTGCAGGTGCGGTAGGATTGGTACCCGCACCTGTTTCGCTGTGGGTGGAAATTCCTCTGCCAGCGCCTGCAACAGCAGAATGCAGCATCTCTCGCAGCAAGGCCTGGAAATGCTGCATTCTGCCAGCCCTCTGTGATGCTGGTAACATGTCCGCCATTTTGTGTTTGTACCGGGGGTCTAAGTACGTTGCCACCCAGTACTGGTCCTTGCTCTTTATGCTTTTTATACGGCGGTCCCTCTGCAGACACTGGAGCATGAAGGCCCCCATTTTCACTAAATTGGAAGTGGTGGAGTGCACTGGCTCCTGCTCATCGCCCAGAAGAATGTCGTCCTCGGTCTCCTTCCCCCAGCCAGGGACAACCCCAGGGATCCCCGAAAAGTTTGAAGTTCCCCTCAAAGCCTGCTCTTCTTGCTCCTCCTTCTCCTCCTCCCAGCCACCATCCTCATCTGACTCCTCTTCAGACTCCTGCTGACTTGTCTCAGATGGAGTAGCCCCCCTGGGAATTCATTCATCATTGCCAATTCCTCATCTTCCTGCTCCTCGACAGCTTGATCAATGACATGACGCAATGTATGCTCCAGAAAGAAGGCGTAAGGTACAATGTCACTGATGACGCCCTGGCTGCAACTGACCAGTTTGGTGATCTCATCAAACAGCCGCAGAAGTCTGCATGTGTCGCGCATGAGCAGCCACTGGCAAGGTGAAAAGAAACAAAGCTCCCCAGAACCTGTCCTGCTGCAGAGTTCGTACAGGTAGTCGTTAACGTCACATTGCTGCTGGAGCAGCCTATCAAGCATATACACGGTGGAGTTCCAGCGCGTCGGGCTGTCACAAATCAGATGGCTGAATGGCAAGTGGTGTCGCCGCTGAATATCGGCAAGGCGAGCCATGGCCGTGTAAGATCTTCCAAAATGGCCAGAGATTTTCCTGGCCTGCCGCATGATGTCCTGGACCCCGGGGTATTTGGCAACGAATCGCTGCACGACTAAGTTCAGGACTTGTGCCATGCACGGCACGTGTGTCATTTTGCCCTGTTTCAGTGCGCTCAGCAGATTGGCACCGTTGTCACACACCACTTTACCAACTGTCAAATTGAGCGGGGTTAGCCACTGATCGGCCTGTGACCGCAGAGCTGAAAGCAGTGCAGGACCGGTGTGGCTCTTGGCTTCCAGGCACAAGAGCCGCAGCACAGCATGGCAATGTCTCACCTGGGATGTCGAATAGGTTCTGGGGAGCTTGGGGGGCGCAGCAGAAGAGGCGGTAAAGTAGAAAAGGAGGAGTCAGCCGAGGAGGAGACGGAGGATGGAGTAGGAGGAGGAGAAGAAGAGGCAGGCCTGCATGCAATCCGTGGCGGTAACACCAAATCCATACAGGAGCCACAGGTTACATGCTTGACGGTTCACCCAGTGGGCAGTAAAAGTTATGTACCTTCCCTGCCCATGACACTGTGTGCCAGAGATATATTCACTTGCCGCTGAACGTGGCCATATAGCTCTGGGATGCCCTTCCGGGGGACCATTCATTGCGGTGTGCCAATGGCCACAAATTTTCTAAAGGCCTTCCTAGTCCACCAGTTTATATGGCAGTAGTTGGCGGGCTAGCAGTTCCGACAAGGCAGCAGTCAGCCGTTGGGCGTCATCATCTTTTTACACTCTTTCTGCCAGATGAACGCGACGACGGTGCGGTGGAAGGTGGAGTGGAGGACAAATGGCAGGAGAGAGGAGAAGGAGAAGAGGCAGGACGTGGAGCACCGGGAGTGTGGCTTTGAGGGTTCTGACTGCGTTTCTCCCACTGGGCTCGGTGATGGGAGGCCAGGTGAATTCTTAAGGCGGTCGTCCCTACAGCGATTTATGCGTTGACAGCACAGGCTGGAGATGGCAACACTATTGTCAGCAGCTGACACGTTAAAAAAAAAATCCCACACTGCGTAGCCATGTCCCGGTCTCCTGGGAGCGCCAGAAGTGACCGTGCATGGTGGATGGCTAGCTCCAGATACATTTGCTTTTTGACTCCTACGCCCTGCGAGCTGTGCCTGCATCTCATCCTTCTCCTCACTCTTTGCTGCTCCGTCTCCCCCTCTGAACTCCCTTCCTCTTCCTCTCTTGTGGGCACCCACGTGACGTCTATCGACACGTCATCGTCCTCACCTTCACCACCACTGACATTTGAGATCTCGGAGTATGCAGCAACAGCAGGGAACTCCCTCCTTGGGATGATCTGGGTACTGTCGTCAGACCGCTGGGTGGCAGCCGTTGCTATCTCATCTTCCTCATCCGATGTCAAGAATGGCTGCGAATCGGTAAGGTCTGGGAATGTATGGGAAAATAATTCCTCTGACTCGAGTGGAGGGGCTATGGTGGTGGTGGAGGATTTGGGGGGGCACACAGCTAAGAGTGAGGAGGGTGCAGATACAGAGGATGAGGAGGGTGCAGAAGCGGAAGGGTTAGTGAGCCACTCAACTAACTCTGGTGCGTCCTTTGAAGTAATCGCACACGCCTTCTCCAACTTCCCACTTAGGCTCCGGCCTGGTGCACCTGCCTGACCCCTGCAGAACTGCCTGCCTCTTCCTCTGCCCGTCATTTTAAAAATGACCCTGAGTCCCTAGAGAAGAGCAGAATTTGTGGAAGCAGGTACAGTCAGGTCCAAAAATATTGGGACATCAACACAATTGTAACATTTATGGCTCTATACACTATCACAATGGATTTGAAATGAAACGAACAAGATGTGTTTTAACTGCAGACTGTCAGCTTTAATTTGAGGGTATTTACATCCAAATCAGGTGAATGGTGTAGGAATTACAACAGTTTGCATATGTGCCTCCCACTTGTTAATGGACCAAAAGTAATGGGACAATTGGCTTCTCAGCTGTTCCTTGGCCAGGTGTGTGTTATTCCCTCATTATCCCAATTACAATGAGCAGATAAAAGGTCCAGAGTTCATTCAAAAGTGCGCTATTTGCATTTGGAATCTGTTGCTGTCAACTCTCAAGATGAGATCCAAAGAGCTGTCACTATCAGTGAAGCAAGCCATCATTAGGCTGAAAAAACAAATCAAACCCATCAGAGAGATAGAAAAAACATTAGGCCTGGCCAAAACAACTGTTTGGAACATTCTTAAAAAGAAGGAACGCACCGGTGAGCTCAGCAACACCAAAAGAACCGGAAGACCACGGAAAACAACTGTGGTGGATGACTGAAGAATTCTTTCCCTGGTGAAGAAAACACTCTTCACAACAGTTGGCCAGATCAAGAACACTCTCCAGGAGGTAGGTGTATGTGTGTCAAAGTCAACAATCAAGAGAAGAAGACTTCACCAGAGTGAATACAGACGGTTCACCACAAGATGTAAACCATTGGTGAGCCTCAAAAACAGGAAGGCCAGATTAGAGTTTGCCAAACGACATCTAAAAAAGCCTTCACAGTTCTGGAACAACATCCTACGGACAGATGAGACTAAGATCAACTTGTACCAGAGTGATGGGAGGAGAAGAGTATGGAGAAGGAAAGGAACTGCTCATGATCCTAAGCATACCACCTCATCAGTGAAGCATGGTGGTGGTAGTGTCATGGCGTGGGCATGTATGGCTGCCAATGGAACTGGTTCTCTTGTATTTATTGATGATGTGACTGCTGACAAAAGCAGCAGGATAAATTCTGAAGTGTTTCGGGCAATATTATCTGCTCATACGGTATTCAGCCAAACACTTCAGAACTCATTGGACGGCGCTTCACAGTACAGATGGCCAATGACCCAAAGCATACTGCAAAAGCAACCAAAGAGTTTTTTAAGGGAAAGAAGTGGAATGTTATGCAATGGCCAAGTCAATCACCTGACCTGAATCCTATTGAGCATGCATTTCACTTGCTGAAGACAAAACTGAAGGGAAAATGTCCCAAGAACAAGCAGGAACTGAAGACAGTTGCAGTAGAGGCCTGGCAGAGCATCACCAGGGATGAAACTCAGCGTCTGGTGATGTCTATGGGTTCCAGACTTCGGGCTGTAATTGACTGCAAAGGATTGCAACCAAGTGTTAAAAAGTGAAAGTTTGATTTATGATTATTATTATGTCCCATTACTTTTGGTTCCTTAATAAGTGGGAGGCACATATGCAAACTGTTGTAATTTCTACATCGTTCACCTGATTTAAGTGTAAATACCCTCAAATTAAAGCTGACAGTCTGCAGGTAAAGCACATCTTGTTAGTTTCATTTCAAATCCATTGTGGTGGTGTATAGAGCCAAAAATGTTAGAATTGTGTCGATGTCCCAATATTTATGGACCTGACTGTATATTGCAGGCCTCAATCAATATTTGGTGGAAGCAGGTATATCTAACCCCTTAATCAGTCTTTTCTGGAAGCAGGTATAACACAGTTATACTGTATATATAACACCAGTTGGGGGGGCAACTGGTATATCACACCCGTTGCAATTAGTTGTTCTAATAGCGTTTGTCCCTCTATATAGCTTCGGTATCGCAGCAGAACGGCACACAAGT
The DNA here is from genome assembly GCF_905171765.1 of Bufo bufo. Classification (NCBI taxonomy): domain Eukaryota; kingdom Metazoa; phylum Chordata; class Amphibia; order Anura; family Bufonidae; genus Bufo; species Bufo bufo. The sequence goes on from NC_053392.1 coordinate 56,909,794, forward strand.
GCTGCACAGTTCAAATTCACTATATAGAAAGTATATTATAGGTATATCACACCCCTGCCTCAATCAGTTTTTTGGGGGGTCTACAGGTATATCACACCCGTTGCAATTAGTTGTTCCGATACAGTTTGAACCTCTATATAGCTGCGGTATCGCAGCAGAACTGCACACAACTGCTGCACAGTTCAAATGCACTAAATAGAAAGTATATTATAGGTATATCATACCCCTGCCTCAACCTGTTTTTTTGGGGGGCAACCGGTATATCATACCCATTGCAATTGGTTGTTCCAATAGCGTTTGTCCCTCTATATAGCCTCTATATAACACATCCTAGATCTGAGTTAATTAAATATTCTTCTGAAATGCTTTGTTCTTTACATAGTTGAATGTGCTGACAACAAAATCACACAAAAATAAAAAAAAATGGAAATCTAATTTTTCAACCCATGGAGGTCTGGATTTGGAGTCACACTCAAAATTAAAGTGGAAAAACACACTACAGGCTGATCCAACTTTGATGTAATGTCCTTAAAACAAGTCAAAATGAGGCTCAGTAGTGTGTGTGGCCTCCACGTGCCTGTATGACCTCCCTACAACGCCTGTGCATGCTCCTGATGAGGTGGCGGACGGTCTCCTGAGGGATCTCCTCCCAGACCTGGACTAAAGCATCTGCCAACTCCTGGACAGTCTGTGGTGCAACGTGACGTTGGTGGATAGAGCGAGACATGATGTCCCAGATGTGCTCAATTGGATTCAGGTCTGGGGAACGGGCGGGCCAGTCCATAGCATCAATGCCTTCGTCTTGCAGGAACTGCTGACACACTCCAGCCACATGAGGTCTAGCATTGTCTTGCATTAGGAGGAACCCAGGGCCAACCGCACCAGCATATGGTCTCACAAGGGGTCTGAGGATCTCATCTCGGTACCTAATGGCAGTCAGGCTACCTCTGGCGAGCACATGGAGGGCTGTGCGGCCCTCCAAAGAAATGCCACCCCACACCATTACTGACCCAATACCAAACTGGTCATGCTGGAGGATGTTGCAGGCAGCAGAACGTTCTCCATGGCGTCTCCAGACTCTGTCACGTCTGTCACATGTGCTCAGTGTGAACCTGCTTTCATCTGTGAAGAGCACAGGGCGCCAGTGGCGAATTTGCCAATCTTGGTGTTCTCCGGCAAATGCCAAACGTCCTGCACGGTGTTGGGCTGTAAGCACAACCCCCACCTGTGGACGTCGGGCCCTCATATCACCCTCATGGAGTCTGTTTCACATTTGCACATTTGTGGCCTGCTGGAAGTCATTTTGCAGGGCTCTGGCAGTGCTCCTCCTGTTCCTCCTTGCACAAAGGCGGAGGTAGCGGTCCTGCTGCTGGGTTGTTGCCCTCCTACGGCTTCCTCCTCGTCTCCTGATGTACTGGCCTGTCTCCTGGTAGCGCCTCCATGCTCTGGACACTACGCTGACAGACACAGCAAACCTTCTTGCCACAGCTCGCATTGATGTGCCATCCTGGATAAGCTGCACTACCTGAGCCACTTGTGTGGGTTGTAGACTCCGTCTCATGCTACCACTAGAGTGAAAGCACTGCCAGCATTCAAAAGTGACCAAAACATCAGCCAGGAAGCATAGGAACTGAGAAGTGGTCTGTGGTCACCACCTGCAGAACCACTCCTTTATTGGGGGTGTCTTGCTAATTGCCTATAATTTCCACCTGTTGTCTATCCCATTTGCACAACAGCATGTGAAATTGATTGTCACTCAGTGTTGCTTCCTAAGTGGAAAGTTTGATTTCACAGAAGTGTGATTGACTTGGAGTTACATTGTGTTGTTTAAGTATTCCCTTTATTTTTTTGAGCAGTGTATATTATAGATATATCACACCCCTGCCTCAATGAGTTTTTTTGGGGGCAACTGGTATATCACACCCATTGCAATTAGTTGTTCCAATAGCGTTTGTCCCTCTATATAGCAGGGCCGGTTCTAGGTGAAATGGGGCCCTGGGCCGAAAAACAATAAGGGCCCCCCCCCCCCCCTCCATGACACTTGAAGACTTTTACAGAAGAAACTGTATATTTTAGGGCACATTGTAGAGGTATACTGTATATTGTGTGGCACAGTGTAGGCTATATGTGTATAACATAAACATATTTCACATGAAAACTTACAATTACTTGGCTTGGCCCTTGGGGATCTCGGACGCCACTTCAATACTTTGGTCGGGGACTCAGTGGAGCTGATGTTGTGTTTTATCCTAATGAGAAAGATTTCATAATAATAATTTGGAGAAGGGGCAGAGGGATAGCAGAGTAGGGAGAGGCTGGTGCTGCTACTAGGGGGTCATACCATGGGGGAGTAATACAGCCCACCATAATTCCCCCCCAGTAGAAATAATTCTCCTTATAATGTGACAGTGAAAAAAATACCCCCTTGTAATGCCCCCAGTTGAGCTAATGTCTCCATAGTGCCTCCATAATGTGCCAGTATAAAATACCCCTATATAGTGACCCCAGTAAATGCCCCCATAGTGCTCCTCTCCCCCCTAGTGCCCCCCATAATGTACCAGTATAAAATGCCTGATATATATTGCGCCAGTAGATGCCCTCAGTGTCCCCCATAATTTGTAAGCATAAAATACCCCTTCTCAGTGCCCCCGTAGATGACCCCATAGTACTCCTCTCCCACCTTCCCCATAGTACCCACCACAATGTGTCCCAGTATAAAATGCCCCTATACAGAGCCCCCATATAAAATAACCGTTCTTTGTGGCCTCAGTAGATGCCCCTATAGTGCCACCAATAATGTGCCAGTAAGAAGTGCCCCCGTAGATGTCTCCCAATAATGTGCCAGTAAAATGTGCCCTCATAGATGCCCCCCAATCATGTGCCAGTAGCCTGAGCCCCCCATCAACATGTGCCAGTAGCCATAGGCGGCCCCCCTCTATCGTGTGCCAGTAGCCATAGGGCCCCCCTATCATGTGCCAGCAGCCATAGGGCCCCCCTATCATGTGCCAGTAGCCTGAGCCCCCCATCGACATGTGCCAGTAGCCATAGGCAGCCCCCCCTCCTATCATGTGCCAGTTGCCATAGGGCCCCCCTATCATGTGCCAGTAGCCTGAGCCCCCCATCTTTTCCGGCATAGAGTTCCGTCACAGGGGCTCTATACTGGAAAATAACTGATCAGTTTTATCCCCATGCATTCTGAATGGAGAGTAAGGCCTCATGCACACGACCGTTGTGTGCACCCGCGGCCGTTGTTCAGTTTTCCGTGATTTTCTGCGGACCCATTGACTTTCAATGGGTCCGTTGAAAACTCGGAAAATGCACCGTTTGTCATCCGCCTCCGTGATCCGTGTTTCCTGTCCATCAAAAAAATATGACCTGTCCTATTTTTTTGACGGACAACGGTTCATGGACCCATTCAAGTCATGGGTCCGTGAAAAAACACGGATGCACACAAGATTGGCATCCGTGTCCGTGATCCGTTTCCGTAGGCTACTTTCATACAGAACGATCCGAAGATCCGTCTGCATAAAAGCTTTTTCGTGAAAACTCAAATCCGACAGTATATTCTAACACAGAGGCATTCCCATAGTGATGGGGATGCTTCTAGTTAGAATATACTACGAACTGTGTACATGACTGCCCCCTGCTGCCTGGCAGCACCCGATCTCTTACAGGGGGCTGTGATCCGCACAATTAACCCCTCAGGTGCCGCACCTGAAGGGGTTAATTGTGCGTATCATAGCCCCCTGTAAGAGATCAGGGGCTGCCAGGCAGCAGGGGCAGACCCCCCTCCCTCCCCAGTTTTAATTTCATTGGTGGCCAGTGCGGCCTCCCCCAGCCCCCCCTCCCTCTATTGTATTAATATCATTGGTGGCCAGTGCGCCCCCCCGGCCCCCCCTCCCTCTATTGTATTAATATCATTGGTGGCCAGTGCGGCCCCCCCTCCCTCCCTCCCTCTATTGTATTATCATTGGTGGCCAGTGTGCGCCCCCCCCGGCCCCCCCTCTATTGTATTAATATCATTGGTGGCCAAAGTGCGGCCTCCCCTCTCCCCCCCGATCATTGGTGACAGTGGAGAGTTCCGATCGGAGTCCCAGTTTAATCGATGGAGCTCCGATCAGTAACCATGGCAACCAGGACGCTACTGCAGTCCTGGTTGCCATGGTTACTTAGCAATATTAGAAGCATCATACTTACCTGCTGCGCTGTCTGTGACCGGCCGGGAGCTCCTCCTACTGGTAAGTGACAGGTCTGTGCGGCGCATTGCTTAATGATTTGTCACTTACCAGTAGGAGGAGCTCCCGGCCGGTCACAGACAGCGCAGCAGGTAAGTATAATGCTTCTAATATTGCTAAGTAACCATGGCAACCAGGACTGCAGTAGCGTCCTGGTTGCCATGGTTACCGATTGGAGCCCTAGCGATTAAACTGGGACTCCGATCGGAACTCTCCGCTGCCACCAATGATTGGGGGGGAGAGGGGAGGCCGCACACTGGCCACTAATGATATTAATACAATAGAGGGGGGCGGGGGGGGGGGCGCACACTGGCCGCCAATGCTAATACAATAGAGGGAGGGAGGGGGGGCCGGGGGGGGCCGCACACTGGCTACCAATGATAATACAATAGAGGGAGGGAGGGGGGGCCGGGGGGGGGGCGCACACTGGCTACCAATGATATTCAAACTGGGGAGGGAGGGGGGTCTTCCCCCTGCTGCCAGGCAGCCCCTGATCTCTTACAGGGGGCTATGATACGCACAATTAACCCCTTCAGGTGCGGCACCTGAGGGGTTAATTGTGCGGATCACAGCCCCCTGTAAGAGATCAGGTGCTGCCAGGCAGCAGGGGGCAGTCATGTACACAGTTCGTAGTATATTCTAACTTGAAGCGTCCCCATCACCATGGGAACGCCTCTGTTCTAGAATATACTGTCGGATATGAGTTTCACGATGTAACTCAAATCCGATGGTATATTCTAACATAGAGGCGTTCCCATGGTGATGGGGACGCTTCAAGTTAAAATATACCATCGGATTGGAGAAAACAATGGGGGACGGATCCGTTTGCAATTGCACCATATTGTGTCAACCTCAAACGGATCCGTCCACATTGACTTGCATTGTAAGTCAGGACGGATCCGTTTGGCTCCGCACGGCCAGGCGGACACCAAAATGACTTTTTTTTCATGTCCGTGGATCCTCCAAAAATCAAGGAAGACCCACGGACGAAAAAACGGTCACGGATTACGGAAAAACTGAACCAGTTTTTGCGGGGCCTAATCCGTTCAGGATGCATCAGGATGTCTTCAGTTCAGTCGTTTTGACTGATCAGACAAAAGAGAAAACCGCAGCATGCTACGGTTTTATCTCCGGCGAAAAAAAACGGAAGACTTGCCTGAATGCTGGATCCGGCATTTTTTCCCATAGGAATGTATTAGTGCCGGATACGTCCTACCGGTCTGCGCATGCGCAGACTGAAAAAAAGGTGAAAAAAATAAATGCCGGATCCGTTTTGCCGGATGTCACCGGAAAGACGGATCCTGATCAGTCTTACTAATGCCATCAGTTGGCATACGCTTTGCCGGATCCGGCAGGCACGCATTTTTCATTCTGGTACCATATATTGCCCCTGAGCTGTCCTCACCCAAGGGACCTAGGCAGCAATCTACGGTACCAGGGAGAGCAGATACGGCACTGGATAGGGAGCAGGAGAAGGAGATCCTCCTGCTGCCTCCTTCATGTATGTAAGAACGTGTGGGCTGGCGGCAGTACAGGACATACAGAGAAGCTGCCAGCCCATCCAACGCGAAAGTGAAAAGAAGAGCAGGCTGCAGGCTTAATTTAGCATTTAGTGAAGCCGCCCGTCAGGTGCTGCTTAGTGCCGCAATGTATGCGCGGGCTGGCGGCTTCACTGAAGGCTAATTCACTGAAGCCTGAAGCCTGCTCTGCCCGCCCGCCCGCCCACAGTTTCATGGCAGCTCAGAAGCCATTAGTGAGCGTTCCTGCGCTGCTGCAGCCCGAACATTTCCCCCAGCTTCCCTTTATATAATAAAAAAATACGGCTGTATCTAGGGCTTGTTTTTGGAGTAGGGCTTATATTTTAAGCCTACTCCAAAAACCCTGCAAAATAGCGCTAGGGTTTATTACCGGGGTAGGGCTTATTTTCGGGGAAACACGAGATATCATATATATACATAAATATATATATATAAGTCCAGAAAATGAGCGGCATTCCGGTAGGTTAAGAACAAGTGATTCCTTTATTTACCCATGCGGTGCAACTATTCGGCTCCAAACTAGAGCCTTTTTCAAGCAGAGATACAATACAAGTGATGGCAATTATATAGGTGAATCAATCAAGATACAAATCATGTGACCACACTCCACCCCGTGGGTGTGTTACAGATCACTTGCATTTTGTACCAGGAGGGATGGAGCATGTGGATCAAGTGGACGAAGTACTTCATATAGGAGGGGGTCATTCCAACATGTAGTGTGCATTTTTTTATATATTTTTATATGTTTCATACATTATGTACTGCCCGGCCCGGCGAACACCTTGGGACCTGTATACTTGTTGACATATCAGCCTTGATGGAGTCGTCTATACATATATTCTTTTGTTTTACCTGTTATGGATCTGCCCTCTGTGGCATCTATGTACCTACAGGAGGAGAACCCTCATGAGTATGATTGCATCACGACACCCTGGACAATATCCCTTTGTTAACCGCGGTTTTCCGTGGCGGCTGTGTTTTTTTTTGTCAGGGCGCTGGAAGTGGGCACCCTGATTCTGGGGATGTCCCTACCTGTCAGTGACGTAATACTCAACTCTGGAGCAGGTCTGGTGCTTTACAGTGGGGTGTATGGTTCATGGGTGTTTTTCCAGAGACCAAGATGGCGCTTTGATACCAGATTCTTACTGGGCATGCGCCAGAAAACACACCGAGGCTGAATGGGGCGGCGCTTGGGGAACGTGTAAGCGATGGCCAGTTTTGATGACGCTTGACGTTTCCCTGCCGCCGCTGGTCCCTGATTGGTGTAGCACCGAGCCTACGCAGAACGGTGTACACAACGCCGAGAAGCTGTATGGAATGTGTCTCCTGCCTGTTCGGTATGTCTGCGCGATCGCTTCCCTGCTCCTCCCCCTGTTTATCACATGTTCACTTGATGTATATTTCGATCAGTTTTTTGCATCTGATCGACAAGTTTATGTCACATGATTAACACTATATATATATATATATATATATATATATATATATATATAATATGCGACATGTATGATTATGTCTCTTCCCTCACATGATGTTTTATATCGTATCCTCACTGCCATCACTTTGCTTATTGTATCTTTATTGTCATCTTGTTATTGACACATTTTGTAACACACCCACGGGGTGGAGTGTGGTCACATGATTTGTATCTTGATTGATTCACCTATATAATTGCCATCACTTGTATTGTATCTCTGCTTGAAAAAGGCTCTACAGGGAGTGCAGAATTATTAGGCAAGTTGTATTTTTGAGGATTAATTTTATTATTGAGCAACAACCATGTTCTCAATGAACCCAAAAAACTCATTAATATCAAAGCTGAATATTTTTGGAAGTAGTTTTTAGTTTGTTTTTAGTTTTAGCTATTTTAGGGGGATATCTGTGTGTGCAGGTGACTATTACTGTGCATAATTATTAGGCAACTTAACAAAAAACAAATATATACCCATTTCAATTATTTATTTTTACCAGTGAAATCTCAACATTCACAAATATACATTTCTGACATTCAAAAACAAAACAAAAACAAATCAGTGACCAATATAGCCACCTTTCTTTGCAAGGACACTCAAAAGCCTGCCATCCATGGATTCTGTCAGTGTTTTGATCTGTTCACCATCAACATTGCGTGCAGCAGCAACCACAGCCTCCCAGACACTGTTCAGAGAGGTGTACTGTTTTCCCTCCTTGTAAATCTCACATTTGATGATGGATCACAGGTTCTCAATGGGGTTCAGATCAGGTGAACAAGGAGGCCATGTCATTAGATTTTCTTCTTTTATACCCTTTCTTGCCAGCCACGCTGTGGAGTACTTGGACGCGTGTGATGGAGCATTGTCCTGCATGAAAATCATGTTTTTCTTGAAGGATGCAGACTTCTTCCTGTACCACTGCTTGAAGAAGGTGTCTTCCAGAAACTGGCAGTAGGACTGGGAGTTGAGCTTGACTCCATCCTCAACCCGAAAAGGCCCCACAAGCTCATCTTTGATGATACCAGCCCAAACCAGTACTCCACCTCCACCTTGCTGGCGTCTGAGTCGGACTGGAGCTCTCTGCCCTTTACCAATCCAGCCACGGGCCCATCCATCTGGCCCATCAAGACTCACTCTCATTTCATCAGTCCATAAAACCTTAGAAAAATCAGTCTTGAGATATTTCTTGGCCCAGTCTTGACGTTTCAGCTTGTGTGTCTTGTTCAGTGGTGGTCGTCTTTCAGCCTTTCTTACCTTGGCCATGTCTCTGAGTATTGCACACCTTGTGCTTTTGGGCACTCCAGTGATGTTGCAGCTCTGAAATATGGCCAAACTGGTGGCAAGTGGCATCTTGGCAGCTGCACGCTTGACTTTTCTCAGTTCATGGGCAGTTATTTTGCGCCTTGGTTTTTCCACACGCTTCTTGCGACCCTGTTGACTATTTTGAATGAAACGCTTGATTGTTCGATGATCACGCTTCAGAAGCTTTGCAATTTTAAGAGTGCTGCATCCCTCTGCAAGATATCTCACTATTTTTGACTTTTCTGAGCCTGTCAAGTCCTTCTTTTGACCCATTTTGCCAAAGGAAAGGAAGTTGCCTAATAATTATGCACACCTGATATAGGGTGTTGATGTCATTAGACCACACCCCTTCTCATTACAGAGATGCACATCACCTAATATGCTTAATTGGTAGTAGGCTTTCGAGCCTATACAGCTTGGAGTAAGACAACATGCATAAAGAGGATGATGTGGTCAAAATACTCATTTGCCTAATAATTCTGCACTCCCTGTAGTTTGTAGCCGAAACGTTGCACCGCATGGGTGAATAAAGGAATCACTTGTTCTTAACCTACCAGAGTGCCGCTCATTTTCTGGACTTAATCGTTGGGGTAAGAAGTCTATTCCCCTGGAACGTGCACCCGAATTTTCTCATTACTGCCAGTGCCGCCATTTTTCTTTGAGATATATATATATATATATATATATATATATATATATATATATATATATACACACACTGCCTGTACAAAAAAAAAGTCGCCACCAAAAATATTTTGTTGGACCGCCTTTAGCTTTGATTACGGCATGCATTCGCTGTGGCATTGTTTCGATAAGCTTCTCAATGTCACAAGATTTATTTTTTTGCATTCATTTTTTACCAAGATCTTGCATTGATGATGGTGGAGTCTGACTGCTGCGCAAAGCCTTCTCCATCACATCCCAAAGATTCTCAATGGGGTTAAGGTCTGGACTCTGTGGTGGCGAATCCATGTGTGAAAATGAGATCTCATGCTTCCTGAACCACTCTTTCACAATTTGAGCCCGATGAATCCTGCCATTGTCATCTTGGAATATGCCCGAGTCATCAGGTAAGAAAAAATCCATTGATGGAATAACCTGGTCATTCAGTATGTTCAGGTAGTCGCTGACCTCATTCTTGTAGCACATACTGTTGCTGAACCTAGACCTGACCAACTGCAGCAACCCCAGATCATAGCACTGCCCCCACAGGCTTGTACAGTAGGCACTAGGCATGATGGGTGCATCACTTCATCTGCACCCATCACTCTGGAACAGGGTAAATCTGGACTCATCAGACCACATGACCTTCTTCCATTGCTCCAGAGTCCAATCTTTATGCTCCTTAGCAAATTGAAGCCTTTTTTCTGGTTTGCATCACTGATTAGTGGTTTTCTTACGGCTACACAGCTTTTCAGTCCCAATCCCTTGAGTTCCCTTCACATTGTCTTTGTGGAAATGCTCTTACTTTCACTATTAAACATAGCCCTGAGTTCTACTGTTGTTTTTCTTCGATTTGATTTCACCAAACGTTTAAGTGATCGCCGATCACGATCATTCAGGATTTTTTTCCCGCCACATTTCTTCCTCGAATACGATGGGTCCCCACTATCCTTCCAGTTTTTAATAATGCGTTGGACAGTTCTTAACCCAATTTTAGTTGTTTCTGCAATCTTCTTAGATGTTTTCTCTGCTTGATGCATGCCAATGATTTGACCCTTCTCAAACAGACTAACATCCACGCCCACGAAATTAGTCTTTCGACATGGTTGTTTAAGAAATGAGAACAAACTCACTAAACCAGTTGGGGTTAAATAACTTATTGCCAGCTGAAAGATAATCGCCCATGCAGTAATTATCCAATAGGAGGCTCATAACTATTTGCTTAGTTAAATCCAGGTGGCGACTTTATTTTTGGACAGGCAGTATATATACAGTCCTGATCAAAAGTTTAAGACCACTTTAAAAATGTCAAAAACTCATATTTAGCATGGCTGGATCTTAACAAGGTTCCAAGTAGAGCTTCAACATGCAACGAGAAGAAATGGGAGTGAGACAAAACATTTTTTTGAGCATTCAATTTAATGAAAACAACGAATAAACTGAAACAGGCTGTATTTCAGCTGATCAAAAGTTTAGGACCACACCTCCAAAAAAATAAATAAAAAAGAAATCCAACTTCCAAACGTGAACTCAGTAATGAGTAGCTCCGCCGTTATTGTTTATCACTTCAAAAATTTGTTTGATGCAAGCGTTTCCATGAGGTGAGTGGGAACATTTCTCCAAGTGGTGAAGACGGCTGCATGAAGGCCATCTACTGTCTGGAACTGTTGTCCATTTTTGTAAACTTCCTTGCCATCCATCCCCAAAGGTTCTCAATTGGATTTAGATCAGTGGAACACGCAGGATGGGCCAAAAGAGTGATGTTATTCTCCTGGAAGAAGTCCCTTGTCCTGTGGGCATTGTGTACTGTAGCGTTGTCCTGTTGAAAAACCCAGTCATTACCACACAGACGAGGGCCCTCAGTCATGAGTAATGCTCTCTGCAACATCTGGACATAGCCAGCGGCCGTTTGACGCCCCTGCACTTCCTGAAGCTCCATTGTTCCACTGAAGGAAAAAGCACCCCAGACCATTATGGCGCCCCCTCCACTGTGGCGCATAGAAAACATCTCAGGAGGGATCTGCTTGTCATGCCAGTAACGTTGGAAACCATCAGGACCATCCTGGTTAATTTTTTTCTCATCAGAGAATAAAACTTTCTTCCACCTTTGAATGTCCCATGTTTGGCGCTCTCTTGCAAAGTCCAAACGAGCAGTTCTGTGGCGTTCAAGGAGACGAGGTCTTTGAAGACGTTTTTTGTTTTTGAAGCCCTTCAGTCTCAGATGCCGTTTGATGGTTATGGGGCTGCAGTCAGCACCAGTAAGGGCCTTAATTTGGGTCGAGGATCATCCAGTGTCTTGACGGACAGCCAATTGGATCCTCTGGCTCAGTGCTGATGAATTTTTTTTGGGTCTTCCACTGGACTTTTTTGTTCCATAACCCTCAGGATCATTTAAGAAATTCCAAATGCGTCCCACCTCAGCAACGATGGCACGCTGTGAGAGACCCTGCTTATGCAGTTCAACAACCCGACCATGTTCAAAAAGGGAGAGTTTTTTTTGCCTTTGCCATCACAACGTGTGACTACCTGACAGAAAATGACAATGAATCTACATCTTTGCACAGATTTGGCCTTTTAAAGGCATGTGGTCCTAAAATTTGGATCAGCTGAAAAACAGCCTTTTTCAGTATAATCGTTATTTTCAATTAATTAAATGCTCCAAATTTTTTTTGTCTCACTCTCATTTCTTCTCGTTGCATGTTGAAGCTCTACTTGGAACCTTGGTAAGATCCAACAATGTTAAATATGATTTTTTGCCATTTTTCAAGTGGTCTTAAACTTTTGATCAGGACTGTATATGTGAAACTCGAAAAATTAGAATATTTTGCAAAGTTCATTTATTTCAGTAATGTAACTTAAAAGGTGAAGCTAATATATGAGATAGACTCATTACATGCAAAGCGAGATATTTCAAGCATTTATTTGGTATAATTTGGATGATTATGGCTTACAGCTTATGAAAACCCCGAAGACACAATCTCAGGAACCCTTTGCTCAAGGGGTATGGATTAATTAGCTGAATAGAGTGTGACAATATTGAACCTTTTCACAATATTCTAATTTTAAGTTGCATTACTGAAAAAAAATGAACTTTTGCACGATATTCAAATTTTTGGAGTTTCACCTGTATATAAATGTATATATATATATATACTGTATGTTTCCCAGGAGCAATGGTTATTGTCATAGGTGCACTGACACAAAGTCTCTTTTCCCAGCAAGCCTGTAATTTCAAGCTCTTATAATTCAACATAGGAATAAGATATGAAAAGAAAATCACAGAGGATTAAATAAGAATCAGTGACCTACATCTTGCAAAACACATTATTTTTATATGAATAAAGAAGGAAACTCATGATCACAAATTCAGCTTTATATAACGCCCTTGCCTCTAAATCGGCATCTGTACTATTATAATCTGTACTATTATACAATTTTTGTTTTTTGCATTTTTTTTCCTTTCTACTTCCCAAAAGCCAGAACTTTTAACATTTTCCCTTCATTTTTTTTATTTATTTTTTATTGAACAAGTTGTATTTTTAAATGGCACTATTTAATTCACCATATATTGTATTAGAAAACAGGAAAATATTATTTGTGGGTAAAAAGTGACAAAGATAAACACAATTCCGCCAAGGCTTTTTGAGTTTTGATATTACTGCGTTTACTGTTTGCTAAAAATGACTTCGGTGATGCCAGATTTTTATAGTGTTTGTGTTTTACTTCTTTTAAAAAAATATATAAAATAAAACTTTGAAAAAAACATTTCCAGGACTTATTACCATTTTCTGACAGCCATAACTTAATATTAATATCTACAGAGCTGTATGAAAGTTTGTTTTTCTTGTGGGGCAAATGCAAATTTTTGCTGACTTTTCTTTTCAATTTTATTACAGGGACAAGGTGACGAAAATATGCCGAATCATGGATGTTTATTATTTTTTACGTTATGGCATTCACCACACCACAAATATTTTGATATCTCAGGGTACTTTCACACTTGCGTTGTTTGATTCCGGCAGCCAGTTCCGTTGCCTGAACTGCCTGCCTGATCAGGCAAACTGTATGCAAACGCATGTGATTTTTTCGGACTGAACAGGCATTTTTCTGACTGATCAGGATCCTAATCAGTCTGAAAAATGCCTGATCAGTCAGAAAAATACATTGCAATACCGGATCCCTTTTTTCCGGTGTCATCAGGTAAAACGGATCAGGTATTTAGTTTTTTCTCATTTTTAAAGGTCTGCGCATGTGCAGACCTGAAGGACGGATCCGGCATTCCCGGTATTTTGAATGCCGGATCCGGCACTAATACATTCCTATAGAAAAAAACGCCGGATCCGGCATTCAGGCAAGTCTTCAGTTTTTTTTTCGCCGGAGATAAAACCGTAGCATGCTACGGTTTTCTCTTTTGCCTGATCGGTCAAAAAGACTGAACTGAAGACGTCCTGATGCATCCTGAACGGATTGCTCTCCATTCAGAATGCATGGGGATATGCCTGATCAGTTCTTTTCCGGTATAGAGCCCCTGTGACGGAACTCTATGCCGGAAAAGAAAAACGCTAAAGTGTGAAAGTAGCCTTAATAGTTTGGATATTTTTGGACAATGCAATGCATGTTATGTTTATTTTGTTATTGTTTATTTTTATATGTAAAATTAAGAAAGGGAACTGTTTTAACAAAAAATATACAAAATAAAAATGATGGGAGTTGTAGTTTTACAACAGCTGGAGGATCCCTGCTATAATGTATACGAGGGGCCTGGAGGTTAGATAACCCCTTTAGGAATCCCAGAGCAAGCATGTTCTAACTACAGCTCACTCTTATGTGGAAGACAGGTCTAAAGAGATGCTAATTAGTATTTGCTTCGGGTGCTGGGTGGAGGCTTGACCCCTGACATGTCCATTGATCCTTTTATTTCCTGCTCAGATACCTTTATATCCGATATTCCGCATTGTCGCTGTGGCCCCTTGATAACATTTAGCCGCTGAGTCAGACGCCGGAGAGGCCTCCGCTGAGATATATTTGGTTGCAGTTATTATCATAAAGGTTACTTGTCGCTTCTGCTGTGTAAATAGGATTTAAAATTAAATTGGGTTTATCAGCCATCTACGTGGACGGTGTGGTAGGAGAAGGCTGGATGACTGTATTAACCCCTTAAGGACTGGACCAATTTTATTGGTTTTATTTTATTTTTATTTTTTTTCTTCCCTTCCTGACTTCCAAAAGCCTCAACTTTCCCATTTACATAGCCATGAGAGAGACTTATTTTTTTTTTTCAAGAAAAGTTGTATTTTAATGGCACCATTTAATATCCTATATCTTGTATTGGAGAAGGGAAAAACATGCTTTGTGGGGTGAAACTGGAAACTACACTATGCAGTACAAATGACATGATGACTAGAGATGAGCGAATCGAAGTTGACGAGGTGGATTTTAGGAAAAATTTGATTCACACCGAAACCGATATTCCTTACGCTTCGTGGGAACGAATCGCATTTTACCCTAAAATGGCTGCTGCACGTGTGAGGACATGTGCAGGGTATAGCGAAGCGAGGTCACGGTTATGGGCAATCGAGGGTTGCTCACTGTATTGGAGAACCCTGGGCAGGCATGCGGCACTGAAGGAGAGGCAGACACAGTTCCTCTGGGGCACACTCGGTATGTAGGGACAGGGCCTGATGGTGGATGAGGTGCCCTGGATGTTACAGGTATTTTGAGTGCCTGGGGCAAGGTCCCTGTTGGATTCGTGACGCCAGTGCCTGTAACGGTGGCACACCGATTTATAGTTGGAATAATTGAGGTACACAGGTGGTATAGTGAACCAAAAGTTGCTTTACTGAACAGTCCAACTTTGTACATGCAGATGGTAACACAGTCCTTTAGATCACAGCTTCACAAGCAGGCTTTATTCCACACGATGGCAGGTATTAATTATGCAAGATACTCAGAGGGTAAATCCACAATGCACTCAGAATCAGGTTGTACCTTTCCTCAGAAATAGCGTACACTGTTCTTGTAGAACTCCTGTCTGGTTTCAATCCCAAGGCCCGGATGCCTAAATGGTGGCTTATATCCTTGGTATATATATATCTTCCTCTCGTATAAGGCTCCTTTCACACTAGCGTTCGGGTGTCCGCTCGTGAGCTCCGTTTGAAGGGGCTCACGAGCGGTCCTGAACACAGCCGTCTGGCCGCAATGCATTCTCAATGGAGGCGGATCCACTGAGAATGCATCCGCCTGCCAGCGCTCAGCCTCCGCTCCGCTCAGTGAGCGGACACCTGAACGCTGCTTGCAGCGTTCGGGTGTCCGCCTGGCCGTGCGGAGGCGAGCGGATCCGTCCAGACTTACAATGTAAGTCAATGGGGGCGGATCCGCTTGAAGATGACACCATATGGCTCAATCTTCAAGCGGATCCGTCCCCCATTGACTTACAATGTAAAGTCTGAACGGATCCGCTCAGACAACTTTCACACTTAGAAAATTTTCTAAGTTTTAATGCAGACGCATCCGTTCTGAACGGATGCGAACGTCTGCATTATCGGAGCGGATCCGTCTGATGAAACATCAGACGGATCCGCTCCGAACGCTAGTGTGAAAGTAGCCTTAAATTCTTGCTTTGCTTCCTAAAGCATCTGCCCATCAGTGTTACTTATCTTTCCTTGTAATATCCTGACTGTGGGTTTCTCCCAGGAGGTGCTGTCCTGCAACTGGGGTGTCTCTACTGAGCTAATCCTAGCCTCAGGAGCTTCAGGTGGACGAAGTAACTCCTCTAGTCCCCTGGAATGAACTAACTTCCCCTGGCTGGGCCTACCTATATATAACCAGGGCTCTCTGGCTCCCTCTAACGTCTGGGAGGCTAAACTGCACCCTGACAGGCCTGACACCAGTTAACACAGGGAAAATACATACATATGACATTAAATGCAATTAAGACACATTAACCCCTTTTGTGCAGTGCCCACCTTTACCTAGTGGGACACTACACATGGAGCAAAGAACTCTGGGAAGGCGGGATCACCCACAATGCCATGCATGCAGCCAATCAGCAGCCAGCCAGCCCTGTGATGTCACAGCCCTATAAATACCCTCAGCCATCTTGGATTCTGCCATTTACCAGTGTGCTTAGTGCAGGGAGAGACGTCAGCAGACGCTAGGGACAGTGATAGGAAAAACTTCATTGTGCTGAAAAAACGATTTACAAGTTTAGGGAAAGATTATTCAAGGTGTAGGGAAAGGATAGGGAGGCATTATCTACACTATAAAAGGAGAACAGGATGCAATAGGAAAGTGTACAGCCTGGGTTATTATCACCTTCTCCGCTGTGATTGGACCTCGCTACAGCCAGGGAGAAGGAGACGCCCATTGAGAAACAGGGCAGTCTCCTCCTCCCTGTACCGATGATATTCATTTCCATACCAGGCGGGAAAAGTAAAAGGGGGGCACAGGGGGGGAACGTAGCGCCGGACACATAAGCTAGTAAGTGATCTTACATGCCTGCACTATGCCCTACACAACCCCCTACTTATTTCATAATGTCTGGACCCATGAAAGGTCCTCTTTAGGCCCCTTTCACACGGGCGCTGCTGATTGGGGCCGGATGCGTTCAGGGAAAATGGTGCGATTTTGACACTAAAACAAGTCAGTTTTCACTGCGATTGCGTTCCATGTTTGTGTAGAATTTATTTTCCCTTATAACATGGTTAGGTGTTGTGTACAATTTATTTTCCCTTATAACATGGTTATAAGGGAAAATAATAGCATTCTTAATACAGAATGCATAGCACAATAGGGCTGGAGGGGTTAAAAAATTTTAAAAATAATTTAACTCACCTTAATCTACTTGATCGCGCAGCCCGGCTTCTATTCTCTCTTCTTCTTTGAGGAATAGGACCTTTGATGACGTGACTGCGCTCATCACTTGGTCCATCACATGATCTTTTACCATGGTGATGGATCATGTGATGGACCATGTGATAAGCGCAGTGACATCATCAAAGGTTTATTTCCTGTGCACAGCAAAGAAGAAGAAATAAGAGAAGCCGGGCTGCGTGAACAAGTGGATTAAGGTGAGTTATATTATTTATTTATTTTTTAACCCCTCCAGCGCTATTGTACTATGCATTCTGTATTAAGAATGCTATTATTTTCCCTTATAACCATGATTTAAGGGAAAATAATAATGATCGGGTCCCCATCCCGATCGTCTCCTAGCAACCGTGCGTGAAAATCGCACCGCATCCGTACTCGCTTGTGGATGCTTGCGATTTTCACGCAGCCCCATTCACTTCTATGGGGCCTGCGTTGCGTGAAAAACGCAGAATATAGAGAATGCTGCGATTTTCACGCAACGCACAAGTGATGCATGAAAATCACCGCTCGTGTGCACAGCCCCATAGAAATGAATGGGTCCGGATTCAGTGCGGGTGCAATGCATTCACGTCACGCATTGCACCCGCGCGGATATCTCGCTCGTGTGAAAGGGGCCTTAAAGTGGTTGTCTCACTTTAGCAAATGGTATTTATCAAGTAGACAAATACAAGACACTTAGGCCCCTTTCACACGGGCGAGTATTCCGCGCGGATGCGATGCGTGAGTTGAACGCATTGCACCCGCACTAAATACCGACCCATTCATTTCTATGGGGCTGTGCACATGAGCGGTGATTTTCATGCATCACTTGTGCGTTGCGTGAAAATCGCAGCATTCTCTATATTCTGCGTTTTTCACGCAACGCAGGCCCCAAGGAAAGTGAATGGGGCTGCGTGAAAATCGCAAGCATCCACAAGCGAGTACGGATGAGGTGCGATTTTCACGCACGGTTGCTAGGAGACGATCAGGATGGGGACCCGATCATTATTATTTTGAAAGGTGTAGGAAATGGACGGACCGGCTCCCACGCCTGATCTGAGAGATCGACTTTGACTAGTCACAAGAGTGAGGGTTGCACAAGAGGAGGGCATTGCGAAGAAGTTGCTGGGAGGGGGTCATTCAAAAATTTGCTGTGGGGCCCAGTCATTTCTAGTTATGCCACTGGGTAGAGCGCCTGCCCTACATGGCGGTATGCTTACACTGAAACTGTTAAAAGTGAAAGTGTAAATGCTAAGTAGAGTGCTATACAAAACACAGGATTGATCAAAGCAAAATACCATAAAAGATAGGAATAGGTATGTACCGATTCACACACGTAAAAATGTAGCAAAATTATACAAGTATTTACATATAAAATACATATAAAAACAATGAAAAATTTTTTGGGGGTTTATTTAACCCACTCAGTAGGCTCATTCATTCCCTCTGGCATTAAAGTGCATAACCTAAAGGTCCAGTACACTCACTATTCCCTAGTCTCTCAAACTTATTTCGGGCCTCTTCTGGGATTTGTTCAAGAATTAATACATTTACTGAAATGCTTTCGAGACGCTAATCGTCAGTGTGTAAATGTTCTATGTCCCCATTGTTTTTGCCATTACTATTTTGCACCAGATTTTCCCCTTATAATCCAGCAGAGAGTCTCTTGCCATCAGATTTCAGCACCTCTGAACCCCTCATCCCGGTAATGTACTGAGCTATTGTCATTGTATGGTTGAAGCTGGAAGTAGCTGAAACCATAAAACATTTTATATACTGTAGGTGATATTTTTTGCTGTTTCCACGTGGATTATGGTTCTTTATAAACTGTTTTCTGACTCTATTGTTTTATCGATTTTGAGCACCTAGGGCACATTTTGTGCTAAATACAGATGCTTACGCAGCCCCCTACTGGCATTTCTATTTGCTCTGGTGAAGGTCTTGCATTTGTATAAATATTGATTCAGCGCAGGAGCACTCAGCCTCCTCTGTCCTTTAGTGGGTGGCTGCTCACATCAGGGGTGAGGCACTGACCCGTTCGCAGGTCATACTACATCATAAATTATAGCACATTCTCTCAGCCATGCAAGGTTTGAGCAATAAGTGACAAACAACGTGTGGGAGGGTGTCTAAATTTACTGCCCTTATATACAGTTGAAAAAAGACATAAGTCCATCAATTTCAACCAAGGGATAGATGGGAAGGCGAATCCCAGAAGGAAAGTTCTGAACTCAAGACTTGAGTGTCCATTTTCAAGTACCTTGTCCTGGAGTTGTGAGCTGGGGTCCATCATTCAGGACCCTCATGTATTTGGAGAGTGGCTATAAAGAAAGTGTCTTGCTCTGGAGGACCCACTATTTCCATGCTTTATACAGACAGCTCATTGATTTCCATTAGGACAGTGTAATACTTCATTTCATCTGTGGGGGCGCTGCATGGAAATTAAATAGCACCAGTTGTTCTATGATTTCCCTGTGTGACAGATCGCCTGCCATCTTGACTGGGTGCCTCTGTCGAACGATACTCCTAGTGCTCGCCAAGGTCCATCAGCACCGAATTCGACACCATAGCCACCGCAAACCCCACGAACCGCTGCAGCTTGGTTTGGGGTTTCACCATCCTTCACCCACCCTGGACCCAAGGCCGGGCTCCAGCTTCCAGTGGGTGAACCTCTCCTCAGTCCAGAGAGCAAAACAGGAACAGGAACAGCTCTTACAAGAGCTAGTGATTATACTCCGGAGAGTATAGTGATTATAGCAATCCTCAGAGTGTAGTTCTCCAATCCCCCAAACATGATGCGGCCCCTGCGTTGCTCTGTGAATGAGTGAATGAGGATGGCTGTGGTTTCCCCGTATAGCAGGTGGTCGAGATTTTTCTTCTGTGCAGGACAGCGAAGGATCGTTTGGGGGCTCCTAATTATACATTAATGTTATATTCTATCAGTCACTGCTATCACTATATGAGATGGGAACACCCCATTAAAGCTACATTCACATGACCGTAAGTGTTTTGCCGTCCACAAATTGCGGATCCGCAAAACACGAATACCGGCCTTGGGCGTTCCGCATTTTAAGGATCTTACATGGCCAGCGCTATATAGAAAATGCCTATTCTTGTCCGCGATTGGGTGGTACAGCGTTTTTAGAATGCTACGATGCTTTTCAATTCCTGTACAGTTATGATAACCAGGGACAAAAAATGGAATATGAACAAAAATCCACGTGAAAAATCAGCCATGTGGGTATGTTGGGTAGGTAGTTGCAAATAATTTTAGTTAAACATCTGTTACCGCCAGTTCTGTGAGAAGGTCTGGCAGGCGTTCTTCTCTACCTCTTGTATGACGTTCTTTGTTTTGTTTTCACTTTGTGATCTCCTTTCCTTCTGCCAGATGTCACTTATTTAGACTAATCGTCTTCCTTTATATTCCCTCCCATACTGCCTCACTTTGCGGTTTATACTACTTCCTGGATGAAGTGTTTACTGCTGGAGGCGGCTGCTGCTGCTGCTGTTTGCTCAGATCAATTTTTTTCTCTATTGTGTTTCCTTGCTGGCTTGATTCTAGGTGACCCTGACTCTGTCCGTATTAAGTGCAGGGAGCCGGTGATTGTGTCCCCTCACTATTATAGGGTCTTCAGGTGTCACACAGTCTTAGGTATGTGGGCATGCAATCGTCTACCATTGAGACCCTTGCATGTGCATAGCAGTCAGGGAGAGCTCTTAGGGTTTTAAAGGGCGCCAGTCGGTCGTTTATTTATAAGTTCCAGCTATCTGCAACTTCATCCGTGACAACATCTCATAGTTTGTTTTCTCCAACAGCTGTGCTGATTTATGTGTATCCATGGTTACAGACGACAAACAAACCTTGTGTAGTCTGATGCTGCAGTCATGTGTTTCCTTGAGGAAGAAGACAGGGCAGAGGGAGTGGAGTGACAGACGACTGTATGATCAGACTACACAGGGTTTGTTTGTAGTCTGTAACCATGGGGCACATAGATTTGCAAAGGATCTGTATAGGCAAAAGATAGAAAATGTTTTAGACTATTTGTTTTATCTTTTATTTTATTTTAGATGCCATAAACAAAAATGGCTGTAAAGGTGGATCTAGTCTTTAGACAGACCCCATTGTAGTCTTCCTACTGACAAAGCTCCTCAGCTCCCCTCAGTTACACGTACATCAGATTTTTATTTTTATTTTTCACATTCCTATGATTCATTGAACATCAGCTAAAATAAGTTTGACATGCCTGCTGTGCAGGGAAGGAGCCACGGCTCTACCTCTGCTATCTAAGGAAGGCCTGCTGTGCCTAATGACAGAGCTGAAGGTTCTTTGTTCATCCATTTTTCTAGAACATGTGAAGACATTTTAATAAAATATGTAGAAAAATTATTTATACTCCATTAAAGAGGATTTTCCAGGACAAACTTTAATGACCTACCCTTTGATCAGTGGTGGTCCGACACCCACTGTTCTATGACGGTGCTGCATTTCTTGAGCACTGTATTATTTTGGTCAGTGACTTCCCTGTATAGTCCATTGCTAGGGGCATGAGCTTTAGACCTTTTAGTGACATGACAGATATATCTCTTATATATATAAAAAAGAGTTTCTCTGTCTGTCTGTTCGTTCTTTATGCACGACCAAACGACTGGACCGATCTTCACCAAATTTGGCACACAGGTACATCAGGTGTCCAGGAAGGTTTTAGACCGGCGTACCGTTCCTGAGATATTCCCCCAAAAATTACCCACATTAGCCAATACAAGCCTGCAAGTCTTTCTCTTCAAATCCCAACTGCCATAAACACAGTTTTACTCCAGGTTTCGATAACAACCCAGCCATTTTTCTTTACTGCTTAAAGGAGAGGGCACTGTGGAGGTCACTGTTTTTAAAGGGGCGGGAACAGTGGAGGTCACTGCTATTAAATGGGCGGGCACTGTGGAGGTCACTGTTATTAAAGGGGAGGGCGCTTGTCATGGCTGAGGATGGGGGAAACCCTCAGCCGTGTGCCGAAGGATGATGGTCGCTGCTTGACCAGGACAAACAGGATTAGGGAGCAGGTCACCTCCTACAGCGTCCCTAACCTGACCCTAACTCCTACCTGCATGGGCCGACCTTGAAGGTAGGAGGACCCATGCGCAGGAACCTCGGATCCCTACTCGCCCTCCGCCGGTCCCTAGGCTAGGAGTCAGAGTAAGACATCCTGTTCCTTCTGGATCCGGAGGAACAGGAGTCTCACTGGCCAAGCTGCAAGCAAGGGGAAACGCAACCTGTGGCAATGGCAGGTACTTGTCACAAACATAGCAGAGACCTACCACAGACAACCAAGCCTGGAACCCATGTGGATGTACTGCCCACAGACAGCAGAACTCAGCACACAAACACACAACACACGGGAACCCAGGACCACAGGTGCAATAAAGAAACATAAAAGCAAACACATCTTCCAGACACCAAAGGACATATATTTAGCTTATGACCAGAAGGTTGGCCCCCACTGGCAGTTGGTAAGTAACCAGGAGGATGTCTACAGACAGCATGGCTGAAACACCCTCTCTGGCTACTGCCTACAACTGAGGCTATATAGGGCCAAGAGGCCACACCCAACAATCAGACACACCCCGTGACTCACACACACTGAAAGGGAGTTAACCCTTCCAAAACCACAGAAGGGAAAACATAACTTAAAGGGGAAGTGTCCAAACAACAAACACACTGTGGCTGTTGCCGCAGGCAACGACATGGGTGGCAAGCGTGTCCTGGGAGTCAGCCCGAAGGCCGGGACACTGCCACCACATGTACATAATACAACCAAACGTTGCCACGGACTGCCACAGTGATGGGAAAATGTCAGTGCACACCAAACATAAACAAAGTGCACACAGACATACAAAAGTGCTTACAAACGCGCACACAACTCCGAGGGAACCGCACACATAGCTGTTGTCCGCGGCAACCGCACTTGAGGCTAACAACCTTATGCCTCAAGCTGCTGTTGACACTACAACCCAAAACCCCGGGCAACAGTATGCGGCTCCCAAGGAGTCACAGCCAAAACCGTGGCCATGACAACGCTATGAAGGTCCCTGTTAAAGGGGCGAGCACTGTGAAAGTTACTGTTAAAGGGGCGGTCACTGTGAAAGTCACTGTTAAAGGGGAGGTCACTGTGAAAGTCTCTGTTAAAAGGGCGGTCACTGTGAAAGTCACTGTTGAAGGGGGCGGTCACTGTGAAAGTCACTGTTAAAGGGATGGTCAGTCACTGTTAAAGGGGTGGTCACTGTTAAAGGGGCGGTCACTGTGAAAGTCACTGTTAAAGGGGCGGGCACACTGTGGAGGTCAATGTTAAAGGGGCAGCCACTGTGGAGGTCAATGTTAAAGGGGTAGGCACTGTGGAGGTCATTGTTAAAGGGGCGGGTACTGTAGAGGTCACTGTTATGGGGGAAACTGTCGATATCTTTTTACAACACACGGAAACATAAAATGAAATTGATGAAATATACCCGTGCGAAGCCGGGTCCTTCTGCTAGTTATATATATAAAAATAAGCGTCTGTCTGTTTATCTGTTCTTTATGCACGACCAAACGACTGGACCGATCTTCACCAAATTTGGCACACAGGTACATCAGGTGTCTCAGCTCTCTAGAAAGTACAGTTCCTGAGATATACCCAAAAATGACCCGCATTAGCCAATTCAAGCCCCCAACTGCTATGCACACGGTCAGATGTCCCTTATCAGCCAATAGAAGCTCGCAGGCTCTTAGTCTCCACATACACACAGTTTTACTCCAGGTTTCCATAACAACCCAGCCATTTTTCTTCACTGCTGTAAGTCAGCTTTATGCTAGGGCTACACGACGACATGCACAGCTCAGCAGACAGTATCACACAATAGACTTAGATACACAGCAGACAGTATCACACATGATAGGATTAGATACATATCTCAACAGACAGTATCACACATGATAGGATTAGATACATCGCTCAGCAGACAGTATTCACACATAACAAAATTAGATACACAGCTCAGCAGACAGTATCACACAGGATAGGATTAGATACACAGCTCAGCAGACAGTATCACACAGGATAGGATTAGATACACAGCTCAGCAGACAGTATCACACAGGATAGGATTAGATACACAGCTCAGCAGACAGTATTACAGAGGATAGGATTAGATACACAGCTCAGCAGACAGTATCACAATAGATAGGATTAGATACACAGCTCAGCAGACAGTATCACACAGGATAGGATTAGATACACAGCTCAGCAGACGGTATCACACAGGATAGGATTAGATACACAGCTCAGCAGACAGTATCACACAGGATAGGATTAGATACACAGCTCAGCAGACGGTATCACACAGGATAGGATTAGATACACAGCTCAGCAGACAGTTGGCACACAGGTACATGAGGTGTCCGGAAAGGTTTTAGACTGGGTCTTAGGCTACTTTCACACTAGCGTTCGGAGCGGATCCGTCTGATGTTTCATCAGACGGATCCGCTCCTATAATGCAGACGTTCGCATCCGTTCAGAACGGATGCGTCTGCATTATAACTTAGAAAATTTTCTAAGTGTGAAAGTAGCCTGAGCGGATCCGTTCAGACTTTACATTGAAAGTCAATGGGGAACGGATCCGCTTGAAGATTGAGCCATATTGTATCATCTTCAAGCGGATCCGTCCCCATTGACTTACATTGTAAGTCTGGACGGATCCGCTCGCCTCCGCACGGCCAGGCGGACACCCGAACGCTGCAAGCAGCGTTCAGGTGTCCGCTCACTGAGCGGAGCGGAGGCTGAGCGCTGGCAGGCGGATGCATTCTCAGTGGATCCGCCTCCACTGAGAATGCATTGGGGCCAGACGGATGCGTTCGGGGCCGCTCGTGAGCCCCTTCAAACGGTGCGCACGAGCGGACACCCGAACGCTAGTGTGAAAGTAGCCTTAGCTCTCTAGGACGTACTGTTCCTGAGATTTCCCCCAAAAAAACCTGCATTAGCCAATACAAGCCTGCAAGTCTTTCTCTTCATATCCCAACTGCCATGCACACGGTCAGATGTCCCTTATCAGCCAATAGAAGCTCGCAGGCTCTTAGTCTCCACATACACACAGTTTTACTACAGGTTTCCATAACAACCCAGCCATTTTTCTTCGCTGCTGTAGGTCAGCTAGGGCTACACGACGACACTAAGTCGCATGACACGGAGCACATCTACACTGCTACATGCATCCATCTTGGATGGATGTTTTGCGACTTTTGCAGTCGCAGCATGTTGCATGTCGCAGTGCGACTCCATAGCCTATGTAAAAATTGTTGTACAACATTGGTACAAAAAAATGTTGCACGACACATGTCGTCATGTAGCACTAGCCTTAAAGGGACAGGGAGCTGTTAAGGGGGCAGGGGCCAATATTAAAGGGGCAGCTGCTGTGGAGGTCACTGTTAAAGGGGAGTTCACTGTGGATGTTACTGTTAAGGGGGCAGCTGCTGTGAAGGTCACTGTTAAGGAGGCAGGGGCCACTATTAACCCCTTAAGAACTCAGCCCTATTTCACCTTAAGGACTTGGCCATTTTTTTCAAATCTGAACAGTGTCACTTTAAGTGCTGATAACTTTAAAACGCTTTGACTTACCCAGGCCGTTCTGAGATTGTTTTTTCGTTACATATTTTACTTCATGACACTGCTAATATTGGGTCAAAAAAGTTAATTTTTTTGCATATAAAAATACCATATTTACCAAACATTTTGAAAAATTAGCAAATTTCAGTGTTTCAGTTTCTCTACTTCTGTAATACATAGTAATACCCCCAAAAATTGTGATGACTTTACATTCCCCATATGTCTACTTCATGTTTGTAGCATTTTGGGAATGATATTTTATTTTTTGGGGATGTTACAAGGCTTAGAAGTTTAGAAGCAAATTTTGAAATTTCTCAGAAATCTTCAAAATCAGGTTTGAAGTCATATTGTGAGGCTTACATAATAGAAACCTCCCAAAAATGACCCCATTCTAGAAACTACACCCCTCAAGGTATTCAAAACTGTTTTTACAAACTTTGTTAACCCTTTAGGTCTTCCACAAGACTTCATGGCAAATGGACATAAAATTTAAGAATTTAGATTTTTGGGAAAATTTTCCAACATAATCAATTTTTTCCAGGAAAAAGACAAGGGTTAACTGCCAAACAAAACTCAATATGGGTTGCCCTGATTCTGTAGTTTGCAGAAACACTCCATATGTGGTCATAAACTACTGTTTGGCCAAACGGGAGGACATAGAAGGAGGGGAACACCATATGGGTTTTGGAAGGCAGATTTGGCAGGACTGGTTTTGTTTATACCATGTCCCATTTGAAGCCCCCTGTTGCACCCCTAGAATAGAAATTTCAAAAAAGTGACTCCATCTAAGAAAGTACACCCCTCAAGGTATTCAAAACTGGGTTTACAAACTTTGTTAACCCTTTAGGTGTTCCACAAGAGTTAATGGCAGATGAAGAAACAATTTTGAAATTTCTATTTTTTGGAAAATTTTCCATTTTAACCCTTACTTTATTACTGGAAAAAATGGGTTAGCAGCCAAACAAAACTCAAAATGGGTTGCCCTGATTCTGTAGTTTGCAGAAACACTCCATATGTGGTCGTAAACTACTATTTGGATAAACGGCAGGACATAGAAGAAGGGGAACGCCATACGGTTTTTGGAAGGCAGATTTTGCTGGACTGGTTTATTGACACCATGTACCCTTTCAAGCCCCCTGATGCACCCCTAGAGTAGAAACTCCATAAAAGTGACCCCATCTAAGAAACTACGGGATAAGGTGGTTGTTGTTTTGGGACTATGTTAGGGGTAAATATGATTTTTGGTTGCTCTATATTACACTTTTTTGAGGCAAGGTAAAAAAAATATTAAATTCTAAAATTGTTTCTACATTCGCAACTAGTTTTGTAGAACACCTAAAGGGTTAACATAGTTTGTAAAGTAACTTTTGAATACCTTGAGGGGTGTAGTTTCTTAGATGGGGTCACTTTTTTGGAGTTTCTAGTCTAGGCTACATCAGGGGGGGCTTCTAATGGGACATGGTGTCAAAAAAAAAACTGTCCATCAAAATCTGCCTTCCAGAAACCATATGGAGTTCCCTTCGTTCTATGCCCTGCCGTGCGGCTATATAGCCATTTACGACCACATATGGGGTGTTTCTGCAAACTACAGAATCAGGGCAAAAAAAAATTAGTTTTGTTTGGCTGTTAACCCTTGCTTTATTACCGGAAAAAAGGATTCAAATGGAAATTTTGCCCAAAAATGGGTGTTTTGGCACCGTTTTTATTATATATTTTTAACGCTGTTCATCCGAGGGGTTTGGTCAAATGTTATTTTTATAGCGACGACTTTTACGCACGCGACGATGCCCAATATGTATGGCTCTCAGACTTTGGAGACACTAAGCAGGCATCCTAAAAACTGCGGCCCTCCAGATGTTGTAAAACTACAATTCCCACCATGCCCTGCTGATGGCTGTAGGTTGTCTGGGCATGCTGGGAGTTATAGTTTTACAACATCTGGAGGGCTGCAGTTTGAGGATGCCTGCACTAAAACTAATATTTTTTTGGGGAAAAAAAATTGTTTCCGTGTCTCCAAAGTCTGAGAGCCATAGTTTTTTATGTTCTCTATTGTACTGTTGGGGATTATAAAAATGTAGTACTCCATGGAAGTGTGATACTCCCTGAAGCAATCGATAACGCAGAGGCCTGGATGATCGGGGCAAGTGTCGCACTGAGTGGTGGTGTCCTTCCGTATCCCCCTCTTGTGACACACTCTGCATCTTTTTTGGGTTTGTCCCTTCTTTCCAGTATGGGGGACCACACCTGGAAAGTGTTGGCCAGGGACGATCCGGGCGCCTCCAATTCCCAAAGTACTCCGGCCTGCTCTTTCCCGGTCCGAAAAGATCAGGTCCTTGAGGACTGCCTCATAGAACTGGAGGAATGTCCCTGTGCTGCCAGCGCTTCGGGGTAGTACAAAAGAGTTGTACATGGCAACCTGCACCAAGTAGACCGCAACTTTTTTGTACCATGCCCGGGTTTTGCGCATGGCATTATATGGCGTGAGGACTTGATCAGAGAGATCAACTCCTCCCATATACCGATTGTAGTCGACGATACAATCGGGCTTGAGGACCGTTGCCGCGGTACCTCGCACAGGGACAGGGGTGGTGCCGTTACCGTGGATTGTGGACAGCATAAGGACATCCCTCTTGTCCTTATACCTGACCAGCAACAGGTTTCCACTGGTAAGTGCACGGGTCTCACCCCTGGCGATAGGTACCTGGAGGGGGTGGGCAGGGGGGGTCTGGGTCTGAAAGATGGAACAAAGAAAGTTTAGATAAAAGTTATTTTTTCTTTTTTTTTTTCTAACTAACTTTTCCCTTCTTTCCATGCCTAACGGTGCCTCTCCCTCACTGACCCTAACCTACCTGGAGGGCGATGGGTGCAGGAGGGTGATGGATTACGATTAGGGGGACTCAGGAGCTGGTGCTGGACGGTGCTGCAGGGTGCTTGTGCAGAACAGGAAGAGGAGGGGAGAGAGGAGCGCAGGAAGTTTGAATCTCGCGCCTCTCTCCCCTGCACCAATCAGCACCCTGGACAGCAGCGTTCAGCACCAGGGCCAGCACCGCCTCTCCAAATGCACGGACTGTGATTGGTGGTGTGTAATCACGCCACCGATCACAGTCTTTTCCGGTTCATCGGGTCACCGGAGACCCGAATGGACCGGAAACGCTGAAAACCGCAGGTCGGAATTGACCTGCGGTTTTCTGCGATCGCCGATACAGGGGGGGGTCAAATGACCCCCCCCTGCGTTGTTACAGGATGCCGGCTGAATGATTTCAGCCGGCATCCCGTTCCTATTAACCCCCGCGGCGCCGGAGTCGCGATTTAAAGCCATGACGTACCGGTACGTGATGGGTCCTTAAGGACTCGGGAAACATGCCGTACCGGTCATGCATCTCTAAGGGGTTAAAAGGGCAGCTGCTGTGGAGCTCACTGTTAAAGAGTCAGGCACTTTGGAGGTCACTGTTAAAGAGGTGAGCACTGTGGATGTTACTGTTAAGGGGGCAGGCCACTGTGGAGGTCACTGTTAAGGGGGCAGGGGCCACTATTAAAGGTGCAGCTGCTGTGAAGGTCACTGTTAAGGGTGCAGGGGCCGCTATAAAAATGGCAGCTGCTGTGGAGCTCACTGTTAAAGGGGCGGGCACTGTGGATGTTACTGTTAAGAGAGCAGGCTGCTGTGGTCACTGTTAAAGGGGCAGGCACTGCGGAGGTCACTGTTAAGGAGGCAGGGTACTGTGAGGTCACTGCAGGGCCGGTACAAGGCAGGGGCCGAAGGAGCGGGTGCCCTGGGCGCTACCATTTGCGGACAGGAGGGGGGCGCAGGTGAAGTGCCAGCAGCAGTGGCGTCGCCAGGGGGGGGCCAGAGGGGGCCACGGCCCCCCCTACATCATGCTGTGCCCCCCCATATGCCCCCCCAACTAAAATGACCCCCCCCCCCCCAAGTGAGCAGCCGCCGCCGGGCACAGGGAGATGAGCGCTTCCATTGCGCTCATCTCCATTGTAAACTGTCTGTGCCAGCGGAGGTGCAGGGGAGGGAGAGGCGTGTCCCTTCCCTTTCCTCTGATAGGCTGCAGGCAGGCACCGAAGTGGAGGAGAGGCCCCGCCCCCTAATTACTCCTGTTTACCTTTCTAAAGCTAAAGGACCTTTGATGATGTCATCACAGGTCCTGTAAGGGAACTGCACAGTGTAAAGTGTAGTTCCCAGGTTAGAACAGTGCATCTGCCAGGACCTGTGATGACATCATCTTCAACATCACAGGTCCTGCAGAATCTAGCAAAGGAACTGCACCAAAAATGGTGTAGTTCCTAGGTTTCAAAGGTACATCTGCCAGGACCTGTGATGACATCATCACAGGTCCTTCAACCCCTAACAGCAAGTATTAAAAGTTCACAAGCAGCTCTGTATTGATCCATACAGACTGGAATGGAGAGGTAAGAGGAGGTCCTCCACTTTTCATCATTTACCCCCCCCCCCCTCCATGCCCTGTTTTTACTCATTGCTCTCTCATGTATACTACTTCAGACAGTTACCACTACCTCATGTACCTCACAGTGACTATAATGCATAACTGACCACATATTTCTATAAACACTGCATCTACAGTATTATACCTTCTATGTGTCACATCAATACACTGCTCTGTATATATATATATATATATATATACACACACATACATGCACACACACTGCATATATTACACAGTATTATACATGCAATATGTACAGATATATAGTATATACCGCAGTGCACTGATATGTGAGGTATGAGGTATAATAGATGCTGTGTGTACAGATATCAGTACACTTCTGTATATACTATATATGTGAGGTACGAGGTATAATAGATGCAGTGTGTACAGATATATAGTATATACAGCAGTGTACTGATATGTGAGGTACGAGGTGTCAATACACTGCTGTATTTACTATATACCTGTACACACTGCATCTATTATACCTCGTACCTCACATATTACACTACTGTATATACTGTATACACTGCATATATTATACCCCGTACCTCACATATCAGTACACTGCTGTATATACTATATACCTGTACAGACTGCATCTATTATACCCTGTACCTCACATATCAGAACACTAGGGAATATACTATATACCTGTACACACTGCATCTATTATACCGCGTACCTCACATAACTGTACACTGCTGTATATAATATACATCTGCATCTATTATACCTCTTTTGTGTGCCAGGGCTGTTTTGTAATCCCAATCCGGCCCTGATGGCATAAATTATAAAACGCAGCAGCAAGAATAGTTCATGGAACAAAGGGAGGGGCTATAAAAGGGGAATGGGGGCCCAATTTAGATTCCTGCTATGGGGCCCAGTGATTTTTATGTACGCCCCTGGCTGCAGGCACTAGGCCGGCAGCCTATCAGAGGCCGGCGCAATGACGTCATCGTGCCGCCTGAGCCTTACATTACAGCGTGGGACACAGGAAGAGGCTGCATCGCATCGCTGACACTTAGGTAAGTATAAGTGTTTTTTTTTACAATAGTGTTACTGGCACATTGGGGGGGCTTATTACAAAACTGGCACATGATGATGGGGGGGACTTTATACTGGCACATGATGATGGGGGGGAACTTTATAGTGTCTGTGACTTTCAAAGTCCCACAGTCCTTTGTTCTATTGCTTTAAGTATATTCTTGTTTTGAAACAACATTGATTCTTTCTTAAAAACGGGGGGGCGCAGTTTGCCATCTTCGCCCTGGGCACCAAATGGCCTTGTCCCAGCCCTGGGTCACTGTTAAGGGAATAAGGTACTGCAGCAGTCACTGTTAAATGGACAGGTGCTGTGGAGGTTTCTGTTTAAGGGGGCAGGAAACAGTCGTCACAGATAAGGGGATGGTCCTCTATGGAGATCACTGTTAACGGGCGGACCTCTGAGGAGGTCACTGTCAAAGAAGTGTGGTGCTGTGAAACTCACTGTTAAAGGGGCGGGCTGCTGTGAAAGTCAAAGTTAAGAGGATGGGCTGCTGTGGAGATTCCATTTTAAGGAGACGGCGCACTGTGGGGGGGGGTCAGTGTTAAGGGGTGGGGAGCAGGGTGCTGTAGAGGTGACTGTTATGGGGGATACTGTCAATATCTTTTAACGACACACAGAAACATTAAATGAAATAAATGAAATATACCCGTGCGAAGCCGGGTCCTTCTGCAGAATTATTAGGCAAATGAGTATTTTGACCACATCATCCTCTTTATGCATGTTGTCTTACTCCAAGCTGTATAGGCTCGAAAGCCTACTACCAATTAAGCATATTTGGTGATGTGCATCTCTGTAATGAGAAGGGGTGTGGTCTAATGACATCAACACCCTATATTAGGTGTGCATAATTATTAGGCAACTTCCTTTCCTTTGGCAAAATGGGTCAAAAGAAGGACTTGACAGGCTCAGAAAAGTCAAAAATAGTGAGATATCTTGCAGAGGGATGCAGCACTCTTAAAATTGCAAAGCTTCTGAAGCGTGATCATCGAACAATCAAGCGTTTCATTCAAAATAGTCAACAGGGTCGCAAGAAGCGTGTGGAAAAACCAAGGCGCAAAATAACTGCCCATGAACTGAGAAAAGTCAAGCGTGCAGCTGCCAAGATGCCACTTGCCACCAGTTTGGCCATATTTCAGAGCTGCAACATCACTGGAGTGCCCAAAAGCACAAGGTGTGCAATACTCAGAGACATGGCCAAGGTAAGAAAGGCTGAAAGACGACCACCACTGAACAAGACACACAAGCTGAAATGTCAAGACTGGGCCAAGAAATATCTCAAGACTGATTTTTCTAAGGTTTTATGGACTGATGAAATGAGAGTGAGTCTTGATGGGCCAGATGG
The DNA here is from genome assembly GCF_905171765.1 of Bufo bufo. NCBI lineage: Eukaryota > Metazoa > Chordata > Amphibia > Anura > Bufonidae > Bufo > Bufo bufo. Next base: position 56,942,332 of record NC_053392.1, read on the forward strand.
ATTGGCCCCGTGGCTGGATTGGTAAAGTGCAGAGAGCTCCAGTCCGACTCAGACGCCAGCAAGGTGGAGGTGGAGTACTGGTTTGGCCTGGTATCATCAAAGATGAGCTTGTGGGGCCTTTTCGGGTTGAGGATGGAGTCAAGCTCAACTCCCAGTCTTACTGCCAGTTTCTGGAAGACACCTTCTTCAAGCAGTGGTACAGGAAGAAGTCTGCATCCTTCAAGAAAAACATGATTTTCATGCAGGACAATGCTCCATCACACGCGTCCAAGTACTCCACAGCGTGGCTGGCAAGAAAGGGTATAAAAGAAGAAAATCTAATGACATGGCCTCCTTGTTCACCTGATCTGAACCCCATTGAGAACCTGTGGTCCATCATCAAATGTGAGATTTACAAGGAGGGAAAACAGTACACCTCTCTGAACAGTGTCTGGGAGGCTGTGGTTGCTGCTGCACGCAATGTTGATGGTGAACAGATCAAAACACTGACAGAATCCATGGATGGCAGGCTTTTGAGTGTCTTTGCAAAGAAAGGTGGCTATATTGGTCACTGATTTGTTTTTGTTTTGTTTTTAAATGTCAGAAATGTATATTTGTGAATGTTGAGATGTTATATTGGTTTCACTGGTAAAAATAAATAATTGAAATGGGTATATATTTGTTTTTTGTTAAGTTGCCTAATAATTATGCACAGTAATAGTCACCTGCACACACAGATATCCCCCTAAAATAGCTAAAACTAAAAACAAACTAAAAACTACTACTGATACTACTGATATTAATGAGTTTTTTGGGTTCATTGAGAACATGGTTGTTGTTCAATAATAAAATTAATCCTCAAAAATTCAACTTGCCTAATAATCCTGCACTCCCTGTATATAAATGAGTTTCTGTCTGTCCCAATGTATGTCTGTATGTTCTTTATGCGCGACCAAACAACTGAACCGATCTTCACCAAATTTGGCACACAGGTACATGAGGTGTCCGGGAAGGTTTAAGACCGGGTCTCAGCTCTCTAGGACGTACAGTTCCTGAGATATTCCCATAAAAATGACCTGCATTAGCCAATACAAGCCTGCAAGTCTTTCACTCATATCCCAAATGCCATACATAAGGTCACATGTCTCTTATCAGCCAATAGAAGCTGGCAGGCCCTTAGTCTCCACATACACACAGTTTTACTACAGCCCATAACAACCCAGCCATTTTTCTTTGCTGCTGTAGGTCAGCTTTAGGCTAGGGCTACACGACGACACTACGTCGCATGACACATAGGGCACAACTACACTGCAACATGCAACTATGGATTTTTTACGACTGTCGTGTCGCAGTCGCAGCATGTTATGTCGCAGTGTGACTCTATAGCTTATCATTATAAAAATTGTTGCGCGACATTGGTACGACAAAATGTCGCGTGACACATGTCGTCATTTAGCCCTAGCATTAAAGCGGCAGGGAGCTGTGGAGGTCACTGTTAAGGGGACAGGGGCCAATATTAAAGGGGCAGCTGCTGTGGAGGTCACTGTTAAGGAGGCAGGGCCACTATTAAAGGGGAAGCTGCTGTGGAGGTCACTGTTAAAGGGGCGGGCACTGTGGTTGCCATTGTTAAGGGGGCAGGGGCCACTGTTAAAGGGGCAGCTGCTGTGGAGGTCACTGTTAAGTCAGCAGGGTACTGTGGAGGTCACTGTTAAGGGAACGGGGTACTGTGGCAGTCACTGTTAAAGGGACGGGTGCTGTGGAGATCTCTGTTTAAGGGGGCAGGGAACAGTGGAGGTCACAGATAAAGGGATGGACCCTTATGGAGGTCAGGGCTAAGGGGTTGGGTGCTGTAAAGGCCAACGTTAGGGGGGTGGGCCCCTGAAGAGGTCAATGTCAAGAAAGTGGGGTGCTGTGAAACTCACTGTTAAAAGGGCGGGCTGCTGTGAAAGTCAAATTTAAGGGGATGGGCTTCTCTGGAGGTCCCATTTTAAGGTGGGGGGGCACTGTGGGGGGGGGGGGGTCAGTATTAAGGGGTAGGGAACTGTGGGGGGGTCAGCTTTAAGGGGTGAGGGGCTGTGGAGTTCACTGTTAAGGGGGTGGGGTACTGTAGAAGTCACTGTTATGGGGGATACTGTCTTTCTTTTAATGACACACAGAAACATTAAATGAAATAGATGAAATCTACCCCTGTGAAGCTGGCTCCTTCTGCTAGTATATATATATATATATAGTGTAAGACTAGGGCCCACCAGTAAATTTTATTTTGGGGGCCCACTGTACGGATACATTTAAATATTACCTGCTCACACAGCAGCAAGATGCTACCGGATGATTGAATATGGTGGTCCCTGCAGCAGCTTTGAGAGGGTAGGTCCTGGGGAGAAGAGGACACTGGTAGCTTTCCTCTTTAAAAAAACAAACTAGAATGTTCAATACTGATTAGATACTCATATAGAAAATTCCTGCTATATATCAAAGGAGTCACAGAAAGCTAGGAATTAAAACTTAACTTTTAATCACCACATTAATATTAAATCACTTCATATACCTCTAAAGTGTAACAAACATTGATCATGATGGACCAAAAGCACACAGACATATATAAATGTATGCAGAAGGGAGGGCGGGTATTGTGTGCTAGGGGGGGAAAAAATCCCTAATATGTCCCTAACTAATGCCTCAACCCACAGGAACACCCTGATGGTGGGTGGCCTCTGGTCCCGTGCCTGCCCTATCTCACCCTCGCAATGCCCTAAATATTCCCGATGCGTTTCCCCAGTAACTGGTTCATCAGAGGAAAAAAATGGGACAAAAAGTGAAAAGTACTAAACAAATTGGTCCATAAAAAACGACACAGTAACAAACTGATAATCAAACCATAAAAAGCTAACGATACAGTTAAATCTGGTTGTTAATAGATTTAATATCCGAAGCATCTATTTGCACACACATTAATCAATGCATGTGATCAGGCCTAAAACTCAAGAAACATTGATTGTAACAGTTCCCAATCTGATTGGGAATTGTGTAGTAACCCAGTAGACCGTGTATAGGCAGTTAATACATATCCATGAGACAATCAATTGATAGTTTCAGACATTAATACTCAAAACTATACACATAAAATTGATAGCTGGCCCAAGACAAATAGAGAAACCCTCAGGTATAGATGTATACAATGCCAGATTACCTGAGGTATGGTCAAGAAAGCCTCAATCAATTAAGCCCGGTACATAATTAAGCCGAGTACATATATTTGATTCATAGCTCAGGACAAATAAAAAGGTGTAGCCTGAAAGACCGGTATATATCTCAGCTCAATACATACAGTACAGACCAAAAGTTTGGACACACCTTCTCATTCAAAGAGTTTTCTTTATTTTCATGACTATGAAAATTGTAGATTCACACTGAAGGCATCAAAACTATGAATTAACACATGTGGAATTATATACATAACAAACAAGTGTGAAACAACTGAAAATATGTAATATTCTAGGTTCTTCAAAGTAGCCACCTTTTGCTTTGATTACTGCTTTGCACACTCTTGGCATTATCTTGATGAGCTTCAAGAGGTAGTCCCCTGAAATGGTTTTCACTTCACAGGTGTGCCCTATCAGGTTTAATAAGTGGGATTTCTTGCCTTATAAATGGGGTTGGGACCATCAGTTGCGTTGAGGAGAAGTCAGGTGGATGCACAGCTGATAGTCCTAATGAATAGACTGTTAGAATTTGTATTATGGCAAGAAAAAAGCAGCTACCGTATATACTCGAGTATAAGACGAGTTTTTTGGCACATATTTTTGTGCTCAAAAAGCCCCCTCGTCTTATACTCGAGTCTAGGTCTGTCTTAGCTCCGGTAATAGCAGGCAGTGCGGGGGGCGGCGCTCACTCACTGACATCACGCGCCTTCACCGGCTTGTGGGAGCAGGCGCGTGACGTCAGTAAGTGAGCGCCGCCCCCCGCACTGCCTGCTATTACCGGAGCTAAGACAAAGTACCGGTAAGATATCCAAATAATCAGAGTAAAGAGCTCAGCAATGAGCGATGATTAAAGTTTAGTTACTGATTACGGTAGTTTATAAATATACTGCTGTGAGCGTCGGGGAGGGGGATCTGTGGATGGCACTGTAGGGGGATCTGTGGATGGCACTGTTTAGGGGGGGAGATCTGTGGATGGCACTGTTTAGGGGGGAGATCTGTGGATGGCTCCCTGTATTTAATGCAGAGTGTGTGTGTATATAATGCACACACTCTGCATTAAATACAGGGAGTCAGAGTCAGACTCCCATCAATCTGAGTCACCCTCTTGCAGATGTGTGTATATAATGTAGAGTGTGTGCATTATATACACATACACTCTGCATTATAGCTGCATTTCCCACCCCAGTCTTATACTCGAGTCAATAATTTTTCCCATTTTTTGGGGGTAAAATTAGGGGCCTCGGCTTATACTCGGGTCGGCTTATACTCGAGTATATACGGTAAGTAAAGAAAAACGAGTGGCCATCATTACTTTAAGAAATGAAGGTCAGTCAGTCAGTCAGCCAAAAAATTGGGAAAACTTTGAAAGTAAGGGCTATTTGACAATGAAGGAGAGTGATGGGGTGCTGCGCCAGATGACCTGGCCTCCACAGTCACTGGACCTGAACCCAATCGAGATGGTTTGGGGTGAGCTGAACGCAGAGTGAAGGCAAAAGGGCCAACAAGTGCTAAGCATCTCTGGGAACTCCTTCAAGACTGTTGGAGGACCATTTCAGGTGACTACCTCTTGAAGCTCATCAAGAGAATGCCAAGAGTGTGCAAAGCAGTAATCAAAGCAAAAGGTGGCTACTTTGAAGAACCTAGAATATGACATATTTTCAGTTGTTTCACACTTGTTTGTTATGTATATAATTCCACATGTGTTAATTCATAGTTTGATGCTTTCATAGTCATGAAAATAAAGAAAACTCTTTGAATGAGAAGGTGTGTCCAAACTTTTGGTCTGTACTGTATATATAGATGAAGCCCGGTACATAATTAAGCTGGGTACATTTATTTGATTTATGTCTTAGGACAAATAAAATAATATAATATTATAGTATTATATGACGGGTGGGGACCCTATCCACAGCACCAAAAGAGGCAGGTTGCCACAAAGTCTGGCAATTATTAGGACAAATAAAGAGATGTAGCCTGAGAGCCCGGTATGTATCTTAGCTCAATACATATATATATATATATATATATATATATATATAGATGAAGCCCAGTATATATCTAAGCTTGGTACAGTACATGTATTCAATTGCTGGCCTTAAGTATATAAAGTATCCCTACAGTGCTCAACAACATTGCCGAGGGTCTATTTAAGAGGCCTCAATAGGTAAAGTCCGATCCAAGAAAACTGCTGGTCACAATGACCTCTCACGTCTACAGTGGATGTTCAGCTGCCATGGCGATAGCGATGAGGTCCACCTCGATATGGATGTCCAACACCATATCGGGTCGCACCTCCGCTTTATAGTGTAAGGGGTTGTGAAACATCCGGGGAATGGAGCACAAGCCTGATACATCGGACATCTGATCAGTGGAACGCTCAGAAGTAAAGTCACGCTCAAAACAATGGAACACAACATGCATTCCACAAGCAGGAAGAGCGCAACATAGGCGTGACATCTCGAGAGATGCAGTAGTGATAAAACGCTAATGCGCCCAACCCACAGGACAATGCAATATTTTGTGGATTGTGCCCAGTCCCTTACACAGCACTTGTATTACCTTGACCAAATCATTAAAATGACACATTGAAAGTGGGAATCCTTAAACCAGAGATACATATGATGATATGATGATAAGAAAAAGAATGTGTATATATCAGGCCTCGTGAAGTGTATAACAACCAGAAAAATAATCTACACATATGAAGTGGATGTTACAGATATAAGGAAGGCCCAATGTTACTAAGGGTTACCCAAAGATTATTATTTATTATTTCAACAGGATAATACTCAATGACGCTTCGCGCGCCGATATAAATGACCAGATAATATTCCCCATACAATATGAATCTAAAAAACTATAGGCCAATATAAACCACTCCCACACCAGAGACACTTATTAGGATGTTATCATAAAAAGCACGAGAAAGTTAATCTTTTGTTTAGACCAAAGGGAAACTGGGATCCAAAACTAAATATCCATTCGGATTCCTTTTGTAGAATCCGTAGATTCCAGTCACCCCTTATCTGTGATTCCTTGACAAGTTCCAATGCGGAGAACCTGAGGACCTCAGGTTACCCCCCATGTACCTCTAACACATGATTAGCCACTGGTGTATTGTTTCTTTTGATGACATCATTAACATGTTCACACACTCTTCATCCCAATTCTCTAAATGTAATCCTTTGGGCATGAGCATTGGCACAGATATACCACTCCCTTACTTCTACAGTTAATAAAATCTTTGATGATATATTTACGGGCAGTGGTGGAACAGGTATTAGTTTTGGTATTGGAAATGAAGCTACAGGATCTACATCTGCCGCATTTAAATATTCCTAAAGGCCTAAGATCAAGCCATGTGCCCGCCTGTTTGGGGCTGGAACATTTAAACATCCCTTGCATGTTTAAATGCTCCTCGTAGGGCAGATTCTGGGTAACCCCTATCTTTGACTCTCTCCCAAAGTTTTTTTGATTCGTGGTAGAATCACTCCAAGTTCGAGCAATTCCGCCTCATCCTTAAGAACTGACCCTTAGGTATGCCCTTCTTGAGCGCCGGGGGATGGTAACTAGACCAATGTAACAGACTATTGGTGGCCGTAGGTTTTCTAAATACCGTAGTGTTCAACCTGTCGGTTTGTTCAGTCACTTCCACATCAAGAAAGGTAATTCTATGGTCACTATGTTCATACATAAAGGAGAGGCCTATATTGTTGGTATTCAAAGTATTCACAAATTCCTTCAGTTCACAACGATTTCCTTTCCATATCAGGAAAATGTCATCAATATATTGCGTCCAAAACCCTATCTTCTCTGTCCACCATACTGGACTGTCCAGAAAAACACAGGTATCCTCCCACCAGCCCAGGAGGAGATTTGCATAAGAGGGTGCACAGGGGCTCCCCATAGCGGTCCCCTTGAGCGGTGGTAGAAGCGACCATCAAATAAAAAATAGTTATGTGACAACACGAATTCCAAAAGATCCCCAACAAATTGATTATGGCTATTGAATTGGACACCTCAGGTTTTCAGAAAATAGGAGGTGGCCCTAAGGCCCTCGGCATGCGGGATAGAACTGTATAGAGATTCAACATCTATACTTGCCAACATATAGTCAGAGTCAAAGTGTAGGGTCTCTATTTTCCTCAAAAAGTCCATAGTGTCTCGCAACGACAATACACACTGGCTTAGGATTCTGTCAATGTAAATACCACAATTGCGGGTTAATGACTCATTCCCTGACACGATGGGCCTCCCTTTCAATGGGGATACCCCTTTATGGATTTTGGGCAACCCATAAAAGATAGAAATGCTAGGGGTGTTCAGGAGAATATATTGATGTTCCATTTCCCCAAATAATTTAAAAGTGCTTGGTCAAGAATTTCCTTCAGGTCAGGGTCCTACAACATTTCTTGTCATAACAGATCAAACAGGTTAGTATCCATCACCACCAGATTCCCCACTTTGTTTGCTGGCTTAATTACAATGGTGTCCATTTTTTCCAGATTAATAAGAGCCGCCATCTCATCATTAGAGGTATTATGATAGCGGACCGGAGGATCCATTATCTTCTCTATTTCGGTGATAACCATTTTCAGAAAGATATCAATATGATCAGAGGTAATTGGAGGTGGGGATCTTTTACTTTTTGGCCTTACCTCTGTAAATGGGCCATGTCCAGGTGATCTGAACCCTTCCTCCCAGAGATCTGCTAGAATCTGTATATCAGGCAGATCGCTTTGTTGAACACCCAATTGTTCATATAGTTGTCTATTTGAATTTTTCATAAATTTGTGCCACTTTAGTTTACTAGCAAACAAATGTAAGTCCTTGACCCATGTAAAGGTATTAAACCTGGTGGTCGGAACAAAAGAGAGCCCTCTTTGTAAGAGGTTGTACTCAATATTATTCAATGTATATGATGAAAGATTGACGATCTCTAATTTATCTTGTCTTTTCAATTGGTCCCTGCCCCCATCCTTGCCCGGTCCCTTAGTTGGTAAGGTAGGGGATCTTTGGTTAAAAAATTAGATGAGCTGGGGGGGCGCATCAACAGATTGTCCAAATGAGGGTGAGGGATACAATTGTGCTCCACCAGTTCCTCCTCCCCTCTGTCTTCCCCATCCCTGCCATCTTCTACCTCCCCTTCCCCGTCTGCCTGACCGACCGCGACTAGAACTATTACTATTAATCCTCTGGTAGTGAGTTGAATCAGAGTCAGAGGCTTCTACCTCAGATGAGGAGACCTTTGATTCAGATCAAGCCAGACCTGAGTTATTATTAAGTTGTTAGGCCCTGTTCCCCTTAAATTCTTTCAAGTCTTTGATAAACTGTCTATGTTTACGTTCCTTAATCAGATTGTGAAATTTATCTACCGAGGACTGTAAAGCGGTCTCAAGCCGAGTAAAGTCTGTATCAGATTTAAATTTAAGTGCCGCTTCCGTTCGGTATTTTAACCGAGCCGCAGATTTATCAAAAAAACTTTTTTCTTCCTCTAACAAGAGAGTCATGAGGTTTAAGGAGCTACGTGTAAGCTCCTCTTCCCATTCGCTAATCCGGCGGGGGGACTGTATACGAGTGGCTGGGATAATGGGTATGTAGGAACAATTTTATTTTCAAAGTAGCTTTCTAGCGATCTAATTTCCCACCAGGATTTGACATTATCTTTATAGGCTTCATATGATTCCTTAAAAGCCAATTTGCACGTGGCTACCGAAACAATGCCTGGTATGTCCTTTTCAGAGAAAATATCTTTTGCCTCATTCAGCAGGGCCTCTGTAAATAAGGTACCAGAGAGAAAACCGGCCATAGTCCATAAAACGTACAAAAAAATAAACTAGAATGTTTAGATACTCATATAGAAAATTCCTGCTATATATCAAAGGAGTCACAGAAAGATAGGAATTAAAACTTAACTTTTAATCACCACATTAATATTAAATCACTTCATATGCAGTACGCAGCCCTGAAGGGTGGGTGAGTGGCAGGTCACGGTTAATAGGCAAAACGAGGGTTGCTCTTGGTGCTCACAGTTCATAGAAGACCCTGGGCAGGCGTACAACAGTGATGGAGAGGCTGGCACATGAATCCTCTGGGTCACTCTCTGTGTATAGGGACCAGGCCAGGTGGTAGATGAGGTGCCCTAGATGTTGCAGGTTTAAGGTGCCGGTGGCAAGATCCCTTTAAGTTCGTGACGCCAGTGCCGGTAACGATGGCACACCGATTTATTATAGTAATAATGGAGGAACACACGTTGCAGTGAACCAAAACTTCCTTTTACTGGAACAGTTAACTATTTACAGTCTTTGGTCAAAAGCTCCATAAGTAAGAGGCAGTAACATGCAGGCTTGACATCAATTGGCAGGTACAATGTTCTTGCAAGATACTCAGAGGATTAAACACTTACAGATCAGGCTGCACTTTTCCTCAGAATCCTGCCTGTCTTTATCCCAAGGCCCGTATGCCCTATTGCTGGCTTTATCCTTGGTTAGGGAAACTTCCTCAGGTATATGACTGTCACGGAACCATGAACCAGACGTACAACAAGAGATAAGTGAAAATAAGAAGGCTTTATTGAAAATAAAGCTGTAAAGCAAAAGTCCAAACTGATGGTGAAACCGAGCAGTGTCTTTGCGAAGCCAGAGGTCAGGAACCAGAAGGGTAGTCAGACGAAGCCAGGATCAGGAACCAGCAGGGTAGTCAGACGAAGCCAGGATCAGGAACCAGCAGGGTAGTCAGACGAAGCCAGGATCAAGAACCAGAAGCAGCAGCAGTCTTAGAAGCATGTGAACACAAGAGGACCAAGCAAGGAACTGAAGCCACAGACCTCCTATATATATGAGCTAGGCATCCAGCTCCTCCCAGTGGGAAGGAGGAGCCGCAGGGTGGAAGGCTACAAGAAACCCAGAAACCAAGATGGCCGCCAGCACATGTCAAACGAAGGAGAACAGCAAGAAGGTAAGACCATGACAGTACCTCCCCCTCAAGGGCCCCTCCTCCACGGAGCACAAAACGGTTTCTGAGGGAAGCGTGCGTGGAAGGCTCGGAGCAAGGCAGGAGCATGGACATCTGCGGAGGGAACCCAGGAACGCTCCTCTGGACCATAACCACGCCAATGGACCAAAAACTGCAACCGACCGCGGACCAGGCGTGAGTCCAGGATATTGCTCACCTCATATTCCTCACGATTGCCCACTTGGACCGGACGAGGCCGAGGAACCGAGGAAGTGAAACGATTACACACCAGTGGCTTCAACAGGGAGACATGAAACACGTTGGAGATCCGCATGCCAGGAGGAAGCGCAAGGGCATAGGCTACCGGGTTTACCCTGCGAAGCACTCGGAAGGGACCAACAAAGCGAGGCGCCAGCTTGGGAGTGGGCACTCGAAGGTTGAGGTTGCGGGTGGACAACCATACACGGTCTCCGACCTGGTAGGAAGGAGCAGGCGCTCGTCTGCGATCAGCCTGGAGTCTCTGGCGCTGCGCAGAGACCTCAAGGGACTTCTGGATCTGTACCCAAGAAGCACGTAGGACGGAAAGGTGATCCTCCACAGCCGGAATATCCTGGGGAGAGTATACCTCCGGTAACACGGCAGGTTGGAACCCATAATTGGCCATGAAGGGAGACGTCCCAGAGGAAGAGTTCACCGCCGTGTTCCTGGCAAACTCAGCCCAAGGCAGGAGGTCAACCCAATTGTCTTGGTGATCGGAGACATAGCAACGAAGGAATTGCTCCAAGGCCTGATTGGATCGTTCTGCGGCCCCATTGGACTGAGGGTGGTAGGCCGAGGAGAAGGAGAGATGAATCCCCAACTGGGAGCAAAAGGCGCGCCAGAACCTGGACACAAACTGACTCCCCCGATCCGACACAATCTCCTTGGGCAAACCGTGCAACCGGAAGACCTCCCTGGCAAAAATCGTGGCCAACTCTTGTGCAGAGGGTAACTTCTTGAGAGGAACACAGTGGCACATTTTGGAAAACCGATCCACAATCATGAGAATGACCGTGTGGCCTCGGGATGCAGGGAGGTCCACAATGAAATCCATCCCCAGGTGTGACCATGGGCGCTCCCCGGTGGCTATGGGTTGCAGAAGGCCCAACGGAAGGTGCCGAGGGGACTTACTCTGGGCACAAACGGAGCATGCCGCTACATATGCGGCGATGTCGGAACGTAGGGAAGGCCACCAGAACAGACGTGAAACAGCCCAGGACAGCTGATTCTTTCCAGGATGCCCCGCGGTCTTGGAGTTATGGTAGGTTCGCAACAACCGAGTGCGCAACTCCTCAGGCACAAAACATCTGCCGTTGGGTCTCCCAGAGGGAGCACCAGATTGAGCCGCCAAAATCTGCTCACCCAGGGGAGAGGTCAGGCTGGTGCGAATGGCGGCCAGGATCTGATTCGGAGGTATGACCGAAGTCGGAATCGACTCCTCCCTGGACAGCTCGGAGTACTGCCGTGATAAGGCATCCGCCCTGATGTTCTTGGAACCGGGTAGGTAGGAGACCACGTAATTAAAACGTGACAAGAACAGAGCCCATCTGGCCTGACGTGGTGTCAATCTCTTGGCCTCAGAAAGGTAGGTCAGATTCTTGTGGTCCGTCAGGATGAGAACCGGAACCACCGAACCCTCGAGCAAGTGCCTCCATTCTTTAAGGGCCTGCACGATGGCCAATAACTCCCTGTCACCAATCTGATAGTTGCACTCCGCGGAAGACAGTTTCCGGGAGTAAAACCCACAAGGAAGCAGAGGACCCTCTGGTGTTCTACGCTGAGACAGAAGGGCGCCTACTCCCGTCTCAGACGCGTCCACCTCGAGGACAAAGGGCAACCCAGGGTTGGGATGCGACAGAATCGGAGCCGACACAAAGGCGGACTTTAGGGCCTCAAAAGCTCGGATGGCCTCGAGCGGCCAGACCTGGGAATTACTGCCCTTCCTGGTCAGATCCGTGAGAGGCTTGGCCAGCATGGAAAAGTCCCTGATGAACTTCCGATAATAATTGGCGAAGCCCAAAAAGCGCTGCAGGGAACGAAGACCACTGGGCTGGGGCCACTGTAAGACAGCCGAAACCTTCTCAGGATCCATGGAGAACCCCTCAGCGGAAATGATGTAACCTAAGAAGGTTACCTGGGATCGGTGAAATTCGCATTTCTCAAGCTTACCGAACAGCTTGTTCTCTCGTAACCGTTGCAACACTCGTCTGACATCCAGAATGTGGGCCTCCATGGATTCAGAATATACCAAGATGTCATCCAAATAGACCACCACACACTGCTGCAACAGGTCACGGAAAACATCGTTGATGAATTCCTGAAAGACTGCGGGCGCATTGCACAACCCAAAGGGCATAACCAAGGATTCGTAATGACCGGTCCTGGTGTTAAACGCGGTCTTCCACTCATCGCCCGCCTTGATCCTTACCAGGTTATATGCCGCCCTCAGGTCGAGTTTGGTAAAGACCGTGGCCCCTTTAAGGCGATCGAACAGCTCGGAAATCAAGGGTATAGGGTAAGCGTTCTTGATCGTGATGCGATTGAGACCCCTGTAATCGATGCAAGGCCTCAACTCACCGCCCTTCTTTTTCACAAAGAAAAATCCAGCCCCTGCCGGGGACGAAGATTTGCGAATGTGTCCGCGTGAAAGCGCCTCCCTCACGTACTCCTCCATGGCCTCATTCTCCGCTACCGACAGTGGATAGACTTTGCCACGAGGAGGAACGGCACCAGATTGTAACTCTATGGCACAATCGTATGGGCGGTGCGGAGGTAGGGCAACCGCGCGCACCTTATCGAATACATCCCGGTACTCCTCGTATTCAGGAGGCAACAGAGAGTCCGAGGAAGTACACAGCAACTTGACAGACCCATGTATGCAACTAGCCCCACACTGCGGTGACCACGAGAGGATCTCGACCGATCTCCAATCGAAAGTCGGATTATGCTTCTGGAGCCAGGGGTACCCCAAGACCACCGAGTAGTGTGGAGACGAAATAACCTGGAGGCAGACCGACTCTCTGTGAACGGCACCAATGGCTATCCCCACTGGAAGGGTCTCATGAGTCACGTGTGGCGGCAGAAGGGGTCTGCCGTCTATCGCCTCAAGAGCCAGTGGGGAACCTCGAGCCTGCAGAGGAATGGAATTGGCGGCAGCGAACACACTATCAATGAACAAACCACCAGCACCAGAGTCCACCAACGCCTGGGTCGTCACCGAGCCCCCGACCCAGGAGAGGACAACAGTGATCAGTGGTTTGTCAACACGGGAAACCGGGGACGAGGAGACTCCACCCAAGATCTGCCCCCGACAGGATCTCAGGTACGAGCGTTTTCCCGGACGGTTCGGACATGCCAACCGAAAATGCCCACCGAGACCACAGTACATGCATCGGCCCTCGCGTCTCCGGAGTGCCCTCTCCCCCTCGGACAGGCGAGCAAACCCCAGCTGCATGGGTTCACCCCCAGACAAGTCATCCCCAGGAGGCGTGGGAGGAGAGGGAGGCACGGGTGGGACAGCAAACGTAGGCACCAATCTGTTAGAAGACCTCCGCAGGTTCTCCTTAAAGGAAGGTCTCTCCCTGAGTCTGGTGTCAATCAAAATCAGGAAAGAAATAAGAGACTCGAGCTCAACTGGTAGGTCCTTAGCTGGAACCTCATCCTTCAAGGCATCCGAGAGACCATGAGAGAAAGCAGCGACCAGAGCCTCATTATTCCAGCCCACCTCTGCTGCCAGGGTACGAAACTCAATGGCGTATTCAGCTACGGATCGTGAACCCTGTCTGATGGACATAAGGAGCTTCGCAGCAGAGGCAGCACGAGCCGGCACATCGAATACCTTCCGAAGAGAAGCAACAAAACCGGAAAACTCGGCAACCACCGGATTGTTGTTCTCCCATAAAGGGCTGGCCCAGGCCAAGGCCTTGTCCGAGAGCAGCGAGATCAAGAAGCCCACCTTTGATCTCTCAGTGGGAAAGGCATGTGGCAGCAACTCGAAATAAATGCCCACCTGGTTAAGGAAACCTCGGCACTGAGTTGGCTCTCCCCCAAAGCGCTGTGGAAGAGGGGCAGAACCGGTCATACCCCGAAACACCGCAGGCGCAACAACAGGTGTCGGGGTAGACTCTGGCGCAACAACCGGAGCGGCAGTAGGAGCGAGCCCAGGAGCGACAACCGACCCATCGGCAACGGGAGCGAAATGAGCCGTGCGTTCAAGCAGGGTTTGCAACTCCACAGCGAACCGACCCAACAGGTGATCCTGCTGATCAAGTCTGGCAACCAGCGTGGGTAGCGAGGATGGCCCTGTACCGTCAGAATTCATGGCTTGGTCCTAATGTCACGGAACCATGAACCAGACGTACAACAAGAGATAAGTGAAAATAAGAAGGCTTTATTGAAAATAAAGCTGTAAAGCAAAAGTCCAAACTGATGGTGAAACCGAGCAGTGTCTTTGCGAAGCCAGAGGTCAGGAACCAGAAGGGTAGTCAGACGAAGCCAGGATCAGGAACCAGCAGGGTAGTCAGACGAAGCCAGGATCAGGAACCAGCAGGGTAGTCAGACGAAGCCAGGATCAAGAACCAGAAGCAGCAGCAGTCTTAGAAGCATGTGAACACAAGAGGACCAAGCAAGGAACTGAAGCCACAGACCTCCTATATATATGAGCTAGGCATCCAGCTCCTCCCAGTGGGAAGGAGGAGCCGCAGGGTGGAAGGCTACAAGAAACCCAGAAACCAAGATGGCCGCCAGCACATGTCAAACGAAGGAGAACAGCAAGAAGGTAAGACCATGACAATGACTCCTTGCTTTAAATAGATCCTTCTGCCCTTCAGCTCTCTGTTTGGCTGGAACAATAGCTCTGCTCTGTACTCTTATAGAAACATAGAAACATAGAATGTGTCGGCAGATAAGAACCATTTGGCCCATCTAGTCTGCCCAATATACTAAATACTATGGATAGCCCCTGGCCCTATCTTATATGAAGGATGGCCTTATGCCTATCCCATGCATGCTTAAACTCCTCTACTGTATTTGCAGCTACCACTTCTGCAGGAAGGCTATTCCATGCATCCACTACTCTCTCAGTAAAGTAATACTTCCTGATATTACTTTTAAACCTTTGCCCCTCTAATTTAAAACTATGTCCTCTTGTAGCAGTTTTTCTTCTTTTAAATATTCTCTCCTCTTTTACCTTGTTGATTCACTTTATGTATTTAAAAGTTTCTATCATATCTCCTGTCTCGTCTTTCTTCCAAGCTATACATGTTAAGGTCCTTTAATCTTTCCTGGTAAGTTTTATCCTGCAATCCATGTAACAGTTTAGTAGCTCTTCTCTGAACTCTCTCCAAAGTATCAATATCCTTCTGAAGATATGGTCTCCAGTACTGAGAACAATACTCCAAATGAGGTCTTACTAGTGCTCTGTAGAGCGGCATGAGCACCTCCCTCTTTCTACTGGTAATTCCTCTCCCTATACACCCAAGCATTCTGCTAGCATTTCCTGCTGCTCTATGACATTGTCTGCCTACCTTTAAGTCTTCTGGAATAATGACCCCTAAATCCCTTTCCTCAGATACTGAGGTTAGGACTGTATCACTGATTTTATATTCTGCTCTTGGGTTTTTACGTCCCAGGTGCATTATCTTGCACTTATCAACATTAAATTTTAGTTGCCAGATTTTTGACCATTCCTCTAGTTTTCCTAAGTCCTTTTCCATTTGGTGTATCCCTCCAGGAACATCAACCCTGTTACAAATCTTTGTGTCATCAGCAAAAAGACACACCTTACCATCGAGGCCTTCTGCAATTTCGCTGATAAAGATATTAAACAATATGGGTCCCAGAACAGATCCCTGAGGTACCCCACTGGTAACAAGACCTTGGTCTGAATATACTCCATTGACTACAACCCTCTGTTGTCTGTCCCTCAGCCACTGCCTAATCCATTCAACAATATGGGAGTCCAAGCCCAAAGACTGCACTTTATTGATAAGCTGTCTATATAAGCTTTCTCTTATAGGAACTTCAGGTTTCTCAGGAGGCAAACCCTCTCCTGGTGGCAACTAGAAGCCTGGGCTATCTAGCTGCATATCAGAAGCTGGATCCCAGCTACCCTCTGACTAGGGTGCACACTGACTTCTGGAATACACAGACTCTGACTGACTGCTCTCTCTGGTCTGGACCTGGCTATTTATACTAGGGGTTCCCTAGCTCCTTTTACTGTCTAGGAAGAGGAACTACACCCCTACAGGCCTGGTACACAGGAGATAAACATTAATAACATGACAATATACATTAAAAATGCCATATAAAATACAATGACCATGTTCCACAGGAGGTGGAGAACAACGTGGCCCAATTGACCCTTGTGTAGTGCCCACATTTACCTAGTGGGACACTACACATATACCTCTAAAGTGTAACAAACATTGATCATGATGGGCCAAAAGAACACATACATACAGTATATAAATGTATGAGGCTTTCAGGCTACACCTTTTTATTTGTCCTTTGCTATGAATCAAATATATGTACCCAGCTTAATTATGTACCGGGCTTAATTGATTGAGGCTTTCTTGACCATACCTCAAGTAATCTGGCATTGTATACATCAATACCTGAGGGTTTCTCTATTTGTCTTGGGCCAGCTATCAATTTTATGTGTATAGTTTTGAGTATTGATTGTCTCATGGTTATGCAATAACTGCCTATAGACGGTCTGCTGAGTTATTACACAATTTTCTATCAGATTGGGAACTGTTACAATCAATGTTTCTTGAGTTTTAGGCCTGATCACGTGTATTTGATTGATGCGTGTGCAAATAGATGCTTCGGATATTAAATCTATTAACAACCAGATTTAACTGTATTGTTAGCTTTTTATGGTTTGATTATCAGTTTGTTACTATGTAGTTTTTTTCTGGACCAATTTGCTTAGTACTTTTCATTTTTTGTCCCATTTTTGTCCCCTGATGAACCAGTTTCTGGGGAAACGCGTCAGGCATATATAGGGCATTGCCAGGGTGAGATAGGGCAGGCACGGGACCAGAGGCCACCCACCATCAGGGTGTTCCTGTGGGTTGAGGCATTAGTTAGGGACATATTAGGGATTTTTTTCCCCCCTAGCGCACATTACCCACCCTCCCTTCTGCATACATTTATATATGTCTGTGTTCTTTTGGTCCATCATGATCAATGTTTGTTACACTTTAGAGGTATATGAAGTGATTTAATATTAATGTTGTGATTAAAAGTTAAGTTTTAATTCCTAGCTTTCTGTGACTCCTTTGATATATAGCAGGAATTTTCTATATGAGTATCTAATCAGTATTGAACATTCTAGTTTGTTTTTTTATAGAGGAAAGCTACCAGTGTCCTCTTCTCCCCAGGACCTACCTTCTCAAAGCTGCTTCAGAGACCACCTCTATACCTAGAAGTCATATCAGCTCTGATCAGGCCTATAATAATAAGCTGGGGAGTTTCTTTAATAATCTATCAAGTTTTCTATATGAACATAGGCTGGTTGAGGTGCTGTACACAGAATATATGTCTATAGTGCAGTAAGTCTACTGTGTTATGTGCCACTTGTGCAGGGGGTGGAGACTAGGGGCCCGCCTTCCTCAGGGGCCCACCAAGGGATTCACCTGTACCCCTGTGGGCTAGTCTGATCCTGTATATATATGGAAAATGATTTAATGGCTACTGTAAAGAACTTGTAGACTTTAAAGGGGTTGTCTCACTTCAGCAAATGGCATTCATCATGTAGAGAAAGTTAATACAAGGCATTTACTAATGTATTGTGATTCTCCATATTGCCTCTTCTGCTGGCTGGATTCATTTTTCCATCACATTATACACTATTCATATCCAGGAGTTACGACCACCCTGCAATCCAGCACCGGTGGTCATGCTTGCACACTATAGGAAAAAGTGCCAGCCTTTCTGGTGGAGTATGCATAGGCCGGTTCCTTTTCTGATAGTGTTAAAGCATGACCACCACTGCTGGCTTAACCCCTGGATATGAGCAGTGTATAATGTGATGGAAAAAGGAATCCAGACAGCAAAGGAAGCAATATGTACAATATGGTGAGGCCCTTGTATTAACTTTCTCTACATAATAAATGCCATTTGCTGAAGTGAGACAACCCCTCTAAGGTTGGCCAGTTGACAGAGATATTAGCTTCATGGCTGCTAATAGGGCCAACAGTAAGTAGTTTCCTTATGTGTAAAGTCCTTTATATTGGAAGATAAATGCCAGTAATGACCCCCAATAGATAATAAATATAGTGAATAAGTGCTTAAAGGGAGTGTGACACCTCCAAAGTCGGTTTCTGAATAAACATACCAACATGTAGGGTAGATACCCTTGAAACATACCCATTCCTTTCTTTTAAAAATCTGGTCCTCTAATCCTGAGAAAAGCTTATTTTCATTATTATGCAAATACAGTTTTCAGTGCACTGAGGGAGGGGCGACGGTTTCATTGCTCCAGCGGTAACACCTTCCAGCAATTCCCCCTTCTTGTTTGATTGACAGTCACTGAGATTTCAGAGCGGGTAGTGATGATGCACTGAACTGAGCACCTGGCTTCCTAAAAAGAAGCTTGTCTTAGAACTAGAATATGGGAGACCCACTTTCTTTTGGGCCATGCCCCTTTATGAGCCATGGCACCACCCTCTTCCTCTGCATTTGGCCGCCACAGTTATGTCAGATCATGCGTCCACAGCACCACACATAATGAAGGGCTCTTACCAACTCTTCCTGGAGTCCAGAAGGTCTCCTCTTTTCCAGATGTTCCAGGAGAGCTTATAAGTATGTATTTACTGACGGATAAAAGATGTGATCACCCGAGAAACTGATTTGTTCGCTGATCGAATGGCCCTTGGGGCAATTATGGAGATAATTTGTCCGATGCTCGGCCCATATACAAGACCCTTGAAGAACCTGAAGGCAGAGCACAAATGCTTGAGCTTACAAGAGAAAGAAGGGGCACTTTAAATGTATTTTTTAATATTCAATCCACAGGTTTCTTAATCTGAAGGCAACGATATTAGTATGCAATGTATGATATGTGTCCGCAAGCTAAGAGGACTTCTAGATGAGCTCTGATTTCCATGTGGAGCTGTGATTGTGTAGCGGCACGGTATGAAGGTTTGGCAATGCTCCTGTTCGTTTTCTTACATCCTTGTAATTGTAATGATTCCCGGACTTATGCCTCCAGCTTTATCGCTGCCCCGGATGGAACACAATCTTTTTTCTTCTGAGGGCCACAAATTTTACCAACTGAAGAAGCTGAAATTCTTGTGACTCAATGTAATTTTATTTTTACTTAGAGCCAGGGGCGTAGCTATAGGGGGTGAAGAGGTAGCAGTCGCTACCGGGCCCAGGAGCCTGAGGGGCCCAAAGACCCTTGTGCCACATAAGAAGACATTGGTATTATAGAAAGTGTATGCAAGTTACACCTCTGGCTGGACAATAGGTTAGGTTAAGAATTTAGTATGGAGGAGGGGGGGTACAGTTTCAATTTTTGCCTCATGCAGCCGAAGGTTTGAGGGAAGGGGGGCCCAAGCTGAACTCTTGCACCAGGGCCCATGAGCCTTTAGCTTCGCCCCTGCTTAGAGCAAATGGTATATAGTGTAGGATACAGATGTAAGTCAGTTTTATCCAAGGAAATCAACTCCTTGGTGAATTTTAAATATAATTGGAGCCAAATATTGCTTATACAGAACTCCTGGAGCTTACTGCGTACTATTTGGGCACTGAACTCTAATAAATCCTTGAATGGCTTGGTGCACGTGTCCGGGGATGGCATCCCACAGTATAATCTTTGAGTAAAGCTTATTTCTTTTATTTTCACAGAGATACAAGTGAATGTCAACATTTAATTGTATCTAATAAATAGATAATAGTGGGGCACTCTCTATTGGTAAAGGGATCTTTATTGAAATAGGATAAAATGGACAATGTGAGGTCACAAAGTATGGCAATAAATAACAACAATAGTTGGTAGTGATATTGATATTAAAAACCTAAAAACATACATGCATATTCAGATCCCAATAATCAAACGTCTAAAATCTAAAAAGCAGTGATATAAGGTCTCCAATCCCAAAGATAAAGTAGCAGTAATAATCATAAAAGGTGGTCGATCATAAAAATTCGACAGTAATATTCGATTATAATATTCGATAAAATTCTTCGATATAAAATATTCAATAATAATGTTCAATATAATAGCTGGAATAAGAAGGAGTAAAGAAGCAGATGAAAATTGTCAATCTCTCCCGAATATTTAAAATAAATGCCAGCTCATGGATAGTTCCCAAACCACATTCATTCGGTGACCGAAATTCGAGACACAGATGGAAGTCGATGATTTAATGCAATGACATTCTACCTGTTCGTAGAGACAGCGGCGTCCCGCTGTATTTAACTGAAAAGCGATCGCTTAGTTTGGAATATGTACAATCTTACCAGGAGGTCTTTTATCGAATATTATAATCGAATATTACTGTCGAATTTTTATGATCGACCACCTTTTATGATTATTTTTTTTAATCAAATCTTTATTTTCCATTTTACAGCAATAATAGTACAAATGAAAAAGGTAAGAGAGAACAATAACTGCTCCATGAACAACACCATTCTGGTCACATGAGTCATTTCACAAGTTATATGCAAAGGATATATTACTATAAGCAATTATACAAATCGTAAGAACAGGCCCCTACATTAATAATTATATCTGTCCTAGGTACATGGCATGGTACTTTATTAATAAAATTGTATTTCCACATATTACACTTAAGCATCCCCATTCTCAAAATAATTTTGGAGATTTGATTTGCCCAAACTGCCCAAAAATAACCTCCAGGTTGCTAAGCCTGATTCCAACAGAACATAGGCACGTGTGAAAAATCAACCCTCTACTCTCCATTAGAAACAGATCTGTACCACTCCTTCCATTTTCCCCAAGTCAAGAGGAACTTATCATGGGACAATGACTCCCAGCTAGTCAATTCCTCCAATTGACATAGCTCTTGGACCTTGCACTTCCACTCTTGCATGGTAGGAGTTTCTTTAGCCAACCAATACTTTGGTATCAACAATTTAGTTGCTGAAATCAGATGTGCCGGAAGGGAGTGTGCTGCTAATTTATAATTGCTATCTGGTAGATTTAGTATAGCTACCATTGGCGTGATAGGGACCCCAATCTCGCAAATACTCTGCACCCTACTGGATACCTTCTCCCAGAAGCTCCTTATTAATGGGCAGGACCACCATATGTGAAACATAGTCCCTCTAGCCTCGCCGCATCTCCAGCAATCAGCGGAAAGGGAGGGAGAGATGCTATGTAGCCTATCAGGGGTCCTGTACCATCTTGTGATAATCTTAAACGAATTTTCCTGTATTTTTATGCACCGCGAGTAACCATGTGAATGGGCAACTATTCTCTCTGATGTGTTTTCATCTATAGTAAGATCCATCTCTTTGGCCCATTGTTCCACAAATAATGGTTTGGCATCCGGACTAGAGTCCAAAATTTTATTATACAATCGGGAAATTGCACCTTTACTGCACACTGACTGACTCCAAATTGCGTCATACCAGGTGGGGGTGTAATTGCCAGATGTGTTGTCTAGATACTGCTTACATATTTTGTTGAATTGTGATAGGTGTGACACGGTCCATGGGACCCTACCAAATGAGTCCTTTAAAGATGACAAAATGGGGATCTGACAGTTAACCAGCAGGTCACCCCTGCTACATCCCCCAAGGCCTCCCATAATCCTATGTCATCCCTGAAACCGACATTAAATAAGTAAGGTAATAATCTAATGGGGGTCAGAGGGGATACAGAGTTGTTGGGGTGTAGAAATGTGGATAGTTTGAAAAGTCAACAACCCCCTTTAATGCAATGGGTATATTCTCTTTGTATGGGAACTTTCCGCTAATATTCCATAACAAAGCCAGCCCCTTAGGCCCTAACTGTCTCCTCGCAATCTGACAGCCCAGCTTATCGTTCTTAAGGTTTATAATTTCCTAGTGGAGCCTCATTTGAATTGCCCTGTAATATCCATTTACATCTGGTAATCCAAAACCACCTTTGTGTCTTGGTAGCACCAATCTTCGGTATGCAATTCTGGGTTTAGCTCGATTCCATACAAAAGAGGAAAATGTTTTCCTAATCTGCCCTAAGAACTGACGGGGCAATGCTACTGGCAATGTCTGCATTAGGTACAACAGTTTGGGTAAAACGTAGGTATTGATTACATTTTTCCTCCCCAACCATGTTAAAAAAGGAATCTTTAGATCTTTCAGTTGTTGTTTAATATCGTCAAGTAGTTTAGGATAATTCTGGGAGAAAAGCTGGTCTAGATTCTTTGTTATCTGGACACCAAGGTAGGCAATGTTATCTGTCTTCCATTGGAAGGGGTAGTTAGCCTTGAGATGAGCTATGGTCGATTGCGGGGTATTCACACCCAGGGCCACACATTTGGCTAGGTTTATTTTAAAATTAGACAATGACCCAAAGCACTCCAGCTGACTAAGGAGCGCAGGAAATGCTACCCTAGGATTGGAAAGTAGTAATAGCATATCGTCCGCGAATGCTGCTACTGTATGCATTTGAGAACCAATATTGAGTCCCTGAATGGCTTCATCCTGTCTAATAGCTTGCAGAAAGTTTCTAGACATAAAATAAACAGAGTGGGAGATAACGGACAGCCTTGCCGGGTCCCATTTCTAATATCAAAGGGGGTGGTAAGATTGCCATTAATGCAAATTTTCGCTGTAGGAGAGGAGTACAGGGATAGCACAGCCGCTACAAATTCATGTGGGGAACCAAATTTGCTAAGAGTGGCTGCCATGAACTGCCAGTCCACTCTATCAAATGCTTTTTCAGCGTCAGTACTTAAGAAGGTAATACTTTTTCCATGGGATAAAGCATATTGTTGAGCCAGTATAACCCGGAATGTGCTATCCCTGCACTCCCTACCCCCCAAAAAGCCAGATTGTTCCTGGGAAATCAAGTCTTTTAGAAGAGTGGAGGTTCTGTGAGCCAAAACCTTTGCCCATAGCTTAACGTCGGCGTTGAGCAAAGAAATTGGTCGGTAGCTGGAAGGTAGATTTGGGTCCTTGCCAGGTTTCGGAAGTATCGTGATATGAGCCTCTAAAGACTGCTTGGGAAGCGGGATGCCGATCAATAGGGAATTAAATAGAGAAACAATTTGTGGGACCAGTATTGGAAGAAACTTCTTATAATAAACTATAGTCAGACCGTCAGGTCCCGGGCTTTTCCCATTGGGGATTGACTTCAGAACCTTTCTAACTTCCTCTAGGGATATTGGGGCGACCAAGCTCTCTTTCCCTACAGCTGAAAGTACCGGCAGCTTTAGTTTCTGCAAGTAAGAAGATATCCTTTCTTGTCTAGTCCGTATCTCCTCACTAGTTTCATCTTTTCGCAAATTATATAAATCATGATAATAAGCCGTAAATACCCTGGAAATCTCTGAGGAGTCTGTGGTGATCTAACCTCCTGTACGGTATCTTAGAAGACCGAAGGAGATCTGTCAACGGTTTAAGTAATCTTCTTTTTTGAAGTGTAGAGGCCGCTATATCTTGATATATTTGCACGCTTCTCCCTAGTAGGTGAATCTCTTTTTTCTCCCTTGCTTTCTGTAGGACTTCTTCAGTGTCCCTATAGCTCAGTATGCTACAGATAATGTCCCTGGGATTTTCAGAGGAGCTAGGCTTAGGCCGTAGTGCTCTGTGCACTCTCTCCACAGAAATGCCATTAGCCCGTTCTGAGCCTAGTAGCGAGGTAAAAAGCAGATTCATAATATTCATCAGGTCTTCCTTCTCCTCTGCTTCTGGAAGCCCTCTGATTTGTATATTTCGCCGTCGGCTTCTATTCTCTTGAACCTCCATCTGTAGGAGTAGGCTATTCATTGCTCTGGTGTGAGCCCTCAGTGAATCTTTGACCGGTGTGTTAAAAGTCAGCATGGAGTCTTGTACATTTTCTAGGGCTTCGACTCTATCCCCAATATGGCGGACGTCCGCTTTGATAGTGGCTAGGTCCGCTGCAATCGGGGGCCAGCGCTCTGTGAAGTGCCTTTCTTTAAGAAGTCGCGGGTAAGTGCAGCTGGCTCATCCCTGACTTGCGATCCGCTCACCTCCTCTGAATCAGCTTCCAGTGTATCATGACTCAGATCTCCATGAGCTCCTTCTTCCCCATGCCGCTTCGGCGCCATCTTACTTGCACGCGCGGGTGTCTGGGGAGCCGACTTCTGGAAGTATTTCTCCATGTCGGACTGCTGTGGAGGGTCTCTCTTCAGGTCAGCTGAGACTCTAGGAGGGTCCTTGGGCTGAATTTTCATCTCTGCGCTCTGGTAGTGCTGTTAGAAAGGGCTGTAGTGTAATCTAGTAGCGGGAGCTCCGCTCTCAAGCAGCCGCCATCAAGCTCGGTCAGGCCACGCCCCCATCTTTTATGATTATTACTGCTACTTTATCTTTGGGATTGGAGACCTTATATCACTGCTTTTTTAGATTTTAGACATTTGATTATTGGGATCTGAATATGCATGTATGTTTTTAGGTTTTTAATATCAATATCACTACCAACTATTGTTGTTATTTATTGCCATACTTTGTGACCTCACATTGTCCATTTTATCCTATTTCAATAAAGATCCCCTTACCAATATAGAGTGCCCCACTATTATCTATTTATTATATTTATCCTTGTCAGACTGGGTGTTGTCTGTCAGTGGGAGCACCTCTGCTAGATTACCCCTCATTCTAGTGCTACATTTTTCTGTAACCACTTATTTAATTGTATCTATGTGACAATAAAAGAAATAAGCTTAACTATCAAGTAAGTGCCGGTCCTTCTCTCAAAGATCTACGGATGACGTCACCTCTTTAAAGATGGTGCCTACTCCGGAGGTGCCTGGTGCCTGCTGTTTCAGAGAGCAGATGTCCAGGCTAATGTTTGTGATCTATGATAATGCCAATTGCAGAAATCGCTGCCGAGGACAGACACCGGTGACAGTGGCGCACGTAACCCCGTCTATCCAGATGTTTACAGGACGGGGACCAGAACACTAGTGAAGGGAGTCGGAACAGACAGCGGGAACAGGCGATTACCTCAACATGTACAACACGCTGCTGCTGGCCACAGTTAAAAATGCCCCAAAGCTTGACTACCCCTTAAGGGGTTAAAGAGGCTTTCTTCTTTACACTACCATCAATTTTGTTATCACATATTAACAACCTACAAGAAGTGGATGGTTTTCTTTTTTTTTTTCAATTTTCTTTTTATTGATTTTATGAAAAGTATATGATTCAACAATGGGAGTACATTGTATACATAAATCAGAATATAGTTCAGTATTCAACAGATGTTATTGCAATGTACAGCATAAAGACAATTAATTCAGTAAAGGCAATTCGAACTAATAATGCTGAAAGAGGGGGAAATGTTGAAAAAGTGGAGGGGGGGGGACGATATAGGGGGGGGGGGAGAAGAAAGGACCTCAATTATATGGAGAGAGGTTATGATCACCCATGTGGTTTGTTAGATTGAGTCAGTTAGAAGTTGTATAGCAGGAGTTGAGGTGCGGTATTTAACCCATCCATCCCATATCTTGAGAAATCTAGCATGTGTTCTTAGCTCCCAAGCCGATAGTTCTTCCATGTGGAAGATATGGTTAACTTTGTGCAGCCACTGTGAAAGGGTGGGAGAGCTTGGTTGGTTCCAATGTTGGGGTATCAATAGCTTAGCTGCAGCGGTAAGGTATTGGAAAAGTATTCTTTTCTCTAGTGGTATGTTATCAAGGCGGATGTTAAGGAAAATAGAGGCTAGAGTTGGGTCATGTGTTAAGGTGCATATCACTTTGATTAAGTTGAGTACCTGGTTCCAGAATGGTTTAATCACCGGACAATCCCACCACATGTGGATATACGTGCCTCTTGAGCTTTTACACTTCCAGCATGTGTCTGAATTTAGACAGGTCATCAGTTTGAGTCTCACAGGTGTACAGTACCATCTAGTAACTATCTTATATGAGTTTTCTTGAAGCCGGGTACATCTAGAAATACCATGAGATTTGAGGAAAATTTGTTTGGTTTCCGCAGTGGATGGTTTTCTGGATATAATTTTTGAAGTCCCTCCATGTATTCTACTTCCTGTCCTGGTTCTTTAACTTTTTCTCGTTTGTAGCGTCCTGCAGGAGGAGGTGATCGGAAGGAAGATGGAAGGAGTGGTACTTGTGACACTGATAGGACTTGTGATCCACAGTGGCTATCCTCACTCCAAAGCCCCCGGGTCCATGCAGTGAATGGTGGGCGCGCCCTTTCTTCCTTTGGGTTACACCCTAGTATTGGGGTCTCCTGTCTGATGTTAGGTGGGATGCCCTTGATGTTAGATAGATGTATGCAAGGCAGGACCCCCTCAGAGAACAGGCAATACAATTGTGGCAGCAGTGCAGGTGTTGGAGGCAAGACAATGAGGTAAGGTGTAAGGTAAAAAAAATCCCACAAGCTTTACTAATAATGTCAGTCTCTCTAAATACACACACAATATTTCCTGCACTATATATGGGAAAGTGTGATGTATAGTTTCTCTGTTAAATCAAGACAACTTCCCAAGTCAACCAAAGAGGTACAAATTCACAATCTATAGATTGAAGACAGGCACTCTGCACCTGAAACCATTCAGAGAAAGTATAACCTAAAATATATATATGTTTCATATAATACATCCACATTAATGATAGATAAAAAAAATACAATACCGTAATAATAATCAATGGACCATAGATAAAAATAGAATAAATATAGAATAATAGAAGATGTTGCATATAGTACAGTGGCGATATTATACCAAGAACTGTATGTATGGTAAATCTAATGGTGTTATTGATTAGGAATTATAGTTACCATCCATACAGCTGTAGAATATCGCCACTGTGAAATACCTCTATTATAAACAGTGATGTTAAATTATATACAATACCTTTAAAAAATAACACATCTTAAAAATAATAACACAATTTGTTTAACCCACGAGACTGCTGTTTTCCTTATAGAGATAATGTCTCCTTTGAAAATAGTTCACTCTCAATGATACTTGTGAGACTGTTAGTTGATTCATCAGATTAAATACATTTAGGTGTTCATATTGTATTCTTTATGCTTTGCAACGCTCAGCCTTATTAATAACGATGCTTCACTCAACCTTGTTAATAATAGTGCTGCCTCTCAATGGTCAATATTGAATACTTGCCGTCAGTCACTAACATCTTCCGACCGTGGCGTCCCACGTGGCGATCGTTACACTGACCTTTGTTGCCTCCTTCCCATAGCTGATTTAACTAGTAATACCTCTACTCCCTGCTGCGTTCTCTTTAATACCCAAAATCAGTACCTGGCGTCCCACGTGACTTGGTCTGCTGATACTCGGCGTTCCACGTGTTCCAATGCACCGGTCTAGGACTTGTAAGACCTCTTGGTTGAATGGGGGATTCTGGGAGGAGGATTTGGTCATCCGTGAAGCGCTTCACATTAATTGATATAGAAATATTTTTCATATATCCATGGATTTTAACAAATAGGTCTCAGGGGTTGCAGGTATATCTCTAAACGCCAGACGCGTTTCGGAGTCTTGACCGACTCCTTCCTCAGTAGCTACCTGCATATGGATTCCCTGCCCACTTTTATAGTCCTCTATACAGTCATTGTGAAAAGCCAAACTGGATTTCTTATTCTCCTTCCTTTTTCTAGTTCTTAATTTCTCCAAATTGATCACATTTTGTTTATACTTTTCCAAATGTCTCAATTTTCTTCTTCTTTATTAATATATTATTGTGTTAGCTCCAAAAAACGCATTGCATTTATAGTGCGTTTTCAGATTACAACTCATAAAGAAAAATAAAAAGTGTATATTTCTGATGATATCATAGTAAGAAGGAATCTTTCTGGTCCATTTTTATTTAATTCCACATGTCTTTATGTTTTATGTTTTTTATGAGTTTTTTGTGGCTATGTAAACCTATAATTAAAAAAATCATTATGAGCAATCATAATTAAGGACTAATAGCAATTGTGTACAGAAAAAATCGCATTAATGCATAAAAAACGCATGAAAAAACGCACTATAAACGCAATGCGTTTTTTGGAGCTAGCACAATAATATATTAATAAAGAAGAAGATAATTGAGACATTTGGAACAGTATAAACGAAATGTGATTAATTTGGAGTAATTAAGAACTAGAAAGAGGAAGGAAAAAAATAAATCCAGTTTGGCTCTTCACAATGACTGTATAGAGGACTATAAAAGTGGGCAGGGAATCCATATGCAGGTAGCTACTGAGGAAGGAGTCGGTCAAGACTCCGAAACGCGTCTGGCGTTTAGAGATATACCTGCAACCCCTGAGACCTATTTGTTAAAATCCATGGCTTCACGGATAACCGAATCCTCCTCCCAGAATCCCCATTCAACTAAGAGGTCTTACAAGTCCTAGACCGGTGCATTGGAACAAGTGGGCCATCGAGTATCAGCAGACCAAGTAACGTGGGACGCCAGGTACCGACTTCGGGGATTACAGAGAACGCAGCAGGGAGTAGAGGTATTACTAGCTGAATCAGCTATGGGAAGGAGGAAACAAAGGTCAGTGTACCGATCGCCATGTGGGACGCCACGGTCGGCAGATGTTAGTGACTGACGGCAAGTATTCAATATTGACCATTGAGAGGCAGCACTATTATTAACAAGGTTGAGTGAAGCATCGTTATTAATTCGGCTGAGCGTTGCAAAGCATAAAGAATACAATATGAACACCTAAATGTATTTAATCTGATGAATCAACTAACAGTCTCACAAGTATCATTGAGAGTGAACTATTTTCAAAGGAGACATTATCTCTATAAGGAAAACAGCAGTCTCGTGGGTTAAACAAATTGTGTTATTATTTTTAGGATGTGTTATTTTTTAAAGGTATTGTATATAATTTAACATCACTGTTTATAATTGAGGTATTTCACAGTGGCGATTTTCTACAGCTGTATGGATGGTAACTATAATTCCTAATCAATAACACCATTAGATTTACCATACATACAGTTCTTGGTATAATATCGCCACTGTACTATATGCAACATCTTCTATTATTCTATATTTATTCTATTTTTATCTATGGTCCATTGATTATTATTATTTTATTTTGTATCTATCATTAATGTGGATGTATTATATTAAACATATATATATTTTAGGTTATACTTTCTCTGAATGGTTTCAGGTGTAGAGTGCCTGTCTTCAATCTATAATATACTTTATGTTCATTACTTTGACGGGGTGAGTCAAATTGGCAACAGCACCATATCCTTGATAGCAAGGGGGTGAGCCTTCTATATTTGCTCTCTTTTCTAAATTCACAATATATACTACAGTTCCCACAGCAGGCTGTAGATCCTTCAACAGGTAGCTAATCTATTGTAAAAGAGTGGTTGGTGCAAGTGGCAATTAACCCTTTTCAGAAGCAGCAAGTCCATAGCCATAAACGAGCGTTACCCTTGCTATCACGCACTGTCCATTGTGGTCCTAAAAAGTCTACAGTTTATTTACTGCCTTCTTTCAGAGGTCTGGCGTTTGTCCTCAGCATGTAAGATGGAGAACCTCTTGTAGTAGACCTCACATTGTACAGGCACATGCAGCTCCTCACACTTCGGCTGCCTGATGCAATCAGACCACACAGCTCCTCTCTCAGAGGGGGCAGGTCCAGCTCCTGCCAAGTAGGGCACAATAGCTAAGCTGTTTTTCCAACTTAGCTCTTGGAACCACATAACACAGCTGTGATAATCCATTAACCCTTTTCACAGTAAATTAACTCTTAGCAGCGATCCACTGGGTCTCTGCACTTTGTTTCAACTTTATCAAGGTAAATTGTCCCTCTTGACTTTCTGACTCAGACCACTCATTGTGACCAGAGAACAAAGGGGAATGAGCAATTCTATTACATCCCACATTATACTAATCAATGCAATTCTCTTCTGTGGGCATCTTTATCTAGGTCTATCAAGACAACTATAGAGCAACCAAACTGTAATCATCCGTATTTATGCTGATCTACTATTATACTAGCAGGTAACAACTTTCCCTCACAGCATCAGTAAACTGACAGTGGGATCCCTATCTATATAGGAGTTTTATCACCCTATTCTGACTGCTACAGAAGGACAAAATTCTGTATTTAACAGGGTTTTCTGACCTATCCTCAGGTCATTAGTATTTGATTGGCGGGGGTACGATACCCGGGACCCATGCCAATCATCTGTTTGAAGATGCCACACCACTCCAGTGGGTATATAGCAGCTGTGCTTGGTATCACAGCTGATCCCCATTCATTTGAATGGGACTGAGCTGCACCCAGGCTATGTGACTATTGAACGTGATACCATTGGCCTTGGTAAGCTGCGAGAAGGCCACGGCTTCCTCAAAAAGCTGATCGGCAGGGTGTCCTGGGTGTTGGACCCTGCCGATCAGATACAGATGACCAGATAGGTTATCAGTATAAAATAGGCAGAAAACAACTTTCATTTTCAATGGTACATTTAAAGCATATTCATGGACAGAGCCACACACCTGAGCTTCCATGACCCATCTTTTACCAGTCTACGTTGGGGAAAAGAAAAGCTATGAAGAAGGCAAAGGATACAGAACTGGTACAAGGGATGTGTAGGAGCTACCTAGAGCTACAGTCAATCATACAGAAAGATTGAGCTGGGGCTTCATATTAAAAGGGGCCCTACCAAAACACCGTCAAACAAAATGTATGGGGGTCCTCATCTCCCATTCCAAGTGGCAATCTCTAAAGGAGTTTTCCACAACAAAAAAGGACAAAAGATTTATAGTGATACCATTGCTAGCTAACCAGAAAATTAATATTTTCATGCTTTTGATGTACAGAGATCCCTTTATCAAGCGTTTATCACATGAAAGAGCACAGGATTTATGATATGTTAAGATGTCACTTTTCAGTTGTATTATTTTTTTTTCATTAGGTTTTTAAGATCCATATGTATTCAGAACAAGGATTATAAAGGTCAAAGAAAAAAAGGAACCATCTGCTTTTGTAGAAGATCAATACGCATTCCCGTCCTTGTCCACATCAAAGGAAGACCTTGTCTTTGGATTGTACGTATTTGAGCATTTGATCAATCCTGACCAAAAATTTTCAGTGTAACAAATGTCAACAAATGCTGCAAAATTACAAATTTCAATTTTAAGCAAGTAAGAATTATCCAATGATTCCTTATTTACAATAACTTTAAGAATATATGTAATTGTGGTTCCCCAGCATCATGACCTTCTCAGAAAAGATCCTAATTTCCAGTTGTCAGATACCATCAAGCAGAGTATTCCAAATGAAATATTTGGTAGACTTCACAACATCAACCTGTCATTGAGTAATTGGAACATGATCAATTTTTCTCTTTCATGATGGTCAGAGTTAATTGATTGAGGTTTAATTAGTCTGAAAACATCAAGGCTTATCAATCCGAGAGAATGTCTGGTCAACTGGAATAAGATAAACTGATTTTTATTCCTGAACTATAGATTTCTGTCTCCATGAGTTCATTATTCATCTTGTGAAACTGGCAGACAAAAGACATTGGGATTTTAAGTAAATTCTTCTTGCTAGAGTTGCTAATGACCTGATGACTACCAGCTCTGAGGACCACTACGCCATGCTAATCCTTCTCAACTGATCCTCTGTCTTTGACCCTGTTGACTATTCTTCTCCTCAAGTATCTTCTCATATGGTCCTGGCACTTTCTTAGATTTCCTCTTAAAGAGGTGTAACACTGTATACGGTAAAGTACCTAAGGGGGTGTAGAATCCAGGAAAGCTGGATTGCTTCAGTAAGGTGTAGTTTGCTGAGGCACATTTATTTAAAGTGTTTTATGGGCCTGGAATGTTGAGCAGGTTGGTAGAGGGACCTAGAATTTCCTCCTACTCCAGTACAAAATTTCCCCCTAGAATGATAGGTGGTGGCTGTGCAAAGCCTGATCCCCTTGCTTGATCTGAAGTACCTAGGAGAGGTAACCTTCTGCATAGTTAGCACCCAAATGGGCAGGTATTTTGTTTATATATTTCTTTTGTGCCGTGGATGCCCTATGATGTTTATTAAGCAAAATAAACCTTATTCAGGCTTTTAACCATTGATTTCCATTTGTGCCACTGCCGACCCCACCCACAAGGACAGATCCCATTAGGGGTTGTCTATTTTGAAGAGGAGAATCTACAACTCATAGGATTGACCTATAATAAAGAACAGACGATTACTTACATAAAAGATCCTGAGCCACTGCTCCAGTTCTCCTTGCAGGGTTCTGTTTTCCCAGCTGCAACAGTGACATCAAGTCGACAACACGTGACTGCTGCAGCCAATCACTGGCTTCAGTGGTGCACTGGACAGGCCAGTGTTGCCCACGTTCCGTCACCACTGCAGCTTGGAAAACCACTCATACACACTGTTTTTCATGTGCAAATGTTGTCCTAGGTATATATAAGGTACCTGATGTAGAGATGCAATTTGAAGGTCCTGTTCCACAAGGCAAAATGTCTGCATCAGTCACAATACATCAGTTACAATACTGTTGTCTTCTTATGTGGCAAAAACGGCCTTTGGACCCACCTCAGTCACCATGGCCCAGGTACAAATATTAAATCTGCATCTCCTATTGGTATAAACCAGACAGGTAATACATGTGGAGTGTCCAACTGCTACACAGTGCTCACTACTTGTTAGCCCAGCCCTCTGGACTCTACACGTGGGCACGGACGGCGGGATACCTCACTCCCTGCTGCGATGCGCAGTGCTGACAAGAGCGGGCAGCAGGTAGCTTGAACTGTTGTATCTGTGCTCCACGCCGGAGCTTCTTTCCTGCTTAGAGTCCTGTATTGTTTGTTAAGGCATGGGCATGCATGTCTCTCCTCCTTTTGAGAGGCAGTATGAACATGCCCTCAATCTCTCTAGCCTTTGGCTGGGTTGCAGGATGTATTTAAAGGTACTTCCTCAGGAAGGCGCCTGAGCAATCTTGGTCACTAGCCAGTCTAGTTCCTTGTGTGAAGGTGTTTGGAAGTTTCTGCTTTACTGTGTACCGGACCTTGCTTCTCAATTTAATGGACTTTGCTTGATTGCTGCCTGCTCCTGACCTTGGATTTCGATTACAGATTTTTCTTGATCGCTGCCTGCCCTGACTCCAGACTTAATGACTACATCTTTTTCCTTGGTGCTTTGCATTGGTATCTCTTACCCCCAGGTTAGCTGCCACTGAGACAGGGACTGCTCTGGAGTGGTACCTGGTAACTACCCTAACGGTCCAAGCCTATCCTTATCATTAGAGGCTCTAGTGAAGACCAGGTAGTTACTTAGTCACGACCCTCCAGGACATAGCCGGTCAGTGGCGCAGTGGGTCCACAACCATGGTAAAGCAATCAGTACGAGGAAAATATATTGGAAAAGACAGAGTGGAGGCACCCCTTGGCTGAACGAGAAACAAAGCACTATTTATTCAGAGAGTGACTTAGAGAGCATTTGGCCTGTCTACTCCATATTGCAACCTCATGGTGAAATAACTGATGCGTATAGGTGAACTGTATGACAACCTACCGCAGTAAAGACTGTTCACTTGTTCACCAAGCCAGCCTCATCATTGCATACACCTACACCTGCATTGTTTCAGTACTACATTGTCTTGTTCTGCTGCACTGGGACCCTGCTTTGCATCTCAAAACCAACCTACACCAAGGACACATCACCTAAAATGTGGCAGGAGAACACCAAAACGAGGGTGTGCCCCAAAAGGAAGAAAAGGTGTGTCCTTTCCATCACTGCATGGTCCCAGGGAGCGCCAGAGTGAGGCCTGCCATGGCCAGTAACTACTACCTCCATCATTGCTACCAGTACATCTGTCCTCCCTGCTCTCCCTTCTCCTGGTCATGCTGCACATTGGTTATCCTGAGAAATTCAACATCATAGTAGAACATGCCACTAGGGATCGACCGATTTATCGGTTTGGCCGATATTCAGGATTTTGACTGTTATCGGTATCGGCATCTATTTTGCCGATGTAGCGATAACGTATGGGGAGCACAGATCGCGCTGCTGACAGTACTCTCCGTGTTCCCTCAGCAGCACAGGGGAGAAGGAAGCAGTGTCTCCCTCCCCCTGTGCTGCCGCTGCCGCTGATGAAGAGACAGATGGGAAGAGAAGGGGAGGGGCTGTGGCCGCTGCGCCACCAATGAAGATAAATTTCTCATTAATTCATATACAGGAGGCGGGAGCTGGCTGCAGAATCACATAGCCGGCTCCCGACCTCTAGGAGCGGTAGTCGCGATCAGCGGTAGTTAAACCCTCAGGTGCCACGGATCGCAGCTACCGCTCATAGAGGTCGGGAGCCGGCTATGTGATTCTGCAGCCAGCTCCAGCCACATGTATACGAATAAATGAGAGATTTATCTTCATTGGTGGCGCAGTGCGCCCCCCCAAGCATTAATCATTGATGGCACAGTGCCCCCCCCACCCCGTATTAGAAACATTGGTGGCGCAGTGCGCCCCCCCACCCAAGCCCCCCCAGTATTAATCATTGGTGGCAGTGGCCACAGGGTCCCCTCTCCCCTCCTCTTCCGATCGGAGCCCAAGCAGTGTAACCCTGGGCTCCGATCGGTTACCATGGCAGCCAGGATGCTACTGAAGCCCTGGCTGCCATGGTAAGCTCCATGCTGCTGTGTGCACAAAGCACAGGGCAGCAGGGAGAGTGTGAGATCCTATTAACCCTAATACAGCTCTATCAGGGTGAATATGACAAGGGTTCTAGTCCCTAAGGGAGCTAAAAGTTAGTAAAAAAAACAAACACCAAAATATTAAGTATAAATGAAAAAGAAAGATTTACAAAAAAAAAAATACACGTTAACAATAAACATATTCACTTTCAGCAGATTTGTGTAGGAATTATTATTTTTTTTAAATGAAAATTCACAGAATATCGGTATAAATTATCGGCTATCGGCCTGAAAGTTCACAAATTATCCGTATCGGCTCTAAAAAATCAATATTGGTTGATCACCAAGTCTTAATTCTTTAATTACAAGAGGTCCATGGTGGTTTTGAAGACTTGAAAAGACACAAAGTTCTCCGTGATGAAGAAATACATCTGTACAGTCTACTCATGGCCAGTCTTCAGGCCCTTCAAGCCTAGTTCAGCCTTCAGGTACTTCCAATCTACTTCAGCCTTCTGGTAAGTCAAGAATACATTCTAGACTAAAAGGCCCCTATATCCATTAGTGTCATGTCCGCCAAATCCATCATTTTCAGCAGGGTTATCTAACAATCTACTGTATAGAGAGCTCCAGAGACATTTTCTTTCTCCTGATCCTTATGTTCTCCTTAAAAATAAGCCACTTGTGTCTGGCAGTGTCTTCAAAAAGATATACACTCTCGGCCAAGCCAGGTGTCTATGTGTATGTGGGAGTCAGGAGAGACAACTGTTATATGAACAAGTGTTTGTCAGCGATTGAAGATTATATGGGCACCTGAAGAAACAAATAGAGAAGGAAGCTTGTTCATCAATGGTCTAATGGTTAAGTACCAAGTACTCACCAACACAATAATAGGATGGGGACAGTCCATGGTGATGATGATCTTATTGTGTAGGACAAAGAACTCAGCAGATAACTCATGGCAACCAAATAATTAAGAAGACTATCATACTAATTAATTAAATGAAGACCAACAGCCACTTATCATTCACTTCACCTCCTCCACCTTCCCCGCATGGACCTTGGATTTCCATGGCAATGATACATTTTCTCCAAATGTCTTTAGTGCAATATACGTGTTATTTGAAGCTGCAGTGTTGCTAGGGTCTTAAAAGATCAATGGCGCAAGCCCCAAGGCATATATACTGAATTTCCCTCATACCAAAGACAAATATAAAAGTATACAGTTGCAAGAAAAAGTATGTGAACCCTTTGGAATGATATGGATTTCTGCACAAATTGGTCATAAAATGTGATCTGATCTTCATCTAAGTCACAACAATAGACAATCACAGTCTGCTTAAACTAATAACACACAAAGAATTAAATGTTACCATGATTTTATTGAACACACCATGTAAACATTCACAGTGCAGGCGGAAAAAATATGTGAACCCTTGGATTTAATAACTGGTTGAACCTCCTTTGGCAGCAATAACTTCAACCAAACGTTTCCTGTAGTTGCAGATCAGACATGCACAACGGTCAGGAGTAATTCTTGACCATTCCTCTTTACAGAACTGTTTCAGTTCAGCAAGATTCTTGGGATGTCTGGTGTCAATCTCTTTCTTGAGGTCATGCCACAGAATCTCAATCGGGTTGAGGTCAGGACTCTGACTGGGCCACTCCAGAAGGCGTATTTTCTTCTGTTTAAGCCATTCTGTTGTTGATTTACTTCTATGCTTTGGGTCGTTGTCCTGTTGCAACACACATCTTCTGTTAAGCTTCAGCTGGTGGACAGATGGCCTTAAGTTCTCCTGCAAAATGTCTTGATAAACTTGGGAATTCATTTTTCCTTCGATGATAGCAATCCGTCCAGGCCCTGACGCAGCAAAGCAGCCCGAAACCATGATGCCCCCACCACCATACTTTACAATTTGGATGAGGTTTTGATGTTGGTGTGCTGTGCCTCTTTTTCTCCACACATAGTGTTGTGTGTTTCTTCCAAACAACTCAACTTTGGTTTCATCTGTCCACAGAATATTTTGCCAGTACAGCTGTGGAACATCCAGGTGCTCTTGTGCAAATTGTAAACGTGCAGCAATGTTTTTTTTGGACAGCAGTGGCTTCCTCTGTGGTATCCTCCCATGAAATCCATTCTTGTTTAGTGTTTTACGTATCGTAGATTCGCTAACAGGGATGTTAGCATATGCCATAGACTTTTGTAAGTCTTTAGCTGACACTCTAGGATTCTTCTTCACCTCATTGAGCAGTCTGCGCTGTGCTCTTGCAGTCATCTTTACAGGACGGCCACTCCTAGGGAAAGTAGCAGCAGTGCTGAACTTTCTCCATTTATAGACAATTTGTCTTACCGTGGACTGATGAATAGCAAGGCTTTTGGAGATACTTTTATAACCCTCAAAAGTCCCTATAAGGGTACTGCAGGGATTGTTCTAGAGTGCCCCAGGTATGAGGTGGGGATAGAGAAATATCGTTAGTATATTCTGTATATCAGCTGTATGGAAAAAGAAAACAAGACATATAGTATAGACATATACAAAACATATAAGTGGTCAGGGTTGACTTTACACCTGAGTTACCTCGACGCGTTTCCCCCTAGACAATGCTATGGGATCATCAGGAGGTTCAATAAGACTATTAGTCTATACAAGGTAAATGCAACAAAACAGGTACTGGCATAAAGCCAGGTCACATGAAAAAAGTGCTACAAGATAAATACCGGCATAAAGCCAGGTCGCACAAACAGAGTCAGATAGTCGCTCTACAATTAATTGATACAGGGGGCTGTAATCGTGCCAATAGATATGCTTAATAGCATCATTCCAGGCCAGTCATAGGCAAACATTGATAATAGTCCCTGCATCAGACTCCTTCGAAAGCAGATGGTGTGTTCCGCATCCTATAGGGCAGAAAATAATCATATACCAAGGTCAGTATGGTGTTCATCACCCATATAGATAAAGTCATTGGTCAGTGCAGACTCACAGTTCAGATGATAAGATAGATCCCAGCAGGATATTGTTCCTGTTGTCTCACTGTCACAGAGTCTTAATAAGACCCACACTGAAATCAAGAATTACAATCACCAATGCTGCTTACACTAAATCCACACCAAAGAATCAAAGACCTGTGATTGAAATGACCAAGGTATATTAAACTTACATGATGGAGTCCTTCCCTCTGCTATCGTTCCCCCTGGTATGCGATCTCATGATTGATGCTGCAGCTGTATTTAAAGTGCTGCCACTTAGCGCCAATAGCCCTATTGGTGGTTTACATAACTTCCGGGTTGGCCCCACTTCCTGTTGTTGGAACGCATATGCGTTCCAAAAAGCGGATGCCCCGATTACTTAGGAGCAGTATGGTTCGGTCAGTGCAGTGCCGCCCTTTCGCTTCATGGCAAAAGCTTGCATGAGTTGGGGTGCCCTTGATGGTGGATAGTTGGCAAGGTGCAAGGCAGGAAGGAAGATGTAGGGGCCAGTGGATGGTGGAGACAATGACCAGGCGGGCAGTAGGAGATGAGTGCTTCCATTGTGGAAGCGCTCATCTCCATATTCATCTGTATTGCTGTCCTCAGAACAGAAATACAGATGCCTGTGCTGCGGCGGGGCAGGGGAGGGAGAGGCGTCTCCCTTCCCTGTTCTTCTGATAGGCCGCAGGCACTAATGCCTGCAGCCTATCAGAGGCCGGCTCAGGCGGCGCGATGACGTCATTATCATCGCGCCGCCTGAGCCGGGCAGCACACATCGGGGGACACAGGCCGGAAGAGGCCTGCATCACATCGCGGCTGATGGAGGTAAGTATTAGTGTTTGTTTGTTTTTTTCCTTTGCAGTGGGAGCTGGCACTATGGGGGGAGCTGTCACTATGGGGGGGAGCTGGCATTTATTACAGACCCATTTTTTGGGGGATGGCATTCTGTGGGCATTTATTTCTTGCCCATTTTGGGGGTGGGCATTATGGGGGCATTTCTTACTGGCACATTATGGGGGGGCACCATGGGGGAGAGGAGCACTATGGGGGCATCTGGGGGCTCTAAAGGGGCTTTTTATATTATTGGCACATTATGGGGGGGCACTATAGGGGAGAGCGGCACTATGGGGCATCTGTTGGCACTATAGGGGCATTATTTGGGGGCACTATGGGGAAGTGGGGGCTCTAAAGGGGCCTTTTTTACTGGCACATTATGGGGGCACTATGGCATCTGGTGGCACTAAGGGAGCGTTTTTTACTGGCACATTATGGGAGGCATTATAGGGGAGAGAGGCACTATGGGGCATTATTTGGGGGCACTATGGGGGAGTGGAGCACTATTGGGGCATCTGGTGGCACTAAGAAGGGGCATTTTTTACTGGCACATTATGGGGGAGAAGAGCACTATAGGGGCATCTGCTGGGGGCAGTGGCGTCTCTAGCTTTCAAATTTTGGGGGGGCACACTGGGGGCCAGGACAAAAGTAGGGGGGGCAGCTATAACAACGATACATTTACACAAGTATGCTGTAGAAATGCTGCAATACTTTACCCAATACCTAAAACTGCAATAGGGAAGAAAAACCCCAATCACTCAGATTTCAACATGTCCTAGCTGCCTGGGCATGCTGGAATTACTACAATTACAGCATCTACCGGCTGTGTCAAGTCCCCTTCTCTTTGTCACATGGCATGACCCGATAGTATCGCTATCAGCGAGCACCTGAAGTACTTGTACTCAGTATTAAAAAAATATATTTAGTGCATTCCTATAAAATAATGAATAAAACAATAACCTCCTACTGCAATTTTTTAAGAAAACAAAGAAACACAAGATACAAATTTTAGCTTTTGTTTTTATTGCAACTCGTAGTAAACCAAATGAACAACAATTGTAGTAAGTACTTAGAGTGTATCTGCCACTTAATCTATAGTGGTTATACTGGCGACACTGTGTAGTAGGGGTTAACAAGCATATGCCAGGCATACCTTTGTTTGTAGGTTTGGATACTTCGCAATGTGATACTTTCCAATAAAACAAAACATGTTTTATACCATCTCCATGACCAGTGCAAGAGTGACCAGGGGTCCGCAGCGGCTCTGTCCACTGACATCAAGCCACTCTGCCTGGTGATTGACACCCAGGGCTGCCATGAGCAGGGGGCACTGTGTGTCAATCACCAGGTGGAGCAGGCATGGCGTCAACAGAGGCGTTGTGGCCTGAGCCTAACAGAGCCTGGGCCACGCCTGACACTTGGGCATGCTATAAAGCACTTTTTTATTTTTATTGAACCAAAACATCCAAAACTATAAAAACAAAAAGGTCTGCCTGGCAATGTCATATACTTGTTAACCCCTACTATATAGTGTCGTCGGTTTAACCACTATATACAGGCACTTTAACTTTCAAGTATTACTGGATTAACAGACCTTATAGAATAACAATTAAATAAGGAAACAGGTGCACACTACAAAATAAAGTGCAACATCATAAAAACAACAAAGTGCAAGGTTATCCTGTTACTGTAAACTGCAACAAAATGTGTCACTTAAATGCAGTCATTCACACTAATAAAGGCTTAAACGTGAGTTTTTATGGATTGATGCAAACCTGTTAACTACAAAGATCCATATCTACTTTGGATGCAAGGCTGCACTCTATTGCCAACGTGGCTAGATCTGAAAGCCTTCAGTCATTGTTGTGCGTAGGAATGATTTTATTAATTTTAGTGCAGAAAAGCTCCTTTCACATGATGCACTGCTGACTGGCAAAACACAAGCTATTTTACACAACCTGCAAAGCTCAAGGAAAGGAACAGAGTACGGCTCCAGAAAGTTGGTGAACTCTAGAACTGTGTCCACTTTAACCCCTTAAGGACTTAGGACGTACCGGTACGGCATGGGTTCCGAATCCTTAAGGACCCATGACGTACCGGTACGT
This sequence comes from Bufo bufo, assembly GCF_905171765.1. NCBI lineage: Eukaryota > Metazoa > Chordata > Amphibia > Anura > Bufonidae > Bufo > Bufo bufo. The sequence goes on from NC_053392.1 coordinate 56,983,202, forward strand.
CATGGCTTTAATTTGCTATTCCGGCGCCGCTGGGGTTAATCGGAACGGGATTTCGGCTGAAATCATTCAGCCGGCATCCCGTAACAATGCACGGGATGTATCGACGATCGCAGAAAACCGCAGGTCAATTCAGACCTGCGGTTTTCTGCGTTTCCGGTCCATTCGGGTGTCCTGTGACCCGATGAACTGGAAAAAGACTGCGATCGGTGGCGTAATTATACACCACCTATCGCAGTCTGAGGATTTGGAGAGGCGGTGCTGGCTCTGGTGCTGAATGCCGCTGTCCAGGGTGCTGATTGGTGCAGGGGAGAGAGGTGCGAGATTAAAACTTCCTGCGCTCCTCTCTCCCCTCCTTTTCCTGTCCAGCACCCTGACCGTGCAGCACTGTTCAGCACCAGCTCCTGCGTCCCCCTAATCGCCATCCATCACCCTCCTGCACCCATCGCCACCCAGGTAGGTTAGGGTTAGTGAGGGAGAGGCACCGTTAGGAAGGGAAAGAAGGGAAAAGTTAGGAAAAAAAACAAAAACTTTTACACTAAACTTTCTTTGATCCATCTACCAGACCCCAGACCCCCCCCTGCCACTTGCCCCCCCCACCAGCCCCCCACCACCACCAGCAGATCGTCCCTGGCCAACACTTTCCAGGTGTGGTCCCTCATACTGGAAAGAAGGGACGAACCCAAAAAAGATGCAGAGTGTGTCACAAGAGGGGGATACGGAAGGACACCACCACTCAGTGTGACACGTGCCCCGATCATCCGGGCCTCTGCGTTATCGATTGCTTCAGGGAGTATCACACTTCCATGGAGTACTAAATTTTTATAATCCCCAACAGTCCACTAGAGAACATAAAAATCTATGGCTCTCAGACTTTGGAGACACGGAAACAATTTTTTTCCCCAAAAAAATATTAGTTTTAGAGCAGGCATCCTCAAACTGCGGCCCTCCAGATGTTGTAAAACTATAACTCCCAGCATGCCCAGACAACCTACAGCCACCAGCAGGGCATGGTGGGAATTGTAGTTTTACAACATCTGGAGGGCCTCAGTTTTTAGGATGCCTGCTTAGTGTCTCCAAAGTCTGAGAGCCATACATATTGGGCATCGTCGCGTGCGTAAAAGTCGTCGCTATAAAAATAACTTTTGACCAAACGCCTCGGATGAATGGTGTTAAAAATATAAAATAAAAACGGTGCCAAAACACAAATTTTTGGGCAAAATTTCCATTTGAATCCTTTTTGCCGGTAATAAAGCAAGGGTTAAAAGCCAAACAAAACTCAATATTTATGGCCCTGATTCTGTAGTTTGCAGAAACACCCCATATGTGGTTGCAAATGGCTATATAGCCGCACGGCAGGGCATAGAACGAAGGAAACTCCATACGGTTTCTGGAAGGCAGATTTTGATGGACATTTTTTTTTTTGACACCATGTCCCATTAGAAGCCCCCCATGATGTAGCCTAGACTAGAAACTCCAAAAAAGTGACCCCATCTAAGAAACTACACCCCTCAAGGTATTCAAAAGTTACTTTACAAACTATGTTAACCCTTTAGGTGTTCCACAAAACTAAATAGCGAATGTAGAAACAATTTTGGATTTTTTTTTTCATATTTACCCCTAAAATAGTCCCAAAACAACAACCACCTTATCCCGTAGTTTCCTAGATGGGGTCACTTTTATGGAGTTTCTACTCTAGGGGTGCATCAGGGTGCTTGAAAGGGTACATGGTGTAAATAAACCAGTCTAGCAAAATCTGCCTTCCAAAAACCATATGACGTTCCCCTTCTTCTATGTCCTGCCGTTTAGCCAAATAGTAGTTTACGACCACATATGGGGTGTTTCTGCAAACTACAGAATCAGGGCAACCCATTTTGAGTTTTGTTTGGCTGTTAACCCATTTTTTCCAGTAATAAAGTAAGGGTTAAAATGGAAAATTTTCCAAAAAATAGAAATTTCAAAATTGTTTCTCCATCTGCCATTAACTCTTGTGGAACACCTAAAGGGTTAACAAAGTTTGTAAACCCAGTTTTGAATACCTTGAGGGGTGTACTTTCTTAGATGGAGTCACTTTTTTGAAATTTCTATTCTAGGGGTGCAACAGGGGGCTTCAAATGGGACATGGTATAAACAAAACCAGTCCTGCAAAATCTGCCTTCCAAAACCCATATGGTGTTCCCCTCCTTCTATGTGCTCCCGTTTGGCCAAAAAGTAGTTTACGATCACATATGGGGTGTTTATGCAAACTACAGAATCAGGGCAACCCATTTTGAGTTTTGTTTGGTAGTTAACCCTTGTTTTACTCCTGGAAAAAATTGATTATATTGGAAAATTTTCCAAAAAATAGAAATTTCTAAAATGTTTCTCAATCTGCCATTAACTCTTGTGGAAGACCTAAAGGGTTAATACAGTTTGAAAAAACTGTTTTGAATACCTTGAGGGGTGTAGTTTCTAGAATTTGGGAGGTTTCTATTATCTAAGCCTCACAATATGACTTCAAACCTGAACTGGTCCATAAAAAGTGGGATTTTGAAGATTTCTGAGAAATTTCAAAATTTGCTTCTAAACTTCTAAGCCTTGTAACATCCCCAAAAAATAAAATATCATTCCCAAAATGCTACAAACATGAAGTAGACATATGGGGAATGTAAAGTCATCACAATTTTTGGGGGTATTACTATGTATTACAAAAGTAGAGAAACTGAAACTTTGAAATTTGCAAATTTTTCAAAATTTGTGGTAAAAATTGTATTTTTTTATGCAAATTTTTATGTATTTTTTTTTAGCAGTGTCATGAAGTACAATATGTGACGAAAAAACAATCTCAGAACGGCCTGGGTAAGTCAAAGCGTTTTAAAGTTATGAGCACGTAAAGTGACACTGGTCAGAATTGCAAAAAATGGCCAAGTCCTTAAGGTGAAATAGGGCTAAGGGGTTAAGGGCATCTGATGACTTTTTTCTTTGTAGGGTTAGCAATGCCTGCTTCAGCTCAATCTCCCAGTTTTCTCTGTTTCATGCATAGAATTTGGCCATTGGTAGCAATTTCTCAAAAAGTAGAAAGGAATCTGATCGGGGATTCAAAGACTGTACACCTTCCATGATCTCCATAGAATCTTTGGAGAATCGAGATTTTAGCTCTGAAATGATTCTGTCAGGAACAACATACATGAAAATTTTAATGAAATCTTCTTTTTTGAGCAGTTGTTGTCTATGACCTACAGTTTCAAAAATGACGCTATTTCTTAAATGGAAAGGGGGCCGGCGATCTCGCTTCTTGGAAGGCGGCTCTAAAGAATCTTCAGTGGGTGATGATATTCCACACTTCATGCTCAACTTGATAGTTTCTGCCCAGACACTTTTTATTGTTGCAGAATAAGCAGAAGCTTCAGGTTCACTTTCTGGATGGCGAACTTCTTCAAGCTCTTGTGTGACTGTTCGCACAAGGAGGACAGCTGATGCCAAGTCAAGATCTTTGGCTTGTAACATGCTAGAGAGAGTCTGGGTCCTTTTCAATATATTTTCAAAAAACACTAGTGCCAGAATAAAACCAAAGTCAATGAACTGGCGAATGGATTTAGCCTCAACTGCTCTCTCAGTATGGGTTCCTTCAGCTAAAATATTAAGCGTTTCCAGTAGAGGGTCAAGCGTTTTAAGTACAGCATTGCAGGCCGCATGTTGGCATGTCCACCTTGTGTCACTTAGTTGCTTAAGCTGGATAGTTGGCTTGTGTCACGGATGGTGTACAGGAAACAAGACAATGCAATACAATAGTGACTCACTGGATCCACAACTAAGGAACAAAAGGGAGACCCCTACATGAGACTTGCCACTCTCCCTAATTGCTCAGCCTATGCGAACACCCCAAAGGTGGATGGGCGCATATCCACGTACCTCGGCTATCTAATACCTGAAGACCCTACAATAGTGAGGGGACACGACCACCGGCTCCCTACACTAGACACGGAGGGAGTCAGGGTCACCTGAAAATCCAGCAGACAGAAAATCACAAATAAAGGAACAGCACTTATCTTGCAGAGGACTGGGAAATAGAAACAGCAAGCACACACACTCCAGGAAGTTGTATAAGCCGCAACCTAATGCATCATGGGGAGGAACTTAAAGGGAAGCAATCAGTCCAACTGCATGACAGCTGAGATAGACTAACGAGATGAGGAACTTAACCAAAACAAAGAAACTCAAGGAGGAGGATCTGGAAAGCTCCTGTCAGAGCTTCTCAACTGTCTGGTTGTGACAGTACCCCTCCCTCTACGAGTGGACTCCGGACACTCAGGGCCCACCTTCTCAGGATGGGACCTATGGAAAGCCCTGATGAGACGAGTGGCCTTAATGTCCGTCACTGGGACCCACATCCTCTCCTCAGGACCATAATCCTCCCAATGAACGAGGTACTGGAGGGAACCACGGACAAGACGAGAATCCACAATCCTAGAGACCTGAAATTCAAGATTTCCATCAACCATAATCGGAGGAGGAGGCAAAGGCGAGGGTACAATAGGTTGAACATAAGGTTTCAATAAGGACTTATGAAAAACATGGATCTTCCAAGTCTGAGGAAGATCAAGACGGTAGGCAACAGGATTGATGACAGACAGGATCTTGTAAGGCCCAATAAACCTAGGACCCAACTTCCAGGAGGGAACCTTCAATTTGATATTCTTGGTAGACAACCACACCAGATCACCAACATTCAGGTCCGGACCAGGCACACGTCTCTTATCTGCCACACGCTTATATCTCTCACTCATGCTCTTTAGATTATCCTGAATCTTTTGCCAAATAGATGACAAAGACGAGGAGAATCTGTCCTCATCAGGTAAACCAGAAGACCCCTCTCCCGAGAAAGTCCCAAACTGCGGATGAAACCCTTATGCACCAAAAAATGGTGACTTATCAGAGGACTCCTGACGACGGTTATTTAAAGCAAACTCAGCAAGGGACAAAAAAGAACACCAATCCTCCTGATTCTCCGCCACAAAACAGCGCAGATATGTCTCCAGATTCTGATTGACGCGCTCTGTCTAGCCATTCGACTGCGGGTGGAAAGCAGAAGAGAATGACAACCGAACCCCCAAGCAAGAACAGAAAGCCTTCCAGAATCTGGAAACAAACTGCGTGCCCCTATCAGAGACTATGTCTGAAGGAATACCATGCAATTTGACAATGTGGTCAATAAATGCCTGCGCCAGCGTCTTAGCATTGGGCAAACCAGGAAAAGGGATGAAATGCACCATTTTGCTAAAACGGTCCACCACCACCAGAATCACAGTCTTCCCCGAGGAACGAGGCAAGTCCGTTATGAAGTCCATGGACAGATGTGTCCAAGGACGGGAAGGAATGGGTAAGGGAAGGAGAGGACCTGATGGCCGTGAATGAGGGACTTTGGCACGAGCGCAAGTCTCGCAAGCTGCCACAAAACCCTCAACCGACTTACGAAGCGCAGGCCACCAGAATCTCCGAGCGATGAGATCCAGTGTGGCTCTTGCCCCCGGGTGCCCAGCAAGGACCGTATCGTGGTGTTCCTTAAAAATCTTGTGTCTCAAAGCGAGAGGCACAAACAACCTCCCAGGAGGACAAAGATCAGGAGCCTCTGACTGGGCTGCCTGCACCTCTGCCTCCAATTCAGGAAAAAGAGCAGAGACCACCACACCTTCAGCCAAAATGGGACCCGGGTCTTCAAAATTCCCACCTCCCGGAAAACAACGTGACAGGGCATCTGCCTTCACATTCTTAACCCCAGGGCGGAACGTGACAACAAAATTAAACCTTGAAAAGAACAAAGACCATCTGGCCTGTCTTGGGTTCAGACGCTTGGCTGACTCCAAGTAGGCCAGATTTTTATGGTCAGTAAACACGGTAATAGAGTGTCTGGCTCCTTCTAGCCAATGGCGCCATTCCTCAAAAGCCAACTTGATGGCCAACAATTCCCTATCTCCCACATCATAATTTCTCTCTGCGGAGGAGAGTTTCTTCGAGAAAAAGGCACATGGTTGCCATTTGGCAGGAGAGGAACCCTGAGACAAGACCGCACCCACCCCTACCTCAGAAGCATCAACCTCAACTATGAAGGGTAACGAAATATCAGGTTGTACCAGCAAAACTCTCCTTGATATTAGAAAAGGCCTTACGCGCCTCTACTGACCAGGAAGAAAAATCTACCCCCTTTCTGGTCATATCAGTGAGTGGTTTAACAACAGAGGAATAATTCAAAATAAATTTCCTGTAATAATTGGCAAAGCCCAAAAAACGCATCAGCGCCTTCTGATTCTCAGGAAGCTCCCACTCAAGCACAGCGCGGACCTTCTCGGGGTCCATGCGAAAACCAGAAGCGGAGAGAAGAAACCCCAGAAATTGAATTTCTGGAACCGCAAACACACATTTTTCCAGTTTCGCGTATAATTTATTCTCCCGCAGGATGAGCAAGACCTGACGTAAATGTTCCTTATGAGTCTTGAAATCAGGAGAAAAAATCAAAATGTCATCCAAATACACTAATACAAATTTTCCCATAAAATGATAAAAAATGCTGTTCACGAAATGCTGAATAACGGCTGGGGCATTCATCAAACCAAAAGGCATAACCAAATTCTCAAAATGGCCCTCAGGGGTATTGAAAGCCGTCTTCCATTCGTCTCCTTCTCTGACCCTGACCAGGTTGTATGCCCCTCTTAGGTCTAATTTGGAAAAGACTTTAGCCCCAACAACCTGGTTAAACAGGTCCGGGATCAGAGGAAGCGGATAAGGGTCACGAATAGTGATACTGTTCAGCTCCCTGAAATCCAGACAAGGTCTTAAAGAACCATCTTTTTTCTTAACAAAGAAAAAACCAGTGGCAACAGGTGACTTCGAGGGTCGTATGTGTCCTTTTCTCAGACTCTCAGAGATATAAGCACGCATAGCGACCCTCTCAGGTTGGGAAAGATTGTATTAACGAGATTTAGGCAGCTTGGCACCTGGGATGAGATTAATAGGGCAATCGTACTCCCTGTGCGGGGGCAAATCCTGAACTCCACTCTCAGAGAAGACATCCGAAAATTCAGAGAGGAAAGGTGGTACAGTCTTAGTAGAAACCTCAGAAACAGATGTCATGAGGCAATTCTCTCTGCAAAAGTCACTCCAACCATTTATTTGCCTCGCTTGCCAATCAATGGTGGGGTTATGTTTAGTGAGCCAGGGTAGCCCCAACACTAGAGGAGTAGGCAAACCGCTAAGGACGAAACATGACACATCCTCAACATGAGCATCACTCACAATTAAACGGATATTGTGAACTATGCCCTTTAATGATTTCTGAGAAAGTGGAGCGGAATCAATAGCAAAAACAGGAATATCCTTTCCCAAAGTGCATACCTAGAAACCATGAGTTATTGCAAATTGATTATCAATGAGATTGACAGCTGCTCCACTATCCACAAAAATCTCACAAAAAAATGCTTTTGCTCTCTACCGCCACCCTAGCAGGCAGGACAAAACGGGAACTACAAGCAAACGGAAAACCTTCAATTTCCGCCTCAACCCTGCCAATAGTAACAGACGGAACATTTTTAAAAGATTTTTTCCTTTTTGTTTCTTTATTACTCCCAGAAAACTGCCTGAATCTCCTAGAGGGACAAACATTTGCCAAATGATTTATACCTCCACAACAAAAACAAACCCTCCCATGCGGGCTGAATCTTCTATTGTCAGAGGCAATCAACCCCAGCTGCACGGGCTCCTGCTCAGAAGGGGCTGACAGCGACTGAGACCCCTGCGCACAGAAAGAGACCGCTGCACTGTCCTGGGACTGAGTATGACAGGAAGGAAAGATCTCTCCTCTCTCTCTAAGACGCCTGTCAATACGAACGGCCTGAGACATAGCAGAATCCAAGGAGGTAGGTCTCTCATGAAAGGCAAATGCATCTTTCAATCCCTCTGAAAGACCATGGCAAAATTGACTTCGGAGTGCAGCATCATTCCAACCAGTATCAGCTGCCCATCTCCGAAATTCTGAGCAGTAGATCTCTGCGGATTGTTTACCCTGGCATAACAGACGTAGTCTAGACTCAGCCAGAGCAATACGATCCGGATCATCATATATCTGACCCAGGGCTAAAAAGAATTCATCCACTGAACGGAGGGGCCGTGCCCTCTCCGGCAGCGAAAAGGCCCAGGATTGAGCGTTACCCCTGAGCAGCGATATAATGATCCCCACCCTCCGTTCTTCATCACCAGAGGAATGGGGAAGAAGGCGAAAATGGAGTTTGCAAGCCTCTCTAAAACGCACAAAATACTCACTACCCCCAGAGAACGTATCCGGGAGCGAGATCTTAGGCTCAGAACAAACTCCATGAACGCAAGCTGAACCGGTCACTTGAAACTGAGAAAAAGTCTTACGGAGATCAGCTACCTCCAATGAAAGACCCTGGAAGCGCTCAGCCAAAAGTAAAACCGGATCCATGCTTGAGACGGTTTTGGCGGCTTATAATGTCACGGATGGTGTACAGGAAACAAGACAATGCAATACAATAATGACTCACTGGATCCACAACTAAGGAACAAAAGGTAGACCCCTACATGAGACCTGCCACTCTCCCTAATTGCTCAGCCTATGCGAACACCCCAAAGGTGGATGGGCGCATATCCACGTACCTCGGCTATCTAATACCTGAAGACCCTACAATAGTGAGGGGACACGACCACCGGCTCCCTACACTAGACACGGAGGGATTCAGGGTCACCTGAAAATCCAGCAGACAGAAAATCACAAATAAAGGAACAGCACTTATCTTGCAGAAAACTGGGAAATAGAAACAGCAAGCACACACACTCCAGGAAGTTGTATGAGCCGCAACTTAATGCATCATGGGGAGGAACTTAAAGGGAAGCAATCAGTCCAACTGCATGACAGCTGAGATAGACTAACGAGATGAGGAACTTAACCAAAATAAAGAAACTCAAGGAGGAGGATCTGGAAAGCTCCTGTCAGAGCTTCTCAACTGTCTGGTTGTGACAGCTTGCTTGACATTTCTTGTTGCACTTTACAAAATATTGAGTGAACTACTGAAGTACTGCAAAACACATACAGCTTTTCTAGTTTTACAAAAAACTCAGATGCTGACTGTACTTTCTTTACAGTGTCCACGATGACCAGGTTGAGGCGGTGATTCACACAATGAATATAAAGTGCACAAGGCACCTCCTTTTTAATGCGTGCTTGCACGCCATGCAGTCGGCCACTCATTACAGACGCTCCATCATAGCCTTGTCCAACACAGTCATTTTTGTCTATGCCTAAAGATGTTAGGACATGGAATATATATCTTATTAGAGATTCGGCATTAAGGCCATCTGCTGCATAAAATTTTAAATAACGTTCATGGACTGTCTGATCATGAAAAAATCGTACTACGACAGACAGTTGTTCTGTTTTACTTAGATCTTTTGTTTCATCCGCAATGATGAAAAAGGGACTTCCTTTAATGCTCTGGGCAATACCTTCTCTAACAAGAGCAGCCATGATTGACAGCAGTTCATTCTGAATAGATGGGTGTAGATATCTTGCATTTCTTGGTCCACTAATTTTTTTTCTTACTATGCTATCTTTTTCAGCAATTAAATATAAAATTTCCCGAACATTCCCATGATTGATATTATCTGCATTGTACCGATGCTCTCGCTGGGCAATTTTGGTCTTCGCTGTTAGCAGCAAAACTTGTGCTATTGTTTTTATATAATGCCTATTTTCATTAACCTCTCTTGTATGAGCTTTAGTCAGATCCTTCATGATCGATGTATCTTGGGTTACACTTTTTTTTTAAATTCCCTTTCCACTTTCAAGTGCATTTTTCCAGTTCGTGTACCCTATGTTTACAAATGGTACTTTTTTCACATGCCCATGGAGATACTTTGAGGTAGAACAGTACGCTGCATCCTGGGAAATAGAATACTCCAGCCATTCAAATGATTTAAACCACTGTGGTCGGAATGACCTGAAGCGCTCTCCCATTTTTTTAGAGGGATATTTTTTTAATACAGGCTGTCTTGGCCCTTCTGTGGTGCATTGGCTGATATCATCTGGTCCTTGCACCTTTGTTTTTTCACTGGTGGTAGCAGATGTTTCTTCTCTTTGTGGCAGTACGGCTTCACTCAAAACCTCTTCATAAGCACTGTGCTGGATATTGCTTTGTGAGGAGTTGCTTCCTTCTTCAATCTGGAATGAAGGTTCTTCATCATCATCATCATCTATTTTTCCAGCAGTGTCGCACTCATATTCAACGTCATCCTCAAGCTCTTCACATTCCTCAAACAAAGAAGAAGGACCAGGCTGACTTTTTTCTTGTTGTTGTTGCTGCTGCTGCTCTTCAGCCTTCTTGGCCTTAACATTAAATACTGAATAAAATCAACGGATGTCCATTTTCAACTAATGAGTTAAATCTAATCTAATTTTATTTTTTTTAAAAGCATGTTCTTATGGGACGCTTAACCAGAGTGAGCTCACACGAGTATATAGAGATTTTGTGCCTACTTATTTACCTCTTTATTCTAAACAAATGTTTTCAACAATGGACAAATCTTGTATATACATACCGCTAAATACTACACATCTACCATGCCTAGACTCAGTCAGGTGTTTTTTTATTTACACTATTCACCTTTCAGGATGAGTAATGTTATATTTGGATAGTTCCAACAATTCTGCACGCGGTCATACCACCTTTTTTTTGGGAAAATGGGGAGTTAGTAATTTTTTATTTTTTTTGGGAGGGGTTTAATTATATATTTAAAACAAATAAATTTGTCCACATAGCGAGCTTGCATGAGGAATCATTTAATTGCTCATACAAATCAATGCAGTACATATGTACTGTACTGATCAAGGAGATATGCGCTCAATCAATAGCAGAGTCCGAGCAGCTATATAGGCCTAACAAAGGCCTCTGACTGCCATAACAACAGATCTGCTGCCTGCAATCTCATCGTAGGCAATAGATCGCAACCATTGCACCACCAATAACATGAAAAAAAAAAAGGCATTTTAAATGCCTCTGTCAGTATTGACAGCAGCATCTAAATGGTTAATAGCCAACAGCGGAGATTGCTCTGCTCCGGGTATTAACAACAGCCCTCTGCTGTTGAAAACAGCCAGGTGCCGCTGGGTATGGAGCGGACTCAAGTCCCAAGCCCTCTCCATACTCTCTTAAGGGCCACATGATGTGTATTTACATCATGGGTCGTTAAGGGGTCAAAACAATATCTTTAAAAGGGAGTCTTTCACCTAATCTGAGCGTTTTAGACCGCTCAGATCAGGTTATAGACTCTTTGACCCTCATTACAATCATACCTTTCTCTTGTGTGTCCCTCGTCCAGATAATGAAAATAACACTTATTAAACTTATGCAAATGATCTTCTGAAGGTGCTCAGGGGCGGCGTTACTGGGCGATGTGCCCAGAAAAACACACCTCCAGCCGACGGACGTCACGAGCGGCACCAGAGGACGGCGGGCTGGGAGCTGGCCCGCACCTGCGCACTGCTCTGCCAATTATGGGAGAGGAACAGCTTTTCATATTGCGCATGCGCCGGCCAACTAAAGGCAGCCGGCCGGCGCATGCGCAATATGAAAGGATGTTCCTCTGCCCATAATTGGCAGAGCAGTGCGCAGGTGCGGGCCAGTTCTCAGCCCGCCGTCCTCTGGTGCCGCTCGTGACGTCCTCCGGCTGGAGGTGTGTTTTTTCTGGGCACATCGCCCAGTAACGCCGCCCCTGAGCACCTTCAGAAGATCATTTGCATAAGTTTAATAAGCGTTATTTTCATTATCTGGACGAGGGACACACAAGAGAAAGGTACCTGATCTGAGCGGTTTAAAACGCTCAGATTAGGTGAAAGACTCCCTTTAACAAAAATAGAGGCACAAAGGAAATGGTGGAAAATTGGGTGCAAATATTACTCCTAAATAACTGCAGTGTAAGGAATATCTTCAGTTTTATACATACCTTTGCAGTCTTCCCTTCTTTTCTGCAGGGGGGCATCAAGCTCTCATGGGCTCGCCACCCTGAAGCTGAGCCTCACCCACTTCCCTTTCACGATACAAGAGTTCGTGTCACAGGGTTTTATCTTGTATGCTTTGGACCTTCAGCATTGATAAAAAAAAAAAAGTTAATAATATATATATAAATTTGAATAGCGTATACCTGTTTACAGTAGAAGAGCAGGGGTTCCTGTCAAAATGATAGAATAACATTAAAGTGCAGAAACTCCTAAGTGCAAAAGGTGCGCCAACTCTAGCTGGGCCTGTGGCCATCTGCACTGCAGTATAGTATAACTGTCAGTATATTATGACAGTTCGCCTGTGAGATCCACTGGCTTCTTGTTGCCATGGCAACCAGCCAAGTTCTGCCACCGATCTCGAGGTGCAGTGAGAATGCAGGACGTATGCATACGTCCAGTTGTGTGAACATTGCAGCTGCAAGGACATAGGCATACGTCCTGAAGCGGGAAGGGGTTAAAGGGTTTTTCCCATCTCATCAAGTTATATATATCCACAGTATATAGGATACCAAGCAGATAGGTGGGAGTCTGACTGCTGGAACCCCTGCCGATCCTGAGAATGTAGACATGCATAGGGAATGGATGGAGTGGTGGACACGTCTGCACCATTCACTCCAGGCACAATTATGTCCCAATCTCAGGATTGGTGGGGGCCCCAGTGGTTAGACTTCCATCTGCTGCTTTAGCTTATAGAGCAGTGGTCTCCAAACTGTGGAGCTCCAGATATTGCAAAACTACAACTCCCAGCATGCCTGGAGTGGACAGCCAACGGGAGTTGTAGTTTACTGAGGGCAGTGATGCGGCTGAATTCAGGAAAGCGCCCACAGCTGCTGAACGAAGCTCCTAGCATTAAGTAATGCTGAGAGCATCAGATCATTAAGATCTGTGGGTGACACTTATGGAGGGGGATCTGTGGGTGACACTTATGGAGGGGGATCTGTGGGTGACACTTATGGAGGGGGATCTGTGGGTGACACTTATGGAGGGGGATCTGTGGGTGACACTTATGGAGGGGGATCTGTGGGTGACACTTATGGAGGGGGATCTGTGGGTGACACTTATGGAGGGGGATCTGTGGGTGACACTTATGGAGGGGGATCTATGGGTGACACACCGTTTATAGCATCTTATGCAATATGTGTCATCCACAGATCCACCCCATATCAGTGTCATACCGGGATCCCTCTCCCTATAAGGCCCCATTCACACATCCAAAATTTGCATAACGGAATAGCGGACCCATTCATTTCTATAGGGCAACACGACGTGCTGGCGGATACGGAAATGCGGACACGCACTTCCGGGTCCGCAATTCCGTTCCCGAAAAAAATGCGGACCCGCACATTGCCGCTGTTACGGATGTCTGAATGGAGCCTAACAGTGTCAGCCACAGAGTGGCACAGACCCCCCCCCCCCCCCCATAATAGTGTCATCTACAGATCTCCCTCCCTATAACAGTGTCATCTACAGATCTCCCTCCCTATAACAGTGTCATCTACAGATCCCCCCCCCCCCCCGTAACAGTGTCATGACATCCACAGACCCCCGAACCCCATCCCTATAACACTATAAGAGTGCAGCGTACTCAAGTTGTGTGTAGAAATGTGTTCCTGGGTGTAGTAGTGCAATAGACACTAACCTGAGACGGCTGACTCTCTGCATAGGCAGGTGATGGTAGGAAAATGTTCGTGACGCCAGTGCCAATTAAACGGTGGCACGCCGTTTGCTGATAGCAGGAATAAATGAGGAACACCGTGATGTTAAAACAGAACTCCAACTTTAGTAGTTTTCATAGAGACATTAACGGAAGCGCAGTTCCTTTGCATACAGTTGATTTTTCAATACGGTCGATGCAGGCAATACAGATTAAGCAAGGTGACTTCAGAGTGTGAAACACAGGACTTGCAGTACAGGAGCTTGCACTCTATTCCTGACTGATCCTGGGACATAGAAAATCTTCTCCAAGGCCCAATACCTTAACTCTGGCGTATATCCTTGGTTCTCTCTTTATAAAGTACCTCCTCTGTTATCTTGAGTACCTCTTGCTTTCTTGAGTTTTGCCTCTGTCTCTCTCTCAGCTTCCTCAGGCTCTTCAACTAAGATATTCCTGTTTCTGCTTATGGGAATTCAGGAGGGGAACCTTCTCCTGGAACGCAGGCTTCAGGCCTGGACTTGTCTCTGACATTGTCTAGTCTCCAACCACAGACTCCCACTTAGACTAGACTCTAGAATCAACTCTAGACTCCACTGCCCTTCCTTTCCCTGTCTGGGCCTTATATAAACTAGGGCTCCCTAGCTCCCTCTAGTGACTAGAAGCTGGAATGACACCCCTAGCAGGCCTGTACATGCAAGTGTCACAGTAACAGGGAAATACATAACATTACATTACATGACAATTTATAAAGATGACTTATACCAACTTCCCCATAAATAAGGGGGGACGACAGCACACCAAGTGACCCTTTTGTAGTGACGGGCATTACAGTCCCCGTACACTACAAGAGTATCAACCACAGATCCCTCCCCCCTATAACAGTGTAATGACTCATGACATCCACAGACCACAGATCACCCTCCCACCGCTCCCATTTGAACATGATTTCTCTAAACGGTAAAGTAGTAAGCACTGTAATCATCCAGGCTGCACTGACATTAACTTTAAAGGGGTTCTGCACTTTCATTTAACAGATGATCTATACCCTGATAGATCATCAGCTTCTGATCGGCGGGGGTCAGACACCCGGCACCCCCGCCGATCAGCTGTTTGAGAAGGAACCTGCGCTCCAGCAGCGCCGCGGCCTTCTCACTGTTTACCGCCAGCCCACTGACGTCACGACTAGTATCAACTAGCCTGAGCGCGGCTAAGCTCTGTTCACTTGAATGGAGCTTAGCCGCGCCCACGCTAGTTGATACTAGTCATAACTCGTGACATCACTGGGCCGGTAAACAGTGAGAAGGCTGCGGCGCTACTGGAGCGCCGGTGCCTTCTCAAGCAGCTGATCGGCGGGGTCCCGGGGGTCGGACCCCTGCCGATCAGATGCTGATGATCTATCCAGAAAACAGATCATCAGTTAAATGAAAGTGCAGAACCCCTTTAACTTTTAAATCAGGAAGATTCAGGGAATCAGGGGCAGCCGCCAGCCAGCTCTCCTCTCAGACTCAGTCAGATCTAATCTGTCTAGAGTTAGAAATATAGAAAGAGACTTAGGCCACTAAGTCACTAGTAATTTGTACCT
The DNA here is from genome assembly GCF_905171765.1 of Bufo bufo. Lineage (NCBI taxonomy): Eukaryota > Metazoa > Chordata > Amphibia > Anura > Bufonidae > Bufo > Bufo bufo. The sequence continues at coordinate 56,998,478 of NC_053392.1, forward strand.
TATTATTAAGTTAACCTGACTCTGTGTCCTGCTACACACCTTCACCTGTTCACCACTAGGTCTGGTCTTTGGTCAGTCAGTCTCAGTCCAGTCTGTGTCTGTTCGGTATATCGGACGGTAGTAGGTTAAGGTTAGGGTAGGGCCACGCCGACGCCACACTGTCTCGTCTGTCTCTGTCTCTAGTCTGGGCCTGGCTGGCTTAAGCAGGTTAGACTACAGGCAGTGGGCGGGCTGCTCACGGTGACGTCACGCGCCGGAGGAGGAGCAGGAGCGCCGCCCGCACTGCTGCCAGACGGCGAGGCTAGTAATGAATTAATCTAATCACTCAGCAGCTGAGCCTGAGGCTCTGAGCTAGTCTCGACTAGTGGCAAGCTGAGCTGATTTATGCACAGCACTGCCAGCCAGTCTGCCACTAAGTCTGAGTTTGTCTGATTCAACTCGTCAGGTCCTGGGGGCGGGGCTGAGGACGCGGCGGCGGTGGGTGGAGAGAGTCAGTGAGACTACACTAGAGAGAAGAAGAGAGTGAGACTGAGAGTCTGAGACCGCAAGTCTGCAACCGGTCGCAACGGCAGATCATCATCATGTGAAATTGTGATTGTGAATGAAGATGTCCGGTACAGTCAGTGCACAGCAGCGCAGCAGGCACGACGCAGCAGCACATGTCACACAACAACTCACAGACAACTAGTAGTACCAAAATGAATGGGGGCATTTTAGTTGGGGGGGGCACATGGGGGGGCGCACAGCTTGATGTAGGGGGGGCCGTGGCCCCCTCTGGCCCCCCCCTGGCGACGCCACTGGCTGGGGGCACTAAGAAGGGGCATTTTTTTACTGGCATATTATAGGGGACACTATGGGGAAGGGGGAGAGGAGCACTATGAGGGCATTTACTGGGGCACTATATTGGGGTATTTTATACTGGCATACATTATGGGGACATTAGCTGAACTGCGGGCACTAAGCGGGGGTATTTCATGTACTGTCATATTATAGGGAGAATTATTACTACTAGGAGGTATTATGCGAAGCTTTTCTACTACTGGGGGGCTATGAGGAACATGATTACTAGTATGGGCACTATAGGGGCATTATTACTACTAAGTGTCCTCTGGCAGAGAAATATTTCTGTTGGTGGGATTTTGGGGAGCAAACTGTTGTAATTCCTACACCGTTCACCTGATCTGGATGTAAATACCCTCAAATTAAAGCTGACAGTCTGCAGGTAAAGCACATCTTGTTTGTTTCATTTCAAATCCATTGTGGTGGTGTATAGAACCAAAAATGTTAGAATTGTAACGATGTCCCAATATTTATTGACCTGACTGTATGATGTGTAGAGACAGGCCTCAACAATAGAATTTCAGCTGTACAGTGTTTGTTGGGAGTGGCCTATTATATGTAGGAGGGGCTTTTAATAATGGGCGGGGCTAAAATGGGCCACTTGACTGGATTTGCCCCCTAGGACTAAGGCTGCCAGCCCTCCCCTAGTGACTACAGGCGCCAAAGCAATGTACTCTCTCTCTATAAGCAGTTCGTAGCCATAAATGAGTGTTACCTTTGCTAATATGCACAGTTCCATGTGATCTTAGACAGTCTATAGCAGGGATCAGCAACCTTCGGCACTCCAGCTGTTGTGAAACTACAATTCCCAGCATGCTCCATTCATTTCTATGTGAGTTCTTAGAAGAATAGAGCAAGTATGCATGGTGGGAGTTGTAGTTTCTCAACAGCTGGAGTGCCGGAGGTTGCCTACCCCTGGTCTATAGATTCTGTGTTTCCTTCTCTCAGAGGTCTGGCATATGTCCTCAGCTTGTAAGAATAAATAACCTCTTGTAGCAGATCTACCCTCACTTCAGCTGCTTAGGTCAGACTCACTGGCTGAAGCAATCAGACTACTCTAGCTCCTCCCTCAGAGGTGTAAGTTCCAGCCTTCCCTCTCCTAAGTAGGGCACAATAAATAAGTTGTGCCACCTTTATACAGCTCTTGGGATCACACAGAATGCATGGGAAGTACATTAACTCTTAATGTTAGATATTAACCCTATAAGGAAGAAGGAATGCAAACCATTTTAGCAGTGAATTAACCCTTTGCAGTGTTTCTCTGGGGCACTGCACTAGTATACAGTGTAACTGTAGGTCTGTTTGTTAAAAGTAAATAGTATTTTTCTTGTTACTATCTGCCTATATGCATTAGAAGAACATTGGCCAAACCCACCAGTTACAGTGGGATGCGAAAGTTTGGGCAACCTTGTTAATCGTCATGATTTTCCTGTATAAATCGTTGGTTGTTACGATAAAAAATGTCAGTTAAATATATCATATAGGAGACACATACAGTGATATTTGAGAAGTGAAATTAAGTTTATTGGATTTACAGAAAGTGTGCTATAATTGTTTAAGCAAAATTAGGCAGGTGCATAAATTTGGGCACCACAAAAAAGAAATGAAATCAATATTTAGTAGATCCTCCTTTTGCACAAATTACAGCCTCTAAACGCTTCCTGTAGGTTCCAATGAGAGTCTGGATTCTGGTTGAAGGTATTTTGGACCATTCCTCTTTACAAAACATCTTTAGTTCATTCAGGTTTGATGGCTTCCGAGCATGGACAGCTCTCTTTAAGTCACACCACAGATTTTCTATTATATTCAGGTCTGGGGACTGAGATGGCCATTCCAGAACGTTGTACTTGTTCCTCTGCATAAATGCTTTAGTGGATTTTGAGCAGTGTTTAGGGTCGTTGTCTTGTTGAAAGATCCAGCCCCGGCGTAGCTTCAGCTTTGTCACTGATTCCTAGACATTGGTCTCCAGAATCTGCTGATACTGAGTGGAATCCATGCGTCCCTCAACTTTGACAAGATTCCCAGTCCCTGCACTGGCCACACAGCCCCACAGCATGATGGAACCACCACCATATTTTACTGTAGGTAGCAGGTGTTTTTCTTGGAATGCTGTGTTCTTTTTCCTCCATGCATAACGCCCCTTGTTATGGCCAAATAACTCAATTTTAGTTTCATCAGTCCACAGCACCTTATTCCAAAATGAAGCTGGCTTGTCCAAATGTGCTTTAGCCCACCTCAAGTGGCACTTTTTGTGCTGTGGGCGGAGAAAAGGCTTCCTCTGCATCACTCTCGCATACAGCATCTCCTTGTGTAAAGTGCGCCGAATGGTTGAATGATGCACAGTGACTTCATCTGCAGCAAGATGATGTTGTAGGTCGTTGGTGCTGGTCTGTGGGTTGACTCTGACTGTTCTCACCATTCGTCGCTTCTGTCTATCCGAGATTTTTCTTGGTCTGCCACTTCGAGCCTTAACTTGAACTGAGCCTGTGGTCTTCCATTTCCTCAATATGTTCCTAACTGTGGAAACAGACAGCTGAAATCTCTGAGACAGCTTTCTGTATCCTTCCCCTAAACCATGATGGTGAACAATCTTTGTCTTCAGGTCATTTGAGAGTTGTTTTGAGACCCACATGTTGCTACTCTTCAGAGAAAATTAAAAGAGGAGGGAAACTTACAATTGACCCCCTTAAATACTCTTTCTCATAATTGGATTCACCTGTGTATGTAGGTCAGGGGTCACTGAGCTTACCAAGCCAATTTGAGTTCCAATAATTAGTTCAAAAGGTTTTGGAATCAATAAAATGACAACAGTGCCCAAATTTATGCACCTGCCTAATTTTGTTTAAACAATTATAGCACACTTACTGTAAATCCAATAAACTTCATTTCACTTCCCAAATATCACTGTGTGTGTCTCCTATATGATATATTTAACTGACATATTTTATCGTAACAACCAACGATTTATACAGGAAAATCAGGACGATTAATAAGGTTGCCCAAACTTTCGCATCCCACTGTACCTGATGCATAGGGGTCTATTGTACGCAGCATAGAGGGATGAAATGGCAGCACTTCAGACAGTTAAGTGATTTGCCCAACCACGTGTTCAAGTCTTGCTTTAATTTGAAAAGAGTACCCCTTTAAGGTGGCATCTTTCAGCCAAGAAATGTGATGTACCTGGTGGGGCGAATAAGGAAAGACTTAGAAAAGTTCCATCATCATAGAAAAGATGTAGGCTATGGTATTTTTGGAGGATATGTTTTGGGTGAGTTGCAATAGAGTGCTGGATGCAGATGCAGGAATTTTGCTGACCACAAACACGGTTGGATGAGGGACAGCAAAAGGGCATCAATCTTTAGGTCTTCTCACAGCATCAAAGACACAGATCTCTCACACTATGTTCAAATCTTTTCTGTTACAGCCTTGTCTCTGTAAGTCCTACATATAAGACTCCTCAGAGGCCGTCTTCTCCTCTCAGCTCCCTCTCTCGACACCCATAGCATCTCCACAACTCTGAGATTCTACTCGTGTGGGTACAGACTCACAGGCTATGCCTTACTTTCCCACCTGGCGGAAACCAGGCCTACAGTACCCCACGTACAAGCTGTATCCAGTTGAGGAACATGGCATGCCAAAGTCTGCCCATCAATGGCCATGTGATTCCCCTCCAGTCATGACAACTGAGGCTTGACTTCCAGAGTGCTTGTTGGGCCATGCGGTGATAGGAAGAGCACACCTTTTACTCACTTCAGGGCACACCCTGGTGTTGGGGTTCACCTGCCTGGTGGTAGTTCAATGTGCTGTTGGTGTTGATGGTTGCTGTGAGGTTCCAGGCAGGGTCACTGAATGCTGCTACAGTGGTGCAGGAACATGCAATGATGAGGCAACATTTTAGTACAAGTTCTCTGTACTTTATTGCAGCAGTTGGTAGATGATTCACACATGCACTGAATACATGAAGCACAGCCTTTACAGATAGCATATATAGTTTTCCAGTGCTGTGTATGGGAGATGAGTAGGGATGAGCGAACCCGAACTGTATACGAACTTGTAACTGTACCGAATTTTGGGGTGTCCGTGACACAGACCCGAACCCGAACATTTTCGTAAAAGTCCGTGTTCGGGTTCGGTGTTCGGCGCTTTCTTGGCGCTTTTTGAAAGGCTGCAAAGCAGCCAATCAACAAGCGTCATATTACTTGCCCCAAGAGGCCATCACAGCCTTGCCTACTATTGGCATGGCTGTGATTGGGCAGTGCAGCATGTGACCCAGCCTCTATATAAGCTTGGGTCACGTTGCGCTGCACGTCACTCTGCTGATTGAAGCATAGGGAGAGGTTGCAGCTGCGACGTTAGGGCGAGATTAGGCAGATTAACTCCTCCAAAAGACTTCATTCTGTGATCGATCTGCAGCTGTGGATCATTGAAGTGCTAATATTGACTGGCTCACTTTTTTGAGGCTGCCCAGAGCGTTTTTAGATCACTTTTTTTCTGGGGTGATCGGCGGCCATTTTGTGACTTGTGGTGCGCCAGGAAAAGCTATCACCAAGTGTATTTAACCATCAATAGTGTGGTTATTTTGTGCTATATCCTACATCAGCTGCAGGCTGAGCCTGTGTCACCGAAGTGCATTTAACCATCAACAGTCTGGTTATTTTTTGGCCATATACTACATCAGCTGCAGGCTGAGCCTGTGTCACCGAAGTGCATTTAACCATCAACAGTCTGATTATTTTTTGGCCATATACTACATCTGGTGCAGGCTGAGCCTGTGTCACCCAAGTGCATTTAACCATCAACAGTGTGGTTATTTTTTGGCCATTTACTACATCAGGGGCAAGTTGAGCCTGTCACCAAGCGCCTAAAAAATAGACCTGACATTTCTATTTAACCAAATCTGTACTGTTTTAGCTGGTCAAGTTATTTGTAGTGACCGTAAAAGCACACTTTTTGTTCTGGGTTGAAAAACTATTCCCAAATTTGCCATTCTCAAAATAACTAGTTTCTGGTATATGAGGCCTACTTGAAATCTATCCCAAAAAGGATATCTTACATTGAAGGTGCTGATAGTGTCATTCAGAAAAACCTAAGACACACGCTACCGTGCAGATAGAAGTCTGATTCTGTGATTAAACCTATACCTGTCACACAGCGCAAAAAAAAAACAGGCCTCACATCTCTTTTCAACCAAATCTGTACTGTTTTAGCTGGTCAAGTTATTTCTAGTGACCGTAAAAGCACATTTTTATTTCTGGGTTGAAAAACTATTCCCAAATTTGCCATTCTCAAAATAACTAGTTTCTGGTATTTGAGGCCTACTTGAAATCTATCCCAAAAAGGATATCTTACATTGAAGGTACTGATAGTGTCATTCAGAAAAACCTAAGACACACGCTACCGTGCAGATAGAAGTCTGATTCTGTGATTAAACCTATACCTGTCACACAGCGCAAAAAAAAACAGGCCTCACATCTCTATTCAACCAAATCTGTACTGTTTTAGCTGGTCAAGTTATTTGTAGTGACCGTAAAAGCAAATTTTTTTTCTGGGTTGAAAAACTATTCCCAAATTTGCCACTCTCAAAATAACTAGTTTCTGGTATTTGAGGCCTACTTGAAATCTATCCCAAAAAGGATATCTTACATTGAAGGTACTGATAGTGTCATTCAGAAAAACCTAAGACACACGCTACCGTGCAGATAGAAGTCTGATTCTGTGATTAAACCTATACCTGTCACACAGCGCAAAAAAAAACAGGCCTCACATCTCTATTCAACCAAATCTGTACTGTTTTAGCTGGTCAAGTTATTTGTAGTGACCGTAAAAGCACTTTTTATTTTCTGGATTGAAAAACTATTCCCAAATTTGCCATTCTCAAAATAACTAGTTTCTGGTATTTGAGGCCTACTTGAAATCTATCCCAAAAAGGATATCTTACATTGAAGGTACTGATAGTGTCATTCAGAAAAATCTAAGACACACGCTACCGTGCAGATAGAAGTCTGATTCTGTGATTAAACCTATACCTGTCACACAGCGCAAAAAAAAACAGGCCTCACATTTCTATTCAACCAAATCTGTACTGTTTTAGCTGGTCAAGTTATTTCTAGTCTATCTCTGTTACGGGACCTCTCTCCTCTGCCTGGGTGCCTGGGCCTAAATGTGTGACAGTGGCCTGTTCCAGTGGTGGGTGACGTGAAGCCTGATTCTCTGCTATGACATGAAGACTGATTCTGTGCTGACATGAAGCCAGATTCTCTGCTATGGCATGAAGAGACTGATTCTGTGCTGACATGAAGCCAGATTCTTTGCTATGGCATGAAGAGACTGATTCTCTGCTGACGTGAAGCCAGATTCTCTGCTATGGGACCTCTGTCCAATTGATATTGGGTCATTTTTTTTTTTTTTTTTTTATTTTAATTCATTTCCCTGTCCACATTTGTTTGCAGGGGATTTACCTACATGTTGCTTCCTTTTGCAGCCCTCTAGCTCTTTCCTGGGCTGTTTTACAGCCTTTTTAGTGCCCAAAAGTTCGGGTCCCCATTGACTTCAATGGGGTTCGGGACGAAGTTCGGTTCGGGTTCGGATCCCGAACCCGAACATTTCCGTGAAGTTCGGCCGAACTTCTCGAACCCGAACATCCAGGTGTTCGCTCAACTCTAGAGATGAGGGCTGAGTCTCTTTTTTTATAATGTACATAATCTTCCCAAATCGACCAAGGGGTGCAACTTGTCTCTCTAACTTCTCACTATATTGATATATCTGCAATTTAGTCCAGTCTCAACAGATAGTCAGTCTGTTCTTTTGGGATGATGGGGAACTTGAAGTTTATTTGCTCCCACCACTTGCAGGGAACTCTGTAGCCTTAATGTAAATGTGTTTACCCTTTCTGCCAGGTGCTCTGCACTACTTCTTCTATGGCTTCTTAATCTGATGTAGAATCCAGCAGCTCTTTCCCTTAAAGTGCTTTTCCAGTAATTAATATTTTTAAGGAAGTGGCATGCCTCCTGAAAACACAAGATTCATACTTACCTGACCCACAAAGCTCCGCTCCTCCATGCTGCTCTGTTTTCTCCATCTTCCGATCCCCACACTGTTTTCTTCTGGCGGTGCATGGGCATGGTCACATGCACCTATCCTGCCAATGACTGGCTTAAGAGGTGATGTGGCCACAAGTAGCATGTCATGGCTGAAGCCAGTTATTGGCTGGAGAGGTGCATGTGCCATGCCCATGCATCAACAGATGTGAAGGAAGCAGAAGATGGAGACAGAAGAGGCAGCATGTAGGATCGGAGCGGCGTGGAGAAGGTAAGTATGAATAATCTGTTTAAAAATGTACATAAAATATATAAAATTATAAAAATTATTATAACCAGAAAACCCCTTTAAGGGCTGGCACATATGCTGTCACATGGTTTCCAGTCTCGACTCTGCTTCTTGCTGCCACTTCACTCAGTGTCTACATAGGAACAACCTCACTTCCTGCTCAGGAAGTGGTGGAGCCAACCCAACCTAGCAACAGTAATTAGGGACCTGCTCTCCCCATACATAACCTGTGGGACATAAAGTGCACAGGGCACAATACACAAAGACCCTGCAGTGGGACACAGCAAATGCAATCTTAGCAACAAAAAAAAAGGGGGGGTTGAAGGAATTAGAGCAAGAGTAATGGGAGGAGGATAAGGTGGGAAGCAAACACTGGGCCCTTGTGACCTGGTGGCAAACCTGACATCACCACGGATGGTCAGTTTTGATCTTTGCTATGTGGTCCCCTCTCTTCTATGTACTTCCATTTTCCTATCAGAGATGGTTAAAATGCAAAAATATTCTCTTTTATAACCTTGACACTTGCAGTAGACTGACAGTAATTAGTCAGATCTGGACATCATGCTTCATGTATTTTACATGGACTGACTTATTACCAGAAATAAAGCCCTGATCAGATAGGAAATAAACTCCTTAAGTGAAATGACTGACAATCTGACACCCTAGATCAGAGTTCTTCCACATTAATGATGTGCTGCTGACAATACTCAAAGTAGGTGACTGTGCTTCAATCTCCAAAAACTCAAAAGTCCTTGCTTCTCGTATTAATCTGTGAGGACATTGACTGTCACCCCTCAATGGCCTCCGATTAGGCAAGGTTCATCCTGGCATCTCTTTGAGGCACATTCCCTTCTACTTGTCTTCTTTTACAAATGATCCAGACTGACTGGACAACTGGTGAATAATGATATATTAGTTTGCTGCAGAGTTTGCTTCAGTTTTGGGGGTCTTTGTATATGGGGTCTTTGTTTCCATATATCTGACTTTTGAAAGGGCGTTTGTCAGCAGATTTGTCCCTATGACACTGGCTGACCTGTTACATGTGCACTTGGCAGCTGAAGGCATCTGTGTTGGTCCCATGTTCATATGTGCCCGCATTACTGAGAAAAATAATACTTGAATTTGTAATACCCCAGAGTGGCATTACCACCCTCTTTGTACCACCACTATCTTGGTTGGTGCATCCTGTGTCATCTCTCATATTCATTGTCATTTCCTAAATGTGTGTATTCATTTCCTTGCAAATGTTATGTTAATATGTAATGTGCCTGGTTCGCCAGAAGGTGGCAGCAGATCTGAGCAAAGATAGTTTCTCTGGAGAGGAACCTCCTAGTTTCCTTCCAGCCTTCTTTAGAGAGGGAGGAGTTTTAGTTAGTCAGTAGGAGCAGGCTAGTTCACCTTCTTTAGGGAGAGGTTGTGTGTCGGCTAAAAGAGCACTGCCTGCTCTGCTAGGCCAAGAGGCTCTGCCTCTGAAGTCTACATTGTTGCTTGTCCCCTCCTGGGCTTGCATTGCCTTCATCCATTCTGAAGCTAGAGCTTGAGGTACTCCAAAGCCAGGACAAGAAGTTCCTAGGATTCAAGTAAGAGACAGACTACAGACAGCTAAACTAAGTTCCAGCAGAAGAGGAAAGTTCCTATTTACTCAAGCTAGCATAGCAGAGCTGAGATTGTAGCAGAAAAGTGTTTGCCTGCCAGATTAAGCCAATACCTGCTGATGACCAAGATACCGTTTGGAAACTGTTTGGATTACCGTTTATGCCAAGTAAAGCTGTGTTCAACGTTACTACAAGTCTGGACATTTATTCTATTTACTCATCATCCAAGTTCAACTACCCTTTTTGTACTTGCTTCGGACTACACCACATCTGGGATCCAAGGACATCCAGGTTGGAACACAGTAACACGTGTATACAACATCTACAGAGATTGTAGGCCACTCTACACCACTCTAGCAATTCTACCCTGGGTACCGACATTACCATCTACAAAGGGACCCCATGTCCTTGTTGCTTAACTGCAACTGGCGTCACGTTTACTTGCTCTACAAGAGGGACATATTTTGTAGAAACCTCCTAAGGGGCAAGGGATACCCCAGACGCTGGCAGTGGGCCTTTGCAAATGTAAATGAGCCTCTAGGAGCAACGGGGGCGTTGCCGTTACAGCTAGATGTTCTGCTTTCTCTGCTACTTTGATTAACAGGGCAGGGCATTGTAAATGTCATCACACCCACCTGTCCTGCCAATCAGGACAGGCTGCGAAAGTTGCAGAGAGAGCGGAGGTGTAACGGCCATGCCCCTGTTGCTCCTAGAGGCTCATTTGCATATATTTAATCTTCATTTTTCTCAGCAATACGGGCTATTTTAGACGGCAATTTTTGGACCATTTTTTTATTTTAAAGAGCATAAGAAATCAGACATCAGAAATCCTCCTTTATGGGTGGTTTCTGTAAGCCCCTCAAAATCACTTTGTAACTTAATTGGTGCCTAAAAAATTGTTTTCGAAATTTTCTTGCAAATTTGAAAAATTGCTTTTAAAAATCTAAGCCTCCTAACGTCCAAAAAAAATAAAATGACATTCACAAAATGATGCCAACGTAAAGAAGACATATGGGGAATGCTGATTGATAATTATTTTATAAAGTATTATTATCTGTCTTAAAAGTAGAGAAATAAAAATTTAGAAAATTGTGAATTTTTCCAAATTTTCTTTAAATTTAGATTTTTTTTATAAATAAAGTAAAAAAATATTGACCCACATTTACTGCCAACATGAAGTACAACGTGTCACCAGAAAACAATCTCAGAATCAGTTAGATAAGTAAAACCATTCCAAAATCATTACCACATAAAGTGACACATGTCAGATTTGTAAAAATAGGCTTGGTCAGGAAGGGGACAAATGGCCTGGGGTAAAAGGGGTTAAATATCCACAGGTGCCCAGCCATTGGCTGGAGAGGACAGTGTTCAGGCGTGCACCCTATGAGAGAGGCGAAAAGGCCTGTCAACCAGGCTGTGACCTCCAATGCCAGACAGAGGACCCCGACAGCCAGCCCTTCTGGCCCCACTGCTCTGATCTGAGTCAGTGAGGGTACAGCATGAATGTTGGCTGTGGACTTTACTGCAACTGGACTGGGTTATTTGCTTCAGGCACCCTTCCACACTAATGAGATAGACTGGCCATCTAATAAATACTACACCCCTCAGGGCATTGTAGTGCTATACTGAGAGTGAGAAATAATTGTGACAGACAATTTGCACCCCATTGGCTGAATTGGGACAACTGCTCAGATTAAAGGGTTTCTGTCACCTGAAAAATGGGTATTAAGCTGGCTGACATTAGCGATGTGCTGTCAGCTGAACATAACTATATTAGTGCCATCTCACTGCCTGCTGCCGTTATTGAAAAAAACAACCGTTTATAATATGCTAATTAGCCTCTAGGAGCAGGGGGGCGTTGCCCCTGCTCCTAGAGGCTCCGTTCTCCCACCTCTGGCCACGCCCTGCTACACTAGATTGACAGGGCCAGGCATCATTGGTCTCCTACCTCCTGCCCTGTTTGCAGTGTAAATCTCGCACCTGCACTATCCCGTTCAGTATACGGCGCAGGCACAGTGAGTGAAGGGCGCTCGCCGGCTGCTGGCTTCCTCACTGCACCTGCGCCGAATACTGAACGGCACGAGATCTCCCCAGCGCACAGGGCTGGCAGGAGGAGGTGAAGGCTGCCTGGCCCTGTCAATCTAGTGTAGCAGGGCGTGGCCAGAGGTGGGAGAACGGAGCCTCTAGGAGCAGGGGCAATGCCCCCCTGCTCCTAGAGGCTAATTAGCATATTACACAAGTTTGTTTTTCTCAATAATGGCGGCAGGCAGTGAGATGGCACTAATATAGTTACAGTTGTGTTCAAAATTATTCAACCCCCACTGAAATTGAGTGTTTTGGCCAGTTTGACATTGATTTTGATCATTTCAGTCATCTTGTGTACAATTAAATCAAAGAGGCCCTTGTAAGTCAGACAAATATAACATATCATTTATAATGAAATAACCACAAATGTCTTTTCTGTGCTCACATCATTATCAGTTTTATTCAACCCCCAAGTGACATTCAATCTTAGTACTTAGTACAACATCCTTTTCCAGTTATAACAGCTTTTAAACGTGAAGCATAGCTTGACACAAGTGTCTTGCAGCGATCTACGGGTATCTTCGCCCATTCTTCATGGGCAAAAGCCTCCAGTTCAATCACATTCTTAGGCTTGCGCGCTGCAACTGCTTTCTTTAAGTCCCACCAGAGGTTCTCAATCGGATTTAAGTCTGGTGACTGCGATGGCCACTTCAAAATGTTCCAGCCTTTAATCTGCAACCATGCTCTAATGGACTTGGAGGTATGCTTGGGATCATTGTCCTGTTGAAAGGTCCACCGTCTCCCAAGCCTCAGGTTTGTGACGGACTGCATCACATTTTCATCCAATATCTCCTGGTACTGAAGAGAATTCATGGTACCTTGCACACGCTGAAGCTTCCCTGTACCTGTAGAAGCAAAACAGCCCCAAAGCATGATTGACCCCCCGCCATGCTTCACAGTAGGCAAGGTGTTCTTTTCTTCATAGGCCTTGTTCTTCCTCCTCCAAACATAGCGCTGATCCATGGGCCCAAACAGTTCTAATTTTGTTTCATCAGTCCACAGAACACTATCCCAAAACTTTTGTGGTTTGTCCACATGACTTTTGGCATACTGCAGTCGACTCTTCTTATTCTTTGGAGACAGCAAGGGGGTGCGCCTGGGAGTTCTGGCATGGAGGCCTTCATTACGCAGTGTGCGCCTTATTGTCTGAGCTGAAACTTCAGTACCCACATCTGACAAATCTTTTTTCAGTTCTTCAGCAGTCACACGGGGACTTTTCTCCACTTTGCGCTTCAGGTAGCGCACAGCAGTCGAAGTCAGCATCTTCTTCCTCCCACGACCAGGTAGCGTTTCAACAGTGCCCTTTGCCTTGAATTTGCGAATGATGCTTCCTATGGTGTATCTTGGCATGTTTAACATCTTTGCAATCTTCTTATAGCCATTGCCCTTCCTATGAAGAGAAATCACCTCTTCTCTTGTCTTCCTGGACCATTCTCTTGACTTCACCATGTTTGTAAACACACCAGTAAATGTCTAGAAGGAGCTGAGTATCACAGTCCTTTTAAATCTGCCTAATTGGTGCTTATTATGCTTGATTGCTGCTCCTTGACATCCACAGGTGTTTTCAATACCTGATCGAAAACATTTGAATGAACCTCTGTTCTTAAGAGTGGTAGTCTTTAAGGGGTTGAATAATTGTGTCAATGAAGAAATCACAAAAAAAAACATTTAATACTGTATTACAAAAACAATTGATGTCATTTTAGTTGCATTTGGTTCTTTAAAAAGTCCTTGTAATATTTCATTCTGAACACAATTACAAATGTACACTAAATTCCCTAAAACCCTTTACAGCATTGGGGGTTGAATAATTTTGAACACAACTGTATGTTCAGCTGACATGTCAGCCAGTTTCATACCCATTTTTCAGGTGACAGAAACCCTTTAAGGGCTCATGCACACAAATGTATTTTGTTTCCGTGTCCATTCTGTTTCTGTTTGTCAGTACGTCTGTTCCGCCAAAAAATAGAACATGTTCTATTATTGCTCGCATTACGGACAAGGATGGGACTGTTCTGTTAGGAACCAGCTGTTCCATTCTGCAAAATACAGAATGTACACGGACGTCATCGGTATTTTTTGCGGATCCTCAAAAATACATACAGTCGTGTGCATGAGCCCTAACTAGAAAGAGACTCACAGAGGTAGTCATTGTACAGTTTACATCTCTATACACAACCTTAGGCCTCATGTACACATATTTTGTTTCCATGTCCATTCAGTTCTTTTTGCGGATAGGACGTGGACCCATTCATTTCAATGGGTCGGCAAAAAATGCGGTTAGCACACCGTGTGCTGTCCGCATCCATATGTCCATTCTGTAGCCCCGAAAAAAAAGATAGAGCATGTCCTATTCTTGTCCATTTTGCTGACATAGAAGGATAAGCATTGTTACAATGTATCCACAAAAAAATAAAATCGGATGCCAAAAGGACATCATCCGTATTTTTTGCGGACCACAAAACACATATGGTCGTGTGAATGTAGCCTTAGGAAAACTGTGTATGCAACCTACTGTAGAAAAACTGAACTTGGTCATCTGCCCAAAGTTACTTCAGTGGTATCATGGGTAATATTGCCCTTTAATACAGTGTGTTTTGCTCATTTTCAGTATGGCGGTTGGACGAGATGGACTTTTTTTCCAACCCTATCATCTATGCAGCTATGGAACTATTTAATATTTAATGACTGTATGGTAGCATGGTAATATTTGACAACTATATACAGTATGTATATACATTTATTTGGAGGGGGGGCATATGCTTTGAGGCTTTTGCCCTTGATCAGGTATACCGCCACTTGATCTGACTAAATGGGAGTATGCTATAATATTTCATTTGAGCCTCACTTCAAATTTTGCCCAGGGCCACATATTGTCTGAAACCGGCCCTGAACGCATCCCAGAGGTGGGATCTCACACTGATGGCCTATTCTAGTGATACGCCATCAATGTCCCGGATGGATCAACCGCTTTAAAATACTGTATTGCAGCTGGAGTACTATGATGACACTGTCAGTCACAGGAGTAGAATTGACCTTTCATAAGAGGCAGCTATTCTGCAGTTGCTTTCCAATTATTATTATTATTTTTGATGTCAGTACCACTCATCCAGCCTGTTGCGAATATGGTATTATCCTCCGCATTCCTTATCTGACCCCATTATTATAAAGGCTACAGAGGAGATATGTCCTTGTATTGTGAAGGAGGAATATCTGAAATATATGTGAATTCATTACATTTTTTAAAATGTGTTCACCATATTGACCTTCTCAAGGTCGGCGTTCTAAAACATTTTCCACAATGTAAACTCTATCACAGAGCCCAGAAGGAGCTATTTACATTGTATGTAATTAGACATTGTCCTCATCTTGGAAGGTTAGTCTAGGACGCAGCTCCTCCAGCAGGTGGTTGAATGTCGGTATGCAGCAGAGAAAGTAGAATTTGTCAAGACGGTTCTGTAGATCCTGAGACAATATCAAAAACCCAATGCCTCCTCCACCTTCTCGTATCTTCCTCCACCATCTCAGGGTGCTGTCCAAAACTCCAAGAGATGAGCCAGGTCAACAGAACACAGTCTGCGGGATTGCTCAAAAGCCAAGTAGAAGAAGTGGATCAGCACACTTTGATGCTAATACATCTTTATTTTATTGCCATAAGTAGAATACAGGAAGATGTGACGCGTTTCGGCTAAACAGCCTTTTTCAAACAAGCATGTCACATTATACAACATGGTGGTACATATATACAGTGGGCAATATAAGTATTTGATACAGTGGCGATTTTGCAAGTTTTCCCATCTACAAAAAATGGAGAGGTCTGTAATTTGTATCGTAGGTACACCTCAACTGTGAGAGACAAAATCTAAAAAACAAATCCAAAAAATGACGTTGTATGATTTTTAAATAATTAATTTGCATTTTATTGCATGAAATAAGTATTTAATCACCTACCAACCAGCAAAAATTCTGTCTCTCACACACCTGTTAGTTTTTCTTTAAGAACTCCTCCTACTCTGCACTCATTATCTGTATTAATTGCACCTGTTTGAACTCGTTACCTGTATAAAAGACACCTGTCCACACACTCAATCAATCACACTCCAACCTCTCCACCATGGCCAAGACCAAAGAGCTGTCCAAGGACACCCAGGACAAAATTGCAGACCTGCACAAGGCTGGGATGGGCTACAAGACAATAAACAAGCAGCTTTGTGAGAAGGCAACAACTGTTGGCGCAATTATTAGAAAATGGAAGAAACACAAGATGACTGTCAATCTTCCTCGGTCTGGGGCTTCATGCAAGATCTCGCCTCGTGGGGTAAGGCTGATTCTGAGAAAGGTATCAACCAAGAACTACATGGGAGGACCTAGTCAATGACCAAAAGAGAGCTGGGACCACAGTATCAAACATTACCGTTAGTAACACACTACCCCGTCATGGATTAAAATCCTGCATGTCCCCCTTCTCACACCAGCACATGTCCAGGCCCAGTTGAAGTTCGTCAATGACCATCTAGATCAGGGGTGTCAAACTCAAATTCATCGGGGGCCGCATCAGCAGTTTGGTCACCCTCAAAGGGCCGGAAAACTTAGTTACTTGGCTTGGCCCTTGGGGATCTCGGACGCCACTTCCACACTTTGGCCGGGGGCTCGGTGGAGCTGATGAGGTGTTTTATCCTAATGAGAAAGATTTTATAATAAGTATTTGGAGAAGGTGCAGAGGGATAGCAGAGCAGGGAGAGGCTGGTGCTGCTACTAGGGGGTCATACCATGGGGGAGTAATAAAGCCCACCATAATGCCCCCCCAGTGCCAGTAATAATAGCCCCCTATGCCAGTAATAGCAGCCCCCCTGTGCCAGTAATAGCAGCCCCCAGTAATAAAAGCCCCCAGTAATAACAGCCCCCGGTAATAAGAGCCCCTCTGTGCCAGTAATAACAGCCCCCAGTAATAAGAGCCCCTCTGTGCCAGTAATAACAGCCCCCAGTAATAAGAGCCCCTCTGTGTCAGTAATAACATCCCCCAGTAATAAGAGCCCCTCTGTGCCAGTAATAACAGCCCCCAGTAATAAGAGCCCCCCTGTGTCAGTAATAACAGCCCCCAGTAATAAGAGCCCCTCTGTGTCAGTAATAACAGCCCCCAGTAATAACAGCCCCTCTGTGTCAGTAATAACAGCCCCCAGTAATAAGAGCCCCTCTGTGTCAGTAATAACAGCCCCCAGTAATAACAGCCCCTCTGTGTCAGTAATAACAGCCCCCAGTAATAACAGCCCCTCTGTGCCAGTAATAACAGCCCCCAGTAATAAGAGCCCCTCTGTGCCAGTAATAACAGCCCCCAGTAATAAGAGCCCCTCTGTGTCAGTAATAACAGCCCCCAGTAATAACAGCCCCTCTGTGCCAGTAATAACAGCCCCCCAGTAATAACAGCCCCTCTGTGTCAGTAATAACAGCCCCTCTGTGCCAGTAATAACAGCCCCCGGCCAGTAATAACAGCCCCCCCTTTGCCAGTAATAACAGCCCCCACCAGTAATAACAGCCCCCCCTTTGCCAGTAATAACAAACAGCCCCCCCTTTGCCAGTAATAACAGCCCCCGCCAGTAAAAGTATTGTACATAATAAAAATAATTAAAAAAAAACACATACTTACCTCCATGTCAGTGATGCGATGCAGGCCTCTTCTGGCCTGTGTCCCACGCTGTATGGCTCAGGCAGCGCGATGACGTCATCGTGCCGCCTGCGCCGGCCTCTGATAGGCTGCAGGCACTAGGCCTGCAGCCTATCAGAGGAAGGGAAAGGGACACGCCTCTCCCTCCCCTACCGCAGCACAGGCAGGCATCTGTATCGCTGTCCTGAGGACGGCGATACAGATGACTGGAGATGAGCGCTTCCACAATGGAAGCGCTCATCTCCCTGTGCCCAGCCGCCGCCAGCTCGCTCGCTGCGCGGGCCACGTGACGAGGTCTGGCGTGCCGGATTCGGCCCGCGGGCCTTGTGTTTGACACCCGTGATCTAGATGATCCAGAGGAGGCATGGGAGAAGGTCATGTGGTCAGATGAGACCAAAGTAGAACTTTTTGGTATAAACTCCACTCGCCATGTTTGGAGGAAGTAGAAGGATGAGTACAACCCCAAGAACACCTTCCCAATTGTGAAGAATAAGGGTGGAAACATCAAACTTTGGGGGTGCTTTTCTGCAGAGGGGAAAGGACAACTGCACCGTATTGAAGGGGAGGATGGATGAGGTAATGTATCGCAAGATTTTGACCAACAACCTCCTTCCCTCAGTAAGAGCATTGAAGATGGCTCGTGGCTGGGTCTTCCAGCATGACAATGATGTGAAAGCCAGAGCAAAAAAATAAGTGGTTCTGTAAGAAACATTTCAAGGTCCTGGAGTGACCTAGCTAGTCTCCAGACCTGAACCCAATCAAAAATCTTTGGAGGGAGCTAAAACTCAATGTAGCCGAGCAACCTGAAAGATCTGGAGAAGATCTGTATGGAGGAGTGGGCCAAAATCCCTGCTGCAGTGTGTGCAAACGTGTTCAAGAACTACAAGAAATGTCTGACCTCTGTAATTGCAAACAGGTTTCTGTACCAAATATTAAGTTTTCTATTGTATCAAATACTTATTCCATGCAATAAAATACAAATTAATTATTTAAAAATCTTACAATGTGATTTTCTGGATTTTTTTTAGATTCTGTCTCTCACAGTTGAAGTATACCTACGATAAAAATTACAGACCTCTCCATTGTTTGTAGGTGGGAAATACAATATTACATTCACCGGTAATCACTTTTCCATGAGCCCATGACAGCACCCTTGAGAGAGCCCGCCTCTATCCAGGACAGGAAACAGGAACTTCCGTGGGGAGCTTCTTAAGGAGGGACCCGGCCTCTATCCACCAGTTATTTGCGAGAAACTTGTCCTATAATTTATACAAAAATCCAACAACTTTCTCTTTTTTTATTTTTATATACAGTACAGACCAAAAGTTTGGACACACCTTCTCATTCAAAGAGTTTTCTTTATTTTCATGACTATGAAGGCATCAAAACTACGAATTAACACATGTGGAATTGTATACATAACAAACAAGTGTGAAACAACTGAAAATATGTCATATTCTAGGTTCTTCAAAGTAGCCACCTTTTACTTGGATTACTGTTTTGCACACTCTTGGCATTCTCTTGATGAGCTTCAAGAGGTAGTCCCCTGAAATGTTCTTCCAACATTCTTGAAGGAGTTCCCAGAGATGCTTAGCACTTGTTGGCCCTTTTGCCTTCACTCTGCAGTCCAGCTCACCCCAAACCATCTCGATTGGGTTCAGGTCCGGTGACTGTGGAGGCCAGGTCATCTGGCGCAGCACCCCATCACTCTCCTTCATGGTCAAATAGCCCTTACTTTCAAAGTTTTCTCAATTTTTCGGCTGACTGACTGACCTTCATTTCTTAAAGTAACGATGGCCACTCGTTTTTCTTTACTTAGCTGCTTTTTTCTTGCCATAATACAAATTCTAACAGTCTATTCAGTAGAACTATCAGCTGTGTATCCACCTGACTTCTCCTCAATGCAACTGATGGTCCCAACCCCATTTATAAGGCAAGAAATCCCACTTATTAAACCTGACAGGGCACACCTGTGAAGTGAAAACCATTTCAGGGGACTACCTCTTGAAGCTCATCAAGAGAATGCCAAGAGTGTGCAATACAGTAATCAAAAGCAAAAGGTGGCTACTTTGAAGAACCTAGAATATGACATATTTTCAGTTGTTTCACACTTGTTTGTTATGTATATAATTCCACATGTGTTAATTCATAGTTTTGATGCCTTCAGTGTGAATCTACAATTTTCATAGTCATGAAAATAAAGAAAACTCTTTGAATGAGAAGGTGTGTCCAAACTTTTGGTCTGTACTGTATATACTGTACATATATATTTTTAATTTTTTAATTTTTTTTTTATTTATATATATATTTCTTTTGGGAGGGAATAATAGCGGGTGCTGTCATGGGCTCATGGAAAAGTGATTATCGGTGACTGTAATCTTGTATTTCCCTTATGCCCATGACAGCACCCTTGAGAGATGACTAGAATAGAAACTAGACTTAGGGAGGGCTAACAGCCTGCAAGACTTTCCTTCCAAAGCATAACTGATCCTTGCTGCCTAGATCCAGCCTGTAATGATGGAAAAAGGTAGTAGGTGATTTCCAAGTAGCGGCCCTACAGATTTGTTCTAGCGAAGCTTCGGCTCTTTCTGCCCAGGAAGTGGAGACGGACCTAGTTGAGTGTGCCCCAAACCCTAAAAGGAAGGGCTGCCCTACTGAGGAGTAGGCCAAGGAAATAGCTGCCATAATCCATCTAGAAAGAGTTCTGGAAGTAACCTTATCGCCTTTATTCTTCCCAGCAAACTGCACAAAGAGTCTAGAAGACTTTCTCCAGGGTCCAGTCCGCTCCAAATATCTTAGAAGGCATCTCCTGACATCTAAACAGTGCAATTTCATTTCTTTCTCATTATTCGGCTTTTGGCATAAGGAGGATAGGACTATGTCTTGTGATCTATGAAAAAAGGAGACAACTTTGGGAAGAAAAGAGGGGTCTGTAATGAGAATTACTCTGTCATCCAAGATTTTAGTGTAAGGAGGTAAAGTAGAAAGGGCAGATATTTTGCTTACTCGTCTGGCCGAGGTGATAGCCACCAGAAAAGCAGTTTTGAAGGATAACATCTTTGCTGGTAGGTCTAGCAGAGGTTCAAACGGTGGCTCCATCATACTGGACAAAACTAGGTTGAGGTCCCATGGAGCAGCGGATGTTCTGGGTATTTGACTAGTATGATTGACTGCTTTAAAAAAATCTTCTTATCCAAGTATGATTGGCTAAGGGGGAGTCAAAATACGCACTAAGGGCTGAAACGTGAACTTTTAGAGTACTGATTCTCAGTTTTTTGTCTATGCCGCTTTGCAGAAAATCGAGAACCACAGGTATTGGAGGGGAGTCCAAAGGGTCTATTGGGACACCGGAGAATTTTAAGAAGTTCTTCCATATTCTTAAGTAAATGGACGAAGTAGTGTCCTTTCTACACGACAGGAGAGTATTGATCACATCTCCAGACAGGCCCTTCTTTTCTAGTATGGCCCTCTCAGATACCAGGCAGCAAGGTGTAGGTTCCTTATTTCCGGATGGTAAACTGGACCCTGATGCAGCAAGTCCTGCGTGTCTGGCAGAATCCATGGTTCCATTATTGAAAGTTTGCGTAGCCAGGTGAACCATGATCTTCTGGGCTAGAAGGGGGCGATCAGGATTAGTCTCATCCTGTGCCGCCTCAGTTTCTGTAGGACCCTTGGAATAAGCCTTATTGGTGGGAAGGCATATAGAAGGTTGTCTGGCCAGGTTTGGGAGAAGGCGTCTATGCCTGTTAGCGAATCCTCCGGATTTATAGAAAAGAATAGATGACATTTGCGATTTTCTTTGTTTGCAAACATGTCTATCAAGGGTTTGCCCCAGAGACGTATTATCTGATTGAATACTGTCTGATTCAGACACCATTCTCCTTGATGTAGGCGATTTCGGCTTAGAAAATCTGCTTTTCCTTTTTCTGCACCTCTTAAGTGCACCGCTTTTACGAAGCTGTAAGTGACATGAGGACTTCGGACCTTGTCCCGCCTTGCCTGTTTAAATAGGACACTACTGTGGTGTAGTCAGATTTTTTTTTAACCACTTTTCCTTTTAACTTGGGGAGAAACGCTACCAGAGCCCGCAGTACCGCTCTTAACTCTCTTGCATTTTAGGAGTCTCTTTTCTCTTGAGGAGACCATTCTCCCTGAGCGACTTCTACCTGGCAGTAAGCACCCTAACCCATGGGACTGGCATCTGTTGTAATTGAGATCTGCTCCTGCATATCCCAGAGAAGACATTGAGATAGGTTTGATGGATCTAACCACCACTGCAGGGACTGAATGACGTGGGATGGAATATGCAGCTGGGCCTCCAAGGGGGATAGGGAACCCTGCCATTCTTTCAGAATTTGCCATTGGAGCTTCCGAGAATGTAGTAATGCCCATTTGACTGCTGGGATTGTGGACGTTATCCTGCCTAACACTGCCATCCCTTGTCTGATTGTTCTGTGTCTTGATGTAATTAAAGATTGTACACCTTCCAGAATTTTGGAGACTTTGCTCTGGGAAAGCAGGCAATGTTGCTTTATAGAGTCTAGAATTAGGCCTAGGAACACACAGCTTTTTCATGGAGTTAAGTTTGATTTCTCCTAATTTATCCGCCATCCTAGCTTCCCTAATATTTTTATTACTTCTGAGAGGTGGGAGGACAGGATGCTTTCTGATTCTGCCACAACCAATATGTCGTCTAGATAGGGTATCGCTAGGATATCCTTCTCTCTTATATGAGCCATCACCTCCGCCATTAGCCTGGGTGCCTGGGATACCCTAAAAGGAAGCGCTCTTTATTGAAAATGGTGGATATCTCTGTCCATGAGAATCGCTACCCTCAGGAACCTTTGGGAGTCTGAGTGGATCGGGATGTGATAATATGCATCCTTTATGTCGAGAGTTGACATCACACATTTTGGAAAAAGCTGTTTTATTGTGGATTGTATCGATTCCATTTGGAACTTCTTGTACGTAAGGGACTGGTTTAGCTGTCTTAGGTTTATTATCATCCTGAGGGTTCCATCTGGTTTGGGAACCAGAAAAAAGGAGGAATAGAACCCTTTCCCCCTCTCTTATTCTGGAACTTCTATTAGGACTTTTTCACCAATGGGGAAAACACTTCTTGTTTTAAGGCCTGGTTTCTTATAGAGTTCCCATTGAGTTTCGTCATTTTCATCCTTTCCGGTGGGGAAGAGGCAAATTCTAGATGGAATCCGTCTCTTATTACCCCTAGAATCCAAGGGCTTGCAGAAATAGATTCCCGAGCCTGAAGGAAGGGAGACAACCTTCCCCCCACCGGACTGGCACCGTCATTGTTGTGTAGACTTGGAACAGTTACTGGACTGGGAGCTGAAAAGGAGACCTTTTTCTTTCTTATTTCTGTTATCCCTCCAGTATCTCTGTCTTTTATCTCGGAAATTATTCTTTTTGTTTTTACGAAGAAACTGGCGGTTATTTGTGGGTCTGCTGGAGGGGAACCCTTTTTTGTCATCCGCGGCCTTTTCTAAAATGTCGTCAAGGACAGATCCGAATAAAAAGTCGCCCTGGCACGGTATAGCACATAATTTGTTCTTCGACCCTGTGTCTCCTGACCATCCTTTTAACCAAACCGCTCTTCTGGCGGAGTTAGCTAAAGCCGCAGATCTAGCGCTTAATTTTAAGGCATCTGCGGATGCATCTGAGATAAAGTCCACGGCCTTTAGGATTGTGGGGAAAACTTCTAGCAGCTGTTCCCTTGGGGTTTTGTTTTCTATATGCGTTTCCAGGTCTTGTAACCATATCTTAAGGGATCTTGCTGTGGAGGTAGCGGCAATGTTAGGTTTAAATGCCTGGGTGGAGGCTTCCCAGGCGTTTTTAAGAAACAATTCTGCCTTTCTGTCCATAGGGTCTTTTAGGCCCCCCAGGTCCTCAAATGGTAACGCAGATTTTTTGGACATCTTGGCTACCGGCGCATCTATTTTTGGTAGTCTATCCCAGTTAGAGCATTCCCCTTCATCAAACGGATATTTTCTTTTAACGTTTTTAGGGCCGAAAATTTTTTTATCTGTTTTTTTCCATTCTTTTTGTATTAGAGACTTTACATTCTCATTTATTGGGAAAACCCTAGATTTTTTGTGACCCAAGTCACCGAACATGATCTGCTGAACTGTCCTCTGCTCTTTGGTCTCCTCCACCTTCATAGTAGCTCTAATGGCTTTAAGTAAGGAGTCTGTGTCCTCATGCAAGAATAGCGGTTTACCCGCTGACTCCTCTTCAGATGATGAATCCAAAGAATCTTGGATCTCCCCCTGTTCTGCTTCATCCTCAGAAGAGTCTGAGTCTGAGAAGCGACTGGTGCGACTCTGTCTGCCTGGGGGGGTAGATGGAAGGAGTTTCTTAAACTCTTTCAAAGAATCCACTATCTCGGATTTCACCATGCTTTTGATGTTTTGCATGAAAGATGGAGATTCTTCCTCTAGCATCATATCAATATAAGGCTGGCAGAGCAGCTTAGGCCAGGAAGGGGTTAACTTCTTCCTACAAGTAGCACACTCCTTCCCACGTGTCTTAGCGATAGCCTTCCTGGGGTTCTTTTTTATATTCTGGGGACAAATAACAGAAAAAAAGACCCTCTTAGTATAAAATATAAAAAAGGTTGGGGATTAACCCCCTTACCCCACCAGGAGTACCAATCTGGAATCATGGTTGTCCTGTTTTTCAGTGCGCTGACCACCCTCTTCTTCCATGGTAAGGTCCAGGGATGGAGGGTTTTCCATATATGGGGTCTGCAGACGTCCTCTGGCTGGCTGGCACCCTTCCACCTGCAAACTAAGCGGAGTTAAATACTCCCGGTTCGGTCCTCACCACCATCCACTCTGCGGCCTGCAGCGCTGACTCCCGGGACGCCGTGCGTTCCAAACACCGGAAGTCGCGCACGCGTCACTTCCGGTTCTCACTGCGCGCCTGCCCAAAAGGCTCTGCACCACCTCCCCCTCTGTAATCCTACCGGGGATGCTGCATGCCAGGGAGAACAGGACCCGGACCTCCCGAACACCGCCAGGAGGATCTGGCGTGACAGCGGTACCTCTCGGTACCGCCGGAACTGCCAGCAGATGACGATATGGCGCTAGCCAGGACCGGGAAGGGTGTACGTCCAGACTTGGGGCGGCTCCAAGAGACTTACGCCGCACCAGGTAAACCCTATGGTTAAATTCAAAAACCGGCGGGGCCCTGCAGTCATTTAAAGCTCTCCAGAGAAGCGTCCTATCCATATGACAGGAAACAGGAACTGGTGGATAGAGGCCGGGTCCCTCCTTAAGAAGCTCTCCACGGAAGTTCCTGTTTCCTGTCCTGGATAAAGGCGGGCTCTCTCAAGGGTGCTGTCATGGGCATAAGGGAAAACTTGCAAAATCACCAGTGTATCAAATACTAATTGTCCCCACTGTATACGGTATATAGCAAAAAAAGAGGCAAGATGGAGTCCTAGTGAAAAGACAGTCCCCTATGGGGTGTATACCCCACCGTCTGGTCCTATAGAAACATGTAACTAGACTCCAGCATAGATCACAGGCTTCATGACATGTTATAAAAGTAGTAACATAAAAATCTACAAAATTACAAAAACAATAACAACAAAAACAAAAAACCATCCCATGTATCCTAATTAGCTACATACAGTCAGGTCCATAAATATTGGGACATCGACACAATTGTAACATTTTGGGCTCTATACACCACCACAATGGATTTGAAATGAAATGAACAAGATGTGCTTTAACTGCAGACTGTCGGCTTTAATTTGAGGTATTTACATCCAAATCAGGTGAACGGTGTAGGAATTACAACAGTTTGCATATGTGCCTCCCACTTGTTAAGGAACCAAAAGTAATGGGACAGAATAATAATCATAAATCAAACTTTCACTTTTTAATACTTGGTTGAAAATCCTTTGCAGTCAATTACAGCCTGAAGTCTGGAACGCACAGACATCACTAGACGCTGGGTTTCATCCCTGGTGATGCTCTGCCAGGCCTCTACTGCAACTGTCTTCAGTTCCTGCTTGTTCTTGGGGCATTTTCCCTTCAGTTTTGTCTTCAGCAAGTGAAATGCATGCTCAATCGGATTCAGGTCAGGTGATTGACTTGGCCATTGCATAACATTATACTTCTTTCCCTTAAAAAACTCTTTGGTTGCTTTTGCAGTATGCTTTGGGTCATTGTCCATCTGCACTGTGAAGCACCGTCCAATGAGTTCTGAAGCATTTGGCTGAATATGAGCAGATAATATTGCCCGAAACACTTCAGAATTCATCCTGCTGCTTTTGTCAGCAGTCAGATCATCAAGAAAAACAAGAGAACCAGTTCCATTGGCAGCCATACATGTCCACGCCATGACACTACCACCACCATGCTTCACTGATGAAGTGGTATGCTTAGGATCATGAGAAGTTCCTATCCTTCTCCATACTCTTCTCTTCCCATCACTCTGGTACAAGTTGATCTTGGTCTCATCTGTCCATAGGATGTTGTTCCAGAACTGTGAAGGCTTTTTTAGATGTCGTTTGGCAAACTCTAATCTGGCCTTCCTGTTTTTGAGGCTCACCAATGGTTTATATCTTGTGGTGAACCCTCTGTATTCACTCTGGTGAAGTCTTCTCTTGATTGTTGACTTTGACACACATACACCCACCTCCTGGAGAGTGTTCTTGATCTGGCCAACTGTTGTGAAGGGTGTTTTCTTCACCAGGGAAAGAATTCTTCGGTCATCCACCACAGTTTTTTCCCTGGTCTTCCGGGTTTTTTGGTGTTGCTGAGCTCACCGGTGCGTTCCTTCTTGTTGTGTTTTTTCAGCCTAATGATGGCTTGCTTCACTGATAGTTTCAGCTCTTTGGATCTCATCTTGAGAGTTGACAGCAACAGATTCCAAATGCAAATAGCACACTTGAAATGAAATCCGGATCTTTTATCTGCTCATTGTAATTGGGATAATGAGGGAATAACACACACCTGGCCATGGAACAGCTGAGAAGCCAATTGTCCCATTACTTTTGGTCCCTTAACAAGTGGGAGGCACATATGCAAACTGTTGTAATTCCTGCACCGTTCCCCTGATTTGGATGTTAATACCCTCAAATTAAAGCTGACAGTCTGCAGGTAAAGCACATCTTGTTCGTTTCATTTCAAATCCATCGTGGTGGAGTATAGAGTCAAAAATGTTAGAATTGTGTAGATGTCCCAATATTTATGGACCTGACTGTAAGCATCTAGAAGAAATCACTATACCATGCTAACCTAATACAATCACACACAGTGGCCTGGGGGACAGGAATGTACAGAGAGCCATGTGGCCATAGAGATAAACATGGACCCGGTTATGAACAGCAGGGGTTAATCTGTTCAATCATTGCTGAGGAACAGTTTATCCACAAGTAAAGTGGAGCATTAATATAAGTGGTGTGATTCCTACACCAAAAATGAAAGTAGAAAAACACTGTGTCAGTACAAACTGCAATGGCTGTTCTAGTCGTGCCGGAGACTAAAATGGTAGCGCGTGAAATGGGATGTACCCTAAGGACCATCGTTAATAGTATGATTCCTAAAGAAAAGGAGTCAGAAATAGGCATGAAAAGAATCTGTGTCAGTATAATCTGTAGTAGTAGTAGTTCTATTTCTAAAGTATGATGTTATGTGTTCCAATATGTTATGTCTGGTTGTGATTCCTGCATCGTGACAGATCCACCATACAGATATAGCATAGTATTAGGTCAATCTAAAAGGCCGTCCAAAAAAGTTGCAGTTCAATTTATGTGTTAACGAGAAGCTAAACTTTTGAATACATTTTTGTTTAAATATCCCTAATGTCATAATAACACATTTTGTAATATACTCTATTAAAGTATTTAGAATTTTTAATAGGTCGCCACCCCCCCCCCAACCCAAAGCGCACCTTTCCCTGTGCGCTTAAAATCCACTTTTCTGTACACCGCTGACTTGTCAACAGGAGCGTAACGATCGCGGTCGCAGAGGGTGCGGCAGGGGGAGGGGGCCCGCTGCACTCACATGTAATGGGAACGCTCTGAAGTCAGTGACAATGCCAGGGACCGTCAGAGTGCTCTTCAAACATGTAAAAAATGCGCCCTGGGCGCAGAGGCAGGGGGAGCGCAGAGGCAAGGGAGGGAGCGCGTACTCTAACTACTGTTAGTTTCCATAGTGAAGCAGGAAGCCCTCTCCGCTCCCTGCTTCACTTTTCTTCTGAGCTCCGGCGCTCCCCCTGCAGGCCCCACATGGTACTGCTGGCTGTGGAAGGCGCGCTGAAAGCCTGGGAATCGGCCTCCAGCACAGCCAGCAGCGCGATGTGAGTGTGGGAGCGCGTCATCAGGGAGAAAGGAAAGTATGTGGGGTTTTTTTGTGTTTTTTTTCATAAAGCTGCAGACTGGAGGCAAAAGGGGGGCCACAACTAGAGTGAGGGGGCACAAAAGTGGGCATCTTTACTGAGGGGGCACCTAATCTGCCATAACTACTGTGAGGGGGCACATATCTGGGCATAACTACTGTGAGGGAGCACATAATCTGACATAACTACTGTGACGGGGCACATAACTGGGAATAACTACTATGAGCAGGCACATAATCTGGCATAAATACTGTTAAGGGGGCACATATCTGGCCATAACCACTGCGAGGGAGCACATATCTGGCATAACTACTATGAGGGGGCACATATCTGGGCATATCTACTGTGAGGGGGCACATATCTGGCCAAAACGGTGAGGGGGGAACATATCTGGCCATAACTGTGAGGGGGGAACATATCTGGGGCATTACTACTGTGAGGGAGCACATATCTGGGCATATCTACTTTGAGAGGGGGCACATATCTGGGCATAACTACTGTGAGGGGGCACATATCTGGCCATAACTACTGTGAGGGGGCACATATTTGGCCATAACTACTTTGAGGAGGCACATATCTGGGCATAACTACTGTGAGGGGGCACATATCTGGCCATAACTACTGTGAGGGGGCACATATCTGGGCATAACGACTGTGAGGGGGCACATATCTGGCCATAACTACAGTGAGGGGGCACGTATCTGGCATAACTACTGTGAGGGGGCACATATCTGGGCATATCTAGTGTGAGGGGGCACATATCTGGGCATCACTACTGTGAGGGGGCACAAAAGTGGGCATAATTACTGTGACAGGAACAAAGGTGGGTATAACTGCTGTGAGGGGCCTCAAGGAGGACATAACTTTTGTGAAGGGGCCACAAGGTGGGGTTAATTACTGTGAAGAGCCACAATGTGGGCATTAGTACTGTGTGGTAGCACTTAGTGGAAATATCCTAG
This sequence comes from Bufo bufo, assembly GCF_905171765.1. NCBI lineage: Eukaryota > Metazoa > Chordata > Amphibia > Anura > Bufonidae > Bufo > Bufo bufo. The sequence goes on from NC_053392.1 coordinate 57,027,313, forward strand.
ATTACCCTGCTATACATTGGCATGGCTCAGTCTTACAGGCCAGCACAGCGCCCCCTGCTGGTGATTTCACAGAGGCAGTCACCATCCCTTCCTTATGTGATTATTCTTTTTTTCTCCCCACAGGGACCTTGTTCTGGATCCAGTGGACATCACGCCAACGCCAGCGACACCCTGGATGAGGTAGGAACAGATTTTATTAGTTAGGACTTGGTGAGTGTAGCCATGCATTGGGCTTAGTGTAAAAAAAATGTGCTGCCTCTTTGTACAGTATGAATTGGGGGGGGGGGGGGGGGGGGATCCAAAGTTTGCACTGGGGCCCATAACACTCTAGTTACGCCACTGCTTGTCAGAGTACGGGCTGTACAGTTTATGAATGGGTGCACGGTGTATGGGCAGGAGCGTACAATGCTGCCCCCCAGAGGTTTACTAAATGCCAGCATTAGCTGAGCGGAGCAGCTCCTGTCTGTGCCTGCTTCGCTAAGCTAAAAGCTGACATGCAGGACTCCGCTCAGCTAATCCTGGCATAGTACATTGTTACAGGCTATCCACGTGCTATGCCAGCAATATGTGCTCCTGCCCGTACTGTGGCCCCATTGATAAAGTGTAGGGCCCGTACTCCATACACCGCCTAGAAGGTCAACGGTGTACAGACATGTCAACTATAAGCGCACGGGGAAAGGTGCACTTTAGGGGTAGGGGGGGAGGGGTCTATTAAAAATATAAAACACATTAATAAAGTATATCACAAAATGTGTTATTATGACATTAGGGACAATTTAACAAAATGAATTCAAAAGTTTAGTTACTCTTTAACCAAAATATAGCTACATAGTACAGTATTCCCAAGGATACAGAGTAAATGATGTGATACCTGCATCAAAACAAATTAACAGAAACAAACATGAAAAGAATGCTGTGTCAGTCCAAACTGCACTGGTAGTTCTATTCATAATTGTGAACTAAAATACTAGCGCATCTGTGGAGAAAAGGAGACAATATAGTATGGAGTAGGTCATACCTGTCCTTCATGCACAGTGTGGTCTCCCCCACATACAGTAGGTCATACCTGTCCTTCATGCGCTGTGTGGTCTCCCCCACATACAGTAGGTCATACCTGTCCTTCATGCGCTGTGTGGTCTCCCCCACATACAGTAGGTCATACCTGTCCTTCATGCGTAGTGTGGTCTCCCCCACATACAGTAGGTCATACCTGTCCTTCATGAGCTGTGTGGTCTCCCCCACATACAGTAGGTCATACCTGTCCTTCATGCGCAGTGTGGTCTCCCCCACATACAGTAGGTCATACCTGTCCTTCATGCGCAGTGTGGTCTCCCCCACATACAGTAGGTTATACCTGTCCTTCATGCACAGTGTGGTCTCCCCCACATACAGTAGGTCATACCTGTCCTTCATGCGCAGTGTGGTCTCCCCCACATACAGTAGGTCATACCTGTCCTTCATGCACAGTGTGGTCTCCCCCACATACAGTAGGTCATACCTGTCCTTCATGCGCAGTGTGGTCTCCCCCACATACAGTAGTTCATACCTGTCCTTCATGAGCTGTGTGGTCTCCCCCACATACAGTAGGTCATACCTGTCCTTCATGCGCTGTGTGGTCTCCCCCACATACAGTAGGTCATACCTGTCCTTCATGCGCTGTGTGGTCTCCCCCACATACAGTAGGTCATACCTGTCCTTCATGCGCTGTGTGGTCTCCCTCACATACAGTAGGTCATACCTGTCCTTCATGCGCAGTGTGGTCTCCCCCACATACAGTAGGTCATACCTGTCCTTCATGCGCTGTGTGGTCTCCCCCACATACAGTAGGTCATACCTGTCCTTCATGCGCTGTGTGGTCTCCCCCACATACAGTAGGTCATACCTGTCCTTCATGCGCTGAGTGGTCTCCCCCACATACAGTAGGTCATACCTGTCCTTCATGCGCAGTGTGGTCTCCCCCACATACAGTAGGTCATACCTGTCCTTCATGCGCTGAGTGGTCTCCCCCACATACAGTAGGTTATACCTGTCCTTCATGCGTAGTGTGGTCTCCCCCACATACAGTAGGTTATACCTGTCCTTCATGCGCTGTGTGGTCTCCCCCACATACAGTAGGTCATACCTGTCCTTCATGCACAGTGTGGTCTCCCCCACATACAGTAGGTCATACCTGTCCTTCATGCGCTGTGTGGTCTCCCCCACATACAGTAGGTCATACCTGTCCTTCATGCGCAGTGTGGTCTCCCCCACATACAGTAGGTCATACCTGTCCTTCATGCGCTGTGTGGTCTCCCCCACATACAGTAGGTCATACCTGTCCTTCATGCGCAGTGTGGTCTCCCCCACATACAGTAGGTCATACCTGTCCTTCATGAGCTGTGTGGTCTCCCCCACATACAGTAGGTCATACCTGTCCTTCATGAGCTGTGTGGTCTCCCCCACATACAGTAGGTCATACCTGTCCTTCATGCGCTGTGTGGTCTCCCCCACATACAGTAGGTCATACCTGTCCTTCATGCGCAGTGTGGTCTCCCCCACATACAGTAGTTCATACCTGTCCTTCATGAGCTGTGTGGTCTCCCCCACATACAGTAGCTCATACCTGTCCTTCATGCGCTGTGTGGTCTCCCCCACATACAGTAGGTCATACCTGTCCTCCATGCGCAGTGTGGTCTCCCCCACATACAGTAGGTCATACCTGTCCTTCATGCGTAGTGTGGTCTCCCCCACATACAGTAGGTCATACCTGTCCTTCATGCGCTGTGTGATCTCCCCCACATACAGTAGGTCATACCTGTCCTTCATGCGCAGTGTGGTCTCCCCCACATACAGTAGGTCATACCTGTCCTTCATGCGCTGTGTGATCTCCCCCACATACAGTAGGTCATACCTGTCCTTCATGCGCAGTGTGGTCTCCCCCACATACAGTAGGTCATACCTGTCCTTCATGCGCAGTGTGGTCTCCCCCACATACAGTAGGTCATACCTGTCCTTCATGCGTAGTGTGGTCTCCCCCACATACAGTAGGTCATACCTGTCCTTCATGCACAGTGTGGTCTCCCCCACATACAGTAGGTGATACCTGTCCTTCATGCGCTGTGTGGTCTCCCCCACATACAGTAGGTCATACCTGTCCTTCATGCACAGTGTGGTCTCCCCCACATACAGTAGGTCATACCTGTCCTTCATGCGTAGTGTGGTCTCCCCCACATACAGTAGGTCATACCTGTCCTTCATGCGCTGTGTGGTCTCCCCCACATACAGTAGGTCATACCTGTCCTTCATGCGCAGTGTGGTCTCCCCAACATACAGTAGGTCATACCTGTCCTTCATGCGCTGTGTGGTCTCCCCCACATACAGTAGGTCATACCTGTCCTTCATGCGCAGTGTGGTCTCCCCCACATACAGTAGGTCATACCTGTCCTTCATGCGCAGTGTGGTCTCCCCCACATACAGTAGTTCATACCTGTCCTTCATGAGCTGTGTGGTCTCCCCCACATACAGTAGCTCATACCTGTCCTTCATGCGCTGTGTGGTCTCCCCCACATACAGTAGGTCATACCTGTCCTTCATGCGCAGTGTGGTCTCCCCCACATACAGTAGGTCATACCTGTCCTTCATGCGCAGTGTGGTCTCCCCCACATACAGTAGGTCATACCTGTCCTTCATGCGTAGTGTGGTCTCCCCCACATACAGTAGGTCATACCTGTCCTTCATGCACAGTGTGGTCTCCCCCACATACAGTAGGTCATACCTGTCCTTCATGCGTAGTGTGGTCTCCCCCACATACAGTAGGTCATACCTGTCCTTCATGCGCTGTGTGGTCTCCCCCACATACAGTAGGTCATACCTGTCCTTCATGCGCAGTGTGGTCTCCCCCACATACAGTAGGTCATACCTGTCCTTCATGAGCTGTGTGGTCTCCCCCACATACAGTAGGTCATACCTGTCCTTCATGCGCAGTGTGGTCTCCCCCACATACAGTAGGTCATACCTGTCCTTCATGCGTAGTGTGGTCTCCCCCACATACAGTAGGTCATACCTGTCCTTCATGCGCTGTGTGGTCTCCCCCACATACAGTAGGTCATACCTGTCCTTCATGTGCTGTGTGGTCTCCCCCACATACAGTAGGTCATACCTGTCCTTCATGTGCTGTGTGGTCTCCCCCACATACAGTAGGTCATACCTGTCCTTCATGCGTAGTGTGGTCTCCCCCACATACAGTAGGTCATACCTGTCCTTCATGCGCAGTGTGGTCTCCCCCACATACAGTAGGTCATACCTGTCCTTCATGCGCAGTGTGGTCTCCCCCACATACAGTAGGTCATACCTGTCCTTCATGCGCTGTGTGATCTCCCCCACATACAGTAGGTCATACCTGTCCTTCATGCGCAGTGTGGTCTCCCCCACATACAGTAGGTCATACCTGTCCTTCATGAGCTGTGTGGTCTCCCCCACATACAGTAGGTCATACCTGTCCTTCATGAGCTGTGTGGTCTCCCCCACATACAGTAGATCATACCTGTCCTTCATGCACAGTGTGGTCTCCCTCACATACAGTAGGTCATACCTGTCCTTCATGCGCAGTGTGGTCTCCCCCACATACAGTAGGTCATACCTGTCCTTCATGAGCTGTGTGGTCTCCCCCACATACAGTAGGCCATACCTGTCCTTCATGAGCTGTGTGGTCTCCCCCACATACAGTAGGTCATACCTGTCCTTCATGCGCAGTGTGGTCTCCCCCACATACAGTAGGTCATACCTGTCCTTCATGCGCTGTGTGGTCTCCCCCACATACAGTAGGTCATACCTGTCCTTCATGTGCTGTGTGGTCTCCCCCACATACAGTAGGTCATACCTGTCCTTCATGCGCTGTGTGGTCTCCCCCACATACAGTAGGTCATACCTGTCCTTCATGCGCAGTGTGGTCTCCCCCACATACAGTAGGTCATACCTGTCCTTCATGCGCTGTGTGGTCTCCCCCACATACAGTAGGTCATACCTGTCCTTCATGCGCTGTGTGGTCTCCCCCACATACAGTAGGTCATACCTGTCCTTCATGCGCTGTGTGGTCTCCCCCACATACAGTAGGTGATACCTGTCCTTCATGCGCTGTGTGGTCTCCCCCACATATAGTAGGTCATACCTGTCCTTCATGCGCAGTGTGGTCTCCCCCACATACAGTAGGTCATACCTGTCCTTCATGCGTAGTGTGGTCTCCCCCACATACAGTAGGTCATACCTGTCCTTCATGCGCAGTGTGGTCTCCCCCACATACAGTAGGTCATACCTGTCCTTCATGCGCAGTGTGGTCTCCCCCACATACAGTAGGTCATACCTGTCCTTCATGCGCTGTGTGGTCTCCCCCACATACAGTAGGTCATACCTGTCCTTCATGCGCAGTGTGGTCTCCCCCACATACAGTAGGTCATACCTGTCCTTCATGCGCTGTGTGGTCTCCCCCACATACAGTAGGTCATACCTGTCCTTCATGCGCAGTGTGGTCTCCCCCACATACAGTAGGTCATACCTGTCCTTCATGCACAGTGTGGTCTCCCCCACATACAGTAGGTCATACCTGTCCTTCATGCGCTGTGTGGTCTCCCCCACATACAGTAGGTCATACCTGTCCTTCATGCACTGTGTGGTCTCCCCCACATACAGGAGGTCATACCTGTCCTTCATGCACTGTGTGGTCTCCCCCACATACAGTAGGTCATACCTGTCCTTCATGCGCAGTGTGGTCTCCCCCACATACAGTAGGTCATACCTGTCCTTCATGCACAGTGTGGTCTCCCCCACATACAGTAGGTCATACCTGTCCTTCATGAGCTGTGTGGTCTCCCCCACATATAGTAGGTCATACCTGTCCTTCATGCGCTGTGTGGTCTCCCCCACATACAGTAGGTTATACCTGTCCTTCATGCGCTGAGTGGTCTCCCCCACATACAGTAGGTCATACCTGTCCTTCATGCGCTGTGTGGTCTCCCCCACATATAGTAGGTCATACCTGTCCTTCATGAGCTGTGTGGTCTCCCCCACATACAGTAGGTTATACCTGTCCTTCATGCGCTGTGTGGTCTCCCCCACATACAGTAGGTCATACCTGTCCTTCATGCGCTGTGTGGTCTCCCCCACATACAGTAGGTCATACCTGTCCTTCATGAGCTGTGTGGTCTCCCCCACATACAGTAGGTCATACCTGTCCTTCATGAGCTGTGTGGTCTCCCCCACATACAGTAGGTCATACCTGTCCTTCATGCGCAGTGTGGTCTCCCCCACATACAGTAGGTCATACCTGTCCTTCATGCGCAGTGTGGTCTCCCCCACATACAGTAGGTCATACCTGTCCTTCATGAGCTGTGTGGTCTCCCCCACATACAGTAGGTCATACCTGTCCTTCATGAGCTGTGTGGTCTCCCCCACATACAGTAGGTCATACCTGTCCTTCATGCACAGTGTGGTCTCCCCCACATACAGTAGGTCATACCTGTCCTTCATGAGCTGTGTGGTCTCCCCCACATATAGTAGGTCATACCTGTCCTTCATGCGCAGTGTGGTCTCCCCCACATACAGTAGGTTATACCTGTCCTTCATGCGCTGAGTGGTCTCCCCCACATACAGTAGGTCATACCTGTCCTTCATGCGCTGTGTGGTCTCCCCCACATATAGTAGGTCATACCTGTCCTTCATGAGCTGTGTGGTCTCCCCCACATACAGTAGGTTATACCTGTCCTTCATGCGCTGTGTGGTCTCCCCCACATACAGTAGGTCATACCTGTCCTTCATGCGCTGTGTGGTCTCCCCCACATACAGTAGGTCATACCTGTCCTTCATGAGCTGTGTGGTCTCCCCCACATACAGTAGGTCATACCTGTCCTTCATGAGCTGTGTGGTCTCCCCCACATACAGTAGGTCATACCTGTCCTTCATGCGCAGTGTGGTCTCCCCCACATACAGTAGGTCATACCTGTCCTTCATGCGCAGTGTGGTCTCCCCCACATACAGTAGGTCATACCTGTCCTTCATGAGCTGTGTGGTCTCCCCCACATACAGTAGGTCATACCTGTCCTTCATGAGCTGTGTGGTCTCCCCCACATACAGTAGGTCATACCTGTCCTTCATGTGCTGTGTGGTCTCCCCCACATACAGTAGGTCATACCTGTCCTTCATGTGCTGTGTGGTCTCCCCCACATACAGTAGGTCATACCTGTCCTTCATGCGCAGTGTGGTCTCCCCCACATACAGTAGGTTATACCTGTCCTTCATGCGCAGTGTGGTCTCCCCCACATACAGTAGGTCATACCTGTCCTTCATGCGCAGTGTGGTCTCCCCCACATACAGTAGGTCATACCTGTCCTTCATGAGCTGTGTGGTCTCCCCCACATACAGTAGGTCATACCTGTCCTTCATGTGCTGTGTGGTCTCCCCCACATACAGTAGGTCATACCTGTCCTTCATGTGCTGTGTGGTCTCCCCCACATACAGTAGGTCATACCTGTCCTTCATGCGCAGTGTGGTCTCCCCCACATACAGTAGGTCATACCTGTCCTTCATGCACTGTGTGGTCTCCCCCACATACAGTAGGTCATACCTGTCCTTCATGCGCAGTGTGGTCTCCCCCACATACAGTAGGTCATACCTGTCCTTCATGTGCTGTGTGGTCTCCCCCACATACAGTCAGCGGTTGGTCAGTGATTGTGAGTAGAGATGAGCGAATTTTTGGAAAATTCTATTTGGCTGCTTTGCCAAATTTTACCCAAAAATTTTGCTTTATTACGAATTACTTTGTCACAATGTGCATTTCTTTGTAAGTAGTGGGTGCAATGGCAGGGAACGGCGATTGCGCCACTCCCCATTGTACCCCTCAGATGGTGTTCATACATGATCGTGGCATGTGATACAAATAACACATTGTAAAATAAATATAAAAAAAATTTCAATCATACTTACCTGATCCATTTGCTCGCGACGGGTGGGCCGCCGCCATCTTGCTTGAAGATCTGGCACAAAATCGTGTGGCCTAGGAGGACGTCATCATCATACGTCAACCCACACAGTATTTAGTGTGTCATCCTAAAACAAGATGGCACCGGCCGGTCAATCGCGAGCAAATGGATCAGGTAAGTATGATTTTATTATTTTTTTTACACTATTTCAGGTTAAATCGATTCACCACCGCGAAGTACGAGGAAATTTGGCTTCACGGCGAATCGAATTTATCCATAAAATTTAGATAGAAGTCCTCAAATTTGATTTGCTCATCACTAATTGTAAGCCACAACCCAGATCAAAGCCTACACAGAGATAAGGTATAATGGAAAGATTTACAATTTTGCTGCGTATTTAACCTGCACCTGGTTTTGGCTCACAATCACTAATGGAAATCACTGATCAAACACTGACTGTGGGAAAAAGCCGAAATGTGAATCTAATGCACTTCAAATGTGTGTATGTTGTGAACAGCACTGTGTTGATGCTACCACCTAGTGGCCAATTGTTTTATTAGTGTGGATAATGTGTGGTTGTAAAAGCTTCTGTCCCTATCACTAGAGATGAGCGAATTTTTAAAAAATTCGATTCGCCGGTTCGCCAAATTCTTTTGAAATTTTTTAGAAATAATCTGAATATATTTGCGGCGAATCACGTAAAAAAATGGCTATTTCCTGTCTGCAGAGAGCCTTTATAGTGTTGTAGAACACTGTGCCTTGCAGTAACACGCATAGGGAGTCTGCTGTGATAGTGAAATAATACTGTGAGTCAGTATGACATGCAGATGACAGGAGTCGCTCTTAGAATCACTGCACACTTCACTTTTTTGGGCAGTCACGGTGCCAAAACTGACCAAATAACTCAAGTGTGAACTCAGCCTTACAGGTCGATGTTAGCGCCAAGAAGAAGCGCACTCCTTTTACACGGTTGTCATGTGATTCCACATAGATGTCTACAGAACCAGTTCTATTAAACGCTTATACAAGTGGAGCCCCCCGACAGAGTGGAGAGAGTGTCAGCAGTAAGTTTGTGTTGACATCACTGATTATTTTGCCCTTCCTCTGATCCGTCAGAACAATAACCCACAAAAAACGGATCCTGTCTGTTGAGCATCCGCCTTCACTCGGGCAGCATTTGGTCAGTAATCCATCGGTATTGCTAATGCCCAAAAAAAAAAAAACAAGAGTGGATCTAAAACAGAGATGACACATAAATGGAATATTTGCACGTCTTCTGTGTTTTGTACCCACTCCTGCTTTTTGCTACCAAATCATAAGCCAATTCTGATGGGACCATACATGGCTTACAGCTGCTACACAGACAGGATCTGTTGTGCGTCTCATTTTTCCTTCCTTCATACAGATCAGAAGAAGGGTCAAATAAATGATGTCCGAAAGCCAAAATAGTGGCCCAGTTGTAAGACCGTGAACCAGGGAGGGACCCCCAGGATACAGCGAAGTCACAGACAAGGAAAGAGACAACACACAGCTTTGTGCAAAACAGAAACTTTACTAAAACAGTAATATAGAAATAACAATGTGAAGGTGCACCAAAGATCTTATACCCCGGGCCCACAGTCACTGTCCCTGTCCGGTTGGACAGACCTATCGCGATGGCGTGCACAGTAGAGTCTGCAAGTCGATGCTGTGCGGCAAAAGAGAACAAACCTAGTCGATGGCGCACACAGCAGAGCCTGCAAGTCAATACTGTGCCGCAGAACAATTCTGTAAAGCCTGCCAAGAATGCAAGTCCTAACTAACTATTTACAGGCCTAAACTTAGTCTCTGATGCTTCAGGCGCCACTAGTATAAGGTGATGAGTAAACGGATTTACTGACCTGCATTCGTTCTGTCAGAGGATGTCTTTTAACCGCCTCCGGACCGCCTAACGCAGGATCGCGTTCCGGAGGCGGCAGTCTCAGGCAGAGTCACGCATTGGCGCGTCCTCTCGCGAGACGCGAGATTACGCTCAAAGCCTGCCCGCGCATGCGCATCGCGGGCCGGCAAAAGTTAGAGGGGTATTACATCACCGGCCTGCCAGCCAATGATCATCGCTGGCAGGTTGCTGATTTTCAAAAAAACGAATCACAAGCCATCTAAGGGCTCTTTCACACTTGCGTTCTTGTCTTCCGGCATAGAGTTCCGTCGTCGGGGCTCTATGCCGGAAGAATCCTGATCAGGATTATCCTAATGCATTCTGAATGGAGAGAAATCCGTTCAGGATGCATCAGGATGTCTTCAGTTCCGGAACGGAACGTTTTTTGGCCGGAGAAAATACCGCAGCATGCTGCGCTTTTTGCTCCCGCCAAAAATCCGGAACACTTGCCGCAAGGCCGGATCCGGAATTAATGCCCATTGAAAGGCATTGATCCGGATCCGGCCTTAAGCTAAACGTCGTTTCGGCGCATTGCCGGAGCCGACATTTAGCTTTTTCTGAGTGGTTACCATGGCTGCCGGGACGCTAAAGTCCTGACAGCCATGGTAAGTGTAGCGGGGAGCGGGGGAGCAGTGTACTTACCGTCCGTGCGGCTCCCCGGGCGCTCCAGAGTGACGTCAGGGCGCCCCAAGTGCATGGATCATGTGATCACATGGATCACGTCATCCATGCGCATGGGGCGCTCTGACGTCACTCTGGAGCGCCCCGGGAGCCGCACGGACTGTAAGTATGCTGCTCCCCCGCTCCCCGCTCCTACTATGGCAACCAGGACTTTAATAGCGTCCTGGGTGCCATAGTAACACTGAACGCATTTGGAAGACGGTTCCGTCTTCAAATGCTTTCAGTACACTTGCGTTTTTCCGGATCCGGCGTGTAATTCCGGCAAGTGGAGTACACGCCGGATCCGGACAACGCAAGTGTGAAAGAGGCCTAACACCTTATATTTATAAATATAAGGTGTTAAATGGCTTCTCTGCTCCTCTGCTGGTCCTTTTCGTCGGTTGGTTCCAGCAGAGGAGCAGACATCACAGTGAGTACACACCAAACACTACAATAAGCCCCTGATCACCCCCATCACCCCAATTAACCCCTTTGATCGCCCCCTGTCAATCACCTAGTGAAAGGGAAAAAAGTGATCAGTGTAAACTGTCACTTTTTTTTCCCACTGGTATTGACTGTTAGGTTTTAGGATTAGTTTAGGTCCCTTGGTTAGGTAGTTAGCGATCGGTTAGCGCCCAGCCCACCGCACCGCAGTCACTGATTCGCTGATTAGTGTATCGCTAATCAGCATTAGTACTTTTATAGTATCTGTAAGTGATCAAAACTGATCACAGTCAGATCTATAATAGTATTAGTGTCACTTTAGTTCGCCCTCCACCCAAAACGCAGTGTTTGCCCGATCAGGCCTGATCGGTCACCCACACGTGCGTTCACCCACGCCCGCCCCGCCGCAGTGACAAAAAATATATATTTTTTTGATCACTGCACAATCACTTTACAAGCGCTGCGGCGATAAAAAAAAAATCAGTTTTGATATTTTTTATCAATCGCAGCGGCCTCCGGTACTTTGCTAGCCTCCCATTTGTAAGACAGGCTTGCTTTTTTTCTTGGGTAGTCTCAGGGAATACCCCCTAAATTTAGTAATCCAAATGTCAAACAGGGGGTATTCTTCTGAAGAGGCCCACAGGATTCTGACCCAGTCATCTGATGAATCCAGCAGGTCAGAATATGAACCTGTAGAGAGCAGTGGCAGTCTGACCCAAAGTTCGGACAAGGAGGTGGAGGTCCCTGATAGCACCAGGCGTACCCGGCCCCGTGTTGCTAGACCACAGGTTGCGCAGGATCCGCTTCAAGGGCAGCAGAGTGGGGCTGGCGCTGTCGGATTACGTGGTGAGGCATACACCAGCAGCGCAGCCCACCCTGGACCTAGTACCAGCACTGCCGTACAACATGGTGAAGTGGCGAGCACCAGAAGGGCAGTTAAAGCTGGTACGGTGGCACGTGCAATAGTTACCCCGTCGCAGCCACCGCACAGACAGGCCCGTAGAGCCCCTAGAGTCCCTGAGGTGCTGGCAAACCCTGATTGGCAGTCCCCAACTTCAGCCGCACCATTAGTTCCCCCTTTCACCGCCCAGCCTGGAGTTCGGGTTGAGACAGCTCAGATCGGTTCGGCACTGGGATTTTTTGAGCTGTTCTTGACTGCGGAGCTCTTGGACATAGTCGTGGCAGAAACAAATCGGTATGACACTCAATTTATAGCCGCCAACCCGGGAAGCTATTATGCCCAGCCTTTCCGGTGGAAACCCGTCCAAGTTTCCGAATTATTTTTTTTTCTGGGCCTTCTCCTCAACATGGGTTTAACCACAAAGCAGGAATTGCGGTCATATTGGTCCACAAACCCAATTCATCACATGCCCATGTTCTCTGCTGCCATGTCCAGGGCACGATTTGAGGCCATCCTGCGTTTCCTGCACCTCCCGTCCCAGAGGCCACCCAGCTTTTGACCAGCTCCACAAAATTTGGCCCCCCTCATTGACCACTTAAACAACAAATTTGCAGATTCGTATACCCCTGAGCAAAACATCTGCGTAGACGAGTCCCGTATACATTTTACCGGGCGCCTTGGCTTCAAACAATACATCCCAAGCAAGCGCGCCCGGTATGGGGTCAAATTGTATAAGCTCTGTGAAAGGGCCACAGGCTATACCCACAAATTTGGGATCTATGAGGGTAAAGATCAGACCCTGGAGCCGGACGGTTGCCCTGACTACCTGGGGAGCAGTGGGAAGACAGTCTGGGACTTGGTGTCACCCTTATTTGGCAAGGGGTACCATCTTTACAATTTTTACACAAGTGTGCCCCTCTTCAGGCATTTGTTCCTAGAACAGATTGGCTGCTGTGGCACCGTGCGACCTAGTCGCCGGGGCTTCCGCCAACGGCTCGTTACCACCCGTCTTGCAAGGGGGGAGAGGGCTGCCTTGTGTAACCAAGAACTGCTCACGGTGAAATGGAGAGACAAGCGTGACGTTTGCATGCTCTCCTCCATTCACGCAGACACGACAATACAAATAGAACGGGCAACCAGTGTCATTGAAAAGACCCTCTCAGTCCACGACTATAATTTGCTCATGGGAGGGGTGGACTTCAATGACCAGATGTTGGCTCCTTATTTAGTTTCCCGACACACCAGATGCTGGTATAAGAAGGTGTCTGTATACCTAATTCAATTGGCGCTTTATAATAGTTTTGTTCTCTACAGTAAGGCTGGGAGAACAGGATCCTTCCTCAAATTTCAGGAAGAGATCATCGAGAACCTCCTGTATCCAGGAGGTTCCGTGGCCCCAACCACCAGTGTAGTGAGCCGTCTACACGAGCGACATTTCCCCAATGTCGTTGCTGGTACCTCAACCCAACCGTCACCCCGAAAAAGATGTTGTGTCTGTAGCAGGAGTGGAATAAGGCGTGACACCCGCTATTTCTGTCCTGACTGCCCTGACCACCCTGCCCTATGCTTAGGGGAGTTTTTCCGGAAGTACCACACACAGGTACACTTAGCATAGGGATTGCATCTCACAGGACAGGCACACAGGGCTATTAGGGCCCTTTCACTCACAGCTGCTGCAAACCTCTCCTTTCACCTGGGACAAAGTACATAATGTACTTCGCCACATCTTTGGGCGATTTGCGCTTTGCACATTGTCCCATGGGGAAGGAGAGGTTTGTTCTATAAAGGTAAAAAATAAAAAAATATAAATAAATCACCGGTAAGCAAAAAAGTTAATGTTCTGTTCAAAAAGTTAAATAAAGTTTAAATGTTCCGTTCAAATATTATTATAAAGTTAATAAATTTATTGTGTTGCGGCCTGTTTTTTTTTTTCTTTTTTCTTTTATTTACCTTCCAGGTGGACCAACCGATCGACTAGCTGCAGCACTAACTTGTGACAAAAAATAAAAACTTCCATGAACTCACTATGCCCATCACGAAATACCTTGGAGTGTCTTCTTTCCAAAATGGGGTCACTTGTGGGGTAGTTATACTGGCCTGGCATTTTAGGGGCCCTAATGTGTGGGAAGTAGTTTGAAATCAAAATGTGTAAAAAATGCCCTGTGAAATCTGAAAGGTGCTCTTTGGAATGTGGGCCCCTTTGCCCACCTAGGCTGCAAAAAAGTGTCACACATGTGGTATCGCCGTATTCAGGAGAAGTTGGGCAATGTGTTTTGGGGTGTCATTTTAAATATACCCATGCTGGGTGAGAGAAATATCTCGGCAAAAGACAACTTTTCCCATTTTTTTATACAAAGTTGGCATTTGACCGAGATATTTATCTCACCCAGCATGGGTATATGTAAAATGACACCCCAAAACACATTGCCCAACTTCTCCTGAGTATGGCAATACCACATGTGTGACACTTTTTTGCAGCCTAGGTGGGCAAAGGGGCCCACATTCCAAAGAGCACCTTTAGGATTTCACAGGGCATTTTTTACACATTTTGATTTCAAACTACTTCCCACACATTAGGGCCCCTAAAATGCCAGGGCAGTATAACTACCCCACAAGTGACCCCATTTTGGAAAGAAGACACTCCAAGGTATTTCGTGATGGGCATAGTGAGTTTATGGAAGTTTTTATTTTTTGTCACAAGTTAGTGGAATATGAGACTTTGTAAGGAAAAAAAACAAAACATCATTTTCCGCTAACGTGTGACAAAAAATAGAAAGTTCTATAAACTCACTTTGCCCATCAGCGAATACCTTAGGGTGTCTACTTTCCTAAATGGGGTTATTTGTGGTGTTTTTCTACTGTCTGGGCATTGTAGAACCTCAGGAAACATGACAGGTGCTCAGAAAGTCAGAGCTGCTTCAAAAAGCGGAAATTCACATTTTTGTACCATAGTTTGTAAACGCTATAACTTTTACCCAAACCATTTTTTTTTTTACCCAAACATTTTTTTTATCAAAGACATGTAGAACAATAAATTTTGAGCAAAATTTATATATAGATGTCGTTTTTTTAAAAAAAATTTACAACTGAAAGTGAAAAATGTCATTTTTTTGCCCAAATTTCGTTACATTTCGATTAATAACAAAAAAATTCAAAATGTCAGCAGCAATGAAATATCACCAAATGAAAGCTCTATTAGTGAGAAGAAAAGGAGGTAAAATTCATTTGGGTGGTAAGTTGCATGACCGAGTAATAAACGGTGAAAGTAGTGTAGTGCAGAAGTGTAAAAAGTGGTCTGGTCATTAAGGGTGTTTAAGCTAGGGGGGCTGAGGTGGTTAACTGAGATGATCACCAGGTCCCCAGTACTCATGCGGCCTTGCTTGGTAATTAAACTTCTGTTCAAAGGCTGTAAACAATCCTCCTGGAACAATCTCTCTTCCAAAAAGCAGGATCTAGATGAGGAACAATCCCTCCACTGCGTCCCCAAACACTGCAGGACACTCTAACACCAGGATGGAACCGGATTCTATCTCACACATCCAGTGCTTTCACCATCTCAGCTCTCACTTCCTGGTTCTTCTTTCAGCAACCAGCAGCATGAGTCATCCTCTACTTTGCATATTTAAATCCAGCAGTAACTTAACTGTAACAGAGAACCAGCGGCCTCCTGTGGCAAAAATGCAAGTTCAATTATGCATAGCATTATACATGAAGAGCTGTTCCACAATCTTACACAGTCATGAAGTGGGGAGGGTGGGAACAGCATGAGAAGTCCAGTGAGTGGCCCTATGACATAGTGCTGAGGTGGAAGCAGCATGAGGAAGCCACAGAGTGGCCCAATGACAGTGTGGAGGTGGTAGCAGCATGAGGAGGAGGCCACAGAGTGGCAGAATGACAGAGTATGGCAGTGGCAGCAGCATCAGGAGGAGGCCACAGAGTGGCAGAATGACAGAGTATGGAGGTGGTGGCAGCATTAGGGGGCCGCAGAGTGTCACAATTACAGAGTGTGGAGGTGGCAGCAGCATGAGCAGACCACAGAGTGGCACAATGACAAAGTCTGGAGGTGGCAGCAACATGAGAAGCCCGCAGAGTGCCACAATAACAAAGTCTGGAGGTGGCGGCAGCATTAGGGGGCCGCAGAGTGTCACAATTACAGAGTGTGGAGGTGGCAGCCGCATGAGCAGACCACAGAGTGGCACAATGACAGAGTCTGACAGAGTGGCAAAATGACAATCCTAAAGTTCAATTATGCATAGCATTATACAGGAATAGCTGTTCCACAATCTCACACAGTCATGAAGTGGGGACGGTGGGAACAGCATGAGAAGTCCAGTGAGTGGCCCTATGACATAGTGGTGAGGTGGAAGCAGCATGAGGAGGCCAAAGAGTGGCCCCATGACAGTGTGGAGGTGGTAGCAGCATGAGGAGGAGGCCACAGAGTGGCAGAATGACAGAGTATGGCGGTGGCGGCAGCATCAGGAGGAGCCCGCAAAGTGCCACAATAACAGAGTCTGGAGGTGGCGGCAGCATTTGGAGGTGGCAGAGTGGCACAATTACAGAGTGTGGAGGTGGCAGCAGCATGAGCAGACCACAGAGTGGCACAATGACAAAGTCTGGAGGTGGTGGCAGCATTTAGAGGCCACAGAGTGGCACAATGACAGAGTGTGGAGGTGGCAGCAGCATGAGTCATGAAGTGGGGACGGTGGGAACAGCATGAGAAGTCCAGTGAGTGGCCCTATGACATAGTGGTGAGGTGGAAGCAGCATGAGGAGGCCAAAGAGTGGCCCAATGACAGTGTGGAGGTGGTAGCAGCATGAGGAGGAGGCCACAGAGTGGCAGAATGACAGAGTATGGCGGTGGCGGCAGCATCAGGAGGAGCCCGCAAAGTGCCACAATAACAGAGTCTGGAGGTGGCGGCAGCATTTGGAGGTGGCAGAGTGGCACAATTACAGAGTGTGGAGGTGGCAGCAGCATGAGCAGACCACAGAGTGGCACAATGACAAAGTCTGGACGTGGTGGCAGCATTTAGAGGCCACAGAGTGGCACAATGACAGAGTGTGGAGGTGGCAGCAGCATGAGGTGGCAGCAGCATTAGGAGGCTGCAGAATGGCACAATGACAGAGTGTGGAGGTGGCAGAAGCATGAGGAGACCACAGAGTGGCACAATGACAGAGTCTGACAGAGTGGCAAAATGACAATCCTAAAGTTCAATTATGCATAGCATTATACAGGAAGAGCTGTTCCACAATCTCACACAGTCATGAAGTGGGAAGGGTGGGAACAGCATGAAAGTCCAGTGAGTGGCCCTATGACATAGTGGTGAGGTGGAAGCAGCATGAGGAGGCCACAAAGTTGCCCAATGACAGTGTGGAGGTGGTAGCAGCATGAGGAGGAGGCCACAAAGTGGCAGAATGACAGAGTATGGAGGTGGCGGCAGCATCAGGAGGAGGCCAAAGTGTGGCAGAATGAAAGAGTATGGAGGTGGTGGCAGCATTAGGAGGCCGCAGAGTGGCACAATTACAGAGTCTGGAGGTGGCAGCAGCATGAGAAGCCCGCAGAGTGCCACAATAACAGAGTCTGGAGGTGGCGGCAGCATTAGGAGGCCGCAGAGTGGCACAATTACAGAGTGTGGAGGTGGCAGCAGCATGAGCAGACCACAGAGTGGTACAATGACAAAGTCTGGAGGTGGCAGCAGCATGAGGAGCCCACAGAGTGCCACAATTACAGAGTGTGGAGGTGGCAGCAGCATGATGAGCCCGCAGAGTGCCACAATAACAGAGTCTGGAGGTGGTGGCAGCATTTGGAGGCCACAGAGTGGCACAATGACAGAGTGTGGAGGTGGCAGCAGCATGAGGAGACCACAGAGTGGCACAATGACAGAGTCTGACAGAGTGGCAAAATGACAATCCTAAAGTTCAATTATGCATAGCATTATACAGGAAGAGCTGTTCCACAATCTCACACAGTCATGAAGTGGGGAGGGTGGAAACAGCAAGAGGAGACCACAAAGTGGCCCAATGACAGTGTGGAGGTGGCAGCAGCATGAGGAGGAGGCCACAGAGTGGCAGAATGACAGTATGAAGGTGGTGGCAGCATTAGGAGGCCGCAGAGTGGCTCAATTACAGAGTGTGGAGGTGACAGCAGCATGAGCAGACCACAAAGTGGCACAATGACAAAGTCTGGAGGTGGCAGCAGCATGAGGAGACCACAGAGTGGCACAATGACAGAGTCTGGAGGTGGCAGCAGCATTAGGAGGCCGGAGAGTGGCACAATGACAGAGTGTGGAGGTGGCAGAAGCATGAGGAGACCACAGAGTGGCACAATGACAGAATCTGACAGAGTGGCAAAATGACAATCCTAAAGTTCAATTATGCATAGCATTATAGGAGGCCGCAGAGTGGCACAATGACATAGTGTGGAGGTGGCAGCAGCATGAGGAGACCAGAGAGTGGCACAATGACAGAGTCTGGAGGTGGCAGCAGCATTAGGAGGCCGCAGAGTAGCACAATTACATAGTGTGTAGGTGGCAGCAGCATGAGGAGCCCGCAGAGTGCCACAATAACAGGGTCTGGAGGTGGTGGCAGCATTTGGAGGCCACAGAGTGGCACAATGACAGAGTGTGGAGGTGGCAGCAGCATGAGGTGGCAGCAGCATTAGGAGGCTGCAGAATGGCACAATGACAGAGTCTGACAGAGTGGTAAAATGACAATCCTAAAGTTCAATTATGCATAGCATTATACAGGAACAGCTGCTCCACAATCTCACACAGTCATGAAGTGAGAAGGGTGGGAACAGCATGAAAGTCCAGTGAGTGGCCCTATGACATAGTGGTGAGGTGGAAGCAGCATGAGGAGGCCACAAAGTAGCCCAATGACAGTGTGGAGGTGGTAGCAGCATGAGGAGGAGGCCACAGAGTGGCAGAATGACAGAGTATGGAGGTGGCGGCAGCATCAGGAGGAGGCCAAAGTGTGGCAGAATGAAAGAGTATGGAGGTGGTGGCAGCATTAGGAGGCCGCAGAGTGGCACAATTACAGAGTCTGGAGGTGGCAGCAGCATGAGAAGCCCGCAGAGTGCCACAATAACAGAGTCTGGAGGTGGCGGCAGCATTAGGAGGCTGCAGAGTGGCACAATTACAGAGTATGGAGGTGGCAGCAGCATGAGCAGACCACAGAGTGGTACAATGACAAAGTCTGGAGGTGGCAGCAGCATGAGGAGCCCGCAGAGTGCCACAATAACAGAGTCTGGAGGTGGTGGCAGCATTAGGAGGCCACAGAGTGGCACAATTACAGAGTATGGAGGTGGCAGCAGCATGAGCAGACCACAGAGTGGCACAATGACAAAGTCTAGAGGTGGCAGCAGCATGAGGAGCCCGCAGAGTGCCACAATAACAAAGTCTGGAAGTGGCGGCAGCATTTGGAGGCCGCAGAGTGGCACAATTACAGAGAGTGGTGGTGGCAGCAGCATGAGGAGACCACAGAGTGGCACAATGACAGAGTCTGGAGGTGGCAGCAGCATTAGGAGGCCGCAGAGTGGCACAATTACAGAGTGTGGAGGTGGCAGCAGCATGAGGAGCCCGCAGAGTGCCACAATAACAGAGTCTGGAGGTGGCGGCAGCATTAGGAGGCCGCAGAGTGGCACAATTACAGAGTGTGGAGGTGCAGCAGCATAAGCAGTCCACAGAGTGGCACAATGACAGAGTCTGGCGGTGGCAGTAGCATGAGGAGGCCACAGAGTGGCACAATGACAGAGTCTGGAGGAGGTAGCAGCATTAGGAGACCGCAGAGTGGCTTAATTACAGAGAGTGTAGGTGGCGGCAGCATCAGGAGGAACCCGCAGAGTGCCACAATAACAGAGTCTTGAGGTGGCGGCAGCATTAGGAGGCCGCAGAGTGGCACAATTACAGAGTGTGGAGGTGCAGCAGCATAAGCAGTCCACAGAGTGGCACAATGACAGAGTCTGGCGGTGGCAGTAGCATGAGGAGGCCACAGAGTGGCACAATGACAGAGTCTGGAGGAGGTAGCAGCATTAGGAGGCCACAGAGTGGCTTAATTACAGAGTGTGGATGTGGCGGCAGCATCAGGAGGAGGCCACAGAGTTGCACAATGACAGTGTCTGGAGGTGGCGGCAGCATTAGTAGGCCGCAGAGTGGCACAATTACAGGGTGTGGAGGTGGCAGCAGCACGAGCAGACCTCAAAGTGGCACAATGACAGAGTATGGGGGTGGTAGCAGCATGAGGAGGCCACAGAGTGGCAAGGTGACATAGTGTGAAGGTGGCAGCAGCATGAGGAGGCCACACAGTGGCAAGGTGAGAGTGTGGAGGTGGAAGCAGCATGAGTAGGCCACAGAGTGGCAAGATTACATAGTGTGGAGGTGGCAGCAGCATGAGGAGGCCACATAGTGTGGAGGTGGCAGCAGCATGAGTAGGCCACAGAGTGGCAAGGTGACATAGTGTGGAGGTGGCAGCTGCATCAGGAGGCCACAGAGTGGCAAGGTGACATAGTGTGGAGATGGCAGAAGCATCAGGAGGCCACAGTGTGGCAAGGTGACATAGTGTGGAGGTGGCAGCAGCATCAGGAGGACACAGAGTGGCAAGATGACATAGTGTGGAGGTGGCAGCAGCATGAGTAGGCCACAGAGTGGCACAATTACAGAGTGTGGAGGTGGCAGCAGAACAAGCAGACCACAGAGTGGCACAACGACAGAGTCTGGAGGTGGCAGCAGCATGAGGAGGCCACAGAGTGGCAAGGTGACATAGTGTGGAGGTGGCAGCAACATCAGGAGGCC
Organism: Bufo bufo; assembly: GCF_905171765.1. Taxonomy (NCBI): domain Eukaryota; kingdom Metazoa; phylum Chordata; class Amphibia; order Anura; family Bufonidae; genus Bufo; species Bufo bufo. The sequence goes on from NC_053392.1 coordinate 57,047,970, forward strand.
ACAGAGTGGCAAGGTTACATAGTGTGGAGGTGGCAGCAGCATCAGGAGGCCACAGAGTGGCAAGGTGATATAGTGTGGAGGTAGCAGCAGCATGAGGAGGCCACAGAGTGGCAAGGTGACATAGTGTGGAGGTGGGTAGCAATACCAGTACCCTCTGAAGATGGTGGGTGAAAGAAGGATCACTTGGCATCAGATGTGTGGCATCAGGTGGGTGGCAGCATCAGAATAGTAGCTGAGTCATGTAGCCAGAAGAAACCGGTCTTTTTTGTCAAAGTGTTGGTGTGGCACCATGGATGATCTAGTCTAATGCATCAGGAATTGGTGGGTGGAAATCCTGGCTGATTAACGCCTGATTCATCTTGACAAAGGTCAGTCTCTCCACATTTTGAGTGGATAGGCGAGTTCTTCTTGGGGTAACTATGGCCCACGCCACACTAAACACCCACTGTGATGCCAAACTACTGGCCGGGCAAGACAGCTTTTCCAGGGCAAACTCGGCTATGTGCGGCCACAAATCCAGTTTGGCTGCCCACTAGTCCAGCGGATCTCCAATGACGGCTGGCAGGGTGCACTCCAAGTATGCCACCACCTGCTGGCTTAGGTTCTGCTCCAGGTCTAGATGCTGCTGCTGCCCGCCTAGTTTCTTCACTAGGCGGGTGAAGAAAGCTGCTCATCAGCGACTCTAGACTCAGGCTGCTGCTGATGGAGCTGGTACTGCTCCTGCCACTCCACCCCTCCCCAGCAGCCATGGCTATGGAACGTGAGTGCAGGGGGCACCCCGGTCAGCCTTGCGAGAGGATGGACAATGGCGCAGATAGGCAGCCGCCAACTGACTACATAGGATGTCTCTATAGTAGTTCAGTTTGTCCTCCCTCTCAGTGGGTGTAAAAAAGGCCCCCATTTTGGACCGGTAGCAAGGGTCCAACAAGGTGGAGAACCAGAAGTCATCCCGCTGCCGAATGGTGACAATTCGGCTGTCACTACCCAAGCAAGTGAGCATGCAGCGAACCATTTGCGCAAGTGACTCGGAGAGACTCCCTGCCTCCATCTCCACTGTATACGGCCACGGTGTGTCTGGGTCCTCTGCCTCGTTTTCCTCATCGCCCTATAGCATCTCTGGCTGCTCCTGCTCCTCCACTCCTATCCCCTGTGTAGAAAAACCACCCATTTCGCTACACATTGCTTGTGCTCCAATGTCCTCCTCCTCCTCCAGTTCAGCCCCCACAGGGCTCATGTGGCCGTGAGATCTAGGCGCCATATCTCCAGTCCCCTGACCAGCCAGATTTACCAGCGTCTGTTCCAGGACATGAAGCAGGGGAATGACGTAGTTCATCCAGTAGTCCTGGCGACTGACAAATAACGTGGCCTCCTCAAAGGGCCTGAGCAAACAGCAGGTGTCACGCATGAGATGCCACTGGCTGACATCGAAGTGACACAGGGGAGTACTCCTGTCGGCTTGGATCATCAGGAAATCGTTTATGGCCTTTCTTTGTTCGTACAGTCAGTCCAACATATGGAGGGTGGAATTCCAACGGGTGGAAACGTTGCATATCAGCCTATGTTGGGGGATGCCATTCTGCCGCTGCAGCTCAAGGAGGATGTGCTTTGCGGTGTATGAATGGCTGAAGTGCATGCAAAGTTTCTTGGCCATTTGTAGGATGTCTTGCAAATGGGTGGAAGACTTCAGGAACCGCTTGACAACCAGATTGAACAAGTGTACCATGCAGGGTGGGATGGTTCAGCCCTCCTTAACGCAGCGCCGACACAATGTGTAACACCCCAGTGTTGTGTTACTACACTCCTCCACCCCGTTACTATCTTCTAAGCACCTTTTAAAATGTCATCTAATGTAATTTACATTATGTCCTCTAAAACTATGTTAAATGCAATTGTTCATGCAATTATCCTGGTTTACCAGCAGGTGGCAGCAACTCATTGGCAGGTACAGTTTAGTGTATCTAAACTGGAATGGTTTATTCCAGCTTAGCTCTCCCACTGTGGAGAGGTGGGCTGGACCCACATCCTGCAGTATGGGTGGAGAAGGAAGTTAGTGTGAGTAACAGCCACCCCTGCTAGGGGAAGGCTGTGTGATAGTGTCCAGTAAAACCCCTTCTTAGGGAAGACAGCAAGGACATAGTCTTGGCTGAGGCATGTCCATATATATCCCAGCTAGAGCACCTTCAGCTCTGCTGGATGAAGAGAGCAGAAACTACAGACAAACTCCAGAGTTCCAGGAAGAAAGCATCCCCTGAGAATCTATCTGTGGGATAAGTCCAGAGTCCTAGGAGAAGCCTATTCCACCTCAGCTAGTCTGTCCTCACACAGCAGAAGTTACAGATAAGTGCACAAGCTAATCCTGCCACAGTTACAGAGCTATCAGACCTTTATCTTGCAAGCTCCACATTTAAAGCAGAAGTACTCATTCCTGCCAATCATTGCTAAAACCTGCTGGGACCAAGAGACCAAAGCTGTATACTGTTTGGATGCAAGTTATTTCAAGTAAAGCTACGTTTGAACTTCATCTAAAGGTCTGGACATCATTTATTCTGCAAAGTTCCTCTATTACTCCTACTATCACTACACTCAAATTTATTGCAAGTGAGCCAGGAGCCAGGAGTCCGGCCGTACCCAGGTAGGAGACACCGTGACACAACTACCACGAAACTACAGAGACATTATAGGCCATTACACCACTCTAGCATTACTAATCCGGGACATGCGTTATAACACCTTGGAAGGGCCCTGGGATAGTACCCTGCGCACGCTGCAATTGCCGTCATGACAAATACAGAATATTATCCTCCCGTACCTGTTCTTCCCGTTGTCGGTCATCATGTTTCCAATTTTCAGTTGTCGCAGAGAAAGACAGGATTTCTTGGTGAAGGACACAGAGCAGTTCCTTCCCTGTGTAACTCCGTTCGTCCAGGCAAGCGAGGTGCAGAACAGTGTGACACTGCCACTCCCTGCACATGTGGTATGCTGGAGGGCCACTCTGAATTGTCCCTGCAGTGGAGGATGAGGAGGCAGAGGCAGGACCAATTGCGTGAGGGCATGGAGGCAGAAGCTGCGTCACTTGGCCAAGTTGCTGGTGTGGCTGTGCAGGAACCACATTCACCCAGTGGGCCGTAAAAGACATGTATTGTCCCTGACCGTAGTTACAGCTCCACACGTCAGCGCTGCCGTGCACTTTGGCAGACACCGACAGGCTCAAGGACTGGCCCACCTTCTGTTCTACATAGGTGTGCAGGGCTGGTACTGCCTTTTTGGCAAAGCAATGACAGCTTGGGACTCTCCACCTCGGCACAAGCCATCAGTTCTCTGAACGGTGCAGAGTCGACCACTTGAAAAGGGAGGGACTGCAGCACCAGCAACTTGGACAGGAGCACATTCAGCTTCTGCGCCGTTGGATGAGTGCAATTATATTGTTGTCTCTTGGCAATCACTTCGGTGATCAATTGCTGACGGAATGACTAACGAGGAGTAGGAGGAGCAGGAGCATCAGGACCAGCAGATGATGGGAAGGACAGACAGCTCCCTTCGGCTGAGGTGGTGGAGCCTTGACTGCCTGAAGCTGGGTGCGTGCCACTGGGTGATGCAGCGGTTGATGCGCAGGCTGGACCACCACATCAGAGCCACGGTTCTCTCGGGCCTCTTTATGGCGACGCTGCATATGTTGACGCAGGGCCGTAGTGCCAACATTGCTTCACCTTCTGCCCACAGATTCTACATATGGCCATGTTCACCTCCTCCGGCGGCTTTATAAATAAAACTGCCAGGCCGCCGAGTAGGTGATGTTACCCCCAACACTACGCACTGAATAATTGCTACCGCCACTGCCTCCGTGAACCCTTGCACCGCTACTTCCCGGGCAGGTAGGCTTCTGCGAAGTGGGTGGTCTACCCCGGACACGTTTGGCCACCGACCTCCCACTGCTGTCACCCTGCTGACTCCCGGCCACGCTAGCGACTTGCTGGCTCCGCTGCCTCACGGGTAAGCAGCCACCCTCTTCTCCCGATGATGATGAAGCCCCTTCGTCACCCGACTCCCAAGTGCGATCAGCTACATCATCATCGAGTACTGTCTGCACGTCACTGATGTCCTCCTCAACGTCTCTTAGGAGCCTGACCGCTCACAACACCTGCTCCCACGCCACTCTCCCCATCAATACTTGCCCACCCAGTGGAGGAAGTGGCGCAGGTCTCCTCCAGATCTTGGCTGGGCAATAGGTGCTGACTGTCCTCTAGTAGCTCGTTCTCACTGTATAGTGGAGCTGAGCCCACAGCATACAATACTTCTCTGGCTGAGGGAGCAGAAAAGGACAGAGGCAGGTTGAGGACAGGTAAGTGCACAGGGCTTGCTCCCGGGCCATGCCAACTAAGGGTTGTGTTTGACAAACCTACCGACTGTTGGCTGGGGGTGTCTGATGTCACTTGGGATGAAGTTGAGTCAACCATTCAAGGTTGCTGGTCAAGACACGATAGCTAGCTGACACTGGGAGTTCAGGCCTCTCAAAGTGACTCCTGATGTCACGCCCCCTTACTCTGCTGCATCCTCTGCCTGCGCCAGAAACATTTAGGCCTCTGTCACTCCCCTGTGCAGGGCCTGGCACTTCTCTGTCTGACATACTGTTAGATCAAATAAATAAATGAATAGGAAATTTGAAGGGAACCTGTCATCAACGTTCTGCTGATCTCACTGAGGACAGCATAAATTAATGACAGAAATGCTGATGTCAGCGGTGTGTCACTCATGAACTAAAAGTAAGTGGCTGCCGAGAACCAGCATCATAATCATTGCAGCCCAGGCCTTGAAAAGAGTCAAATCTACCTGAGAAGAGTCCTGGTTATTATAATCTCCTGCTCTTCTGTCCATCAGCTGATGATTGGCAGTTCTCTCCTAGAGAGAAAGGGAGAAAACTAGGTAGAAGACTGTCAATCATCAGCAGGTGGGCAGGAGAGCAGGAATTCATGAATAACCAGGACTCTTCTCAGGTGGCCGGGACTCTTTTCCAGGCCCAGTCTGCAATGATTGTGATGTTGGTTCTCGGCAGCCACTTACTTTTAACTTATAAATGACAGACCGCTGAAATCAACTCACCTGTCTCTACTTTATGCTGCCGTTAGTATGGCAGCATAAAGTTGATGAGAGGTTCCCTTTAAACACCCCAACAAAACTCTGTAACTTTTTCACTTCAACACACAACGGCTAATAAGCTCTTTTTTTCCCCACTAATACAAGCCAAAAAGGGGCTGTAATTTTCTCACTTCACCACACAACGGAAAACACTTTTTTTGTGCCAGTAACACAAGCCAAAAAGGGCTTTAGGACATATAATTGCAGCTAGTGACACCATGTAGGAACCTGTAGTAACAGTTCCGGCCTCCGGTCAGCAGAGGGCGCTGTGCAGACTATAGTCTCCCCATTGGACGCTCTGCTCGCTCGGGCTCAGAGAGTCACCGCTACCCACAACAAGCGGCCGTGGTGTGTCCCCGGTGCGGACAGGTTACCGGACGTTATTCCCTGTGTCGGAGCCCGCACACCGCAGCCATGCCGCGTATCATGATAAAGGGAGGCGTGTGGAGGAACACCGAGGTGAGGGGAGCGGGCTGCGCCCGGGAGGCCTCCATGCTGCGGCCTGTGGGGTCTCTGCAGCGGGCGGTAGATGTGCAGAATGCTGGGACTAGTAGTGCTTCCTCTGCAGTCAGTGCATGCTGGGGCTTGTAGTTCTTACACTGCAGCCTAGCATGTTGTTTTAGAGCACACTGGGGGTTATACTTTTTACACTGCCGCATAGCATGCATGCTGGGGCTTGTAGTTCTTACACTGCAGCTTGGCAGATAGTGTAAGAGCATGCTGGGACTTGTAGTTCCTGGCCACTACATCTAGGACCTGTCATGTCTGCGTTCCCCCTGAAAAGACCATCCTTCTCTCAGGCTCTGTTCACATCCAGCGCTGGGATACGCCGGGCAGATCCCACTGACTGTTATGGGTGCCCTCAGGTTTCCAGTATGGATACCGCCATTCTGCCGCACAAAACGTGTCGGGAGAGGTGAGAGCCGTTCACAGGAGGCCGGGCCCTCGTCCTGGGGACCCCAGATGTATTTCACATATTCAGCGTTGTGAATTTATTACGACTTGTATCTCTTCTGTCATTCTTAGGCCGCATGCACACGCCCGTGGTGTGTTTTGCGGATGCGTAAAACACGGATGACGTCTGTGCGCGAGACAAGAATAGGACATGTTATATTTTTTTTTAGCGGGGCCAAGGAACGGAGCAACGGATGCGGAGAGCACGCGGAGTGCTGTCCGCATCCTTTGCGGCCCCATTGAAGTGAATGGGTCCGCATCCGAGCCGCCAAAACAACGGCTGTGTGCATGAGGCCTTGGGCCCTCTGCACACGAACGTGTGCTTCCCCTTGACGTATTGCGGGTCCGCAATACACGGGTGCCGTTCCGTGGGCATTCCGCATCACGGATGCGGACCCATTCACTTGAATGGGTCCGCAGATGCGGAATGGTGCGGAACTGAACCCTACGGAATCACTACGGAGCGCTTCCGTGGGGTTTCGTCCCGTGCTTCTGTTCCGCAAAGAGCTAGAACATGTCCTATGTTTTTGCGGAACGGCAGGATCGCGGACCCATTCAAGTGAATGGGTCCGCGATCTGCGGCTGACCCACGGACTGTGTTGGTGCATTGCGGCCCGCAGCACGACCTCGGGGTGCACACGTTCGTGTGCAGGGGACCTAAGAAGTTTGCAGGAATAAGATGCGTCAAGTCCATGTGGCAGAACGTTCCTCCGTTTAGTTTTTCCATATGGCATATACAGTAATTACATAGACATAATTGGGCCGGGCGTAACATTTTCAATAGATGGTTCCACAAAAACGGAACAGATACAGAAGACATACGGATGCATTTCCGTACATGTTCTGTTATTTTTTTTTTTTTTGTGGACCCATTGACTTGAATGGAGCCACGGAATGTGATTTGCGGGCAATAATAGGACATGTTCTACCTTTCAACGGAACGGAAATACGGAAACTGTACATTCCGTAACTTTTTTTTTTTTTTGCAGAACCATTTTTTTTATGGAACGCAAAAAACGGCCCATAAACGGGGGAAAAAAACGGTCATGTGAAAGAGGCCAAATACAGATGTCGGCGTTTTTTGTGGACCCATTGACTTTTCATGGTCAGAGATCCTCTCTTTGCAGACTAGACTAGGACACGCGGAAAGCACTCAGGGGTCTTCCATGTGCTTTCCGCATCTGCATGTCCGTGCCGCAAAAGACAATGGGGGTCATTTATCAAACTGGTGTGGGCAAGGGCAGCAGCCTCTTCCTCGGCCTGTGATGCCTCATTTATCGGTGACAGGGCCTTTGGGAAGCTCAGTCCCCTTCACGTAAATGTGATTTAGTCTACTTTCACACTGGCGTTTTGGTTTCCGTTAGTGAGATCCGTTTTGCCCTAATGCATTCTGAATGGAAAAGGATCCGCTCAGAATGCATCAGTTTGTCTCCGTTCCGTCTCCATTCCGCTTTGGAGGCGGACACTAAAACACTGCCTGCAGCGTTGGTGTCCGTCTGATTAAACTGAGCCAAACGGATCCGTTCTGACACACAATGTAGGTCAATGGGGACGGATCCGTCTTGGCTATGTTAAAGATGATACAAACGGATCCGTTCTGAACGGAGGCAGACGGCTGTATTATCTGAACGGATCCGCACAAAATGCAAGTGTGAAAGTAGCCTTAAAGAGGACCTTTCATCAGAATCAAGTATGTAAACTGAATATACATACATGGAGAGCGGCGCCCAGGGACCCCCCTGCACTTACTATTATCCCCGGGCGCCGCTCCGTTCGCCCGGTATAGCCTCCGGTAAAGTCATAGTTAGGCTCCACCCATTTGAGCCTGCCGGCGTCTCCTTCTCCTATGCTGTAGCGCTGGCCAATCGCAGCGCTCAGCTCTTAGCCATGCTATGAGCTGAGCGCTGCGATTGGCCAGCGCTACAACCTAGGAGAAAGAGACGCCGGCAGGCTCAAATGGGTGGAGCCTAACTATGACTTTACCGGAGCCTATAACCGGAGAACGGAGCGGCGCCCGGGGATAATAGTAAGTGCAGGGGGGTCCCTGGGCGCCGCTCTCCATGTATGTATATTCAGTTTACATACTTGATTCTGATGAAAGGTCCTCTTTAACGGCAATACCAAGGGCATCAATGCATAATTCCTGGAAAACCGGATGTGGTAGAGAGGGCGGCCCCGTAGAGCCTCTGAGGATCTCGCCCCCGTGGGCCCAGCCTGTCCTTGTATTCTGTGGTCTCCTGTTCTTGTGATGCTACAGTTGTCCTTTAAGGGGCGCTGCAGGGGAAATGTATTGGCAGTGTCCTTATGTGACCCTAGGGGGGCTCAGTCACTGGGCTGACCTCATGTGGCGGTGTTTTCTGTGCTGAGGTCTCATTTTATCTATTTCTTTAATAGGATGAAATCCTCAAGGCGGCGGTTATGAAATATGGCAAAAACCAGTGGTCTCGTATTGCCTCTCTTCTGCACAGGAAGTCCGCCAAGCAGTGCAAGGCCCGATGGTAAGTATTTCTAGTGTCCAGCGTTGTAAGAGCATTGTCACTATGGCTCAACGAAAAGAAAATGTCCGCCTGTTCACCATCTCCGGATATACAGCAGTGTGCAGGGGGCCGGAGTAAGGTAAGAGAGGTATATACAGATTCCAGCACCACACTTAGGCCCCTTTCACACGGGCGAGTATTCCGCGCGGATGAGATGCGTGAGTTGAACGCATTGCACCCGCACTGAATACCGACCCATTCATTTCTATGGTGCTGTGCACTCGAGCGGTGATTTTCACGCATCACTTGTGCGTTGCGTGAAAATCGCAGCATGTTCTATATTCAGCGTTTTTCACGCAACGCGGGCCCCATAGAAGTGAATGGGGTTGCGTGAAAATCGCAAGCATCCGCAAGTGGTGCGATTTTCACGCACGGTTGCTAGGTGACGATCGGGATGGAGACCCGATCATTATTACTTCCCCTTTTATAACATGGTTATAAGGGAAAATAATAGCATTCTGAATACAGAATGCATAGTAAAATAGGGCTGGAGGGGAAAATATATATTTTTTTAACTCTCCTTAATCCACTTGTTCGCACAGCCGGCATCTCTTTTGTCTTTAACTGTGAGCAATTGGACCTTTGATGACGTCACTACGTTCATCACATGATCCATCACCATGGTGATGGATCATGTGATGAACGCAGTGACATCATCAAAGGTCCTATTGCTCACAGTTAAAGACAGAAGAGATGCCGGCTGCGCGAACAAGTGGATTAAGGTGAGTTAAATTATTATTATTTTTAACCCCTCCAGCCCTATTGTACTATGCATTCTGTATTCAGAATGCTATTATTTTCCCTTATAACCATGTTATAAGGGAAAATAATACAATCTACAGAACACCGATCCCAAGCCTGAACTTCTGTGAAGAAGTTCGGGTTTGGGTACCAAACATGCGCCATTTTTATCACGCGAGTGCAAAACGCATTACATGTTCCCCCAACGCACCCGCACCTTTTCCCGCGACGCTCGTGTGAAACCAGCCTTACTGGATCCAACATTAAAGGGGATTTCCAGAATCTGAGCTGAACCCCCACATGCCCATATTTTCACCCAGACAGCCTCTTGCCCTGAGCTGGATTGCACAGAGCAAGGGCTTGTTTGTTTACCTCCGCACACTGCCAAGTGGAGACTTCCGCCCAGCAGTGTGTTCAGTGACGTCACCGGCTCTGATGGGCCGGCTTAAGCTCTACCCTAGCTGTTTTATAGGCTAAAGCAACACTAAAGCCCGCCCATCACTGCCGGTGACGTCACTGCACCTGGCAGCCCTTAGGAGAGCCCGGTACGTCACCGGAACTCTTTAAAATGCCTTTTTTCCTGTACGATTCAGCGCAGGGCAAAGGAGAGCATCAAAGCATGAAATGCTCCAATGCTCATAACAGCGGGCTGTCTGGGTGAAAATTTGGGTATGTGTGGGTTCAGCTCTGATCCCAGACAACCCCTTTAAAATCTGATATTGAGCTCATATGTTTGAGTTTACAGGTTTCAGTGGATGGTCTTAAAGGGGTTGTGTCACTTCAGTAAGTGGCCTTCATCATGTAGAGGAAGTTAATACAAGGCACTTACTCATGTATTGTGATTGTCCATATTGCTTCCTTTGCTGGCTGGATTCATGGCTTGTACTTGTTCAGATTAGGTTATAACTAAGACTTTATGCTGAAACGCGTGAACCCTGACCTATCTGCTCTGTATCTGAGATTTTAATGCTGGATCCAAAAGTAAGAAAAGTTTTAACAGGACAATGTGCGGTGCTGGACTCTATATATACATTGTTCCTCCTGCTCCTTCCACTGAAGCCACGTATCCATCCGACATGGCATCAGAAAGCTGCCAGCAGGGAAGATATCCTGACTGCTTCTCTCTCCCTTTGGATAATAGGTACGAATGGCTGGACCCCAGTATTAAGAAGACAGAATGGTCACGTGAGGAGGAAGAGAAGCTGCTGCATTTGGCCAAGCTAATGCCCACGCAGTGGAGAACAATAGCCCCCATCATTGGCAGGACTGCCGCCCAGTGTCTGGAGCACTATGAGTACCTACTGTAAGTAACAGGGAGTGCACAGGAAGCCTGCAGCCTATGGGGAACTAGTAGGGAATTCTAGTCATTAACGCCTAGTTCACACGAACGTATGGCTTTTATAGTTTTTTGCGGTCCTTTTTTGAGTTCCGTTGTGTTTCCCCGTTCCGTTTTTCCATATGGCATATACAGTATACAGTAATTACATAGAAAAAATTTGGGCTGGGCATAACATTTTCAATAGATGGTTCCGCAAAAACGGATTCATTTCCATATGTGTTCTGTTTTTTTTTGCGGACCTATTGACTTGAATGAAGCCACGGAACGTGATTTGCGGGCAATAATAGGACATGTTCTATCTCTCAACGGAACGGAAATACGGAAACTGAATGCTTACGGAACACATTCCGTTTTTAAAGGGAACCTGTCACTGGGATTTTGTGTATAGAGCTGAGGACGTGGGCTGCTAGATGGCCGCTAGCACATCCGCAATACCCAGTCCCCATAGCTCTGTGTGCTTTTATTGTGTAAAAAAAACGATTTGATACATATGCAAATTAACCTGAGATGAGTCCTGTATGTGAGAGGAGTCAGGGACAGGACTCATCTCAGGTTAATTTGCATATGTATCAAATCGTTTTTTTTTACACACTAAAAGCACACAGAGCTATGGGGACTGGGTATTGCGGATGTGCTAGCGACCATCTAGCAACCCATGTCCTCAGCTCTATACACAAAATCCCAGTGACAGGTTCCCTTTAATGCAGAACCATTGAAATGAATAGTTCCGTATACGGAACACAAAAAAACGGCCCGTACACGCGCAAAAAAAACGATCTTGTGAACTAGGCCTAAGACTTGTACTAGTGCAAGTGAAATGTGCAGATTGCCCTCGGCAGCCAATTGGAGTCTGTGGGATATCCTGTTTAAATGGTTGTTGTGGCTCACAGCCTCCCCCTCTGCAATGGACTGGTATTAATAAATGGACGCGGTGGTCATACTGCAAGAGCAGAAGGGGGAGATGAGGCACCCCCGGGCCGTTGGAAGGTAAGAGGGTGCCCCAGGATCCTAGAAGGGGGGGAGACGCCCCTCAGCCATAGTTGGAAGGAGCACTATACACAAACCTAAGCCTACATTGATAATGGCCAGATGCCAAGGAGAAGGAATTAGAAATATTCAGTGTAACTCTCCTTTATCGAGACTAGCGTTTCTAACGCCAACGTGCGACGGTATAAGATGTACCAATTAATAATCTTGGCTGGTCTAAGAGTTATGATAACAGAGGTTGATATTAAAGTGGCACGCTGCACAATGTTATGACCGACTAGAGGTGCAATGCTGAGAGTAGTGGTTTCCCGGAGCCACGGGTTTGGAGACTGATGTGTATGGAAGCAGCCTGGTTGGAGTCTAAACCTTCTTGCCCAGTTTTAAAGAAGCACCAGGCATTTGGAGCTGCTTTTCCACCATTGAACTAACGTGAATGTGTGGCAAAAACCATATTGTCTTGTTTATGGCGCAGCCTGCGATCATAACTTCACAAACCGTCTATTGTACGCTGGGGGTTCACATCTCTTGCTGCCTCTGGTATGTGGGACATTGAGCTTGGTTATATTTAGTGTCTTGAGGAGAATCTTCAGGTTATTGATTCTATGGTTCTTTCCCCCCTTAGAGATAAAGCGGCTCAGAGAGACAATGAGGAGGAGGCAGCTGATGACCCTCGGAAGCTTAAACCTGGAGAAATCGACCCAAATCCCGAGACCAAACCTGCCAGGCCTGACCCCGTGGATATGGATGAAGGTACAGTATATAAGCTAGCCTCTTATTTTTATTTTTTTGCACTTTCTGCCTCTAAACTAAGTGCATGCAATGTGTCTTACTTGCAGATGAGCTTGAGATGTTATCTGAGGCCAGAGCTCGTCTTGCTAACACCCAGGGTAAAAAGGCCAAGAGGAAAGCGAGAGAGAAGCAGCTAGAAGAAGCCAGGTGTGTGGAGCACGTAGGGCTGTGTAACTGTCGCCGACATCATGCAGTATGACACCCCTACGCCGTGTCAGACATCCCTCATGTAGCTGACCAGGACCATGGGCTGTAATCTCACAGTGTGCGCTGCATACCCCGAGCCAAACCTTTTAGGCCTCCTTCACACATAAATTAGCTTTTTACCAATAGTGTGTTTTAGTGCAACCTTTTTTGGATTTTTAAACAGGAAAACGCAATGTAAAAATGCTATAAAAGATGCAGCACCTTCATTGACACGTGCGTTTTTTTCTTTCTTTTAACTGTGCTAAAAAGTATTGTATGTGAAACACCAGCAAATGAGCAAAAAAAAAAAACTACAATAGCCAAAGTATGCTGAGATTTAAAAAAAAAAGGGAGGTGGAGGTTTTTTTCTCTAGAAAAACGCTGCCAAAAATGTATGAAAAAAAACAACAAAAAAAACATTTTGTGGGGAAACTCCCTTACCTCCTAGGCCTCTTTCACACGGGCGTCATGGTTTTGGGCTGGATAAGATGCGGGTGCCTCGCGGGAAAATGTGCGTTTTTTTTGTTTTTTTCAGTGAGTTTTTCACGTGCGTGAGAAAAATCGTCATGTTTGGTACCCGGACTTCTTTACAGAAGATCGGGGTTGTGTAGATTGTATTATTTTCCCTTATAACATGGTTTTAAGGGAAAATAATAGCATTCTGAATACAGAATGCATAGTACAATAGCGCTGGAGGGGTTAAAAAAATGATTTAACTCGCCTTAATCCACTTGTTCGCACAGCCCGGCTTCTCTTCTTTCTTCAGGACCTGGGTAAAGGACCTTTGATTACATCACTGCGCTTATCACATAGTCCATCACATGATCCATCAACATGGTGATGGATCATGTGACGGACCATGTGATGAGCGCAGTGACGTCACCACAGGTCATTTTCCTCCTGCACAGCAAAGATGAAGACAAAAGAGAAGCCGGGCTGCGCGAACAAGTGGATTAAGGTGAGTTAAATAATTTTAGAATTTTTTTTTTTTAACCCCTCCAGCGATGTTTTACTATGCATTCTGTATTAAGAATGCTATTATTTTCCCTTATAACCATGTTATAAGGGAAAATAATAATGATCGGGTCTCCATCCCAATAGTCTCCTAGCAACCGTGCGTGAAAATTTGCACCGCATCCGCACTTGCTTGCGGATGCTTGCGATTTTCACGCAGCCCCATTCACTTCTATGGGGCCTGCATTGCGTCAAAAACGCACAAAGTAGAGCATGCTGCAATTTTCACGCAACGCACAAGTGATGCGTGAAAATCACTGCTCATGTGAACAGCCCCATAGAAATGGGTCCGGATTCAGTGCAGGTGCAATGTGTTCACCTCACGCATTGCACCCGCGTGGAGATCTCGTCTGTGTGAAAGAGGCCTTAGGGACATATGACGTACCGGTACGTCATGATGTCCCGGTACTTAAAGAGGACCTTTCACCGATTATTACACTATGAACTAACTATACAGACATGTAGATCGGCGCCCGGGGATCTCACTGCACTTACTATTATCCCCGGGCGCCGCTCCGTTCTCCCACTATGCCCTCCGGTACCTTTGCTCACTAAGTTATAGTAGGCGGAGATTCCAGTCACTAAGTTATGGTAGGCGGAGTCTGCCCTTGTTCTGCTCTAGCGCTGGCCAATCGCAGCGCAGAGCTCACAGCCTGGGAGGTTATTTTCTCCCAGGCTGTGAGCTCTGCAATGCGATTGGCCAGCGCTACAGAAGAACAAGGGCAGACTCCGCCTACCATAACTTAGTGAACGGAGATACCGGAGGACATAGCAGGAGAACGGAGCGGCGCCCAGGGATAATAGTAAGTGCAGTGAGATCCCCGGGCGCCGCTCTACATGTCTGTATAGTTAGTTCATAGTGTAATAGTCGGTGAAAGGTCCTCTTTAAGGACACATGACGTACCGATTAGTTCAGACCTGCGGTTTGCGGCTTTTCCGGGTGGTTCGGGGGTGAGTGCAGTGGCTATCGGGTCCCCGTGCTGCTGTAACAGGGACCCGATGGCATGGAAGGCAGCGCGATGCCTTCCTTAGGCATCGGCGCTGCCTTCCTGTGAAGAGCCTGTGAGATCCAGCCTCATGCTGCTAAATAAACCATTTTTTTTGTCACCTTACATCACTAAAAGTACAACAGCAAGCGATCAAAAAGGCGTATGCCCACTAAAATAGTACCAATCTAACCGTCACCTCATCCCGCAAAAAATGAGCCCCTACCTAAGACTATCGCCCAAAAAATAAAAAAAACTATGGCTCAGAATATGGAGACACTAAAACATAATTTTTTTGTTTTAAATAAGCTGTTATTGTGTAAAACTAAATAAAGTAAATTAAAAAAAGTATACATATTAGGTATCGCCGCGTCCGTAATAACCTGCTCTATAAAAAATATCACATGACCTAACCCCTCAAGTGAATGCCATAAAAAAATAAAAATAAAATGGTGTAAAAAAAAAGCCATTTTTTGTCACCAGTCATCTCACCCCGAAAAAAATTAGCCCCTACACAAGACAGTCGCCCAAAAAATAAATAAAACTATGGCTTTCAGAATGCGGAGACACTAAAGAATCATTAAAAAAAAAATATTACATTTTATGTAAAACTGAAACAAACAACCAAAAAAAGTATACATATTTGGTATTGTCGCGTCCGTGACAACCTGCTCTATAAAAATATCACATGATCTAACCTGTCAGATGAATGTTGTAAATAACAAAAAATAAAAACGGTGCCAAAACAGCTATTTCTTGTTACCTTGCCTCACAAAAAGTGTAATATAGAGCAACCAAAAATCATATGTACCCTAAACTAGTACCAACAAAACTGCCACCCTATCCCGTAGTTTCTAAAATGGGGTCACTTTTTTGGAGTTTCTACTCTAGGGGTGCATCAGGGGGGCTACAAATGGGACATGGTGTCAAAAAACCAGTCCAGCAAAATCTGCCTTCCAAAAACCATATGGCATTCCTTTCCTTCTGTGTCCTGCCGTGTGCCCGTACAAGAGTTTACGACCACATATGAGGTGTTTCTGTAAACTACACAATCAGGGCCATAAATATTGAGTTTTGTTTGGCTGTTAACCCTTGCTTTGTAACTGGAAAAAAAATATTAAAATGGAAAATCTGCCAAAGTGAAAATTTGAAATTTTATCTCTATTTTCCATTAATTCTTGTGGAACACCTAAAGGGTTAACAAAGTTTGTAAAATCCGTTTTGAAACCCTTGAGGGGTGTAGTTTCAAGAATGGTGTCATTTTTGGGTAGTTTCTATTATGTAAGCCTCACAAAGTGACTTCAGACCTGAACTGGTCCTTTTTAAAAAGTGGGTTTTTAAAAATTTCTGAAAAATTTCAAGATTTGCTTCTAAACTTCTAAGCCTTGTAACGTCCCCCAAAAATAAAATGTCATTCCCAAAATCATCCAAACATGAAGTAGACATATGGGGAATGTAAAGTAATAACTATTTTTGGAGGTATTACTATGTATTATAGAAGTAGAGAAATTGAAACTTGAAAATTTGCAAATTTTTTTAAATGTTTGGGAATTATTTTTTTTATAAATAAAAATGAATTTTTTTGACTCCATTTTACCAGTGTCATGAATTACAATACGTGACGCAAAAACAATCTCAGAATGGCCTGGATAAGTCAAAGCGTTTTAAAGTTATCAGCACCTAAAGTGACACTGTTCAGATTTGCAAAAAATGGCCAAGACCTTTCATTGCAATAAAAAAAATGTAAACTAAGTATGCTGACATGGAGAGCGGCGCCCAGGGATCTCCCTGCACTTACTATTATCCCAGGGCGCCGCTCCGTTCTCCCGGTATCTTCAGATTTTCAGCTCAACGGGGAGGAGCCTGCCGGCGTCTCCTTCTCCCAGGCTGGAGTGCTGGCCAATCGCAGCGCTCAGCTCATAGCCTGAGAGAAAAAAAAACCCTCAGGCTATGAGCTGAGCGCTGCGATTGGCCAGCACTCCAGCCTGGGAGAAGGAGAGGCCGGCAGGCTCCTCCCAGTTGAGCCAAAAATCTGAAGATACCGGGAGGATGGAGCGGCGCCCTGGGATAATAGTAAGTGCAGGGAGATCCCTGGGCGCCGCTCTCCTTGTCTGTATACTTAGTTTAGATTTTTTATTGTAGTGAAAGGTCCTCCTTTAAGGTGAAATAAGGCTGTGTCCTTAAGGAGTTAAAGGCTTTTTTTTTTTTTTTCTCCACTGATGTGTGAATGTAGTCGTAGGCTGCACCCACAAACAATACTTATCCTTATCCACAGGATAGGTGATAAGTCTCTGATGGAAAGTGTCTGACTGCTTGTAATTAGCGCTTGCCTATCACTGTCATTCTCATATACCTGAATGGAGCGCACACACCAAGTGGTCAGACCTTCTCCCCAGTTGGTGTCCAGTCTCCGTTGGGGTCCCCCCCACACTTGAAGTCATAAAGGCAATTCATACATGCCTTATACATATTGATACTAATTGAGTTGGAATAATTAGAGCGGCTCAAGACAACTTTGGCAAAAATCCCTTAGGGTAAGTTCGGATATGGCAGAAACGAGCAGCCTGTGGACCTTCTCACTTTACTAATGTCCCAACGCTGTCGGGGTACAGGGGTCACTTTGGGTTGCTTTCTGTGAATATCGAAGATTGGTCACTGTTGGTTCCTTCCAGAATTGCTCCTATTTGTACGTATGGCAGCTTGTGCGATAAAATTAGACAATTGCATATCTAGCAGTTCCCTAATACCCATACAGACTGGTAGCTGCATACACAAAGTTATTGCAATAAGGAACAGCTCCGTATTGTATCATGTATTGGTGCAACATGTTTACTGTTTAGCAAATTAGGTTTTCTTTGTGTTTGTTCATTGTGTATGACTTGTCGGCGCTTCTCGTGTGGACTCCTTATCGTACCTGTGAATGATCTCTCGGCTGCGCGGTATTGATGTTTTCTCGGTTCCCCTCAGGCGTTTGGCAGCTCTTCAGAAGAGGCGAGAACTGCGAGCAGCAGGGATCGAGATACAGAAGAAGAGGAAAAAGAAGCGCGGCGTCGATTACAATGCTGAGATCCCGTTTGAGAAAAAGCCGGCCCCAGGGTTTTATGACACCTCTGAGGAGAACTATGACGCACTGAACGCCGACTTCAGAAGACTGAGGCAGCAGGACCTGGACGGGGAGCTCAGATCGTAAGTTCCGAGTGCGATGCTGTCTGGTTGGTGGATTATTAAATATGAGAGAAATCTGTCTGGAAGACTGCACGATCACAAGATGCCCTGTTATTATTTAGGCACAGAAGTAATTTGTATACGTCTCCTGCTGATGTCAGAGCCAACTTATTTTATCTCCGATTTAAAGGGGTTGTCTCATCTCAGACAATGGGGATATATCGCTAGGGTATGCCCCCATTGTCTGATAGGTGTGGGTCCCACAGCTGAGACTCCTCACCTATATCGAGAGCAGAGCCTCAAAAGTGGTGGAGGGCACATGCGCAGCCGCCCTCCATTCATTTTCTATGGGGCCACCGAAAATAGCAGAGCGCTGGGCCCATAGAAGTAAATGGGAGCCGGTCATGTGTGGTGCGCTCCCATTCACTTCTATGGAGAGAGCATTTGGTGGTGGCTGGACCGTAGTCCTCCAGCCACCACTTTGCGGGACTCCGTTCCCAATATAGGTGCAGGTCCCTGAGGTGGGGCCCACACCTACAAGACAATGGGGACATATCCTAGCGATAGACCCCCATTGTCTGAGATGAGACAACCCCTTTAAGTCCGAAGGGTCACATTGGTGTGGTTATCTGAAAGCCATGTGCAGCCACCTCTCAAAGGGAGCTGCAGAAACCTACAAGTTAAAACGCCTGTCTCCCATTCCATCAGCTGTGAATGATAGTTGCAGCTCAGTCCTGCTCAATAAATGGGACTGCGCTGCAATACCACTATAAGAAATATAGTTCTGTACCCTGTAAACAATGATGGGGATGTGGCTTCTGATCTGGGGGTTGCCAAGAATCGGACCCCCAGCCATTGGATATTAACTACCCTAAGGATAGGCCAACAATATCGGTCACGAAAAATCCCATTAAAAGAACAGAAAAAGAAACTGGGCCAGTGTTAATAGTAATGTGTTGCAGTCTGGAAACTTCAGTTACAGTTCCACTATTTTTCTTTCAGAGAAAAAGAAGCTAAGGAGAGAAAGAAGGACAAGCAAAATATCAAGAGGAAAAAGGAGTCAGACCTGCCGGCAGCGATCCTCCAGACAACCGGCGGGGTGTCCGAGCTGACTAAGAAGAGAAGCAAGTTAGTTCTACCTTCACCTCAGGTTTGTATCGCACTAAACTGGTAGGAGTATTAAAGTTAATTAGTGCAAGAATCTCCCCGCACCAAGAGCCATGAGACCTCCACCTATGGCCTCATGCACACGACCGTTGTTTTGGTCCGCATCCGAGCCGCAGTATTTGCGGCTTGGCTGCGGACCCATTCACTTCAATGGGGCTGCAAAAGATGCCTACAGCACTGTGTGCTGTCCGCATCCGTTGCTCCGTTCCGTGGTCTGCCAAAAAAAAAAAACGGAGTACTCATTTTATAAATGGGCAGAAGCAGCGCAGGGAGTACGGGCAGGAACGCTCATTGCTGCTCCTGCCTGTGCTCCCCGGGCAATTACTAACTTTTGGCATAGTACATGGGTACCCTGTACCCATGTACTAATGCCAGGATTAGCTGAGCCGGCTTCTGCCTGCTCCGCTAAACTAAGAGAACTGCATGACAGTTTTTTCTCGCCCAATTTCCTTGGGGGACACAGAAGACCTTTGGGTATAGCTCATCTCCCTAGGAGGCGTGACACTAAGTGAAGACTGTTAAGCCCCTCCTCCACAGCTATACCCTCAGCCTGGAGAGAGAGACTGCCAGTTTTTGCTTAGTGTCCAAGGAGGCAAGACACTCCCTGCTCTGCAGGGCTGCTTTCTCCTTGTTTCAATTTTAGATTTTTACTTTTTTATTTTCTTTTTGTTCCAGATCATCAGGGATAACAGAGACGCACTAGACCTCTCTGTTCTCCCGGGGTTGAGCTGCGCCAGTGCCGGTCACCCGCACTGCTGCCTCCCCCACAGAAGGCAAGGTGGACCAGGGCAGCCCAGCTCCCCTGCATCCCGCCAGCGCAAGGGTCGCCCGCACGCCAAGTCCCTCCCCCGGCGTCCTGCCACTACGGTGCCAGTAGCTGAAGGGGCGACCCTGCTGGAACGGACCGAGGGTGAAGACGGCTATGGTGAGGGATTGGCTTCTCCAGCCCTACGTCCCCCCCCTCCCCCCTCGGTCTCCTGCGTGCCTGACCCTTACCTGGGCCTATGGACCCTTCTGTCCCTGCTAGACCTAGGCTGGCCCTGGGCTGCCGCAGGTCGACATCTGCTCCCTCTCTCCTGGCCTCCAGGACATTGGCACCCTTGTTCCTACAAGAGGAATGCCTAGGGAGCTGCGGAGGTCCGCACCTAGCTGCCCCTGACGGAGGGGTCATGCAGGCGTCCCACCCTCACAGACCCGGTCTCAGGGTCCCCCTCCCTCTTACCGGCCACTACTTCAGGGCCAGAGGGCCCGCGCCTTGCTGCCACTGACCCTCCCTGCTCTCACCGGTCCAGGGGAAAGGTGGTTGTAGCTGCCGGCAGGGGTGAAATCATATGGAGCGCTGTTCTAGGCCAAGGGCCCGCTCCAGGGGTAAAATGGCTGCCGGGTGCAGGGTCCTGACTTCCGGACACCTGGGTGGGCACCGCGGCCTGCAAAGGAGCGCTTCAACAGCCCCGGCTGACCGTCGGAACCTTCCGGTCGGCCGGGCGCCGAAGTCTTGTGTTCCACTTCAAGACGATCCCGCTCTATCCGGGTCCCCGGCTCGCGGGGTGGGCACCCGCGGCCGGTATGTGCCGCTCCGTAGGCCCGGCTGGTACTTTAGGTACTTGCGGCCCCGGTCAGCCGGGCGCCGCTAAAAATTTAGGCCCCGGCTCTTCCGGCCCGCGGGGTGGGCACCCGCGGCCGGTATGTGCCGCTCCGTAGGCCCGGACGCTACTTTAAATACTGTGCGGCCCCGGTTCGCCGGGCGCCGCTAAAAATTTAGGCCCCAGCTTCACGGCCTACTAGGCCGCAAAAATTCAGGCCTCTGTTGGAGGGGGCTGGAACTTCTCCAGGCGCGAATTTTTCCCGCCTGGAGGTTCCCCCGCCCACAGAGGATAGGCCTGTATGGGTGGATCTGTGCCCTGTAGGTGGCATCTGCCTCAGTGAGGCTGTGTGTTTAAAAAAAAAATAAAAAATATTTATTATATATATGACTTGTGGGCTGCGCAGGACGCTGCAGCCTCATCTCAGAGTGCTGCCTGTATACATGCCCCCCTTCCATAGGCGGCATGGTGTCGCGCTCCCCGGCTGCGGCGCTGCCAGGTTCTTTTTTCCCCTTCTGGGGGTTTTTTTGCCCTCTCCGCGCTACGGCGCTGGTCAAGGTGCATGCTTTTTTCTGTAGGCAACATTCGTCACCCTCTCCAGTTATGGTGCCTGCCATGTGCAGGACCCCCCTCCTGGGCGGGATACTGCACTCTCCCTAACTGCGGGTTGGCCTTGTGCATGATCCCCCTTTCTTTGGCGGCCTACTGCAGTTTCTCCGGATACAATGCTGGCCATGTGCACGACCCCCTTACATAGGTGGAACACGGCACTCTTACTGGATTCGCTGCTGGCCATGTGCGTGCCCCCCTTCCATAGGCGGAACGCTACACTCTCACTGGATTCGTTGCCGATCATGTGCATGACCCCCTTTTTTTAGGCGGAATACTGCGTTTTCACCGGATACGGTGCTGGCCATGTGCACGACCCCCTTCCTTAGGCGGAACTCTGCACTCTCACTGGATTAGCTGCCGGCCATGTGCGTGCCCCCCTTCCATAGGCGGAACGCTACACTCTCACTGGATTCGTTGCCGATCATGTGCGTGACCCCCCTTTTTTAGGCGGAATACTGCATTTTCACCGGATACGGTGCTGGCCATGTGCACGACCCCCTTCCTTAGCGGAACGCTGCACTCTCTCTGGATTCGCTGCCTGCCATAGGCATGACTCCCTTCTGTGGACGGCATTCGGCACTCTCACTGGATTCACTGCCAGCCATGTGCATGACCACCTTCCATAGGCGATATGATGTACTCTCATTGGATTCACTACCGGCCTTGGGCATGCCTCCTTCCCGGGTGGCGGCATACATACACTCCCT
The DNA here is from genome assembly GCF_905171765.1 of Bufo bufo. Lineage (NCBI taxonomy): Eukaryota > Metazoa > Chordata > Amphibia > Anura > Bufonidae > Bufo > Bufo bufo. The sequence continues at coordinate 57,069,870 of NC_053392.1, forward strand.
CGGTCGGTGGTTGTTCTCTCGCCTGTACATTGTTGGCCATGTGCATGACCCCTATACATGCACTCTCTCTGGATCCACCGTCGGCCACATCATGACCCCCCTTCCGTGGGCGGTGTACGCACTCTCACTGGATTCGCTGCCGGCCATGGGCATGCCTCCTTCTGGTGGCATACACACATTCTCACCGACTGCTCGCATTCTCCCTGAATGCGATGCTGGCCTTGTGCATGATTCCCCCCCCCCCCCTTCCTTTTCTGGGCGGCATACTACGCTCACCAGATACGTTGCTGGCCTTGAGCATGGCCTCTAACATGGGCGGAACGCTTGCGCTCCCCTTGGATACGGTGCTGGCCTTGGCGTGACCACCCCTCATTCCATGGGTGGAATTTTGCACGCTCACAAGATTCAAGGCTGTCCTTGTATGTGCTGTACTGGACTTGCACATGTTCCCCTTCATTGGCGGAGTAGTTACACTCTCACAAAATTTCGGTGTTGGGTGAATTGTCGCACACTCACTTAATGCTAGGATAGCCCTATGCATGTCCCCCTTTTCCCTAGGTGGACCTCCTGCGTTTCCGCTGGATACTGTGTGGCCATGTGCATGGCGCCTTTCTGGGCGAAGTATGGTATGCCCTACTTCTCTGACGTAGGTCCGGCCTTGGGCATCTCCCCCTTTTTGGGGCAGGCCTTTGCATTCTTGCCCACTGCAGTTTGCCAGGTACATTTCCTCCCTTTCGGGGCGGTCAGTTTGCGTTCCATCGCATTCCATATTAGTCTTGTGCATAACTCCTTTCAGTTTGCACTCCCGTAGATACTGTGGCACTCTGTGGCTGGCCCTCTTCGCGGTGTTATATTTTTGCAGTGAGCGGACGTTCTTGTGCGTTGTTTGGGCCGTGTATGCCTTCTCGTCCTGTAGGTGGGTTGGCCTTCTCACTGCTTACGGGGCTACTCGTACGTAGCCTCCTTCCTCCTGCGACATTCTTTTTCTCTTGGGATACGATGATTGCCGCAAGCCTTGCACTATTCTCTAAGGAGATCATTCTGGTGCAGTGTGGTATGATTCTTTCCGGATTGGCGCCCTCGGTGCTTCAGTCTGACCTGCTACCAGGTTCGGGCGCTCTTCTTGGGGAGGTCACCCAACTTTTCTTGGGTGCTCGCTTATACAGGTCCGGGGGACCTCCACCTTGGGTTCTTCAGGGTATTCGCCTTCTGCGTGGCGGTGAACCGGGCGTCTCTGTGTAGCGGTGTTCTGCTTTTGAGCTGTCCTATGGCCTCTCTGTTGCCCACCCCCCCCTTTTTTTGTTGGAGGGTGTTATACCGGCCTCTGTCTCGCCTGCCTTTTCTCGCCGGCTCTGTTTGACTCCCACTCGGTACAGATCATTCCGATGTGGCGTCTGTTCCGGCCACGCTTCAGAGGCTGTTCCTTCACTGCCCTTCCCTCTGGGGAGAGCATGTTTGTTCATTTGGATGGTTATGGTGTTCCTTTTCAGTCTCCCTTGTCCACACTGGCTGTACTAGCTGTGTGCCTAGTTACCGGGTCTACCGCTTTCTGTCCTCCCGCTGGGTGCAGATTGCGTTTTTTTTCCATTCTAGGCAATGTTTCGGCTTTGGATTCACCTTCTCGGTAACTTGGGAGGACTACCATTAGGTCAGGATTGTCTTTTGATCTCCCACACCGGAACTGTAGTCTGTCTTCCTGTGGTGGCTACATTGGCTTCGGCTTTAGCCTGTCTTGTCCTGGCGGTTGCTGGGCAGACCCTTCGGTTCCTGTCCGTTTGTCCTTCTGCTTCCCCACTCTGGGGGGATACGGGACAACCTTGCTCGGGGGCCGACGGGACCAGTTCTACCGACTGTTCTACCCGTGTTACTGGTCCGCGCCTGATCATTGGGTTTTCACCCGCTTGCCCAGGCGACTCTAGTGGGCTCGCTAGTGTTCGCTTCTAGCCGAGTTTTCGTCCAGGATCTGTGGTAGGACTTAGGGCTTTACCTGGGGTTCTGTGGGAAGCTGGGCGTTCCCCCACTCTGCTTTTCTCCATGGTTCTGTCTTTCTCCAGTCCGGCCTGGACCTGGGGCTGGGACTCTGTTGCTTGAAGTATCAAGTGTCATTCCTGTCAGGAACTTCTTCCATGGAGCGGCTCTTGGGTTCCTTTGTACTGCCCTCCGGTACCGTCCTGGGAACTACATACTGGGCTCTTGGCGCTCCAATTTTTCCTTGGAGCCGTTACAGAAGTTCTCTCTACTCCTTCTGTCCTGTACGGTTGGGTTTTCTGTAGCCATCGTGTCTCTGACGGGTGCCTGAGTGGCGGCCCTTCTTGTTCCGAGCCTTCTGTCTTCCCCCAGGACAGGATTGTTCTCCATTCCGTCTCTTCCTTCCTTCTGAAGGTGGTATTTGTCCTTCATTTCATTGAGGCAGTCGTCCTCCCCTTCCCCCCCCCCCCCCCCCCCCCCGGGAACGGACACTTCACCGATTTGGACGTTGTTTGGGCCTTGCAGTTTTTACTTGGAGATCTCCGACTCTTGTCGAGTTCGGTCTCTTATGTTTCCAGGAGGTCCGAGCAAAGGGTTGACGGCCTCCAGGGTGGCTTTCTTCCGCTTTCTCAGAGTGGCTCTTGTTGTGGTTGCCGCACCAAGGGCTGGGTCCTGCTTTTGGTGTCACCATTCATTTGGCCAGGGTCGTCTGTTTTTTCCTGGGCCGGAGGCTTTAGGCTTCGGCCATCCATTTGTGCAAGGCGGTCACTGGTCTTCCTTGCACACCTTACCGAGTTCTACAGGGTGCATACGCGGGCTTCGGCGTATGCTGCCTTGGGCCGCCTGGTCTGCAGGCGGCGGGTTTTTTTGATGCCTTCGGGTGCTTCGCCTTGGTGCTGTGGTCCCTCCCCCTTTGGACTGCTTTTGAACGTCCCAAGGTCTTCTGTGTCCCCCAAGGAAATTGGGCGAGAAAACGAGATTTTTGTATAACTTACCAGTAAAATCTCTTTCTCGCTCTTTCCTTGGGGGACACAGCACCCACCCATTCTTTGTTCTTCTCTGACTGTTTCCGAGTTTGTTTTACCCTTAGGGTAGTTGGCTTGTTGGTTCCAATTTTTTGGACTTTGCCTTTTCTCACTACTTGGACACGCAACTGGCAGTCTCTCTCTCCAGGCTGAGGGTATAGCTGTGGAGGAGGGGCTTAACAGTCTTCACTTAGTGTCACGCCTCCTAGGGAGATGAGCTATACCAAAGGTCTTCTGTGTCCCCCAAGGAAAGAGCGAGAAAGAGATTTTACTGGTAAGTTATACAAAAATCTCGTTTTTAGCTTAGCGGAGAAAGCAGAAGCCGGCTCAGCTAATCCTGGCATAGTACATAGGTACAGGGTACCCATATACTATGCCAAGAGTTAGTAGTTGTCTGGGGAGCATGGGCAGGAGCGGCAATGAGTACTCCTGCCCGTACTCCCTGCGCTGCTGCTGCCGCCCATTCATAAAATGAGTTCTATGAGTACTAAGTTTTAAGCGCACACTGAATGGTGCTTTATGGATGTAAAAGTGTAGTAAAAATATTAGAAAATGTTTTTTTTAGGGGATTAGGGGCAACATATTAAAAGTTTAGTTACTCTTTAAGGGCTCATGCACACAAATGAGTGTCAGCCGGGCCTGTATTGTGGTCCTCAAACAGCCGGTCCGCAATATATGGGCCCCAGCTGTTTGTGCACTACGTCACGGATGCAGACCTGTTCACTTGAATGGGTCCGCAATCCGAAAGGTGCGGAACGGAGGCACGGAACCCTACTAAAGCACTACGGAGTTTTGCTGTACGGGTGGATCATGGACCCATTCAAGTTTAATGGGTCTGCATCCGTCTGCGGAAACCGCACGAATGTTGCCCATGCATTGGGTACAGGAAATTGTGGTCCCCAATGCACGGACCGGCCAGCACACATTCATGTGCATGAACCCTAACATTGGTGTATTTGGGGTAATTTCCCCTGCATGTAGATGTAATGTGTCAGGAGATATTCCCGAATTGCTGGTGGAAACACATTTTGTAAAGAATTTACATTTTCCCGTTGTAGAATTTGCCCACTAGGGGGCACTGTGTGCTCAGTGGAACTCCAAATAGAGACTTTGGTGTGTGGACATTTCCCTATTGTCAAAAATCTATCAAAAGATAATAATAGTAATAATAGTGTGTATATGTATATAAAATTATATATATAGCGCCACCATATTCCGAAGCGCTTTACAATTCAGAGGGTTCATGTACAAAACAAAAGACATCACAACATCACTGGCTAATATACAACTGAAACACCGGGAGTAAGAGCTTACAATCTATAACTAAAGCTTTGTTTTTAGATTTCTGATGCAGAGTTAGAAGAAGTGGTGAAGGTCGGACAAGCCAGTGAGATTGCCCGGCAAACGGCTGAGGAATCTGGAATCACCAATTCTGCATCCAGCACCTTATTGTCTGAATATACTGTTGCGAATAACAGCATTGCCCTCAGAACGCCAAAAACACCAGTGGCCCAGGACCGCATACTGCAGGTAACAAAGTGACCGAATTTATTGATATTATGGACCCTATGTAATATAACAATCGGTGTGCTAGCATCATTACTGCATGTTGTATCCCAGGGATATAGTATTTCTAAACTCGCAGGCAGCAGGGCTTCACAGCTCTAACCCTTCTACCCATCCCCAAAGTAGGAGCAGCTGACTTCTTTAAACGCAAGGTGGGCTTAGTGCAAGGTCCTGCCTGCAGGCTGTTACAGTTTGCTTGGAGACCACTGCTGTAGATGAACATGAAATGGCGTTTTAATAGTTAATCTTATGTTTTATGTCTTTTTTTAGGAAGCTCAGAACCTTATGGCACTTACAAACGTGGACACCCCTTTGAAGGGTGGGCTCAACACGCCTCTGCACGAGAGCGATTTCTCTGGTGTGACACCTCAGAGACAAGTGGTCCAGACTCCAAATACTGTGCTGTCCACACCGTTCAGGTGAAGCAGATTATCACAAGGGAGTAAAGTAATATCTCTGCTAGTCTCCCAGACGGAGTAAAGAGGGACAGACAGCAGCGCACACACAGCTCCTTTATCTATGGTCTCCTGGAGGACCCAGCTTGCTGGATTCCTCAGGAACATCTGAAGAAATGAATTTGTGGCCTGTTTATTTACTCTTTTGATTTGCCCCAAAAATTGCACTGTGGTTGGACAGTAGGGGAGGAAATTTTTCATCACTGTGGAGAAATCTCTGGCGGTATATAGTCACTGACCGGGGCAGCTTTGGTCAGCCATACATTAACTGGGGTGGGGAGGTTAGTTTTACATGCCAACAGCTAATGAATGCTAGAACTAAAAGGACTGAAATGCCTTAGTTCCTGTAAATCCTATTGACTATTTTACCCTTTGCTTCTCTAGAACCCCATCTCAAAGTTCAGAAGGTCTAACCCCACGAGGTGGCATGACCCCCAAACCAGTTATTGGTGCCACACCAGGGAGGACACCGCTGCGGGACAAACTGAACATCAATCCAGAGGATGGATCAGTGGATTACAATGATCCAACATACGTTAAGCATCTGGTAAATGACATATACAATAGATTTCTGATCTCTGAAGATGTATTGGAGTTTAAAAACCTCAGGGAATCAAAGGGGCAGCACCCTCACATTGCAGGGGCCCTTGTGATCAGCTACCTTTGGTTGAGTCTTGATGATAAGGTACATACTGTCTGCAGGAAAAACTGCATGTAAAGGTGCCGGTTATGTTTTGTGACGATCCATGGGAAGTGCTGATACAAAACCAATTTTTAGCTTTAGTTAAAGGGTTTCTGTCATCAGAATTAACCCTATTAAGCTAGCTGACATTAGCGATGTGCTAATGTCAGCTGGACCTAACTAGCCTATTCCTACTTGTATCTATGCCCCCGTTATGGCAGAAATCTAACTTTTATAATATGCTAACTAGCCTCCTAGAGGCTCCGTTCTCCCACCTCTGGACGTGCCCCATTGCACTTGATTGACAGGGGAAGGCAGCCTTGGTCTCCTCCAGCCGACCCTATCTGCCATGTATCTCGTGCCTGCGCCGTCCCGTTCAGTGTTCGACGCAGCGCTCTGTTAAGAACCTCATGCTCTGATAATATTTCCATCGGTCACCTGGCCTTTCTGCAGCTCAGCCCCATCCAAGTGAACAAGATTGATCTGCAACATCAAGAACGGCTGCACAGAGGCCACATTGCTTGTCCGAGTGCTGTGGCCTCCTCAAACAGCTGACTGCTTGAGTGTTGGACCCCCCGCCAATCAGAGGATAAGTCATGAACCTTTAATTCCCAGAAAACAGCTTTGAGGCTACTTTCACACTAGCTTTTTTTGCAGATTAGTCATGGATCTGCAAAAACGCTTCCGTTATAATAATACAACCGCACGCATCCGTCATGAGCGGATCCGGTTGTATTAGGTCTTCTATAGCCATGACGGATCTGGCTTGAGCACCATTTAAAGTCAATGGAGGACGGATCCGTTTTCTATTGTGCCGCTTGCACACGACCATATGGCTTTTTAAGTATTTTGTGGAACGGTACAGCTGGCCCCTGATAGATCAGTACTATCCTTGTCCGTTATGTGGACAATAATAGGACATGTTCTATCTTTGAACGGAAATACGGAAACGGAAGGCATACGGAGTACCTTCTTTTTTTTTATTTTTATTTTTGCGGATCTATTGAAATGAATGGTTTCGTAAACGGAACGCAAAAAATGGAACGTAAACAGAAAAAGAAAAAACATTTGTGTGCAAGAGGCCTTACATTGTTTGCCAGGACGGATCCTTCTGGCTCCGCTTCGTCAGGCGGACAGCGAAACGCTGCAAGCAGCGTTTTGGTGTCCGCCTCCAGAGCAGAATGGTGACTGAACGGAGCCAAACTGATGCATTCTGAGCGGATCCTTTTCCATTCAGAATGCATTGGGGCTAAACTGATCCGTTTTGGACCGATTGTGAGATCCCTGAAACGGATGTCACAAACGGAAAGCCAAAACGCTAGTGTGAAAGTAGTCTAATAAAGAAAGTCCTGGCTGGCGGTTTCCATTTTGTTCCATGCTGTTTTGCTAAGAGCACATGATGGTCAGGTAAGCCTTTTAACCCCTTAGTGACCAGCCTGTTTTGGGCCTTACTGACCAAGCGTTTTCTTCCTTTTTTCGTCGCCATCCAAGAGCTAGAACTTTTTTATTTTTCAGTTTATGTAGCAGTATGAGGGTTTGTTTTTTCCGGGACAAGTTTTTAATTGTGTCATTCTGTGGTACACAACTTACTGAATAACTTAATTAGCTCTTTCTGTGGAGGGAGATGGGGGAACAGCAATATTGGCACTGAGTTTTTAAGTTATACATTTTGCGGCGTTAATTTTTCGGTATAGATGACATCATCTTTATATTTATTTATTTTACGTTTTACTACTTTTGTGCAATAAAACCGTTTTTTATTTTATCTTCTTTTTTTATGGAGTTGCGTGAGGGCTAAGATTAAATTTGATATTTGTGTAGTGCGGGTCATTACCCACGCAGCGATACCAAACATGTAGGGGATATTTATTTTTTTCAATTTTTTTTCAATGGAAAGTGTATTTTCAATGGGAAAATTTTTTACTTGGACTATAAAATGCTATGCACTGTCCTATAGTGCATTGCAGCCATTGACGGCCTTATACCGCCATTGACGAGCAGGCTGGGCCAGAGAGACGCAGCCTGCTGGGGAACACTCAAGGCTGGCTTGGGGCCTACACCAGGTCCCAGTCTGCCTATACACACATTAGCACCCTGTGATCGCATTTGCGGGGTGACGATGAGAGACAGAAAAAGTCCACTCCCTCTGTCACCGCTTACATGCGGCAGGCGCCATGTAAGGGGTTAAACAGCCAGGATCGGCACTCCTGCCCCTCCGGACTGTTAGAGCAGGAGCACGGATCTCATGTCTTAGGTGTTTGACCTTTTTAAAATGCCTTGCGATGTGACTTGGATATTAAATAAGTCAGCACCTCATCTGCAGACAGCTGTTTCGGTATGATTACCCCTCATCAGTGCAGAGCAGAGAGTACTGGGTGAGAGGCGCCGGTCATCTTTCCTATAACTGGTCTGGGCTTACCTAAGTTTTCAGAAAAAGTTTTAGTGAATGTGAAGACCCTGCTGACTAGGGACATGGTGAGATGTACATATTTTATAATAATCTACAACTGTGTCACACGCAGGAAAGGGAGTCTCGTGAACAGCTGCGTCTTGGATTGATGTCTCTTCCTACTCCGAAAAATGACTTTGAGATTGTCTTACCCGAAAATGCTGAACGAGAACTAGAAGAGCGAGATCAAGAGGACTCCTTCATAGAGGATGCTTCAGATGTGGAGGCGCTAAAACAGGTAGAAATCTATGTACTGCAAATGCCATGTATATATTAATGGATTCTATGTGAAGGGGTTGTGTGTGTTTAATACCTGGGAACCACAGCTGTCATTATAGGGTCCCCTGTGTCACCCCACCGGCATGTCCGTAGAGTCTGTATGCAGCACTGTTCAGCATGTGTGCTGCCTCTCCATACGACTCCATGGGAGTTGCTGAAACAGCGGTAGGTGTGCGAAAGCCAAAAAATTAATTAGTCACCTCTCTGGGAGTCCGTGAGCCAGAACCGGAAGTCTACACCAGCAGCTAGGAGCGGGTATAGACTTCAGCTGGAACTTCTTCCAGTTTCTGGCATAAGTTATAGTAAATCCAGTGGGCTGCTCAAAGCTCCCTCCCGTTTCTCACCACCATAGAAAAGTTGGTGAGAAGCTCAAAAAAGTCAAATTATGGCCCAAACATGGCATGCGTCATAATTTGCAACTTTTTTTTTTTTTACACTGTAGTGGTGTGAACACTTTAGTAAATGCCCCTCAATGTGTTGTCTCCAGACTAGTTTTTTCCTTTGGCCCATGTGGCTTCTCTAAAGCAAATCTCTGAATACTGCTAACAGCAGCTCAGCCAAAACTGCTGCCTTGTGATTAATTACAGAAAAGAGGATTTTAAAAAATCAACCGAAAACAGACTAGAATAAAGATGTAAAAAAGAGAAAAATTTAGTAGATACGTTCCCTTTACATTTGAAGCGTCTCGGTTGGTTATGGGTAGCATCAGTATATTAAAGGGGCCGTCCACCTTTTTCTTACTGATGATCTATCCTTTTGTATAGGTCATCAGTATCTGATCGGTGGAGGTCCGACATCCGGGACCCCTGCAGATCAGCTCTTTGAGAAGGCACTGGTGCTCACAGTAGCACTTCGACCTTCCCGCAGTCCAGTGACATCATGACTATAGGTCATGTGGCCTGGGCGCAGCTCAGCCCTATTTACTTCAATGGGGCTGAGCCACGCCTATCAGATGCTGATCATCGGGCGGACATCCCCTTTAACTAAGAATTGCTTAAAAGGATAAAGGTAAACTTGGTAAAAAAAAAAGTAGACGTTCGTGGTTCTTAGTTACTTGTGACTGTTTTATGGGAGCATTTTGCTGTTCTTTGTTTGCAGGCGGCCAGAGATGCACAGCGAGCGAAGGAACTGAAGCAGAGACATAAAGCTGTGCAAAAAGAATTACCAAGACCCAATGAAGTAAGCAGGCCCTGGTTCAAGTGTTATTTATAAAAAAAAAAGAAAAAAAAAGTTATTTTATAAGGCTGTTTATAGTGTTGCATCCAAAATAAATGTTGCAGAGTTGCAAATGGAGTTTATGAAGCTGAACCATTTTGTACTTGCAGCAGTTACTGACAACAAACTGGGTGTAGTCTGACTCTGCGTTTGTGCCCCATTATGACTTTCCTCTACTTCTTGTTGGCCTACCGAATCTACATTCTCGCATGATTGCAGGATCAGACTGCACAGGGTTTGTTTGTGGTCTGTGGCGATGGCGACACATAGATCTGCATTTTTAATATAGACTGTTTGTAAAGTTGCTTATTTTCTGATTTTAAAGTGTAACTGTCATTCTTATTATTTTTGTAATGTATAGTGGCAGTGATACCGACCATTTTTGTAATATACTTTAATTACTGAATTTGTACTTTTCTGTTAGAAAAATAGCTCTAAAGTGACCCATTTTGAGCCTTAGCAGCGCTCCCCTGTCTTCTGTTTACATAACACAATGTGAGCAAGTCTCCACAGTTATGTAAACAGAAGACGGAGGAACGTTGCTAAGGCTCAAAATAAGTCACTTTAGAGCTATTTTTCTAGCGGAAAAGTACAATTTCAGTAATTAAAGGGGTTATCCCATCCTAATGATCACTGTTAAATCTGTTAATGATTTGACAGTGATCATTTTTGTAAATATATTCGATTAACAAATTCCCACCGTTTAGGATAAAATTCTTCCCCACTTACCTCATTGTTGTCATTCGGTCTCCCCTGGTTACGGCCAGCGCTCTTCTCCGGAATCCCGGTGGCCGCGCTTGCGCAGAGAAGACTCCTTCTCTTCTCCCGGCCGGGCCGCTCGCTGTCCTGAACGCGCATGCGCGATGGTGACTTCTTCCTTGCCAGTATAGTACAGAGCCGCGAACGCGCACACAGGCTCGGTACTATACTGGTAAGGAATAAGTCACCATGGCGCATGCGTGGCGGCGTGCGCGTTCAGTCCAGCACGCGGCCCGGCCAGGAGAAGACTTTAATCAAGATGAAGCCCGCCCCCAGCCAGAATCCAGGAAGTGAACGGCGCGCTGGCAGCAGGTAAGTATGAAAAGGCGAAGTGGGATAATCCCTTTAAAGTATATTACAAAAATGGTCGGTATCACTGCCCCTACACATTACAAAGAAAAAAAAATGACAGTTACACTTTAAATGCCTTGGAGCAATTTGCCTTGATTGCAAAAGGTGAGATCCACCTTCACTGCTTTATCATTTCGATGCTTCATTTTTAATCCCAGAAGCAACGTTGCAAATAATTGAATAATTTTAATGTAAAAAATTGTTTTGTGTCTACAGCTCCTAGGCTGACCTAGATGTTACCATGGCAACATACCAAAACCCTATGTAATTGTGAGCCTTCATGCCTCCTCTCTTCCATCTGTCCCATACTTTTTGGTAAGAAGTAGAGAAAAGAGGGAAAGACGTATGACTGCATGAGGGTCTGTTTTCTGTTTCCATAGAGGCAAATAAATCTGCATAGGAGCTGCAGACACAAAATACTAGAGTTTAAAGAGGACCTTACACGGGATTATGTGTTAGAAACTGGTTATCAGATAGGACGGCCCCTACAGATCTTTATTATTATTATTATTATTAATTATTATTGTTATTAATAATTTAATTTTTTTCTAAAATGCCTCTCCTTTCCGGCGCGGTGTCCCCTGCTGTTTTTGGCTCCTGATATGTTAATTTAGAGTATCGGGAGGAGGAGACGGCCTGGTTTTCTCAATGGGCGTGTCCTTCTGCCTGGCTGTAGCGCGGTCCAATCGCAGCGGAGAGCGTCACAGCCGCCAGGGGGAAGGTGAGCGGTTTTCTCTCCCTAGATGTGACGCTCTCAGCAGGGATTGGACCGTGCTACAGCCAGGCAGAAGGAGACGCCCATTGAGAAAACCTGGCCGTCTCTGCCTCCCTGTACTGATACTCTAAATTAACATATCAGGCGCCAAAAACCGCAGGGGACACAGAGCCGGAACAAAGGTAGAGATGGACGCTGGAGATGGCAGGTATCCTGGTAGGGGATAACTTTCATACTTTGCACAACCCCTTTAAATAAGACTACTTGCAGCACTGCTTCATTTTTTATTTTTATATGCATTGATGCATTAAAAGAAAGTGACCCCCTCAGGGTCGGACTATATTGTACCAGAGGATCCTCCAGTAGGCACCAAAGGTCCAGGATAAAAAAAAAACATTTGGCTTCTTTTGGAGCCAATCACTTTCCATTTCTTTGATTTAAAACCTGTTAGACTTTATTGATGACGTAGGGGTTGGGCCTAGAGTATAATTTCCTCTGTTGGGCCCGAGGGACCCTGCATGGACCTGACTAGTGGTTTAACACTTTAGTGGTATCTTTCTTTTTGTGTCTCTACCCAGACAGTTTTCCCAGTGGGGCCAATACAATGCATGTAATATTGGATGAGGATTTTGCTCTGTACAGATGATACTGAGGTCATTATCGGTTTGCAGGTAAACGAGACGATCTTGAGGCCTGTGAATGTCGAGCCGCCTCTTACTGACTTGCAGAAAAGCGAAGAAATGATCAAGAAGGAGATGATAACAATGTTGCACTATGACTCCCTGCATCATCCGTTTGGTGATAATTCGGGGAGTAAGAAAGGGAAAGCCCCCGGCTCTGTCTCCACCAGTGCAGAACATGCGTCGTATCTGGAGCAGAGCCCGTATGACAAGATCTCAGAAGATGAGCTCCGGCATGTAAGTAGCTACATAATAGCAGCACCACCATCGCAGGCGGAATGAATGGATCTCAGTTCGTTGCATTCAGTCAGCTGTCTGTGAGATGCATTCACTTGTTGGGGCCCTCCACAATGAGAGACGCTGTGTAGCTGCTCTCTGCTTTGGCTGTTCAATGTTTGTACCCCCCTCTAATAACTCAGAATCACCTATTAAGATTTACAATATTAGGCAACAAGCAGTATAAAAAAAAAAAAAAAAAAATAGGAAATGTGATAACATTTTAAAAAAGTGACAATTTAAAAAATTAAACATCCAATACCTGCCTGCCGCTCCAGCAGTGGTGCTGGTCTTAGTTTACTTTGCTCCAGTGATGATTTAACCTGTATCCATGTGACTGCTGCAGCCAATCCGTCAGTGTCCATGGTGGTCTTGTGCCAAACATGCAAGTATCACTGCTGAGGCCACTGATTGACTGCAGCAGTCACATGGATATGGATGGCACATTACTGTTGAAGCAGCCTGGTTCCCATCATGGATTTGTGACATCTGGTATAGGATGTCTTCCTTCCCATGTATTTACCATCTTAGGCATCTCATATTGTGCTGACGCATTGTAGCAAGTCTCTCTCTCAGTTGTCCGAATTTAGGACTTGGCAGGTTTTTAGTCCTAACGGAGCATGTGATCTGCATCATTTGACTTGATGGGAATAATTCTCTCTCCTATTCACTGTTCAGGCGGAGGAGCTTCTGCAGCAAGACATGGAGGTGGTGAAGCAAGGTATGGGCCATGGAGACCTGTCGCTGGACGCCTACAACCAGGTGTGGGAGGAATGTTACAGTCAGGTGCTTTACCTACCCGGACAAGGGCGATACACCAGAGCGAACCTGGCCAGTAAGAAGGACAGAATCGAGTCTCTGGAGAAGAGGCTGGAGGTGAGTGCTTCTGTGATCTTCGCTCTCTTTGGATACCTGCACAGCATTTCTGATGATGTCATCTTGGTTGATGGGTTTTATGGATGAACCATTTGTAATACAAACAACCCAGCATCAGTCACTGAGATTTCAGTTCAGCAGCTAAATTGCAAAATTGTTCTTTCCAGATGGAGGTAAGTAATGATGTGGTAAGGTCTCCAGATTTCCATATCCTCCAAGTAGTCTCAGCGTCCTCCTCCTTTATGGTTGCCAGAGTGAAATCTTGATTTTGTAACCGCAGTGGAGCACACCTGAAAATGCCAATTGTGCAAAAACTAGAATTTCTGTTCATTTGTATAAGGCCTCATGCACACGACGTTGTTTTTCTCGGCCTCCGTTCCGTTTTTTTTTTCCCGTATAGGATGGGGACCCATTCATTTCAATGGGTCAGCAAAAAAATGCTGATAGTTCATCCGTTTGTGTTCCGCGTCCGTTGTCCGTGTTTTCCTTCAGCAAAAAAAATAGTGCATGTCCTACTTTTTTCACATTTGCGGACAAGGATAGGCATTTATTACAAGGGATCTGTGGGAAAAAAACGGATCCTCCAAAAAAAAAAGATGCAGCATCCGTTTTTTTTTGCGGACGCAAAAAACAACTGTTGTGTGCATGGGGCCTAAGGATTACACAAATACAATATAAAAACTTTATGTGAGAGATGCCCAAAGGTCATAGACCCCCACCAGCACAGCCTGATCCCTGATATAAGGTCAAAATGTAAAATCAAAACCAGGCTATTCCGAAAGTCTTCTCACCCTTTCACTCTTTTCATTTTGTTATGTTTGTAGCCTTGTGCTAAAATAAAAAGAAAAACGTTTCCCCCATCATTCTGCACTTAATACCCCATAATGAGAAAGTGAGAACTGAATGTTACAAATCTTTGCTGATTTATTAAAAATGAAAAACTAGAATCTTGCGTTGACATAAGAATTCAGACCCTTTACTCAGGACTTAGGTGAAGACCCTTTGGCAGCGATTACAGCCTCCAGTCTTCTTGTGTATGATTTCACAAGGTTTGCAGACCTGGATTTGGGGATATTCTGCTGTTCTGCTCTGCAGATCCTCTCAAGCTCTGTCAGGTTGTATGGGGACGGTTGGACAGCCATTTCCAGGTCTCTTCAGAGATGTTTATTTGGGTTCAGGTCAGGGCTCTGGCTGGGCCACTCAAGGACATTCACAGAGTTGTCCCTAAGCCGCTCCTATGTTTTCTCCAGAAATTACACTTATGAGGATAAAAGGTTCAATCTTAGTTTCTCGCCCAGTTTCCTTGGGGGACACAGAAGACCTTGGGTATAGCTCATCTCCCTAGGAGGCGTGACACTAAGTGAAGACTGTTAAGCCCCTCCTCCACAGCTATACCCTCAGCCTGGAGAGAGAGACTGCCAGTTTTTGCTTAGTGTCCAAGGAGGCAAGACACTCCCTGCTCTGCAGGGCTGCTTTCTCCTTGTTTCAATTTTAGTTTTTTACTTTTTTATTTTATTTTTGTTCCAGATCATCAGGGATAACAGAGACGCACTAGACCTCTCTGTTCTCCCGGGGTTGAGCTGCGCCAGTGCCGGTCACCCGCACTGCTGCCTCCCCCACAGAAGGCAAGGTGGATCAGGGCAGCCTCGCTCCCCTACATCCCGCCAGCGCAAGGGTCGCCCGCACGCCAAGTCCCTCTCCCAGCGTCCTGCCACTACGGTGCCAGTAGCTGAAGGGGCGACCCTGCTGGAACGGACCGAGGGTGAAGACGACTATGGTGAGAGAGAGGCTTCTCCAGCCCTACGTCCCCCGTCCCCCCCCGGTCTCCTGCGTGCCTGACCCTATACTGGGCCTATGGACCCTTCTGCCCATGCTAGACCTAGGCTGGCTCCTGGGCTGTCGCAGGGCGACATTCTGCTCCCTCTCTCCTGGCCTCCAGGACATTGGCACCCTTCTCCCTACAAGAAGAATGCCTAGGGAGCTGCGGAGGTCCGCAGCTAGCTGCCCCTGATGGAGGGGTTATGCAGGCGTCCACCCTCACAGACCCGGTCTCAGGGTCCCCCTCCCTCTTACCGGCCACTACTTCAGGGCCAGAGGGCCCGCGCCTTGCTGCCACTGACCCTCCCTACTCTCACGGACACCGTTCCAGGGGAAAGGAGGTTGTAGCTGTCGGCCATATGGAGCGCTGTTCTAGGCAGGTGCCCGCTCCAGGGGTGAAATGGCTGCCGGGTGCAGGGTCCTCACTTCCGGACAGCTGGGTGGGCACCGTGGCCTGCAAAATGAGCGCTTCAACAGCCCCGGCCGACCGTCGGAACAAAACTTGTGTTCCACTTCAAGGCCGCGATCCCGCTCTATCCGGGTCCCCGGCTCGCGGGGTGGGCACCCGCGGCCGGTATGTGCCGCTCCGTAGGCCCGGCTGGTACTTTAAGTACTGTGCGGCCCCGGTCATCCGGGCGCCGCTAAAAATTTAGGCCCCGGCTCTTACGGCCCGCGGGGTGGGCACCCGCGGCCGGTATGTGCCGCTCCGTAGGCCGGCCGGTACTTTAAATACTGTGCGGCCCCGGTCAGCCGGGCGCCGCTAAAAATTTAGGCCCCAGCTTCACGCTACTAGGCCGCAAATTCAGGCCTCTGTTGGAGGGGGCTGGAACTTCTCCAGGCGCGAATTCTTCCCGCCTGGAGGTTCCCCCGCCCCCAGAGGATCGCAGTGCCGCCCCCCAGGCCGGATCCCTGTTAACCCTTTGGGTACAGGCCGGCTTCCGATGAGCCTGTATGGGTGGATCTGTGCCCTGTAGGTGGCCCCCCCCTTTTATTTTATTTTTTTCTGCCTCAGTGAGGCTGTGTGTTAAAAAAAAAAAAAAAAAAAAAAAAAAGAAAGTTTTTATTATATATATGACTTGTGGGCTGCGCAGGACGCTGCAGCCTCATCTCAGAGTGCTGCCTGTATACATGCCCCCCTTCCATAGGCGGCATGGTGTCGCGCTCCCCGGCTGCGGCGCTGCCAGGGTCTTTTTTCCCCTTCTAGGTGGTTTTTCTTGCCCTTTCCGCGCTACGGCGCTGGTCAAGTGCATGCCTTTTCTGTAGGCAACATTCGTCACCCTCTCCAGTTATGGTGCCTGCCATGTGCAGGACCCCCCTCCTGGGCGGGATACTGCACTCTCCCTAACTGCGGGTTGGCCTTGTGCATGATCCCCCTTTCATTGGCGGCCTACTGCAGTTTCTCCGGATACAATGCTGGCCATGTGCACGACCCCCTTCCATAGGTGGAACACGGCACTCTCACTGGGTTCGCTGCTGGCCATGTGCGTGCCCCCCTTCCATAGGTGGAACACGGCACTCTCACTGGATTCGCTGCCTGCCATAGGCATGACTCCCTTCTGTGGACGGCATTCGGCACTCTCACTGGATTCACTGTCAGCCATGTGCATGACCACCTTACATAGGCGGTATGATGTACTCTCATTGGATTCACTGCCGGCCTTGGGTATGCCTCCTTCCCGGGTGGCGGCATACATACATTCTGTGGGCGGTGTACGCACTCTCACTGGATTCGCTGCCGGCCATGGGCATGCCTCCTTCGGTGGCATACACACTTTCTCACCGACTGCTCGCATTCTCCCTGGATGCGATGCTGGACATGTGCATGACCCCCCCCCCCCCCTTCCTTTTCTGGGCGGCATACTACACTCTCACCAGATACGTTGCTGGCCTTGAGCATGGCCTCTAACATGGGTGGAACGCTTGCGCTTCCATTGGATACGGTGCTGGCCTTGTGCGTGACCACCCCTCATTCCATGGGTGGAATTTTGCACGCTCACAAGATTCAAGGCTGTCCTTGTATGTGCTGTACTGGACTTGCACATGTTCCCCTTCATTGGCGGAGTAGTTACACTCTCACGAAATTTCGGGTTGGGTGAATTGTTGCACACTCACTTAATGCTAAGATAGCCCTGTGCATGCCCCCCTTTTTCACTAGGTGGACCTCCTGCGTTCCTGCTGGATACTGTGTGGCCATGTGCATGGCGCCTTTCTGGGCGAAGTATGGTATGCCCTACTTCTCTGACGTAGGTACGGCCTTGGGCATCACCCCCTTTTTGGGGCAGGCCTTTGCATTCTTGCCCACTGCAGTTTGCCAGGTACATTTCCCCCCTTTTTCGGGGCGGTCAGTTTGCGTTCCATCGCATACCATACTAGTCTTGTGCATAACTCCTTTCAGTTTGCACTCCCGTAGATACTGTGGCACTCTGTGGCTGGCCCTCTTCGCTGAGTGATATATTTTTGCAGTGAGCGGACGTTCTTGTGCGTTGTTTCCTTCTCGTCCCGTAGGTGGGTTGGCCTTCTCACTGCTTACGGGGCTACTCGTACGTATGCCTCCTTTCCTCCTGCGACATACTTTTTCTCTTGGGATACAATGATTGCCGCAAGCCTTGCACTATTCTCTAAGGAGATCATTCTGTCCATCTGTGTAAGCCTAAGGTGTTGTCCAATAAACAACAAATGAATACCTTATATTTAAGTAGACGGGCTCTACTGTTCGCTACTGCACAGAGCTGGGTGGTACTCATTCATTTCGTTGGCCCATTTGTCCTTCCGCGGCATTGTTTCCCTGTGCTAGTGGTCACATGGTCGAGAGCGCTGTCTGCAGCGCCCTTCGCATTTTATGTTGGCTCTGGCGGGACTACGGTCCCCTCGCCTAATACCATTTCCTCCTCTTCGGGTGCAGTGTGGTATGATTCTTTCCGGATTGGCGCCCTCGGTGCTTCAGTCTGATCTGCTACCAGGTTCGGGCCGCTATTCTTGGGAAGGTCACCCAACTTCTCTTGGGTGCTCGCTTATACAGGTCTGGGGGACCTCCACCTTGGGTTCTTCAGGGTATTCGCCTTCTGCGAGGCGGTGAACCGGGCGTCTCTGTGTAGCGGTGTTCTGCTTTTGAGCTGTCCTATGGCCTCTCTGTTGCCCACTCCCCCTTTCGGTTGGAGGGTGTTATACCGGCCTCTGTCTCGCCTGCCTTTTCTCGCCGGCTCTGTTTGGCTCCCACTCGGTACAGATCATTCCGATGTGGCGTCTGTTCCGGCCACGCTTCAGAGGCTGTTCCTTCACTGCCCTTCCCTCTGGGGAAAGCATGGTTGTTCATGTGGATGGTTCTGGTGTTCCTTTTGAGTCTCCCTTGTCCACACTGGCTGTACTAGCTGTGTGCCTAGTTACCGGGTCTACCGTTTTCTGTCCTCCCGCTGGGTGCAGATTGCGTTTTTTCCATTTTAGGCAATGTTTCTGCTTTGGATTCACCTTCTCGGTAACTTGGGAGGACTACCATTTGGTCAGGATTGTCTTTTAAATCTCCCACACCGGAACTGTAGTCCGTCTTCCTGTGGTGGCTACATTGGCTTCGGCTTTAGCCTGTCTTGTCCTGGCGGTTGCTGGGCGGACCCTTCGGTTCCTGTCCGTTTGTCCTTCTGCTTCCCCACTCTGGGGGGATACGGGACAACCTTGCTCGGGGGCCGACGGGACCAGTTCTACCGACTGTTCTACCCGTGTTACGGGTCTGCGCCTGATCATTGGGTTTTCACCCGCTTGCCCAGGCAACTCTAGTGGGCTCGCTAGTGTTCGCTTCTAGCCGAGTTTTTCGTCCAGGATCTGTGGTAGGACTTAGGGTTTTACCTGGGGTTCTGTGGGAAGCTGGGCGTTCCCCCACTCTGCCTTTCTCCATGGTTCTGTCTTTCTCCAGTCCGGCCTGGACCTGGGGCTGGGACTCTGTTGCTTGAAGTATCAAGTGTCATTCCTGTCCTTCCTCTTTCAGCGTTCCCAGGCCCTCTGGGCCTGTCAGGAACTTCTTCCATGGAGCGGCTCTTGGGTTCCTTTGTACTGTCCTCCGGTACCGTCCTGGGAACTACATACTAGGCTCTTGGCGCTCCAATTTTTCCTTGGAGCCGTTACAGAAGTTCCCTCTACTAACAGTTGGGTTTCTGTAGCCATCGTGTCTCTGATGGGTGCCTGAGTGGCGGCCCTTCTTGTTCCGAGCCTTCTGTCTTCCCCCAGGACAGGGCTGTTCTCCATTCCGTCTCTTCCTTCCTTCTGAAGATGGTGTTTGTCTTTCATTTCATTGAGGCAGTCGTCCTCCCCTTCCCACCCCAGGGAACGTTGGAGATCTCCGACTCTTGTCGACATTCGGTCTCTTGTGTTCCCAGGAGGTCCGTGCAAAGGGTTGACGGCCTCCAGGGTGGCTTTCCTCCGCTTTCTCAGAGTGGCTCTTGTTGTGGTTGCCGCACCAAGGGCAGGGTTCTGCTTTTGGTGTTACCATTCATTTGGCCAGAGTTGTCGGTTTTTTTCCTGGGCCGGTGGCATTAGGCTTCGGCCATGCATTTGTGCAAGGCGGTCACTGGTCTTCCTTGCACACCTTACCGAGTTCTACAGGGTGCATACTCGGGCTTCGGCGTATGCTGTTTCGGGCCGCCTGGTCTGCAGGCGGCGGGTTTTTTGATGCCTTCGGGTGCTTCGCCTTGGTGCTGTGGTCCCTCCCCCTTTGGACTGCTTTTGAACGTCCCAAGGTCTTCTGTGTCCCCCAAGGAAACTGGGCGAGAAAACGAGATTTTTGTATAACTTACCAGTAAAATCTCTTTCTCGCTCTTTCCTTGGGGGACACAGCACCCACCCATTCTTTGTTCTTCTCTGACTGTTTCCGAGTTTGTTTACCCTTTGGGTAGTTGGCTTGTTGGTTCCAATTTTTGGACTTTGCCTTTTCTCACTACTTGGACACGCAACTGGCA
Organism: Bufo bufo; assembly: GCF_905171765.1. NCBI lineage: Eukaryota > Metazoa > Chordata > Amphibia > Anura > Bufonidae > Bufo > Bufo bufo. The sequence goes on from NC_053392.1 coordinate 57,089,927, forward strand.
GTCTCTCTCTCCAGGCTGAGGGTATAGCTGTGGAGGAGGGGCTTAACAGTCTTCACTTAGTGTCACGCCTCCTAGGGAGATGAGCTATACCCAAGGTCTTCTGTGTCCCCCAAGGAAAGAGCGAGAAAGAGATTTTACTGGTAAGTTATACAAAAATCTCGTTTTCTCGTGCATGGCATTGGGGGACACAGCACCATGGGGTATATGTCCAACTACCACTAGGAGGCACTAGACACAAAAAGTGTTGGCTCCTCCCCGTTGGGCTATACCCTCTCCACAGGCACAAGGCTATTCAGTTTTTGTCTAGTGTCCGTAGGAGGCAGACCTGTCCTGCTTTTTTGCAGGTCCTGCTGTTTATTTTTTATTTTATTTTTTATTCTTTTTTTCTCTCTTCTGCAGGTCTCGGTGATCTCCACCGTTATACCTGCTGCAGGCTGGGGCTCCATCGTGTTCCACTTTAGTTGCCCCCCCTGCGGGCGCGTACTTCTGTACCATCGCCGGTCACCCAGTCCCCACAGACTGCATCCGCAGTGGCTTGCCGGCATTCCCACGGTTCCCGTGTTGAGTCTGCCGAAGGGGTGACCCTGCGGCGCCCGAAGACATCAGATGGTGAGTATAGTGAGTATATTCCCCTGTCCCTGCCCCAGGGTTAGGTTCCCTCCTGTGGCCAGGGGGGTGGGATCCACCTTAGCTGGGGGTCCTGGGAAGCTTCCATCTTCCTCCACCTTTCTCTTCCCCCTTGGTTGGTTTTTTCTCTCCTCCCTGGCCACACAGTCCAGGCGTCGCTTCTTCTGGGCCTTCCCCGCTACTTTAGTCCCCGGTTTTTGCAGGGACTAGGCCTCATCTTCCATGGCCCGTTCCCGGCTCCCAGGTGCTCTGTTTGCCCTGTTCCGCCCACCCCCAGGCGTCGCTCCCCCCCCCCCCCCACCCTCCTCACCTAGTTTTGTGGGTCCGGAGGCCCCTCGGTCGGCCGCGATTCGTCCCGCCCCCCTCGCTCCATTCCCGGCCGCCTCATAAATCGAGGCCCCGGCTTTTGGGCCTGCTAGGCCGCGATCTTCCCGGCCCCTCCTCCTTGCTTCCCGGGCTTTTCAGACCCCGCCCGGCCCGCGGGAGGGGCTATCTCTCTCCTCCCTTTACTGGATCTAACGTGGGTTATCTATCCAGTGGATAGATCCTCAGTTTAAAAGAACTGCAGACCCCCTTTAGGTCATTGTCCTATGTACTGTGTGAAGGCAGCTAATGCTGTACATAGGGATCACTCAAGTCGTTCGCTCCCCCCCACCCCTCCTCAATTGCTTCATTTCTCCTGCAGCCTCTATAGCTGCTGCAGCACCTCTTTGGGGAACAGGGCATCCGGGTCCAGATATGACAGCCTCTGCTGGCTGCTCTATGAGGGTCTCCTCTCCCAGCCTCTCCTCGGATCGCCACGTCTTTTCACGTGCGTCCGCTGTCTACGAAGGCTGCCATGCGGTCGGCCAGTCCCTGCTTGTGTGAAGTACCTCTTTCCAGACCCCATTGTGTCCCCTGACCAAATCCTTTTGTGTAGGTCCCTTCTGAATGGTCTCCCTCTTTGTCAAAGCCATGGGAACCTTGTCCGACTCTCCCAATCCCTGGCGGAGTCGCTGGACCGCTACCTATCCAATTGCGGCCACCTATGCCCTCCCAGGGTCCTCCCTGCAGATGAGGCATGCTCAGATACCGGGTCCGGCAAGGGGTAGCTCACAGTACAACCTCGGGTGGTCTCAACAGGATTCCACCCCTCCTCGGCATCCTCGGGTCCTCCCCAGGACAGGCCTGAGGCTGGTGACGAATCCTTTCCCGTCACCCCATCCGTTGCCTCGGGGGACACCTCTGCACTGATTCCCTCGGAACAGAGCATCAGGCGGTCTTCCTCCATACAGAAGCCTCTGGGAGGTCAAGACTAACGTGCACGGAGGAACCTCTCCTACCCAGGGTTGGTATCCCCTCTAGTGGATTTTCGGATGGCGCTCCCCTGACTGCACAGGTATTCAACCGCACAGGTAAGGCAGCCGTCCCCGTGTTTAGCATAATGAGTCACCTACTTGGTGTCTCTGGTACGTACGCCTTCTCCTTAACAGGGGGGTACCTGCACCACTGCCATAGGCTGTACCTGACAAGCCTTCCTGGTTCCCCTATACCAGGGGCTATGCTCTACACATTTGAGAGTGTTTCCACCGGGTCCCCATCCTGGTGCTGGTGTTCGCCACTCTACCTCATAACGGGGGTCCCTGTTCTTGGCAAGCGCCTCCTGTTGGTTGGTAAGGAAAAGCAATTATATATGTCTGTTTCCATCCGCCTTGCTCCTTTTCATAGGTAGAGTACCTACACCTACTCCAGATGCTGAAGCCATTACTCCTGGCTGGCTCTATGGTGTTCCATGCGGCACTATTTCTCCCTTCCGGGCGAGATACACAGGCCGCCTTCAATTGCCTTGGCAATTGCACCTGTCTGTTCCCAGCCACTGTGCTCCTTTCTTAGGTAGAGTACCTACACCATCTCCTGATGCTGTAGCCGATACCTCTGGCTGGCGCTATGGTGTTCCATGCGGCACTGTTTCTCCCTTCTGGGCGGGATATACAGGCCTCCTTCAATTGCCGTTGCAATTGCTCCTGTCTGTCCCCAGACTTTTTTGCTCCCTTTCTTAGGTAGAGTACCTACACCATCTCCGATGCTGTAGCCAATACCCCTGGCGGGCTCTATTGTGTTCTTTGCGGCAACATTTCTCCCTACGGGCGAGATATAGAGGCCACTTTCAATTGCCGTAGAATTGCCTCTGTCTGGTTCTAGTCGGCACCAAGCTGCCACCTTGGTCCCTTCATAGGTAGAGTACCTACACCATCTCCTGATGCTGTAGCTGTTGCTCCTGTGTGGCTTTATGGTGTACCATGTGGCATTTTCTCTCCCTTACCGGACGAGATATTGAGGCCTCCTCCAATTGCCGTGGTCATTGCACCTACCTCATCATAGTGTGCACCAAACGGCCATCTTACTCCCTTCATAGGTAGAGTTCCTGCACCGTCTCTGATGCTGCAGCCGTTACACCTGTCTGGCTCTATGGTGTACTATGCGGCCCTGTTTCCCTTTTTTTCAGGCGAAATAGAGGGCCTCCTTCAGTTGCCATTTCACCTACCTGATTGTAGTGTGCACCTGTCTTGTTCTTTGTGGTACCGTGCGGCCCTATTTTCCCCTTCCCGGGCGGAATATAGGTACCATTGCTAACGCGGTAGCCGTTGCACCTCTCTGGTTCTAGGGTGCACCATGTGGCCACATTGCTCCGATCTTAAAGGTAGTACCTCTACCATCTCCAGATGCTGTACCCATTACACCTTTCTGGTCGTTTTCTGCACTACGCAGCCATATTTCTACTTTACAGGTTGAGTACCTGTACCCTCCAAATGCAGTAGCATTCCCAGATTCTGTGGCTATGTTTCCACTCTCCTTAGACATGCAGCCACTTTCCCTATATTTTAGGCGTGTGGTTGTATTACTCAAGGTGCTGGGCCCTATGGTGCAATCTGTGGCCCATACAGTTTCTGTATTACTGGGTGCTTTCTGCCCCCAGGTTCTAATCTGTGCTGCGGATGTTGGTTTCACCCTTTTGGTTCTTCCATACATCTCCACTCCGTTTCTGTCGTGCTCAATGGTCTCCTTGTACTTCTCAGGGCACTGTCTACAACAGGCCATCCTGGTTCTGCATGTGCATGGTTACCATATCTGGCAGGGGTGGGCCAGCCCAACCCCCACCTTGTCGGTCTAGTGCTACTTATTGTAGCTCCAGTATATGGCTGATCTGTTCTGATCTGGCGGGTGGTCCACATACAACCATGCTCCCTACACCATGGCCAGGTGGTTGTTGGCCTTTGTGCTAGGGTTGCTCTTGCCATCTCTATAAGGTACTACGGTTTGCTGCGCTTCGCGTTACCCAATGTTATAGAGGAGTACTCGCGTGGTTTCCTATTACAGAGTGGCCCATTCCTGGTGGAGTACAGGGATCTCCACTGGATCTTCTACCTTCTTGGGGCACGTAGCTGGTGAGCATCGGCCGCTGCAGCAGTTTTCGGTCATCGCTGGATGTCCTCCGCCACACGGAATCATTCTGGGGTCATCAGCGTTTTTCATCGCTGGACGTCCTCCCTGACGGGTCAGGGACAGGACCACTGAGCGCCACACCCCTGCCTGGTAGGTGAATTTTCAGCTGATTTGCTCTGGCATCGGACAGGGTCCCGTAGTTCCTTCTGGGTCCAGGTGTTCTCTGTATTCCCTTATATTCTCTGCTTAGTTGTACTACATGACAGAGGGGCAGTCCCCTTGGACCTTGCCGTCGTTTGCACCTGTCAGGTACTTTCTCCCCCCTGGGAGTTTTCAGTACGCCGGTCGCGGCTGGTTTCTACATTTCTGTGTAGTCTCACCCGGCTTTTTCATGGCGACTTCTGCATTCCTTATGCATATGGATGTCTGTCAATTTAGTGGTACATCCCGAGCTGCTGTACTTGTCCTCTCTGGGACAATGTATACAGTTTGCTAGTCACTGTTCTTGGAACGGGTGTTGTCCATGGCCAATGTCCCTTCCCCTATGGTAGTTTCATCTCTCCTTTCCTGGATATTCTGGCTTGCGTTGTCTTCTGGTGGTTCAGCTCCTGGTTCCTTGTGAGCCCATCCCGGGTACTCCTTCTGGAGTCCCTGGTCCCCGTTTATTTGACCACTCAGGTTCTGCATGGCAATCGTTTTTTTGGGGGGATCGGGGCCTGGGTTGATTGTTCCCTTTATGGGTTCCAATAGCCTTGTGGTCTTCTTGGGATTCGTGTCTCTTTTCCCATCCTCCCACGTCAAGTACCTGGTATTGAGTGGTTTAGCACAACGGTTTGCAATTCCGCCGTATGGTCTCCTTCGGGAGGGACCTCCTCCTGTTGTAGAACCTTTCCTCCTTAGGCGGTTGGAGTACTCTCCTTCTACTTCCATGTCTTTCAGTCCAGTGTGTCCTGCTGAGATTTCCTGGGCCTGTATCTGGTTCCTTTTTTCCCCTGATGCTTCACATGCCCAGAGTTTCCTCTGGTCTTACGCTTCACAGTGATATCTTGTTTTCCGAGGCTCGGGCCTCATCTCCTGTTTTTGGGACGCAGGTCTTACTCTTTTTTCCTGGCTTTTACCTACAACCCCCTCCTTCTCCAAGGGTTGGCGGTTTCCTCTAGCAGCCTTGGGTTTTCGCCTTTTAAATAGGGCGCATAACTTCATCATCTGCCTTGCGGTGAGGGGAGACCTGCTCCCTTCACATGTGAGCCCTGCTACGGCTTCACTCACTCGTTTGGCTTCCAGTACTTCCTTGTTTCCTTTCTCCCCTGGCCTGTCAGGGGTTGACCACAGGTTTTTTCGCTCTTTGGGTCTGAGACAATTTAGAGCGTTAGGTAGTCCCAACACGCGGTGCTGTCCTAATTTTTTCTCCAGCCCTTGGCTGAGCTCGGTGTTCCCTTTTGCCGCCTTCTTGCATTTGGGATTTTCTTCCAGGCATTTTTCCTGGGCTGCTGACAGTCTTCTCTGATTCTTCCTTGAGGCTTCTTCCTTGTTATGGAACCTCTTGCCCATTCCGTGTTTTCTACTGTTGGGTCACATGGTTCTCCTGCACCTGTATACCCAACCGGTGGCATGGCTGTTCTTTTCCCACCCTCGGGGACTGCTTTGGGACGTCCCATGGTGCTGTGTCCCCCAATGCCATGCACGAGAAAATTGGATTTTTTGTACTCACCGTAAAATCCTTTTCTCGTAGTAGGCATTGGGGGACACAGATCCCACCCTATGTTTTTACTTCCGATTTTCCGGGCTGGTCTCTTGATCTTTCCCGGTACGGGAGTTGTTGGTTCCTTGCTTTTTTTCTCTCTCCTACTGCTTTTTGTACAAACTGAATAGCCTTGTGCCTGTGGAGAGGGTATAGCCCAACGGGGAGGAGCCAACACTTTTTGTGTCTAGTGCCTCCTAGTGGTAGTTGGACATATACCCCATGGTGCTGTGTCCCCCAATGCCTACTACGAGAAAAGGATTTTACGGTGAGTACAAAAAATCCAATTTTTATCAGACCAGAGAATCTTGTTTCTCACAATCTGAGAGTCCTTTAGGTGCTTTTTTGCAAACTCCAGACAAGATTTCATGTGTCTTGCTGAGGAGAGACTTCTGCCATAAAGCCCAGATTGGTGGAGGTCTGGAATTATAGTTGACCTGGAAATTTCTCCCATCTGCACATATGATCTTTGGAGCTCAGCCAGAGTGACCATTGATTTCTTGGTCACCTCTTTTACCAAGGCCCTTAATCCCCAATTACTTTTTTTTGGAGGGGTGGCCAAAACTAGGAAAAGCCCTAGTTGTTTGAAACTTCTTCCATTTAAGAATTATGGAGGCCACTATGCTCCTGGGAACGTTCAGTGCAGTAGAAATGTTCTGTACCTTTCTTTAGATCTGTGCCTCCACACAATCCTGTCTCTAAGCTCTACAGGCAGTTCTTTTCACCTCATGGCTTGGTTTTTGCTCTATGTGTTGTCATTTGTGAGACCTTAGGCTTGCATCTTTCCAAATCATGTCCAATCATCTGAATTCACCACAGGTGACTCGAATCAAGGTGTAGAAACATCTCAAGGATGATCAAGAGAAATAGGAGGCCCCAGAGCTAAATGTTAAGTGTCATAGCAAAGGGTGGGAAATACTTTATTGAGACGTGAGATTTAAGTTTTTCCCTTTTTAATTGCAAAAATGTCTAACATTCTGTTTTCACTTTCTCATTATGGAGTATTGAGTGCAGATTGGTGGGGAAAACCTGAATTTTATTTTAGCACAAGGAGCAACATAACAAAATGTGAAATGGCCTGAAGACTTTCCGAATGCACTGCACATGTACCAAATCTATGCCAGTAAACATAGATATCCCCATATTGGAGAGAGAGGAGGAATTCGGCAACAATGTGTTATCAGAGTCAGCATAGGAAAATAATACCAGAGATGTAACTATTAACCATTCACACCTCTCTTCTCATTGGTGACTGTTTGCACTGTCTATAGTAACACATTATAGCCCCTTTTCTCCAATTTCAGGATGATATTTATGTTGGTATACATTTGGTACAGGTGTAGCCTGGTTTTGGTTTTACATTTTGACCTTATATCATGGGTCTTGCTGTGATGGTAGGGTTTTGTTTTTTTTCTTTGGGCGTCTCCCACATGTCTCTTATGTTTAATTGTTTTTATATTGTGGTTTTTTTTTTGTATCATGTAAATAAAAATTCCAGTTTTTGCACAATTGCCATTTTCAGGTGTGTTCCACTGCGTGTTGTCCTTTTTGCATGTTAGTATTTAGTAGCTCCACATACAGCCAAATGTCTGAGTGTTCAGTACAGTAGCTGCAAGTGTTAATACCACAGAGCCACCAGTAGATGGCAGTGATGGCCTTCACAACAGCGGTAATATCAAGACATCATCTTGGCTTTTTTATTAAATTTTATATATATTTTTTAATACATTAAAGGGTGTCTCTTTAGTCACTTGGCGCCTTTTTGCTTGAAAAGTGGGAAACCTATTCAATAGATAATCATTTATCATATGGCCTTAAAGGAGCTGCAAATAAGTTGTCACGTTCTTCCGTGAACCTCTTAATGCACCTCTTCTAAGAAAAAAAATAACCTCTTTCAAGGTCATGTTCTAGGCTTCCTTAACTTTTTTATTTTATTTATTTTTTATTGGAAGTTTTTAAGGTGTGTTTTTGTTGCATTTTTTTGTGGTATAGTTTAAAAAATATTGGGGGAAATTTATTAAAACTTGCCTGAAGTAAAACTGGCTTAGTTGCCCAAGGAGCTCTGAAAAAAAAAAAGGGGGGAATCTGGTTGCAGTGAGCAACTAAGACCGTTTTCTTTTAGGTGTGTTTTGATCATCTGAAACGCCCAGCCAATATATTTTGATTAAAACACACCTGTGCCCGCCTGGTGGTCTCACTCATGCAGGTCCTACTCTGCTCAATGATTTGAGCAGGCACCGAGTTCCGGTATGTCATGTGTCCTGAAGAGGTTAAAGACTGTTTTGAAAATAAATAAAATGCTTCCAAAAATCCTTCTAACGTCCTAAAAAAATAAAATGACATTTACAAAATGATTCCAATATAAAGTAGACGTTTGGGGAATATTTAGTAACCATTTTGTAAGGAATCTGTCTTTAAAGAAAATAAATTCTAATTTAGAAAATTGCTAATTTTTCCAACTTTTTTATGAATTTTGGGTTTTTCGTAAATGTAAAACATGTGTCACGATAAAAAACAGTCTCAGAATGGCTTGGATAAGTAAAAGCGTTCCACAGTTATTACCACATAAAGTGACACATGTCAGATTTGATAAATGGGCCTCTGACATATGGTGTAAACTGTCTTCTGCTGGAAGAGGTTAAACCGCTGATCAGCAGGGGTAGTGGCAGTTGGTGGCCGTCCACCCAGGAGTAAAACCACCCCCCAATCTGATACTGGTGATCGATCCTGAGGAAAGGTCATCAATATCAGAAAACCCCTTTTTCTCTGTCACATAGAGAATTCAACCAAAAGTATGTCCTTCTAGTACTTCATACCACCTTTCCATAGGTTTTTTCTTTTTCTTTGGAGCTTGTATTATTTTTTTATTTATTTTTATTAATTTAATATTTATTGTTTTTAACATACAAATTTATTTTTACAAACATTTAATTTAATAAGACTTACATACCATCATCCCACCCACCCCCTTTATTCGTTAACCGCTTTATAAAAAAAAAGAAAAAGAAAAAAAAAACACTCTAGTCATCCTCTCTGTCGCCTCCAGCCCCAACTCATGATATTTCCCCTCATCTCGGGACAGGTCCCCTATACCAACCATTTCTGCCATATTCTAGAGAATCTATATATTTTCTTATTGTTTACCAGATGAGCTATCTCACAAACCAATGAAATTCTAATCAAATTCTCCCATTCCATGATCGTGGGTACAGCACTACCTCCCCAATATCGGATAATACACCTCCTAGCTTGAAAAGGTAATTTGGAAGCTATTTCTCGATGTTGAGAGATATCCATTTTCCCCATCGCTCCCAGTATACATATCTCGAATTGGCTAGGGACTTTAATCCGATGGTATTGCTCTATTCTATCTCTGACTTTTCTCCAGAACTCCTGGATCTTCAGACATGTCCAGAGTATGTGAATATCATCCACCTCTATCTCCCCGCACTTTAAACATCTGAAGACTTTGGGTTTGTAACACTTCATTAAAAACATGGGGGAATAATAAAGGCGATATAGTATGTTGAATTGGGTAATTCTATGGGAAAAGTTCTTTGGAATCCTATTTTTCCCCTGTATAGCCAAATCCCAGAACTCTTCTCGCTGGGGGTTCATAGCATCTTGCCATTTATGCGTTAAGCTGTTTACTGCTATCCTCTTAGTCTTTTGTTTTAACAGACATTGGTATATTTTGGAGACTAATTTCCCCCCTGTTTTTAAACCAGAAATGTCAGCTAACGCCTGCGGAAGGGTAGATATCAATGTACCCCGCCCCAGCAGCTTTCTCAATACTTGTTTTATTTGTAAGTGGTAAAACCACAGTTCTGTATTACCCAGACCAGATCATCATATAATATTATATCGCCCTGTCTCCAGATCTGGCCCAGTTTATAGACTCCATGCCTCCACCAAACCTCTTGTTCAATTTCTTTTAGTTCTATTAAATGGGTATTATCCCACAGTATGGTGTCAGCATGGAGTCCAGCCTGGGTCCAGAAGGCCCTTGCTTCCTTCCAAACCCTTTCCATCAGCTCAAACAGCGGCATCTTTCTACTTCCCTGTTGTGCCAACACACCTGCTTCTATGTGCTGAAGGATAGTACAGTTCTCCAACCTTGCGTTAATCCCTACTATCATGGACTTATATCTTTGCGTGTTACTCCACGTTATCATGTTTTTTTTATATGGAAATAAAATATAGTTCCAAGTCTAGGACTGATAGTCCCCCCTCCCTCTCATGGATATAAAATATTTTGTGCTTTTTTATCCTTGTTTTTTTTCCCTCGCCATATCAAATCCATTAAAAGACTGGCAATTATTTTGAATATTTTTTTGGAGATTATTGCCGGTGCATTCCACAGAATATAATTCAGGGAGGGTAATTAGCACATTTTCACTAAGGAGATCCGACCTGCCATCGAGACACATAATCTTTTCCATACGTCTCTTTTCTTCCTAATTTCTTGTATTTTAGGGATCACATTCAGCTGGACATATTCCTTAGGATTTGGAGTTATTTGAATACCCAGATATTTAACGGGTTCATTGCTCTTCTTAATTTCCAATGCTCCTGGTATAAAATTGTTCAGAGGATCAATCGGGACACAAGCCGATTTAGACCAATTTATCTTAAGACCGGCATGTTTACCGTACTGATCAAATACCTGGAAAATCTTCGTAAAGCGATCTATGTGAACCTACAAACAGCATATCATCCGCATACAAAGCAATTTTCTCGCCCATATTCCTTGGGGGACACAGGAAACCATGGGTATAGCTCTGCTCCCTAGGAGGCGTGACACTAAGTGAAAGCTGTAAGCCCCTCCTCCATCAGCTATACCCTTCAGCCTGTTTTTGCTTAGTGTCCAAGGAGGCAAGACACCCCCTGCTTATGCAGGGTTGTTTTCCTATGATTTTTTATTTTTACGTTATTTGTTGTTTTTAATTCGGTTTTTTTCTACTTACAGGGACAACAGAGGCGCATTAGACCCCTCTGTTTCTCCCGGGGTTGAGTTGCGCCAGTGCCGGTAATTCCGCACTGCCGCCTCCCCCACAGAAGACAAGGTGGACCAGGGCAGCCTCGCTCCCCTGCGTCCCGCCAGCTCAGGGTCGCCCGCACGCCAAGTCCCTCCCCCGGCTTCCTGCCACTGCGGTGCCAGGAGCTGAAGGGGCGACCCCGCTGGACGGATTGAGGGTGAAGACAGCGCATGGTGAGACAGGCTGCTCCAGCCTCCCCTTCCTCCCTCCCACCGCTGCTACAGGCCTCCTGGGCTCCCATGGCCACTGTTACTACATGGCCACTGCTACATCGTGCGCCCACCCCTCCCCCCCCCCCCGATATCGGACCGTTACCGGGCAGGGGAGTTTATCTGGGCAAGTCCTTGGCAGGGACGCTGCCTTCTGCCACATCCAGGCGCGGAGGGGGCCGCTTTCTTGGCGTGAACGGCGCCATTTCAGGCCGGCACTTCATTATCCTTGGGGGTTAAGTTCATTTTGCCGCGCGCGCGCGGCTCTGCTTCAGAGCGGCAGGGAGGGGGCGGAGCTTCCTACATGCGCTCCGCTACTTCCGGGTTCATCGAGTGCGATCCGAAGCCGGTGCTGCTGCCTCTCCTCCACAGCCTCCTCAGTCTGTTCCCCCTTACCGCTGCCGCTTGCATCATCCGGGTCTGGTAGGACTTTTAACCCCCTCCGTGCCACAGTACTGTCGCTTGGGTGTTATCCCCGTTTCTTTCCTTGGGGTCTCCCACTTTAAGTGCAACATCTTTGTTCCACCATGTCAGACCCTTCTGCAGCCGCCAAGCCTTGGTACCATGCCTGTACTGCTTGTAGGGAACCCTTTCCCCGGGGGCAGTCTGATCCGCACTGTACTGCATGTCGGGCTCCACCGCAGCCTCAGTCGCCCGCTGTGTCGCTCCCTGCTGCCTCTGACCCGCCTGACTGGGCTAGATCCCTGTCCCAGGCCGTGGAAAGCCTCACTCATGTCGTGGGCCGCCTAATAGACAGGCCACCTACCCCGCAGGACGCCACTCTTACTGTCGCGCCCTCCGGGTCCACCGCTTCTGCCGCTGCAGCGGGTTCACTCTCCTTTAGTGACCCCTCCCGAGCTAGGCACTCTCAGAAGCGTATTAGAGTAGAGCGAGCCTCCTCCTCGGATGCCTCCCTCTCCCCGCCACGCGTGCGCACCCAGACGAGCCTCTCCTCCCCAAAGGATTCGCTCTCTGAAGGTGAATTGGCGGTTTCAGATTTGGAAATGGACTCGGCCCTGCCGTCCAAGCTAGCCTCAGCGATGGGTCAACTCATCTCTGATATTCGTGACACCTTTAAGGTGCAGGATGATCCCCCTAGCTCGGACGCAGCTAGCGTCTCATTTATCAGACCCAGGCAGGTCTCAAAAGTCTTCCCAATCCACTCTGATTTCTCCTCTGTGGTGTCTAAGGCTTGGGCTCGACCGGACGCCCGTTTTGTCAACCCCAAGAAGCTGGACATTTGCTATCCTTTTCCAGCAGATGTCGTGGCCACATGGTCTTCCCCACCCAAGGTGGACCCCCCTGTGGCCCGGCTGTCGAAGAACACGGCCATCCCTGTTCCCGACGGGTCCTCTCTTCAGTCAGCGGAGGACCGTCGCATGGAGACCCTTTCTAAGGGCATTTTTGCTGCCTCCGGTTCTGCTCTCAGACCGGTTTTTGCCTCTGCTTGGGCAGGGAAAGCAATCTCCGCTTGGGGTGCGCAGCTGGAACAGGAGTTGGACTCGGACGTCCCTATCCAGGACCTGCGTTCCTTGGCCCAGCTTATTGTTCGGGCCGGGAATTTTGTTTGTGAGGCCTCCCTTGATGCGGGAGCCCTTATTGCACGCTCCTCCGCCCTGGCAGTTTCCGTCAGGAGGGAGCTCTGGCTGAAGGTTTGGAAAGCGGACGCTGCCTCCAAACGTTCCTTGGCGGGGCTACCGTTTGCGGGTTCCCGCCTTTTCGGGGTCCGCCTAGACGAACTTATTTCGGAGGCCACGGGTGGTAAAAGCACCCATCTTCCTCAACCCCAAGCCAGGGGCGCCCCCCGCGGACGCCCTGGTGCGTCTCGTTTTCGGTCCTCCCGCAGGGCCTCTGGGGCTCCCACCACAGCTGCCGCTTCGGCTCCTCCCCAGGATAAGCATAGGAAGCCGTTTTTTCGGGCGCAGCCCTCCTGGCGCAAGCCGCAGGCTGCCCGCACACCCGCAGCAAAGCAATCCTCTGCCTGAAGGCGCGCCCCCACCCACCCGGGTGGGGGGCCGGCTCCTCCTTTTCAGGGACGTCTGGTTGGCTCACGTCTCCGACGCCTGGGCCCTCGAAATTGTGTGCTCCGGATACAAAATCGAATTTGCATCCTTCCCTCCAGATCGGTTCTTTCGCTCCCGCCTGCCACGGGACCCGAAACGCGCGGTTGCGTTCTCCGCGGCCGTTCAAGCCTTACTGGACAGGGGGGTGATTACCCCCGTTCCTCTAGAGGAAAGGTTCCAAGGGTTCTACTCGAACCTCTTTGTAGTTCCCAAGAAGGGAGGTTCCATGCGGCCCATTTTGGACCTCAAAAAGCTCAACCGTTTTCTCCTCCTTCGACGGTTTCGGATGGAGTCCCTCCGTTCCGCGGTGGCTTCCCTGGAGCAGGGAGATTTCATGTCTTCCATCGATATACAGGATGCCTACCTCCATGTTCCGGTAGCCCGGTGTCACCATCGCTTCCTCCGGTTCGCCGTGGGGGACCTCCACTTCCAGTTTGTCGCCCTTCCCTTTTGGGCTGGCAACAGCCCCCCGGGTGTTCACCAAGGTCCTGGCCCCGGTTTTGGCCTTACTCCGTTCCAGGGGTGTTTTTCTGCTACCGTACTTGGACGATATCCTCATCAAGGCTCCGTCCCTTTCTCAAGCGGTTGCCAGCGTGGATCTCACTCTAGAGACTCTGACGAGGTTCGGTTGGGTCATCAACTTCCCCAAGTCCTCCCTTCCCCCCTCCAGACAACTGGTCTTCCTGGGAATGCTTTTAGACACGGGAGCGGCGGAAGTACGTCTTCCCTCGGAAAAACGTCTGATCCTCCGTGGGGCGGTTCGGGGTCTCCTTCTCCACCGTCGACCGTCCTTCCGCTTCTGCATGCGGGTCTTGGGGCAGATGGTTGCCTGCTTCGAGGCGATCCCGTTTGCGCAGTTTCACTCCCGCCCTCTCCAACGGGCGATCCTCTCCTCCTGGGACAAATCGCCGCAGTCTCTGGATCATCCCTTCCATCTATCGCCTCCGGTGAGGTCATCTCTCCGCTGGTGGTTACAGTCCCCTCTTCTGGGCAGGTCTTTTCTGCCACTCAACTGGTTGGTGGTTACAACCGATGCCAGTCTCTTGGGCTGGGGAGGCGTGTTTCCTCCCCGATCCGTCCAGGGCATTTGGTCTCCATTGGAGTCCAAACTCTCGATCAATGTCCTGGAGCTGAGAGCGGCCCTTTTGTCTCTACGACACTGGACTCATCTGTTGAAGGGTCATCCAGTTCGTGTACAATCGGACAACGCCACGGCTGTGGCGTACATAAACCACCAGGGGGGCACTCGCAGCGCTGCTGCAATGAGGGAGGTCTCCAGCATTCTCCGTTGGGCGGAAGCCCACGTCCCGGCCCTATCGGCAATTTTTATTCCAGGGGTGGACAATTGGGCGGCGGACTTCCTCAGTCGCACCACTGTCGACCCCGGCGAGTGGTCTCTTCACCCGGAGGTATTCGAGGCCATTTGCCTTCGTTGGGGCATACCGGACGTGGACCTCATGGCCTCCAAGTTCAATCACAAGGTCCCCGCCTATCTGTCCAGGGCCAGGGATCCGGGAGCTTGCGGAGCCGACGCCCTCGTTCTTCCTTGGCGAGGCTTCGCGCGTCCATACATATTCCCTCCCATCCCACTCCTGCCCAAGGTCCTTCGGAAGATCGCGGCGGAAGGCGTCTCGGTGATTCTGGTCGCTCCGGACTGGCCCCGCCGGTCTTGGTATGCCGACCTCATGCTGCTCCTGGCAGACGCGCCCTGGCCGCTGCCCGCCAGGGAAGATCTTCTCTCTCAGGGACCGATCTTCCACCCGCGTTTAAGGTCCCTACGTTTGACGGCGTGGTTGTTGAGACCACCGTCCTGACACGTAGGGGTTTTTCTGCGGACGTCGTCCGCACCATGATCCGCGCCCGTAAGCCGTCCTCTTCTAGGATCTATTATAGGACCTGGAGGACCTATTTGGGGTTCTGTGCCGATCTAGGGATTCCTCCGCTCCGCTTTTCTCTCCCCACCGTTTTGTCCTTCCTGCAGAGCGGACTTGCCCAAGGTCTGGGTCTTAGTTCTTTGAAGGGTCAGGTGTCTGCGCTGTCCATTTTGTTTCAGCGCCCACTGGCCCCCCTTGGTCCTGTCAAGACCTTCCTTCAGGGCGTGGCTCACGCGGTTCCCCCGTACCGGCCTCCGGTACCGCCCTGGGACCTGAACCTGGTTCTCTCAGCGCTCCAGGCTTCTCCTTTCGAGCCTCTGCGGACGGTTTCCTTGCGACTTCTGTCCTGCAAGGTTATTTTCCTTGTAGCAGTCACCTCTCTTCGGAGGGTGTCCGAATTGGCTGCACTCTCCTGTCTGGAACCTTTCCTAGTGTTCCACCAGGACAAGGTAGTTCTTCGTCCGGTCCCTTCCTTCCTTCCTAAGGTGGTCTCCGCCTTTCATCTGAACGAGGACATCGTTCTCCCCTCTTTGTGTCCTTCCCCTTCCCACCCTAGGGAGAGGGAACTTCATCGCCTGGACGTTGTCAGGGCGCTCAAGGCTTACCTGGAGGTAACCGGCTCTTTCAGGCGTACTGACTCGCTCTTTGTGGTTCCGGAGGGGTCGCGCAGAGGGTTGGCGGCATCCAAAGTCGCTATCGCCCGTTTTGTCAAGATGGCTGTTACTGAGGCTTATCTCGCCAAGGGCAAGGTTCCGCCCCTCGGTGTTACCGCTCATTCCACTAGAGCGGTCGGGGCTTCCTGGGCTCAGAGAAATCGGGCTTCTACGGAGCAGATTTGCAAGGCGGCCACTTGGTCCTCCTTGCACACCTTCACCAAGTTCTACAGGGTGCATACTCATGCGTCGGCTGACGCTGCTTTAGGCCGTCTGGTGTTGCAGGCGGCAGTTGATTGATGCCTCCGGTGTTGGTCTAGTTTGTTCTGGTCCCTCCCTTCTGGGACTGCTCTGGAACGTCCCATGGTTTCCTGTGTCCCCCAAGGAATATGGGCGAGAAAAGGAGACTTTTGTATTACTTACCAGTAAAGTCTCTTTCTCGCTCTTCCTTGGGGGACACAGCACCCGCCCTTCATTTGGGTTTACAGTTGTGGTTCCGGCTTGGTTGCCCCCGTTGGGGCTTGACGGTTCTTTTTCCGGTTGGTGGTTATCTTTCACTACTTGGACACGCAACTGGCAGTCTCTTCTCCAGGCTGAAGGGTATAGCTGATGGAGGAGGGGCTTACAGCTTTCACTTAGTGTCACGCCTCCTAGGGAGCAGAGCTATACCCATGGTTTCCTGTGTCCCCCAAGGAAGAGCGAGAAAGAGACTTTACTGGTAAGTAATACAAAAGTCTCCTTTTTTCCTCGTGTGCACCAAACCTGAAACCCACGATTTCTTCATCTTGCCTAATCATATCCGCCAACGGCTCCAAAGCTATAGCAAAAAGCAGGGGGGAAAGGGGGCACCCCTGTCTAACCCCCCTACCAATATTATCAGAATACTCCCCATTTAGTATAACCTTTGCTGAAATTTCAGTATACAACAGCCTTACCCATGATATAAAGCCATCTCCAAAGCCCATTTTCTTCAATGTTATAAACAGAAAGGGCCATTCTACAGTGTCAAATGCCTTTGAGGCGTCTATGGTAACAATTAGTCGTTCGCCGCAATTCGTGGGTTCAAGCTGGGTGTTCACAAAATAGCGCATAACATTATCGGTTGTAGTTTTGCCTGACATAAATCCCGTCTGATCCTCATGAACAAGTTCTGAGACCACACTTCTAAGTCTAGCTGCCAAGATCCTGGCCAAAATTTTATTGTCGTTATTAATTAGAGAGATGGGACGGTATGAGTCCAAAAGGGTTGGGTCTTTCCCCGGATTTAAAATCAATGTAATTAGGGCTTCTCTCAATGAGTCTGGCAGCTTCCCTACCTTCCTCGAGTCCTCCCACATCTCCACTAGTTTGGGGATTAGTATTTTTACCTACAGTGCGGCTTTTACCGGGCGGCGGTGATCGGAAATACACCGGTACGTCATGCTTCTTTAAGTACCAGGACAATATGCTGTACCGGTACGTCATGTGTCCTGAAGAGGTTAAAGACTGTTTTGAAAATTTAAAAAAAAATGCTTCCAAAAATCCTTCTAACGTCCTAAAAAAATAAAATGACATTTACAAAATGATTCCAATATAAAGTAGACGTTTGGGGAATATTTAGTAACTATTTTGTAAGGAATCTGTCTTTAAAGAAAATAAATTCTAATTTAGAAAATTGCTAATTTTTCCAACTTTTTTTTATGAATTTTGGGTTTTTCGTAAATGTAAAACATATTGACTCAAATTCCCCACTAACATGAAGTACAATGTGTCACGATAAAAAACAGTCTCAGAATGGCTTGGATAAGTAAAAGCGTTCCACAGTTATTACCATATGAAGTGACACATGTCAGATTTGATAAATGAGGCCCTGGCATATGGTGTAAACTGTCTTCTGCTGGGCTAGTGGCAGTTGGTGGCCGTCCACCCAGGAGTAAAACCACCCCCCAATCTGATACTGGTGATCGATCCTGAGGAAAGGTCATCAATATCAGAAAACCCCTTTTTCTCTGTCACATAGAGAATTCAACCAAAAGTATGTCCTTCTAGTACTTCATACCACCTTTCCATAGGTTTTTCTTTTTCTTTGGAGCTTGTATTATATCTTCATAAAATCCACTTTAATCCATATTCTAATGAGGCATTTAGGTGCCCAGAGGGGCGTTATTTTCTTTCAAAGGTGCCCAGGCCCGGCCCCCTACAGGGCCCAAGCACGCCTCTCTCTCCACTCATGGAGAGCCGTTGAAACCGCTACGTCACTAGCAGCCAATAAATCCCGCCCACCCTTTCCCTTGAGCATAGCCAACAGGCGCGGTGCCGAACTCTGCCTGCGGCTGCGCTCTTCCGGTTCAACTGAGGGCATTGGCTTTAACTGCTTCACTGGCCATGCGCCAAAAACATTACTGGGCTCAGAGCATGGCCAGTGAAAGAGTTAAAGCTAATGCCCTCAGTTGACCTGGAAGAGCGCAGCCGCAGGCAGTGTTCGGCACTGCGCCTGTTGGCTATGCTCAAGGGAAAGGGTGGGCGGGGGTAGCGGCAATGGCGCTGCTGCCGAGGCACCGTAATGCCTCATTAGAATATGGATTAAAGTGGATTGTATGAAGATATAATACAAGCTCCAAAGAAAAAGAATAACATATGGAAAGAAGGTGACACATACTTTTGGTTTATTATCGATTCTCTAGGTGACAGATTGCCTTTAATAGTATTTACTGCAGAAGGTAAAATAATGGCATTGTTGCTACCACTACCCACCACTAGAGGGAGCGGACTGTGTGCGATTTTACTACGCCGTTCGGTGTTGAAATCATATGCAGGAAATTGCTGAACTCCCTCTAGTGGTGGCTCTAATTTTTAGACTTTTATATTGAATAAAAAAAATGCCTCATTTACACATACATGGATTTTCCTGGACCACGGTCCATGAAAACCCGTCCTGCTGAGTGCATGAGCGCGCTGCGTCATTGGTTGCTATGCTGCCGTGCGCTTCGTGCAGCCACTGCTGTACAGTAATGCACTCGTATGATCTATACAAGTGAATTACTGTACAGCGGCGGCACGAAGCGCACGGCGTCATAGCAACCAATGACGGCGTGCACACAGCAGGACGGGTTGGGTCTGTGAAAATCCACGTATGTTTGAATGAGGCCTAACTGATTAGCGTTTGCATTTCTTCATTGTCTACTTGCATGCTCATAAGAAACCTATAATGTGCCAGTATTTAATAGGTCAGGGGCGTTTCACTCCACCATAAAGAGGTTTTTCTGTGTCTTAGTATTGATGACCTATCCTCAGATGGATGGTGAGGATGCCAGGTGTTTTTTTTAGACCCCCAATCGGCTGTTTTCGGTGGACGGCATTGGGAGCAGGAAGCCTAGTCCTCTGTGCAGTGGTCGTGTCGGGGTACTGCAGCTAGTCACATGAATGGAAGCTGCGCTGCAGGCCGTCTCGCGGCAGACTGAGCTCTCTGCTTCCGGTTCCATCCACCGATTGGCAGCTGCCAAAACAGCTGATTGGTTAGAGTGTAAGATTTCCACTGATCTGATATTGACAAGCTGTCCTAAGGATAGGTCATCCGTATCTGGACAGTGGAATACTGCATTAAGGGTCCATTCACCCATCCGTGTGTGTTTTGCGAATCCACGGATCCGCAAAACACGGACAGCGGCAATGTGCGTTCCGCATTTTGCGGACCGCACATTGCCAGTACTAATAGTATATGCCTATTCTTGTCCGCAATTGCGGACAAGAATAGGACATGTTCTATTTTTTTGGGGGAACGGAACTGCGGACGTGTGAATGGACCCTTAGGCTGATGTCTTAAAGGGGTTGTACCTGTTTATAATTTTTTTTATTTTTTTTCTAAAAAGGCTGCCCGTGGTGAAAATGAAAATAAATCCGTAGTGCTGTACTGCTCCCATTCCAACACTTGACATTCCCTTACCGTTCTCCGCCTCCTGGTCCCTCTTGATTTACAGGAAATGCCTGCTCAGCAAATGAGTGGCAGACAAAGGTCACCACCATTGGGGGCCTAGACAAAGAGAATACCCAGTCTTTGTGTGCTCTTGCCCTGCCTGTGTGCGTGGCATGCTTGCACTGGACAATGCCAGGCTGCGTACTGCTGATTGTCCCCCAGAAGACTGTGATGAATGTAACCTACTGTCATCATCTCCTTTCAGATAAACCGAGGGCACATGACTGCGGAGGCAAAAAGAGCGGCAAAGATGGAGAAGAAGTTGAAGATTATTCTGGGCGGTTACCAGTCTCGAGCAATGGGACTTATTAAACAGCTGAATGAAGTATGGGATCAGTTTGAGCAGGCCAACCTGGAGCTGAAGACCTTTGAGGAGCTGAAGAAACACGAGGACATCGCCATCCCCAGGAGGATAGAGGTAACCACTGGCTCTAAATTCTGTCCATTCCGATGTGTTCATAGCACGGACACCTGTTTAAAGAGGTTTTCCGCTTTTTCTATATTGGTGACTTATCCACCGGATAGGTCCTCAATATCAGAAGGGTGGAGGTCTGACTCCCGGAAGAAGAGACTGCATCTTTCCTGCGAGTGCCGCCTTCTCTTCACTGTTCACCTGCTTGCCACAGACATTGCAACGGCAAGTGGTATGATTACAGCTCCTCCATCCCATTCACTTGGTAATTACACTGCGCTCTGCTACAATCTCTATGGCGAGCAGGTAAACGGTGAAGAGAAAAAAATGGTCGGAATGTTGGTGGGAAGATTCCTTTTTGGCCTGAGTTCCCATCCTTTAAAGAAGCGAGGGCCCATTATTCACATTTAGTAGCATGAGATGTGACCTTCATGTTTCCGTGTCCCTTTGACGTCTGCGGAAAATCTGTCCACACTGCTAGGCTGAAAGTTTATTTCTAGAGCATCTCCTACCAGTTGTCTCTGAAAAACCACTGACTGAACACGAAGGCCATCAGTGGTCACACTGATGTGTGAAAAAAATACTTTAAAAAGTCAGTGGGTACGTGTGCTGTCCGTCTGTGGATGTGTGCTCTGCCAGCCAAAGTAATAAGTGACATGTGCTCTGACAAAAAAAAACATGGAGGGCACTGGGCGTCAGTTTGTGGAGTCAGAGGGGATGTCTCTTCTTCCATCTACCACTGGATCTGACACTTCACATTTGACAAGTTCAGCCTAGCAGGGGCATGCTTTTATCACATTTTTATAATTAAATTTTAAGTATTTTAGGTCCTTTTTTTACATAGGTATGTAGAAATGGCACGTGCTTTTTTTAGGCTACTTTCACACTTGCGTTCGGGGTTCCGCTTGTGAGTTCCGTTTGAAGGGTCTCACAAGCGGCCCCGAACGGATCCGTACAGCCCCAATGCATTCTGAGTGGATGCAGATCCGCTCAGAATGCATCAGTTTGGCACCGTTTGTCCTCCGCTCAGCAGGCGGACACCTGAACGCTGCTGCATTTTCGTGTCCGCCTGGCCGTGCGGAGGCAAACGGATCCGTCCAGACTTACAATGTAAGTCAATGGGGACGGATCCGTTTGACGTTGACACAATATGGTGCAATTTCAAACGGATCCGTCCCCCATTGACTTTCAATGCAAAGTCTGGACGGATCCGTCTGACTAACTTTCACACTTAAATTTTTTTCTGAACTATAATGCAGACGGATCCGTTCTGAACGGATACCATCGTTTGCATTATAGGAGCGGATCCGTCTGTGCAGATACCAGACGGATCCGCTCCGAACGCAAGTGTGAAAGTAGCCTAACATAGGCCATAGTGTTTTTGTAGAAAGACCTGCAGACTGGCACAGTTCTGTAGAGATCTTACAGTTCCTACTTTCCTCTGACCCCTTCCTTTCACTTCAGGGATGTGGCTTAGTTGCCTTACAGAACACAGGTTTGTGAAGAGAGAAAAGGAATGAAATTGATCTTTTACATACTTTTTTATTTCCCCCCCCCCCCCCCCCCCCATCAGTGTCTTAAAGAAGACGTGCAGCGACAGGAGGAAAGAGAGCGGGAGCTCCAGCAGCGATTTGCAGAACTACTTTTGGAGAAGGAAGGCTCAGTACCCAAATACTAAGCGCTGTGGATGTCTCCAGCCCGGCCACGTCTGCATGTGCTTGTCCTGCCACCTGTCATCAGTACAGATCTGCTCTGTGAATCTGCCGTGTCGTGAGCCGCACTGTATACCCTCGTCAAACCTGAAGTCCTATCGATGCGTTATGAGACGCATCTGGTTTAAGGACTTTCACCGAAGCGAGAAGAACAGTGACAGTGATATTTTTTTTGTGAGAGCCCCCCATAAATTCATGTGATGGTGTGAGGTGACGCTCTGTCAGCGTGGAGGCTTGCTTTCTTTTGCCACCTGTCTGTTTTTCCTGTCCAGGCAAATCATTCATTCCATTGAATGTAGTTCGCGGCAGCGTTGGATCAGTCTTTAACCTCGGAGGTTTTCATTGCCTGCGGATTATTGATGTACAATAAATATCATTGTAAAATAAAAAACTGTCAGCAACTGTGCTTTCCCATACACGACAGGCCGTATTGATGGCTTGTCCTCCAGAATTTCTCATCAATATCTGTTCAGTGATGGGTCTGACTCCCAGCACCCCCACAGTGGCTATGCCAGGTGCGGCACTGTGCTTGTCCAGCTGCTTATCAGCACGTGTGTTGGAGTCAGACCCCCACCAGTCTAATATTGATGACCTATCTTGAGGATATCAAAAACGCAGACAACCCCTTTTAAAGGCACTGTGACAATTTTTTAAGTTATCTGTCATAGCGCTGGAGGCTTAACACGCAACAGTGTGGGGCACTTTTCTCTACAGGTTACTTTATTGAGAGACCTTTGCTCCTGATGACACGGGGCATAATATGTTACGTAGTAAAGCGTTGATCTCTGTTTAGGACACGGTTCAACAGGCAGGGTGCATGTATGTTTTAAGGCAGCTCAACAGCTAGTCTCAATACAAGTGTGAATGCGGTCTGAAACCTAGTCCCAGTGCGGTTACGCATGAGTGGGTATGCAGATTGAGGCAGCTTAGCGTGCACTCGTACGTATAGCGGTTATTGAGTGGCTGCTTGCTGTATGAGTGTCCTGGTGTCGTGTGTGAACTACACCACGTATAGCAGACTGCGAGATCTGATGTCGATAGACTAAGACTCTTAACAGGGCATCCAGCTCTAATACATCATAATCTGCTAGGCTGCACAGAGATGGGTAAGACTGCAATTTAGCGCACCTGTGCCTACCCGTAACACATGGACTGTGTCCTTATTCCTTTTCCTGCTGGTTATAAGCATCAATGTGCCAGCAGGATTAGGATTTAGTCCAGACTGTTTTAGATGTAGCGGGTCAATACCTATCCTTGACTACATCAGTCCAGTCTGGTGCCTGAAACTCACGAAAGTGATGCACAGAATTTTTCCCGTTTTAACCAGTTACTAATAAATACTTTTATTTTCTTTTAATACGTTCTTCAGCCAGTGTAATACGCATATTCTTTAGTGAACGTACAACCTAGTATCTTTACCGTGTGAGACACGGGAGTACAGGCCCCAAAAATTAGGCATTCATCTGACCGAAAAGAGCAAGTGATTATGTGGCTGGAGGTATATTAGAAGGTCAGTGGATAACAATTTTACTGTAGGCCAGTGGAGTACAGGCCCCAAAAATTATACATTTACTGGACAGAAAGGAACAAGTGATTATGTGACTGAAGGTATATTAGGCGGTCAGTGGACAACTATTTTACTGTAGGCCAGTACAGGCCCCAAAAACTAGGCATTCACCTGACAGAAAAAGGCCTTTTATGCCGCTGTATATACATAAGACAAGGACCATTCTTTATTCTGGGTGGTGGCGGATATGTGTGGGCTGGCATGAGGAAATTCAATTACACGTGGTCGTCACAGGTGTTGAATTCCTCCGAGATCCATGTCTGATTCATTTTTAGAAATGTGAGGTAGTCCCCACAGTCATGAGCTAGGCGAGTGCACTTATCAGTCACGATCCCCCCTGCTGCGCTGAACGTCCTTTCGGACAGGACACTCGACGAGGGGCAAGCCAGGAGTTCCATGGCAAATTGTGCTAGCTCTGGCCACAGGTCAAGCCTGCACACCCAGTAGTCCAGGGGTTCCTCGCTTCTCAGAGCGTCCACATCGACCGTTAACCTGATGTAGTCGGACACCTGTCGGTCTAGGCGTTCTCTGAGGCTGGATCTGAAGGGCGGCTCTCGGGTTGGCTGCAAGAATGATCTCGTATCTGAAGTGACCAACACATCTTCAAACCGCCCTCTTCTTGCAGGCGCAGTAGGATTGGTTCCCGCACTTGTTTCGCTGTGGGTGGAAATTCCTCTGCCAGCGCCTGCAACAGCAGAATGCAGCATCTCTTGCAGCAAGGCCTGGAAATGCTGCATTCTGGCAGCCCTCTGTGATGCTGGTAACATGTCCGCCATTTTGTGTATGTACCGGGGGTCTAAGGACGTTGCCACCCAGTACTGGTCCTTGCCCTTTATGCTGTAGCAAGAAGGTCTCCATTTGCACTAAATTGGAAGCGGTGGAGAACCCTGGCTCCTGCTCATCGCCCAGGATAATGTCGCTCTTGGTCTCCTCCCCCCAGCTACGGACAACACCAGGGATACCCGAAAAGTTTAAAGCCTGCTCTTCTTGCTCCTCCTCCTCCCCCCAGCCACCATCCTCCTCTGACTCCTCTTCAGACTCCTGCTGTCTTGTCTCAGATGGAGTAGCCCCCCATGGAATTCATTCAGCATTGCGACTTCCTCATCTTCCAGTTCCTGCTCCTCGACGGCTTGATCAATGACACGATGCAATGCACGCTCCAGAAAGGCGTAAGGTACAATGTCACTGATGGTACCCTGGCTGCGACTGACTAGTTTGGTGATCTCATCAAATGGCCACAGAAGTCTGCATGCGTCGCGCATGAGCAGCCACTGGCGGGGTGTAAAGAAACCAAGCTCCCCAGAACCTGTCCTGCTGCACAGTTCATACAGGTAGTCCTTAACGGCACGTTGCTGCTGGAGCAGCCTATCAAGCATATACAAGGTGGGGTTCCAGCGTGTCTGATGGGCAGGTGGTGTCGCCGCTGAACGTTATCAAGGCGAGCCATGGCCGTGTAAGATCTTCTAAAATGGCCAGAGATTTTCCTGGCCCTGCCGCAAGACGTCCTGAACCCCGGGGTATTTGGCAAAGAATCGCTGCACGACTAAGTTCAGGACGTGTGCAATTCACGGCACGTGTGTCATTTTGCCCTGTTTCAGCTCGATCAGCAGATTGGCACCGCTGTCGCACACCACTTTACCAATTGTCAAATTGAGTGGGGTTAGCCACTGATCGGCCTGTGACCGCAGAGCTGAAAGCAGTGCAGGACCGGTGTGGCTCTTGGCTTTCAGACAGAACAGCCGCAGCACAGCATGGCAACGTCTCACCTGGGACATCGAATAGGTTTTGGGGGGCGCAGCGGAAGAGGGATATTCCGGTTACATAAATGTATCCCCTATCCACAGAATAGGGTATAAGTATTATCTTACTGCTTGGACCCCCCCCCAGATCACAAGAACAGATACCCTACATTCCCCCTGAAACGAACGGAGCGGACAGTTGGGCATGCACATGGCCGCTCCATTAATTTCTATGGGAATTCTGAAGATAGTTGAGCACTGTACTTCGTTGTAGAGAGGGGTACTGTACAACTGACACTGTTCATTTTAGGGGTGCTGCAGGGGATAAGGGGCCCCTGTTATTGTTATGGGGCCCCCAGCGGTAGGTCCCCCATTGATCTAATAACTATCCCCTATGCTTTGGATAGGGGATAACAATGTAATTGGAATATCCCTTTAGCCCCCTCCCCCCCCCCCCCCCCCCCCCACACACACTTCTGCAGAACAGAATTTAGATCACTGGGGCACTATGGTGATTGTAGCTTGATTTAGTAGCATGGTGGGCGTGGGGGGGTCAGGATATTTTGACCAAGTGATATGGATCAAGAGATGAGGCATTCTTGAAAGTCGATAGATGGCCTGGATGAAAGGATTCTGTGACTTCCTGCTGCGAGAGATGCATGTGGAGCCGGTTCACTCAGAATGTTGACACAAAAGCTTCGCGCTCAGAGACTAGTAAGTCATAAGGTAAGATTTGAATATTTTCCATATAGCTGAGACTAGTCATCGACAGAAGCTTTATTTTTTCTGTCATTGTTTTAAACCCAGAATATTGGGCTCCTAGCCGCTCCACCACACAGAGCGCAATTATTACCGGTATCTGTTTCATCTGCCAGGCGCTCTTGCATGCAGTCCAGTGCTAACATTTTACTCCTCTTCATATAACTGTATATTATACAGTATTAGTGTAATCGTCCTCGCACCCGGCTGAATGATAGGCTTCATGTTTGCACGGTTGTGCCAAAGAAAACCTCCAGCCTAATGAGCCGCATACCTTCTACGACGTGTGACTGGCACCGATCACAACTATTTTTCTTGTCCTTTGTTCACGGGAGAAACTGCAAATAAATTTCATCTTGGCTGAACGTGGGGCGGCTGCAGCCTCCTCTCCGCGTAATGTGAAACAGACGTTAGGACAGATTCTCCATACACGGAGCTCGCATGAAAACCTGAAAGTCATTGTTATAATATGGTGAGCGCCTGTCTGCACGTCAGAATGAAGAGGAGAACTGGAAGTGCTTACTGGTCCGGTGTCTTCACCAATTCATGGGACAGGTGCCAGATTGTCAGATATTCTGGATTATCGGACAGCCAAGGTGTTTACATTGTATAGAATATTGTCAGGTGGGGACAGGACTTTACATTCAGTTTTTTATTTTTTGCTCCCTGCGTTCCAGTAGCCATAACTTTTTTTATTGTTCCAGTGCACGTGCGGTTGTACTTTCTAATGACCACTTCATATGGCATGTGATGTAGTGGGAAGTTGAAAAAAAATGCCAACTAGGATGAAATTGGGGAAAATAAAATACAATTCTGCCACAGTGTATTTCTTGCAACTTGCGCAGCGATCTCATTCATGTCCTCGTATAGCCGTACCCTTATGGTTTTGTATTTACGGTGTTCACTAAGAGGTAAAACTGATCTGTTACCTTCATTTCCTGGGTCATTGTGATTACAGCGATACCACATTTATACGATTGTTTTTAGTTTTAATACAAGACTGGAATATTTTTTTTTTAATTTAGGCTACTTTCACACTGGCGTTTCACGTTTGAAACGGATCCGTCAATAAAATGATAATTATTTGCCATGACCCATTCTCTAGCATGATCTTAAATTCATGCAACTGCTCGGGCGTCATTGAGTCCATTAAACTGATTATGCTTAGCCCATAATGGTAGTTAGGGCTGTGTTGAATCGCCGACTCTGCCCCCTCCCAGCGGCGAATCAAGTCAGCACTAAACGCCTTCTGATGTTCGGCAAAACCTTCTAGAGCGTCGGAAACGACCTCTACAAGGTTGGCATAATCAGTACGATTTGGCCTACCGGATCTCTGCCCGCTCACCAGGGCTCTCAAATTTTGGCGAAAACCAAAGAGCCTCTGTTGAGCGGAGGGATCCGGTAGGGGACCCGGCCTGTCCTGAGCCGATGCATGAGGGACAGGAGGGCTGGCGCTGGCGATCTCTTCCGGTTCCGCCTCAGGGGGTTGTTCAGGCTCCCGAGTGCTGCAGGCACTTCTGTAGGAAGAAAAAAAAAAGTAAAGTAAAGAATTGTCCTTTAAATAAAACATCCATGTTCTATGCCATGTCTAACTTATACCATAGGGGGTTGGCCAAAACAGGGGAGCCAAACACTCCGCTGTCTCAGACAGCCCCTTTAAAAAAAAAATATTTTTACAGTTGTTAAAAATATTTACCTTCTTGGTGCCATTGCCTTTCATAGGAACCCCAGGGCCGCCGTATGGATGTATGTGGTCCCTGAGGTTCCTGGCGGTGCTTTAACTCTAGTGGTAGCATGAGACGGAGTCTACAACCCACACAAGTGGCTCAGGTAGTGCAGCTTATCCAGGATGGCACATCAATGCGAGCTGTGGCAAGAAGGTTTGCCGTGTCTGTCAGCGTAGTGTCCAGAGCATGGAGGCGCTACCAGGAGACAGGTCAGTACATCAGGAGACGTGGAGGAGGCCGTAGGAGGGCAACAACCCAGCAGCAGGACCGCTACCTCCGCCTTTGTGCAAGGAGGAACAGGAGGAGCACTGCCAGAGCCCTGCAAAATGACCTCCAGCAGGCCACAAATGTGCATGTGTCTGCTCAAACGGTCAGAAACAGACTCCATGAGGGTGATATGAGGTCCCGACGTCCACAGGTGGGGGTTGTGCTTACAGCCCAACACCGTGCAGGACGTTTGGCATTTGCCAGAGAACACCAAGATTGGCAAATTCGCCACTGGCGCCCTGTGCTGTTCACAGATGAAAGCAGGTTCACACTGAGCACATGTGACAGACGTGACAGAGTCTGGAGACGCCGTGGAGAACGTTGTGCTGCCTGCAACATCCTCCAGCATGACCAGTTTGGCATTGGGTCAGTAATGGTGTGGGGTGGCATTTCTTTGGAGGGCCGCACAGCCCTCCATGTGCTCGCCAGAGGTAGCCTGACTGCCATTAGGTACCGAGATGAGATCCCTTGTGAGACCATATGCTGGTGCGGTTGGCCCTGGGTTCCTCCTAATGCAAGACAATGCTAGACCTCATGTGGCTGGAGTGTGTCAGCAGTTCCTGCAAGACGAAGGCATTGATGCTATGGACTGGCCCGCCCGTTCCCCAGACCTGAATCCAATTGAGCACATCTGGGACATCATGTCTCGCTCTATCCACCAACATCACGTTGCACCACAGACTGTCCAGGAGTTGGCAGATGCTTTAGTCCAGGTCTGGGAGGAGATCCCTCAGGAGACCGTCACACACTTCATCAGGAGCATGCACAGGCGTTGTAGGGAGGTCATACAGGCACGTGGAGGCCACACACACTACTGAGCCTCATTTTGACTTGTTTTAAGGACATTACATCAACGTTGGATAAGCCTGTAGTGTGTTTTTCTACTTTCATTTTGAGTGTGACTCCAAATCCAGACCTCCATGGGTTGAAAAATTTGATTTCCATTTTTTTATTTTTGTGTGATTTTGTTGTCAGCACATTCAACTATGTAAAGAACAAAGTATTTCAGAAGAATATTTAATTAACTCAGATCTAGGATGTGTTATTTTTGTGTTCCCTTAATTTTTTTGAGCAGTGTATATATATATATATATATATATATATATATATATATATATATATACATACTTACTTCTTGACAGCCCCGGTCCGGGCTTGGTCCACCTCCCCTGGACGCTGGCGAGTGGGTCCTGGCAGGTGAGCCGACAACATCAGGAGCTCCCTCCGATGATGATGATGATGAAGAAATCTATAATAAGAGCACATACTGATTAATGCAACGAATCAAACAATACAAACTCCAAGTGTTGATTTTATACTTACCGGCCACTGAATACGGCGGCGCCTTCTGGGTGGGTTTTTTTAATCTATGGTTTGCTTTTTTGATGACATCTGTACGCAACATAATACCAGACAAAATGCAGATAACGTTAAAGGAACTTGTTTAGAGCACTATTTCCACATATATCAACAAGAAATTTTTTTTTTATATATAAAAATACTTACTTTTTAAAAGATATATTGGTGCTTGCCCACCTCAGAACTTTCTAGAAATGTTTTAGTTTTTTTTTTGGACGACCCTAATAATAAAATGATTAAAAAAATTAATCCAACAGGAGCCATAATTCCCCAAGTGCCATAATCACCCCCAGAGACAGCAGCCACCCATAGTGCCATCAGCCCCCCAGTTCTAAACAACCTTCCCACAGTGCCCTCAGCCCCCCCAATGCCAGCAGCCCCCACAGTGCCAGCAGACCCCCCAGTTCCAGCCACACACACCCCCGCAGTGCCAGCAGACCCCCCAGTTCCAGCCACACACACCCCCGCAGTGCCAGCAGCCCCCCACAGTTCCAGCCACACACATCCCTGCAGTGCCAGCAGCACTCACAGTTCCGGCCACAAACCCCCGCAGTGCCAGCAGACCCCCAATTCCAGCCACACACACCCCCCCCCCCAGTGCCAGAAGCCCCCACAGTTCCAGCCACAAACACCCCCGCAGTGCCAGCATACCCCACAGTTCCAGTCACCCCCCCACCAGTGCCAGCAGACCCCCCAATTCCAGCCACACACAAACCCCTAGTGCCAGAAGCCCCCACAGTTCCAGCCACAAACACCCCCGCAGTGCCAGCAGACCCCCCAATTCCAGCCACACACACCCCCAGTGCCAGAAGCCCCCACAGTTCCAGCCACAAACACCCCCGCAGTGCCAGCAGACCCCACAGTTCCAGCCACCCCCCACCAGTGCCAGCAGCCTCCATACCCCAGTTCCAGAAGCCCCCCCACCCCAGTGCCAGCAGCCACCCCGAGAGCCAGTAGCCTCCATAAAGGCAGCCCCCACCCCCAGTGCCAGCAGCCCCCACTGTTCCAGACACACACACACACCCACCCCTTCCCAAGTGCCAACAGCCCCCCCCCCCAGAGATAGAAAAAAAGAAAGATAGACAGACAAAACTTCATATACTTGCCAGTGTTCAGCAAGTCGATAATCCAAAATGGCCGACGATGAGGGGAGGGACAGGAAATTACTGGGCATGCGCACAGACGTGAACGGTTTCAAACGGATCCGTGTCAAAGCGGAGCCAGGACAAACGGATCCGTCCCCATTGACTTCAATTGTGAGTCCGGACGGATCCGTTTTGCTCCGCATCGTCAGGCTGCAAGCAGCGTTTTAGTGTCAGCCTCAAAAGCGGAATGGAGACCAAACGCAGCCAAACTGATGCATTCTGAACGGATCCTTATCCATTCAGAATGCATTGGGGCTGAACTGATCCGTTTTGAACCGTTTGTGAGATCCCTGAAACGGTTCTCACAAACGGAATTCAAAACGCAGGTGTGAAAGTAGCCTTACATCACCATATTCTGACCCCAATAAAAATATTTTATATTCACTACTCAAAAAAAGTTAGGGATATTTGGTTTGTGGGTGAAATTTCAGGATGAACCTAAAATGCACTCTAACCTTTACACGTGAACTTAATGTGACCTTCTCTAAACTTTTGAATGCACATGTCCAACCGTTCAATGTTTCAGTACTTTTCGCACAACTTGCTGTTCTCTAATAAGGATACTTAACGGCAGAATTCACAACAGGTGTTTTTCTTCATTGCGAACAATGCCCTGTGGAACCAGATGATGATGAATGCCACATAACTACAGGCACATTTAAGGGAGGTGAGAGGCATCCAAGTGTCACATCAGATCATCTACGCTGGACGAGGGACCAGTGGGCCTCAGTGCTGTTTACTGGTGAAAGACCATTCACGCAGAGCAGAAATGATGGCCGCCAATGATGTTAGAGACGTCAAGGAGAACGCTATGCATCAGCCACTGTTGTCACCAGGTGAGCCTTTGGTGGTGGTGGTGTTAGTCTGGGCAGCTGTGTCTAGTCAATACAGAACTGCCCTACACTTTGTGAATGGTACAGTGACAAGCCCATACTACTTGAATAACATCATTAATCCAGTATTGTGCCTCTGCATTAACAACACAGGCCTAGTTTCATCTTCATGGACGACAATGCGCCAACTCATCGGGGTCACATCATTAGGGAGTGGCTGCTGGAGACTGGGGAACCTCAAATGGAGTGGCCTGCACTTTCTCCAGACTTGAATCCCATTGAAAACCTATGGGATCAGTTTAGTCACCATGTAGAGGCTTGTAGCTCTCTAGCCCAAAACCTCAATGAACTGAGGGCAGCCCTTCAAAAGGAGTGGGATGCCATGCCTCAGCAGACAATAAGTGGACTTGTAAACAGCAGGAGACGCCATTGTCAAGCTGTAATTGATGCTTAAGGTCACTTGACAAGTTTTTAAAACATTGGCATTTTTTGTGGGGTATACCCACCACTGTTGTTGGCTTTTGTTTCAATACATTGTTTGAAATGAGGAAATCACCATTGCATGGTTCTACCTAAATGCCCTACTTTTATGATATAATATCACTGTAGCAGGAACTTTTTACGTTTTCCATAAATTTCACCCGAAAGCCAAATATCCCAAACTTTTTTTGTGAGCAGTGTGTATGTGTGTATATATATATATATATATATATATATATATACAGTACAGACCAAAAGTTTGGACACACCTTCTCATTCAAAGAGTTTTCTTTATTTTCATGACTATGAAGGCATCAAAACTATGAATTAACACATGTGGAATTATATACATAACAAACAAGTGTGAAACAACAGAAAATATGTCATATTCTAGGTTCTTCAAAGTAGCCACCTTTTGCTTTGATTACTGATGAGCTTCAAGAGGTAGTCCCCTGAAATGGTCTTCCAACAGTCTTGAAGGATTTTTCAGAGATGCTTAGCACTTGTTGGCCCTTTTGCCTTCACTCTGCGGTCCAGCTCATCCCAAACCATCTCGATTGGGTTCAGGTCCGGTGACTGTGGAGGCCAGGTCATCTGGCACAGCACCCCATCACTCTCCTTCATGTTCAAATAGCCCTTACTTTCAAAGTTTTCCCAATTTTTCGGCTGACTGACTGACCTTCATTTCTTAAAGTAATGATGACCACTCGTTTTTTTTTACTTAGCTGCTTTTTTCTTGCCATAATACAAATTCTAACAGTCTATTCAGTAGGACTATCAGCTGTGTATCCACCTGACTTCTCCTCAACGCCACTGATGGTCCCAACCCCATTTATAAGGCAAGAAATCCCACTTATTAAACCTGACAGGGCACACCTGTGAAGTGAAAACCATTTCAGGGGATTACCTCTTGAAGCTCATCAAGAGAATGCCAAGAGTGTGCAAAGCAGTAATCAAAGCAAAAGGTGGCTACTTTGAAGAACCTAGAATATGACATATTTTCAGTTGTTTCACACTTGTTTGTTATGTATATAATTCCACATGTGTTAATTCATAGTTTTGATTCCTTCAGTGTGAATCTACAATTTTCATAGTCATGAAAATAAAGAAAACTCTTTGAATGAGAAGGTGTGTCCAAACTTTTGGTCTGTACTGTATGTGTATATATATATATATATATATATATACACTCACCTAAAGAATTATTAGGAACACCTGTTCTATTTCTCATTAATGCAATTATCTAGTCAACCAATCACATGGCAGTTGCTTCAATGCATTTAGGGGGGTGTTCCTGGTCGAGACAATCTCCTGAACTCCAAACTGAATGTCAGAATGGGAAAGAAAGGTGATTTAAGTAATTTTGAGCGTGGCATGGTTGTTGGTGCCAGACGGGCCGGTCTGAGTATTTTACAATCTGCTCAGTTACTGGGATTTTCACGCACAACCATTTCTAGGGTTTACAAAGAATGGTGTGAAAAGGGAAAAACATCCAGTATGCGGCAGTCCTGTTGACAAAAATGCCTTGTGGATGCTAGAGGTCAGAAGAGAATGGGCCGACTGATTCAAGCTGATAGAAGAGCAACGTTGACTGAAATAACCACTCGTTACAACCGAGGTATGCCGCAAAGCATTTGTGAAGCCACAACACGCACAACCTTGAGGCGGATGGGCTACAACAGCAGAAGACCCCACCGGGTACCACTCATCTCCACTACAAATAGGAAAAAGAGGCTACAATTTGCACGAGCTCACCAAAATTGGACTGTTGAAGACTGGAAAAATGTTGCCTGGTCTGATGAGTCTCGATTTCTGTTGAGACATTCAAATGGTAGAGTCCGAATTTGGCGTAAACAGAATGAGAACATGTATCCATCCTCTGATGGCTACTTCCAGCAGGATAATGCACCATGTCACAAAGCTCGAATCATTTCAAATTGGTTTCTTGAACATGACAATGAGTTCACTGTACTAAAAAAGGCCCCCACAGTCATCAGATCTCAACCCAATAGAGCATCTTTGGGATGTGGTGGAACGGGAGCTTCGTGCCCTGGATGTGCATCCCTCAAATCTCCATCAACTGCAAGATGCTATCCTATCAATATTGGCCAACATTTCTAAAGAATGCTATCAGCACCTTGTTGAATTAATGCCACGTAGAATTAAGGCAGTTCTGAAGGCAAAAGGGGGTCCAACACCGTATTAGTATGGTGTTCCTAATAATTCTTTAGGTGAGTGTGTATATATATATATATATATATATATATATATATATATATATATATATATATACATTTTGTTTTAATTCTTTTTTTTTATTTTTTTTTACGGAGTTTACCGTACAGAATAAATGTTCATATTTTAATAGTATAGGCATTTTGGGATGTGGCGGTGCAAGTGATCTTTATTTAATTTTTTATTTATGGGGGAAGGGAAATTTAATTTTTATATATCATTTTATATTTTTGACAATTTTTTTATATTTTTATTTTTTACATATTATAAGTCCCCTTATGGGCTTTTAACAAGCAATTTTTAGATCGCTTGTCGCATAGGCTGCAATGAATTACCAGCCTAAGGGAGTTGCACTGTGTTCCTATGGAGCCCTGCCCCCTGCAGGCCCCCAAAGGAATTACTTCTGTGATAGCCTCGGAACCTTCAGAGGGACTGTGGCTATCACAAGGAATGAACGGGGGAGCCTTTTCAGGCCCCTAGAGCACAGCGCTCCCAGGGAAAGATGTCTCAGAGGCTGTGCTCAATTGAGCAGGCACCATTTATAAAGAACGTACATATGCCATACATGTACAAAAAACGCACACACTGAGCGCAAACTGAACTTGTGTGCAAAACCATCAATTTTCTCTAAACAGATTCTGACACAATTTGTATCGCTCGCGTGAAAGAGGCCTAATTCTGCTAAAAATTGGCTCCCAAGTGCCCAGCAGGGTGGACTTTGGTATTCCAGAATTACAGCATTATATCCATTACATCGGGAGATATAGCTGTTAGAAATCAAGTCGGGAGTGAAAGGTGTGAAGACATGACGTACACACAGAGTTCTTATTCAAAAAGCAGAGGTCTTGAATAGGATGAGAAATGGAGGCTCATAAGGGGGAATCCATTAGGACTGTTGTTTCTTACGCTATCACAATTAGAAGAAGGGGCAGGCTCTTAATACATTTGCTTTATCTTCTGGTAGTCTATGCTACAGAAAATAAAATCTGGGGAAAGTTTTGAAAAGTGCAAAGAGCTCCGTAAATCAGAAAAAGCGTGCACCAGAAATTGTGAACCACACACACACAATATAGTGGGTAAAATGTAGAGGGAAAAAACAATTGTAAAATATCAATAGGGAACTGGCCACATATGTCCTGCAAGTTGAGATACAATTTAAAGAGATTGTCCAGGATAAAGAAAGGGTTCCATGACAACCCCTTCCTTGGCCTGTGTCTGGTACTACAGATGATGCCTACTGAAGTGAATTGGGCTGCCATACTAGACATGGCTCACGGACAAGAGTGGAGCTTTAAATGCCAGGACAGAGCAGTATGTCCACCACTAGCCATAACTAGTCCCATTTTTTGTTGGGAATGTTCCAGGAGCTGCACGACAAAAAGAACATGGATTAAGCAAAGTTTAACTTAATTGGGCCATTTAAATAGGTGCCTGATTGGAACGGGGAATAAAAATGCCTTTTGAATTAGAGTAAGTTGATAAATTGCAGATTTGCTTGCAGAAAAATTTGTAGCGTTCTATGGTACTAGAAATCTCATCCACACAGTGCCATAAAAATCTACCGCAGAAACCAACCCGTAGTGCAGATGTTTAAGCCGCAACATGTCAATAATGTGAGCCCACATAAAGAGTAGTCAGCAGGGGCGGATTGGCCAAAGACCTAACAGGGAAATTTCCCGGTGGGCTGATGCCCAGAGGGCCGCCTGAGCCCTCCTAATGGCCGGCCAGTGAACATTTTTTGTGGATGTATTTTGTGCTGGGGGCAGTATTTTGTGATAGACTGTGGTGTTTGGCTCTGTTGGGGTGGTATAATGTGCCACAATATGGTATTCTTGGCCCTGCCTTCCATCAATTTGTACCGGACTACAAAATGGGGCCACTTTTAGTATTTTTTCCAGGGCCACTTTAAGTTCCCAGTCCGCCCCTGGTAGTCAGGACTCAAGACTAGTACAGAGAGAAGAATTCATGCTGTGGTCAGCGCAGGACTACTCATGCAGTGCACTGTTAGGGCTGCTTCACACGACTGCGCTCGGTTTGGGAATTATAGCCCATGTGTCTGCCTCATCTCCCAGACTGACCGTGGCTCCCCTGACCCAACATGACTGTATCATAGTGATTTATGATAGTAAATTTCTAACTGATCCTGGCTCTATAGTACTGTAGAAGAAAAGTTGGTGGGGTGCCAAGACTGGTAACTGATTGTGAAGAGAAGAGGGGAATAGGTACCGGAAGAAAATCTAACAGATTTTGGTGTTAAAGGCTGTGATGGTAAATAGGCCAAGAACAAACTCAGGCTGGGAATGTTGCAATGCCACTGCCACAGAGGCCCCCTAGAAATAGAAGATGGGTTACTGTAGGTTCTGGTCGACTTAGAGTTGTTGATAGAAGACATGTCCCACAGTCTGTGGCTCTCCATAATTCATTTGCAGCACTTTCAGAGTGCAAGAGCAACATGGAGGATGGCTCAGGCACAGTGGGTGAGGAACAATCATCTCCCATGCCTAAGGTATGCAAGACTGCAGCCAAAGACAAAAAGGATAAGGTGAGGACTGATAGTAAGCAGCTGTTGGTGGGCGATTCTATCATAAGAGGTGTGAAGTTTGAGGAAAATGGTTTTGTGAGATGTCTCCCTGGTGCTACTGCTAGCAGGGACAGACGACGTATCCTTCATATTGTTAGGCAAGCAAAGCAGGAAAGGGAGGTAGATGTTATTGTCCATCTTGGGACATATGATCTGGCTTGCTATGAGGTTTCAAAGGTGAAGGAAGCTTTTCTCACAGTTGGTAATGATATACGGGAGGTTGCATCGACTGTTTCATTCTCTGCAGTTTTGCCTGTGCATAACCTTCAGCATGACAGGCAGATGCGCATTAAGGATTTCAATGTATGGCTTGGTGAATGGTGTCTGAACCAAGGGTTTGGCTTTGTGTCTCATGTTGGCTCTAGTTGGAATGGAAAAGAACTGTAAAAGAAAGGATGGTTTGCATCTTTCTCTCAATGGAACGAATGTCCTCAGTGAACAGTTCAAAGTATTTGCGAAGGAGCATTTTAACTAGGAAAGGGGGGCAAAAGAGTGATAATCCAGCAGTCCGACTGCCCCCGGAACAATGCCAGAAGACGCCAGTAGCACATAGATTAAGAAATGACAATCTCAGAGTCTTGTCTACAAATGCTCGCAGTTTAGGGAATAAGATCAATGAACTTGAGTCTATAATGGCATCTGAGAATATAGATTTAGTGGCTGTTACTGAAACATGGTTCAATGAGAATAATGACTGGGATATAACAATACCAGGGTTCTCTCTTTATAGGAAAGACAGAGAAGGCAAGAAAGGGGGAGGGGTGGCCCTGTATGTGAAAGATAGCATAAAATCTAATCTAATACAAGTTAGCAAGACCAATTTACAGTCAGTTTGGGTTACGTTGCAGCTTGATAATCATAAGGTAACTCGTGTAGGTGTGATATATAGACCACCTGGCCAAATCAAAGAATTAGATGATTTACTAGTTGAGGAAATAGCTAAAATGACATTGAAAGGGGAAGTTATCATTATGGAAGACTTTAATCTTCCTGATGTAAACTGGAAAACCAAAATAGCTAGTTTTGCCAGGAGTCCAGATATTCTAAATTCCCTACTGGGATTATCTCTACAGCAAGTAGTTGAGGAGCCAACCCGGAAGAAGGCCATTTTAGATTTAGTATTCACAATTTTATATCTGATATTACTGTAGGGGAAAGCTTGGGATCTAGTGATCACCAGTCAGTGTGGTTTACTATAAGTACAGTGACTGAGTCACACAACACAAAAACAAAAGTTTTAGATTTTGGAAAAACTGACTTTTCTAAAATTAGATTAGTGGTATATGAGTCCCTATCCGATTGGACCAGTTTCAATGGAGTCCAGGAGAAATGGGACTACTTAAAAGTGGCACTATTGAAGGCAACAGATAATTGCATTAGGCTTGCCAGTAAAAGCAAAAAAAGGAAGAGACCACTGTGGTACTCAGCAAAAGTGGCCAAAATCATTAAAAACAAAAATATAGCATTTAGTAATTATAAAAAATAAAAAAAAAAAGGATGACAGGGAAATTTATAAGATTAGGCAGAGAGAGGCCAAGCAAGTTATAAGAGCTTCTAAAGCACAGGCAGAAGAGAAATTAGCTCAGTCAGTGAAAAAAGGCGATAAGACATTCTTTAGATACATAAATGAAAGAAGGAATCTAAAACAAGGAATTACCAAATTAAAAACAAAAGAAGGAAGGTATATGGAAGAAGATAAAGAACTAGCTGACTGCTTCAATGAATACTTCTGTTCAGTTTTTACAAAGGAAAGTTAAGGAAAAGGAGCTCAGTTAGGGAGGAAGACTAATGAATCTTTTGATGCATGTGTCTTTACAGAGGAAGAGGTTCTAAGTCAGCTGTCTAAAAATTAATACAAATAAGTCACAGGGGCCTGATGGGATACACCCAAAGCTATTAAAAGAGCTTAGCGGTGTACTAGCAAAACCATAAACAGATTTATTTAACCAATCACTGGTAACAGGAGTCGTCCCAAAAGATTGGAAATGAGCAAATGTTGGGCCCATTCACAAGAAAGGTAGTAGGGAGGAATCGGGCAACTAAAGGCCAGTAAGCCTGACATCAATAGTGGGGAAATTAATGGAAACCATACTTAACCCCTTAGGGACGCATGACGTACCGGTACGGCATGTTTCCCGAGTCCTTAAGGACTTGAGTTTAAAATGAGATTGCGGCGCTGCGGGGGTTAATCGGAACAGGATTTTTCGCTAAAATCATTCAGCGGGCATCCTGTCACAACGCCGGGGGGTCATATGACCCCCCCGTATCGGCGATCACAGCAAACTGCAGGTCCATTCAGACCTGCGGTTTGCTGCGCTTTCTGCAGTTTCTGATCCCCGCGGTCCCTAAACACGAGGATCAAACTTTAAAATGCCCAAAATAAAGTTTTTTTTCACCCCCCTGCACCCCTGAATGATTTTATGCCGGCAGGTGGTGCAGGGGGGGGGGTTGCAGGCGGAGCGGGCGGTGCGGCAGGCGGGATGCGATCCCCCGCCCGCCTCCTCTTGAATATTCATTAGCGTCCAGTGGTTATACCAGAGTGTCAGCACATTGCTGACACTCTGGTATAAACGGCTGACATCTGTGCTGTGATGTCAGCCATTTAACCCTTTCCATACCGCGGTCCGTACGGACCGCTATATAGAAAGGGTTAACAGTCAGGGAGCTCCCTCCCTCTCCCATCGGGGGGCTGCTGTGCCTTTGCAGCCCCCAGACAGGATGGGGTCACAGAGGGAGGGAGCCCCCCTCCTTACCCTTCCCCGTCTGCTCAGTGGTGGCCACAACTGAGCAGATGGGGAAGGTTCCCATGGCAACAGGACGCCTTCTCAGGCATCCTGCTGTCCATGGTGCTGAACAGATCTGTGCTAAAGGCATAGATCTTTTCAGACAAAGTGTAAGTAAAATACAGTACAATTCACTATATAGTGTACTGTACTGTATTATACAGAGATCAGACCCACTGGATCTTCAAGAACCAAGTGGGTCTGGGTCAAAAAAATGTTAAAAAAAAGTGAGAAAAGTAAAGATAAAAAAAACACATTTATCACTGAATAAAAATAAAAAAATAAAAATACACTACACATATTATGTATCGCCGGGTCCGTAACGACCTGATCTATAAAACGGTCATATTACTTTCCCCGCTCGGTGAACGCCATAAAAATAAAAAAATAAAAACTATGAGGAAATTGAAATTTTGCCCACCTTACTTCCCAAAAAAGGTAATAAAAGTGATCAAAAAGTCGCATGTACGCCAAAATAGTACCAATCAAACCGTCATCTCATCCTGCAAAAATCATACCCTACCCAAGATAATCGCCCAAAAACTGAAAAAAAACTATGGCTCTTAGACTATGGAAACACTAAAACATGATTTTTTTTGTTTCAAAAATGAAATCATTGTGTAAAACTTACATAAAAAAGTAAACATATTAGGTATCGCCGCATCCGTATCGACCGGCTCTATAAAAATATCACATGACCTAACCCCTCAGGTGAACACCGTAAAAAAATAAAAATAAAAACGGTGTAAAAAAAGCCATTTTTTGTCATCTCACGTCACAAAAAGTGTAATAGCAAGCGATCAAAAAGTCATATGCACCCCAAAAATAGTGCCAATCAAACCGTCATCTCAAAAATGAGACCCTACCTAAGATAATCGCCCAAAAACTGAAAAAACTATGGCTCTCAGACTATGGAGACACTAAAACATGATTTTTTTTGTTTCAAAAATGAAA
This sequence comes from Bufo bufo, assembly GCF_905171765.1. Classification (NCBI taxonomy): domain Eukaryota; kingdom Metazoa; phylum Chordata; class Amphibia; order Anura; family Bufonidae; genus Bufo; species Bufo bufo. Next base: position 57,130,061 of record NC_053392.1, read on the forward strand.
TCATTGTGTAAAACTTACATAAATAAAAAAATTGTATACATATTAGGTATCGCTGCGTCCGTGACAACCTGCTCTATAAAAATATCACATGATCTAACCTGTCAGATGAATGTTGTAAATAACAACAAAAAAACGGTGCCAAAAAAACTATTTCTTGTTACCTTGCCTCACAAAAAGTGTAATATAGAGCAACCAAAAATCATATGTATCCTAAACTAGTACCAACAAAACTTCCACCCTATTCCGTAGTTTCTAAAATGGGGTCACTTTTTTGGAGTTTCTACTCTAGGGGTGCATCAGGGGGGCTTCAAATGGGACATGGTGTAAAAAAAAAACAGTCCAGCAAAATCTGCCTTCCAAAAACCGTATGGCATTCCTTTCCTTCTGCGCCCTGCCGTGTGCCCGTACAGCGGTTTACGACCACATATGGGGTGTTTCTGTAAAACTACAGAATAAGGGCCATAAATAATGAGTTTTGTTTGGCTGTTAACCCTTGCTTTGTAACTGGAAAAAAAATATTAAAATGGAAAATCTGCCAAAAAAGTGCAATTTTTAAATTGTATCTCTATTTTCTATTAAATCTTGTGCAACACCTAAAGGGTTAAGAAAGTTTGTAAAATCAGTTTTGAATACCTTGAGGGGTGTAGTTTCTTAGATGGGGTCACTTTTTTGGAGTTTCTACTCTAGGGGTGCATCAGGGGGGCTTCAAATGGGGCATGGTGTCATAAAAAACAGTCCAGCAAAATCTGCCTTCCAAAAACCATACGGCGCACCTTTCCCTCTACACCCTACTGTGTGCCCGTACAGTAGTTTACGGCCACATATGGGGTGTTTCTGCAAACTACAGAATCGAGGCAATAAATATAGCATTTTTTTGGCTGTTAATCCTTGCTTTGTTACTGGAAAAAATGGATTAAAACCGTCATCTCAAAAATATATTTGCCAAAAAATTGAAATTCTCAAATTTCATCTCCATTTGCCAATAACTCTTGTGCAACACCTAAAGGGTTAACAAAGTTTGTAAAATCAGTTTTGAATACCTTGACGGGTGTAGTTTCTAGAATGGGGCCATTTTGGGGTGGTTTCTATTATGTAAGCCTCACAAAGTGACTTCAGACCTGAACTGGTCCCTAAGAAGTGGGTTTTTGAAAATTTCAGAAAAATTTCAAGATTTTCTTCTAAACTTCTAAGCCTTGTAACATCCCCCAAAAATAAAATATCATTCCCAAATTGATCCAAACATGAAGTAGACATATGGGGAATGTAAAGTAATAACTATTTTTGGAGGTATTACTATGTATTATAGAAGTAGAAAAATTGAAACTTGGAAATTTCCATTTTTTTTTCAAATTTCTGGTAAATTTGGTATTTTTTTATAAATAAAAATGAATTTTACCAGTGTCATGAAGTACAATATGTGACGAAAAACCAATCTCAGAATGGCCTGGATGAGTCAAAGCGTTTTAAAGTTATCCGCACTTAAAGTGACACTGGTCAGATTTGCAAAAAATGGCCAAGTCCTTAAGGTGAAATAGGGCTGAGTCCTTAAGGGGTTAAGGAGAGGATTGTGGAACATCTAAAATCTCATGGATTGAAAGATGAAAAACAACATGGGTTTACTTCAGGGAGATCATGTCAGACTAATCTTATAGATTTTTTTGATTGGGTGACTAAAATAATAGATGGCGGAGGTTGCAGTAGTGGTCTTGTTACCAGTGGGGTACCTCAGGGATCTGTTCTGGGACCCATATTGTTTAATATCTTTGTCAGCGAAATTGCAGAAGGCTTCGATGGTAAGGTTTGTCTTTTTGCTGAAGACGCAAAGATTTGTAACAGGGTTGATGTTCCTGGAGGGATACACCAAATGGAAAAGGATTTAGGAAAACTAGAGGAATGGTCAAAAATCTGGCAACTAAAATTTAATGTTGATAAGTGCAAGATAATGCACCTGGGACGTAAAAACCCAAGAGCAGAATATAAAATCAGAGATACAGTCCTAACCTCAGTATCTGAGGAAAGGGATTTAGGGGTCATTATTTCAGAAGACTTAAAGGTAGGCAGGCCATGTCATAGAGCAGCAGGAAATGCTAGCAGAATGCTTGGGTGTATAGGGAGAGGCATTACTAGTAGAAAGAGGGAGGTGATCATGCCGCTCTACAGAGCACTAGTGAGACCTCATTTGGAGTATTGTGCTCAGTACTGGAGACCATATCTCCAGAAGGATATTGATACTTTGGAGAGAGTTCAGAGAAGAGCTACTAAACTGGTACATGGATTGCAGGATAAAACTTACCAGGAAAGATTAAAGGACCCTAACATGTATAGCTTGGAAGAAAGAAGAGACAGAGGGGATATGATAGAAACTGCTAAATACATAAAGGGAATCAACAAGGTAAAAGAGGAGAGAATATTTAAAGGGAACCTGTCACCTGGATTTTGGGTATAGAGCTGAGGACATGGGTTGCTAGATGGCCGCTAGCACATCCGCAATACCCAGTCCCCATAGCTCTGTGTGCTTTTATTGTGTAAAAAAACCGATTTGATACATATGCAAATTAACCTGAGATGAGTCCTGTCCCTGACTCCTCTCACATACAGGACTCATCTCAGGTTAATTTGCATATGTATCAAATCTGTGTTTTTACACAATAAAAGCACACAGAGCTATGGGGACTGGGTATTGCGGATGTGCTAGCGGCCATCTAGCAACCCATGTCCTCAGCTCTATACACAAAATCCCGGTGACAGGTTCCCTTTAAAAGAAGAAAAACTGCTACAAGAGGACATAGTTTTAAATTAGAGGGGCAAAGGTTTAAAAGTAATACCAGGAAGTATTACTTTACTGAGAGAGTAGTGGATGCATGGAATAGCCTTCCTGCAGAAGTGGTAGCTGCAAATACAGTGAAGGAGTTTAAGCATGCATGGGATAGGCATAAGGCCATCCTTCATATAAGATAGGGCCAGGGGCTATCCATAGTATTTAGTATATTAGGCAGACTGGATGGGCCAAATGGTTCTTATCTGCCGACACATTCTATGTTTAACCAAGTGGAGAGGATTAAACCCTAAATAATGGGCATACCATATGGGATATAAGTGAAACTAAGCAATATTCCCATACAAAAGTGAATATAAATATATTAGAAACATTACATGATAAAAATGAATTAATAAATTAAAATAAAGCCAGGTGAGTCCAGGGACTTACTTCATCGGGGAGGAGGGCGGACAGGATAAACACAAGACACCTGTCCCCCTAACCTCCCCCGCCGAGATTGCCTGTAATATGGATGCACACCCCGTCCTTGTTGAACAGATGAGCTTGAGGATTTCAACATAAAATGATGCTTTTTTTATTCTATTATAAAATAAGAGCTCTATAGTACTATACTCATGTCATTCAAGCGAGTACAGTACAATGGTCGCACAATCAGTTGGGAACCGACTGTATCATAAATCATCGAGTAATTTTGGGCCAGAAGAGCTGTGGTCAGTCCAGGAGATGCAGCTGAAACATGGACTGTGTTTCCTGGACTGCCGTGGTTGCGTGAATCAGTGCTTAATATGGTGGCTGCAAGGTAACAGAGTCCTTTTAAGTTTTGAGGTCCACAAATTGCTAAACACGGTTACCCTGTGTGTTCCGCATTTTGCAGATCAGAACGTCCCGCCCTTTGTTAGAATTGCCTATTCTTGTCCGTCAAACGGACAAGAATAGGACATGTATTTTTTTGGTCGGGGAGGCAGAACGGACACATGGACATGGTGTGCTGTTTGCATCTTTTCTGGCCCCATTTAAATGAATGGATGGATCCACATCCGTTTCTGAAAACAATGCAGATTGGTTGCGGACCGAAAATAAGGTTGTGTGAATGCCCCCTAAACAAACTTGGGCATGTTGAAATCCAGCATCCTCATCTTTCTTCCCCCCAGCCCCTGCCATTAAAGGAGAGTTGGGGAGGGGGGCTTCCATTAGATGGCCGGCCAGTCCAGCTGATATGCATCCTCCATATTTCCCTTTTGGGAGGAAAAAATGCAAGCGACATTGCAGCCATCACAAAAAAAATCCAGTCAACTTTTTTGTCTACAGGGAAAGACTTGAGGTGACATTATGGCCACTGATTTTTTAATTTTACCGCGATGCCATGGAGGCCTGGTGAAAAAAAAAAAGGAAAAAGTTGCCGTCAGGCCATGTGTAGTCATAAGAACGTAAACTGGAAACTCCTGTTTCCTCGTCAGGAGCAGCAGCCCAGACGTGATCTCTACGAAGGAACGAGAGCATCGCTCCAGAGCTGTGGTTATGGTTCCTCTGCGCCCATCTCATCCTTCGCTCAGTTTTTGCACACGTATTATCGGGGGGAGATCTCTGGTCAGCCAAAACTCTGCTTTCAAGTCGGAGTCAAAGGTTTTCCCTAATCCGATAAAACAGGCTTGTCCTGCAGCTCGTGAGATCATTTCTACATTTGCAGCTCGTAACAATCTTTCTAAAGGATTTCAGCTGCCATTGTGTTTCTATCTCCGGAGGAGAAACTGAAGCAAAAAAAAAAAAAATCTCTATCTCTTCTCCTCAGATCCTTTATGGGCAGTGCTAACATTTATGAGCTGTCCTGGGAAGCGGAGAGCACATCTGTCATGTACGCAGCTCGTTCATCAGCCCCACCGCCAGCTCTGTGTCACAGGTAACCGCCATATCGCATCTGACCAAGCGCATCTCGTCTTTGATATCAAGGACTGGCTGATCACAGGGTTCTCCAGAAGATTAGTACCCACAATGTGATTGTAATCATCAGTCATGGGACAAGCAAGCTCCGAATTTCAGACACGGTGCAAGATTACACAATATGGAGGTGTTCCACATCATCTACGTGAAATGCACCCATATTAGGCCTGATTTACACTACAGTCTTTGCCCTCCATGGGCTGCGCGAAACACACCTGCAGGACAAACGGAACCATTAAAGTAAATGGTGCTAATTAGGGATGCGCAAACCCGTGGAAGTTCGGGTTCGGATGAACTTCAGGTCAAAGTTCAGGTTCGGGACCTGAACTTGACCCCAAACTCCATTGAAGTCAATGGGGACCCGAACTTTGTTTTATTATTTTCCGTTATAACATGTTTATATCGGAAAATAATAGCATTCTTAAGACAGAATGCAAAACAATATTGCCATTTAGGGGTTAAAAAAAATAAAACAACTCACCTCATCCACTTGATGGCGCTGCAGCATCTTCTATCATCACTGAACAGGACCTGTGATATGCGTGATGACATCACCACATGGGAGAGTACTGTGATGTCATTGCGCACATCGCAGGTCCTGTTCAGTGAAGATAGAAGAAGCTGCTGCAGTGCCATCAAGTGGATGAGGTGAGGTTTTTTTTAACCCCTAAATAGCCATATTGTTTTGCATTCTGTCTTAAGAATGCTATTATTTCCCCATATAACTATGTTATAACGGAAAATAATAATACCACCCGAACACCGAATCCGGACTTCAGTGAAAAAGTCCGGGTTTGGGTCCGGGTCCCCGTACTCGCAAAGTTCGGTAGGAATCCGAACTTTGCATTTCCGGTTCGCTCATCCCTAGTGCTAATCACAATTTATGTTTTTCTGCATTTTCCATTCTTGTCCGTTTTCTGTGCAATGCTTATTCTTTCAAGTGAACAGGTCTAGAAAATGTATATCATGTGGAACATAATTATTATAATACATATTTATAGAGGTCGAAGTTCCAAATCCTCTGCTTTACTTTCACACAGCCATAGAGTAAAATGAGAACTTATGTTATGCTTACAGTCACCACTAGAGGGAGCCATTGCTTACAAATGTATACAGCACCTCTCCTATGTAACACTATTTGTATAAATGATTTTCCAGTGAGCTCCCCCTAGTGGAGGCAGAATGTTATCATTGCACTGGCTGCATGGCTACCTCTCCTGGAATTTATAGCTGCTACTTTATTTTGGCTTGCAAGTTTCTTTTAATTTTGTTTTTGTGGTGAATGCGCCATCATAGAGCCCTATTATGCTCACATTGTCACGACTGCCCAGAGAATCCTATATTTTGTCCAGATAGAGGCAAAAAGTGGATTATAATGCCCATTAAAGGGGTTGTCTCATGAAGATTCTATATTTTTCAAACCAGCACCTGGATCTGAATACTTTTGTAATTGCATCTAATTTTTTTTTTTTTTTTTTTTTGAGTTCAAACTGACAAAATTCTTTATTGAATGCCCCACATATATTTATTTTTGAATTTTAATTTTATTTTTATTTTGAGAAATCATAAAATTAGAACATAGACCAATATTAAACACATCAGTGTATATAATATATCAATCATAAAATTAGTACTTAGACCAATATTAAGCACATCAGTGTATATACTATATCAATCATAGATATCCTTATAACCCTCCCCCCCCCCCCCATTGGCTGTCGTTCCCCTCAGTTCCTTCATATACAACCAACAATAAATACATTAAATATATCTAGATATGTCTACGTGACTCAGCGTGCAACTCTCCGATTCCTTCCAATATCCTCATAAATTTTGATTTGTTGAAGACCCCACTCCCTTGAAGAAGGCTGAGAGACAGAGCCCCAGTACTTGACCAATATAGCTTTCGCTACCATCAATCCTCTCATCCAGATCCATCTAACCTGGGGGGGGACTTCAGTTTCTGAACCATAATCTCCAAAGATCACTATCAAGATCCCCGGGTTATAATTCATTGAGGATTCCTTTTGTAGGGCAGAAAAAACCTCATCCCAATATTTTCTTATTTTACTGCAACTCCAAAGCAAATGGACATAGTTCGCGTTAACAAATCCACATTTAGGGCAGCAACAGTCCCGATCCCGATTTTGGGGAAATTTCCCTTGGATTTTGGGCGTATAGTACAGTCTATGGAGGATCTTAAATTGAATTAATCTATGCGCACTGGAAACTGTCGCCCCTTCTCACGTTCCTATAGATAGTGGGCCACTGTAATGGAGGGCAATTCAACTCTTGCTCCCATTTACTTGGGCTTTTAAAAGGCGTTACAGTTGCCAGTGCCATTCGGAGTTTAGCATACAATCTAGATATTTTCACCTTCTCATCCTTCTGGGCGTCACAGTAATCAAAAAATATATTTTTTCGTGGAAAAATACGACCCCTATTCCTAGAGGCTTCAAAAACGTGTTTCAAGCGTGCGTACATAAATACCTCTAATGGAGAACTATGATTAAAACCAAATTCCGAAAGTGATTTAAAGCGACCTAAATAAAAAAGGTGAGACACTATATAGATGCCATTTTGTGACCAAAAACCAAAATCTGTAATTTTGGAGAATTCCTCCAGCCCCCCGTTCCCCCACAGAGGGGTGAAAGCAAACGGTCGGGGACTTTAAGGATCTCCTTCAGCCTGTTCCACACCCTCTGTAGTGAGCAAGGGATCAGCAAGGATTTCCTCATTCCCATAGACCCAATTTCCAAACTTGCAAAAATATTCTCTATTGGCCTGTCAATAACTTTATTCAAATACCGTGAAAGTAAACTCTCTTTCCAATAACAACATGTAATTAAAACTTTAGTATAGCCGCTGAGTTATTCACTGAAATCTATCCGTATAGCGCCACCTGCTGTTTGCACTTTTTTTACATTCTCTGTCAAGCTCACTGAGGTTGACAAACATGCTCAATTCCACCCTTTAAATGCCAAAAGCTGCAGCAGAAAGGGCACGCGCCCTGAGCTGTGATAGGAAGAAAGCTGCAGCGGAAAGGTAATGCCCCTTAAGAAAGGACACTCCCCTGAGCTTCCAGCTTGAAATAAAGCTAGCAGAGCCATTGCAGCAAAGAATAGGGAGATCTCTAGATCCATGTGAGGTACAGGGCTGGTTCTAAGTTTATTAGAAATAGACTGTCTTGTAGTATATTAAGTTTTTTTTTACATTAGTCCTGTGCTTACAGGCCCACTATGACAAATCAGTAGGATTTGACACTGATATTGATTGGACAGCCAATTTATTCATCCTCCTAAATGAAGGTTTACACATCCAGAAGGAACGTGAGTGACGTTTATCTGTGCATCTAAGATTTATTCATCCAATGTTTATGCCAGTAAATTTCTGTCCCCATCGGGACCCGGCAGAAAGCCGAGGGATATATTCATCAAACCCTGGCCAAGACTCCTTAATAATCAGCCTCTGAAGACAATGATTAAAGGAGCCTAGGAGCCTTCAGGCACGCTGATATGACTTAATAGCTGGCTCTTGGAAGACTGGAGGCTTAATCAGCTTCATGTCTATGATTGTATTTGGAAATTTTCCCAATCTTCAGATCTAATACTTTTTTTTTTTTTTTTTTACAGACAAGCGCTTTTGATAAAACCGAAGATTTATTTATTTATTTTCATTTTGCAACTTATCTAAATACTGAACGACCTTAGCAGCTCTATATTGCATTTTATTGGTAGGACAGGTAATACAAAGACCATGTTCTTGAAAAGTTTGACACGTGGTCAAAAGGAGGAGGCTATATGGGCGCACTATCTATAAGGAATGGATGGCACAAGCAGATTGTACTGCTATTATAACTGGTGGTCTAGGGCAGTAAGTGGGTTATTAGGCAAATCCCTGGTGGTCCAGAGCAGTAAAGGGTTAAAATGTACATAACTTTTTAATAAAAACTAGTCTAAATGGGATATAATCGATCTTTTATAATATACTTTTTTCCCCCTATTTTACTTACAAAATAGGCACCCGAAGTTTAGGTGTCTACAGCGCTTTGGAATCCGTATCTTCATGTCAGCGGTGTATGGATTCCACTATGGAGCCGCAGTGAGCACCGTACTGGTAGGATCACACATCATTGCTCCTGTCTAGGCAGGCTTGGCATGGAGGGGTTATTCCATGCTTTAGCGGAGCGGGCACAGGAAAGATCAGCCATATGCCATGCAGCAGGCTTGGACTGGCCCACAGGTATACAGGTGAATCAAGGTGGGCACCTAGTCTCCCACCCCCTGCACAAGTGGCACATAACACAGTAGACTTACTGCACTGCAGACATATATTCAGTGTACAGCACCTTAACCAGCCGATGTTCATATAAAAAAAAAAACATATTCAATCATCTGGTAGTATCTTGCTGCTGTATGAGCAGGTAATATTTGAATGTATCCATACAGTGGACCCCCAAAATAAATTTTACTGGTGGGCCCTAGGCATCCCAGCCCAACACTGCATGCAGAGCTCCTGCCTGTGTAAGGGTCAGCCCCTAGAAGTATCAAGTCGCATTGTCCAGTGATAATATTTCACACAGACTGTTATGCCTTCTGCCGGCCACAAGAGGCCACTGTGTCGCTGAGTAAGAGAGAAATTAAAGTTGTTTGTTCCAGTGGATGTAGGAGGAGTTGAAGTTCCCGGGCAGAGAGAGCTGGAGTGCTGCGTCCTTGCTGAGGTGTACAGAGAGAGTCTGCTGTTGTGGCACAGAGCTACAGGGACTATAAAGTGATTTTTCCTGGCTGCTGTGGGATAGATCAACAGAGACTGCAAAGTGTGTTCCAGAGGAGCAAAGTGTTCAATTCAGAGACTTGTGACAGGATGGGTTACCCCTGTCAGAGCTGGACTATGTGGATTCCTGCACCTGCAATCTAGAGAGAGAGAGAGAAGAAAAGACCGTGCTTGAACAAGCAGTAGACCAGATCAGGAGCAAGACTGTACCTGCCTTCAAGTGCCAGACCAAGACAAACAGCTACCTGCAGAACTGTGAGTGTGCACCAGTGCTAATCTGTGGTAGGACATAGAGCAGGAGACTTAGTCAGTGCATTTTAGAAACGTGCCCTGAGTAGCAGGGACAGACAGGTGTATATTAGAGGAGAGTAGCTTGCATTTTTTATGTGTTTGCTGTTTAGAGCGCTTTTTGTTTGGATGCAAAGTTCAGTTATCCTTCCTGTAAATTGATGTAAACCTATTATATTGTTTCTGTCATTTGTTGATTGCGCCTCTGGTGCATCGGCACAATACTGTTAATCCGATTTTCCGTCCGTTATATTTTGCCCCTTTAATAAAGCCGGTATCTGCTTCAGCCTCCTTGTCTGCTGTACTTTATTTGAATCCTGCCCTGCGGTCTTTTCCTCCCCTGACCGCTACAAGTGGCGCTGCGAGCAGGGTACAGTCACAGAGATGGTGGCGGCTGAAGTTAATGTGCATGATGTTAATGTGAGTACCTCAGGCAATAGTGGAACCCCTGCAAGAGGCCTCCCTATGGGCACACTGTTTAACTTGCTGCCCAAATTTGATGGCCAGAACTGTCGGACTGGGTGACAAGGTTACAGAGCGCTGCTAGGATTTACAATGTCGGCTCAGAAATACAAGTAGAAATCGATTTGGCCGCCCTAGAGGCTAAGTCCCGAAGAAATGTGTTCCTACAACCAGAAGCCGCGCGCAATACGTTGAAAGAGATCGTGCGATTTCTGGAAGAAATATACGGTGAAAGAGCTAGTGCAGGGCACCTATGGGCAAAATTCTTTTACCAGATTCAGCGGGAAGACGAAGGGGTCTCACAATATGCGATGGCGCTACAGGAAGTATTGGCCGAGGTGCAGAAAAAAGAGGCAGACGGAGTGCATGGGACCTGTAGACCGGATACTGAGGGAATAATTCATTCTGGGACTCTACAGCACTCCCCTGAGACAGGCCCTGCGGGAACGAGTCAGGGTGGACCCTACCCTAACCTTTCCACAAATATTGACAGAGGCTGTGGCACGAAGCAAAGAAGAAAGTTATGCCTCCGGAGTGATACGGACCCAGACCGTCACACCCCTCAGGGTTACAAAGAATGAAGCGGTCCTGGTCAGGGTGGTTGTAACGGGGTTCCGAAGGTGCACTCGGTCTCCCATTAGCCACAGACCTGCTGCTTAGCTTCTGGAGCGAGGATCTGTGTTTGACCTCGTTCCCAGGGCGGCTTTGCTAGCTAGGAGGCCCCCTGCTCCTAAGTCTGCCTTGAGCACCGAGCTGATCACTCGGTGCTTGACTGGTTGGTCTGTCGGTCATGTGACGCTGGCCAAGTCACATGACCCTCACTCCCCACTATAAATACAGGCAGCCTGCTGGCCACAGGTTGCCTGTTAATTTAGGTTCCACCTGTGATTTTATCTTTCTTGGCATACTTACCTCCTGCTGAATTCCTGATGATCCTCTGCCTGCTCCTTGTGTACTTTGCTGCTCTCCTGGTATTCTGACCCTGGCCTCCTCCTGACGATCCTCTGCTGACTCCTTTGGTACTTCACGACTCTCCTGGTATTTATGACCCCGGCTTCTCCTGACAATTCTCTGCTTGCTCCATTTGTACTTTGTAGCTTTCCTGGTATTGACTCGGTCCGTTCACGTTCTGTTGTTTGTCTGTCTGTCATCCCTGCACTTATTCCAAGCTAGGGATTGCCGTCCAGTTGTCCCCTGTCATTAGGACTCGCGAGGCAAGTAGGCAGGGCCAGGGGTAAGGGTGGTGTGTGTGTGTACGCGACTGTTACAGTGGTACAAGACTTGCAGGGCTCCCTGAGTGCTATGCACGAAAAGTTGACGCACCTGGAAAAATGGATGGGGTCGTGTTATACCCCTGAGGATGCCTATCCGGCCCTACAACAAACCTATCAGGCAACCCTGTGGGTTCCTACACCAGAATATCCTCCCCCTAATTTATCTTCTCACCAAGTTCCTCAATATCCTCCACTGAGGCCAGTCAGTCAAATCCTAAGGGCACCCCCCGCACGCAGGCAAAGAGAAGGCCGTCAAGAGGCACAGTGTTGCCGGTGTGGAAATTACGGACACTTAGCCAGAGGGTGTCAGAGAGATCTGGCTGGACACCCAGAACAGCCGTTAAACCTCCGGCCCCCCGCAGTAGTGGGGCGTACTGCAGGGGAAGTGGAGAGCCAAGTTACTCAGCATGGCTCCGAACACCTGGTCGCAGGGTGTCCCACCCTACGAGCTAAATTTGAAGGTGTCCCTGTCGTCTGCTTAGTGGATACCGGGTCACAGGTGACGATTATGCCAGAGTCAATCTTCAACTGTTAAATTTCAAGTGCTGACCAAGCCAGAGCGAGAGACATTGGTCCGGGTTACAGCGGCTAATCAACAACAGATCCCTGTCATGGCAGTCGTGTGGATGAATGTACGGCTATGTGGACAAGAAGTGTGGAGAAAAGGTATCCTGCTGGTCCCCGAGACATTCAAAGAGGATGCACCAGTAATAATGGGCATGACTATTCTGCGGGAATTGGATCAGATCATGTTCACTAAACGGGGACTGGGTTATTGGAAACAAGCCACTCCACATAAACCCACCCAGAAAGCCTTTCAATGGTTGATCTAATTCTGTGGGACACAGAAGAGTGTCCCAGCACATCAGTCCATGGGTACTATCCTAGTGCCGGGAAGGGCTACCCTCACCCTCCCCCCTGGCCAGGAGACTGTATTGGCACTGCCCGTCGGACCCTTTCGCAAACTTGAAGTTATGGAGGTGATCATTGAACCGGTGGGCCTAGGGGAGCTAGGCCAGGATGCCTTGATGGCCCGGACACTGGCTGTGGTACAGAATGGACGAGTACCCATAAGAGCTGTGACTGTGGGACATCTAGAAGTCTCCTTGACGCCAGGAGTGGAACTAGCTTGTGTGTACCTACATCAGGGAGAAGTACTGAGTCGGTGAGAAGTGACTCTAGCTCCAGTAGGTGATGCTGTTTGGACCCTGGCAGTTACTGCCAGCACAGAAGAGGCGCCGACCCCAGAATGGAATGGGAGAACCATCTTGGACCAAATGGAGATAGATGTGAAGGCTCTCAGTTCGGATCGCTTGCGAGCAGTTGAAACCATGCTGTGGGAGAACCAGACGGCTTTTGCCCGCCATGCCGATGACTTTGGCTGCACAGATGCTATCACGCATGAGATATCGACGGGGGACACTCCAATTTGGGAGAGATATCGGCAGATTCCTCCCAAGTTGTACCAAGAAGTACAGATGATAGATTCCAGAGTGGTGCGGGGTAGCCAGAGAGTAGTACACCCCCCCAGCAGTCGCAGAGCAGACAAGTGGGGAGGTCCGTGCTCTACCCAAGGCATTAGGCAGAACTAATGAAGAATGGGGCTGAATACAAGATGAAAATGTTGGACTGTGGCAGATGAAAGGCTGGGTAACCCAGCGAAGAAAACCCGACAGAGAAGAAAGGACTGACCTAGATGCTGAGATGAAGTCCATTTTACATCAATAGGACCAACTGGAAGTTCACAGAGATGTTTTGTACCGCAAATGGCAGCAGCCTGCTGACCGAGAGGCGAGGTGGCAAGTAGTAAGCACGGGAGATAGCCAAAGAAGCCCATGAATTTGGAGCTCACTTTGGGCCAGTTAAGACCTACCAGTGGCTGCAGCATTATGTATATTGTCCACGACTGGAGGCCACTGTTGAGGAAGTTTGCAGACCGTGTCGAGTGTGTGAACTCACTAAAAGCACGGAACAGAGGGCCCCCCTACAGGCCATACAGACCAAAGAACCGCTGGAAGTATTAATGATAGACTATCTCCTCGTGGGACAATTAGCCAGAGGCCTACAGTACTGCCTGGTCATGGCCTGGTCATGATTGACCACTTCTCCAAGTTTGCAGTGGTCACCCCAACTCGGGACCAGACAGCTGAGTCCGCAGCTCGGGCTTTCTGTCAGGACTTGATCCGGGTCTACGGTGTCCGAAGCGGATTCACTCAGATCAAGGAGCGTGTTTTCAAGGGAAAGTGATGGAGGAGCTACACCGACTGTATGGAATTGAAAAATCCAGGACAACCCCATATCATCCCCAAGGGAATGGGGCCTGCGAGCGCTTTAACCGGACACGACTTCAAATGCTGAGGGCGCTAGAAGAAGACAAGAAGACACACTGGCCTGACTATCTGCCTGAATTGGTCTGGGCTTACAATAATCGGGTCCATACCACCACCGGCTACACCCCATACATGTTACTGGTCGGGAAATTATTGAATACAACTGTATCTACCACTATATGGTCATTGTCTGGTGGTGGTAAGGTTGGTCTTAGCACAGCGGTTTATGGTGGCACTCAGTCACTTGGTGGTGATAATTTGCGTTCGTGGTCTGCCGGTGTTTTTGGGCTGGTGTTATTATTTTGGGTGTGGACATGATCTTTATAGATCCTAGCAACTCCACTGGGTCTCATGGATGACCCAAGTACAGAATTTGTCCTGGGGCTTGTAGGATTATAGTGACGCCACTGGTAAGTGGACCGTTAGATACAGCACAGTGTGAACAGTACTTCTCTATCTATGACCTGTCCACTTAGCTTATACGGTGGATCAGTCTTCTTCAAACCAGAGAAAGAAATTGCCAGTCTTATAATGTAAAAACATGTACACGGCCCCAAATGTTAGTTTTTCCAGGCTGAAGGAATTTTCAGGAAACACATTAAATGTGTGGGGATATTATCACAGGTCTTTCCTTGGCCATAACCAAGAAGGATAATGCCATAATTATCTGCTGCTACAAGGCAGTAACCTGATACGGCAATATTCCCAGGCCAAGGTGTTTAATATGCTCGTCCTATTACTCCGGAGCGGCTCATGCTCCAGAAATGCTGCAGCTTCCAACTGCCCCATTCAGTTTCTGCAATGAAATATGAGCATCAGGAGCAGTTTTCTATAAATTTGTTTCTGGAAAATATTTGTTTAACCATTATGAGTTGTAGGATTTGAAGCGAAACGCGTGAGGTTTAATGGGATTCGCAATCTATAAACGCATACAGGACAGCAAATATAAGGGGGTTTGCAATTTGGACTTTGGCCGCTGGAAAGGTGTGATGTTCTGAGGCAGGAATGTTCAGAGATTGTAAGCGCCTACCCTTAATGACACCATAATATCTATTGTATAGTTCTGCATCTCTCAGTGTAGGTTTTAAAGGGATTGTCCCATGATTAATGTATATAATGAAGATCAGACATCATATAGGACATGGCAACCTCTTTCTAACAAGGCTAGAACCAGCCCTGTACCTCACATGGATCCATAGATCTCCACATCCATTGCTCTAATTGCATTGCTAGATTTATTTTAAGCTGGCAGCTCAGAAGGGCATGTCCTTTCTACTCCAGCTCTCTCCCTAACAGAGCTCGAGGGGGGTGTCCTTTATGCTGCAGCTCTCCCTATCACAGCTCAGGGGTTGTGTACGTTCTGCTATGGCTCTCTATCTGTAGTGTCCTTTCTGCCACTTGATTGACAAGGCCAGACATTTCACCCGGCCCTGACAATCCCGTGCCTGTGCCGCTGCTCCGAGTAGTAGCGTAAGGGCAGAGGCTGTGCTTCCTCTTCTGGAGCAGCGACTGTTCATGCACCACTGCCCAGAAGGGTCACCTCTCCAGTAGTTGAAGCAAAACCTCTGCACTTGCGCCACTGCTTGGAACAGCTGCACAGGCACGAGATTGTTGCCCTGTCAATCAAGCTTTAGGGGGAGTTTCCTCAGTTCTAGGGACACCCCGTCACAGGTGCAGAACTCTGCTTGATGAGATGAATCGATTTTTACAAATCGATTCACTCACCTCTACCCTAGAGGTAAGTGATCGCCTGAAAGTCACCTCCAGATTGGGATGTCTTATGTGTAGGGGTTGAGGCTTCATTCTTCTGATATACAGCTCCAAATCCCATGCTGTCCTTTACACAGTTATATAGCTACACAATAAACTAGGGGCTGAGTATTGTATAGAAATATATACAGCTTTCATTTAATTTAAAGGGGTTGTGCCAAGATTAAGGGGATGTGTCTGATGGACGGGGTCCAATTTATGGGATCAACACCAGTCATGAAATCATGGTGGTCCTATGTCGGCCTGTATGAATGGAGTCAACATTCCACATTACAGCTCCACTTGGTGCTCCCAAAAAGAAGCTGAGTACAGCTATTGGCTATCTCTGCCAACCCTCTCCATATGAACAGGGATGGACTGGCCGTAGACCCTACAGGAAAATTTCCCAGTGGGCAGCCCGAGTTCTCTTCATGGACGTCAGCCATACATAATGACCTGATGTTCTAAGCATTAATAGCAGAAGCATCAGATACTTATGAACCTGTCCAACAGCACATCTGTATCACCATCCTCAGGACAGTAATACAGTTGAATACTGTGGTAAAGGTGGCAGTATTTTGTGCTGCCCTGTGGTATTTGTTTCTGCTGAGGAAGTATTTTGTGGTACATTACAGTTTTCCAGGCCCTCCCTTCTCCTGTTGTCCTTGCCTACATGTGTTGGCCGTGTCTACTTGTGCTACTGAGCCATCTGTGAATTTGGACCCACATTAGGCCACTTTTAGTTCTTTTTTTCAACGCCACTTTGAGTTCCCAGTCTGCCCATGGATATGAATGTAGTGGCAGTGCACACGCTCAACTTCTGCTCCATTCATACAAGGATTCCCAGTAGTCAGACCCCCCCCAACGATAATACACTTTGGATAGGAGATAAGTTTAAATCTTGGTACTATCCTTTTAACTGGAAATGCATAAATCAGTATTCAGCAAACTCTTCCTAGTGCTCCCTCAACCAGCTGGTAATTATTCTGAGAACTGTGACGTGAGAATCAGGACATCAATAATAAAATCCTGGACAACCACTTTAATGGAGAAGAACGGGGAGATTACTCACACTCAATATTTCAAGCTTAAAGGGGTTTTCCAAGAGTAACACAGATCTCCCAGAGTGGTGACCAGACCTTCCACAGTGGTGATCATACTTACCCGTCCCTGTCGCTGGTTTCGGTCTCTGTCGCTCCTGGGCTGGGGCTTCCTCTCCCTGCTGCTCTGAAATCAACATCCATCATTGGGGAGCCACATGACCGCTGCAGCAAATCACAGTCCGCAGTGGTGACCTGCTCTCATTGCATCACCAAATGTGGTCACATGGTAAGCAAATCACCGCTGCAGCCAATCACGTGCCCCCCCATTGATGAAAGTTGATTTCAAAGCGACAAAGAGAAGAACATCTGGCTGGGACAGTGATGGTTAACCTCTCCAGCTGTGGTGAAACTATGACTCCCAGCATGCTCTATACATTTCTATGGAGTTCTGAGAACAGTCAAGCAAATTTACATCTTGGGAGTTGTAATTTTACCACAGCTGGAGTGCCAGAGGTTAGCCATCACAGGGCTAGGATCAACATACACCGAACCTAGTGGCGGCAACCAGGTAAGTATGATCTCCACCATGCATAAGCCCTTTTAAGGATCCACTTCTCTTTTGAGACTCATACCAGGCGCCGAGTTGCAAAACCAGATCCAAACAATGGACAAAAGTCGCGCTATTTCCATATGAAAACATCCATGCTTTCCTGATCTTGGACAACCCCGCTAACTCTTTGGTATGCATTGTGAACTCAGTCAGTTTATTTGCAGTCCAAGGAACAGGCATAGTGTAAAACGACACACCATCCACATAAGACCATCCGAATACCTCCCATTCATTTCTTGGACCTTGAACTTTGTAAGGACACTATCTGGGCTCTCTACTGAAGTTCTCTCTCCCAGTGACGTCTTAAAATACTCTGATAAATCTTGTAATGTAAACGAGGCATTTCTAATCCCCGGAGATTGGAGAATGTACAGTAAATTGGAATCAGAGCAAAGATTAGAGGGAATCTTTTCCCCCTGGAAAATATCTATGAAATTAGCTTTGTCTAGTATTACTCGCTGTTCCATACTGGAAATCAATGGCACTCTGTGTTTCATTCTGTATATCAGCAGAGGGAAATTTGTTGCTAACTGCCAAAGGAGAAAGATGGATTTTCTGTCAAGGAAAACACAGCTGGAATTTCCTCCTTCTTTCTTTTTATTCTCCTTTTCGCCTGTACTTCGTAGTCAAGGAAAGTAATATGGTTCAGCTCAATTAATTATTCGGAGAGGAGCATCCTGTGTGGAGCTTATTACATGTGATCTGATGGATGGTACATTGACATTCAGGCTGTAGGGTGACCCATTCTCGTGAAGGTAATGTCTTCTTCACCTATGGCATTACATACATTAATATTAGAGATATCGGGCCTTGGATCTACGTTTGATGTTCAAGCTGAGGTTTCATTGCTTTCGATACTGAGGTTGCTTTTGATGCTGAAGTTGAGCTTGACATTGATGTTGAGGTTTATATTGATTTTGATAATGAGGTTAATGTTGATTTTCACATTGAGGTTGAAGTTGAGGTTGATGTTGATGTTTAGGTTTATATTGATTTTGATTATGAAGTTGATGTTAAAGTTGGCGTTGAGGTTGATATTGATGTTGACGTTGATTGATTTTGATAATAAGGTTGATATTAAAGTTGGCATTGAGGTTGATTTTGACAATGCAGTTGAGGTTGGCTCTGAGCTTGAGGTTGACGTTGATGTTGGCATTGAGGTTGACATTGAGGTTTATATTGATTTTGATGAGTTGAGGTTAATGTTAAGGCTGGCATTAAGATTGATTTTGTCATTGAGGTTAGGGCTGAGGTTGATGTTGAGGTTAGCATTGAGGTTGAAGTTGTCTCTGAGGTTGATGTTGACACTGAGGTTGATGTTGACATTGAGGTTAACAATAAAGTTTTCTTTGTAGTTGACACTGATGTTCACACTGAGGATCATGTTAGAATTTAGTTTGAGATTGTAGCTGGTGTTGAGTTTGAAGTTGATGTTGACATTGAGCTTAACATTTAGGATGCAATTGATGTTGGTGCCTTTTGGCGATGTCTTCACCAAAGAGAAGAGACATCTTGAGCTATCAAAATATTATTTGCTGTGGGATTTTTTTTTTTGCAACACATAGGACTATTTCTAGTTCTTTTTTTATTAACCACTTTGGTCTTCTTCTCAGGGCCTCTGGCTGTCTCTGCTAGATTGCAGGAGCTTTAAACAGAACATTTACAATAGTCTGGTTTTACATGTGCAGGGGTTGTGTCGGAGGAGTCAACCAAACAATTTTCATACCTTGCCCATCTGCATGTTATTTGAAAACCTGAGCAAAAGGTCAAGTGGTACCATGAGATAAGTATGTGCGGCTAAATGAAAACTGAGCTTTATATATTATCCTAGAAGCCTTTCCCATACAACAAGAACCAGCAATAAACTCGAATAACCTGTAATTATAAACTAGAAGGACATAAAATGACGGCATGGAAACACTGGTCCAATTTTCTACATCTAGGAGTCTGCAATTATCCTATGCTCAGGAGGAAAATATTATTAGACACTTCAGGAGGGTATTTTATGCATATTGCTGTGGTTTTATAACAGAGATCTAAGACCTATTTGATCCCTAAAGGCAAGCTACAATGCTGCCATAAAGTCTTGAATCTATGTAGTTTGGTAGGACAGTGACAATAGGATAAGGGCATAAATGGTTTCCAACCTTCAAAAGTAGAGAACTAATTAGTTAAATTGATACCATTTATTAATCTTTAGCATAGAAGAAGAAGGCCCGATTGTAAAAGAAAAAATTGGGCCCCCATTATATTGTCCTTTTTTTCACCAGACAGAAAGAAAAGCCTTGACCTTTCCCCCACTCCATCTTTGCTAACCTTTGGTGCTCAAGTTCTTACTACCCAGTAGCAAAGCGGATATGACCAACCAGGGCTGACCCTCCCCTCTCCCCAAGGGCCCCATATCAACCACATGGTCTCCCTCTATGGTTTGTTTGTTCTTTGATAGGAGTATTTTAAAAGGACACCAAACCCAAAGGTCATCTCAATATGAAGTTGTGTCCAATCTATGTATTATGGGGGGAAATTTATTAACTAATAATAATAAAGTTGCAGATTTGGTCGCAAGCCATTTTTGCAAAACAATCTGCGACTTTTCCCTGCTCACTCCAATTTTCCGAAGTGGTAACAAAAGGTAGTTTGGAGTGGACGGGGAAGCGGGCGGCTCATTTATCATTTTCCATGCCAGTTTTTTCCATGGAAAATGGCTGTCGCACCACAAAAAGGACCAAACAGAGGCAGACCAAACAGCTGCAAAGGCAGCAACGCAGTGTGGAAAACGCCGGTCTTAATATATGTCCCCCTATGTCTTGGTGAGAGAATTTCTGTGTTCTGTTCATCCTAGAAATCACCATTGCTATTAATGCCCACATTCTAACTGTCTTTAATAAGAGCTGCTATGAGCTGAGAAGCCCACAAATCAGGCCACAGGCTAGAAGAGGCCTGTGGCCTGCATCCTACATGGCTCCAGGGAACGGGGAGTCAGATGAGTGATTTGTTTGCTTTTTTCATTGTCACTTTGAGTAAAGATAGTACTGGGGCACTATTGGGAGAGAATTATGACTACAGGGGGCACTAGAGAGACACTTTATTATTGGGGCGCTATAAGTACTGGGGTATTATACCTTCTGGGGGCACAATAGGGGGCATTATACCTACTAGGGGTACTATAGCAGACATTATACCTGCTGGATGGAATACAGGGGAAGGTAATATAACTACTAGGATCAAGGGGCTTAGCTGCAGGGGGTGTAAAGGTAGCAGTCGCTACCAGGCCCAGGAACCTGAGGGGGCCCAAAGATCCTTTTGCCGCATAAGAAGCCACCGGTATTATAGAATGTGCATATTGGGAGGGCTCTGTCATAGATTTTGCACTGGGGCCCATAATCTTCAAGTTACACCTCTGGCTGGAGGGAAGGGGTTAGGTCAAGAATTTAGCTTCTGGAAGGGGTGTTATTTCCATTTTTGCCTCAGGCAGAAGGAAGGTTATGTTCTTCCCTGCCACTTGCCACAAAGTACTGAGGGATGGGAGCCCAAAGTGAACTCTTGCACCAGGACCCATGAGCCTTTAGCTACGCTCCTTCTAGGAGCATTATTTCTACTGGGGGCACTATAAGGGCATTACACTTATTTGGGCACTACAGGGAGGAATTATAACTACTAGTGGCCACTAGAGAGGGGAATTATAACTACTGGAGGGACTAAAGGGGTCATTATACTTACTGAGGGCACTACCGGGAGCATTATAACTACTAAAAGCACTACAGAGGGTATTTTAACTAGTAGGGACATTACAGGTGGGCATTGTAACTCCTGAGAACGCTACAGGGGGCCATTATAACTGCTGGGGCACTACAGATGCCATAAATACTATGGGCACTATAGGGGGAATTTTGCCAACTGGGGCTACTAGAGGGGGCCTTATTACAACTGGGTGCACTTTGCAAGTCCTTATTACTACAGGGGGCACCTTACAGTACCTTATTATTACTGGGGGGCACTTTGAGGGGCTTTATCACTACTCTGGGTTTGTGGGGGCATTATTATTATTTGGCACAATATAGAGGACACTACTACCAGTAGGGGCCCCTTCACTTTCAGGTAGCATTATCACTGTAGGGGCACTATTATATGCACGCACACTTATATACACTTTGGGGACTCTCTATATGGCACTGTTATTTCAGAAGTATAGTATCTGGGGGCATTGGGGAGCACAGTTGGCACAGTATTAGGAGTGGCAGCAGGTTGACAATGTTGGGGAACCAGGAGGAAGAGGTTGGTAGAAAAGTGAGGAACCTGACATATCTGTGTGGCAAACTCTGCAGAGATAAGACATAGATGAAAGAAGTCATCATGGCTGCCTGGGCAGAAAAGAGAAGATGATGAAAAAGAAGATATATAATCAGGGGACATGTCACTGGACGTAATATGTATGTAGTGCTGTATTCTCCTGTATGTGTAATAGCACTGAATGTAATAACCTTCCAAATATGCCTGGGGTTGGGGGATTGTTGAGAATTTGACACATATGCATTGGGGTTTGAGACCCTAGCAATGTCTCTTCCCCCTCCGTATTCTGGACTAAAAAAATCACAGTGAGGACAAATAACTATTTGATATTCATTCCTACTTATGACTTCTTGATATTCCTGCATCCTTTTTTCTTTCATACCCCCAGGAAAGCAGAAGAGGCTCGAGGTATTTTCACACAACACATTTTCCTATTGGATTTGCAGTTGGGCATGTGGCAGTTCTGTACTTACACCATTCCATGAAATAATCCATGTCAGGCCACCTGCCGCAAATTTTGTGTAGAAACCACTACAAGTATTGACATATCCAAGTTTATTTTGAGTGACACAGATTTCAAATCCACACAAGGTATAAGCTGCGCTGTTTGAAATCCCTTGGGAGATGGAATATATTAAATTTTCCCATGGATCTCGGCATGGAACAGGTGCCAAAATCCACATAGAAAATCCACTGTATGGACAGAGCAGTGAGGGGAGCCAGTTGTCTTACAGACACAGGATTGTAATTGTGCAGTCGCATGTGTTTAAGTACTAGATGGTATCTCCATCATTTGTATGAACCTGTATAATAGATGTAATGTAACTGCTGTAGGAAGGCGCAAGGGGCCGTCATTGACGGAAGGTATGTGTCACCGAAGTTCCTGGCCTCAGTGAGGTAAGAGACGGTAATTTCAAGGGTCAGCGGCAGCTAGTGCTGATTGACACTGCTGTTAGTATGGCTGTAAAGCCGATCCGGGTCGGCTCTTACTGGGAGTAGCCAAAGTGCTGGGTGGGTGGCTTCTCCCCACGTTCCAGGCCGGGTCTTTACTGGCCTATATTAAACCCGCACAGCAGTCTCAGCTGGGTGTGAATAACTCCTCTCTGACAGTGGAGAGCTGTCAGTCTCTGTGTGTTTGGGAACTGAGAACTTGTGCCGTGCTAAAGGGCTGAGAGACGCCTGCTGGGAAACAGGCCCTAAAGCCTGCTGTGGACTGCGGGTGGAAAAATTGCTGACCAGGTGAAGGCTTTTGTTCTGTGGATTTTTTATGGTGTGAAAAAACACCAAGACTGCAAACAGTTACTTTTTGTTTTTCCTTATGTGTGAATAAAACACTGAACTGTTTAAGTTAAAGACTTTGTGGTTGACTCTGTACTTCGTCCGCTAACCTGTCTACCAGAGCAAATCCCCACACTGTATATAAATAATAATAAAAGTAAACCTAGAAGTAGATTTTTGGATTTTCATTATTCTGCATATTATTAGAAGAATATATACAGTTAAAGTCTTTTTATAAGCCAAAAAAAGAATAAAAAATAATGTTTTGTATGAATACATATATTGATAAAATAAAAAACATAAAAACTTTTTCAATAAAATATATTATAGGAGTAAATTGAAGAAGTGGAGTTACCTTCCAATCTCAGTGGGTAAAAGGGCAACATTTATTAATGGTTCTTTATATTCTACATAACTCACTGGTCATGACTGGGATATTTCAAACTTTACAAAATATAATATGAGATCTTTCATTGGGTAAGAGGTCAAGAATTAGTCTGTCCCTCCCATTAAAATATGGAAAGCTCACAGTCCTGGAGTCTCAGGCGTACTCTCTGATAGCACAAGTACAGCTTTTGGTAGGGTGGGGTCCAATGAATGAAGATGGAGGCAGCATGTCCGGTACAAAAAATCCCTTTATTGGGAGCCGCTTAAGTGAACAAACGTGCAAAGGGTCGTTACGTTTCGGCTAACACATAGCCTTTATCAAACACCGTGTGTGCTCTAAAAGATCCTGTTTACAAACCATAAACCACACCTACTCTCACAACTGTGTCCAATTGCCCATTCAGTAAATTGCTCATTATGTCTCAGGTGTGTACATACGTGCACATTTGTGATGTCATAGTATTCGCCCATATAGGGCATAAGATCCAGCCTCCCACCTACCTTCATGGTGCACGTTACTAGCACGTCCTCCGGCAGTCAGTGCCATGTCTGGGGAGGCGGAGCCATGTAGTCACATGTCTGTCGCGAGTCACATGGTCGCAAGCAAAATCCGCCCAAGCGATCATCGTGACGTCGGAACTCCTCCCAAACCTCAACCAGTCAGCGCATCGCTGCTAGGGACGCGCACAGAGCCGCCCGCCTGCATCGCTGCCGCCAATGCAGGAATCCCATATCGATGCGCCAGGGATCCTAACGGAGGGGGAACAGTACTTAAATCAGGTGCAACATGGACCCGCATCATACCCCATGTCGCACGTTTCTAGTGCGTCCTCCAGCAATCAGAGCGCATGCCTGGGGGGGGGGCATGCGCTCTGATTGCTGGAGGACGCACTAGAAAGGGATTTTTTGTACCGGACATGCTGCCTCCATCTTCATTCATTGGACTGTACATTCAGGAGCCCTGATGGATCTAGGACTCCAGGCAGGCTGTTGCATTCCGGATGACCACAAGTTCTGGTGAGTGCGACTCTACAACACCTTCTTTGCATCATTTGGTAGGGTGGGGGCAGAATTACTCAGAGAACTTCGTAAGTCTTTAGATTTGAAATACTATAACAAATTTTCACTTCTGGGAAGTGGGATTATTATGACATTTTAAAAATATTCTCCTACATTTTATATGATTCAGCAAGTCTGGGAAATGGTCAAACAATGACTATCGTTCTTTGGATTTTTTTCATTTTCGCCACTATACTGTAGTAAGCTCACATTAAAAGCAATGTGTCATCAGAAAATGACGTATAGATCTATATTTAAAGAGGACCTTTCACCATAATAAAACCTCTAAACTAACTATACAGACATGTAGAGCGGCGCCCAGGGATCTCCCTGCACTTACTGTTATCCCCGGGCGCCGCTCCGTTCTCCGGTTATAGCCTCCGGTATCTTCATAGTTAGGCTCCACCCAGGGGAATCTGATGCCGTCTCTTTCTCCCATGCTGTAGCGCTGGCCAATCGCAGCGCTCAGCTCATAGCCTGAGGTTTCTTATTCTCTCAGGCTATGAGCTGAGCGCTGCGATTGGCCAGCGCTACAGCATAGGAGAAATATATATATAATTTTATATAGAAAATAGCTGCAAATGTGATGAGCTCCTCACTTTATAGTGTTAGAACATGGCCCACCAGATGATCCTATGGTTTCTGGTGGACCTGTCCAACCCTGGATAATATGGTGGCCATTATATTTCTGTCTTCACCATGAAAATATGAATCTTTTGTTTCCATTTCTAATTTTTATTTACAATTTTATTTTTGAAGAGCAAAGTAAAATGAAAAAAAAAAAAAAAAAGATAAAATAATATTTATTTGGTGCCGGGGAAGGCGGTCATTTGTGTCACTGCTCATACAATTTCTGCAGATTTATGATGGCTATAAAACGTGATAACTGAATGTAAAAATGTTTTCACATGAAGGGCTATCGGCTTCTAGGAAAACACAATGTCTGGAAGGAGCGCCTCTGCTGTTGCTCTTGGCATTGTGAAAGGCGCTGTGTGCCTCCTTGCTTTTGTGATCCCTGGCAGGCTAGCACATTGTAATGCTGTTATTATATACAGTGTGATGGAACGTATGAAGGAAAGGGACGTACTATGGGCTAAAGTAGAAGGACTCATTTTCTTGTTTGCTTAGGGTTTTGAAATGATGAGATGCAGGTCTTGGAACAAAATGAGGACAAACCCAATATTTACAGAGCAATTTGTCTTTTTACTCGTCTTTTGTTAAAGATAATACAGTGTAGCTTTGACCTATTTTCGATTAAAGGGGCATTGAAAAAGTCTATCACCCTAATGTGAAAAGAGTGTGCAAGAAGATGCCCAACTTCACCGACGGCCAAGGACAAGAGAAGACTAGCCAGCAGCCAGTGAGGGGTTTGGCTTCAGGGCCACATGTGTCACTCCCAAGTGCCTAAATACAACTTAAAGGGGTTGCGCCAAGATTTAAAGGGGTTGTTTGGGCTACAGTTATTGATGACCTATCCTTAGGATAGGCCATCAATATCAGATCTGTGGAAGTCCAACTTCTGGCACCCTCACTGATCAGCTGAGTCAGGCAACTATGGCGTTGGAAACCATACTGTGTACGGAGCAGAACCCACACATGGCGTAGTGGTCGTGCTCAGGTACTGCAGCTCAGTACGCCAACACCGAAAACTACGTAGTGTAAGCAGCTTTCTGTTTATGCTCTGTACGGTGTACAGCTGATCATGGAGATGCGTGGTGTCAGAGCCCCACCGATCTGATATCTATCCTGAGAATAGGTCATCAATATCTGTAGCTTGGCAACCTCTTTAAACTTAACTAATATGTAGTGTACAGTTTAGGGGAAAAGTGTCTGATTGGTGGGGGGTCCCCTCACATTAAGAACAGGGGTCCTGTGTCTACCCATATAAATGGAAAGGCACTTGAATGTATGCATTGCCACTCCATGCTTCTCTTTGTCAGAAGCTCAGCTATCTCCAGCCTGTGAGTAGGGGATATGTTTATTATGTTACGACCACTTTAAAAGGGTATTTCGACTTTTATGGCATAGCCACAGTTTATGTCATAAATGACAGATGGGGGTTTCGCTTCTGAGACTAGCAAATATCAGGAGAGCGGTAGTCTTCTGCCCATGGGTTTGGCACTGTATCACTCCATAGAAGAGGCAATGAGGTGGCCCCGCATTGTTGGAATAAATTGTTCCTCATAACAGTGCCAGCCACACATTGTCTTCTCAGTAATGCCAGTCCTAGAGCATCCTTATAACAGAGCGAGCCACACTGTGCCACCTCGGTAGTGTCAGCCACAACGTTCCCTTCAAACTGTCGGCCACATAGTGAACAGCGTAAGGCACTCAGATGTAGCTTTGAAGACCTGCACTGATATCTATGATCACTACAGGAAAGAGAGAACAGAGCTGCCAGCTAATGACCACACGGTTCTTAGCTTCGGAAGAACGCAGCTGTCTAAAGGCAAATGACTTTCTAAACCATTGGGACACAGAAAAGCCTGTGTGTGCACCATGGTTAAGAGCCACAAAATGGCTTTGTGGGACACATGGTCACCAGGACGCTGGTTGCGCACCCTTGATAAAAAGAAAGGGCTTGGATACATGGCATCACAAAGGCTACAACCCTTAGAAAATAACTTCCTTCAATTGACAACTGCCACGGGATGGAAAAATGAAAAATAGTCTAGGATTGCCGGGACCACCAATAGGTAGTCAATCCAAAGTGCCAAAGAGAGATTCAAAAGTGTTAACACAGTCATGCACCGGCAGAAGGACTAACCATGGAGGAGCCTATTAGGAAGATAGAAATCCAGGGTCCATTGATCACAACAGGCCAGAAAAAAATGATAAATTCAAAAAGGAAAGCTTTAGTAGCCTGTACACATAAGCAAAAAGTCTTGATGATGTCAGGGGAATGATCAAGCGAGTTGAACTTCACCATGCTGATCCTTCGTTCTAACTTGAAAAAAGTTGCTGCCAAAAGAGTCTATCAGCAACTCTCTCTGCTTCCGATGGAAAATACATGCATGGAGGAGTTAGGAGGAATATCTGTCGGCCAAGAGCTTATGAAGGTTTATGGCCAATTTTAGAACACCTGCAGCCCAATGCAAGTACAGGTGAAGGATTATCATGTATACCCATACTCTAGCTGTCCATGGGAATACTGCAGGGATTGTGGAAGATTGCAGTAATAGCTGTCGGTGTGATGTTATCTTAGACCTCCTCAATATAGTGTTCACAAATTGTTCAGCCATCTCCTCCTATTCTGAGTATTCATGATACTATTTTTAGAGAATCTGTGCCAATGTTTGCCCTATTCAAAGTCTTGAACAAGTTTTTTTGGGGAAAAATATTGAAAATTACAAACCAGATTAAATTTAGAGGTCCTATAAATTACAGAGCCTTCATGGTCATGCTTTACTGAAAAGTCATTATATTAAAGTAGAAGGTCCAAGATTAACATCAAGCCTGAAAGGTTATCCATCTCATGGTTTGACCAGAATATAGCATGTTCTACCAGATTTATCATGGGTCACCCATGCAGTCTGCATGGCTTTGCTTAGCCCAAACTCAAGGCATAGATGTAGTCTTAAATATGACTCTCATCAATCATAATTTAACGGGGTTATACAGGATTAGAAAATATGGCTGCTTTCCTTGTAAGCAGTGCCACTCCTGTCCACAGGTTATATGTGGTATTGCACCTCAGCCCTATTAACTTCAATAAAACCATGTTTTTTTAATCCAATACAACTCATTTAAAGGAGTTGTCTCACCTAGACACATGCAGTCCCTTCTCCATTCACTGTTATGGGACATCCCAAAACTGCCAATCCAGCAGCTATATTTGGAGGTCCTATAGCAGTGAATAGAGAAATCTGCACATGTGTAGCGTCCTTTTCATTCACCATGGGGCCCCGTTCTTGAGACAGGTATATCCTATTGACATGCAATTTGTCAAGAGAGGACAACCCCTTTAAGGCACATAAATAATACAGTATAATCTAATATTTCACTAGCAGTTGTGACGATACAGAACCGGCAGTGGATTTGGACAGCCTCCTATAAGAGCTGATAAATTCATGAGTCTTAATTAAAAGGAACACCTTCCATAAATGACCTCAGTGTGAACAGTGACGCTTAGAGCCTCATTTCTTTTGGGCTGGAAGTAGATGTGTTTCTTAGCTACTGGTCAGACTTCTGCCTCCTGCCAAAAAGCTTTCAGGGAATTTCCTCACCATGTAACTGGTTTATGAGTCATATGAGAAACTGGGAAATCTTTCAAGCAGCTGCCTCCAGTTGACTTGAAGATTTTACAACACCTCTGTGCATCATCTTTATTGCAGGCCAGGAGAATGCTTTATTGGAACATCAAATGGCCTCAGATTCCATTAGGAGAGAAGCATCTCCGAAAAATGGATCAAGAAGGAGCTGAGAGCTTTCAGGATAGATAAAGCACAGCATTGACCTGACACTGGGCGTCTGATAGGGAACGCTAATACCGTCCTTACATATGAAAATAATGATAGTACTGTAGATGAATACCAGACCAGTGATGTACACTGCTATACCTTAAAACTCTTCTACCAGTCTAAATCCATATAATTTTATATCCTTGTCAAAATGGGCAGTATTATAGTGGTAATATTTTTGTACATAGGGTCAGTATTATAGTAGTAATATTCTTGTACATAGGAGGCAGTATTATAGTAGTTATATACTTGTACATAGGAGCAGTTTTATAGTAGTTATATACTTGTACATAGGAGGCAGTATTATAGTAGTTATATTCTTGTACTTAGGAGCAGTATTATAGTAGTTATATTCTTGTACATAGGAGGCAGTATTATAGTAGTTATATTCTTGTACATAGGAGGCAGTATTATAGTAGTTATATTCTTGTACATAGGAGGCAGTATTCTAGTAGTTATATTCTTGTACATAGGAGCAGTATTATAGTACTTATATTCTTGTACATAGGAGGCAGTATTATAGTAGTTATATTCTTGTACATAGGGTCAGTATTATAGTAGTTATATTCTTGTACATAGGAGCAGTATTATAGTAGTTATATTCTTGTACATAGGAGCAGTATTATAGTAGTTATATTCTTGTACACAGGAGGCAGTATTATAGTAGTTATATTCTTGTACATAGGAGGCAATATTATAGTAGTTATATTCTTGTACATAGGAGCAGTATTATAGTAGTTATATTCTTGTACATAGGAGCAGTATTATAGTAGTTACATTCTTGTACATAGGAGGCAGTATTATTGTAGTTATATTCTTGTACATATGAGCAGTATTATAGTAGTTATATTCTTGTACATAGGAGCAGTATTATAGTAGTTATATTCTTGTACATAGGAGCAGTATTATAGTAGTTATATTCTTGTACATAGGAGCAGTATTATAGTAGTTATATTCTTGTACATAGGAGGCAGTATTATAGTAGTTATATTCTTGTACATAGGAGCAGTATTATAGTAGTTATATTCTTGTACATAGGAGCAGTATTATAGTAGTTATATTCTTGTACATAGGAGACAGTATTATAGTAGTTATATCCTTGTACATAGGAGGCAGTATTATAGTAGTTATATTCTTGTACATAGGAGGCAGTATTATAGTAGTTATATTCTTGTACACAGGAGGCAGTATTATAGTAGTTATATTCTTGTACATAGGAGGCAGTATTATAGTAGCAATATTCTTGTACATAG
Source organism: Bufo bufo (assembly GCF_905171765.1). Classification (NCBI taxonomy): domain Eukaryota; kingdom Metazoa; phylum Chordata; class Amphibia; order Anura; family Bufonidae; genus Bufo; species Bufo bufo. The sequence goes on from NC_053392.1 coordinate 57,160,034, forward strand.
GAGCAGTATTATAGTACTTATATTCTTGTACATAGGAGGCAGTATTATAGTAGCAATATTCTTGTACATAGGAGCAGTATTATAATACTTATATTCTTGTACATAGGGGCAGTATTATAGTAGTTATATTCTTGTATATAGGGGACTGTATTATAGTAGAAATAATCTTTGTCAAATTTCTTTTTATTAGAGAATGACAACATTGGGTGGAGGATCCAACGCCTTACCACATTTGCACATCCAAAGTATCGACAAGTCCCATACAGGCGTACATATAAACATACAAGTACAGGTTATACATGTGAACCCATTGTAACGTACATTGAAGCTTACATCAAATATTGCACAACATGAATATGGATAAACAGTTTCCTGTACAATCAATCTAGGTCTTGTAAAGTGCTATTAACTTAAGAGCATTTTGTGCAAACAATGCTAGAATCTTTATTCAGTTAAATACAAGTCAGATACAGCTGCGAAAATAGTACCTTTCCCTATAACGGCCAGGCAGAAACAATCCTAAGCAATATAGGTAAGGAGAAGGCCAGGACCCAAACTAGGGGGGGGGGGGGGGGGGGGGGGGGGGGACTGCATTCCTGCAACTTGGATTGAGAAGGGATGGGGTGAATAGGCCTCAAAGAGGAGGCCCTCCTGCACACGCATGTTTCAAGTGCTTCTCATGTGAACACGACAATCTTAGCAAAGCCCTATCAGACGGTATTAAGTTTTAATGGCATTGGGATGAGACCATAAGAGGATGTCGGGTTAGTTTGCATCTCTAACACTCATGGGATCTGTAGAGCCCACTCGTTGGTTTCTAAATGTCAGCCAAGGTTCCCAGACTTTTAAGTATTTCTCATGATGTCTGGCTTCCCAACCGGCCAGCTCCTCCATTCTACATATCTGATCCACTTTCATCTCCCAATGCGGAAGTGCCGGCGGATCCTCACTGAGCCATTTCTGTGGTATGAGTAGCCTCGCCGCCTGTATCAAATGCGTTGTTAAGTTCATTTTGGATGGGACCAAGGCCGGTGTGGGGAGCCAGATAAGCACCAGTTCTGATGACAGCTGAATATGAGTATTCATCACCTTATTTATTATGGCTGACACACCGTCCCAATACGGGCGGAGCTTTGGGCAAGACCAAAATATGTGGGTTTGTGTCCCTGATGCCTCCTTACACCTCCAGCACAGGTCAGACTTGCTAAGACCTTTTAAGAATAATTGTTTGGGGGTCTGGTACCACTGAGTGAGAACCTTGTATGAGTGCTCTTGCACCTTCACACATCTCGAGAATCCGTGGGAATGTGCATGTATGCGCAATATGTCTGTTTCCGAGAATTCTAAGTCTAGCTCAGTAGCCCAGGTTTTCAAATATTGCGGGGTCCCCATGGGAGTTTGGACATTTAGTGCTAAATATAGTTTTGATATTATTTTATTGGGGGGAGACTCTAAATGTAATAACTTCTCAAACCATGTAGTTTCTGAAGTGTGTTTTCTAGTATTCAGTATTGGCTTGCTGATGGAGTTGAATTCAATGGTATCTAAAAAGTTGCTAGAAGACAGAATGTGGTTTAGGGGGTGTTGGTCGGGGAGAGCACCTGATGCCCCATCTAAGAATTCTGTGATGGTATAACTGTGTAGTTTGTTCCACACTGGTGACACAGTGTCAGCAGTGGATCTTACAATAAATGGCGCAAGGTCGCTGGCATCAGTGGTGACGGGGCATGTAGCAAGCCTTTATCCTTGTTCAGTTGTCTGATAACGGCCGCTGTGCCTTTAAGCAGCACATGTGAATGAAGTGAGGAGGAGTTCAGGCCCCATAACCCCGCTCTCTGTTTCTTGTCAAGTTGGGAGATCTCAAGTTCCCTACCTAAGATGTGAGACCATGGGGCATGGATATGTAGCCACCTCTTCAGGTGTATGGCCTTGTAATATAACTGAGCGTCAGGTAGCGCCATACCTCCCTGGTTTTTCCTCAATATCAACGTGCGATGCACCAGTCTCGCACCCGTCCCCCCCCAAAGAAATATGCTGAAAAGCCGTCTAATTTGCGTGAAGAAGGAGGAGGGAAGAAAGACAGGCAGCATCTGCATAACTCTGATCCGGGCGCTAGGATCGCCATATAGTGACATAATAGCTCTTTGGAATTGCGCAGGGAAGCCAAACTTTTGCAGGGTTTTTGTCATGTAGGCCCAGTTCACCCGGTCAAAGGCCTTCTCCGCATCTATGCCCAGCAGAACCAGGGGGAGGCGTTTTTTCACCGCCAGCTGTATGATGGACAGAATTCTACAGGAGTTGTGACTACCTTCCCTGCCAGGGACAAAACCCGCCTGTTCAGGGTTTATGAGTTTCGGAAGAAGTACACTGATCCTAGTTGCCAGTAGCTTCGCCCAAACTTTGACGTCGACATTTAAAAGCAAAATTGGTCTGTAACTACCACACAGCTTAGGGTCTTTCCCGGGTTTGGGGAGAATAGTGACTGTGGCTTCGAGAGACTGTTTATGTAACTGGGAACCATTCAGGAGCTCATTGCACCAGGCTGCGGGATGGGGAGCTAGTACTTTTGAGAATTTCTTATAATATCCCACAGGGAAGCCGTCGGGACCCGGGCTCTTCCCCATTGGCATGGATCCCAAGATGTTCATGACTTCTTTCTCCATTACTGGGGATAGAAGAGTCTGACTCTCCCTCTCGGTTAAGGTGGAAAGCTGCAGGTGCTGTAAGAAGTTATCTATCAGGGAAACCCTATCTTCAGTAGACCCCGTCACCTCTTCAGGGAGTCCGTATAGATCTCGATAAAATTTTTGGAACTCATTGGCTATATCTGATGTTTTATGTAAAGTGGTACCATCTTTCTTATTAATCCCCGCTATATACATTGAGTCCTTCTTCTGCTTCAGGAGGGAGGACAGTAACTTCGTGCCCTTGTCCCCATGAGAATAAAAGCAAAATTGTGAGTATTGGTATGTTTTTGCATAACATACATTTAGGTGGTCCGTTAGTTGTTTACGCAGGACGGCTAACTTTTCCTGGGCCTCCAGGGCTCTAGAGCGCTTATGTACAGATTCAATAACAGCAATTTGCTTAAGCAGTGAGTTTAGGTGTTTCTGTCTTTCCCTTTTAACCTTACTGCCCAGTGCAATGAGCTCCCCCCTCATGACCTGTTTGTGCGTCTCCCATATAGTTGTGAGCGGCATGCCTTCTGTGGAATTCTCTACAAAGAACCATGACAGTTTCTGACTGAGGTTGGTTAGATCCGACTGTTTGTCTAGGAGTGTCTCATTCAGCCGCCACTGCCTAGATTGTATTGGTAATGTGGGGAAATGAAGTGAAGTAGACACCGGGGCATGGTCTGAGACTGTGATGGGCTCAATGGTAGATTGCTCCACCCTGTCGGCACAACCGCCAGAAATCAGGACATAATCCAGTCTCTTATGGGTGTTATGTGGAGCCGAGAAGAAAGTGTAGTCCCTGTCGGCAGGGTGAAGCAACCGCCACGAGTCCACTAAATTGACATCAGCTAAATAGGTGTTGACCCGACCTAAAGCTACCTGGGTCAGTTGGGAAGAGCCATCAGATGCATCCATTATGGGGTTCAGCGTCATATTAAGATCACCACCTATTAATCTGATTCCTTCAGCGAAGGAGGCAAACGTCTTCAAAGTATTGACAAGCCATTTTGTTTGACCACGGTTGGGGCTGTATAGACTGGCAAGAGTGACTACCTGGGTACCTATTGAGCCCTTCACAAATACGTAGCGCCCTTCTGGATCATCTTGTATACAAGTTAATTGGAAAGGGACTCTTTTTGATATAGCAATGCCTACTCCCCTAGCTGCCTTATTGAACGCGCTAGTAAACCAATACTGGAAGTAGGTTTTGGGAAGGGTAGGTATGTGCATTGACTTGAAGTGCAATTCTTGTAGAAAACAGATGTCAGTGTGTGACTTTTTCAGTATACGTATAACCTGTGACCTCTTCTGTGGGGTGTTAAATCCTCTAACATTAAAGGAGGTACATTTAATCAATGCCATGATGTATTCTAAGTGGAAACCATAGAGCTAGCAGTGGTTTGAGTTCATGCGTGCGACCAGGGAAACATAGTAAAGTATCTAACAGTAAGAACAACCGGGGAGTGGAGTAAGTCTCCAACATGAGTATCGGGTGACTTGTGCCTAGCGCGCAGCCTAGCAGAACAAGGCACAGCGCGAATGGCCCAAGCCAGCCTATTGTAAGGCGCTTGCACCAGGGTTGCGCCAAGAGATCCCTGGTGAGTGCCATTTAGGTCTAAAGGCAAGCGGCTATACGGGGGGAGTAAGCCAGCCTGTCCTGCGAGCCATAGCAAACATAATCAGAGAAAACAGTCATCCTATCAATCTAACCAGTAGATATATGGCCTGACCGGCATAGGGGCCACTCAATAGAGCGGACACCCCATACCGCCATGCCCTTACTATAGGACCATCAAACATATAAAACAAACTAATAAATCAAACATGTAAAGCAAGCATGTAGAATAGGGTTATGCATACCGACCACAATAGTGGTCAGGTGATAGCACGGCAGCTTCTTACGGACTACCCGGCCGGGCCGGTCCAACCTAGGAGCACCCCGCCTGCGGACCATCCACCCGAGGTATCACAATCCGAGTCCCCGGACCGCGAGGCCGCAGTCGATGTCCCACAGCAAGTAGCAAATAAGATAGGCACAACTTATACTTGCGCTCTGGTACCCTAAGAACGTCCGTGACATCAAGTAGCTCGACATCACCGGATCTGGCAGCCACCATCCATGGGCGAGGTAAAAGCTGTCAAGCAAAGCGTGAGGCCTTACGGCCTATTGTAGGATTTTCTTTTTGTAGCCGCTTTGATCCACCTCTGCTCTTCTGGTAAGTCAGGCAGCTGGACTCCTGTGTCGGCCGACGGGAGCCACGATGGTATATCCAGGGGGGTCGTCTGGAGCAGAGTCCACGCCGCTGGTAAGTCTGCTGGTGTACGGATCGTGCATCTCTTGCCCTCGGAGGAGAAAGTCAGGCCGAATGGAAAAAGCCACTTGTAGGGCATTTTAATAGCCCTCAGATGATCGGTGAGCGGTCTGAGGATTCTCCGTTTGTTCAAAGTGGAGGGTGCTAGGTCTTGAAATAAGAGGATCTTGGCCCCTTCATAGAGCGGTTCCTTCTGTTCTCTTGCAGCTTTGAGGATCGCTGCTGCGTCGACATACCGTAGCAGGCCGCAGACCACATCCTTTGGTGGGCCGTTGTCCCTTGGCTTCGGCCTAAGTGCTCTGTGGATACGCTCCACACAAATCTCGGCAGCTCGTTCAGCTCCCAGTAGGCCGGAAAATATGGCGGTTGCCGCCTCAGTCAGTGCTTCATGCAACACCTGCTCTGGGAGACCTTGCAGCCGGATATTCTTTCGTCGGCTGCGGTTCTCCTGGTCCTCTATCAGAGCGTAGGCATTGTCCAAAGAGGTAGCAAGTGCGGCACTGTTGTCACCCAGCGTGTGAGCAAAAGTCAGAATGGCCGCCTGTGTGTGCTCCAGCTTCTCAAAGCGGTGCCCGATGTGTTTCACGTCGCTCTTAATTTCAGTGAGGTCTTGTATCACCGGAGCCAACTCTGATGACAGGGCTTGTTGTATGAACTGGCGTAGTAGAAATAAACTTGTACATAGGAGCAGTATTATAGTAGTTATAGTCTTAACCAAATTTCTTTTTATTCAAAGAATAAAGTACATCTTACAATCACATACCATCGTAATATGGATGAAAAGGTATTATTACAAACCTTCTATGGAAGTGACAATTATTACATATCAGTGCATCATATGGTGTCTAAGATGAAGCCAAAAATGTAACAGACAATAAAAGTATAAAACAAAGGGGAGGAAAGGAGGGGTAGGGAGGGGACAGGAGGGGGATGTTAAGAGTTTTTCCAACTCCGTCAAGTAAACCTTCTATAATTCTTCCAAGGTGACCAGATTTTAAGAAAGCGGGAACGTGTATAGGATTCCCAATGGGCCAGTTCTTCAAATCTATACATCTGATCCACCTTGTCTCTCCACATCGAAACAGTAGGAGGTTCAGTCTCTTTCCAAAGCAGCGGAGTCAGCAGTCTCGCCGCCGTAATAAGCATAGTGGGAAGATCAGATCTACAGGGAGACAGCGAATCATTGGGGCACCAAAGTAAGATCAGTTTGGGATCTAGCTTAACCTGCGTAACACATACCACATTGATCAATGCTTCTATGTTTGACCAGAAAGCCTTGATCCTCTCACAATGCCACCAAATGTGTGACAGTGAACCTGTATCCTTTTTACACCTCCAACACTCACTTGGAATGTCTGCATTAAGCCTATGCAGAAACTCCGGGGATTTGTACCATCTTGTAAGCAGCTTATATGAGTTCTCTTGTATCCTAATACAGAGGCAAAAGTCGTGGGAGTGTGAGGGGACAAAAGCCCTTTCCGGTTCTGAAAGGCGGATGAACAGTTCCCTTTCCCACGAATTGAGAAAGTGTAGCTCAGGAGGGGAGGATGAGAGTAATTCTTTATATATGGTAGACAGTGGTTTGGGGATCCTACGGGTGTCTGATAGCCTTTTATCCAACCAAGAGGGAGGGCTAGAGGTAGTTGGGGGTGGTAGTTTGATCAACTTAATATCCTTCTGCAGGGCAAATCCCTGGAGGAAAGGGGCGTTTTTGATTTTTGGGTCATTCAAGGCTAGGGTCCAATCCAGGTTCCCATCTAGGGTCCGGATCTCACTTAAAGGAATCTCAGCTAAGAGAGGCCAAATACCTGAAGGCTTCTTAGCTTCCGGGTGAATGTAAAACTGCAAGGAGGAGAGTGGAGTGCCTGGTATTGGAAATGTAAGCACCTTGGCTTTAAATTGCTTGGCCCATTCAACCAATAGGCTCTTCCAAAGGGGTGATAAGGAGAAACTACCTGGAGAACAGGGGGAAAGCCCCCAAAGGATCCGCTTCATTTTGGTGGAAAGCAGAGAGTGCTCTAGACGCACATATGGAGCACTATAGGCGTTATTGAGGAGAGATAGACCTCGGAATAATTGAAAGGCCGCATAGTAGGAGTGCATGTCAGACAGACCAAAACCGCCAAACCTCTTCTCTCTGGTCAACACCGAATATGCAATTCTGGAGGGTTTATTACCCCACAAAAAGAGAGAAAAAACTCGGCGAATGTCGACAAAAAATGAGTGCGGCAGCCAAATAGGCAAAACCTGAAGTAGGTACAGAAATTTAGGGGCTATAAAAGTCTTGAGGTAGTTCCTCTTTCCACACCAAGAGATGAACGGAAGTTTAATAGAATGCAAATGTTTCCTAACTGATGAGAGTAAGGGGGCATAATTAAGAGCAAACAAGTCCTTTGCTTGAGCCGGGACATGTACTCCTAAAAATACTATGTCTTTTGTGGCCCAGTGAAAGGGGGTAGTTCTCTGAAGGGTCTCTTTCACTGAGTCCGGACAGGTGATATTAAGGGCTACTGAATTACTATAATTGATTTTAAAGTTAGAAACATAGCCAAACTCCTCAAAAAGAGACAAAAGCCTAGGGAAGGATGTTTCGGGATTAGATGTCATTATAGTAGTTATAGTCTTGTACATAGGAGCAGTATTATAGTACTTATATTCTTGTACATAGGGAGCAGTATTATAGTAGTTATATTCTTATACATAGGAGGCAGTATTATAGTAGTTATATTCTTGTACATAGAAGCAGTATTATAGTAGTTATATTCTTGTACATAGGAGGCAGTATTATAGTAGTTATATTCTTGTACATAGAAGGCAGTATTATAGTAGTTATATTCTTGTACATAGGAGACAGTATTATAGTAGTTATATTCTTGTACATAGGAGCAGTACTATAGTAGTTCTATTCTTGTATACAGGAGGCAGTATTATAGTAGTTATATTCTTGTACATAGGAGCAGTATTATAGTAGTTATATTCTTGTACATAGGAGGCAGTATTATAGTAGTTATATTCTTGTACACAGGAGGCAGTATTATAGTAGTTATATTCTTATATATAGGAGCAGTATTATAGTAGTTATATTCTTGTACATAGGAGCAGAATTATAGTAGTTATATTCTTGTACATAGGAGCAGTATTATAGTAGTTATATTCTTGTACATAGGAGCAGTATTATAGTAGTTATATTCTTGTACATAGGAGCAGTATTATAGTAGTTATATTTTTGTACATAGGAGCAGTATTATAGTAGTTACATTCTTGTACATAGGAGCAGTATTATAGTAGTTATATTCTTGTACATAGGAGGCAGTATTATAGTAGTTATATTCTTGTACATAGGAGGCAGCATTATAGTAGTTATATTCTTGTACATAAGAGGTAGTATTATAGTAGTTATATTCTTGTACATAGGAGCAGTATTATAGTAGTTATATTATTGTACATAGGAGCAGTATTATAGTAGTCATATTCTTGTACATAGGAGGCAGTATTATAGTAGTTATATTCTTGTACATAGGAGCAGTATTATAGTAGTTATATTCTTGACATAGGATACAGTATTATAGTAGTTAGGTTTTTGTAAATAGGGGCAGTATTATTGTTGATATGTTATCTCTATAAGATCAGTTTTATATTAGTTATTGTAATACAATGAAAGACCATACTGTAAAGTTTTTGGGATAGTCAGACACTAAACTTGCAAAAAATATTCCATTTGTCTCTTGACTTTTTTTTTGTTGCAACTTTAGAAAAACAGATTTGACCACGTGTAATTCTAGCCATGATTTAAATTACTGTTATTATCATTATTAATAATAACACTGAAACAGTTTAGACTTCTGGTGATCAATGTATGGTCTCATGCACATGACCATATTTTTGGCCTGCGTCTGATCTGCATTTTTTTGCAGATTGGAATGCGGGCTCATTCACTTCAATGGAGCTGCTAAAAATGCGGACAGCACACCGTATGCTGTCTGCATCTGTATGTCCATTCGGTAGTGCTGCAAAAAAGATCGAACATGTCCTACTTCCTTTGTCATGTGTCCGCTGTCCCGTCATGCCTGACATCCGCAGATCATGTGACACTGACCACGTCCATTTTTCTTACAAATTGCGCTTCCTACGTCCTACATTACAAGACCCTAAAGCAGGACTTGACGTACAGCAACTGATCATTGAAGCTGATTTGCCACAGGCTTCGATGGTCGGCTAATAACTTTAGAATGAGGCAGTTTTGATATTTGGGGAAAGTGATATAACAGTGATATCTGTTGGGCGGGATACATTTCTATTAGTGGCACTACCCCTTTCAGATAAAAATTCAAGTGACTAATAAAAGTCACGTGATCATTTTGTGCTACGAAATAGATTCTGTACTAAAAAGAGATTATCTGATATCCTTGTATTACAGGTCACGGAAATGAATGGGACTGAGTGGTAACACCTGGTACATGCCTGGTAATCAATGAAAGGAATACAACGCCCTCCGAGAAGCCACACCTCCTTCCTACAGCTTATTAAAAATATAGCGTCCTTTTTTCTGTACATAGCTGATATGCCTTAAAAGCACCCTTTATTTCCTGTCTTTTCCATCAGACCAGGAGCTGACGGGTTCCTTATCTCTGCTCTCTGACCTTATAAACACTCATTATAGCTCAGTTCTTTTCTTACTAAAAGAATGTGGCTTAAACAAGTGTGTATGACCTCTCAGTAGTTTCGAGATGAGGGTTATTAGATGACCGGCAGAAAGTGAAAGTACCAGTCACAAAGCTAGAAAAACTGTTAACCCTTTGCAGCAGAATGGCTCAATATTTATAATTAAGGCCAATTGAAAAAATGATTGTTAGCCAAAAACAAGTAACACGCAATCATAAAAAATTGGTGTGCGTAGCCTTTAAATCTCCAAATTCGGCTCCCCTTTTTGCTCGCCAGTTCCTTTAAGAGTGTAGTAAGTAGCAATGAAATGTTTATCCTAATCTCAGACTACACATATTACACTCTTCACTGTAATAAAATCTGCATTTCATTTAGACCTGACAATTACAGCGTTCCAGGCCAGACGTGACTGCTGCCGGTTCTGAGCTGCTGTCCTATTGATCTGTGCTGCTGCATACATCACATGGGGTCCCTGAGGTGTGATTAAGGGTGCAAACATATTTACTGTTATTGCCCTTGGCACAGGTTTTGGCTGCCACTTACTGAAAACAGGCCTCTTCCTGCACGACCCTAATATCTTTATTATGTATGTGTGGTATGGCTTACATGAATATATAAGCATCGGAGTGGTCCCACTATGACAATAAAAGGCGAAGACAATAAATTCAAAGTGTATAATAAACTTCACTATACTACTTATAGGAAGGGTATAACATTCAATGCATGGATTGTACTCAGACAGTAGTCACCAGGCTGTAGCTCTGATGAGCATTACTTGATATTGCCAATGCCCACAGGCAGAACTGGGGCAATTGCTCATTAAACCTCCCCTTTGTAGTGACTTGGTCATTGTCCATTTGGTTGTATGATTAAAGGAGTTGTCCGGGTTCAGAGCTAAATCGTGCAGGACAAACCCTTTTTATGAAAATCCTGTGACATACCGGGCTCTCCATAGGGTAAGCTAGGTGGAGGCTTCCTAGCAGTGAGCCCAGTGACGTCACCAGCAACACTGCTAGGCAGAAGCTTCCACCTAGCAGTGTGAAAATATAAACAAACAAGCACGATCCAGCGCAGGCCAAGAGAGATGCTCATGTTAGAGGGGCCGGAGGGCTGAAAATGGGGATATGTCCGGGTTCAACTCTGAACCCTGAAAACCCCTATAAAGTCAGAGCATGTTTTTAATCAGTATATTGTGCCCTCCACCACCTAAATGGTGCCCTAGGCAGTCACCTATGCTGCCTACCCCTTGTCATGGAAGGAGTTTTCACATCTCTTATTGTTTTTCTGTAGTTAGAAATGTGTGTAGCTGATGGAAATGCGACTGCTCTGAGCTTTCGACCTCATATCAGAATGTGGGCCATGTAAGCTTATATTTTAGGCTACTTTAACACTTGTGGTAGCCTTTTCCAGCAGGCTGTTCTGGCGGGGGAACAGCCTGCCAGATCCATGCTAACTCAAGTCCAATGTGCCGCCGGTCCGGCCACAGTACGGCAAACATGCCAAGAGGCAGCCAGACAAAAATTACAGCATGCTGCGTTTTTTTGTCCGGCCGCCTCTCGGCTTGTTTGCCGTGCTGTGGCCGGACCTCCGGCCCGCCCCCATTATAGTCAATGGGGCCAGAGCGGACTTCCGGCGGCACGGGGGACTTGCGGTAGCACGGATCTGGCAGGCTGTACCCCTGCCAGAACAGCCTGCCTTAAAAGGCTACCACAAGAGTGAAAGTAGCCTTAGTATATGAACCAGGGGGTACACAGAAATCATATCAATACTCAGATCTGCCCCATATGATATATAACTAGGATATGATTGGTTGGGATGTGACCTCTGAGGATTCCAGTGATCCTAAGAATGAAGAGGCCTCAGCTATGTGTACTCTGCATTCCCCTCCTGCCTAGCAATGACCTGACCACCCACTGTGAAATGACCTCCAAGTGAATGGGACTAGCCGCAGACGGGTAGCTTGGATCACCACTGTCTATGGAAAACTTTTAAAGGAACAAAACACCTAAACCAGATCTCCTGTATAGCAATTTCCTAGTCTGCCTATTTGATATAAATGATCCCAAAATTGTGGCTCTAAGAACTTACAGCTTTTTATCTTACAGGTTAAAATGAGTGGAAACCATCAAATTGCAAAGAAAAACAAATTGGGGGTCAGTCAGCACATCCCAGTGCGCAGGTGCACAAAAGTAAAAAACAAACAATGCAACAGCACTCTGCAAACACAAATAAGTAAATACAATAGTGCCATACTCACCATAGAAAATGGAAAATGCTAATTCTACCTTATAAATGTGAGATTGTTGGCAAATACACTTTGTACAAAATTATTTGTGCCCGTCTGCCGCTGTCAAGGTGATCTCATTAAGAGGGGAACCTAACACTAAATACTACATTTACTAGTGACATACCGGCCTCTATTACATTCAGGTAATGCAGGCTCCACATGCATGCCGAGCCCACATTATATTATACCTCTCATGGTGCCACAATGGCCTCCATTATATTAAGGGGATGCAGGCTCCACATACATGCCGACCCCACACTATAATGTACCTCTTTGGTGCCTCACTGCATTCCCTGAATGTAATGAAGGCCGGTGTGGTATTTAGAGTCCATAAAATGTTTTTCCATATCTTGTGACTAAAATTTAATATTATTATAAAGATACAAAAAAATCTAATATATAAAGGGCTTCAAATCTACAGGGCATCTCCACTCTGAAGTAAATAAACATGGCTGTTGTATGATATCCAAGGGAGATGTCCTTGGACAGACAGGGATTTCAGGGGTGTAGCTCTAGCTGTAACAAACAGAGACACGTCTGTAGCGTCTAACTCCAGCTGACTCCAGATCAGGGCCGGCGCTTCCATAGAGGCAAGGGGGGCAATTGCCCCCGGGCCCCTGTCTCCTTAGGGGCCCCCAGCGCCGGCCCGCAACTACTATCTATAATTCTATTCTATGTGGGAAGGACAGGAGTGTGTGGCGGCGCTGCACTGTCTGCAGACAGTGCTAATAAAAACCCTGCAGGAGTCCCGGGCGGTCCGGTCTGGAGACGGAGTAAAGTAATTAAACTGGACTGGAGGGGCTCCCCCGCCGGGCACTGGCAGCCGCTCTGCCTGCGCTGCTTGTCTCTTTCAGAGATTCGAGACTGGAGCGGCATGCACGGCACAGGCAGGCACGTCTCGCGTCTGGCTGACGTTGCCACAGGCTCCGCCCCCCAGAGCAGAGAACTTGGTCTTGAAGAAGGAGCAAGCGCCATTGGCAGCCAGCCACAGCCCAGTCTGACTCTGCCAGCGTCAGGGAAGGCCCGCGGCCCGCCGCCCACAGAAGGCAGCCAGCCAGGTTCCACTGACTTCCAAGTAGTGTACAGTCTACAGAACACAGTCACAGACCAGTTACAGTTACTGTCTGGTAGGTTGGTTATATTGTTATTAATTAAACTGGATCGAATCCATGATCCATCCATTCCCAGTTTCCCACTCACTTACTTAGTCCCAGGCACCATCTCACCCGTCCGGGCCATCCCAGTGTACTACTAGCCCGCCCTGCGGCCCTAGTTATGTTTGTGTTTGGAGTCAGTTGGATTGGAGAAATGTGCATTTGAAGGGGGGGGGGCAGTTACTGGTACTACCAGTAAGGCAGTAACTGGCCCCCTCCCCCCCCCCAATGCACATTTCTCCAGTCCAACTGTCCAAACAGAACCAGGGCGGGCTAGTATACTGGCACCGGGACGGGTGAGATGGTGCCTGGGATGGATCCGATCCAGTTTAATCAACCAACCTACCAGTAACTGGTTGGTTGATTAAACTGGATCGGATCCATCCCAGGCACCATCTCACCCGTGCCAGTGTACTAGCCCGCCCTGGTTCTGTTTGGAGTCAGTTGGACTGGAGAAATGTGCATTTGAAGGGGGGGGGGCAGTTACTGGTAGGTTGGTTGATTAAACTGGATCGGATCCATCCCAGGCACCGTCTCATCCATCCCAGTGCCAGCAGTGTACTAGCCCGCCCTGGTTCTGTTTGGACTGGAGAAATGTGCATTGGGGGGGGAGGGAAGGAGAGATGTGCTGCTGCCAAGTGACGTTAAAGTCAGCAAGTGTCATGTGGGGGGGGGGCCTTATTGTTTTCCGCCCCAGGGCCCCATTTCACCTAGAACCGGCCCTGCTCCAGATCCATAGCCAGGACCGCCAAGGAAGGAAGTTCTAACCAGACAGGAAAGCAAAGGGAATACTGCTCCAATGTGTGCACATGTGTGCAGAGCCCAAATGTCTAACTCAGTCAGAGCAAGAGCTCGTGTATGAGAGCAGCCAGAGTGGAGAAGTGGAGCCACAAGAGGAGAAGTTACAGCCTTATGGTGCAGAATATCAACAGCATACTGAAGCTGCTGGATACTGGAACAGCTAAGTGGAGCTTAAGGGAGCCCAGGACAAGCTACAGCGCTGCACAATACTGTTCTGAAGTTGCCTTCAGCTTGATGAATAGTAATTGCTGAGTTGCAGAGACTTTTCAAGCATTACATTATCGTGATTGCTGTTGTGAGCCGTAAGACTGTTTAATACACATTTACCACATACCAGTTACATGTACCATGTCACAACAGTTTCAGTTTAAATTTGTATATTGTTTCCTCTTCAAGAGTTAATCACAACCAGTCTGTCACCTCTCTGTAAAGTGAGAAGGTTGTTTAGATAGCGTAAAAAAATATGGCAGACGGAGGCACATACGTTTTTGCAGCAAATTTAAAGAGGCTAAACAGCTGCAGAGATATCTGATTTTTTTCTTTATATGCAAATCAACAAGTTGGAGCACCATATTTGTTTTCTAAGTATAGAAAGTATAGTTTTTAATATGATAAGGCTGTGGTCTCGAGGTAAGTGGTCAGCCTTGCATGTAGAGATCCTAAGTTTAAGTTCAAAGATTAATACTTATACATATAGCCTTACTATATTGAGAATAGTGTTTTTTTATGCTTAGAAACCTACAACATATTATTGGTTTATTTGCTGGCACAATATATGATTAGAAAGAAACCAGCAATATATATTAGGCTACTTTCACACTGGCGTTTCTGGGTCCGCTTGTGAGATCCGTTTCAGGGCTCTCACAAGCAGCCCAAAACGGATCAGTTTAGCCCCAACGCATTTTGAATGGATAAGGATCCGTTCAGAATGCATCAGTTTGCCTCCGATCAGTCTCCATTCCGCTCTGGAGGCGGACACCAAAACACTGCTTGCAGCGTTTTGATGTCCGTCTGACGAAACTGAGCCAAACGGATCCGTCCTGACAATGTAAGTCAATGGGGACGAATCCGTTTTCACTGACACAATATGGTGCAATTGAAAACGGATCCGCCTCCCATTGACTTTCAGTGTAAGTCAAAACGGATCCGTTTGCATTATCATGAACAAAAAAATACAATTTTTATTTTATTTTTTTTGTTCATGGTAATGCAAACGGATCCGTTCTGAACGGATACAAGCATTTGCATTATAGGTGCGGATCTGTCTGTGCAGATACCACACGGATCCGCACCTAACGCAGGTGTGAAAGTAGCCTCAACTTTCATTATTATTATAATTACATTATTCGTAAAATGAAGAAAATAAATCTGAAAGTCTCTCCCAAGATTCAAACCTAGGATCTCTACACAAACATGGATGGATAGATGGATAGATGGATAGATGGATAGATGGATAGATGGATAGATGGATAGATGGATAGATGGATAGATGGATAGATGGATAGATGGATAGATGGATAGATGGATAGATGGATAGATGGATAGATGGATAGATGGATAGATGGATAGATGGATAGATGGATAGATGGATAGATGGATATAAGGTACTTAGGCAGGGTGCTGAATCTCCTTAAAGAGACCAGTCCTGTATGGAGACTTATTGGCAATGCTCCATGGGAAACAAATAAGCAAAAAGGTATCTCTAAGAAAGAGAACCATCCTGCCAGCGACACCTATTGGAAGTTGCTACCTATGAGTCAAGATCTGACTTATCAACAAGCCTTGACATTTGACAAGGAAATATAGCCAAATCTGATATCCATCCATTGATCCATCAGATCTTTACTCATAGGGAACCGCTTCCATTAAGTGGCACTGGTGAGATGGTTCTCTTTCTTGGGATATACCTCTGTAGGATTATATCAACTGGAGATTGGATGTAAGAAAGAAGAAATGACGTCATTGTGCAAAGATCTCAGCTTCTTATAATTCAGGAAATTTGTCTTTTGGTAGAAGTTTCCTATGAGCTGTTCCCCAGCGTTGTCCTCCTGTTCTATACATTTACCAGCAATGTTGTATTATCTGGACATTCTGTGCCAAAACTCATAACAGCGCAGTCATCCAGCGCACGTTCTGCGTTCTCTCCTACTCCTCACAGCCAGACTCTACGCCAGAACGAAACACTTTGGGGGCTCGTCTAGCACCACATCATACAATTTACAGCCAGGCAAATGAGCAAGGTGGGTGGTAGACTTCATCTGGAATTCAGTAGCCTCTTTCCTAAATCAATAAGTCTCACAGCCATGTAAAGCGATAGGCTGTCCGCTATTTTGTTTACATTTTCCTTATAAAAAAAAAATAGATTCCCAACAGACTGCAAATGGATACTTCTGATCTATGATCTTAAAGTGAATTATTTCCATAAACTTATAGAGCCTTAAAAAAATCTGAAAGAGTTTAGTCTGGAATCCATAGAGTGTAATTATCTAGAAGACGTCTACCAGTCTTGATTTTTTTTAAAAATTTTATGAGCAAAGGCTAAATTGAAAAATAATAATATTAAGCGGGTGGACTATTAACACTTCAGGAGGAGGAGGAGGAGGGAGATGGAGCAGCACAATTTCCTACTTTACACAATAGGTCCATTGTTCCTGTGGTTAAGATAAATCACGTTATTATCCGGGTTTAATTCATCATCATAGTGTCGGCTCATGACAATATAAAAGAGGTGAATGAGTTGTCCAGACCTGAGGGGGCTCTGTGCAATGTAACGTTACCTGCTTTCTTCCAAAAATTAGCAAACTTCAATGTGAATGACAATAGCAGGCGTACAGGAAGTTCAACAAATTCTGTGGCCCCGTTCAAAAGTATCATGAGAAGAGGAGCAGTGTTTAGTCAGTGGCCCGTGACCCTAACATAGTACTCCACTCAAGCACAACATAGTTTAAAGGAGCAAAGTCTAATTCCAGCTCGGGCACAATGCGTAGAGGTTACAAACAGAGGCACTTAGCTTGGTGGTTAGAGTCTTAATTAGACACACAACTTGGAGTTTACAAGTAATGGTACAGAATTGTATAGACTCTAATGGGCACCTAGGTACACAGGGCCATGGCTTCCACCCACATTTGGTTGAGGAACATGCTGGAAGTGGTCTGAAACCACTTGCAGTATAAAGCTCTGGTGATGACGCTCTTTTTGGCAAACAGAAGTGCAGTGATCCAGTGGATCACTCAAAAGGGTTAATTTAATTCTAAAGATTTACATTTTGAGATTTATTTGTTTCCTTATGCAATGTGTCCCACACAATATGTGGTTGTGTACAGATATGAAATAGTTACATTGCATCTTTTTAGTTCACTAGCCTGGGTGATGGGCTGCTCCTGACCCCCTGGTTAAGATGTCTAAGCTGAGCAAGCCTAGTGGGAGGACGCATGTTTATGGCAAAAAGACCTTACTGCTTGTGCTTAGGTTATATTGCTTTAGCGCCCACCACACTGTGAGATGGACCTGTGGTTATCTGGGAAGATTGCAAAGCGTCTAAAAAGAGACTCAGGTATTGGGAAAATACTACTCGGTAACATACTTTGGAACTATTGCTGCTATATGTACTGCAACTCTCATCAGCAGTTCAATAAAGAAAAACGTTGTTTATTGTAACAAAATGGGCTTGGTCATTGATTCCATAATCCATCTGCCAGCCCTGACATCTGCCTCCTGACTTGCACTCATCTACCTTACATCAAAGGCACCCCACCTAACCCCAGGCAGGAGCCCCAAAAAGTCCAAGGTGTGCTCCAAGGGAAGAAAGGGTACGCCCTTCATTCACTACACAGCCCCTGGGAATGTTGTCAGGACTGCCACTGTGAAGCACCACCACTCCTATCATTGCCACAACTACCACTTCCCTCGCCAGGCTCACCCCCAGCGTGTCCCTGCACAAATAATACAGCAGTCCAGTTCAGGATTAAGATGCTGGAAATGGTCCACAACCACTTAGCAGGGTTTCAGTGTCATTGCTCAAAAGCTGGCAGAGGCCATATCCTATCTCCTCTAGATCTCAGCAGCAGGCTCAGTCTAATGTGCTACTCGTCTCACACCTGAGACTCTCTGTACTCTTTCAATATACGCAATCTAGTCCTCGAGGCACGCCAAAGCACCTCATTACATTACATAGCCTGGTTCCAACTTAGCAAAGAGTTTGTGCAACATCATACACCTGCATCTACACACATGATTGGAGACCTCACCAGTCCACTGTGACTGCCAGTCTACATCTAGAAAACATTGCAACATTTAAACGTGTAGTAACCACAAAACCGAAGCATGTAAACACACCGTCATATGTAGAGCAAAGTAAAATAGTGCAAAATAGCGGCATTATTCCCATACAGTAAGGTAGCATTTGTGAATTACCTGACAGTGAGCGTTTAGTAGTTTGAATAATGGTTCAGAGTATCTGGATGATTCCTTGATTGAGTAGGCTCAAAGGGGAGCATAATTGTTACCTAGCGATAGACTGTCAACTTACCGGATAATTCAGCTGGAAGGTTTTGACTTTCAGGGCTCCTTTAAGTCTGGTCAGGCAGTGGCTTCTCTTCACCCCATGCATTCCCTAGAGCAGCCTCTCATTGGTCAAAGTTGACATGTTAGGGCAGTCTCTAACCCCCTCTCATATCTCTGTGCACGTAGCTCATACAGCCTCCTTCGACTCTGCAGCCAGTGTGTAGTGTTCCAGTCAGTGCACATGAGAACAGAACTGTTCACGTGGGAGCACATGGGTGCTCTGTGCAAAGAACTTTTATGCAAAGGAACAGCCATCCAAAAACAAGGGTACCTGGTATTAGGAACAACTAATATCAAAGGAAGCACAGGGGCTGTTGCTAAATCTGATTGCTCTAGTTCCCAGTTTTACGAGTGAACTTCTCAGGAGACTGTAGCTACTAATTACCATGGTTGCCAGCATATAGAGACGGCTTACATTTTTATTTCTTTTTTGGAAACCAGTTAAATGACAGTGGGTGTTCTGCCTGTTGCACTGTTATACTTTGTTTGCTGCATACTCTCCAGTAAATAAATAGTTAATTGCAACTACCGCTTGAGTATAAGTGTCACCCGCCCAATAGGGTACAGCCACATGGTCAGGTTTCTGCATGCAGCTTTGGAAGCCAAAATAAGGAGTGAATTCAAAAAATAATCTGTCCATTTATCAACCACTCCTGATAGTGTGGATGTATCCAAGTAGTGAACATGACCCCTATCATCACCACCCAAAATAAATACAGATGCCAAACCCTTTAAATAAACACACACCCAAGACTAGATACTTAAAAAAAAGTCCAGACCCCAGACCAGATACACGTAAATAAAGGGAACCTGTCATCAACGTTATGCTGACCTCACTGAGGGCAGCATAACATAATGACAGAAATGCTGATGTCAGCGGTGTGTCACTCATGAACTAAAAGTAAGTTGTTGCTGAGAACCAGCATCATAATCATTGCAGCCCAGGCCTTGAAAAGAGTCAAATCTACCTGAGAAGAGTCATGGTTATTCATAATCTCCTGCACTCCCCGCACATCTGCTGATGATTGGCAGTTCTCTCCTAGAGAGAAAGGCAGAAAACTAGGTATTAGACCGTCATTTATCAGCAGATGGACAGGAGAGCAGGAATTGATGAATAACCAGGACTCTTCTCAGGTGGCCGTGACTCTTTTCCGGGCCCAGTATGCAATGATTGTGATGTTAACTTATAAATGGCAGACCGCTGAAATCAACTCACCTGTCTCTTCTTTATGCTGCCGTTAGTATGGGCAGCATAAAGTTGATGACAGGTTCCCTTTAAAAAAATATCCAGACCCCAGACCAGATACTTTACAAAAAATCCAGACCCAGACCAGATACAGGTACTGTGGGGATTCAATCTGGTAGACAGGACAAACGGACGCAGTATAGAGGCAAAGACCAGTTTGTAACTCAAAAACTTCAGTGTTTTATTCACACTTATGGCAACAAAACAGTACGACAGTCCAATTGCAGTTTTGGTGTTCGTTCACACCTAGACAGTTCATACAGCAAAAACAGTCACCTTTTATCCTGGGTGTTAATCCACACCCGGTCGGCATAGCACAGGACAGAGCAGTCCTCCTGGATTCAGGCCTCCAGCCTGGCACAAGGCTCAGTTTCCACAGAGATTGCCAGAGCTCCAATATCAGAGAGAGGCCATCACCACCACCTGACACTGCTGGCTGTTTATGATAGGCCTCTCAAAACCTGGCCTGGAACGTGGGGAGTAGTCACCCACCCAGAACTTTGGATACTCCCAGTAAGAGCCGTCCGGGATCAGCTATTACAGCTATACTAAATAGGAAGGTGTCAAACAGCAACTGCTGCTGACACATGAAAACTGGCTCTTACTCCACGAGGTGACACATACCTTCCGTCAACGACGGTCCCTTGCGCCTTCCTACAGTACTTAAAGAACATCTAGACCCCAAACCAGATATATATACTTAAAAAAATCCAGATCCCAGACCAGATACTTTACAAAGAAATCCAAACCCCCAGACCAGATACTTTACAAAAAATCCAGACCCAGACCGGATACAGGTACTTAAAGAAAGTCCAGACCCCAGACCTGATACTTTACAAAAAAAATCCAGACCCCAGACCAGATACTTTAAAAAAAATCCAGATCCCAGACCAGATACCGGTACTTAAAGAAAATCCAGACCCCAGACCTGATAGTTTCCAAAAAAAATCCAGACCCCAGACCAGATACCTGTACTTGAAAAGAATCCAGATCCCAGACCAGATACTTTACAAAAAATCCAGACCCAGACCAGACCTCAACAGAAAAAAAATAAAATGTAACTTCTGGGCATTCGTGTATATGACTGTATTTTGACTCCACTTTACTCCTTATTGGACAGTTTTTAAAACTGTTGTCACAAATTCATGTCAAATGGACCTTGCACGCTGCTGTATAAAACAATGGTAGAATACAAAGAACTTATTTATTTATTTATTTTATGCACTTATATAGCGCTACTATATTCCGCAGCTCTTTCCAGACATTAGCATCACACTGTCCCCATTTATGTAATGTCCACATTTACAAATATTGCAGCATGCTCCACTGAATGTCTTTTATTAGACCAAGAGCTGTGATTTCACTACCTGCTATATGGACCTCCTCTCTTGATGATGTCATCACTGAATTACATTGTCCAGCCTATTCATTACCAATCAATACTCACAAGTATTATTTTTGTGTCCCATATGTATTAACTCTTTATGCATTAAGATTTTACATAAATGTGTGAGGCATATATGGCACATGTGACATTTTGCATTGGTCAACAATTTTGGAGTGAGAGGGATGGAGGACATGTCATGGCTGAGGCCAGTCATTGACTGCTGTGGCGCTCATGACACCGTTTCTTTCGGGACCTGAAATCCAGTAAAGAGAGCCCAGGAGCCACGGATCTGGTACAGTGTGGCAGGAGCAGGTAAGTATGAATTTTTTCATAGTTACTGCTGGCTAGAGGAGGGGTTAAAAAAATTCTCAACAATCCCTTAAAAGCACCTGGGCCACAGTGAAAATCACCTATAACAGGGCCCTCATTTATCATGTGCTTTTTATAAAACTCCCTAGTTGCCAACCTCTCCCAGGACTTTCAAGGTCCACCCCTGCAGGGCCGGCGTTAGGAGGGGCAAACAGGGCAATTGCCCAGGGCCCCCTTCCAAAAGGGGTCCTCTGCTGTTAGATACTTAAGTATCCCCCCGCGCACAGTCTCCCCGTCTCACCAGAGCTCGGTGACAGGCCAGCATTATCCACAATCATGATGCAACAGACCGGCATCAGGACGTTCTGTGTGGGCAGAGCTTACATAGCTCCGGCCCCCCATCCTTTGCCTGCACTTGCTCCAGGCTGCAAGGCCCAAACGTCAGACTGGAATGACTGGTCCTTCTGTTGTGTCCAACCCAAAGGCTCTGACCTCAGCTGCCGGACTGCAGGAGCTCCCAGGACCCTCCTATTAAAGCACCTGGTAAGTCCATCTAGTAAGAAGTATGCAGCAGTGTCTGTGGAAGAGGGGGGTGCAGGGCTGCTGGGGTCACACTCATTGTAGCAGCCCTGCACTGCCCTCAACTACTGATGGTCATTGACCTGTGAGTTCCCACTGTCAGCTCTGTGTTTCCTCCGTGCCCCCTCCTGTGTGCTCCCTGTGCCCCCTCCTATGTGGTCCCTGTGCCCCCTCCTGTGTGCTCCCTCCTGTGTGCTCCCTGTGCCCCCTCCTGTGCACTCCCCATGACCCCTCCTGTGCCCTCCCTGTGCCCACTATGTGTACTCCCTGTGCCCACTGTGTGTACTCCCTGTGCCCACTGTGTGTGCTCTCTGTGCCTGCTGTGTGAGCTCCCTATGCCCCCTCTGTGTGCTTCCTGTGCCCTCCTGTGTGAGCCCCCTATGTGAGCTCCCTGTGCCCGCTATGTGTGCTCCCTGTGCCCCCTCCTGTGTGCTCCCTCCTGTGTGCTCCCTGTGCCCCCTCCTGTGCACTCCCCATGACCCCTCCTGTGCGCTCCTTGTGTCCCCTCCTGTGCCCTCCCTGTGCCCACTATGTGTACTCCCTGTGCTCACTGTGTGTGCTCTCTGTGCCTGCTGTGTGAGCTCCCTATGCCCCCTCTGTGTGCCCCCTGTGTGTGATCCCTGTGCCCGCTGTGTGTGCTTCCTGTGCCACCCTGTGTGAGCCCCCTATGTGAGCTCCCTGTGCCCGCTATGTGTGCTCCCTGTGCTCCCTGTGTGTGATCCCTGTGCCCGTTGTGTGTGCTTCTTGTGCCCCCCTGTGTGAGCCCGCTGTGTGCGCTCCCTCTGCCCGCTGTGTACGCTCCCTGTGCCCCCTCTGTGTGTGATCCCTGTGCCCGCTATGTGTGCTTCCTGTGCCCACCCTGTGTGACGCCACTGTGTGAGCTCCCTGTGCCTCTGTGTGAACTCCTTGTGTCCTGTGGGCTCCGTGTGACTGCAGGGCACAACCAAACAGCATGCTCGTGTGGTGCTTGTGACGTGGCCGTGCTGCGTTCAATTACCACATGGCTGTCTGGGCCATAGAGGGCTCTAGTTAAACTAATGAAGACGACATTATTTAGGTGGTCTGCATTGTAAATGGGGGGGGGGGGGCATTGGAGTATAGATTAACCACCTCCCGACCGCCTAACGCACGGATGCGTCCGGAAGGTGGTTGATTCATTCCTCCTGGACGCATCCGTGCGTCATCTCGCGAGACGCGAGATTTCGGGTATTGCCGGCCCGCGCATGCGCATCGCGGGCCGGCAAAAGTTAAAGAACAATTTCGTCACCAGCCTGCCAGCAACGATCATTGGCTGGCAGGCTGGCGATTTTCAAAAAATCCAATCACAAGCCATATAACAGATCATATTAGTAAATATGATCTGTTATATGGCTTGTCTGCTCCTGTGCTGGTCCTTTTCGTCGGTTGGATCCAGCACAGGAGCAGACTGAACTGTGAGTACACCAAACACTACACCTTAGCCCCAGATCACCCCCCTGCACCCCAATTAACCCTTTGATCACCCCTTTGATCGCCCCTGTCAATCACTAGTGAAAGGAAAAAAAGTGATCAGTGTAAACTGTCACTTTTTTTTTTCCACTAGTATTGGCTGTTAGGTTTTAGGGATAGTTTAGGCCCCTTGGTTAGGTAGTTAGCGTCAGTTAGCGCCCAGCCCACTGCACCGCAGTCACTTTTATTCGCTGATTAGCGTATCGCTAATCAGCATTTGTACTTTTATAGTATCTGTAAGTGATCAAAACTGATCACTGTCAGATCTATACTTGTATTAGTGTCACCTTAGCTCGCCCTCCACCCAAAACGCAGTGTTTGCCCGATCAGGCCTGATCGGTCGCCCACACGTGCGTTCACCCACGCCCGCCCCGCCGCAGTGACAAAAAATTTTTTGTTTTTTGATCACTGCACATTCACTGTACACGCACTGCGGCGATAAAAAAATCAGTTTTGATATTTTTTATCAACCGCAGCGGCCTCCGGTACTTCGCTAGCCTCCCCTTTGTAAGACAGGTTTGCTTTTTTTCTTGGGTAGTCTCAGGGAATACCCCTAAATTTAGTAGTCCAAAATGTCAAACAGGGGGTATTCTTCTGAAGAGGCCTACAGGATTCTGACCCAGTCGGATGAGGAGTGGGAACCCTCATCTGACGAATCTAGCGGGTCAGAATATGAACCTGTGGAAAGCAGTGGCTCTCTGACCCAAAGTTCGGACGAGGAGGCTGAGGTCCCTGATAGCACCAGGCGTACCCGGCCCCGTGTCGCTAGACCACAGGTTACGCAGGATCCGCTTCAAGAGCAGCAGAGTGGGGCTGTCGCTGCCGGATCACGTGGTGAGGCATACACCAGCAGCGCAGCCCTTCCTGGACCTAGTACCAGCACTGCCGTACAACATGGTGAAGTAGCGAGCACCAGAAGGGCAGTTGAAGCTGGTACGGTGGCACGTGCAGTAGTTACCCCGTCGCAGCCACCGCACAGACAGGCCCGTAGAGCCCCTAGAGTCCCTGAGGTGCTGGCAAACCCTGATTGGCAGTCACCAACTTCAGCCGCACCTGTAGTTCCCCCTTTCACCGCCCAGTCTGGAGTTCGGGTTGAGACGGCTCAAATCGGTTCGGCCCTGGGATTTTTTGAGCTGTTCTTGACTGCGGAGCTCTTGGACTTAGTCGTGGCAGAGACAAACCGGTATGCCACACAATTTATAACCGCAAACCCGGGAAGCTTTTATGCCCAGCCTTTCCGGTGGAAACCAGTCCAAGTTTCCGAAATTAAAATTTTTCTGGGCCTTCTCCTCAACATGGGTCTAACTAAAAAGCATGAATTGCGGTCATATTGGTCCACGAACCCAATTCATCACATGCCCATGTTCTCTGCTGCTATGTCCAGGACACGATTTGAGACCATCCTCCGTTTTCTGCATTTTAGCGACAACACCACCTCCCGTCCCAGAGGCCACCCAGCTTTTGACCGGCTCCACAAAATTCGGCCCCTCATAGACCATTTCAACCAGAAATTTGCAGATTTGTATACCCCCGAGCAAAACATCTGCATAGACGAGTCCCTAATACATTTTACCGGGCGCCTTGGCTTCAAACAATACATCCCAAGCAAGCGTGCCCGGTATGGGGTCAAATTGTATAAGCTCTGTGAAAGGGCCACAGGCTATACCCACAAATTTCGTGTCTATGAGGGAAAAGATCAGACCCTGGAGCCGGTCGGTTGCCCTGACTACCTGGGGAGCAGTGGGAAGACAGTCTGGGACTTGGTGTCACCCTTATTCGGCAAGGGGTACCATCTTTATGTGGACAATTTCTACACAAGTGTGGCCCTCTTTAGGCATTTGTTTCTAGAACGGATTTGCGCCTGTGGCACCGTGCGACCTAGTCGCCGGGGCTTCCCCCAACGGCTTGTTACCACCCGTCTTGCAAGGGGGGAGAGGGCTGCCTTGTGTAATGAAGAACTGCTCGCGGTGAAATGGAGAGACAAGCGTGACGTTTACATGCTCTCCTCCATTCACGCAGACACGACAATCCAAATTGAGCGAGCAACCCGTGTCATTGAAAAGCCCCTCTCAGTCCACGACTATAATTTGCTCATGGGAGGGGTGGACTTCAATGACCAGATGTTGTCTCCGTATTTAGTTTCCCGCAGAACCAGACGCTGGTATAAGAAGGTGTCTGTATATTTGATTCAATTGGCGCTGTATAATAGTTTTGTTCTCTACAGTAAGGCTGGGAGAACACGATCCTTCCTCAAATTCCAGGAAGAGATCATCGAGAACCTCCTGTATCCAGAAGGTTCCGTGGCCCCATCCACCAGTGTAGTTAGCCGTCTACACGAGCGACATTTCCCCAATGTCGTTGCTGGTACCTCAATCCAACCGTCACCCCGAAAAAGATGTCGTGTCTGTAGCAGGAGTGGAATAAGGCGTGACACCCGCTATTTCTGTCCTGACTGCCCTGACCACCCTGCCCTATGCTTAGGAGAGTGTTTCCGGAAGTACCACACACAGGTACACCTAGCATAGGGATCACATCTCACCAGGACAGGCACACAGGGCTATTAGGGCCCATTCACTCACAGCTGCTGCAAACGTCTCCTTTCACATGGGACAAAGTGCATAACGTACTTCGCCACATCTTTGGGCGATTTGCGCTTTGCACATTGACCCATGGGGAAGGAGAGGTTTGTTCTATAAAGGTAAAAAAAAAACAAAAAAAAAAAAAACACCAGTAAGCAAAAAGGTTAATGTTCAGTTCAAAAAGTTAAAGTTTCTATGTTCTCTTCCAAAGTTAATAAAATTATTGTGTTGCGGCCTGGTTTTTTCTCTTTTTTTTTTTTTTTTTTACCTTCCAGGTGGACCAACCGATCGACTAGCTGCAGCACTGATGTGCATTCGGACAGAAGCATTGCGCTGCTGTCAGATTACACGCAAGTCGGTGTATGCGGCGCTGCAAGACGAGATTTCTCCTCTGCAGTAAAAGATACGTTTGCCGAGGCATATGAGCTGAGGAGGTGGCGGTGTTCATATACTTTGGCAAACACTTTGTATATATAAAAAAAAAAATCCCGGCAATGATTTATTCATCCACATCGATTGATGTGAATGGAGAAATCGGGTTTGCCAGGGCATACGAGCTAAGTGGGCATGGATGTTGGGCGGAGCTCCTATGTCCTGGCAGACGCCTTTCCCCTCCTTTTTCTTTTTTTGGCAGAGATTTTTTCATCCACATTGATCGATGCGAATGAAGAAATCTGTGCTGTTCATTTTTTTCTTTCAGCCCAGCGGCTGAACGGAAAAAAAAAATCTCATTACCTGTATGCTCAATATAAGGAGAATAGCAGAAACTCCTAATGCTGGGCATACATGTAATGATTGCGGAGACCCTCAAATGCCAGGGCAGTACAAACACCCCACAAATAACACCATTTTGGAAAGAAGACACCCCAAGGTATTCGCTGAGGGGCATATTGAGTCCATGAAAGATTGAAATTTTTGTCCCAAGTTAGCGGAAAGGGAGACTTTGTGAGAACAAAATCCAAAAAATCAATTTCCGCTAACTTGTGCCAAAATTTTTTTTTTTCAATGAACTCGCCATGCCCCTCATTGAATACCTTGGGGTGTCTTCTTTCCAAAATGGGGTCACATGTGGGGTATTTATACTGCCCTGGCATTTTAGGGGCCCCAAAGCGTGAGAAGAAGTCTGGTATCCAAATGTCTAAAAATGCCCTCCTAAAAGGAATTTGGGCCCCTTTGCCCACCTAGGCTGCAAAAAAGTGTCACACATATGGTATCTCCGTATTCAGCAGAAGTTGGGGAATATGTTTTGGGGTGTCATTTTACATATACACATGCTGGGTGAGATAAATATCTTGGTCAAATGCCAACTTTGTATAAAAAAAATGGGAAAAGTTGTCTTTTGCCAAGATATTTCTCTCACCCAGCATGGGTATATGTAAAATGACACCCCAAAACACATTCCCCACCTTCTCCTGAGTACGGAGATACCAGATGTGTGACACTTTTTTGCAGCCTAGGTGGGCAAAGGGGCCCACATTCCAAAGAGCACCTTTCAGATTTCACAGGTCATTTACCTACTTACCAGACATTAGGGCCCCTGGAAAATGCCAGGGCAGTATAACTACCCCACAAGTGACCCCATTTTGGAAAGAAGACACCCCAAGGTATTCCGTGAGGGGCATGGCAAGTTCCTAGAATTTTTTATTTTTTGTCACAAGTTAGTGGAAAATGATGATTTTTTTTTTTTTTTTTTTTTTCATACAAAGTCTCCTATTCCACTAACTTGTGACAAAAAAAAAAAAATTCCATGAACTCACTATGCCCATCAGCGAATACCTTGGGGTCTCTTCTTTCCAAAATGGGGTCACTTGTGGGGTAGTTATACTGCCCTGGCATTCTAGGGGCCCAAATGTGTGGTAAGGAGTTTGAAATCAAATTCTGTAAAAAATGACGAGTGAAATCCGAAAGGTGCTCTTTGGAATATGGGCCCCTTTGCCCACCTAGGCTGCAAAAAAGTGTCACACATCTGGTATCTCCGTACTCAGGAGAAGGTGGGGAATGTGTTTTGGGGTGTCATTTTATATATACCCATGCTGGGTGAGAGAAATATCTTGGCAAAAGACAACTTTTCCCATTTTTTTATACAAAGTTGTCATTTGACCAAGATATTTATCTCACCCAGCATGGGTATATGTAAAATGACACCCCAAAACACATTCCTCAACTTCTCCTGAGTACGGGGATACCAGATGTGTGACACTTTTTTGCAGCCTAGGTGGGCAAAGGGGCCCATATTCCAAAGAGCACCTTTCGGATTTCACAGGTCATTTTTCACTGAATTTGATTTCAAACTCCTTACCACACATTTGGGCCCCTAGAATGCCAGGGCAGTATAACTACCCCACAAGTGACCCCATTTTGGAAAGAAGAGACCCCAAGGTATTCGCTGATGGGCATAGTGAGTTCATGGAAGTTTTTATTTTTTGTCACAAGTTAGTGGAATATGAGACTTTGTATGAAAAAAAAAAAAAAAAAAAAAAATCATCATTTTCCACTAACTTGTGACAAAAAATAAAAAATTCTAGGAACTCGCCATGCCCCTCACGGAATACCTTGGGGTGTCTTCTTTCCAAAATGGGGTCACTTGTGGGGTAGTTATACTGCCCTGGCATTCTAGGGGCCCAAATGTGTGGTAAGGAGTTTGAAATCAAATTCAGTAAAAAATGACGAGTGAAATCCGAAAGGTGCTCTTTGGAATATGGGCCCCTTTGCCCACCTAGGCTGCAAAAAAGTGTCACACATCTGGTATCTCCGTACTCAGGAGAAGGTGGGGAATGTGTTTTGGGGTGTCATTTTATATATACCCATGCTGGGTGAGAGAAATATCTTGGCAAAAGACAACTTTTCCCATTTTTTTATACAAAGTTGTCATTTGACCAAGATATTTATCTCACCCAGCATGGGTATATGTAAAATGACACCCCAAAACACATTCCTCAACTTCTCCTGAGTACGGGGATACCAGATGTGTGACACTTTTTTGCAGCCTAGGTGGGCAAAGGGGCCCATATTCCAAAGAGCACCTTTCGGATTTCACAGGTCATTTTTCACTGAATTTGATTTCAAACTCCTTACCACACATTTGGGCCCCTAGAATGCCAGGGCAGTATAACTACCCCACAAGTGACCCCATTTTGGAAAGAAGAGACCCCAAGGTATTCGCTGATGGGCATAGTGAGTTCATGGAAGTTTTTATTTTTTGTCACAAGTTTGTGGAATATGAGACTTTGTATGAAAAAAAAAAAAAAAAAAAAAAATCATCATTTTCCACTAACTTGTGACAAAAAATAAAAAATTCTAGGAACTCGCCATGCCCCTCACGGAATACCTTGGGGTGTCTTCTTTCCAAAATGGGGTCACTTGTGGGGTAGTTATACTGCCCTGGCATTCTAGGGGCCCAAATGTGTGGTAAGGAGTTTGAAATCAAATTCAGTAAAAAATGACGAGTGAAATCCGAAAGGTGCTCTTTGGAATATGGGCCCCTTTGCCCACCTAGGCTGCAAAAAAGTGTCACACATCTGGTATCTCCGTACTCAGGAGAAGGTGGGGAATGTGTTTTGGGGTGTCATTTTATATATACCCATGCTGGGTGAGAGAAATATCTTGGCAAAAGACAACTTTTCCCATTTTTTTATACAAAGTTGTCATTTGACCAAGATATTTATCTCACCCAGCATGGGTATATGTAAAATGACACCCCAAAACACATTCCTCAACTTCTCCTGAGTACGGGGATACCAGATGTGTGACACTTTTTTGCAGCCTAGGTGGGCAAAGGGGCCCATATTCCAAAGAGCACCTTTCGGATTTCACAGGTCATTTTTCACTGAATTTGATTTCAAACTCCTTACCACACATTTGGGCCCCTAGAATGCCAGGGCAGTATAACTACCCCACAAGTGACCCCATTTTGGAAAGAAGAGACCCCAAGGTATTCGCTGATGGGCATAGTGAGTTCATAGAACTTTTTATTTTTTGTCACAAGTTAGTGGAATATGAGACTTTGTAAGAAAAAAAAAAAAAAAAAAAAAAATCATCATTTTCCGCTAACTTGTGACAAAAAATAAAAAGTTCTATGAACTCACTATGCCCATCAGCGAATACCTTAGGGTGTGTACTTTCCGAAATGGGGTCATTTGTGGGGTGTTTGTACTGTCTGGCCATTGTAGAACCTCAGGAAACATGACAGGTGCTCAGAAAGTCAGAGCTGCTTCAAAAAGCGGAAATTCACATTTTTGTACCATAGTTTGTAAACGCTATAACTTTTACCCAAACCATTTTTTTTCTACCCAAACATTTTTTTTTTATCAAAGACATGTAGAACTATAAATTTAGAGCAAAATTTCTATATGGATGTCGTTTTTTTTGCAAAATTTTACAACTGAAAGTGAAAAATGTCATTTTTTTGCAAAAAAATCGTTAAATTTCGATTAATAACAAAAAAAGTAAAAATGTCAGCAGCAATGAAATACCACCAAATGAAAGCTCTATTAGTGAGAAGAAAAGGAGGTAAAATTCATTTGGGTGGTAAGTTGCATGACCGAGCAATAAACGGTGAAAGTAGTGTAGGTCAGAAGTGTAAAAAGTGGCCTGGTCTTTCAGGGTGTTTAAGCACTGGGGGCTGAGGTGGTTAAGAACCTGAGTCTAAATTTGCAGTGTCTTTTTTTTTCCAGTACTTGGGGGGAGCAGACCAAAACTGCTAATAAAGGAATCTGTAAAACTATGTCACACATTGTGGCCATATCACAGCCAGATACCCCTTAACAGTGTCATCCACAGGTCCCCCATAACAGTGCGTCATCCACAGATCCCCCATAACAGTGCGTCATCCACAGGTCTCCCATAACAGTGTCATCCACAGATCCTCCATAACAGTGTCATCCACAGGTCCCCCATAACAGTGTGTCATCCATAGGTCACCCATAACAGTGTGTCATCCACAGGTCCCCCATAACAGTGTGTCATCCGCAGGTCCCCAATAACAGTGTGACATCCACAAGTCCCCCATAACAGTGTGTCATCCACAGGTCCCCAATAACAGTGTGACATCCACAGGTCCCCAATAACAGTGTGACATCCACAGCTCCCCCATAACAGTGTGTCATCCACAGGTCCCCAATAACAGTGTGACATCCACAGGTCCCCAATAACAGTGTGTCATCCACAGGTCACCCATAACAGTGTGTCATCCACAGGTCACCCATAACAGTGTGTCATCCACAGGTCCCCAATAACAGTGTGACATCCACAGGTCCCCAATAACAGTGTGACATCCACAGCTCCCCCATAACAGTGTGTCATCCACAGGTCCCCAATAACAGTGTGACATCCACAGGTCCCCAATAACAGTGTGTCATCCACAGGTCACCCATAACAGTGTGTCATCCACAGGTCACCCATAACAGTGTGTCATCCACAGGTCCCCAATAACAGTGTGACATCCACAGGTCCCCAATAACAGTGTGACATCCACAGGTCCCCCATAACAGTGTGTCATTAACAGATCCTCCATAACATTGTGTCCTCCACAGATCCCCCATAACAGTGTGCATGCGCAGCATTATCTGCATTCACTGCTATGGAATTGCCAAAGATCAGCTATAATCAGAACACTCATAGCATAATGGAGGATGACCGTGCATGCACACTGTGCTCTCCCTTCACTTCAGGGGCCTGGATGGGACAACATCTTCTTTTTAGCTTGTGGTTTTATAAACTGCACCATGCAGTTTATAAAACAGAAGTGCCCTGGCCATTCATAATGGCCAGGGGTCCATGTCCAGAATTCCCATTGAAAATGGGAAGGAATAAATTCCACGCCAAAACTGAATCAAAAAGTGTTTTATAAAATTAGTCTGGTTTTCTTAGAAAGGCAGATTCTGTTGGTAAAGGCCATTTTTACATAAAAGAATTGTACATGATTAGAAAAACTTGAATGCTTTCACCCAGGAACAGCGCAACACTTGTTTATGGGTAGCGCCTGGTATTACATCTCATCTCCATTGAAGCTGAACGCTTCTATACCTCCTGTTGTGTGTCCATATGAACTGTGATCTTGTTGAAATATTAGATACTAGCACAGACTGTGTACAAACTTAAAATAGTGAAGAACAGAAACAAACAGTATAATAGAAAGTGCTAGAACTTTAGATTTATAGACCTTCAAGAAAGTTTTGTCCTACTTAAAGCACCATCACCTGCACTACATCCTATCAGGGGTGCACCACCAATGAGGCCAGGTGAGTCGAGGCAGCACCAGGTAGGGGTAAGAGGGGAGCAGCAGAAGGGCCATAAGGAATAAGCGGTTTCATTGTGGCAAAGAGGTTGGGTTAAGAAATTGGCATGGGGGGGGGCGCCGTTACACTTTTCGCCTCAGGCAGCAGAAAGGCTAGGTGCACCCCTGCATCCCATAGTCAGATAACATGGGCCCAGGGGTTGCACCTCTATCCTCTTTGCACCTACTATCCTCTGATATCTCTCTTTGCTGTTGGATCTATTTTCCCTGCTCGTTTGTCTTACTATTTATTATGCCGGAATTCTTTCCTGATATTTCCAAGATCCCATGTCAATACTCCAAGACGTAAATCTTAGGTTAAGTGCGATTCCAAACCAACGGGGTTCGCACAGCATTTGAAAGACAAGCGAAGGCTAATTGCTGCTTCTATATGAGCTTTATGTTTTATTATTTAGGTAATGTCTGCAGGCCTTTACACCTCAAGCTGTGCAGGGACGTGCAGGACTTGGCCAGACGTTGACTTGTTTTGTCTTTAATAAACTAGCAGATTAGCAGATGGTTTACTTTTTTTTCCGACTACGGTCTTGCTGGCCAAAAAGCTCAGTTTATCCCTACTTCAAGGAGCTCTAAACCTAATATATGAACTGGCTTATATACAGTACAATCACTGGTGATAGCGTAAAAGACGCAGGACATTCACAGGAAGGTAGACATTTGAGATGTATTTCTAAAACACATGGAATAATGTCGGAGTGTAAGATCCTTGTATGAACATTGAAGTGCTCTTAGGAGGACTGTGCATTTAACGGTCTAAAACGTTAAAAATAATCTGCTTTACTTGTACTGATCTTGAATTAGATGACTTATACTCCATTCACATTCAAATCTGCATTCAAAGTTTTGCTGGCAGAAACCTAAAGCGACCTGTTTGCAAAGTTTCTCTACGTCATGGAGTGTAACACTGGTGTGGTCCAGGGCTTGTCCCATGAGGAGAGCACAGAAGCGCCGAGCCTTCTCAAACAGCTGATCGGCGGGGTTCCAGGTGTTGGACCCACACCGATCAGATAATGACGACCTATCCAGAGGATAGGTCATCGTTAAAAAGTTTTGGGAAACCCCTTTAAAGACTCCAGTTTCTCACGATACAAATTAAATATCTCTTGCAGACACATATAGCTTAAATAGCTCCCAATAGAATAATGTAAAATCTTGGACACATCTGTACTTGAGGAGGATCCAAGGCAGAGACCCCAATGTAATGTATCCACATGCCCTAATATTCAGAAAAGGTACCACTGCTTTAAGAGCTGGAATGGGTTGCGAGTTTGCCCCATGCATCCACCAATAGCACAGGGGATAAGTTACCTGGTGGCCTTTACCTAAGGATGTGATCCAGACCAACGGAAAATTTTTATATTAGACCAGGGATCAGCAACCTGCGGCAATCCAGCTGCTGTGAAACTACAGCATGCAAACATGACCGGCTGTTCTGGAAGTTGTACTTTCTGAACAGCTGGAGTGCCGGTCTCTGTATTAAACTATCAGGATGAGATGTCACTTGGATAAAAAGAAAAAAATATAAGATGCTGCCCACAATTTGGTGAAAGAACTCCATGGCAGCTTTTATTTTTCCCTATACAACATACTGGTGGATGAGGTTGGCGTGGCCACTTGTGAGCCACAGCTATTTTAAAGACACACCTACGATGACTCTGTTGTCTCAAAGTATGTACAGAATTTGTGGGGTTAATGATGGCTATTCCTGACTTTAATCTTGATCCTGATCTTGACCTTGGATTACACTCCTTTCTCATCCTTGATCTTTGTTGCCTTGAACCTCTGGTTCCTCTCCTGGTACTGACTCCTAGCCTTCCTCCTGGCTTTGTTTCCTTCTTATCCTCAGGCTTACTTTACCTCCACTATTCTACTGACAACCGCTGGCTATGTTTCGAGCTACCAGTTCTTGCTACACCATACCCATTGCTAACTGATCACAGTTATGGGGACTGTGATTGGAAACAACTGAAAAAGTCCAACAGCTCCTTGTGAAGGATGGGTGAAAAATGAGAAGATTCCTTAGACATTGCACCCTCCTCTAACCATCGCCATATATATTGTGGCTAAGTGGATGCACTTCTCAAATTCTAAGAGGAATTTATCAACCCCTCTGCACAAGAAAAGTGGTGTACTAAAGTCAAAATTCTTTACGGTAAGAGCAGTGAGACTATGGAGCTCTCTGCCTGAGGAGGTGGTGATGGTGAGTACAATAAAGGAATTCAAGAGGGGCCTGGATGTATTTCTGGAGTGTAATAATATTACAGGCTATAGCTACTAGAGAGGGGTCGTTGATCCAGGGAGTTATTCTGATTGCCTGATTGGAGTCGGGAAGGAATTTTTTTCCCCTAAAGTGAGGAAAATTGGCTTCTACCTCACAGTTTTTTTTTGCCTTCCTCTGGATCAACTTGCAGGATGACAGGCCGAACTGGATGGACAAATGTCTTTTTTCGGCCTTATGTACTAAGTTACTATTTAGATTTTTCTGAAAAGTGGGCGGGTAGTCGAGGGGCACCCCCTGCATGGTAAATTTACTATAACTTACACTAGACATTCATGTAAATTATAGCTCAGATCTCTGCCAGCTCATAGATGCCATAGATTTGACTTATTAGTTCACGGGGGGCCAAAGATGTATCTCAAATGCCAGTCTTCATAATTAAAGGGGTTGTGCCATGATATAAAAAATGAAAATCAGACATCATATAGTACATGACAATCTCTAACAAACCTAGACGCAGCCCTGTACCTCACATGGATCCAGAGATCTCCACATTCATTGCTCGAATTGCTCTGCAGTTAAAGATTTAAACTGAGCGCGTGCGACCAGTTCAGTGAGATGGACAAAAAAATAAGAAAAAGAATAAACCGCAGGTGGCGCTATACAGATACATTTTATTGAATAGTTCACTAGCTATGCTAATTTTTTTATGATATGCAATTGCAAAAGTATTCAGATCCGGGTGCTGGTTTGTAAAATGTAAAATATGTTTCGTGACACAACCCCTTTGAGTTATTTATCGGTATTCCAATAATGGTCAAATTGATGTATTACTGTATTTATTGAATGTAGCACAAGTATGGAGGTGGAGTGCTTACTTTTCTATAAATCAGTACCCCCTTAATATAAGACAAATTATAAAAGTTTTTATCGTTCCCAAGGGCAACTAATTTCAGCTAATGGCAAGCGCCATTTTACATGACAGCTTCTTCTCTGGCATTGCACATGCGCAGTAGGTGTAACTGACCTCCTTTGTGTCATGCCAGGATGCTCTCCATTGCTATTGGCTCTAGCTCATCACATGACACATAGAAGTGACCACACCTACTAAGCTCCAAACTCAATTTTGATCAGCTGTCATTACTCAAAGAAGACAATGGTTACAACGATCAGCCTGTCTATATCCCATAACCATGCAGGTTGTCTATCACAATTATAATGCTTGGTGATATCACTTTAAATGAGTCATATGAATATGATAGAAGCTTTACTGTATATTTAAAGGCTTAAAACTGTAATGTGTGCTTCAAAGCAAAACGTAATGTCACCGACATGGATAGTACATTTATTGGCCAATCTAAAGTAAAGCAAGATATATTTTTGGCAGAAAAACAAAGAGTTGGTTAAAAGTTATCTTTAGAAGCCCTGGGGGAGATTACATTTTCTATTGTGCATCTCAGGGGCAGCAATTGTATTTCTTAGTAAATTCTGTGTTATTCCGATTACTGCTAAGCTGTGTACAGACAAATGGCCGCCTTTTACTTAACGGGTTCATATCAATTCATAATTCTTATGTAAGGTCTCTTCTTAAATAAGGACATTCTAGTGATCAGCTTTCTGCTGTAAATGCTCTCCAACCAGGGACCCTCCTCTACTAACATAGAATTCGCCCATAAGGCATATCAAAATGTTTTTTCTCAATTGGGCAACTCTTTTAATTGGGAAAGATTAAAAGAGACAAAGGTTCGCCGAAGCACGCGCCGGGGCTGGCGCCATCCTGGAGGGAGCACAGCATGGGTAACTGCTCTTCGTCCATTTGATTGTTATGTGATATAATTGCACTTGCACTTTATTGTGAATTTATGCTTTTGTGTATATGGACATATATATGAACTCTATATCCGCTGTGTCCTTCCTCCAGATGATGCCGCCTTTTCCCTGCACTTATACCCCTTTTTAGTTATGTATGTTATATATATTTTTGCAATCATGTAATAAATTGATATTGATTTATAGGCAGTCTGGTAGAAATTTATAGGTATTTACTTTTTTGTTATACCATAGGCTTATGTGTGTACTTATGACAGTGACTAGCTAATGAACATAGATTCCTGTAGTTGGGGCAAAAATTGGTTCTATAATTGGGAAAGATGTTGACGGCTACACAGCAGCCACTACAGGAGAACCATGGTACTGCATTGCGTACATTCAAATGAATAAGCCATTATGGACTCCTCCTATGTGGGAGGTTTTTTCAGCCACTTTTCACTCTGCCAATTTGAGAATTCCTGAGTAAAATGCACCCCTTTGTGATTTCTATATCCTAATAGATCAAGGGGACTATCCTACTTTTTTTCTGATTCTTTAAAAAAATATCTGTTTAATCCAATTGAAAAGTACAGGGCATGTCAAAATGTCAATATCCTAATGCCATTTTTCTGGCAAATTTCATAGATGTAGCCAGGAGACTGGTACTTCAAGTGCCAGAAGATGGGGGAGTGCCAACAAGCCATTCTGCTTTGGCCAGGGTATTGAGATATAGGGCTAGGTTTGTGACCAAGATCTTTGTGCGGGTGACAGAAGGTCTAGTTTCAACTATGACCAATGGGGCTTCCCTGTTTTGGTTTTTCTCAACACAGATGAGACCTGGGCTCAGAAGGTATGATAGAGCAAGATATACACAGTTCAAGAATTTTTCCAGTTTTTTCCCATCAAGAATAGTTCATCAACGTTAGACCAATGGACTGGACCCCATGGATCAGCAGAATGAAGGGGATGTTGCACTGTGCGATCATTTACACCCCTTCACCACAGTATTAGTTGACCTCGAAAACACCTTTCCACTGTTCCCCAAGGAGAAGTCAATGGCTCTGGCAGCAATGAGATGGTAACCGCTCTCTAGTAATGCAACCCGTACATTATACTTGCCACCCTAGGTACTGGCCCACACTGTTTCTTTATGGGTTCCTCTCAGATTACCTAGCTGAAATAAGGGGTAATGGGATTTGGTAGTTCAAACTTGGCTTTTATTCCATAATAGAGAACAAGATGCAAAGATGTTTTATTCCATAATAGTTTACACAGCGAAGCTCTGTGAAGAGCGATCCCACCTAGTGATGAAATCCACTCTACCATAAGCTTTATAACTACACATCACAGGTATACCTTGGTTAACTATCTAGAGGGGCTAAAATGTGAGACCTCTTATGGCCACTTTTTTGGGAGCTCAGAGCAGTTTGTATGTTCCTTAATGTAGAAGTGAGGAAACCTCCCGAAGACAAAAAAAACAAAAAAACAAACCCAAAACACTGGAATATAAATTGTGATAAAATGGCCGTCAAAATGGCTATGTAGGTGTAAATACTATTATATCTACAATATGAGGAAGTTAATATAGCTGAGGGGGAGAAAGCAAGACAAAAGAGTAATTGAGAATTATTCATATCTGGGGAAGTCCAAAAATAACAGATTCATCTTGGATCCCAACATTATAGTCCCCAGGAGAAGTAATAGCACCTTTTTCTCCTGTCAGCACCTCTCCGCCCCTCTTCGAGCTCACATCTGCTGAACAAATCCCGTGTTCCAGCATCTGAAACCAATAACATGAAGCATAATGACATCAGCCGAGAGAGATGGAAAACGTAGAAAGGAGCACTGAGTGAATTAACATCTAGTCAGTTCAGATTATTACTCACGCTGCTAATCGAAAACATCAAAGTAAAGGACCCCATTTAAAGGATATATGGACATGGACGGCCTGATATCCATTGTGTGATAGACAAAAAGTGGGATTGGGAGATGCTCATAATAGACTAGAGAGACGCATCAGTGTAATGTATTTTGATGTCACAGAACGTTTAATGTATTCATCACAGGAATGAACTGTCTGTTAATGTCATCTTAGAAATATCATGTATTTTCCAGACCTCTACATTTCAGCATACAACAACAAGCTTTGAACTGAGTTCAAGTTTGCTCGTTCTGTGTGGCAGATTTGTTTATTTGTTTGATACAATGGGGTCTCAGCAAAGATCAAAATGGGCATTAGAGATGAGCAAATCGATTGTAAATTAATCAGAAGTTTTGATCATTCGCTTTGGATGAATCACACAAAACTGTGCTCTCCATTTTACTGTTAAAATGTTAGGGAAACAGAGGAGTAGGAAGCAATAAAACTGAGAATCGTGGGACCCTGGGGGGGTGGGCTTGCCCCCAACTTCCATGACTGACTGACATACCAATATGCATTAATATACCAATTCAATAAATTTTACTACAGTTTAATTCAATATACCAGTTTAATTCAATGCATTTTAGTGCGCCAATACACCATTGTCAATACCAATGTGCAGTGTGTTCATAGAAGGGTATGTTTATTCTCGCCCCTGTGACTTTTTATTGTTTAAATAGGCCTCACAATAAAACGTCTGGTATATGACAGAGTGGAAAACTAAAAAGCCGTGACTCCTCATAAGTAAGAATGTGGGTCGCTGTAGTAGTGCAAACAGCAGTAGCAGCACCACCCGTCCGGCCAGTAGTAGTTGTGGCATCAGGCCACACCTCTCCCTCTCTTCTGGTAGGCAACAGATTATTATCAAGAACAAAGAGGATGACATTGTAGACTGGATGGCTCACTCATCCTCCCAGTTGCAGCAGGATGATGTTGATGCCACCTCTGAGTCTGACACCGGGCCCTTTAGCCAGGGGTCAGCACATTCCTCCTGCTCCTCCTCCTTGCTGCCAATTAGAAGCCTTTTACTTGCATCATCTCTGTCTTCACTGTCCCCTCCTTGTGAGCGCCTTCTCTTTTCCTAAGAAGAGGCAACAACACCCCATATTCTATGGAGGGAACCTGTCACTGGAATTTTTTGTGTATAGAGCTGAGGACATGGGTTGCTAGATGGCCGCTAGCCCATCCGCAATACCCAGTCCCCATAGCTCTGTGTGCTTTTATTGTGTAAAAATACAGATTTGATACATATGCAAATTAACCTGAGATGAGTCCTGTCCCTGAGGTCAGTTAATTTGTCAAATCGTCTTTTTTACACAATAAAAGCACACAGAGCTATGGGGACTGGGTATTGCGGATGTGCTAGCGGCCATCTAGCAACCCATGTCAGCTCTATACACAAAATCCCGGTGACAGGTTCCCTTTAAGATAGTCTTCCTGTTGATGACTTCTGTGAGATGCATTAGTGTTTGGACTGCCACGAGGAGGAAGTTCAGGTGGAGACAGAGGACCTAATGCATGGCTGTGTTGGTGGAGGTGGTGGTAATAGTAGTATTGCCATTTGTAGCCACAGTGGTGTAAGTAAGGGTAGTGATAGTCATGAAGGGGGCCAATGAGACCACAATGACAGGGCAGGGAGGGTTAGGACTATGATGATGTATTGGGCAGAAACTCACAGCCAGATCGGGGTGCTGAAGAGGAGGTGACATCAGAGGAGGAGCAGCAATAAAAAGTCGAGGCAACGTTTGATCAAAACCTACCAAAAAACTTCCAGGGCCAGATCTGCTTCTATTGTGGTCAGCTCAGGAATTGGTGATGTTGCTGATACTGTAGGTGCAGGCTCAAAACGTGCCAGACTTAGGCCTAACTCTACTTCTCCTAGCTCTGTGCAAGTATGTCCAATATGGCAGTTTTTCTCGACAAGACTGCACACAAAACCACTGCCACGTGTAAGATCTGCAGGAAAAAAATAAGCTGTGGGCATTAAAACACAAACATATATACCAGGGCTCTATTGCAGCACATAAGGCAGCATCACCGTATCCAGTGGGAAAATAGAACTGCCCAGTATTCAGAACAGATCTGTCCTCCTTTTTTCTCTGTCTTCTTTGTGGCAGCCAGGCTGCATTCCCAAGCAGTAGTGTCCTTGTCATCATCATCATCATCAGCTACTTCTTCCCCTCCTCAGACTCCTCCTCCATTTTGTCCTCTATTCCATTGTGAGACATCCATATCAGAATGTGTAGCCATGAGAAAACTATTTACGATCAGCAATTAGCTTGTGTGCATGCTGAAATCCCACCTGGCCAAGTTGCTGGTGGTTCAGTTGCTACAGTTACATGTAATTGTGCTTTGTCCTGCAGTCCCACGCCTTCACCAAAATAAATCCGGCATAAGTACTTCTCAACAGTTATCAGTAAAAATTGTCTCCCTTTAGTGCAATTCCTTGCCTTTGCAGTACGTATTTTTCGCTTTATGAGACACACTTTTTTCCCTCCAAAGTGGAGGGAAAAAGTCAGTGCGTCTTATAAACGCAAGGTGACCCCAAATGTGCAGGCTGTGGCAGCCCAGGAGCTCTCACTAATGGCTCCTGAGCCTCCATGAAACTGTGGGCGAGCGGGAGTTAGCTCAGGCTGGCAGCAGAAGTTAGCCTTCAGTGAAGCCTCCAGGCGTGCATACATCGCGGCACTAAGCAGCACCTTGGGTGGGCTGGCGGCTTCACTAAATGCTAAATGATGCAGGCAGCCTGCGCTTCAATTCATGCCATTCAGTATCGTTGGGCGGGCGGGCTGGCAGCTTCTCTGTTGGCGCTGTACTGCCTCCAGCCTGCACGTCCTTCAATCACCACAGCCGGAGCAGCAGGAGGATCCCCTTCTCTGTGCTGCCTGGCCATCCAGCTGATTGGTGAGCGAGTCCTGCTGTATATGGGTGGATTCCTATGGATGAGGTTGGTTATACTGTAGTCATATCAGTTACCGTAAGCTAATATTGGTACAGTCTCTGGACAGTGTTCATATTTAATGTGACTATAACTCCCCTCATCCTTAAGAATACATCAATGTACAGTACCTACAGTACATCAGTGTATTCTTTAGGATGATGTGGGTTATAATCACATAACAGTGTCATCCACAGATTCTCCCATAACAGTGTCATCCACAGATTCCCCCATACCAGTATCATCCACAGATTCCCCATAATAGTGTCATTCACAGATCCCCAATAACAGTGCGTCATCCACAGACCACCATTAGTTCAAAACCCACCAAAAGCACACCGTTTGGTTCAAATTTTTTTTTTCTTATTTTCCTTATCAAAAACCTAGGTGCGTCCTATCATAAGATACGTCTTATAAAGCGAAAAATACAGTAATTCTTCTGTACAACATCGGTACTTCTGGCAAGCTGTCTGTACAAATTGTCTCCTTCACCATAATTTCATTCTGCTCTACGATATTCTTCTTCTGGCCAGCTGCAGATTTTTTTTCTTCTAAAAATGTTTCAAATTGTCTTGTTTTCTAAATGACTGTGCCCTTTCTCTGGTACATACCCTGTTTCCTTACCCCATGGACATCTGGAAGGCAGATATAAACAGTGGCTGCAACTGGCCCAGATTGCTATCTCAGAGGAATTTCAGCAGGGCAATTTCATTCACACCCAAGCCGGCAAAATTGTCCTTGGCAACTGTCAAGAACATTACCTTTGTCAACATGAATCAGGCACATGGACCTGTTTGAGGGCTCATTTTCTGTGGGGCAATTTCTAGTTTTATTGATACTATTTTGGGGTGTGTATGACTTTTTGATCACTTTTTCCAATTTTTTTTTGGTAGGTGAAGTGGCAAAATTAACCTGGCTCAAAGTCAATCTTGATTTTTTTCCATAACAGCATTCACCATATGAGATAAAAACATTAATATTTTAACCCCTTGGAGACAAATGACATACTAGTACTCATGGCTGCCAGTGCCTTGGCGACCTTTTACGTACTAGTGTGTCATGCTGATCAGGCCGACACAAGAGCGGTGCGTGCCTGATCAGTGCAGGGAACCGGCAGTCACTGACAGCCGGGCCCCTACTGTATCCGCCGATATCGCTGTAAACGGTCAAAGCTGATCTGTATGCTGGTTTGTGGGAATCTGCGCCAGCATTCGTATCCCCATTGGGTCCCCGTGCTGTGGTAAGAAGGCAGACCGATGCCTTGCAGAGGTATCAGGACCAGCCTTCTATGGAAGCCTAGGAGATCCATCCCCCAGGCTGGGTCTCCTAGGCAACTGTCAGTGACAGGCAGTGCTTTACAATACAGATGTATTGTAATGCATTGCAGAGGGGATCAGACCCCCAAAGTTTCAAGTAAAAAAATGCCCCTTTCCCATAATAAACACATATAAACTTGTAAAAATCACATAATCCACCCTGTTAGGTGAACTCCATAAAAAAAATAATTTAAAAACAGTGCCAACAAAGCAATTTTTTGTCACCTTACATCACAAAAAGTGTAATAGCAAGTGACGTACATGTACCCCAACATAGTACCAATCAAACTGTCACCTCATCCTGCAAAAAGAGAGCTCCTACATAACACAATCTTCTGAAAAATAAAAAATATGTCTTTCAGAAATTTGAGACACAAAAACATGATTTTTTTCTTTCAAAAATGCTTTTATTGTGAAAAAGTGAAATAAATGTAAAAAAAAGGCATAGCCACATCCATAACAACCTGTTCTAGAAAAATATCACATGACCTTCCACTCAGGTGAACGCCGTAAATAAAAAAAAATCAAAACTGTGGCAAAATTTTTTTGGGGTCACCTTACATCACAAAAAGTGTAATATCACATGATCAAAAAGCCATATGTATCCTAAAATAGTACCAATCAAACCATAACCTCATCTCGCAAAAAATTAGCCCCTACATAAAACAATTTCCCCAAAAATAAAAAATATAGATTTTAAAAAATGGTAGGTGAAGTGGCAAAATAAACCCGGTGAAAAGTTCATCTTGAATTTTTTTTTTTTCATAACAGCATTCACCGTACAAGATAAATACACTTATATTTTAACCCATTGGAGACCCATTTCATACTAGTACGTTATGGTAGCCAGTGCCTTGGCGACCTTTGACGTACTAGTGCGTCATGCTGATCAAGCCGGCACCAGAGTGGTGCGTGCCCAATCAGGGCACCACCCCTACTGTATGGAGCCAAGTTTGGAGCCAACTTCTAAGGTACGTAGGTTCAATTACATATTCTGCATGGACCTTAAAAACCTTTTTAATTTTTTTTTCATTAATTAGATTTGAATGTCTTTTGTTTAAGAGCTAATGAGTTTTCAAATAAAATCAATTTGAATCTGTCCATGAGGTTCTTTTAAAAAGGGATAGAAAATCAGTGGTGGTCTACCAGCATGCTTGAGGATGTGGGTGGATCACGAAATGTTGTATCTGCGTGTGAGTACACTCGATTCACCTCCACTGTGTTTGCATCTGGATTACCTATTTGGACTTGTCTGGCACCTTTGGGCTCTGTTCACATGTGAACATTTTCCTATATGGATCTTATGCTTTTGCCATATGGGGTATTTAAAGGGGTTATCCAGGAATAGATAATGATGACCTATCCTCAGGATCATTATCATATCGATGGGGATCCGAGTCCTGGCAACCCAGCCAATTAGATGTTTCAGGGAGAGCTTCGGTGAGCGCAACCGGCTCCAGGCAGCTTTCCAAGAAGAGCGCCGTACATTGTATAGTTGCTGTGCTTGGTATCCCAGCTCAGCCCCATTCACTTCAATGGAGCAGAACTGCAACTAGGTCATGTGACTGATGTATGGAGACATCACACGGCCTTGGAAAAGGGCTGAGTGCAAGCATCTTCTAAAAGCTGACCGGCAGGGGTCCAGAGAGATCGAACCCTGCCGATCTGATATTTATGATCTACCCCGAGGATAGGTTATCAATATAAATTCCAGGATAACCCTTTTAAAGCAGGATTTTCTAAAGATGTAAAGCAATATTTGAAAGCAACCTGTTGGGCTTTCTGTGGATTCAATGATGTCTCATCCTGGACAAGTTATGTCATTGTGAAACCACTGTCTGGCTGCCACGGTCATATGTCCAGGGTAGGATGTCAATTCAGAAATACACCATTATGCCCTGCTGGGTCGTGTCACTGCAGGAACAACAGATATCTGTATTTTCATGCTGACTTTAGGATATTTTATGTTGCAATGGAAAGTCCTCCTAATACGTATAGCAATATGCACGTCCAATCTTCAACCACAAGTTCACATTGTCTACACACAATGTTCTATCCAAGAGGCCCTGTGATAATAGCGCCATACCGGACAGCTGGCTCGTCGGTGAGATGCTAGGAAACTTGTTATGGGATATTCTGTAAATCCTTCAAAACTGTACTCTGTTCTTCTGTCAGTGAAGTAAGACATCCAATGACAACAGCTCACTGCCCAGAAGTAAAAGCAATCACATTTCCAGGAGCGCTTGTTCTTCGTAATGACGTGCATGGTCCTGAACCAAATACTGAACATCTAGATTTTCTACAAAGAGATTTCCTCCTTGCTAGAGCCTGAAGCATATGAAGTTCACAGCTACTTCATTACCCATGGATGGCAGGAAAATCCTGCCCCAAGAACTTGTCACGTTTTGTGGAACTGAAACGGATGCTGCGTCTCGGAAAGACGA
The DNA here is from genome assembly GCF_905171765.1 of Bufo bufo. Classification (NCBI taxonomy): domain Eukaryota; kingdom Metazoa; phylum Chordata; class Amphibia; order Anura; family Bufonidae; genus Bufo; species Bufo bufo. Next base: position 57,205,014 of record NC_053392.1, read on the forward strand.
TCTCTTCACTGTGCAATGTAACAACTGTGAAACAGATTAAATACATAGATTAAATAGATGAAAACTACATTCAAAACGGGGCTGTCCCATAGTGTATGTACAAATTTATCTTTCCTTACCTTTCCTCTTGACTGGACATGTCCTGATAAGCTGATCATCTTATGACCCACATAACAAAACAACATGATTTTATGACACTCTGTCACAAGATGTCTATCCCATATGTGTCTATGTGCAGCCACCCAGTGTTTGTGTTGTGGATTGCAGCCTGTGAAGGTTTTTCTAGCATTTTGCAATATTGTATGGAATTAGTTTCCTGAGAAATTGGAATACTTAAACAAATTACATCTAAGGTGAGATTGGACACTTTTATGTCTGTGTAACTAGCTGTGTGCTACCAGAAGTCACTGCTACAGTATGGTTTCTATTGTTGTAGCAGTTAGTTGAACATTTGTGCAGTGAGCCCCAGAGGAGCCGTCACAGAAGATGGGAAATGGTAGTGGCCCTGATGAGATGTTGGGTCACAGTGTGCTCCCTTAGGCCATTGCTTACTGGGGATCGTTGCAGTGGAAAGGTCATTTGAAGAATTAGGCCAGAAGTAAAAGTTTAACAGTCTCTTTACTTAATAATAAATATAACTTGTGGTACATCCATCAGTATTAAGTATAAAGTGCAAATTCTCTGGCACCAAATGGAGAGATATGGTGGCAGGTTGGATGACTATTGATTGGCACTTGCAGCCACTTGTGGATACAGTTGTCCACTCAAGATTCAGGCTTGTTATTTGTTTGGTCTAGTGGTGGTCTAGGTGATGGGTGTCTGAGCCATAGTCCCTCACCTTGCAGCAGTGTCTGTAAAGCAGATCATTTTGGTGCTTTGTCACACTGATGCTTTCTGGAAGCAGTATTCTTGATTTTACTGATCCCTCTGGAGTGTTGGTCTCACGGGAGAATAACTATATACATTGCAAATTACACCAGGTCTAGGGCACTGTATTTGCAGTCTTCCTATATCTCTGATCTTAATTTCATGGAATGTGAAGCAGCAGAGTTGTCAAACTGCAGTTCATTGGGCTCTCTAGAGAAGATACCCCAAGGGCCCTAAGAGTTTCCCGTGAGCATGTAAAAATCACAGGTCTATACCCCAAGGGCCCCTACACTGCCAAAGCAAGCCCAAAGTGTTTTCAGGGTGCAAGTTGCACGATCAGAGTTAGGTACAAGATGCATCTTTAGCATGGAAGCAGAGCAGGTGAACAGAGCGCATAGTGTGTGTTATGACAACTGTTATCATTGTACACACATGGCATATCATCAGTGATTGCTGACTGAGTGGATTGCTGTTTGATACACCTGCAGAGGAGAGTTATGAGAGACTACCAATTTGCACAACCACCAAGCCTAGTGCCTCTGTCAAGAGTTGTAACCGCCAAGCATAGTGCATCTTCCAAGAGTTGAAACTGCCAAGTATAATGCCTCTGCCAAGAGTTATAACCACTAAGCATAGTGCCTCTGCCAAGAGTTTTACCTGCCGAGCATAGTGCATCTATCAAGAGTTGCAACCGCCAAGCATAGTGCCTCTTCTAAGAGTTTTACCTGCCGAGCATAAGGCCTCTGTCAAGAGTTGTAACCACCAAGCATAGTGCCTCTGCCAGGGGTTTTAACTGCCAAGCATAGTGCCTATGCCAGATGTAACTGCCACACCTTGTGCCATGTAAAGAACTGTAAACGATAAGACTGTACCATCTTTGAGATATAGACTGTAAACGCTACACTACTTGGCTCAAGATGCTCGCAGGATGTTCTATCGCCTTTACAATATGCTGCCTCTTTGTGCTGCACAGACAAAAGTATGCAGAAAATCTGGAGGTTTTGAATAAAAATGAGCAAATAAAGTGGCAACCGGTGCCATACAAGAAATTAACTACGTGCTATCTCTACTAGGAAGGAGACATTTAGACATGTAGATACTGCAGGCTTCCAAGTATCCATCTGAAGACTTCTGAGAATGATTCCAAAATCAAACCCAAAAATATTGTATATTCTTGTACTAGTGAATCCATATTTAGTCATCTTAGACTTTGGTTTCAGAAATATGTCTTGACAGGATCTGTTTATTCTCATTTATATGAAGTGTGATGCTCCAACCTTCATTTCATATCAGTTTTCTGATCATCCTAATACTGTGCAGCCAGATCAGTATCCTGTTTCCTTCGAACCATATCAATTGCTAAATAGTGTGAGAGGATAGCCCATTCCTGATGTCCAAAGGGAGCAGAACAGATGTTCCAGGCTGATCGTTTGGCATGTAGAAGCTGTTCATGATGTCCAGAAGTGGATCCTTCTTGGCGAGCAGGAGGCTCTTCTGCACTCTAGGACCTGTAACACATTATTTTCTCATCCGTGCCTATGCAAGTTTTCAAGAACACGCATTGTTATGTCTGAAGTTTTCTATAACAATTACATTTACATTATTTGAAGCTGATGCTATTATCCCGAGGAGACAATCTAGACATCATCCAAACTTAAAGGGGTTTTTCCAAACCCATAAAAAAACAAAACAGTTTACATTGGTATAAAATAACAAGCTCAGTACTACTCAACTTACTAATCCCTTACCCCTCCCATGCCAATGCTTCTCTCGTCCCCTGCTGGTCTCTGTTCACCCCGCACCAGCGATGTCGTGTCTCAAAGTCACGTTACTGCTGCCACAGAGGTGAACGCAGTGGTTGGCTGTGGTGGCCACGTGGAATCATTGCTGAAACCTAATAAATAAAGACTGGTGGTGGACCATAGAAGCAGGAGCAGCAGGAGATTGGTAAGGTGTTACTTCTTCACTCCAAAAATAATTATGGAGTTGGAAAACCCCTTTAAGGAGCAATTGTCATCAGATCAACCCTATTAAAACCAAGCATACTGCCTAGTAGGGCTGATCCTGCTGATTAAACTGATACCTGTCTTGTGGAAAATTGGTTTACATAGTTCCCTAGAAAAAAATCTTTATGCAAATTAGGACTTCAGTACACCGAGGCGCGCGGCCAGCACTAGAGAGCAAAGGAGCTGAGGTGCACCGAGGGCATTGGTCCACCTCTGGGTGCAGTGAAGCTCTAATTTGTGTAAAGAATAATTTTTATTTTCTGGAACACTGCAAACTATTTTCACAGGATAGTAGGATTCACCCTACTAGAAAATATACCTGATTTAAAGGGGTTGATGCTGCTTTTTAAGTATCATAACAACAAGACGGAACTATAGACAGGTTCTTCCACCCAATTCTTCTCTTCAGGTATATTAATACTGTGTGATAAGCACCATATGTTTCATTATCACCTCCAAGCAAAGTAATCACCACTTTATTGAAGGCCTAGCCAATCTAGGGGAAAAATAAAGTCATCACCTAGCCTCGTTTCATCATAGTCGGAATTAGGTCCAACATTGGAACAATGAAGAAGAAGCTGACGAGTAAATTCCTTCATTTACCTGAACTCATGTGTATGCCGAATCCCCAGCGACCACCTGTAATATGTAGGGGAATCTGGCAACAAGTGTTTAATTCCCCACCACAGGAGAGATGAAGAATTACATGTTGTCCATTAAACTCAGTGGGGTGTCTGTGTAATGCATGGATGTGCTGGATGCTTTAGAGAAAAAACGTCTCAGACTGTCTCACAAGGGAGCAGGTGAATTACCTGGTGGGGACCTGCCAATGATGATGGTAGTAATTGTTCCCCCAGGGAGCACCCCTAGATGTACCTCTTGTAGCAAATGCTATGTCAGATGCCCTTGATGAGGGTAAAAACTGAAGCCGTGAGTTGTGATTACAGTGAACCAGACACAACTTGTGCAGTATTCTTGGAGGGGAGCGGAGGAAGATGGGAGTTATAGTTGTGGCCCTGACGGTAGTAGTAGTACTCAGAGTTCATGGTGGCGATCTCTCCCTCTTGCTCTTCCTGGGTCTGTGCAGTGACTGAAGGGTGCACACTTTCTTCCCTTGGGGCACACCCTGGTTTTGGGGCTCCTGGCTGGTGGTAGATTGGGCGCCCTTGATATTAGGTGTTGGTCTGGTTGTAAGGCAAGGAGGCTGTTGCAATTGCTGACGAATGGTAGAGTCAGTTACCAGGCCAATAGGAGTAGTAGTACATCTGACATATGGACAGTTGCAATGATTGAGGTCTTCTCTCTGTCCCTCTTTCTAAAGCCTCTCAACAAAACCATAAATGGCAATGAGGTTCTTGTTAACTGTTTCTGCAATTCCCAGGCTGAAGAGTGCAGTTATAAGATTTGGTTGGCCAAACCATCTTGCAGCATGGAAAGGTGCATTAGCAATGTTCGCTTTCACAACATAAAAGTGGACAATACCTTGCTGACTCCAATGCACGACATTGTAGATTCTGGGCCTTCTGATATCCTTTTATCTGGTGCAATTTTGATATTAAACTAGCCTCCTTGGCTGCAGGAGTCTCTGAGGAGCTCAGAGGAGCTTGCACATGCAGGTCCTCACTGTTCCTCAAGCAGAACTAGACACTTTGCTGACTAACCAGGGGGCAGGTGCAGGTTCATCTCCTGGCAACCTGAGAGCATGAGCTAAGGTTGTTAACCCTAAATGGTCCATATAATGCTATTATGTATACAAATACAACAAATTAGAACATTTAACATAACAATACAACACTACAGCAAATATCATTTGGCAGTAAACCTGTCCTAGAGTTCTGTTCAAAATACATGGCTCACAAGGCACTATGGCTATATACAGTCTCTCATGTACCATTTTTCTAAACGTAAGTGGCATGTGCTAAAAATGGTGGGTCTTTGTCCTCTCCTATTGATTCCCAACCTTTGGGTAGTGCACTATTTACTTACAGTCTGGGTCTGTTTTCCACAGTCTTTTCACCCAGTTCAATAAAGCCTTTCTCTGGTAGTCTTATAAAACACAGCCTGGGTATGGTGGGCCCTGGAATAAACTGGTTGTGAAGGCTGATACCCCAACGGCAAGTGGTGTAAACACTCAGGTTTCAGGCCTGGTTACTGACCACACTACAGTAAGTCACCGGAGCAGCTCTATAAATCACCTAGGAACAAGATATTCTTCTCCTGTGAGACCAACACTTCAGATAAATCAGCAAACTCAAGAATACTGCTTCCAGAAAGCATCAGTGCAACAAGACAGTAGAGTGATCAGCCAAATACAGCATTACAGACACTGCTGCAAAGCGAGGGACTACGGCTAAGGCACCCATCATCTAGAATCATCACTAGGCCAGACTAACATTAAGTCTGTACTACAGTGGACACCTATATCCACTAGTGCCTGCTAGTGCCAATTAATTGTCATCCTACCTGCCACCATTCTTCCTCATCTGGTACCAGAATCTGCACTTCACATTTACTGCTGCTGGATGTACCATAAGTTATATTTTGCCCAGATTAAAAAGAGACTGTTATACATCTACTTCTGGCCTGATTCTTCAAGCTACATATCCACTGCACCGTTCCACAGGGAGCAACGGTGTGAGGGAGTACATTGTGACACAATATCTCATCAGGGCTACTACCACTCCTATCCTCTGTCTTTTCAGGGGCTCGCAGGGGTCTGTTATCTACATACTAATCCCTCACCCATAAACCAACTAATCATGACATATCACTTCTTGCCAGCAATCATGGTATGGTCTGGTGATACAGCATAAGACTAGTGATGGACAAACATCGGCAGGGACAATTCGCGTTCGCGCATTCGCAATGAAATGTTTGCGAACCGCGAAGTAACAGCGGGCCCCATTCACTTTAATAGCAGGCGAACCTGAAAAACCTTCAGGTCATATTTGCAGCCAGCAAACACTTACTAGAAGTACACAAATAGTCCCACAACATGGACAGTGACATACCAGAGGGGGATCATTGGCAAAAATTCCCACAAGAAATATGTATTTTAATCAGAGGCCATTTTTATGCGTCTTAAAGGGAAATTCTCAAAAATGTGCCCTGATGGCGCCTAGAAATTTTTTATTTCCTATCAGTTTGATGTATACAAATGTGCAGCACTCCACCTTTTTGTATCCTGCAGAGTCCATAAAAAAATGCATACGTTAACAAATTTTTTATTTTTACCATGGAACTATATGGTGAGCGGACGCCACTGTACGGCATCCGTCTGAGGCATCTGTTAACGCATACATGTTTGGTATGCATTAAATGGATGGCAAAAATAGGATGTGAACCCAGCCCTAGTGTCAGAATTAGCGCCAGTACACAGCGGAGCAGCGTGGCGGAGAGGGGAGGCCGCCATGTACTGACAGAGCGCTACCTGGTCCTGGTGGTCAGGGATGAGGACTGTGTTTCCCAAGGATCATTTTCTACTGGGAAATACAGGGCACAGTATAATACACTAGAATCTATATGATATAAAGATATTAGCCCTACCCCCGAATAATAATACAATTAGGTGATCATTTATTATATAGAAATAGGTCTATGTTAGGCTACTTTCACACTAGCGTTCGGAGCGGGTCCGTCTGATGTTTCATCAGACGGATCCGCTCCTATAATGCAGACGTTCGCATCCGTTCAGAACGGATCCGTCTGCATTATAACTTAGAAAAATGTCTAAGTGTGAAAGTAGCCTGAGCGGATCCGTCCAGACTTTCCATTGAAAGTCAATGGGGGACGGATCCGCTTGAAGATTGAGCCATATGGTGTCATCTTCAAACTGATCCGTCCCCATTGACTTACATTGTAAGTCTGGACGGATCCGCTCGCCTCCGCACGGCCAGGCGGACACCCGAACGCTGCAAGCAGGGTTCAGGTGTCCGCTCGCTGAGCGGAGCGGAGGCTGAACGCCGCCAGACGGATACATTCTCAGCGGATCCGCCTCCACTGAGAATGCATTAGGGCTGGACGGCTGCGTTCAGGGCCGCTTGTGAGCCCCTTCAAACGGAGCTCACGAGCGGACACCCGAACGCAGGTGTGAAAGTAGCCTTAGGCGTATTTCTGACACAGATTGTGGCGCAAAGGTCCTTAGCACCACAATCTGCATATTTTTCCCGCTCATGCCAAAAAAAAAAAGGCGTGGGCAAGGAAAGGGATACAGTTATGGCCATCCAGTTATTGGATACCACCGCGATACATTAACAGGTAAACACCTCTGTACAGTGACCGGATAACACCGCCATACTGTGACCGGATAAAAGGGTATAAGAGGGCACAGTACAGGGAATGACTAGGGGCACTCCACAGGGTGTGATAAGAGGGCACAATGCAGGGTATAAGGGGGCACAGTACGGGGTAGGGGGCACAGTCACATGACCCTGTGACATTAGAAGGTCCTTATGGTGAATGCGGTTCAGGCTACTTTCACACTAGCGTTCTGCTGTCCGCTCGTGAGCTCCGTTTGAAGGGGCTCACGAGCGGAGCAGAACGCTTCCGTCCAGCCCTGATGCAGTCTGAATGGATGCGGATCCGCTCAGACTGCATCAGTCTGGCGGCGTTCAGCCTCCGCTCCGCGGATCCGTCCACACTTACAATGTAAGTCAATGGGGACGGATCCGCTTGAAGATGACACAATGTGGCTCAATCTTCAAGCGGATCCGTTCCCCATTGACTTTCAATGTAAAGTCTGAACGGATCCGCTCAGGCTACTTTCACACTTAGAAAATTTTCTAAGTTTTAATGCAGACGGATCCGTTTTGAACGGATGCGAACGTCTGCATTATCGGAGCGGATCCGTCTGATGAAACATCAGACGGATCCGCTCCGAACGCTAGTGTGAAAGTAGCCTCATACGCCACCATAATGAGAGGCAGAGGAGTGAGACAGCGGTGTGATTATGTGGCTAGAGATGTAAAAAATTTAACTGTCGGCCAGTACAGGCCCCAAAAATTAGGGAATAGGTATTCACCTAACAGGAAAAGTAGTAGTGGATGCATGGAATATGCATGGAGTTTAAGCATGCATGGGATAGGCATAAGGCCATCCTTCATATCAGATAGGGCCAGGGGCTATCCATAGTATTCAGTATATTGGGCAGACTAGATGGGCCAAATGGTTCTTATCTGCCGACACATTCTATGTTTCTATAAAAAGAACTTTGGATTCTATGGTTGGAGGTGCCTTAGGCGATCACAGGATAAAAATGTAACTGTCGGTCAATACAGGCCCCAGAAATTAGGCAATAGGAATTCACCTGACAGCAAAGAACTTTGGATTCTGTGGCTGGAGGTACATTAGGCAATCAAGGATAAATACACTGCTCAAAAAAATAAAGGGAACACAAAAATAACAAATCCTAGATCTGAGTTAATTAACTATTCTTCTGAAATACTTTGTTCTTTACATAGTTGAATGTGCTGACAACAAAATCACACAAAAATTAAAAAATGGAAATCAAATTTTTCAACCCATGGAGGTCTGGATTTGGAGTCACACTCAAAATTAAAGTGGAAAAACACACTACAGGCTGATCCAACTTTGATGTAATGTCCTTAAAACAAGTCAAAATGAGGCTCAGTAGTGTGTGTGGCCTCCACGTGCCTGTATGACCTCCCTACAACGCCTGTGCATGCTCCTGATGAGGTGGCGGACGGTCTCCTGAGGGATCTCCTCCCAGACCTGGACTAAAGCATCTGCCAACTCCTGGACAGTCTGTGGTGCAACGTGACGTTGGTGGATAGAGCGAGACATGATGTCCCAGATGTGCTCAATTGGATTCAGGTCTGGGGAACGGGGCGGGCCAGTCCATAGCATCAATGCCTTCGTCTTGCAGGAACTGCTGACACACTCCAGCCACATGAGGTCTAGCATTGTCTTGCATTAGGAGGAACCCAGGGCCAACCGCACCAGCATATGGTCTCACAAGGGGTCTGAGGATCTCATCTCGGTACCTAATGGCAGTCAGGCTACCTCTGGCGAGCACATGGAGGGCTGTGCGGCCCTCCAAAGAAATGCCACCCAACACCATTACTGACCCAATGCCAAACCGGTCATGCTGGAGGATGTTGCAGGCAGCAGAACGTTCTCCACGGCGTCTCCAGACTCTGTCATGTCTGTCACATGTGCTCAGTGTGAACCTGCTTTCATCTGTGAAGAGCACAGGGCGCCAGTGGCCAATTTGCCAATCTTGGTGTTCTCTGGCAAATGCCAAATATCCTGCACAGTGTTGGGCTGTAAGCACAACCCCCACCTGTGGACGTCGGGCCCTCATATCACCCTCATGGAGTCTGTTTCTGACCGTTTGAGCAGACACATGCACATTTGTGGCCTGCTGGAGGTCATTTTGCAGGGCTCTGGCAGTGCTCCCCCTGTTCCTCCTTGCACAAAGGCGGAGGTAGCGGTCCTGCTGCTGGGTTGTTGCCCTCCTACGGCCTCCTCCACGTCTCCTGATGTACTGGCCTGTCTCCTGGTAGCGCCTCCATGCTCTGGACACTACGCGGACAGACATTGCAAACCTTCTTGCCACAGCTCGCATTGATGTGCCATCCTGGATAAGCTGCACTACCTGAGCCACTTGTGTGGGTTGTAGACTCCGTCTCATGCTACCACTAGAGTGAAAGCACCGCCAGCATTCAAAATTGACCAAAACATCAGCCAGGAAGCATAGGAACTGAGAAGTGGTCTGTGGTCACCACCTGCAGAACCACTCCTTTATTGGGGGTGTCTTGCTAATTGCCTATAATTTCCACCTGTTGTCTATCCCATTTGCACAACAGCATGTGAAATTGATTGTCACTCAGTGTTGCTTCCTAAGTGGACAGTTTGATTTCACAGAAGTGTGATTGACTTGGAGTTACATTGTGTTGTTTAAGTGTTCCCTTTATTTTTTTGAGCAGTGTATATAACTGTCGGCCGGTACAGGCCCCAAGAATTAGCCAATAGGCATTCACCTGACAGCAAATAACTTTAGATTCTGTGGCTGGAGGTGCATTAGGCGGTCACAGGATAAATATGTAACTGTCGGCCAGTACAGGCCCCAAAAATTATGCATTCACCTGACATAAAAGGCCTTCTATGCCGCTGTATATACATAAGGCAAGGACCGTTATTTGTTCTGGGTGATGGCGGATATGTGTGGGCTGGCATGAGGAAATTCAATTACACGTGGTCATCACAGGAGTTGAATTCCTCCGAGATCCATGCCTCATTCATTTAAAAAAATGTGATGTAGTCCACACTGTCGTGAGCTAGGCGAGTGCGCTTATCGGTCACGATTTCCCCTGCTGTGCTGAACGTCCTTTCGGACAGGACACTCGATGAGGGGCAAGCCAAGAGTTCCATGGCAAAATGGGCCAGCTCTGGCCACAGGTCAAGCCTGCACACCCAGTAGTCCAGGGGTTCCTCGCTTCTCAGAGCGTCCACATCGCCCGTTAACCTGATGTAGTCAGACACCTGTCGGTCTAGGCGTTCCCTGAGGCTGGATCCGGAGGGCGGATGTCGATGGGTTGGCTGTAAGAATGATCTCATATCTGAAGTGACCAACACATCTTCAAACCGCCCTCTTTTTGCAGGCATGATAGGATTGGTACCTGTTTCGCTGTGGGTGGAAATTCCTCTGCCAGTGCCCGCAACAGCAGAATGCAGCATCTCTCGCAGCAAAGCCTGGAAATGCTGCATTCTGACAGCCCTCTGTGATGCTGGTAACATGTCCGCCATTTTGTGTTTGTACCGGGGGTCTAAGTACGTTGCCACCCAGTACTGGTCCTTGCCCTTTATGCTTTTTATATGGGGGTCCCTCTTCAAACACTGGAGCATGAAGGCCCCCATTTGCACTAAATTGGAAGCGGTGGAGCGCCCTGGCTCCTGCTCATCGCCCAGGAGAATGTCGCTCTTGGTCTCCTCCCCCCAGCCACGGACAACATCAGAGATCCCCGAAAAGTGTAAAGCCTGCTCTTCTTGCTCCTCCTCCTCCCCCCAGCCACCATCCTCCTCTGACTCCTCTTCAGACTCCTGCTGACTTGTCTCAGATGGAGTAGCCCCCCCTGAGAATTCATTCAGCATTGCAAATTCCTCATCTTCCAGCTCCTGCTCCTCGACGGCTTGATCAATGACACAACGCAATGCACGCTCCAGAAAGAAAGCGTAAGATACGATGTCACTGATGGCGTCCTGGCTGCGACTGACCAGTTTGGTGATCTCATCAAATGGCTGCAGAAGTCTGCATGCGTCGCGCATGAGCAGCCAATGGCACGGTGAAAAAAAAACAAGCTCCCCAGAACCTGCAGAGTTCGTACAGGTAGTCGATAATAGCACGTTTCTGCTGGAGCACCCTATCAAGCATATACAAGGTGGAGTTCCAGCACGTCGGGCAGTCACAAATCAGACGTCTGACAGGCAAGTGGTGTTGCCGCTGAACGTCAGCAAGGCGAGCCATGGTGTGTAAGATCTTCTAAAACGGCCAGAGATTTTCCTGGCCTGCCGCAAGACGTCCTGGACTCCGGGGTATTTGGCAACGAGTCATCATGAGTCATTTTGCCCTAATTCAGCGTGCTTAGCAGATTGGCACCGTTGTCACACACCACTTCACCAACTGTCAAATTGAGCGGGGTTAGCCACTGATCGGCCTGTGACCGCAGAGCTGAAAGGAGTGCAGGACCGGTGTGGCTCTTTGCTTCCAGTCACAACAGCCACAGCATGGCAATGTCTCACCTGGGACGTCAAATAGGTTCTGGGGAGCTTGGGGGGTGCAGCAGAAGAGGCGGTAGCAGTGGAAAAGGATGAGTCAGCCGAGGAAGAGACGGAGGATGGAGTAGGAGGAGGAGAAGAAGAGACAGGTGTGCATGCAATCCGTGGCGGTAACACCAAATCCACACAGGTGCCATGGGTTACATGCTTGATGGCCGTCAGAAGGTTCACCCAGTGGGCAGTAAAAGTTATGTACCTTCCCTGCCCGTGTTTGCTAGACCACGTGTCTGTGGTCAGATGTATCTTGGCACTGACACTGTGTGCCAGAGATATGTTAACTTGCCGCTGAATGTGGCCATATAGTTCAGGTATGCCCTTCTGGGAGAAATATTTCCTTCCGGGGACCTTCCATTGCGGTGTGCCAATAGCCACAAATTTTCTAAAGGACTCCAAGTCCACCAATTTATATTGTAGTCGTTGGCGGGCTAGCAATTCCGACATGGCATCGGTCAGCCGTTGGGCAAGAGGATTATCCAGCGTCATCATTTTTTACGCTCGAACATTTGGGCCACGGAAGCCTGCTTTGTGCCAGATGAACGCGACGACGGCACGGTGGAAGGTGGAGTTGAGGACAAATGGGAAGAGAGAGGAGAAGGAGCAGGAGGTGGAGCGCCGGGAGTGTGGCTTTCTGGGTTCTGACGGCGTTGCTCCCACTGGGCCCGGTGATGGGAGGCAAGCTGCCTTCTTAAGGCGGTCATCCCTAGGTGAGTGTTGGGCTTACCGCGACTTATGCGTTGAAAGCACAGGCTGCAGATGGCAACACTATTATCCGCAGCTGACACGTTAAAAAAAGCCCACACTGCGGAGCCATGTCTGCTTTTTGCCTCCTGTGCCCTGCGAGTTCTGCCTGCTTCTCCTCCTTCTCCTTCTTATCTGCTGCTCCGTCTCTCCCTCTGAAAAACCCCTCCTCTTCCTCTCTTGTGGGCACCCACATGACGTCCATCGACACATCATCATCGTCACCTTCACCACCACTGACATTAGAGATCTCGGAGTAGGCAGCAACAGCAGGGACCATCCTCTATGGGCTGATCTGGGTACTGTCGTCAGACCGCTGGGTGGCGGCCGTTGCTACCTCCTCTTCCTCATCCAATGCCAAGAATGGCTGCGCATCGGTAAGGTCTGGGAATAGATGGGAAAATAATTCCTCTGACTCGAGTGGAGGGGCTATGATGGTAGTTGTGGTGGTGTCTTTGGGCGTGCACACAGCAGAGAGTGAGGAGGGTGCAGATACAGAGGATGAGGAGGGTGCAGAAACGGAATGCTGAGTGAGCCACTCAACCAACTCTGGTGCGCCCTTTGAAGTTATCGCATGCGCCTTCTACAACTTCCCACTTAGGCTCCGGCCTGGTGCACCTGCCCAACCCCTACCATCCCTGTGAAACGGTCTTCCTCTTTCTCTGCCTGTCATTTTCTAAATGACCCTCTGCCTAAGTCCGCAGAGAAGAGCAGTATTTGTGGAAGATGGTATATCGCAGCCCTCAATCAGTATTTGGTGGAAAAAGGTATATAGCAATAGCACCCCTCAATCAGTATTTTGTGGAAGAAGGTATATGGCACCCCTCAATCGGTATTTGGCAGAAACCCGTATATAGCACCCCTCAGTCAGTATTTGGCGGAAACAGGTATATGGCACCCAGGGCCGGCTCCAGGTTCATGTGGGCCCTTGGGCGATAAATCCCAGTGGGCCCCCATGAGGCATTTTTTTACATTGACATGTCCCCCTGTGGCTCCTACACGGTATAATGACCCCCAGTGGCCCCTATACAGTATAATGACTACTAGTGGCCCTTCACACAGTATAATGAACCCCCAATCCCCCCCCCCACTGTATAATGACCACCTGTGGCCCTGCATTCAGAATAATAACCCCCAGTCGCCCCCATTTAGAATAATGACCCCCAGTAGCCCCCACACTGGGGGAACACTGTATGGAGGGGGCTCTGGGGGTGATTATACTGAATGTAGGGTCATTGGTGATCATTATACTAAATGGGGGACACTGGGGGTCATTATAGTATGTAAAGGGCCCTCACAGTATAATGACCCCACAGTGACCCTCCATTCAGAATAATGACCCCCAGTCGCCCCCACACTGGGGGTTATACTGTATGGAGGGGGCACAAGGGGTTATTATATTTAATGGGGGCTCTGGTGGTCATTATGCTAAATGGAGGGTCAATGGGGATCATTATACTAAATGGGGGGCACTGGGAGTCATTATACTGTGTAAGGGGCCCTCACAGTGTGATGAATGACCCCCCAGTGGCCCCCTCACATACCTATCATTGCAGGGGAGCTGGTGGTCCTGTCATTCACTAACCGCAGCTCCCTGCGCTCCTTCTCTACGGCGGCCCGCTGCAGCAGTGAGCCAGGCCTGGAGGAGAGAAGGAGATGTGCAGTGATGGAGCTAGAACTGACTGGGCCCCACAGTGAAATTTAGTACGCCCCCCCTCCCCCCCAATGTGTGTTCACATTACGTTTTTCCTATCGGTTTGATGTATACAAATGTGCAGCACTCCACGTTTTTGTATCCTGCAGAGTCAAGTAAAAAATGCATACGTCAACGTATATCAACGTATATGTTTTTTTACCATGGAACTGTATGGTGAACGGACGCCACTGTACGGCATCAGTCTGAGGCATCTGTTAACGCATACATTTTTGGTATGCATTAAATGGATGGAAAAAATAGGATGTGAACCCAGCCCTAGTGTCAGAATAAGGCTACTTTCACACTTCCGTCGCCGGAACTGCCTGCCGGATCAGGCAAAATGTATGCTAACTGATGGCTTTAGTAAGACTGATCAGGATCCTGATCAGTCTTAAAAATGCCTGATCAGTCGAAAAAATGCATTGAAATGCCGGATCCGTCTTTCCGGTGTCATCCGGCTAAAACGGATCCGGCATTTATTTTTTCACCTTTTTTTCAGTCTGCGCATGCGCAGACCGGAAGGACGGATCCGGCATTCCGGTATTCTGAATGCCGGATCCGGCACTAATACATTCCTATGGGGAAAAATGCCGGATCCGGCATTCAGGCAAGTCTTCAGTTTTTTTAGCCGGAGATAAAACCGTAGCATGCTACGGTTTTCTCTTTTGCCTGATCAGTCAAAACGACTGAACTGAAGACATCCTGATGCAAACTGAACGGATTAATCTCCATTCAGAATGCATAGGGACATACCTGATCAGTTCTTTTCCGGTATAGAGCCCCTGTGACGGAACTCTATGCCGGAAAAGAAAAACGCAAGTGTGAAAGTACCCTAAGCACCAGTACACAGCGGAGCAGCGTGGCGGAGAGGGGAGGCCGCCATGTACTGACAGAGCGATACCTGGTCCTGGTGGTCAGGGATGAGGACTGTGCTTCCCAAGGATCATTTTCTACTGGGAAATACAGGGCACAGTATAATACACTAGAATCTATATAATATAAAGATATTAGCCCTACCCCCAAATAATAATACAATTAGGGGGTCATTTATTATATAGAAATACGTCTATATTAGGCGTATTTCTGACAGATTGTGGCGCAAAGGTCCTTAACACCGCAATCTGTATCTTTTCCCGCTCATGTCAGGTCTAAAAAAAGTGGTGTGGGCAGGAAAAGGGATACAGTTATGGCCATGCAGTTATTGGATACCACCGCCATATAGTGATAACACCGCCATACAGTGACCGGATAAAAGGGTATAAGAGAGCACAGTACAGGGAATGACTATGGGCACTGCACAGGGTGTGGTAGGAGGGCACAATGCAGGGTATAAAGGGGCACAGTACGGGGTGGGGGGCACAGTCACATGACCCTGTGATGTTAGAAGGTTCTTATGGTGAATGCGGTTCAGATGCCACCATAATGAGAGGCAGAGGAGTGAGACAGGGGCCCGGGGCCCTGGATGGACAGGAGGGGTGGACACAGCAAGTAGGTGGAAGGGGCTCTGAGGGGGATTCATACAAGTAGTGGCAGGAGGTCTGTGCAGGGCAGCAGTAGGAGATAGGAGGGTGGGACAGGAGCTCTGAATACATGAGGGAGGAAAGGAGACAGCAGGGGCTCCATGAGGACGAGATAGGACAGGATATGGGGGGGGGGGGGCAGGTGTCATGGAGACAAACAGCTTAATAAAACAGTAACACAACTAAATAGAATGAAGCAGCAGATGGAAGATTCCCCCCCCTTTCCTTCTATCCCACAGAGAAGAGACAGTCACAGTGCAGACTCACTCACAGACTGTGTTCACACTTCTCTGCTCCAGCCCTGCAGTCTCTCTCCTCAGGCAGCGTGTCCTGTGTAGAGGGGGCGTGTCCTGTGTAGAGGGGGCGTGTCCTGAGTCTCTGCAGCTCAGAGGGCCCACCAAAGGGGAACTGCGTATGTGAAATGACAGCAGTGAGAGCTCCCATCTGTATTGATGGAAGTGCTCATAGCAGCTCAGTGGGCCCCCCCAGGAGCATTGGGCCCCGGCACTTGCCCGGGGATGCCGGGTTATGACGCCGGCCCTGATGGCACCCCTCAATCAGTATTTGGCGGAAACAGGTATATGGCACCCCTTAGTCAGTATTTGGTGGAAGAAGGTATATAGCAATAGCACCCCTCAATCAGTATTTGGTGGAAGAAGGTATATAGCAATAGCACCCCTCAATCAGTATTTAGTGGAAGAAGGTATATGGCACCCCTCAATCAATATTTTGCGCAAACAGTTATATAGCACCCCTCAATCAGTTTTTGGCCGAAACAGGTATATGGCACCCCTCAATCAGTATTTTGTGGAAGCAGGTGTATCGCAGCCCTCAATCAGAATTTGGTGGAAGACGCTATATAGCAATAGCACCCCTCAATCAGTATCTGGCGGAAACAGGTATATAGCACCCCTCAATCAGTATTTGGCGGAAACAGGTATATAGCACCCCTCAATCAGTATTTTGTGGAAGCAGGTATATCGCAGCCCTCAATCAGTAATTAGTGGAAGAAGGTATATAGCAACAGCACCCCTAAATCAGTATTTTGTGGAAGAAGGTATATGGCACCCTTCAATCAGTATTTTGTGGAAGCAGGTGTATCGCAGCCCTCAATCAGTATTTAGTGGAAGAAGGTATATAGCAACAGCACCCCTCAATCAGTATTTGGCGGAAACAGGTATATGGCACCCCTCAATCAGTATTTGGCGGAAACAGGTATATGGCGCCTCTCAATCAGTATTTTGTGGAAGCAGGTGTATCGCAGCCCTCAATCAGTATTTGGTGGAAGAAGGTATATGGTACCCCTCAATCAGTATTTGGTGGAAACAGGTATATAGCACCCCTCAATCAGTATTTGGCGGAAACAGGTACATGGCACCCCGTAATCAGTATTTTGTGGAAGCAGGTGTATCACAGCCCTCAATCAGTATTTGGTGGAAGAAGGTATATAGCAATAGCACCCCTCAATCAGTATTTGGTGGAAGAAGGTATATGGAACCCCTCAATCAGTACTTGGCGGAAACAGGTATATAGCACCCCTCAATCAGTATTTGGCGGAAACTGGTATATAGTACCCCTCAATCAGTATTTGGCGGAAACTGGTATATAGCACCCCTCAATTGGGATTTTGTGGAAAAAGGTATATCGCAGTCTTCAAGCAGTTTTTTTGGGGGCAACTGATATATCACACCCATTGCAATTAGTTACTCCAATAGCATTTGTCCCTCTATCTAGCTGCGGTATCGCAGCAGAACCGCACACAACTGCTGCACAATACAAATACACTATAATATACTTTCTATGTTAGAAAGTATATTATAAGTATATCACACCCCTCTATATCACACCTATCGATAGCACACCTATACCAGTCCTTAAAAGGACTTTTGTGGCCCTATTAGCTAGCGTTTGGTGTCCCTAACTGTCCCTGCTCCAAAATGCAACCTCTCCCTACACTGGCAAAACACATAATGTAAAATGGCTGCCAGATCGGGTTCTGTTATAGGGTTGTGTCCATGTGCTGAAACTTCTCAATTGGCTGTCCTGTCCCACCAGATGGATGTGTCATGGGTCAAAGTTCGTCTATGCAAAAAAATATGGCGCGTGCGAATATCTCCATATGTTTGCATGTTGGGCGAATCGCAAATGAGCAGTTCGCCGCGAAACGACCCCTGGGCAAACCGCAAGGCCATCTCTACATAAGACAGTTTAAGGCTCCTTGCAGACGAGCGTGTCCGGATTAGGTCCGGATGCGTTGTGTCTGCGATCAGGGAAAATCGTGCGAGCAGGTACGCAATTGCAGTCAGTTTTGACTGCGTTTGAGTTCCGATGTTCAGTTTTTATCGTGCGGGTGCAATGCGTTTTGGACACGCGTGATAAAAAACTGACTGTGGTACCCAGTTCCGAACCCGGACTTCTTCACTGAAGTTCAGGTTTGGGATCGGTGTTCTGTATACAGGGAGTGCAGAATTATTAGGCAAATGAGTATTTTGACCACATCATCCTCTTTATGCATGTTGTCTTACTCCAAGCTGTATAGGCTCGAAAGCCTACTACCAATTAAGCATATTAGGTGATGTGCATCTCTGTAATGAGAAGGGGTGTGGTCTAATGACATCAACACCCTATATTAGGTGTGCATAATTATTAGGCAACTTCCTTTCCTTTGGCAAAATGGGTCAAAAGAAGGACTTGACAGGCTCAGAAAAGTCAAAAATAGTGAGATATCTTGCAGAGGGATGCAGCACTCTTAAAATTGCAAAGCTTCTGAAGCGTGATCATCGAACAATCAAAATAGTCAACAGGGTCGCAAGAAGCGTGTGGAAAAACCAAGGCGCAAAATAACTGCCCATGAACTGAGAAAAGTCAAGCGTGCAGCTGCCAAGATGCCACTTGCCACCAGTTTGGCCATATTTCAGAGCTGCAACATCACTGGAGTGCCCAAAAGAACAAGGTGTGCAATACTCAGAGACATGGCCAAGGTAAGAAAGGCTGAAAGACGACCACCACTGAACAAGACACACAAGCTGAAACGTCAAGACTGGGCCAAGAAATATCTCAAGACTGATTTTTCTAAGGTTTTATGGACTGATGAAATGAGAGTGAGTCTTGATGGGCCAGATGGATGGGCCCGTGGCTGGATTGGTAAAGGGCAGAGAGCTCCAGTCCGACTCAGACGCCAGCAAGGTGGAGGTGGAGTACTGGTTTGGGCTGGTATCATCAAAGATGAGCTTGTGGGGCCTTTTCGGGTTGAGGATGGAGTCAAGCTCAACTCCCAGTCCTACTGCCAGTTTCTGGAAGACACCTTCTTCAAGCAGTGGTACAAGAAGAAGTCTGCATCCTTCAAGAAAAACATGATTTTCATGCAGGACAATGCTCCATCACACGCGTCCAAGTACTCCACAGCGTGGCTGGCAAGAAAGGGTATAAAAGAAGAAAATCTAATGACATGGCCTCCTTGTTCACCTGATCTGAACCCCATTGAGAACCTGTGGTCCATCATCAAATGTGAGATTTACAAGGAGGGAAAACAGTACACCTCTCTGAACAGTGTCTGGGAGGCTGTGGTTGCTGCTGCACGCAATGTTGATGGTGAACAGATCAAAACACTGACAGAATCCATGGATGGCAGGCTTTTGAGTGTCCTTGCAAAGAAAGGTGGCTATATTGGTCACTGATTTGTTTTTGTTTTGTTTTTGAATGTCAGAAATGTATATTTGTGAATGTTGAGATGTTATATTGGTTTCACTGGTAAAAATAAATAATTGAAATGGGTATATATTTGTTTTTTGTTAGTTGCCTAATAATTATGCACAGTAATAGTCACCTGCACACACAGATATCCCCCTAAAATAGCTAAAACTAAAAACAAACTTAAAACTACTTCCAAAAATATTCAGCTTTGATATTAATGAGTTTTTTTGGTTCATTGAGAACATGGTTGTTGTTCAATAATAAAATTAATCCTCAAAAATACAACTTGCCTAATAATTCTGCACTCCCTGTATTTTATTATTTTGCATTAAGCCATGGTTATAATGGAAAATAATAGCATTCTTTAATTCAGAATGCTAAGTAAAAGGTCTCACCTCATCCACTTGATCGCGCAGCCGGGCTCGTCTTCTTTCTTCTTGTTCTTGCAGGTCCTGGCTGGAAAAGGACCTTCGTGGTGAGCGCGGTGACATCAGTGCAGGTCCTGCTGAATGAAGATAGAGGATCCTGAAAGAAGAAGAAAGAAGACGAGCCCGGCTGCGCGATCAAGTGGATAAGGTGAGTTACATTTTTTTTTATTTTTAACCCCACAATTGACATTATACTTAGCATTGTGTAGTTTAGCATCCTAAACACTAGAGGGAGCTAGGGAACACTTAGTATATATATTTAGACCCAGACAGGGAGGAGTAAGTCTGTAGTCTAGAGATGGGAAGTTCGGATCTTTTTCATGAATCGGTTCATTTGAATCAGTTCACTCAGGAAGTGCCGGCTCAGGAAGTGAACCGAAGATCCGATTCATGAATCGGTTCTTTTGAGTGAACTGATTCAAATGAACCGATTCATGAAAAAGATCCGAACTTCCCATCTCTAGACTACAGACTTACTCCTCCCTGTCTGGGTCTAAATATATATACTAAGTGTTCCCTAGCTCCCTCTAGTGTTTAGGATGCTAAACTACACCATATTAGGCCTGCTGCACATATCACAGGGAAAATACACATTAAATACACATTAAAATGCATTAAAATGTACTGTGAAATACACTGCCATTGTCCCACAGGAGGTGGAGAACAACGTGGCCCAATTGACCCTTGTGTAGTGCCCACATTTACCTAGTGGGACACTACAACTGTACTTGAGACTGAGCTGCAGGACCATTTATGGCCACTCATGAGGACAAGCTGCGTGCTATGTAAACATTTTTGTAAGAACACCACTCTCTTTATTGTTCTAAACAGCAAGGATCCCACAGGCCACCCACCACTGATCACACATGGATAGACTATCCTATAGATCACCATTGTTACAGTGCTGACGAACCTTGAGCAGAAACTGTAGGCTATGTTGGGCTTTAACTAATAGCTGAGTTCTTCCATATTCTTCACTGATATTCTCTTCCTGAAGGAAAATTTATAAATGATAGTGGATTGTAAGAAAACTGGACTTTTCATTCCTAACCTCAAATGTCGTCTTTGTAGATTGATTAATATTACTGTTAAGACGTTTGTCTAGGACGGTCATGTTGGCGGTTACATGGTATTATCTCCTCTTTATGAATGTGTTTCATGCTTTAATAAATCACATTAATGCTGGTGCTAAATTTGTGGTGCAGAGGTTAACAATATAGTCAACCACATAGTAAACCGCGGGACTTCTCCTATCTGAGCATTAGCAATAATTAATTATTTGGCTGCTGTGGTTTGGCATCCGTTCAGGGCTGCAATATTGATAGAGCATTGTGTTTGGAGAGGAAAGTGTCTGTAGCTCTGAAGTCCTCTTAGTTATAATGAAATTAACCAGATGTCCGGTGTAGTCATCGCTGGAAACCCTCTAAGATCTGTAGGAAATGAACATTTCTGTTTAGGTTTCAGATATATGAAAAATAAGATCTTGGGTTTCTCTCCCCATGAACAGTGACCAAATGGGAATTTACTTTATTTCTCAAACCTGCTATTGTCTTTGTATCTAATATTTATAGGAACAAGTCCACCCTATTTTTGAAGGGGTTTTTCAGGGTCCAGCAGGTCCCATAAACCCACCTTAATTACACATAGCACCCCTGGGAATTTGGTTGCATGACACTCTTGTTCTGAAAATCCAGCTTCTGACAGCATCTTGTTCTTTACCAGGTTTCGTGCTCCAGACTATGGATGGGATGACACTTCTGCTTTTGAAAGGTCCAGAACTACGCCTCTCTCTGGCGCATTTGCAGAATAGGTGGATTTAGGACTGTGCGCATGTGCCAAGGAGAGGATAGTTCTGGCTCCATCCACAGCTTAAGTGACGTCCCATCCATAGCCCAGGCCAGAAACGTGGTAAACTTCTGACTTTGGTGGAAGCTGGATTTTCAGAAGAGGACCATCATGCCAAGAAATTCCCAATAGTCCGAACTACCCAACTTCAAAATGGTAAGTAAATACAAACTTTCTCCTACAGGCGTATTCTGTGTAACTGAGGTGTCTTTGTTGGACCCATTGGGTCCTGGAAGACCTGTCTCATCCCACAATTCAAAAATAGGTCAAAACATAGGGGTGAAAGTAGAATGTCTGCTTCCTGAGGCACATTTTGAAACTGTTCCATTCCCTCCAAGATCTGCACATTGCAGATTTCCTTTTAGAAAAATTTCTACGTTGGAACTTATTCCTTGCAAGTTAGCGGGATTTGCATAAATCTACAGAGCATTGTAAATTTATGTGAAATTTTGCTGCAAAGCTGGCTGTGATTTTTACTCTTGGCAATGCACAGGGTTAAACCTGTGGTCAAAATTGCATGAATATGCATGACAAATCCTGCAGGTCACAAATTTAACTTCTGCTTCTACATGGGAGTTCAGAAAATAGCCAATGTGCTCTCTATTCCCCACCATACGACTTCTGAAAATATATTTAAATAAACTTAAATCAAATTTTTGGAACTCCCATAGCGATGAATGGAGAACAAGCTGCGCATGCCCTGTGTGCTCTCCTTCGCTTTAGGGGGCCCTGTTCTTGAGATAGGAGCAGGGCCCAGAAGTGGGACTCACACTTATCTGACATCAATGGCATATCCTAGTGATATGATATCAATGTCGGAGATGAGACAACCCCTTTAAGCGCTCATATCTGGCTATCTGCTGTGATGATGAGATTGATGGATGAATCTTTATTGATCCCTGAGTCACATGCCAGGGGTCTTATAGTCTATTTGTCTCCCTTAAGGACAGTAAAAGACAACTTAGTAGTATCCGTCGGGCATCCATCACTCATATACTCTTACTGTACGGCTGTTGCAGATAATTCTGACAGATGCCACCCATGGCTTATCCATCACTCATAGGGCCCATGTTAAAAAAAAACAAAAAACTGTACAGTGTACATGACCCATATTCAAGAAAAGTATGTGAGTTCCGTGTTCTGTAGCAGCTAGACTGTTGAGAGTGAGGAGCTTGCCACAGTAGGAGATCTCCTGATTTTTGGGGCCTCAAGAATTTGCTTGGTTTGCGTGGTGTTAAAGCCCACCACTGGTCACCTGTGCAGCTAGATGTAGGGTATGTTTACCCTGATCTGGTCATTGGTTCCAAAGTCAGCTCTAAATGATCTAGACCTTTGAGGGCCTGTTCAATTAGTGATCTAGCATTGTATCAGAGCTTGGCCCACCAGAGGATCCTCTGGTACTCTTCATTTTTTTTTCCAAACACTTCTGATCGCCCAGATAGACAATGCAATACTTATGAATACCTATTAAGCCCTGCCAAAGGCAGCACCAGAAAGGCATCCTAACAGGCAGGCCTGGTGGAGATTATTAGGCCCCTGGCTCCTATGACAACCCCTCGGAACCCCGCAATTGCGTTGGCGGGTTGGAGATGTAATTAGATGCCGTGACCATGGGATCTAAGGGATTAAACAACCAGGATTGGAGTTATCTTTGATACCGGCCATCAGAGTAGCCATCTGGCAATATTCTCAGTCAGCACCTGTAAGTGATGCCATGGGCACGGCTCTTGAGCCCACACCATCACTGCCTTCTCGCTGTGAAGGGAAGGGCTTGAAACTCAATCTGCATGTGTTGTTTATAGATGGAGGGTGGACCCTCAGAATCATCTCCTCTGGTGGGCCCAGGGAACCCCAATATGACTCTAATCCTTTTAGATGCTGATGGTAATATAAAAAGGGTTTCATAATTTGCATATGTTACCCAGTTTTTTAAGGTTACATATACATTTCTTCTCATAGACCGGATTGTATAACTCATTTTCAATGATCAGGACTTCTTATATAAAGAAGAAAAGAATGACATGTGATCACACTCACCAATTTTCAGACACTTGATACAATAATCTTTAGCCTTTGGGTTCATTCCTTTACTTGTATGAAGCAGTTATCCTGACATGGTGCAAAGACGTTTATTGAGAATGGCAGATAAGAAAACGAGTCTGGTTTCCTGCCGAGCGAGCTATGGGGTCACTGGATATTACATAGTGTATGCTATGGTATGTAATCATGAAGATTAAGTGCAGGGAAGGAAAAGACCTACAAGTTCAGGGAAATACACTGTAGTAAGAAAACTTTCTGACAGTATTTTATAGAAGTGATGTATACCTGAAGAAGAGGTTTTATGAAATTTTAGATATATTTAATAGGGTTGTGCAGTGTCACGATATTGATGAGCTATCCGCAGAACTCCGACTCCTGGCGTCCTCATCAATGTTTATCTGCATGCCGTCTTCATTGTAGCAGTGGTGCAGGCCAGACCACCATGATGATTTTTCATCCATCTCTCGTCTTTGCAGTTTGACAAAAAAAACATCTACTTTTTCATCACACTCCCACCTGCTGGACAACTCATCCTGCCACCTCCAATACTGTGCATGATGTTCTCCCCAATACTATACTGCAGAAACAGTGCCCCTAATAATACTAGTACCATGCAGATAGTACCCTTCAATGATTATTGGAATGTAGTGTCCTAAAATAACTGCGCCCAGCAAATAGTGTCCCTGACTCCAATATTGTAAACACAATGTCCCCCAAAAGTAACTGTGCTAAGCTGATACTGTGCCAGGGTGCCCCCCAGTAATAGTGCTCCCAAAAGTCCTAACTAATAATTCTCTGCCAGCGCGCACTTGGTAGTACTAGTGCCCCCAACAGTACTAATGTCCCCACTGTGCCCCAGAAATGTCCATACTACTAATCATGTTCCCCCTAGTCCCCCAGTAGTAATAAAGCTCACCATAATGCCCCCCCCTGTAGTAATAATTCTTCTTATAATGTACCAGTGTAAAAAATGCCCCCTTAAAATGTGCACTAGTACATAACTGCCCCTGTTCTGTGTGCCAGTACAAAAAATGCCCCCTTTTAGTGCCCCCAGTTCAGCTAATGCCCCCATACTGCCCCATAATGTGTGCAAGTATAAAATAACCCTATATAATGTCCCCAATTCAATTCCCCCATAGTGCTGTTCTCCCCCCTTCCCCATAGTGCCCACATAATGTGCCAGTATAAAATACCCCTATAAATTGCCCCCAGTAAATGCCCCTATAGTGCTCCTCTCCCCCTTCCTCATAGTGCCCCCATAATGTACTAATATAAAATAGCCCTTTATAGTGCCCAAGTAGATGCCCTCAGTGTCCCCCATAATTTGCCAGTACCAAATACCCCTTCATAGTGCCCCTATAGTGCTCCTCTGCCCCCTTCCCCATAGTGCCCCCATTATGTGTCCCAGTATAAAATGCCTCTATACAGAGCCCCCAGTAGATGCCCTCATAGTGCCCCCCCATAATGTGCCAGTATAAATATCATTTTAGGGCCCCCAATAGATGCCCCCATAGTGCTCCTCTCCCCTTTACCCATAGTGCCCCCCCCCATAATGTGCCAGTGTAAAATGCCCTCTTAGTGCCCCGAATAGATGTCCCCATAGTGCTCCTCTCCCACTTCCCCATATAAAATACCCCTTCTTTGTGCCATCGGTGGATGCTCCCATAGCGCAATGTGCCAATAAGAAGTGCCCCTAGATGCCCCCATAGTGCTCCTTTTCTTAGGGCCGATTCTAGCTTTTCTGCTGCCTGAGGCAAAAAATGAAATGCGCCCCCTTCCCATTAAAAATCAAAGGTAGGAAAGCGAAATAGACAACAGTTTTTTAGATCGCAATACTAGTAGCCCACAAAGGCCAAAAGTAATAAACTGCTCCTCTTTCGTTTCATTGGCATATACCGCACACATAAATATATACCAGCAGTGGATATATCGCACATATAAATATATACCAGGAGTGGATATACCGCACACATAAATATATATAGAGGAACTTCACAGCTCAGTAGAAGCGAAGTTTGCACTGTGAGTAACGGCCGACACGGACGGGAACTTCTGGAAAGGACTGACTAGTGTGTACATGTGGGCGGGGGGGTGCGGTACACATTTGTTTGCAAGCACGTCCGGCTCTGCACTCAGACAAAGATATTGCTTATTGTATCAGCGCAGCTAAGCTGTGAATTGATTTTGATCACACACAGCACATCGGCGCTGATAACAGTCATCACTTTGGACTAGAGGACAGCACATCAGAGCTGTGGCAGTAACTAGCCTGCAGACCTCCACTCCTGGAGGCAGAGAGCGGAGGAAGTACTCACAAGCAAGGTCGTAGCTAAAGGCTCATGGGCAATGGTGCAAGAGTTCAGCTTGGGGCAGGGGTGCCGACATCTGGCACCCCTGCCAATCAGCTATTTGAAGAGAAGGCAACTCTCATATAAGTGCTTCTTTCTCTGCTCTGTTCACCTGCTCACCACAGTATTTGCAGTGGTGAGCAGGTAAACAGAGCAGAGAAGGCAGCGCTCGTATGAAAAAAAAAAAAGGGGACAACCCCTTTAACCAGTAGGATACCAGCGCCGTAGATGTGCGGCGCTGGGAACTGTGCCTTAAATCCCAGCTCTGATGCTGGCACATTAACCCTTGCTATGCCGTGGTCAGCCCATTGGGTGCCCTTCCTTAGGCATCGTGCTGCCTTTCATGTAAGCCTGTGTGATCCGGGCCCCTGGATCTTACTGGCAAACAGGCTTAAAAGGGGTTGTCCGGGTTCAGAGCTGAACCTGGACATATCCCATTTTCACCCAGGCAGCCCCCCTGACTTGCTAAATTGCGCAGGGCAAAGGCATTTTCTGGAGTTCCGGTGACGTACCGGGCTCTCCATAGGGCTGCCAGGCAGAGGCTTCCGCCCAGCAGTGAGCCCTTGTGACGTCACCGGCACTGATGGGCGGACGTTATCGCTGCCCTAGTCTGTAAAACTGCTAGGGCATCGCTAAAGCCCGCCCATCAGAGCCGGTGACGTCACCGAATACACTGCTGGGCAGAAGCCTCCGCCCGGCAGTGTGTTATTGTAAATAAAAAAGTCCTTGCCCTGTGCGATCAAGCGCAGGGCAAAGGAGAGCATCGGAGCGTGAAATGCTCCGATGCTAACATTAGTGGGGTTGCCTGGGTGAAATTATGGGTATGTCCGGGTTCAGCTCTGAACCCGGAAAACCCCTTTAAGTGTATTACACTGTGTAATACACTTACAGCCATTGCATTACAATACAGATGTAATGTAATGCATTGTAGAGGGGATCAGACCCCCAAAAGTTGAAGTCCCATAGTGGGACAAAAAAATTAAGTAGAAAAAAGTTAAAAAAATGTTTTACATAATAAAAAATTAAAAGTTTCAAGTAAAAAAACAGAAGCGTCCTTTTCCCTAAATTAAATTTAAAAAAATTGTAATAAATAGGAAAAAAAAAGAAAAGTAAACATATTAGGTTCACCATGTCCGTATTGACCGTCTCTATATAAATATCACATGATCAGATGAAAGTCGTAAAAAAATAAAAATAAAAACAGTGCCAAAACAGCCATTTTCTGGTCACCTTGCCTCACAAAAAGTGTAATACCAAGCGATTAAAAAGGCGTGTGTAGCCCAAAATGGTATCAATCAATAGTCATCTCATCCCACAAAAAATGAGCCCCTACCTAAGACAATCACTTGAAAAATAAAAAAATATGGCTCTCAGATCTAGTATTGCCACATCCGTAACAACCTGCTCTATAAAAATATCACATTATATGCCCCCTCAGGTGAATGCTGTAGAAAAATAAAAATAAAAAATTATGCCAAAACAGCCATTTTATGTCACCTTGCCTCACAAAAAGTAATACCAAGCAATCAAAAAGTCATTTGTACCCCAAAATGGTACCGATCAAACCGTCATCTCATCCCACTAGCAACACAAAAACAAAACTTTATGTTATTCAAAAATGCTTTCAGAGTGTAAAAATAATAGACGTATTATGTATCGCTGCATCCGTAACAAACTGCTCTATAAAAATATCACATGATATATATTTTTTGTCACCTCGCCTTACAAAATGCATGATATCGAGTGATCAAAAAGTCATATATACCCCAAAATTGTACCAATGAAAATGTAACCTGATCCCGCAAAAAAAGAACCCCCACATAATACAATCACTTAAAGCGAACCTTTCACCTCATTTTCACTTTATAAACTAGCAACAGTACCTTATAGATCATCTTCAGTGTGTTCTTATACATCCTTGTGCCGCTTTCATGCGCTGTATCTGCCTGAAAAAATCGTCTTATAAAGTTATCATTTCCTGCTCCAACAGTCACGCTAGAAGTCAAGGGGGTAGCCCTTCCCTCACCTCTGGCTGTACCTCCCCTGCCCTAACCCCGCCTCTATGCACTGTAATTGACAGCCGGCTCAGTCGCCGGGACCGCGCTTGTCAAGGCTGCGCATGCGCCGTCCTCCTCATTCGCTGCTCGATCCCGTCTTTCGCGCGGACTCCGCGCGAAAGACGGGATCGAGCGGCGAATCCAATGGCGCCCATAAACCAATCCATCAAAATCTGTGCTGCAAAAGCCATATGGCGCTCCTTCCTTTCTGAGTTCTGCCATGTCCCCCCACAGCAGTTCACCACCACATATGGGGTGTTGACGTATTCAGGAGAAAACAGGTAACAAATTATGGGGTACTTTTTATTCTGTTATCCCTTGTGAAAATGAAAAAAAAACTGAACTGGTGTTAAATTGGGGCTTAAAAAATGTTTTGGAAATTTTGTTAAAAATTTGAAAAATTGCTTCTAAAATTCTAAGCCTTATAATGTCCTAAAAAAATAAAATGACATTTGCAAAATTATGCCAACATAAAGCAGACATATGGGGAATGTTGATTTTATGAGGTATTACTATCCGTCTTAAAAGTAGAGAAATTCAAATTTAGAAAACTGTGGTAAATTTTGGATTATTTTATAAATAAAGGTGAAATATATTGACTCAAATTTACCACGGTCATGAAGTACAATGTGTCACGAGAAAACAGTCTCAGAATGGCTTGGATAGGTAAAAGCATTCCAAAGTTATCACCACATAAAGTGACGCATGTCAGATTTGCAAAAATCAGCCTGGGATTTAAGGCAAAAAGTGTTTCAGTACTGAAGGGGTTAAAGACATACTTGGAAAACTTTACATACAGCGCTACAGAACATACAGTGTCATACATCGCCACTTATGTACCTCTTACATCCAGTGACGTCTTTTCTCTGATGCAGATATTCTCTTTCCTCATCTTCTCCATTCAGACCAGACCGCCATGATGATTTCATTCAGCCATCTGTCGTCTCTGCAGAGTTTGGCAAACAGACATCTTAGTTTCCTACTTTTCCATAATCCTCCCACCATTTCAACACCCCATCCGGCCACCCCCACTGTGTCCGCTATGCTCCCCAATACTATCCTGCAGAAACAGTTCCCCTGAAAATACTGATACGACACCCCCTTACCTTTCAGATCAGACCCCCATATCAAACCTCAGATGAGACCCCTCATCTCAGACCAGACCTTCTTTAGACCTCTATGTCAGACCCCATATCAGACCCTCATTAGACCTCCATGTCAGAAACCCCCATCTCAGACCAAACCACCCATGTTTCAGACCTTAGATCAGACCCCCCATTAGACCTCCATGTCAGACCCCCCAATATCAGACCTCAGATTAGACCCCCATTAGACCTCCAGACCCCATCAGACCTTTCAGATCCCCATATCAGATCTCAGACAAGAACCCCATATCAGACCCCCGTTAGACTTCCAGACCCCATATCAGACCACAGACCAGACCTCCAGACCCCATTATCAGACCCCCCATTAGACCTCCAGACCCCTATATCAGACCCCCATTAGACCTCCAGTCCCTCATATCAGACCTCAGACCAGACCTCCAGACCCCCATTAGACTTCCAGACCCTCATATTAGACCTCAGACCAGACCTCCATATCAGAGCCCTATTAGATCTCCAGACCCCTATATCAGACCCCCGTTAGACTTCCAGACCTCAGACCAAACATCCATATCAGACCCCATATCTTTGATTGACAGCCTTCCCTCTATGACTGTGCACACAGAGATAGCTGTCAATCACTGATAGGACCGCCTCCTTGACTTTAAAGCCCAGAATGAGCAGGATATCAATCTGCTCAGCTTCTCCTGATCTATAACTTGCTGCCTGCTGCCCAGACACTATTTTTAATGTGACAGGTTCCCTTTCAACTTCCCTTGTATTTTTTAATTGGTAACAACTTGGTAAAGTAGTTTAATAGTGAGTAATAAAAGAATATCCAGAATTGGAGAAAAAAGAAGAAAAATACATTGTAACATAGTATATATATTATTACAAGTGACTTCTATTTATTACCAGCTTCTTGACCGTCTGTATAATGCTAGAAGCTGCCGCGTCACATAAGATTTATTTTATTTTAGCATTACAAAGTCGGCTTTGTTCCTGGGCAGGAGAGAGCACCTCAGCCTGTTCCCTCCAAGTAGAGCCATAGCCTCAAGCAAGGATATGAAGCTTCACATGTGGTTCCCATTTTGAATCCTGAAAAGTAATTGTCATAGCAACAGAATTATTATTTTTTGCACTATAGGAAGAAACATTTCGGGTCGGAGAGATAATGTCTCTGCAAATGGAAATTATTGTCGAGATGATTTGACCTTAACATGTCAAAGCGGTAAACTTAAAGGGTTTTTCAGAGATTTTAAAATTGATGACCTATCCTCAGGATAGGTCATCAATATCAGATCGGGACTCTCGCCGATCAGCTGGTTGAAGAGAAGGCCGCGCCCCTTGCAAGCGCAGCCTTACGTTCATTTTTTAACTTTTTCGCCGTTGACATTGCATCGGCGAGCAGGTGTAACTACAAGCCGGCCCATTAACTTCAACGGGACAGCTCGTTCCCATTCAAGTGTATAGGGACAAGCCGTCCCATTGAAATGAATGGGACGGTTGTAGTTACACATGCTCGCTGCTGCGCTGTCGACAGCGAGCAGGTAAACAAACAAACAAGAATCTGGAAATCAGGCATGAGTCGGTACATGGGCAGACAAATGGGTTATAGCACTTTGTAAAGTCTAGCAAACTGTTGCTCAGGCACCTCTCCATTGAGAAAGATGTTTGGATAATAAAGTCTGCACTTTTGCTTTAAAAGGAAAGTGCTGTGGTTCTTTTATATTCATTCTCCCATGGAAAAGGTGCCTTAAGTACCCACAGGTGTCCAGCCATTGGATGGTGAAAATTGGTGAAATTGTGCACTAGCCCTTCAAGAGCCCGTGGCCTGGCAGACAGGCTGAACTCTGGTGGCTGGCGCCGCTGCTGGAAGGTAGAGGGGGCCAGCAAGGCCCAGCCGCCAGACAACAGCTAGGTGAGAGATGTGTATCCTGTGCAGGCACCAGATAGCAGGATATCAGTGGGCACAGAGTGCTGCCATGGCAAGCAATAGTGTTTATATGTATGAAGAGGAATATCTTCTATGGAGTTTGGTCATGCAGTTGGGTCCATGATTTCTAGTTGGTGCTAAAAACCCGGGTTCCCAATACATTTCAAAAGGTTCTTAGGATAGGCTACTAATATGTGATTGGTAGTTCACCCTTGACGACACCCACCAATTGTCAAGCTGAAGAGGTTGTTGGATGCCGTTCTCATTTATTATATGTTTATTTGAAGTGCCTCATGTGAATTGTTTTGGTGTGTTTCTTCCTATTGCAGGTCTGGGATTAAGTATTAGTTGTTTCTGTTCCATTGTACCTTTAATGTTACCGTTGTGGAGATTCGCTTTGGTAGTTAGGACTAGCGGATGCAGTATAGAGGCAAAGTACACAGTTCTTCACACATTGGGGTATAACAAAATGCAGATAAGGTGTATCACAAAACGCAGGTGGCTTGGTGTTCGTTCACACACAAGGAAAGTCCATAAACAATAAAAGTCACCTTTTCTCCTGGGTGTTAATTCACACCCTGTTATCCGTTCAGCCTCATCAAGTCCATAGGCGGCCTGTTCGCCTTTAGAGGGGCCTGAGTCCTCCAGCCCGGCTCAAACCTCAAATCCCAGCACAGCCCTCAGTTCACAGCACACAGACTCCCGAGCTCCACTGTCAGAGGGAGGTAAATCCACACACCTGGCAGTGCTGGCTGGTTTTTATGCCTGGCAAAACCCGGCCTGGAACATGGGGAGTAGTCACCCACCCAGCACTTTGACTACTCCCAGTAAAAGCTGTCCCGGATCAGCTATGACAGCCATGCAAAATCTCACGGTGTCAATTAGCAATAGCTGCTGCTGACACATAAAATACTGGCTCTTACTTCACCGAGGCCAAGAACCTCGGTGACACATACCTTCTATCCACGATGATTCCAGGTACCTTCTTACACCGTATAAATGTGTTATATACATATCCTACTTAATAATTGATGTCCCCTTTCCAACATGGAGCAGAGGTAAGATACGGCCCAAAAACTCATGATTGGTGCAAGCGTACATGCAGGTAGCTATATTGGCATGGGACTCCATAGCCATAGGAACCTCATGCTTCTAATGTGGGTCATTGGCTAACTTATAAAATGAGAGTCTTGCTGGCATGTGCCTGTCCAATTATTGCATCCCTGTGTTAGGTGCCAGTTTTGGCTAAAGTAGTATACCATGAGAATTCACTAGCGCACAGTCACTTCGGAGGTCCAAGAAGGTCCATGTGGCAACCAGCCACACAGTGACTGAGTCAGTAGGATGAGGCAGCTGAAGTCTTAGAGCATAAACCATAACCATAAAAGCCCCATATTGATGTCACTATGGGACCCCAACTATTGTATACACCCCTGCATGCACATATGCCTTTGGATCCAACCACTGTAGGACAAATGTGGTATTGCATCATAGTCCTGAATATCTGACCAATGGAAATGTACTTAAAACTGTGTTTTTGCTCTGTTTTAATTTAGGTTGTTGTTTTTTTTACATTTTTAACATATATTTACAATTATTTTTTTTTTACTCTCCATCTTATGCTAAATTATTTTACAAAAATAACCACTGAGCATTTCTGTAATTTATAAAACCATATTAAAATGACTACAATTCACTAAATATTAGTTTTTTCATCATAAGTCTTTTTCTATTTGTTTCAGGCACTTCAAAACAGTTAACGGTGAATCCTCCACCGCAAGGTATCTCCTCTACTAAACATATTCATCAGGAAAGAAGCCCCGCCGGCAGATTCATTGCTAGTTCCTTACAATATCATCATAAATTATAGAAACACATGTTCTCCCTTTGTATTCTGTAGATTTATTCCCTCTGATTTACTCACATATTGAAAATATTGTAAAAAATTAATCCTCGGAGAGACGGCAAACTTAGTGAATCAGACTCCATAAGAGAAGACATAAATAAGGCTCGGAATCGTTTTGTACAAGTGTAAGGCTGAGAAAACCTTTGAGGCAAAAATCAAGGAACACCCGACAAATTATTTATTCTTTCTTTTTGCTTTTAAAAAGGACATTTACTGTAGATATGTTTTTATTCAGAACTGTTATTACTAACGACCAGGTTCTTATGGGAATAAAGTGGGATAGGTT
The DNA here is from genome assembly GCF_905171765.1 of Bufo bufo. Taxonomy (NCBI): domain Eukaryota; kingdom Metazoa; phylum Chordata; class Amphibia; order Anura; family Bufonidae; genus Bufo; species Bufo bufo. Next base: position 57,238,279 of record NC_053392.1, read on the forward strand.
TTGGGGGTGACTTCATGCTGACTGTGATTTTGCATTTAGGTATGTTAAGTTATTATGGACATACATTATTTATTTATTTTTTATGTAATTATAATTTGTAGGTTAAAATGGTAATATCTTTACCCTACAAGGAGGGTGACATCATTAAATTGGACCCCATACAGGTTACGTTTTCTGGTTTTTACCTCACCTGCACCACTCTTACCTCTGTCCACTAAAAGAATGATGTAGTGACTCACCCAGGCCAAATGTTACCTGGTGATTCTAAAGGCTTCCCTGGATAGGGGCATGAAGTCTGCTGATTAGTGCCAGTTATCTACACCTAGATGCTCATTCTATCAAAGCTGACCCCTTTCCCTGTTTACCGCTCTCCATGCTAACCTTATGCCAACTTCCATTTATTGAGTGATCGGGCATCACACCCTTCCTTTTTACTCTGCTCATTGGTCTTACATCCAGTTATTATGATCATGTACCAGAAAGAAAATTCCCTAAGCCACAATCCATTTGGCACTGACCAATCTGGGAGCAAAATCAAAAGGATCCCCTGGTCTTCACCCTTTACCTTTGCAAGAAGATGTGACCTTTGCAGCAGGAAGATCCGCAGAATAGTCATGGATTGGTAGTAGTAGTGCTGATGCCATAGTACCATCACTAAGAATGAAGCCAAGGAGGGCAATCAGGGTGGTATAGGCCAGAAGACAAGGCCGGAGCATAAAATGTCACCAAGGGGCAGAGCTAGGAGTAGAATAACAGGTACCAGACAAACTATCCAGGGGTGAAGCAGAGGCAACACCCAGAAACAGAGGTCAGGATCAGGGTCAATCAGGATCAGCAGCACAAATAACAAATGCTAGGACAGGAATGAACATCAAATACCAGACAAGGCAGGATGGTTCCCCTTTAAACAAGCCACCATACCACGCCTCATCTTTAGACAAATGTTGCTTTAGTAATTTGACGCCACAGTGGATCCAAAGCAGCAAAGCACCTGTGGTTTGAGAAGGAGAATTACTGGCAAGAAGACAATGTAAGAGAGCAGTGTTGTCATTTTCATGTGTTAGTTGGGTGAGAAGTTCCTACTGTGGATGCAAGAGTGAGGAGTTTACAAGAGGAAGGAGACAAGGGTTAATCAATGGATATTTCAAGGGCACCGTTAATGAGCATGGGTGTTTTCACAGGAAAGAAAGCGTGGGGTCAGTAGAAGATTGGTTAGAGAATGGTTAGTGGAGCCTGACAGTGTAGACTTTAAAGAGGGTCTGTCACCCGTATCAACGCTGCCCCACTAGGCATATAGCCTGGTAGGGTTGATGACGCTGACAAAAAGCATAGTAACATAGTATATAAGGCTGAAAAAAGAAAACGCCATTCTGGGCACAGGTGAGCAGGCACAGGATCTCAGAGCTAGACTGGAAGGTCTAGTGCTGTCAATCTAAAGCAGGGGCGTGAACTGCAGCAGAGGGGAATCATTATGGAGCACCAGGGGCGTCGCTGGAGTGGTGCTTGAACCGTATAAGCCTGCCTCTTGGTGCTCGAATACTTAATTTGCATATTTTTAAGTACATTTTTCTTCAACACCGGACCACCGACAGCAGAAAGAAAGGTATTGTTTTTGTCAGCGTCATCAACCCTACCAGGCTATATGCCTAGTAGCGTAGCATTGATCCAGATGACAGAGCCTCTTTAAAGGCTGGGGAAGTATTTTGTCAGTAAACCTACCCTCAATCATGCCTATTGCCAAGGCCATGAGTGTGGATGAAGGGTATACACCCATAGAAGTAAACAGCAGGTAAGTTAGACTCAATTTCACATCCAGGTCCAATAGGGAGGCATGAGGTATCGTAGCAAGATTTTCAGTGGACCAGATCAGTTACTGTGTGTAATTCCATATCATGGGATGAGGTCTTCATCGTATTTCCTCTTAGCCATACATAGGGTTCAGGCTTCATAGACCTCATCAACCCAAGATATGGAGACTTAAGGTGCCCATACTTATCAGAGTAAAGTCAGCCGAACCCTCTGATTTTGGCAGGGCTATCTCGTTCCACAGCGAACTTCCAGTGCTGGAGGTATTGCAGAACAGCTGATCTCTGGGGGTGTGGGATGTCAGATTCCTCCTGATTAGATAGTAATGGTCTATCCTGAAGATAAGTATATGAAAAGAAGGGGAGCAGTAACGATTTAAAATGTAACTTTTAATATGTCTGTTCTCCCAAGAGGGAGTAAAAGACCCCTTACAAACAAAAAAACACAAAAAAGACAGACAAGGCCCCTGGAGAGAAGTGCCACGTGTGTATTACTACGGACACAACCAGGTGCCGTCCTCGATAGGCCTATGGTAAGTGATACAAGGGCCTAAAATGGAGGACACATGTGATTCCTAGTGTCTAAGGTAAGACGGTAGGAAATCAGGTAGTTAAGAAATGGAACGGTCTTACCAGATCTTAAGGAGGCCTCACTTGGATAACCGCATGTATAGGGTTAATGCAGGAGGAGGTCACAAGGAGCAGGTAGGTATTCCATCAGATGTCCATAGGTGGAAGAAAACAGACATCCGAGGTGTTCAGACGGCCAGGTACTAGAGTAGCCTCAATGAGAAACTAGGCCTAGTGCCTCCCTACTTGACCTAACCTGGCCCTAGTGACCTAACACGGGGTCCGTGCCCCGCAAGGGGTGGCCCCGTCCGGAACCTGGCCCTGATATGGAAACCCTAGGTAACCCTATCAAGAGGGTGACTAGGTGCAGGATGCTATGTATCAAGGCCGGAAAAGATGTTAGGTAAAACAGGTCACAAGGACCATATAAATGTAAGCACTAAGGGTGCGTGTCTAATATGTTAGCGTGTCCCGACGCTTTTCTTAATATAACATATCTTTCGTGCATATATTTAAACCAGAGGCCCCAAAAGTCATCAGGGGACACGGGGCTTAAGGCTCCTGTCAGTCTGAATAATGCCACTGTAATAAGTAACCAGTGTAGCAAACATATGGGGGTATTTATTCAAAAGAAGTTACTCCACATAGAAAAAGACTGTTGACAGTATGAGGCATGTGAATGGTACACCTGAAAAAAGAACATAGACAAAAGCGATGCAAGTAAATATCTAAGTCTAGGTACCCATGCTGCCCACAAGGTGGTGGGTGCGAGTAAGTACTCACATAGCTGCTGGAATAGTGTCAGCCAATGTCCAGAGTTGGCGGCATGGGGATTCACCACGTCCGTCCTAGATCGCACGCCTAGCAAATGTACACTGGCGCGCTGTATTTAAATGAAGAAGAGGGGAGGGACGCCGGTCAGTGCGCCTGCACCGAGTATGACGTCGCCCCACGTGACCGGATCAAGTCACATGATCGGGCCAGACGGGGGTGCGGCGTACCCACAAGGCGCATGCGTCAGGAGACCCGGCGATGTCGGGTAAGGCCGAGGGGGAGGCACTCATTGTGACGTAGCTGCGTCACCACGCCTACCAGGCCGCCCGATGGGCGCAACTCAGAGGGGGGGAGTGAACATAGGTTCCTCGATCCACCCCAGAAACGAGGCGCCGCTTGTAGCATGAGCTACGGATAGAGGGGGGTGGAGCTGAGCAAGGATAATAAGTACATGAACCTAGTAGCTACTACACCGATCAATCCCCAAGGGGGAGATACTAACCCCTCAGATATATGACAAAGTGGGACATTTTGGTGGGCTAACGTCCTAGCTAGCCTGGAAAAGGAAAGATAGGCAGCCAGACAAGAGGACACAATATTGCAAGCTAGATAAAGAGCTGGATGGAACACCATGGATGGAGACATGCACAATAATGGTGCAGCTCCATTCATGTATAAAGCCACGCATGACAGATGCGTGGCTCTATACATGCAACATATAATGAAGGAAGATCAAATATAGCAGCCAAAGTGTAATTGTTCATTAAGGCCATGGGGGTGGGATGTATTGAGTTTAAAGATCCACCAGCATTCGCGCTGGAGGATCCGTCTATCCCAATCACCCCCACGAAATGGCTTATTCACCCGTTCAATTCCCATAAACGTGATGGCAGAGGTACGGCCACCGTGTAAAGAAAGGACATGTCGGGCTACCGGCGTGTCCCTTCCATTCCGGATGTCTCCCAGGTGTTCGCCCATCCTTTTGCGGAGTTCCCTCCGGGTTTTGCCCACATAGCGTTGACCACACTCGCAGCTGAGTAGGTATATCACTCCTACGCTGCGGCAGTTGATGAACTGTTTGATCGTGTGGGCATTGTCCGGAGGGTTCGCCGCAAAGGATTTGCCCTTGACCAACCATCCACAGAAACTACAGTGGCCGCACTTGTAGCAACCTGTGGTGTTTTTGTCCAGCCATGTCCCTTGGGTCACGGCGGGACTAAAATGGCTGTGTACTAGTTTGTCCCTTAGGTTGGCCCCCCTTCTGAATGTTATTGAGGGGTGTGGGCTCAGGATCTCGGCTAGGTCTGGGTCCATCAAAAGGGTCTCCCAATTGCGACCCAGGATGTCTTTCACTTGGGTTGCAGCCGAGTCAAAGGTGCCAATAAGCCTTATTATTTTGGTTGTGACTGTACTGGGGCGTTTTGAGGGATGAAGGAGAGTGGTTCTGCTGCGTGCCAAAGCCTTTTGATATGCCAGTTTTAATATTTTATCTGGATAGCCCCGTTCTAGAAACCTAGCTCTCATGATCGATGCCTGTTGTTTGAATTCGCTCAAATCCGAACAGTTACGTCTAAGGCGAACATATTGCCCATAGGGAATACCTCGTCTAAGTGGCGCGGGATGGCAACTATCCCACCTCAAAAGTGAATTTGTTGCCGTTGGTTTACGATATATCGTGGTTTTCAACCCGCCCACGTCATCCCTAGAGATGGCAATGTCTAAAAAGGGGAGATTATCCCTCGTGATGGAGGAGGTAAACTTCAGTCCGATGCAGTTAGTGTTCAACTCCTGGACGAAGCCGTCAAACTGCCCTTCGGTCCCGCTCCACAGGACAAAAATGTCATCTATGTAGCGGGACCAAAGGGCAATACGTCCGACAGACTCGCAGGGTGTGTCACCGAACACCACTGTCTCCTCCCACCAGCCCAGGAGCAGGTTGGCATACGAAGGGGCACAGGAACTGCCCATCGCCGTGCCCCTGAGCTGGTGGTATATGCGGCCATCGAATAAGAAAAAGTTCTTAGTTAGAACAAACTGCAAGAGCTCCAGGACGAAATTGCTATGTGCAGAGTGCTGGCACCCTCTTGCTTTTAAAAAGTATGCGGCCGCTCCTAAGCCCTTGTCGTGGGGAATGGAGGAGTATAATGCCTCGACGTCAATCGACGCCAAGAGCCAATCCGGCTCTATGCAAATATGCTCCAGTTTGGTTAAAAGGTCCCCAGTGTCCCTTATATAGGAGGGCAACGCTTGTACAAAAGGACAAAGGAGGCGGTCGATGTAGATGCCCACATTTTGCGAAAGACTGCCCACTCCTGACACAATGGGACGCCCCCTCATCGGTGTGGTGTCCTTGTGGACCTTAGGAAGACAATAGAACGTTGCCATCACCGGATGGGGGGGATACAGAAATTCAAATTCGTCTCCACTGATGAGTTGGGCAGTCTTGGCATCAGCAAGTATTGCACATAGTTCGCCCTGGAAGCGCAGCGTGGGGTTATTCTGTATGATTTCATAGCCCTCTTTATCGTTCAAGATGGCTAGACACATCAATTTATATGCTGCAGTGTCCATGAGGACAATATTCCCTCCCTTGTCAGAGGGTTTGATGATTATTTTGTTATCACCCTCAAGTGAGTTGATGATGTCCCTATCTTCTCTGCTGCAGTTGAACCGAATGTTTGTGGGTTCAAGAGAGCAGAGTTCGGCTATTGTTTGCTTGATAAAAACGTCTATACAAGAAACCTCACCCGCTGGGGGCATTTTGGTACTCTTCTTTTTGAGATTCGTAAAGGGACCTCTCCCCTCCGAATCAGTGGGTACCGTGTCCAAACTAAATAAGAGATGGACATCATCAAGGATCTCCACTGGGATGCCCAGGTCGCGACTTTCTTTATGATCTTTAATTTTAAAGTGCTTATGCCATTTAAGCTTCCGGGCAAACAGGTGGAGATCCTTGACCCAACGGAAGGTGTCATACTTCCGTTGGGTCAAGGAAGTTGGGTCAAGGATCTCCACCTGTTTGCCCGGAAGCTTAAATGGCATAAGCACTTTAAAATTAAAGATCATAAAGAAAGTCGCGACCTGGGCATCCCGGTGGAGATCCTTGATGATGTCCATCTCTTATTTAGTTTGGACACGGTACCCACTGATTCGGAGGGGAGAGGTCCCTTTACGAATCTCAAAAAGAAGAGTACCAAAATGCCCCCAGCGGGTGAGGTTTCTTGTATAGACGTTTTTATCAAGCAAACAATAGCCGAACTCTGCTCTCTTGAACCCACAAACATTCGGTTCAACTGCAGCAGAGAAGATAGGGACATCATCAACTCACTTGAGGGTGATAACAAAATAATCATCAAACCCTCTGACAAGGGAGGGAATATTGTCCTCATGGACACTGCAGCATATAAATTGATGTGTCTAGCCATCTTGAACGATAAAGAGGGCTATGAAACCATACAGAATAACCCCACGCTGTGCTTCCAGGGCGAACTATGTGCAATACTTGCTGATGCCAAGACTGCCCAACTCATCAGTGGAGACGAATTTGAATTTCTGTATCCCCCCCATCCGGTGATGGCAACGTTCTATTGTCTTCCTAAGGTCCACAAGGACACCACACCGATGAGGGGGCGTCCCATTGTGTCAGGAGTGGGCAGTCTTTCGCAAAATGTGGGCATCTACATCGACCGCCTCCTTTGTCCTTTTGTACAAGCGTTGCCCTCCTATATAAGGGACACTGGGGACCTTTTAACCAAACTGGAGCATATTTGCATAGAGCCGGATTGGCTCTTGGCGTCGATTGACGTCGAGGCATTATACTCCTCCATTCCCCACGACAAGGGCTTAGGAGCGGCCGCATACTTTTTAAAAGCAAGAGGGTGCCAGCACTCTGCACATAGCAATTTCGTCCTGGAGCTCTTGCAGTTTGTTCTAACTAAGAACTTTTTCTTATTCGATGGCCGCATATACCACCAACTCAGGGGCACGGCGATGGGCAGTTCCTGTGCCCCTTCGTATGCCAACCTGCTCCTGGGCTGGTGGGAGGAGACAGTGGTGTTCGGTGACACACCCTGCGAGTCTGTCGGACGTATTGCCCTTTGGTCCCGCTACATAGATGACATTTTTGTCCTGTGGAGCGGGACCGAAGGGCAGTTTGACGGCTTCGTCCAGGAGTTGAACACTAACTGCATCGGACTGAAGTTTACCTCCTCCATCACGAGGGATAATCTCCCCTTTTTAGACATTGCCATCTCTAGGGATGACGTGGGCGGGTTGAAAACCACGATATATCGTAAACCAACGGCAACAAATTCACTTTTGAGGTGGGATAGTTGCCATCCCGCGCCACTTAGACGAGGTATTCCCTATGGGCAATATGTTCGCCTTAGACGTAACTGTTCGGATTTGAGCGAATTCAAACAACAGGCATCGATCATGAGAGCTAGGTTTCTAGAACGGGGCTATCCAGATAAAATATTAAAACTGGCATATCAAAAGGCTTTGGCACGCAGCAGAACCACTCTCCTTCATCCCTCAAAACGCCCCAGTACAGTCACAACCAAAATAATAAGGCTTATTGGCACCTTTGACTCGGCTGCAACCCAAGTGAAAGACATCCTGGGTCGCAATTGGGAGACCCTTTTGATGGACCCAGACCTAGCCGAGATCCTGAGCCCACACCCCTCAATAACATTCAGAAGGGGGGCCAACCTAAGGGACAAACTAGTACACAGCCATTTTAGTCCCACCGTGACCCAAGGGACATGGCTGGACAAAAACACCACAGGTTGCTACAAGTGCGGCCACTGTAGCTTCTGTGGATGGTTGGTCAAGGGCAAATCCTTTGCGGCGAACCCTCCGGACAATGCCCACACGATCAAACAGTTCATCAACTGCCGCAGCGTAGGAGTGATATACCTACTCAGCTGCGAGTGTGGTCAACGCTATGTGGGCAAAACCCGGAGGGAACTCCGCAAAAGGATGGGCGAACACCTGGGAGACATCCGGAATGGAAGGGACACGCCGGTAGCCCGACATGTCCTTTCTTTACACGGTGGCCGTACCTCTGCCATCACGTTTATGGGAATTGAACGGGTGAATAAGCCATTTCGTGGGGGTGATTGGGATAGACGGATCCTCCAGCGCGAATGCTGGTGGATCTTTAAACTCAATACATCCCACCCCCATGGCCTTAATGAACAATTACACTTTGGCTGCTATATTTGATCTTCCTTCATTATATGTTGCATGTATAGAGCCACGCATCTGTCATGCGTGGCTTTATACATGAATGGAGCTGCACCATTATTGTGCATGTCTCCATCCATGGTGTTCCATCCAGCTCTTTATCTAGCTTGCAATATTGTGTCCTCTTGTCTGGCTGCCTATCTTTCCTTTTCCAGGCTAGCTAGGACGTTAGCCCACCAAAATGTCCCACTTTGTCATATATCTGAGGGGTTAGTATCTCCCCCTTGGGGATTGATCGGTGTAGTAGCTACTAGGTTCATGTACTTATTATCCTTGCTCAGCTCCACCCCCCTCTATCCGTAGCTCATGCTACAAGCGGCGCCTCGTTTCTGGGGTGGATCGAGGAACCTATGTTCACTCCCCCCCTCTGAGTTGCGCCCATCGGGCGGCCTGGTAGGCGTGGTGACGCAGCTACGTCACAATGAGTGCCTCCCCCTCGGCCTTACCCGACATCGCCGGGTCTCCTGACGCATGCGCCTTGTGGGTACGCCGCACCCCCGTCTGGCCCGATCATGTGACTTGATCCGGTCTCGTGGGGCGACGTCATACTCGGCGCAGGCGCACTGACCGGCGTCCCTCCCCTCTTCTTCATTTAAATACAGCGCGCCAGTGTACATTTGCTAGGCGTGCGATCTAGGACGGACGTGGTGAATCCCCATGCCGCCAACTCTGGACATTGGCTGACACTATTCCAGCAGCTATGTGAGTACTTACTCGCACCCACCACCTTGTGGGCAGCATGGGTACCTAGACTTAGATATTTACTTGCATCGCTTTTGTCTATGTTCTTTTTTCAGGTGTACCATTCACATGCCTCATACTGTCAACAGTCTTTTTCTATGTGGAGTAACTTCTTTTGAATAAATACCCCCATATGTTTGCTACACTGGTTACTTATTACAGTGGCATTATTCAGACTGACAGGAGCCTTAAGCCCCGTGTCCCCTGATGACTTTTGGGGCCTCTGGTTTAAATATATGCACGTAAGATATGTTATATTAAGAAACGCGTCGGGACACGCTAACATATTAGACACGCACCCTTAGTGCTTACATTTATATGGTCCTTGTGACCTGTTTTACCTAACATCTTTTCCGGCCTTGATACATAGCATCCTGCACCTAGTCACCCTCTTGATAGGGTTACCTAGGGTTTCCATATCAGGGCCAGGTTCCGGACGGGGCCACCCCTTGCGGGGCACGGACCCCGTGTTAGGTCACTAGGGCCAGGTTAGGTCAAGTAGGGAGGCACTAGGGCTAGTTTCTCATTGAGGCTACTCTAGTACCTGGCCGTCTGAACACCTCGGATGTCTGTTTTCTTCCACCTATGGACATCTGATGGAATACCTACCTGCTCCATGTGACCTCCTCCTGCATTAACCCTATACATGCGGTTATCCAAGTGAGGCCTCCTTAAGATCTGGTAAGACCGTTCCATTTCTTAACTACCTGATTTCCTACCGTCTTACCTTAGACACTAGGAATCACATGTGTCCTCCATTTTAGGCCCTTGTATCACTTACCATAGGCCTATCGAGGACGGCACCTGGTTGTGTCCATAGTAATACACACGTGGCACTTCTCTCCAGGGGCCTTGTCTGTCTTTTTTGTGTTTTTTTGTTTGTAAGGGGTCTTTTACTCCCTCTTGGGAGAACAGACATATTAAAAGTTACATTTTAAATCGTTACTGCTCCCCTTCTTTTCATATACTTTACTCTCTGAGCGGTACCCAGGTGAACTGCCCCTGCAGCCACATATCCTGGGAAGACACCAATTATATTACTATCCTGAAGATAAGCCATCACTTATAATGGAGTGGACAACCCCTTTAAATTGACGCCCTTCATTCAGGACTTCTTTCACATATCCAAAGCAGAGAGCAGCCACATAGTGTTTGTCTATGGAGGACCCGTCTGAACTTTACAGGGATGGCAATTGATTTCAGTGTACCAGTGTGTAATGCTTAGTTTCTCCTGTGGAGGTGCTGAAACGCAACTCAGTACTTGCTACCAGGTTCTCCAACAGATCACAGCAGATCTCTGGGGGCCTCAGCAACGACATTCCCTGTGATCAGCTTTTTTTGTGTTATTCTTTAAACAACGAGAGATTGTTAAAAGTGGACAACTCCTTTAAGATCGTAGAAAGCTAATAGGATCTTTACATACGGGTATATAAAAGTCTTTCTGCATATTATAGTAAAGGAGAATTCATATAGTGTATATTATTTCAGTTGAGTCAATAACGTATATGAAGTCTCTTTTAATAATGGATTCTTTCAGGCGCTACAATAGACAATAACAATGAATATACCAGGAATACATTAACATTGGCTTGGAGTTAAAGGAAATAAACATCAAGTTTAACTTTATGAAAATTAATCCCTGTTGAATGTTCTGTTTACCGAGATATTGGCACAAGGTACTTTACAAGAATACACAAAAAGTGTTGGAATTTAATGCATGTTATTTTTTCCCCCAACATATTTCAAACATCCTGGTAAAAAGGTTCTATCTCCAGGCAAGAAATATCTTAAGAATGTAAAGCTGCCAAGAAAACAAGAAGTATTAGCCTGACATGTTATAATTCCATTTATTTATTCAGATTGTATAAAGGGGATGATAGCTTTCAGCCGCCAATCAGCAGGAATGAATGTTTTACCCATCCAAACCTTCTTCAACCTTAGATTCATCCCAGAATTATTCTCCTTAAAGGCTATGGACACCTTTGTGCACTAAAAATCAATAACCCCATATTTCACCGTAATGCAGCACATAATAAAATTGCACTTGTTTGTTTATTGGTATCAGCTTTGCTTCACATGCTCTCAGAAATGCTCTGATATGAGATTCACTCACTGTTCTCATCTCCTGTTAGAATCTGTGGGCGTTCCTGTTGATTTCACATGTACGAGCAGAGCTCTGCTGCCCCGCCCCCACATCCTGTTACACAGCAGAGCTCTGCTGCCCCGCCCCCACATCCTGTTACACAGCACAGCTCTGCTGCCCCGCCCCCACATCCTGTTACACAGCACAGCTCTGCTGCCCCGCCCCCACATCCTGTTAAATAGCACAGCTCTGCTGCCCCGCCCCCACATCCTGTTACATAGCACAGCTATCAGCTACTTACATATAGGCTGCTGGAACTTGTAAGATTTAATTCCAATCCACAACATGGTGAGTCTTACAGTATGCTACAGCCTGTAATCAGCAGATCTATTTCTCACTTTCCATTCTGTAGAAAGTCCATTATTTGTAGACACAATAGATATTTCTACTGATAATGTTAGTGCAGCGATCTACAGTCAGAACCATGGCGTTATTAGCAGGATATAGATCTCATTACTGACGCTCTCACTACCTGCACTCTCTTCTGAATACAGTATTGTGTGCAGTCCGCACAGTGAGCGCTCACTTGTCCCACACAGATTAGTACAGTGTGACGACACACAATGCTATGTACACATAGTAGTACACAGTGGGGGAGATTTATTAAAACTGGTGTAAAGTAGAACTGGCTTAGTTGCCCATAGTGACCAATCCAATTCCTCCTTTCATTTTCCAATGAAGCTGTGAAAAATTAAAGGTGGAATCTGATTGGTTGCTATGGGCAACTAAGCCAGTTCTACATTACACCAGTTTGATAAATGACATATATATATATATATATATATATATATATACATACAGTACAGACCAAAAGTTTGGACACACCTTCTCATTCAAAGAGTTTTCTTTATTTTCATGACTATTAAAATTGTAGATTCACACTGAAGGCATCAAAACTATGAATTAACACATGTGGAATTATATACATAACAAACAAGTGTGAAACAACTGAAAATATGTCATATTCTAGGTTCTTCAAAGTAGCCACCTTTTGCTTTGATTACTGCTTTGCACACTCTTGGCATTCTCTTGATGAGCTTCAAGAGGTAGTCCCCTGAAATGGTTTTCACTTCACAGGTGTGCCCTGTCAGGTTTAATAAGTGGGATTTCTTGCCTTATAAATGGGGTTGGGACCATCAGTTGCGTTGAGGAGAAGTCAGGTGGATACACAGCTGATAGTCCTACCGAATAGACTGTTAGAATTTGTATTATGGCAAGAAAAAAGCAGCTAAGTAAAGAAAAACGAGTGGCCATCATTACTTTAAGAAATGAAGGTCAGTCAGTCAGCCGAAAAATTGGGAAAACTTTGAAAGTAAGGGCTATTTGACCATGAAGGAGAGTGATGGGGTGCTGCGCCAGATGACCTGGCCTCCACAGTCACCGGACCTGAACCCAATCGAGATGGTTTGGAGTGAGCTGGACCGCAGAGTGAAGGCAAAAGGGCCAACAAGTGCTAAGCATCTCTGGGAACTCCTTCAAGACTGTTGGAAGACCATTTCACGGGACTACCTCTTGAAGCTCATCAAGAGAATGCCAAGAGTGTGCAAAGCAGTAATTAAAGCAAAAGGTGGCTACTTTGAAGAACCTGGAATATGACATATTTTCAGTTGTTTCACACTTGTTTGTTACGTATATAATTCCACATGTGTTAATTCATAGTTTTGATGCCTTCATAGTCATGAAAATAAAGAAAACTCTTTGAATGAGAAGGTGTGTCCAAACTTTTGGTCTGTACTGTATATATATATATATATATATATATATATGAAAAAAATGTCTGCACTCTCAAACACTTTATTCACCCCTGTAGTCGCACTGTTTTCAGCTCATTTACAGAGTCTCTTTTCAATCTATGAGCTAAAATGTTGCGACTAGTGTTGAATGAACTTGTGTTTCAAGTTCGGCGTACGAGGTTCAGGTTATCTAAGAATTCCGTTATGGATTCCGCTACCACGGACGATAAGGGTTCATTCACACGTCCGCAACTGTTTTGCGGTCCGCAAATTGCGTATCCGCAAACAACGGACACTGGCAATGTGCGTTCCGCATTTTGCAGACTGCACATGACCGGCACTATGGTAGAAATGTCTATTCTTGTCCGTGGCTGCGGACAAGAATAGGACATGCTCTATTTTTTTGTGTGGCCGCGGAACAGAAGCGCGGATGCGGACAGCACATGGTGGTGCTGTACGCATCTTTTGCCATTTTGCCATTCAAAATGTAAGCAAGTCAAGTAAAGAACACAAGGTTACCCAGTGCAACAAGGTGATGTTTTGAGTGAACAAGGAAAAGGAGATATCCTCCTGAAATGTCACATGATGAGGTGCTGTATTAAAATGTCTCTCTGTTCTTCTAAAAATTATTGTAGACCATTAAATTTAAGAAGACAATTTGACTGGCGTCTTCTACTTTTTTTAATTTATTTTTTTACCTTAAGTGGATGTCTCGCTAGGACAACCTCTTTCCATATGCCCCGTTATGGCATATGGATATCGTAAAGAAGGGCCTCTTGACAAAACATTGAGTGGGTCTTTCTCAGGAGGACGAGTCTGTCCATTTATTACATTAATTCATGCAGCTTTTAATGCAGCATTTCCAGATGGTAACCACTAGCATCCCTTGGTTGACAAAGGGTTTCTGAATCCAGACCAGTTTTGATCAGCAGATCAATATGACCCTCAACAATATTCAAAAATGTACTGTAACATTCTTATGGGTTTCTTTTGGGCTAATGTATGGCACAATTTCACTAGTTTTGAATGTGCTGAATAGTGTAACTTGATGCTATTAGGCACTGAGGAATAATATTTCAATATTTCTGTTTTGGATTTGTTAAAAAAAAAACGGATATGGATCTTTTTCATTTTCTTTTTTGTCGGATATGTGAAAATTCCAGGTAAATGGGCATGGCACAAAACACAGAGCACTGGCAGACGAGCAGAATAGGAACCCATGAAAACAAAGAACCTGTTCTCAGCTGGAAAGAAGTGCTTGGAACCGGTTGACACTTGGTAAATGCTCCATAACCTAGGCGCACCTTCTGCAGCCTGTGCGCCTGGCTGAAAAACTAGACCTGCCACTGGCTGGTGTCATTTTTCCCAACATTTACGCCTGTTTCTAGGTGTAAATGTTGATAAATTCGTAGGGGCCAAAGTCCTGGCCTTGGCCTGGCCCTCGGCACACCTTCTACAATTCTATGTGTCGAAAGCGGTGCAATAACACCCGTGTGTCAAAATGTTGTCACACTGCATTTAAAAAGTTGCAAAAAGGGGTTTTGCAAAAACTGGCGTAAAAATTTTCAGAAATGATGCCCACAGACTTCAGAAATTGACTAGAATAGGAACCCAGACATACAAAGCGGACGCTAGACGACAGTGTTCAAGACATCTCGGTGGAAGGAAGCACAAGATGCTCCTTCTGTTGCATCAGGACGCCATTCAATAACAGCCATTACTGAACAGAACTCAGAGTATGTAGAATGCATAGACAGAGGGTACAAACAGACACAGGGTGCAAACAGACATCAGACGGACAAAAACAAGACATGTTGCTAGATATGAAAGAAAGACGTGACATTAATGCACAACCAGGGCAGGTCATAGCACTCAAGAGACATCCACCAAACTGATACAGAAATTAGGACTATATAGCAGACTTTACAAACTGATTGGGGCGTGTTTACATTTGCGTTATAAATTCCATTATAGAGTCCGTTATAACAGAAATATAAAGGAATATGACGGAATTTTTGTACCGAATGTAAAAAGGAACCCTTCAAGGTATTCTATTTTTTGACAGACATTCCGTCCTAAAATTCCGTTATAACTCTGTTATAACAAAACCCTATAAAAGAATTTATAACGCGAATGCGAACCCGCCTTTAGTCAAACAGATGCAGACACACACAGTAAGGGAAAGATTAACCCTCACAATACCAAATTGAAGAGGGGGGCAAGCACATTGGTACAATTCACACCACAAGTAACCGGAACCAGTATACACTTTGGCAACATAAACTACCATAGACACAACGACACAAATGCAAACCCACAAACAACCAACACTGGCGCAGACGTTAAAGTGATATAAGTGAAAGGCCATTATAACAAAGAAACATAACATTATAAACATTTAATAGTCAGTATATCTGTAAATAATAAATCAAGGAACTGGACTTACTGTAGATTTCTTGAAAACGTTTCACTCATTCTTCCAACGAGCTTTCTCAATTCTGAGTGACTGTACAAGAATTCTTGTACAGTCACTCAGAATTGAGAAAGCTCGTTGGAAGAACGAGTGAAACGTTTTCAAGAAATCTACAGTAAGTCTAGTTGCCTTGATTTATTCTTTACAGATATACCATGACCTGGATAAATGAGAACCTTCACAGACATTTAATAGTCAGGAACAATTAAGGTCATTGTAATAAAGGAATAATAACTCATCTTGACGCATATTTTAGATAATAAAAAGTAACGTTTCCCAATTTAGTTTAAATCATTTTCCTGAAGAGGATGTGATACAGCACAGCGCAGATAACCTAACCACAGCAGCAGGTGGAAAATGAAGCACATTTCATCAGCATGCTACCATTCCCGAGAAGAATCTGTCCACAAGTCTTTAAATAATCAAAAGTGGGTTTACGTCAGGCTTGTAAAATAGCAGAAAATAATACACAGTGGCCACAGAGCACAGCACCCTAACGGGGGAACTTCTGCTGTGTCATCTTTCCACTACAAACCTCATTTTTGTCCTCGCTGAGGCTGAAACATGCTCTGGAAGAAATCCTGTTCATCCTCATGGGAACCATAATGCACATGTGATCCCCAAGCAGGAAATTGGAGGAGTATAATTACACTTTTGTTATATATAGGCAGTGACAAATTGAAAACATCTCAAAAAAAGACTTTTTCCAGCCACAGACTATCACTTTCCTTTGAATTTTTCCAATGGATCAGACAAAGTCATATTGTCTTTTGGCCTCACGAAAACCTTCTGTACTTTCACGAATATTTATGATACATATATACAGTATCTTATGTGAAGCTCAAGTTTACTCCAACATGTTGCATTAGGCGCACATTTAAATAGTTTTTTAGTGTCTCAATTTTTTGATCATGATGCAGGTCAATAATTTAGCAGAACACCAAACTCAAATATCTCTTAGAAGGTCTTTCATCAAGGTGAGATCTCTTCTTACCTGCATTTTTGGACAATGATGGACGGTGATGACAATTATGCAGGTTGTTACTGTTTAAAGTCCCTGGTCAATAGCAGTTTAATACAGAGGAGTGTGCATGGAGCCATGTAGTGGCTTAAATACGTGTTTATGAGCTGGTGGGAGTTCAGAGATAAGGACTATACAGAGCCGTCAGATGACGGCTCAAAGTGAAATTGAAAGTAAGATAACACAGATAGGCCAACATTTTTAATAAAGACTATTCGAAAAAATTATTTTAAACGAGTAAAGTGCAGTTGTAAAAATTGCCATCAAGGTTGTTCGTAGCCTGTAAGTTCACTGTGCAATATTCCCAATTCGGCCACCCTTTACAACACACTAATTTCTGTTTCTTTTTTAAGTTGCTCTACCTTTTGTGGAACATGGTTGTTCTCTTCCTCTCAGGAGTTTTGCACTCATCCTCTGCATAGAGTGATGAAGGATCCTGATAGAAGGCCTCTCACTACACAGGCCCATGCATCTCCTCCCACCTTAGGCTAGACTCTCTGGCTGATGCAATCAGACAACTCTAGACAGTGCCTGACTCTGAGGAGGAAGCAGCTTTCTTCTACTGAGTTGGGCACAATAACTAAGCTGCACCACCTATATACAGCTCTTAGGATCCTACTCAAAGCATAGATATTACAATAACCCTTTTAGGAGTGAATTAACTCTTAGGGCCTTTGCAATGGTCTTTAATGAGAAGGAGTTTTCCGTTATCTTGGCAGGCTGACTTGGTAGGAGAGTTCATGGAGCTCAAGGTACTCTGCTCCAATGAAGGATCACTTGAGACAATTTTTCAGTTTTTATGCAGACTGTATGTGTTGTGTACATTGCATGGTTGCGCCAAGACAAGTTGGGATACATGAGAGACAGTGGAATGGTGGCCAATTTGACTCCAGAGGTACAGATTGTTTCTTCCACAAGGTGACTGGTGCACCTACATGCTAGGCATATTGGCGTAGCAAACTGTGGTAGAGAGTAGCCTCTCAGAGACCCATGGTGGCATGATAAGATAGGCTGCAGAACCTATAGTCACTTTGACGCTGCCCAACTTGGTAGGAATGTTTGTGGAGGTCAAGGTGCCCTTGCCTGGTGAAGTGGTCTATTTGGCTGTAGCATTTTGTTTTATAATAAATCTGTTCAACTGCATGCTCAGGAGCCACTCTTACATACTGTCTTAATGAGGTCCCTGGGACTTTGTAATTGACTTTAGTCAAACCTGAATTACCCACTGTTTTATAATCAATAGGATTCAAATATGGATGTAAAGTCATGGAAACATTGGGTCAAGAATGACTCTAAATGGAGCCTCCGTCAAAAATAAATGGTTCCTATTATTGACCTGATTCTTCCGATGCATCGAACCCTAAAAAGTAATAAGCCATTGGGACACTGAGTTTAGGCCTGATAGGGTCACAGTACATTTTTGTATGAGGAAAAGACTTCATAAGTGGATTATTGCAGTCACAAAGTATTTACACATATATTCCAGCCAAGAAAGAACGTATTGAAAACCATGTATTTTTAAGATAGAAAGAGCGTCTGTTACTGCTGTTAAGTGCCGTGCTCGGAGACAAGGGGAATCAAGTCCTGGCTCCCATCTCATTATTTCTAAATATTTTGGAGATTGGATTCAGATATTTTTATATCATTTTGTTATATTTTCACAGAGGAAATCCCAAGTCCTGTAAAAGCAATTTGTGCTAATGCTGAAGACAGCCAGGAATTTGAGAAAGTGAGCTTAATGTTTCACTGGTCAGCTTTACGAAGCCTTTGGAGAAATCCTTAAGCACATTTTCATGGATTGTCTACCAATGAAAGTTGGCTACTACACAGGGAAGGTGCCAAGATCTGTCCAAGACCATATGGAGCCAGCGCCTTTGCAATCTACTCCATGAAAACTAAACCTCCTTTAGTGAGGTCTAAATTTGAGCGAGTTTACACCTACAGTTCTGTGTTATTTTGTAATATGGCGGCTTTTACAACCAACTCTTAGACTCCCAAGTGGATTCACTGTAAAGTCATTATGTTCTGCCAGCAAGATGAATAAGAGTGTCAGGAGGACAAATTCTGGAATGAATTACATCCACCTTTCTCTTACATCCACCATTTATTACTGCAATGGGAAATAAATATACACCCAATGTCCTGCCATCAATTTTAAACATTTGATGAGAAATTTGGTCGTGTTTGTCACTAGATGTATACTTTAATGACTTATCCATAGGAAATCTTATCAATATATATTGGTCTGTATGTATTGGGAGACTGATCATGCGAACAATATAGCTTCTTTAACAAGAAAACATTCCCATAGTACACTGTGTGAGTCATTACAGCACAGCCCTATCTGCTATGATGTTCATCAAGGAGAGTGGCGCTGAGTCTGTCAAAACTCTGAAGGTGTTATGGTGTGCCCTTTGAAGTCGCAGAGTTGAGCGGACACCTGGAAGTTCGGATTCGACGGGTTCGGCCGAACTTCACAAAAAAGTCAAGAAGCGGCGGTGGAGGAGGAGGATGTAGTCAACACTGGTTTTTGTTTTTTATTTTATTTTATAATATTATTTTTTTTTTTGTGGAAATTTGGGAAGACCCCAAAACATTGGGAAATATAAAAAATAAAACTAAGAGAAAGTACGCTGGAGTATAACAATGGCTGGGTAAGGCCGGTATACATGTCTATTCTGCACAAGGTACGGACAAGTCCTGTGGGATCCATGCCTGGTTTATTTTAATGAACGTGAGCTTGTCCACATTGGCTGTGGACAGGCGGCTGCGCTTGTCTGTGATAACGCCCCCTGCTGTGCTAAACACACGTTTATATAATACACTGGCTGCAGGTCAGGCCAGCACCTCCAAGGTGTAAAGGGCAAGCTCAGGCCATGTGCCCAATTTGGAGACCCAGAAGTTGAGGGGGGCAGACCCATCATTCAGTACGTGTAGGCGTGTGCACACATGCTGCTCCACCATGTTGCTGAAATGCTGCCTCCTGCTAAGACGTTCCATATCAGCTGGTGGTGCTGGTTGTTGTGGCGTGCTGACAAAGCTTTATCCACATTTCGGCCATGCTAACCCTGCCTTCTGAGGTGCTGGCGGTGCCCCAGCTGCGTTGGCGACCTCTTCCACCTCCTCAGCCTTCACCTTGTGCTTCCACTGAGCCCCCGCTGTCAGGTGGGAATGCCATCAGCAGCGCGTCTACCAGCGTGCGCTTGTAGTCGCGCATCTTCCGATCAGTAACAGACATTTTTTCTAAATTTAGTTCGCTGTCAGCAATGCAGAGCAGGGTTTTTTTACCGGCAAAAATGGGTTAATGTCAACCATCAATGTAACAGACGAATTTTAGAAATTTAGGTCCCTGTCACCTTTGCAGAGCAGGAGTTTATTCACGACAAAACTGGGTTCATGTCACCCACCAATGGAACAGACAATTTTACAAAATTTAGGCCCCTGTCACCTATGCAGAGCAGGGGTTTGTATACGGCAAAAATGGTAAAATGTCACCTGAGAATGTAACAGACGATTTTTAGAAATTTCGGTCCCTGTTACCTATGCAGAGCAGGGGTTTATTCACGGCAAAAATGGTAACATGTCACCCAAGAATGTAACAGACGCTTTTGCACCCTGCTCCCTCTTTTGCTATGCTGGTGGCTCTGTGCCTCCAAACTGCACACTCACATGACCTTGATTCCATGTGGGGTCTAGTACCTCATCATCCTCCACATCATCTTCCACCCATTCTTCACCCCTGCCCTTCTTGTCGGTCTGCAGACTGCAGTAAGTCGCAGCAGTTGGCACCTGTGTTTCGTCATCATCAGAGACGTGCTGCGATGGTCCTCCCATGTCCTTATCCTGAAACATAAGTGGTTGGGCATCAGTGCACTCAATCTCTTCCACTTCTGGGGCAGGGCTATGTGGATGGCCCACGGAAACCCTGCCAGCAGAGTCATCAAAAAGCATAAGAGACTGCTGCATGACTTGGGGCTCAGACTGCTTGCCTGATTTGCAAGGGGGTGAGTTGAAAGACAGATGGCCATGGCCTGTAGGTGCCAACTCTGATCTTTCAGCAGGAGACGGGGTGGGAGACAATGTGAAGGAACTGGAGGCACTGTCAGCCACCCAATCTACTATCGCCTGTACTTGTTCTGGCCTCACCATTCGTAGAGCCGCATTCGGCCCTACCAAGTAACGCTGAAGGTTCTGTCGCCTACTCGCACCTGAGGAAGGTGTTTCACTTGTGCGTGTAGCTTGCACTGATCGACCACATCCTCTCCCTGCAACAGGAGCTCCACCAACACCAGCAGCACCACGACCACTTCCCTTATTTAACGCTCTCCTCATTCTTTGCGTTCACCCACGAAACTAACAGATGGTTTATGTCAGGCGACAATGTAACCGCCAATAGTCAACAATTAAGTTCACTGACAGTAAGGCTGTGCCGGTGTCATAAAGAGAAAAAATTTCTTGAGGTCACACAACAGTGTGACAGTTGAATTTAATACAAATACTTCACTGTCAAAAAAAATTTGAATTTGTCGAACAGCTATGTAACAGCGGTATTTACTGGTTTTATTTGACTGACAGGAACGCAGCTTAGGCCACAAATGTACTTTCTAGCTACAAATATTTGAATTTTTCAACAAAAAATGTAACTACAGTATTTGGTGGTTTTATTGGACTGTCAGGAATGTAGCACAGGGCAAAAAGGTACTTTATTGCCCAAAAAAAAGTAGTTTTTTAACCCCAAATGAAACTGATGGATTTAACTGAGATTATATTTTACTCTCACAAATGAAGCACAGGTTTTTTTTTACATAAAAAATGGTGGATATGTCACCCCTACAATGGAACAGATGGATTTGCTGATTTTATGTGCCTGCCTGTCACATGTGTAGGTCTCAGAGATACTTTACACCCTAAAATGGGAATTTGAAGCCCAAAAATGTAACAGCAATATTTAATGGTTTTATTTGACTGACAGCAACGCAGCGTAGGCAGCAAATGTACAGTACTTTCTAGCAACAAAAATTAGAATTTTTCAACAAAGAATGTAACTGCAGTATTTGGAGGTTTTATTGGACTGTCAGGAATGCAGCACAGAGCAAACAGGTACTTTATTGCCCAAAAAAAAAAGTAGTTTTTTTTTAACCCTAAATGAAACAGATGGATTTAACTGAGATTATTTTTCACTCTCACAAATGAAGCACAGGTTTTTTTTACATAAAAAATGGTGGATATGTCACCCCTACAATGGAACAGATGGATTTTCTGATTTTATGTGCCTGCCTGTCACATGTGTAGGTCTCAGAGATACTTTACACCCTAAAATGGGAATTTGAAGCCCAAAAATGTAACAGCAATATTTAATGGTTTTATTTGACTGACAGCAACGCAGCGTAGGCAGCAAATGTACAGTACTTTCTAGCAACAAAAATTAGAATTTTTCAACAAAGAATGTAACGGCAGTATTTGGTGGTTTTATTGGACTGTCAGGAATGTAGCACAGGGCAAAAAGGTACTTTATTGCCCAAAAAAAAGTTGTTGTTTTTTTAACCCTAAATGAAACAGATGGATTTAAATGAGATTATATTTTACGCTCACAAATGAAACACAGGGGTTTGTTTACATAAAAAATGGTGGATATGTCAGCCCTACAATGGAACAGATGGATTTGCTGAATTTATGTGCCTGCCTGTCACATGTGCAGTGCAGGCTTCAGAGGTACTTTACACCCAAAAATTTAAATATGTCACCCCACAATGGAGCAGATGGATTTAACTGATTATATTTCACTGTCAGAAATGCAGCACAGGGGTACTTTGCAGAAAAAAGGGGATATGTTACCCCCTGGGTCCCTGAACTCACAGTCGGTATTATTTTCCCTTCCCTGGCACATATGCAGTGCAGGTGCACTTTAAAAATGGGTATATGTCGGCCACTGAACTACAAGAACAGGATTAAATGATTGTCCCTGGCACATATGCAGTGCTGGTGCACTGCTGTTGCTCAAAATGGCCGCTGACGCCCAAATAACTAACAGACAGATTAAAACTTTTTTTTCAGTCTCACTGGGCTCAGGGCAAGGTACAAAAATGTTGCATTGCACCGCCAAACAAAAACGCTGTAGATCGCAGACTTCACACCAAGTGCAGATATCAGAGTCTTTCCTAATCTCTCCCTCACAGCAGCAGCATCCTATCCCTACAACTAGTAAGAGCAGAGTGACGTGCGGCACTACGTGACTCCAACTTATATAGAGGCTGGGTCACATGCTGCACTTGGCCAATCACAGCCATGCCATTAGTAGGCATGGCTGTGATGGCTTCTAAGGGCACACGAGTTAAACGCTTGTTGATTGGCTGCCCTGCAGCCTTTCAACAAGTGCCATTAAATTGGCAAACACCGAACTCGAACCCGAACTTGTTCGGGTTCGGGTCCGGGTACAAAAAACCCTAAATTCGGTACAAACCCGAACTTTACAGTTCGGGTTCGCTCAACCCTAGTCAGCAACCTTCTCGTTACACATCCACCTAATAATATAGATGTTCTCTGAAAATTCAAGGTGCAGTTAGTTTTTCCTGCATCAGAAGACTGTACAGAGTCTGGTGTAAAGAAAACACTTTCTAATTTGCAAATGATGACAACAAGCTGTATGTGGATACTGAACAAGCAGGGAATGCAGTGAGATTTCAGCTCTGAAGCCTTCAGAATTGTGGATGTAGCTCTGGACTATAATACAGGCTGTTACTCAGGATTAGTACCAGGCCCGGAAGGACCTATCAGGCATATTCTTGGTGGGCTGCTGTAGTAGATAGATAAGTACTTCTGTTATACTTGTTGCCTCTGATAATGACTGTCTCTTCTGTAACCATACACTTGTTGCTCTTGCAGTTGCCTCTTGTAAGAAGCTTGTTACACCACGTGAGACCAGTAAATATTTCTGTTACAAGTCCCAATCCTAGAGTGGGGGCCACACATACCACTCAAGAGCCAAAAATAGCCTCCACAAAGCCTGACCCCTTACATATTCATAGCACTGCTAATAGAGTGAATGATCTTGTTTGATTGACCACCAAATTTGGACAGTGTCAATGCCTATGGAAGATACTGGCATTGTCCAAGTCACCAACCCAGCAGTGAATCTATCTATAAAGAAGATCCATATTCAAGAGTAAGAAGTTATTCTAATATAAGTAGACTGTTTGCATGGTAAAGGTCGTAGATTCCAACAATTTCCATCATTCAAGTATAGGCCCCACTATGCACCCCCTTTCTTCTAGGGTCTTCCACTTAACCTAAATGTTTATGGGTCTGTTCTGCTGAGTGGTCTCGGATCTGAATTAATTTGTGCTGCTTGGGGATGGCTGCAATAATGAGGGGCCAAATATATATTGTCAAAAAACTCTGCAGTTGAGAAATCATCATAACAGCATGGACCAGATGTAGGAGAAATACAGGATGTAATTCAGGATTAGTACAGGATAAGTAATGTATGTACACAGTGACTCTACCAGCAGAATAGTGAGTGCAGCTCTGGAGTATAATACAGGATGCAATTCAGGATCAGTACAGGATAAGTAATGTAATGTATGTACACAGTGACTCCACCAGCAGAACAGTGAGTGCAGCTCTGGAGTATACTGTAGTACAGGATGTCATTCAGTATCAGTACAGGATAAGTAATGTAAGGTATGTACACAGTGACTCCACCAGCAGAATAGTGAGTGCAGCTCTGGGGTATAATACAGGATGTAACTCAGGATCTGTACAGACTAAGTAATGTAATGTATGTGCACAGTGACTCCACTAGCAGAATATTAAGTGCAGCTCTGACATATAATATAGGCTGTAACTCAGGATCAGTACAAGACGACTAATATATCATGCACTTCTCAACATTGAAATTCAAGACATCTAAAAAAAATTCAGCATTGAGTATAGGCACCACATGCAGAAATACACTTACACACCTTGGCATGCAATGAGGTTATAAATAGTAGTCTGAGGTATGTTCTGTTACACTGAATGCACTTGGGCAAGCAAATCATCAAGATCCGCTGCTGGCAGCTCTCTTTGCAGTTGCCGACCAGTGATGTTCCAGATGTGCTTGATGGTAGACAAGTCCACAGATGCTGCAGGCTATGGTATCATGGTTAGGCCACACAGGCTGCTCACAGTAGCATGAGCAACTTGTGGCCTGGTATTGTCCTGTTGAAAAAGGCTCATGGGACACTATAGAGAAATGACCATATCACTGATTCCACGACCAAATCAATGTAATGCCAAGCTGAAATGAAGACTAGAGGAGTCAGGCTACCATACATTATGCCACCCCACATCATAATCCAGGGAGTTGGACTAGTGTGATGTTTCCTTGAGAATGCTTCTACATGGCATTGCCTTCAATCTCCGGCTTTCATTTTGTCCAAGACAAATGCAGAACTTATTGCTAAAGAGGATAGACCTCTATTCCAGCCTCCTCTGTTGTCTTGCTGTTCACCATCAGAGCCTTTGAATATGGTGACAGGAGGTCAGTGGAACATTTGTAGTTGGACATCTGGCTTGTAGCCCAATGTCGTGCAAACTCCTTCTGATAGTTTGTGTAGACACTGTTTGCCGCCCTAGGCTTGGGATCGGACTTGCAGCATAGAAGTTGGTAACTACAGTCGTGGCCAAAAGTTTTGAGAATGACACAAATATTAGTTTTCACAAAGTTTGCTGCTAAACTGCTTTTAGATCTTTGTTTCAGTTGTCTCTGTGATGTAGTGAAATATAATTACACGCACTTCATACGTTTCAAAGGCTTTTATCGACAATTACATGACATTTATGCAAAGAGTCAGTATTTGCAGTGTTGGCCCTTTTTCAGGACCTCTGCAATTCGACTGGGCATGCTCTCAATCAACTTCTGGGCCAATTCCTGACTGGTAGCAACCCATTGTTTCATAATCACTTCTTGGAGTTTGTCAGAATTAGTGGGTTTTTGTTTGTCCACCCGCCTCTTGAGGATTGACCACAAGTTCTCAATGGGATTAAGATCTGGGGAGTTTCCAGGCCATGGACCCAAAATGTCAACGTTTTGGTCCCCGAGCCACTTAGTTATCACTTTTGCCTTATGGCACGGTGCTCCATCGTGCTGGAAAAAGCATTGTTCTTCACCAAACTGTTGTTGGATTGTTGGAAGAAGTTGCTGTTGGAGGGTGTTTTGGTACCATTCTTTATTCATGGCTGTGTTTTGGGGCAAAATTGTGAGTGAGCTCACTCCCTTGGATGAGAAGCAACCCCACAAATGAATGGTCTCAGGATGCTTTACTGTTGGCATGACACAGGACTGATGGTAGCGCTCACCTTTTCTTCTCTGGACAAGCCTTTTTCCAGATGCCCCAAACAATCGGAAAGAGGCTTCATCGGAGAATATGACTTTGCCCCAGTCCTCAGCAGTCCATTCACCATACTTTCTGCAGAAGATCAATCTGTCCCTGATGTTTTTTTTTGAGAGAAGTGGCTTCTTTGCTGGCCTTCTTGACACCAGGCCATCTTCCAAAAGTCTCCGCCTCACTGTGCATGCAGATGCGCTCACACCTGCCTGCTGCCATTCCTGAGCAAGCTCTGCACTGGTGGCACTCCGATCCCGCAGCTGAATCCTCTTTAGGAGACGATCCTGGCGCTTGCTGGACTTTCTTGGACGCCCTGAAGCCTTCTTAACAAGAATTGAACCTCTTTCCTTGAAGTTCTTGATGATCCCATAAATTGTTGATTGAGGTGCAATCTTAGTAGCCACAATATCCTTGCCTGTGAAGCCATTTTTATGCAGCACAATGATGGCTGCACGCGTTTCTTTGCAGGTCACCATGGTTAACAATGGAAGAACAATGATTTCAAGCATCACCCTCCTTTTAACATGTCAAGTCTGCCATTTTAACCCAATCAGCCTGACATAATGATCTCCAGCCTTGTGCTCGTCAACATTCTCACCTGAGTTAACAAGAAGATTACTGAAATGATCTCAGCAGGTCCTTTAATAACAGCAATAAAATGCAGTGGAAAGGTTTTTTTTGGATTAAGTTAATTTTCATGACAAAGAAGGACTATGCAATTCATCTGATCACTCTTCATAACATTCTGGAGTATATGCAAATTGCTATTATAAAAACTTAAGCAGCAACTTTTCCAATTTCCAATATTTATCTAATTCTCAAAACTTTTGGCCACGACTGTACACTCTATTCTTCTGATCCATCCATGCACAAGTTTACCTCTGTGCACCTGTGCTGTCCCAGCATTTATCTCTTCCATTTAAGATCAATGGCTGTATTTCTGTTATCATATCATTACCATGTTATGTAATGCTGCCACCCTGTAGTCATTCTTGTTATAGGTTTCCCGAATGTATTTTGTAAATCCCATTTGCCCTTTGCTCTCTGTCCACTCCTTACCTTTCGGTGACATCATATCATGTTTGTTCTGGTCTTATGTCTTTCTTTTCTGCAGCAGACTCAGAGCTGGTGAGAGCATTAGTTTTGACCTCTAATATCCTCTAATATCCTCTAATGTCCTCTATATGTCCTTGCTCAAGGTAAACTCAAAGCATCTCCATTGTATCCTCCTCACTGGATTTTCACATACAACTGTTACCACGACCTAGGGATATTAGTGAGTTCAGCTGTCTACCATTGCTGGTACATAGATTACCACTCACAACCAGTGAGAGACTTCTCTAACGTACATCTGTGGCAGAATAGTCAAAACGAAGCCTAAATCTACAGTCTTTGCATGTCTGCATGCAGTCTGCACGCAAGCTTAGAGCTGTCTGCCATCTTACATGCACGTGGCTTCATAAGCACAGTGTTTAAGCTGAAATACTTTCTTAAAGAGACAGTACCACTTAAACAGGAATAACATGTCCACAAGAGGTGGATTTCTCAGTCACTGAACATATGGAAACTCACCCTGCTCCCAAAAACTCAGACATACAGGAAGCAGAGTCCAACGCCTATGTCCGCTATCAGCGACTGTCTGCAAAGTACATCACCTTTCTGAATGATTCCGATTTTGATGATGCTTCAGAAGAGTTGAGAGAGAGAAAGAATCTTCTCCAAGAGAAGGATGGCTTAGTATAAGAGACTAAGAGTAAGGCAGAACTTCGCATCGCACACTTGCTAGAAGTGAGATCCCATCGTTCAACTTCAACCAAATATATTTTTTTATCTTCCAAAACCTCTCGTTCCGGAAGGTTGGCATTACATGACAAGCTTATAGAGATCCGGGTAGAAGCAGAGGAAGCCAGTGTTAGAAGTTAGTTTGCTAAGAAGGAGGCAGAAATGGCAAAGAAGAAAGCAGAAATGAAGGCAGAGGCAGAAGCCCAACTAAAAATTCTCCAACAGAAAAGGAAGAAGCAGCTACCTTAGCTAAACTGAAGGTCTTCGAGCAAGGCACTGACCTAGACTTCAACCCAGGAGAAGTGAAAAACCCAGCCGAACGCAATTTTTTGTTGGGCTTCTGCCTCCATTTCTGCTTTCTTCTTTGCCATTGCTGCCTCCTTCTTAGCAAAGGAACTTCTAACATCCACCAAACACAAGGGCATTTCTAGCGTCGAGCTAGCTGATCCTCTTGGAGACTAAACCACAGCTTAATCCTTATGCCACATCGTTCTGTCCTGATCAATCTAAACCTTACGTGCAAGAGCCACTACATGCCTCAGAGACACCACAATGCAATCCAGCAACAAGGAATGGGAGATCAGACATGTCAGACTTTGCCAGATACATAATGCGCAGGGAGCTGATAAGCATTAGTCTCTTAAAGTATGATGACCATGCTGAAAACTACAGAGCCTGGAAATCGACATTTAAAGCAGTAATCAGCGATCTTAACCTCACTGCCAAGGAAGAACTTGACTTGCTTGTCAACTGGTTAGGCCCAGAATCTGCAGAACACGTAAAGCCATTAAGAGCAGTTCATGCAGGCCACTCAGAGGAAGGTCTCGCTGCAGCATGGGAGAGACTTGAACAGACCTATGGCAGTTCTGAAGCTATAGAAAGCACCTTATTCAAGAGACGTCAAGCCTTCCCAAGGATAACTAGCAAGGACAATCGCAAGCTCCAAGATCTGAGCGACCTACTAAAAGAATTTGAATTGGCACCTCTGCCAGGACTGAGTTACCTTGATACTGCCCATGGTTTCAATCTAGTTGTGTCGAAACTATCACACGGCATGCAAGAAAAATGGGCAGATCAGGGCTACAGATACAAGAGAGAACACAATGTGTCTTTTCTCTCTTTTTCTTATTTTTCCAGATTCATAAGTGACCAAGCTCGGAAGAAGAATGATTCCAGCTTTGACTTCACAGAATCCACTCTACCTGCTTCATCCTCATGCTCAAGGTATGACAACACAACAAGTAAACGTAGAGACTTAAGGGGAACAGTATCCATTAGGAAAACAAACGTCCCACTTATTGCAACCTCCACTACTAGGAAGGACACCCCCGTCCTTAAAGAAAGGGACCCTAATTGCATGTGCCCTATCCATAAAAGACCTCATCCTTTAAAAGAATGTTGTGGGCTCAAAACAAAGACTTTGCAAGAACGCAGAGAGACACTCAAAGAGCTTGAAGTGTGTTACAAGTGTTGTGCTTCGTCAAATCATATGGCAAAAGACTGTAAAGCTATCATCAGGTGTGCAGAATGCAGCAGTGACAAGCATGTTACATCAATGCATCCTACTTTGCCTCCAGACAATTCAACCAACGCGGTCACACTTCATGGCGGGGAGCCACCAGCTCAAGAGCTAACTACAACGACTGTCTCCTCTTCCTGTATAGAAATATGTGGCAAGGAGACTAGTTCCAAGTGCTGTGCAAAAGTGTGTTTGGTCAACGTCTACCCAGAAGGGCAATCTGAAAAGGCCACCAGAATGTATGCCATTATAGATGAACAAAGCAAAAGGTCTCTGGCAAAACCTAAATTCTTTGAGATCTTTGGCATAACCCCTAAACACTTGTTCTTGTCATGTAGAGACTTATAGCAGAAGAGCCACTGGATACCTTATCTCCTCCATTAAAGGGAACGTTCATATACCCTTGTCAACGTTAATCGAATGCGACCAGATACCTGGTAAAAGAGATTAAATTCCTACTCCAGAAGCTGCATACCATCATTCCCACCTGAAACATCTAGCTAGTGAGATTCCTCCTATGGACATGAATGCTGACATCCTACTCTTGCTCGGGAAAGACACGGCATTTTTGGACACCGTATTCAGTATTAGGAATAACAAATCGCGACTCACTCCCTTACAGCCATTTCTTACTGGCCAAAACAATAGTTCTAGATGAGGTAGTTAGCACGGAGATGGAAATTACCACAAGCGACTGCTGCAATTTCATAAAAATAGGGTTCCAAACTCTGGACAGGTCTCATTTATGTCACAACTAGGAAGGACACTCATAAGGTCGAATCCCTTTTATTTCCACCTTTTCTGAATGCAGTAACTCTATTGGTAAAATCATCAACAAAGACAGGCCCATCCTTAGAAGTAACCTTAGACATGTTCCAGAATTGAGTCCCCTTCTTAATTCCCAACGTCCTCTCAACCTTACAGATAAACTAGTTAAAACAGACGTTGGTTCTACCATATCCAGTATACAGACTTACTTTGGCAGAATAAAATTAGATTGTTTTCCCAGCTGAGTCAATTGTTCCCTGATGCTAAAAGGGGAAACTTTTACTCATCCACTTTTTGGTGATGTACACCACATCTGGCATTTCCTCACTTGTGTCTGCGTTATTTACTGATCTGTCCATGCAATGTTATTTATGTAGGTGATAATAAAGAGAAAACAACCGCACACTCAAGGGTTATATGCAAAATAAAGTTATTTTTATTGTATTTTTTGACAAATCCTCCAAAAGAGAAAAAAGGAACAATTGGCACTAATTAGATTGTTCATAGGTTTTGGAACCGCGCTGCTGGGAGCTATGTATTCCGGTCACAGGTGGATGATACAAGGGTGTCAGCCCCTCTCCTCGACAACCAAAGGATATGGTCCTCCCAGACCTCCTCCTCTACAGGGTTTAAGGGGATAGGCAAGATAGTGAAGCACCCTTGAGAATGTTGTTCTAAAAGGTTTTATTCTACTTACAACAGGTCAGTAGACAAAAGGCATAAAAATACAAGATGATCGTCACGTTCCTGCCCGACCCGGGTTTCGCTACCTCGCTTCTTCAAGGGCGATGACTGAGCATGCTCACAAACGAGCTCTATAAATAGCCCAGCCCTCTCATTATTATTCAAGCGGGTGTGGTTCCCATCCGTATAGGACATTTTCAAAATAACAGTTTTACAACATATAACATAAAATCACACTGATGCAATCATTTTTAAAAATACAAACATAAGAATATAAAATTATACACGGGAGTGGATTGTTACTCCCTATTGCCAATTTGTGTAAAGGCCCTTTCGGGTTACCGCTGTTCTCAATAGTCAATATATACATTCAGCCTCTTAATAAGAATCTATCCCCCACTTAATCCTCTCTTGTCCTAGGTGTATCCCAACTCAATTTATTATAGTAGTTCTATCATCATATACATTCCATCCACTCCTCGGATATTATACCGGTATTCTCCACCTACTCCCGGAGCGTCATTCAGCTAATTTCCACTCCTCCTGGAACATCCCTCCACAGGACGCCATCCGATTCTGGGACGTCACACAGGTAATCTCCGCCCACTCTTGGAACGTCACTCAGGAGGGCGCCACCCACTCCGGTAGCGTCATTCAGGTGTTCTCGACCCCGCCTCCACCCCTGACGTTCCCATCACAAGGCATCATTATCCAATGGAGCAGCCAGGTAACCTGACGTCATCCAAAGGTCCTTAGGAGGCCAGGTAGAGAACAGCCGAACGTCGCCACCGGTGGGTCATTTTACAGTAAGCATGGTTTAAGGTCAAATTCAATGTTAAGCCCTCTGGGTTGTAGGGTTCCTAGCTGGTAAATCCACTCCACTTCCTTTCTATTGATTTGTGCCAGCGAGTCCCCCCCACGCCAGTGTGGCTTAACAGTTTCAACTCCAGCGAATTTTAACCCTTGTGGGTTTTTTCCATGTGATAGTTTAAAGTGTGCTGATACGCTATGGGTCATTAAGCCTTTTTTGATGTTCCGTAGATGCTAACTTTCAGCTTCCTAATTGTCCGTCCCACGTACTGGAGCCCACAAGGGCATTCCAGTACGTAGATGATGCCCTCATTTTCGCACGAACAATTATTCTTTATACGGAATTCAGCCCCATTCTTTTTAGACACTATCTGTTTAATATTCACCTGTCGGTCTCTGGAGTTCCGATTTTTACAGCCTGCACAAAAGCCACACCAGGTAAATTTTCCTTCTTTTTTCTCCTTCACATTAACTGGGGGTATGGCACTACGTACGAGTTTCTCTCTAATGTTGGTCGCTTTTTTAAAAATAAAAGAGGGATTTGCAGGTATTATTTTTCCTATTGTAGGATCGTTTTTTAAAACTCCCCAGTTCTTTTTCACCATTTTCTTAATGTGACATGGAGCAAAATTTGGTCACAAATGAAAATCTGTAGTCCCTATTTTCTTTTACCACTATTCTTTTTGTATGTTCCTTTTTTCCTTTTGTTTCCATCTCTACTTTCTGTATGCATTCATCTAAATTGGCCTCATCATATCCTCTCTCCACAAACCTATTTTTTAACACCCCACATTGCGTTCTGTATTCACCCACCTCTGTACAATTACGGGCCATCCTCTTGAACTGTCCTTTCGGAATGTTCCTGAGCCATGGGCCGTAATGACAGCTCTTCATATCAATAAAGGAGTTCACGTCTGTTTCTTTAAAATAGGAGCTAGTAAGGAAACGCCCATTTTCAACCCGAATGCATAGGTCAAGAAAATTAACGCTTGTGTTGCTGGTTTCGCTCACACGCTGTGCCATGGGGACCACCGTGTTTACCTCTTCTTCAACCTACTGGTAAGCCTCCTCTGCCGGCACTGGGGCTGCTGCCCTCATTTACTGCTTGACAACTTCATTATGTGATACCCCTAGCCACCACCACGCTATTATATTTGTAATATTCTCCACCATGCCCTACCATATATTTGCCTGCAACGTGCTCCACCACATAGCTTCCAACATATTGTCTCTTATGTATTGCCAACATACAACTTTTTTGTAGACTTTAAGACACCCTCAACCACCATGTTCCAACATATTATTTCCAACATAAGGTTTACTACAGCTTACCACCATGCCTCAGTATATAATTGTTAGCATGTTATCTATTAAATATCAACTTTACCATTATGTGCTCTCTAGACTCCTTTTGCCCCTTATATTGGAACCAATACAATATAACCGCTCCACCTAGGACTCTAGCTTTGGACATCTATTGCAGCTCTAACATTGGCCACAGCCTTATCACCTTTTATACAGGTCACACCTGTTGTCGTATCTCCCCCCGATTTTCCCTCTGATACATTAGTATTTATTACCCTTCTTTATAATGGATTCATTTACCTTATCTCCAACCCCCTTCCCTTATCACTAATGTGTTCTTCTTTTCTATTAGTGACTCTTGTGACCGAGGTCCGTCTGTGACCGAAACGTCAAGAAAAACAGTCACAATCTAATTATTGGCAATTGTTCCTTTTTTCTCTTTTGGAGGATTTGTCAAAAAATAAAATAAAAATAACTTTATTTTGCATATAACCCTTGAGTGTGCGGTGGTTCTCTCTTTATTATTTATGTTTGGATCATATCCACTCCACCGAAGCACCTCATTACTTGGACATTGAGTGCAGCCCAAAATTATATACCATGTATGTAGGGGAGATTGCCTTGAAGGTGCTCCTCAATCAACATTGGTACACTATTTGGCAGAAGAGGAAGAATTTACCGATGCCAAAACATTTTTTTTTAAATGGATGATAGAGAAAAAGATTCAGAATCATTGATCATATCCCACCCCTTAGAAGGAGAGGAGACAGGGAAATACTCATAAAGAAAATAGAGCTACAGTGAATATCTAAAGTCAAAACGCTCAAACCCTATAGGTTAAATATTCATTTGAGTTTGGGAGGTTATAACTAAAAGAGTGTCGCTTGCTCACAGTTACCTTGGGCTTCTTGGTTCCTCATTGGTCTCTGGTGAGAGTTTCTTTCCCTAGGTTGTTTCTCTTCAATTCCAGGAAGAAAACTGATTTAGCAACATGTTCATCAAGGATTGACCTGAATATGGGCTTAGTTATGTATCCACAATTCATTTTTATTTTTTGTAATTTATGTTCTTTTTGTGCTCATTTTTATTATGCGCTTTGTAGTTCTCTGTCTTTTGTGTACATATAGACTCCAGATGGCACCAACTTACCAATACGTACCATTAATACTCTTTATTTTATACTTCTTATACTTGCTCTCACAGCAATGCTATATTGAGGTGTGTGCCATTTACATATAGTAATTCCCTGTATGGTTGTACTTCTGGGATCGATACACGTTTGTGCTAGTTATGCCTTATTGGACCATGTCAGTCCTGGACCAAGTCTCCCTTATAGTGCCTAACTGGGTGGTTTGGGACACTGTATAGGGCTCCACATTCACCCCCTTGCCTTGGTTAGGGGTCCCTGTCCTATTGACAGTGGGCGGCGACTTCTTCAAAGGGTGTACGGGTCCCCCTTCTCATATCTGATGCTACTGGCATGTGTGACCATACATCAAATTCTCTTGACATATATTCTTATCTTTAGTGAGCAATTTACCTCAGACTTCATCCACCTGTAAGGTAATATTGTCACGCCCGTGTGTGGGAGGGAGACACCACACCAGACGAAGAAGGAGAGGGAACAAGGAACAAGGCCTGAAAGCAAGGGAAGAAAGAAGGACACCTCCTAGTCAAATCCCTAGTCACAGTCCTGACTGGCTATCAGTATGAACAGACCCCAAAGGTAGGTGAGTTCATACGCAGGAGTACCTAGAGTCCTAACTCACCCTAAAAGACCCTGGCAATAGTGACAGGACTGAGACTACCTGTTCCTCCAGAAAGGAGGGACAACCAGGAGTCTTCCTCAGGCCTACACTTAGGCCTAACTTTCCAGTAGCTAAAGCAGCAACAGGAACTCAGCTGAGAACCAAACACCAGCAGACCAAAGATACCACTGAAGCTATAAACCGCACAGCATTGTGGGAGACGCAACTATAAATAACAAAAGTTAAATAATAACAATAGCAACACCTGGAGGTTAGAAGTGTGGATAGTACCAGAAACAACACAGATGTCTACTGATCCACAAAGAAACCTGTCAGATCAAAGCCTGTGTTGCCAGTCTCACAGATCTTCTGTCACCCACTGTCGCGAAGACGTCCGTATGTCTCGGTACGTCCTTGACAGGTATGTTTTTTTACTACAAAGAAAAAATGTGGGGGGTTCAGTCACACTTCAGGCATGCCAGGCACACTCTGCTTTTAACCCCGTCCGGTGCCGTGACAGCTTTCATCGGATCCAGGGATGCAAGTACCAACATGCATGCTGAGCCCACTATATACTTCTCCTGGAGCCAAATGGCTACTGGTAGGCGCTGTAAAAGCAGACTCAGTTTTATACTGACTTTAAAACCAGCCTCCAGGGCAGACTAACTGGTCAGGTGTGCATGACTGCATGGAGATCGCCACGCCTCCAATATATACTACAAAGAAAAAATGTGGGGGGTTCAGTCAGCACAACCCTGTATGCAGGTGCACATCGCTATGGCGAAATACACATACAAACGCAAAAACACAAATGCAATAGCACTCTGCAACCAGCACTCTGCCCTGCCTCTATGCTGGATGTTGAATGAGGCATTGGTGTACATTTTGGCCAAAGCGTATGTAATGTTTTTTTACTAGTGATGTTCACACTGCACAGTTTTTGAACCGTGGTTAATCACACATCTTGTGAATAATGAAAAGCGTGTCCTAAAAGCCTATTTTATTATGTGGTTGCTGTTACTTTATGAGGTGCTTTGGGAGAATTGTGCCCCTTTTTTCACATATAGGATGTTTTAAACATTGTCACCTTTACCTTTTCACAGTGGCAAAGGGTTATATCATATTTATTATATTTATATTATATTTATTTCATATTGTTATGGCTGAACCCCACTTTACCAATATTTCAGTATTGTGTGTAATTTATTAAGTGATTCATTAATATTACTAAACTAACTTTCACTATTGTAGAGGAGAAGCCATGTGGTCCCACCAGTCAAATCTGAAACAGCAAGATAAAGGCAGAATCCAGAGGCAAAACAAAAATCACAAAAACAGATTAAAAAAACATCCTGCATGATCTAATAAATGAATATGCAGGTGTGCATGGTTACATTTATAAAATAAAAATCACAGAAAATATTGCACTGATACAATAGATGCGAACATTATATATGGACTAAGCCATCAATCTGATATGATAAAATCTGATACTCTCAGCCAATATATTTTCAGAAAAACATCTGTGCCTGCCTACCAGCGCCAAGGTGATCTCAGTCAGGCAGGTCCTACTCTAAACCTATCTATGCTGTTGTGTACCTACATTCAGGAGAGCAGACCCTTCACATATAGTGCGCTGCTCCTTGTCACCTCTGTGTGCATCCAGCAACCAATGAGAGGAGGAGCACACAACTATATGTACCACCCTAATCAAGGTGGCCTGTGGAATAGGTGGGGCAAAAGTGCACAAAAATGCTATTCCCAAGATAAAACAGAAGCGCATTCACACTTGAAGGTGCCACTCCTTCAAGTATACACTACGGACTAAACATATCCTGAATGTAGATGCCCAACAGTATAGATAGGTTTAGAGTAGGTCCTGCCTCCCGGAGACCACCTTGGCGCTGGTAGGCGGGCACCGTTGTGTTTTGATCAAAATAAATCATATCAGAGTGAGGTCTTAGTCCATATATAATGTTTGCATCTATTGTGTTATTGCATTATTTTCTGTGATTTTTCTTTCAGAATCTAGAGGCAAAGTCAGAGTCACAACACACGTAAAGTAGCTCACATACAGTGAACCTTACCAATCTGTCTTGGAGGAGAACATACTGCGGACAAGAGAAGGCAGTCAAAGGGGATGAAATGAGTAACTTGAGTCTGCATCTGAACAACCTCCTGTAGGTCTATTATGGACCTACTGTACAGTGCCAAACAACACCCAACCAGCTTCTCTGGTTTGTTTTCCAGGAGTTGACACTTCATTACCTGGCAAAATATTTGTCTTCTAAATGTAAAAGGATATATAAATATTATATATGACCCCTAAAATAAGGCCATAAAATACAACTGACATCCTTTAGGACTAGGTTCTAAGGGAGTCAGTCGTGTTCCCCACTGAGTTTTTTTTACCTCCCATTATCCATCCCAACTAAACATATCATGACCTGGTTTCCTTGACACATCGCGAAGGCCACCGTATCTTTCATACTTACCATAAGGATATATGTGTTTAATCAGGACCTTGACAGGTGAAGACTGTGGAGAGAGGACAGTTTGTTCTCCCAAGTTGTTCAGTCTTGGAGACCTGTATTTACTTTGGAAGGGAATGAATAACATTGTACTGAAAAAGGAAATTAAAAAAGCAGGGTTATAATTTACAGTAGAGAGTGGAACAGATTGAAGTTTTTTTTTTTTTAGTTTTTTTTTATTCCCTCTTCTGTTGCCTTGGTTCCAAACTTCCATACGTGCCACAGCTGCAACAGAACAGCACTTTTCTTACTTCTGGCAAAAACAAGAGAGCTGCCTTTGCCAGGTCCAGTTTGGCTGCCAAGAACTGAACTACTCGAAGGCGACATGGCTTAGAAAATGAGTGCCAACAGAAATCAGAAATAGCTATAGCGTTCAGTTCGAGACATAGGTTTCAACATTGCTTCCCTGATGGACATCGACATCTCCACGGTCTTGCAGTTTTGAGGAATCTGTGGCTGTTTTCTTCACTATGAGATGTCTCCCATTAGCGAGCTCCGAGAAGCCAAGTCACATACTACCATGATTGCTCAATTGGTCAAATTAGGTTTTTCACTTAGGTATTAAAATTGCTTGTGCCGCAAGTCCACAGTTGAGCTGCGATGATAGAGATGTATAGTCAAGACCTGCTCAACTCATCATCTCGGGAAAACCAAGTAGCACAAGGTTTGTTGAAGCGGAATCAAGAAATTAGGTTATTAAAGAAATATTGAGGCAGATTTTCTGATACTGGGGCACATTTATTATTGTATTTGTACCTGTTATGTGACATTTTTCTCGATCTTAAATTCAAGATTTCACAGCAAACATTTAGACACATTTATCAATGTTCATTACTTGATTTTGGCACAAATTTCTTTTGCCAATATAAGCCACCTCAGAGCTAGTCTGAAAGGGAAAACTGACAAAACATTGCTGCATATATTTCTGATGCACCAAATTTATAAACAGCTGTGCGCCAGGGGGGACTGTGTCAGGATGGAACTTTTTGAAGTCAGTTTTGAGTTTCTGCTGGAAAAACCTACGTCAAATTTATCGAAAGTCACATGTTGCGTGATAAATTTGGCGCATCCTTAAGCCTAACATTTTTGCCTAGAAATGCTACTCCAGTTTTCTTACAACACCTCCTTCTTGAGTGATTTTATGACTTTTTTTTTTAGATTCTTTAAAAATAAGTACAATGATAAATCTGACATTAACATAAAGGTGGAGATTTATCAAAGCCCAGCATTTTACACCGGAGGATGCACCTTATTTATGACGAGACACAGGCTACATCATAAAATATGCTGCCAGTCCATCTGCCAGAATACAATCTACTGTAGCTCTGAGCTGTTGTAGATTTCTGTCTTCAAATTCTAGGAACAAATGAAGATGAATACCATGCCTCCCTTTCAGAAAGTGTCAGCACAGAAACAGAATAGCTGCATGTGACATTTAAAAAGTCACAGACATGAATTTTGAGACTTTTTATACCAGAAAAAAGGCACTGGGAAATAAGCACAGAGATAAACCTCCCCGTACTGTATCTATACATGCTCACCTTCCCCACACATATTTTTCTAAAGTGGTGAGAGCGGTGTAAAACAGCAAATATTAGCAAAAGTTTGGTGCAAAATGGCACTTGCACAGGAGTAGAACTTTAATACATGACCCCCTAAGACACTTTAGAACTAAACTAGATGTGACAAATTTGCCACATTGAGTCATGCTGGATGCTAAATTAGCCACATCTACATATTTTTCTAGCTTGGTTGACGCATTGTAGACCCCTTTTCGAGCCAAAATCTGGATGCAATGTGACACCTTTTAAGCCACTCACTATCACACTGAGCAACATCTCTTTCCCTCTAAGTAATCCCCATTTTCTAGAGAGGTGCAGAAAGTGTCTAAAACACACAGCATTAGTAATTTTGTTCTAATTCTAGTAAATTCATTGACTATACAGTTGCAAGAAAAAGTATGTGAACCCTTTGGCATGATATGGATTTCTGCACAAATTGGTCACAAAATGTGATCTGATCTTCATCTAAGTCACAACAATAGACAATCACAGTCTGCTTAAACTAATGACACACAAAGAATTAAAAGTTACCATGTTTTTATTGAACACACCATGTAAACATTCACAGTGCAGGTGGAAAAAGTATGTGAACCCCTAGACTTATGACATCTCCAAGAGCTAATTGGAGTGAGGTGTCAGCCAACTGGAGTCCAATCAATGAGATGAGATTGGAGGTGTTGGTTACAGCTGCCCTGCCCTATAAAAAACACACACCAGTTCTGGGTTTGCTTTTCACAAGAAGCATTGCCTGATGTGAATGATGCCTCGCACAAAAGAGCTCTCAAAAGACCTACGA
The DNA here is from genome assembly GCF_905171765.1 of Bufo bufo. Classification (NCBI taxonomy): domain Eukaryota; kingdom Metazoa; phylum Chordata; class Amphibia; order Anura; family Bufonidae; genus Bufo; species Bufo bufo. Next base: position 57,277,659 of record NC_053392.1, read on the forward strand.
TTAAAAATTGTTGACTTGCATAAAGCTGGAAAGGGTTATAAAAGTATCTCCAAAAGCCTTGCTGTTCATCAGTCCACGGTAAGACAAATTGTCTATAAATGGAGAAAGTTCAGCACTGCTGCTACTCTTACTAGGAGTGGCCGTCCTGTAAAGATGACTGCAAGAGCACAGCGCAGACTGCTCAATGAGGTGAAGAAGAATCCTAGAGTGTCAGCTAAAGACTTACAAAAGTCTCTGGCATATGCTAACATCCCTGTTAGTGAATCTACGATACGTAAAACACTAAACAAGAATGGATTTCATGGGAGGATACCACAGAGGAAGCCACTGCTGTCCAAATAAAACATTGCTGTACGTTTACAGTTTGCACAAGAGCACCTGGATGTTCCACAGAAGTACTGGCAAAATATTCTGTGGACAGATTAAACCAAAGTTAAGTTGTTTGGAAGAAACACACAACACCATGTGTGGAGAAAAAGAGGCACAGCACACCAACATCAAAACCTCATCCCAACTGTGAAGTATGGTGGTGGGGGCATCATGGTTTGGGGCTGCTTTGCTGCGTCAGGGCCTGGACGGATTGCTATCATCGAAGGAAAAATTAATTCCCAAGTTTATCAAGACATTTTGCAGGAGAACTTAAGGCCACCTGTCCACCAGCTGAAGCTCAACAGAAGATGGTGTTGCAACAGGACAGCGACCCAAAGCATTGAAGTAAATCAACAACAGAATGGCTTAAACAGAAGAAAATACGCCTTCTGGAGTGGCCCAGTCAGAGTCCTGACCTCAACCCGATTGAGATGCTGTGGCATGACCTCAAGAAAGTGATTCACACCAGTCATCCCAAGAATATTGCTGAACTGAAACAGTTCTAAAAAGAGGAATGGTCAAGAATTACTCCTGACCGTTGTGCACGTCTGATCTGCAACTACAGGAAACGTTTGGTTGAAGTTATTGCTGCCAAAGGAGGTTCAACCAGTTATTAAATCCGAGGGTTCACATACTTTTTCCACCTGCACTGTGAATGTTTACATGGTGTGTTCAATAAAAACATGGTAACATTTAATTCTTTGTGTGTTATTAGTTTAAGCAGACTGTGATTGTCTATTGTTGTGACTTAGATGAAGATCAGATCACATTTTATGACCAATTTGTGCAGAAATCCATATCATTCCAAAGGGTTCACATACTTTTTCTTGCAACTGTATATATGCAAAGTAGTAATGTCCCCTATTACCTAAGATGACCGGCAAAGCAGATGTAGCACTCTAAGGCGATGACGGATTCCTGTGCAGAAAAACCTTAGCGTATTACAGTACGAGCAAACTGAATGGGATAACACAAATCTCATGTACAGTTTGCAGATTTTTTCTTTGCGGAAATTGACCTGCATTGCAGATTTCCAAATCTGGAGCATGACGATAATGTTTCAGCTGCAGATTTCACACTTTTTAATGGAAGGATGAGATCTGAGGGAAAACCACATCAAATCTGCACCAAAAACCTCTGTTAGACATTACGGATTTTGGTGTGTGTGCAGGTGACCTAATACAGACCACCATATATGGAGAGCAATGTGCTAACCCAAATGCAGACATGAGGGCCTATCCTCATGAAATATAAGGGCCCATTCACACGACCCTACAGTTTAGCGGAATGGATATGGACCCATTAATTTTAATGGGGCCGCAAAAGATGTGGAAAGAACCCTGTGTGCTGTCCACATCCGTGCTTCCATTCTGCTGCCCCACAAAAAAAGATATAACATGTCCTGTTCTTGTCTGCAATTGCGGACAAGAATAGACATTTCTACCATAGGACAGGCCGTGTGCATTCCGCAAAATGTGGGACCCACACGGGCCGGTATCTGTGTTTTGTGGATCTGCAATTCCTCTGAAGTGAATAGAGCTGAACTGCAATACCAAACACAGCTTGCAAACAGGGGTAGTGCTGTTTTTGGAAGATAGCCGGTATGTTTTTCTAATCCTTGACAAATCCTTCAGATTAGAAGCCTGCTTAGAATGCTGTGTCATATTCCAGAAATCTCCGAGCAGTTCCAAAGGGGTTTGATCTCTCTATAGAGCCAAAGCATTCTTAAAATCCATATTGAGATCCCAGACTTCACCGATAGGCCCTCACAGGTATTTATGACATATCAGAAGATTTTTTTTGAAAGGATATGCCTTTTTTACGAGGTTTTTACATGAAGATAACTCCTTCAACAAGTGACACCATCTTTAGAAATGTCCTCCTTGCTGGGGAAGGCTGTTGTTTCCTGCTTAAGGCCATGCCTAGTATGAATTGCGCTGATGTACTGGGTTTGCCAGGGGGAGAATGGCGAGTTGTATGAATTACTCCACATTTTGTTAATATGAAATATATTTTATATAGTGAATAATAATAAAAATTAAATATATTTTACTACATAGTGTAGTTCTGATGCAGGCCTTTGTGTCTCCATGTTTAAAGGCTACAAACAAACATCATGTGTAGTCTGACCCTACTGTCAAGTGCTACTTGACTCTCTTGGCCCCTTCTTCTTGCTAACCTACAGTCTTTTCCATCACCTGATTCTATAACAAACCTAATAGATGGCATGAAAATTTTCAGGAACCACTTGCTCATGGCCAGTGGTGAAGAATCAGAACATAAATGGACAAGTAAACCTGATCATCCACATTTGGGTCTTTAACTTTTGGGTAAGTCAATTCTAAGTGTTGAACACGATGGTTCTCTGTCCGTGGTGCTGAACTTGGTAAAATCTATAACATTTTTCTGTTGATTCTAATAATGATTTGATGGTATGGAGAGGGAGAAGATCCCACAGCCTATAGGGGGTCTTCCAGGAGTTTAATATTGATGGCTATCTTCATAATAGGTGATCAATATAACATTGGTTGGGGTCCAACTCCCAGCACCACCACCAATCAGCCATTTGAAGAGGCTGTGGCGCCTGGTGAGCACTGTAGCCTCCCCACTACATACCAAGCAGAGTGCCGTATATTGTATAGTGGCTGTGCTTGGTATTTCACAGGGGTAGTCTCTCAATCCATTTGCTTTTCTGGCAGCTTTCAGTCTCAGGGATGAAGGTTCCCCGGACTAAGCTTAGTTTTCTGCCTATACACAACCATCTGGGATACACAGTGCACAAGAAAAAGAACAGTTTAACCATTTAAACCATAGTACTTTGACAATAAATCACAATATCAACTCTTTAGCAGTAATCCACTGGGTCACCGCAATTGCTGACGGTACCAGGAGTTGGACCCCCAACGATCAGATATCGATGAACCATCCTGAAAATAGGTAATCAATATTGAACTCCCAGAAAACCCCTTTAATATCCTAGAATCTAGAATACGGTGCTGGACCCTTTTTACACCACTATGGTTGATCCCATAATCTGCAGGCCAACTACTGGTAAGTTTAGCCCAGATATTCACACCACTACATAGACTAAACAGGTAAGTTCATTGCACTGGCTGGGATCTCTTGGTCCCACTCTGATACTAAAAACTGTGCCATATGTACACGATGTGGAATGTTAAAATTATTTATTACTTCCCCCCCCCCCCCACTTAATTCTGTTGGGATCAACAAAGAAAATCAAACGCAGATTATTTAATCTATTTTTAATAAATACAGAATGAGGAAGCCTGGTAGAGCGTAATGACAATTATTTGCCATTGCTTATATAGTGCCAGTATATTTGACAAGGATGTACAGAGATAATATTCTCATCAGTCGCTGTCCTCAGTGGGGACCCTCGCTATCCAGATTGTTAGAATATGCACAGGTAATCACTGCAGGAGTCTGGGTGTAACCCACAGCTGGGGTATTGCTGGCATGCAGGGGTGGATTGGCCATAGAACTTACAGGGAAATTTTACAGTGGGCCAATGCCCAAGGGAGCCACCCAAGTTCTCCTCTCTGTCGCTGACCGGGTACATAATGAGCTCTCAACAGTAATTAATCAGGTACTCATGTACCCAGCCAGCAGCTGCACTTACCCTCTTGAATTCAACTGCTGAGGCCCGCACCTCACCTCCTAAGCCCCCTGCTCCATAGACAACTAGAGGAGAAGGACAGCAGATGGTAGCTATTGATGACCACTACAGAGGGACAGCTTTTGGGGCAGTATATTGTGCTACACTGTGTTATTTGGTTCTGCTGGGATGGTATTTTGCACTAAGGTATTGTTGACCGTGCCTACTTGTGTTGCCCCACCTTCTGTTAATTTGGACCTGCCTACAACATAGGGCCTCTTTCATTTTTATTTTTTTCCCAGGGCCACTTTAAGTTTCCAGTTCGCCCCTGCTGGCATGGCCAAGTTGGGACTATAGGGGGCCATTTGTACTACTGGGGAAACCATAATGGACCATTTTAACTACTGGGGCACTATGGGAGGCATTTAAGTTACTGGGTGCATTATAATTACGGCGGGCACTATATGGGAGCACTGTAACTACTGGGAGCACTACTGGGGCCTTATTATTACTTTCTGGGAGCACTATGGGGACACTATGAGGGCAATTTTACTTCTGGGTCACTATGGGGGGTTTTCACTGTTACTATGGGAGGCTTTATTACCACTGGAGGCACAATGATGAACATTCTTTCTATTATGGGGCATTATTACTACTATTCAGGGTACTATTGGGGGTTTTATCATTACTTGGTACAATATGGAGGGAACTGCTGCTATTGGGTACTTTCGGGGAGCATTATCTCTATTAGGGCACTCTGGGAGAGAATTATTAGTAATAGTGGGACTTTGGGGGCATTTGGGAGCACAGTGGGCACAGTATTGGGGTAGCAGCAGGATAACAATGTTGGGACAGGAGGAGGATGATAGAAAAATGAGAAAGTAAAAATGTCTGTGTGGTAAACTCTGCAAAGAGAAGATGTGGCTGAAAGAAATCATGATGGCAGTCTGGTCTGAATGGAGAAGATGAGGAAGAAGAACGTCTACATCAGAGGAGACATCACTGGATGGAAGAGGTATGTGTTGTGTGTTCTTCTGTATTGTAGTGGTGAATGTAATGTCCATCTAAATATGTCTTTAATGCTGGAGGAGGGGGGGTGGGTTTGACTGGAGCAGCAATTTGGTACGTATGCATTGTGGATGCATGTTATACTCCCCCCTTTCTCCAGCACCATTTTCTGGAGCTCTGGTCAGTTCCCTCCTGTGGCTGCTTGCTTACAAACTGCAGTGGGAACTTACTGGTATATGGCATGTTACCGCTGCAGCCAATCCCCTTCAGTGGTCTAATGCTGAAGACAGTGACTGGCTGCAGTGGTCACATGCCATACCCGTGCACATCACTGACACTGTACTTGCCGGTTATATACCTGTCAGTCTTTGTTTACATGGCCGCAGCAATGATGCCAGAAAGTCCAGCGCATCACATGCATTATCACTGCCGCAACAGAGCACTCAGACTAGAGCAGCGGGGATGTAACTGCTGAGAATTGTGGATTTTAACTACTGGACAACCCCTTTATTTCTGGAGTATTTGTGATTCAAGGGCATTCTGTTTAAGACATTTTGAAGACATGAAATAGGGGCGTAGTCAGTAAAAAGAGGCGGGGCATATGTCCGTAAAAAGTTTAGGCTGTCCGTGATTTTTGGTTAAGTTGTCCAGAAAAATTTAAAAGGAAAGTTGCCCTTAGTTGTTGCCCCCCTCCCCCCAGAAACTGCTGCCTGCTCCCCATGCCCATATACTGTATAAGTGAAATGGAAAAGAAGCACTTCATGGCGCAGTATCCAAATTGCAATTGAAATACAGCCAAACACCGGGCCGCATCCAGAGGGAGTTGTGCACAACTCTGATGAAGGTGTATGACGGGTCTTCACTGTCACTGTGCACAAGCTGCTCCCTTCTGCTCTGGGTGGCCAATAAGCCCCATTCAAAACTGGCAATCATGAAAAAATTCAGGTCTTGGGGTGTTGGTGTCAACAAAAGGACTTATTAATAAATACAAATAAAATTAATATAGCTGTGCAATGCGTTTGGAAGCGAGATACTTCCTTCATCAGGCAGGGAAGGAGGGGAGGAAGTAGCCCACATGGCTATGTCAGTTTAATTTGTTTTTATGAATAACTCCTACTGCTGACGCCAGCAACCTGAGACTAGAGATGTCGCGAACATAACATTTTTCGTTGGCGAACGGGAACTTCCGCAAATGTTCGCGAACGGGCGAACCGGGCGAACCGCCATAGACTTCAATAGGCAGGCGAATTTTAAAACCCACAGGGACTCTTTCTAGCCACAATAGTGATGGAAAAGTTATTTCAAGATGACTAACACCTGGACTGTGGCATGCCGGAGGGGGATCCATGGCAAAAATCCCATGGAAAATTACGTAGTTGATGAGGAGTGGGTTTTAATCCATAAAGGGCATAAATCACCTAACATTCCTAAATTGTTTGGAATAACGTGCTTTAAAACATCCAGTGTGTGTATACGATCAGGTATGATGTTGTATCGATCAGGTAGTGTAAGGGTTACGCCCGCTTCACAGTGACAAACTATGACAGACCAAACTCCCCGTTTAATGCACCGCAAACAACCGCAAACAGTCCATTTGCACAACCGCAAACTCCCCATTTGCACAAGGTTGGATACCAAGCTAATGGGAAAATAGAGAAATGAGGGGGCACTCTCAAAAGGGATCACTAGATATAGTGCAGATATTTATTAATATTTTAAGAACATACCCTTAAAAATCATTAAAACATACATAAAACAAATATGCAAAACGTCACTGGTGATGATCCTAACACCAACTCTAGGTGTAGATAGGGGAATGCCAACAATATAGAACAATATGATAGCAAGATGGATATCCCAATGAGAGTTCTGTTCCACAGAAGTGTAGGAATGACACTAAAGCCAATGACGTTGAAGCAATAGTGATACAGTCTGTACCGGCCCTGTGGCGCAGTCCTAATGGAGCGATGGTAGTACTAATGTCTCTTTATCCGATATTCTGGACATACAGAGGTATGTGACAAGTTGGAGACTGAACTCCAGTACTTACAGTCTCTTGTCAGTACTCTTGTAAGTACTGGAGTTCAGTCTCCAACTTGTCACATACCTCTGTATGTCCAGAATATCGGATAAAGGGACATTAGTACTACCATCGCTCCATTAGGACTGCGCCACAGGGCCGGTACTGACTGTATTACTATTGCTTCAACGTCATTGGCTTTAGTGTCATTCCTACACTTCTGTGGAACAGAACTCTCATTGGGATATCCATCTTGCTATCATATTGTTCTATATTGTTGGCATTCCCCTATCTACACCTAGAGTTGGTGTTAGGATCATCACCAGTGACGTTTTGCATATTTGTTTTATGTATGTTTTAATGATTTTTAAGGGTATGTTCTTAAAATATTAATAAATATCTGCACTATATCTAGTGATCCCTTTTGAGAGTGCCCCCTCATTTCTCTATTTTCCCATTTTCTCTCTTGGGTCCTGAGGGTAGGACTGGAGGGTGAGCACCTACCCATACGGAACGGGGGTGAGCCGCTGTACGCTTTACGTTTTTTCTGGATACCAAGCTAGCCATGTCCTGTTCCTTGTCCTCACTGACATCATTGAAGGTCTTTTCCTCCACCTAGCCACTTACAACACCAAGGGTCCCCGAAAGGTGACAACAAGCCCCCTGGGACGCCTGCTGTGGTTGGTCTTCCACCTCCTCAAAGCCACCTTCCTCCTCTGACTCCTCTTCTTCAGACTCCTCTCTCTGCGTTGCCGCAGGTCCAGCAATCGACGATGACAAGGCTGCTTCTGGTGGTGATGGTGACCACAACTCTTCCTCTTCATGCTCATCTACGGCCTGATCCAGCACTCTTCGCAGGGCACGCTCCAGAAAAAACGCATATGGGATGAGGTCGATGATGTTGCCTTTTGTTTAACTGACCAGGTTTGTCACCTCCGCAAAAGGACGCATGAGCCTACAGCCATTGTGCATGAGCGTTCAGTAACGCGGCCCAAAAATACCCAGCTCCGCAGAGGCTGTCCTCTTTTTTTTTAATTAAAAAAATCTGTTCTTACCAGTTTAATCTCTGTTTTGTCCCCTATCAGGGGCCTGTGTATGGAATAGATTTTAGGAACCGGGAGATGGAAAAAGATGCTTGGTCGGTCCTCTTACTTCCAATTTGGAGCACTGCGCGTGCGCCGTGCAATGTACTGTGCCACCCTATATGAGTGGTGTGTTAAGTAGTACTATTCCTATCAGTCTAATCCCTGTTACGTCCCCTATCAGGGGCCGGTGTACTAAATAGATTTTAGGAACCGGGAGATGGAAAAAGATGGTTGGTCGGTCCTCTCACTTCCAATTTGGGGCACTGCGCGTGCGCCGTGCAATGCACTGTGCCACCCTATATGAGTGGTGTGTTAAGTAGTACTATTCCTATCAGTTTAATCCCTGTTACATCCCCTATCAGGGGCTGGTGTATGGAATAGATTTTAGGAACCGGGAGATGGAAAAAGATGGTTGGACGGTCCTCTTACTTCCAATTTGGGGAACTGCGCGTGCGCCGTGCAATTGTCACGGCTGAGGATGGGGGAAATCCTCAGCCGTGTGAAGCCAGGTGATGTTATGGCTGCTTGACCAAGAAGACAGGATTAGGGAGCAGGTCACCTCCTAAACGCATCCCTAACCTGACCCTGACTCCTAGCTACATGAGCCAACCTTGATGGTAGGAGGGCTCATGCCCCGGAACCTAGAAGTCCCTGCTAGCCCTCAAGATGGCCCTAAGCTAGGAGCTGAGTAAGACAACCCACTCCTCCTAAGCACGGAGGAGCAGGAGTCTCAACGGCCAAGCTGCTGGAAAAGGGAACACATAAACAGCCTATGTATATGGCAGGTGCTGCACTAGTTCCAGCCACCTGCCACAGCCCTGCTGACTGGATCCGTGTGCAGGAAAGCTGAAGTCCACAAATAGCAGACAGACGTCAGCACAAACTCATCCACACACCGGAACCCAGATACATGGCAGCACTAAATAGTACAGGAAAACATAAACATAAACTATGACCACAGTGGTGGCTCTCACAGGCGGATGGAAAACACAGGAGGCTGCTTCAGCTAGCAAGACTGAAGCAACCTACTGAGCCCTGCTAGAGAGAGGGTCTATATAGGCCCAAGTGGCCACACCCAAGGGTTGGACACACCCAGTGACATCACACACACACTGGGAAGGAAGTTAACCCTTCCAGTACCACAGAAGGGAAAGACACATAAATGGGAAGTGCACACAATACATACAACGTGCATAACATACACACACCTAACATAAAGGTAGCTAGGTGTGACCGCATGCCAGGGCAGCAAGCTGCCTAGCGACGCTCAGGCTGCTCTACTGCAAAATACAACACTGGTTGCCCGCGGCAACCACAAGTGAGGCCACAGACAAGCAGCCCTCACCCGTGGTTGAACACCCATACAAAACCGCAGGCAACTGCATGCGGTAAAGGAGTCACGGTCATGGGCATGGCCGTGACAGCAATGTACTGTGCCACCAGATAGGAGTGGTGTGTTAAGTAGTACTATTCTTATCAGTTTAATCCCTGTTACGTCCCCTATCAGGGGACGTGTATCGAATAGATTTTAGACAACCGCAAAGAGTTGTCAATAGTTGACACATAAATTTTATTCCTCTATGCGTCAATCTTGGTGTAGTGATGACTGTGCTCGTGCGCACGTTTGGGAGATTGCAGGCGATGGCGGTTTTTCAAAGCCTATGGTCGTGCTGAGGTAGTTCAGTGACAGTTAAGTGACTCAGAAAACAATGACTCTGCAGTGTGGGCCCATTGTTGGCCTAGTAGGCTTTAATGATCACCTTAGATGATCACAAAGAAAATTAATGTTTTTTCTATGCAAAATTATCCAGCCGATCGCTTTTGGTCTGTGAGGTCACTCATAGAGGTGATCGCTTCATTGTGATACGCAAGCCCCTTCACCACAACAAGGTAAAGATCACGAAGGGGAATTGACACATGTATGTGCCTTTTCCTTTGTTTTGTTTTTGCAGCCACAGTGCAGCACCAGAGGCCCGAAAAATTAGGCATGTACACATGCCTGAAAAACTAGGTATTGTTGCAGCCGCTGTAGCAGCGGCCGGAAAAGTTGATGTTTTCCAGGCAGAAAGTGCACTAAAACATTGCGGCTTGAACCCTAGTTGGTGGCGGAGAAGTCACGCAAGTCATCCGGCATGCAGAGATTAAATACAGCAGCGTGTGGACCATTTTTAGCCCAAGGCATCTCATCAGGCCTTTTTTAGTCAAATGCATCCTCCACTGTCAGTCCCTTCGGGATCCATGCCTCATTCATCTTAATAAAGGTGAGGTAATTTAGACTTTTTTGACCTAGGCGACTTCTCTTCTCAGTGACAATACCTCCTGCTGCGATGAAGGTCCTTTCTGACAGGACACTTGAAGCGGGGCAGGCCAGAAGTTCTATCGTAAATTGGGATAGCTCAGGCCACAGGTCAAGCCTGCACACCCAGTAGTCAAGGGTTTCATCGCTCCTCAGAGTGTCGATATCTGCAGTTAAGGCGAGGTAGTCTGCTACCTGTCGGTCGAGTCGTTCTCTGAGGGAGGACCCTGAAGGGCTGTGGCGTTGTGTAGGACTTAAAAAGCTCAGCATGTCCTCCATCAACAACACGTCTGTAAAGCGTCCTGTCCTTGCCGGCGTGGTCGTGGTAGGAGGAGGATTACTTTCACCTCTTCCCCTGTTAGATTCCCGTTGTGCTGTGACATCACCCTTATACGCTTTTTTACTTGTTTTGGAACTGCTGCATCCTTTCCGACTTCCGGTAATTCGGTAACATTTCAGCCACTTTCTGCTTATACCGGGGGTCTAGTAGCGTGGCCACCCAGTACAGGTCGTTCTCCTTCAGCCTTTTTATACGAGGGTCCCTCAACAGGCATGACAGCATGAAAGACCCCATTTGTACAAGGTTGGATGCCGAGCTACTCATGTCCCGTTCCTCATCCTCACTGATCTCATTAAAGGTCTGTTCTTCCCCCCAGCCACGTACAACACCACGGGTACCAGATAGGTGACAACGAGCACCCTGGGATGCCTGCTGTGGTTGGTCTTCCTCCTCCTCAAAGCCACATTCCTCCTCTGACTCCTCTTCCTCCGACTCCTCTTCCAGCGTTGCCGCAGGTCCAGCAAGCGATGATGATAAGGCTGTTTCTGGTGGTGATGGTGACCACAACTCTTCCTCTTCACGCTCATCTACGGCCTGATCCAGCACTCTTTGCAGGGCACGCTCCAGGAAGAAAACAAATGGGATGATGTCGCTGATGGTGCCTTCGGTGCGACTGACTAGGTTTGTCACCTCCTCAAAAGGATGCATGAGCCTACAGGCATTGCGCATGAGCGTCCAGTAACGTGGCAAAAAAATACCCAGCTCTGCAGAGGCTGTCCTAGCACCCCGGTCATACAAATACTCGTTGACAGCTTTTTCTTGTTGGAGCAGGCGGTCGAACATTAGGAGTGTTGAATTGCAACATATCGGGCTGTCGCAAATCAAGCTCCTTACTGGCATGTTGTTTCGCCGCTGAATATCGAAAAAGTGTGCCATGGCCGTGTAGGAACGCCTGAAATGGCCACACACCTTCCTGGCCTGCTTGAGGACGTCCTGTAAGCCTGGGTACTTATGCACAAAGCGTTGTACGATCAGATTCAACACATGTGCCATGCATGGCACATGTGTCAACTTGCCCAAATTCAATGCTGCCAATAAATTGCTTCCGTTGTCACACACCATTTTGCCGATCTCCAGTTGGTGCGGGGTCAGCCACTGATCCACCTGTGCGTTCAGGGTGGACAGGAGTGCTGGTCCGGTGTGACTCTCTGCTTTCAGGCAAGTCAACCCCAAGACGGCGTGACACTGTCGTATCCGGGATGTGGAATAGCCCCTGGGGAGCTGGAGGGGGGGCAGTTGATGTGGAGCAAGACGCAGCAGCAGAAGAGGACTCAGCCGAGGAGGTTAGCGAAGAGGATGGAGTAGGAGGAGTAGAGGAGGTGGCAGCAGGCCTGCCTGCAAGTCGTGGCGGTGTCACCAACTCCTCTGTAGTGATGAGCGGCAGTGGTTATATTCGAATTCACGATATTTCGTGAATATTTTGTAGACTATTCGGTGAATATTCGCAAATTCAAATCGACAAGGTAATGATTGCGTAATATGCAAATTTTTATCGCAAATTTTTTCAATTGCCGAGCAAAACCATGATTCCTCCCTGCTTCTTGCTTTTGGGCCAATGAGTCATAGCACTATATCGAATATATTCGTTTTTTTCGAATATTCGTAATATTCTAAAACAAGAATGTATAGCAATACAGCCAATATTCGAAAAAAAAAGAATGTAGAGCAATTTAGCTAATATAGTGCTATAATCCTTTTTTTTAATAGTTGTAATTTTTTTCCAATCTGAACTTCAGATGAGAAAAAAATTACAACTATTAGACAAAGAAGATTATAGCACTATATTAGCTAAATTGCTCTATATTCGTTTTTTTTCGAATATTCCCTATATTGCAATATATTCTTGTTTTAGAATATTACGAATATTCTAAAAAACTAATATATTCGTTTTTCGAATATTCGTAATATTGTAAAACAAGAATATTTAGCAATATAGCGAATATTCAAAAAAAAACTAATATAGAGCAATTTAGCTAATATAGTGCTATAATCTTCTTTGTCTAATAGTTGTAATTTTTTTCTCATCTGAAGTTCAGATTGGAAAAAAATTACAACTATTCGAGAAAAAAAAACGAATATACAACGAATATACAGAAAAAAATTACAACTATAAGAATATTCGCTATATTGCTATATATTCTTGTTCTAGAATATTACAATTATTCGAAAAAACTAATATATTCAATATAGTGCTATATATTAGTTTTTTTAGAATATTCATTATTTTTCCCATTTGAAGTCATGACTCCTCCCTGCTTCTTGCTTGTGGGCCAATGAGTCATTGGCCCACAAGCAAGAAGCAGGGAGAAATCATGTTTTTACTCTGCAATTGAAAAATTTGCGATAAAAATTAGCATTACGAAAATTCGCAATAAAAAAATCTCGAATATTCAAAATTACGAATATATATCACTATATTCTAAATATTCACGAATTTTCGAATTACCTATATTCGCGATAAAAATTTGAAATTCGAATATTCGTGATCAACACTACTCCTCTGCAGAGCCACGCATTCCATGCTTGGCAGCCGTCAGCAGGTTTACCCAATGCGCAGTGTACGTGATATACCTGCTCTGACCGTGCTTTGCAGACCAGGTATCAGTGGTCAGATGGACCCTTGCCACAACACGGTGTGCCAGACATTCCATGACTTCCTTTTCCACAATAGAGTACAGGTTGGGGATTGTCTTTTGTGAAAAAAAAATTCAGCCGGGAACCTTCCACTGCGGTGTCCCAATAGCTACAAATTTTTTGAAGGCCTCAGACTCCACCAGCTTGTATGGTAAAAGCTGGCGGGCTAAGAGTTCCGACAAGCCAGCTGTCAGACGCCGGGTAAGGGGGTGACTCTGTGACATTGGCTTCTTATGCTCAAACATTTCCTTGACAGACACCTGACTGTGGGCAGAACTGCTGAAGGTGAGAGGCGGAGTGGCGGGTGGTTGAGAGGGGGCAAGGAGGACAGAAGTGGTTGATGTGGCTGAAGATGCTGGACCAGGAGGAGGATGGTGGCTTTGAGTTTCTGTGCTGCTTGTACTCATCATGTGTTGATCCCATAGGCATTTGTGATGTGAGATCATGTGCCTTCGCAAAGCAGTTGTATCTAGGTGGGTGTTGGACTTCCCACGACTCTGTTTCTTTTGGAACAGGTTGCAAATGACATCGCTGTTATCAGAGGCAGACACACAAAAAAAATGCCACACTGCTGAGCTTTGCAATGACGGCATTCCAGTGGTGGCAACAGCATGCATTGATTTGCGTGCTGCCTGGCTGATCCCGGGTGCCGATACATGCTGTCTGACTGTGCCACTAGCTCCTTGCGACGACCTCCCCCTGCTTCCAACTCGTCTCCTCCTCCTCTCTGTCTCCCCATCTGAACTTTCCCCCTGTTCTTCTTCTCTTCAAGCGGGCACCCACGTGACATCCACGGACACATCGTCATCATCAACCGCTTCACTTGTATCTGACAACTCAGCAAAGGAAGCAGCAGCGGGTACAACATCATCATCATCACACCTTACGTCCATGTGTGTAATCCCTGTTATCTACATCCTCTAGCAATAATGGTTGCATCACTCATTTCTTCCAACTGATGTGTAAATAACTCCTCTGACAGATCAAGTGAAGCGGCTGTGGTGCTAGTGTTGGTGGTGGCGGCGGGCGAGTGAGTGGTAACTTGAAAGGTGCCCGAAGCTGAGCTGGAGGAGGATGGTGCGTCAAGGTTCCGAGCGGAAGCTGTAGAAGATTGGGTGTCCTTTGTAAGCCAGTCAACTATGTCCTCAGAACTTTTCGAGTTCAGGGTACGTGGCCTCTGAACACTAGGCATTATTCTAGGCACCACGACCACGATGGCCCCTGCGGGGTGGCCTGCCTCTGCCTGTCATTTTTTTTTAGATTAGTGGTACTATGCATGCAAGGTACTGTGCCACCCGATATGAGTGGTGGGCAGTGGGCACAGTACAGTCTGTGGGCCTGACACTCACTGGCAGGCAACTGCAATTATATTACAGAGAAAAAATTAAATGACTTTTTTATCTGCAAGGTACTGTGCCACCCAATATGAGTGGTGGGCACTGGCAGTGGGTACAGTACAGTCAGTGGGCCTGACACACACTGGCAGGCAACTGCAATTATATTACAGAGAAAAAATGTAATGACTTTTTTATCTGCAAGGTACTGTGCCACCCGATATGAGTGGTGGGCACTGGCAGTGGGCACAGTACAGTCAGTGGGCCTGACACACACTGGCAGGCAACTGCAATTATATTAAAGGGTAAAAATTAAATGACTTTTTTATCTGCAAGGTACTGTGCCACCCGATATGAGTGGTGGGCACTGGCAGTGGGTACAGTACAGTCAGTGGGCCTGACACACACTGGCAGGCAACTGCAATTATATTACAGAGAAAAAATGTAATGACTTTTTTATCTGCAAGGTACTGTGCCACCCTATATGAGTGGTGGGCACTGGCAGTGGGCACAGTACAGTCAGTGGGCCTGACACACACTGGCAGGCAACTGCAATTATATTAAAGGGTAAAAATTAAATTACTTTTTTATCTGCAAGGTACTGTGCCACCCGATATGAGTGCTGGGCAGTGGGCACAGTACAGTCAGTGGGCCTGACAGTCACTGGCAGGCAACTGCAATTATATTACATAGAAAAAATGTAATGACTTTTTTATCTGCAAGGTACTGTGCCACCCAATATAAGTGGTGGGCACTGGCAGTGGGCACAATACAGTCAGTGGGCCTGACACACACTGGCAGGCAACTGCAATTATATTACAGAGAAAAAACTAAATGACTTTTTTTATCTGCAAGGTCCTGTGCCACCCGATATAAGTGGTAGGCAGTGGGCACAGTACAGTCAGTGGGCCTGACACACACTGGCAGGCAACTGCAATTATATTACAAAGAAAAAATTAAATGACTTTTTTATCTGCAAAGTACTGTGCCACCCGATATGAGTGGTGGGCACTGGCAGTGGGCACAGTACAGTCAGTGGGACTGACACACACTGGCAGGCAACTGCAATTATATTACAGAGAAAAAATGTAATGACTTTTTTATCTGCAAGGTACTGTGCCACCCGATATGAGTGGTGGGCACTGGCAGTGGGCACAGTACAGTCAGTGGGCCTGACACACACTGGCAGGCAACTGCAATTATATTAAAGGGTAAAAATTAAATGACTTTTTTATCTGCAAGGTACTGTGCCACCCGATATGAGTGGTGGGCACTGGCAGTGGGCACAGAACAGTCAGTGGGCCTGAAACACAGGGGCAGGCAACTGCAATTATATTAAAGGGTAAAAATTTAATTACTTTTTTATCTGCAAGGTACTGTGCCACCCGATATGAGTGGTGGGCAGTGGGCACAGTACAGTCTGTGGGTCTGACACTCACTGGCAGGCAACTGCAATTATATTACAGAGAAAAATTTTTATGACTTTTTTATCTGCAAGGTACTGTGCCACCCGATATGAGTGGTGGGCACTGGCAGTGGGCACAGTACAGTCAGTGGGCCTGACACACACTGGCAGGCAACTGCAATTATATTAAAGGGTAAAAATTAAATTACTTTTTTATCTGCAAGGTACTGTGCCACCCGATATTAGTGGTGGGCAGTGGGCACAGTACAGTCAGTGGGCCTGACACTCACTGGCAGGCAACTGCAATTATATTACAGAGAAAAAATTAAATTACTTTTTTATCTGCAAGGTCCTGTGCCACCCGATATGAGTGGTGTGCACACAGTACAGTCTGTGGGCCTGTGGCCTCTCACACACGGGCAGGCAACTGCAATTTATATATATTTTAAAAAAAGCAGACTGATGTACCAGCCCTAAAAAGGGCTTTTTGGAGTGCTGTCAGGACTCTGTCCTGACAGCAGATGAGTCTTTGAGGACTGGAGTGGACACAGAACACTGGCCTAGCTAACGATTTCCCTATTAATTTAGCAGCAGCAGCAGCACTCTCCCTGCTCTCACTAACACTGCAGCTTCAGAATGAATCTAAGATGGATGCTGTCCTTGCTTTTTGATAGGAGGTGGGAGGGTCTGGGAGGGAGGGTCTGCTGCTGATTGGCTGGAATGTGTCTGCTGACTGAGAGGTACAGGGTCAAAGTTTGCTCAATGATGACGTATAGGGGGCGGACCAAACATCGCATATGTTCGCCCGCCGCGGCGAACGCGAGTAAGCGATGTTCGCCGGGAACTGTTCGCTGGCGATTAGTTCGGGACATCTCTACCTGAGACCTGCATTTTCTTCACGGTTGCGATGCACTGTATGAATCTGTAATACATCTTTTTTATTATTGAAAACACTAACGCGCCTGCTTAAATGTGAAACTATTTGTCAATGATGGGTCACGAAGTAGAAATCCGTTGTATTCTGAAACATGTTGGAACTCAGAAGGCTTTTTGTTCTCTGCAGGCATCCGTAGTAGCGTGTGACGTCGCACCGAAGTTCTCTCTAGGAATACCTGCGCGCCACTGGCTGGCACTGCATGCATGTGTGTAGAAGCTGAAGATTTTGTAAAGCAGGGATGCGGCCTACGGCCCTCCAGCTGTTGTAAAACTACAACTCCCATCATGCCCTGCTGTAGGCTGATAGCAGTAGGCTGTTCGGGTGCAACGGACGGGGAACCACCAGGGGTGTCTTCTACGGTGTTATGTGAGTTTTTTTAGAGTTTTTGTCATGACGCCAGTTGCATTTCAGCAACGAGGGACTAAGTCCCCCTATGTAGAAGGTGATGGTGGAACCCAGGTGTAGGACTGCCAGGGTGGGGTAAGGGCTGCCTATAGTGTCCCTTTAGGTGCGGCTTTGCACTTGTCACGGTGCTCCTACCTGGATATCCTGGAACCCCATGCGTGGTTGTCTGCAGCAGTGATGAAAGGGTGAATAGTTGAGGGTTTTTTAGAATAAATGGAGTCCAGACTTTTATTGAAGTACCCGATGTAGTAGAGTTAACACTCTTTCTTTCTGAGATTTCTGAGATTTGTTATCTAAACTAAGCAAACACCTTTAATTGCTTTTCAATGTCTTTTGTTTCAAGATAACACGATGATTTAAGAAATTTGAGTAAAGAGTTTGAGTGCTAACCCTGCTACATCTGTAGTTAACAGCTTTACTTGGCATAAACTTGCATCAGGGAACTTTGTCTTGGCTATCAGCAGATTTTGGCATTAATTCTGGCAGGCAAACACATTCAGCTCTGCTACATCTGTACTCTTTCAGCTCTGCTATGCTGGCTGGATTAAACAGGAACTTTCTCCTCTCTGCTGTAGACTGCAAATTACCTTTCAGTTGTCTGACTCGGTCTTTCTCTTTCTCTTTGTCTTTATCCAGGGAATCTTTCTCCTGGCTGGAACACAGCCTTCCCTTTACAGGGGGTAAGCTTGACTGACTTCTGCAGGGTTCGTCCAGCAGGGATGATTACCTGCTGCTTCCCCATACAGGGGCTACTCTGAACTAATTCTAACTAGCTGGAGTCCTTCCTCTCTAGAGAGGGCTAGAATGGATAGGAGGCTCCACTTTAGGAAAACTAGCTCTGCCATAATTGCCGCCATCTGCTGGTACTCCAGGCACATTACACTTAAACAGTCATTTGCAAGGAAAATAAATGTACATTATGTAGGACATGGCAATAAATACACAAGATGACACAGGGTGCACCATTAAAGATAGTTAGGAGGCGCAAAAGGTGGTAATGCCCCCTTGTGGGGCATTACATTCCCCCTTACTTAAGAGGCAAGCCGTCCTTGGCTTGTGCTTAGGAGGTGCTCTAAGGGTAACAAATAAAAATTAAGGTGCTGCATTAAACTATGTACTATTACTAATTGATAAAGCAATGGCTACCAAAAGGTCTCTGCCTGTATGAGTAGGGTATACATTCACTGTTTTCTCTCTCAGTATAAACCAGAGAACCAAATAAGACTGCACAAAGCGCTCAAATACTCCCGTGTGGATACCGAGCCCTAGTACAGCAGGAAGGGTAGGGGTGTCATATACTGTAATCTCTCCACGATGCTATGAAACGCCCACAAAAAGAAGGGTGGCTTTATCCTGTAATCCCTTCCAACACCAAGGTCTTATAATGCTTACGCTTTGTCACCTTGATATCTGTACAAGTAGCTACACACAAATGTTCCTTAAGGCTGCACGCTAGGCCTTAGGACCCAAATAACCTTGGCTCAACACAAGGTTCTCAAACATAAACACATTAGGAGGATGAGGCTAGACACTCCAATTTCTCCATACACATAATAGCAGCGGGTCACCACTGACGATATTAGATCTGCTTGTGACGTAACCACTTGGTTCCCCCTGTGTCACACTAGACCTAGGCTTTTCTAGCCAACACAAGGTCACATAAGAACCATTAGTTTTAAATGTCCTCAGAGGCAGTCCATAATGAGCAATTGTTAGAGCTGCTTGGAACGTACCAGACGTCCTCAGAGGCAGTCCATAATAAACTAAGCAGTACAGTGCTAACTATCTGGTGAATAAAGTGCAAAAATCATGATCCATACAAAAATGCATATAAAATATCACATTGCGGCACCTGCAAAAGAATACACACAATGGGCAATATACTTAAACGTTGCTGAAAATTCAAAAAGTTTGTGCAAATTTTAATGCAAATACATAAGGCATGTTTTTAATGCAATAACGTAGGGCAAATAGTCAGTGCAATAATTAAAACCCATTAGCGTCCATATCTTCTTCTGTGCTGGAAGGCAAAGTGCACCGAACTGTAACTTTAAGTGCAACAACAGTCCTTTGTAATCCACGGGAATAGTAATGTCATTATTTGTAATCCAAATGAGGTATTAGTTGTAATCCACATAAGGCACAAATCCACATGGGTATAAAAGGAGCAGCACAGGCTATGAGAACCATTAGCAGAGGGGCTCCCAAATAACCTGAAAAGGGGGCAAAAAGAATGGAAAATTGGCGCAATCCATGTGCAACTGGGATATGAATTCTGATGATTGGGGGGATTCCTAACTGAACATGATCATCCAGGTGAGGGCTTAAACAGGGCAACTTGAAAACAAGAAACACATAAAATCTGCCAACAGGCCCTCACCCTTCAGAAGCTGTCCATGGAGTGGCTTCCAAAGTCAGTAGTTCTTTTCAGATGTTCATCTGGAAATAATCCAGCTCCTTAGAGGAGAGATTTCAAATCCTCCTCACTGATGGAGCTGCTGAAATGGATAAGAGGTCTATCCTCCCTCTGGAAATCCATCCGAGCACGGGTAGTAGAGCGCCACTGCCCTCCTGTGGTGGAATTTGGTATAGCCTGGGTAGTAACACTTTGCACTTGTCACGGTGCTCCTATCTGGATATCCGGAAACCTCAAGCATGGTCGTCCGCAGCAGTGATGAATGTGTGAATAGTTGAGGGATTTGTAGAATAAATGGAGTCCAGACTTTTATTGAAGTAGTTAACAGCTTTACTTGGGGCAATGTTCCAGTGTTAGGAATGCAGAGTAAGGATGTGGCCCTAATAGTTTCTGTCACGGTGCCCCTACCTGGATACTGTTGCTCTTTAGGGTTAGGGTCTGTAGCATCAAATGAGTTGTAGTTGGTGGAGTAAGTAGAGTCCAGACTTGGAGAAGTTTAACGGTTTTACTTGAATAAACTTGCAAAAACCTTTTTGTCATCCAAACAATACTTGATCTTTCTCTTGGCTCAAGCAAGCTAAGGGTAAAATGGCAGGTAAACGTGAATATTGTGCTTTCTCTCTCTGCTGCTGTACTAATCTCTGGCTTCCATCTTGTTACTGGACATTCTAGAGGCTCTGGTACCATTGAGTGGGGTGCCTTTGGCTGTTGACCCACTTGTAATCCTCAGTCTATGAACGGCAAGGAGTCGGGGTGTTTTCCAAGCTGCTCCCCCTAGAAGACTCCTGCAGCAGGAGGGGGGACGCTCCCCTCATGTCTGGTCAATTTGAACTCTAATACTCGACTCACCACAGCTTCCTGCAACCCCTCCCTTGGTAGGAAGTAGGACTAGTCCACTTCTGGCCAAAGGGGTGGGGGATAATGAAATGGTAAGTTCCATTCTATCTAAAAGGTACTCTGCCAGATACGCTGCCGCCTGCTGGTAAACCAGGCACAGTGCATGAGATATAATACATAACAGTTACATAACACCTAATAAACAGACCTGGAAACAGAAGGCATGGTGGTGTCACACATTTAAGACAGTAGCAGGTTGTAGAAATGGTAGTGCCCACTATGGGGTACTACATTTACGTCCCTGTCTAAAGACTTATTGTAAACGTCCATGAACCTCCTCAATCCTCACAAAATATGCTAACAGTAACACAGTAAAGAGGGGTAGTTGAGGGAGGAAGGAGATGCAGCTGCAGTTTCTGAATATTTCTGTGTAAGAGAAAGAAGGGAAGATGGGAGAGGAGCAGCAGAGGGAGCAAAATACATCCCTGGTTCAGAGCAGACACTTCCCACCAGCAAGACCCGACCACTCAGCAGACATTGAGGTAGAAAAGGATTTTTTTTTCTTCTCTGAGGCACAAAACAACAAAAGACACTTTGCCATAAAGGGTTAAACTCCCTGGATTTTTATATTGCCATCTATAAATGCAGATATTTTTTATGTAATACATTAGATTTGACTGCAAAGGAAAATACTAAAAAAAATCCCTAAATGGTCAAATATTTACAAAACCTAAAAATGTCATTGCTTGCTGTAAATTTTTAAAGTGCACCATCAGCCAATTCCTGAAATATTCCCCCTTTCCTTCTGCTGCAGGAGTATAAAACGAGAAGTTTGTGGAAGTTTATTTTGGGGATTTCTATGGAAATATCCGTACGGACAAGAGCCCGTCGGATTGATTTAGTGCAGAATTCCACATATATCATTACTTCGGGGAGCAGCTGAATGTTGAGATTGGAAGGCGGCGTGCAGAATACAGTAGCTCAATTATAATTCAATGTTAATAAAAATAAACATGTTGACCACAAGAGGTAGTGCCCGTCTTTCTCTTGCCAGGGGGAGCCGCATTGGCATTAGTGTAGGGTGCCCTTCTGAAGGGAATCCGTCACCAGGAAATTCACGGTTAAAGCAGGCACAATGCCTTGTAGGACTAGCTCAGCTGAATGTAATAAAACCTTTCACTTAGTAATCTGCTGCTTCATTCTGGAGAATAAGCACTTTTAACCCATATGCAAATGAGCAGTTAATTGCACTAAGGGCAGATCCAAGCCCTGTGGGCACCCTTGCTCCTCCTGCTTTCTCTACCAGTCCCTGCTTTTCCTTGATTGACGGGACCAGGTTCCTACATAGTCATTTCACCTGGTCCTGTCAGTCAGGAAGTAGAGGGAGGGGTAAGGGTGCACAAATTGGCTTGGATCTGCCCTTGGTGCACTTAACTGCTCATTTACATATGGAATAAAAGTATTTTTTTCTTCAGAATGAAGCAGGTTGATCACCAATTGAAAGGTATCATTACATTTAGCTGAGCTATCCCTACAAGGCATGGTGCCTGGTATAGCAGTGCATTTCCTGCTTTCAGACTCCAGACTGTGAGCAGTTTAAAGAATTTGTATAGGAGATGTCTGTAAAAGCAGCTACCTGAATAACTCATCACTTATCTGTTGCTTCTCTTCCGACTCAACCATTAAAATGCAGGCTCGGCTTGACCGAACATGCATGGGGAGTAGGGAATAAGCCACGTCCAGACAACTCTTAACTACAATGATTGTTTAGGGAGACCCCAAGCAAAACTGTTAGCTGCATGCCTAGTGCAGGGCCTGAGGGGTGACGCATAACACAGAGGTTCAAATATAACATACAGATATGCTGTTGTAACATCTAATTCCAGGAGAGGGTGCCACATCCTTGGTCAGGATGCCAGACAAGGAGATTCCACCCAGACAGGTGTGTAGAGTTGTTCCAGTCATTGTAGTGTGAGCAGAACAGTTCTGAGGGAGCACATGTGGCCTGTGTGCGGAAACATTGCAGAGAAGCAGCGTACAGAGAAGCATCATGGAGAGAACATATGAACAGAGAAGCTATATGTAAAGAAGCAGTGTGCAGAGAAGCATCATGGAGCCCGTGTGCAGAGAAGCATCATGGAGCCCGTGTGCAGAGAAGCAATGTGTATGGAAGCAGTGTGCAGAGAAGTAATGTGTATGGAAGCAGTGTGCAGAGAAGTAATGCGTATGGAAGCAGTGTGCAGAGAAGTAATGTATATGGAAGCAGTGTGCAGAGAACAATGTGTATGGAAGCAGTGTGCAGAGAACAATGTGTATGGAAGCAGTGTGCAGAGAAGTAATGTGTATGGAAGCAGTGTGCAGAGAAGTAATGTGTATGGAAGCAGTGTGCAGAGAAGCAATGTGTATGGAAGCAGTGTACAGAGAACAATGTGTATGGAAGCAGTGTGCAGAGAAGTAATGTATATGGAAGCAGTGTACAGAGAACAATGTGTATGGAAGCAGTGTGCAGAGAAGTAATGTGTATGGAAGCAGTGTGCAGAGAAGCAATGTGTATGGAAGCAGTGTGCAGAGAAGCAATGTGTATGGAAGCAGTGTGCAGAGAAGTAATATGTATGGAAGCAGTGTGCAGAGAAGTAATGTGTATGGAAGCACTGTGCAGAGAAGCAATGTGTATGGAAGCAGTGTGCAGAGAAGCAATGTGTATGGAAGCAGTGTGCAGAGAACAATGTGTATGGAAGCAGTGTGCAGAGAGCAATGTGTATGGAAGCAGTGTGCAGAGAGCAATGTGTATGGAAGCAGTGTGCAGAGAACAATGTGTATGGAAGCAGTGTGCAGAGAAGTAATGTGTATGGAAGCAGTGTGCAGAGAAGTAATGTGTATGGAAGCAGTGTGCAGAGAAGTAATGTATATGGAAGCAGTGTACAGAGAACAATGTGTATGGAAGCAGTGTGCAGAGAAGCAATGTGTATGGAAGCAGTGTGCAGAGAAGTAATGTGTATGGAAGCACTGTGCAGAGAAGCAATGTGTATGGAAGCAGTGTGCAGAGAACAATGTGTATGGAAGCAGTGTGCAGAGAGCAATGTGTATGGAAGCAGTGTGCAGAGAGCAATGTGTATGGAAGCAGTGTGCAGAGAACAATGTGTATGGAAGCAGTGTGCAGAGAACAATGTGTATGGAAGCAGTGTGCAGAGAAGTAATGTGTATGGAAGCAGTGTGAAGAGAAGCAATGTGTATGGAAGCAGTGTGCAGAGAAGCAATGTGAATGGAAGTAGTGTGCAGAGAACAATGTGTATGGAAGCAGTGTGCAGAGAGCAATGTGTATGGAAGCAGTGTGCAGAGAGCAATGTGTATGGAAGCAGTGTGCAGAGAACAATGTGTATGGAAGCAGTGTGCAGAGAAGTAATGTGTATGGAAGCAGTGTGCAGAGAAGTAATGTGTATGGAAGCAGTGTGCAGAGAAGTAATGTGTATGGAAGCAGTGTGCAGAGAAGTAATGTGTATGGAAGCACTGTGAAGAGAAGCAATGTGTATGGAAGCAGTGTGCAGAGAAGTAATGTGTATGGAAGCAGTGTGCAGAGAAGTAATGTGTATGGAAGCAGTGTGCAGAGAAGTAATGTGTATGGAAGCAGTGTGCAGAGAAGTAATGTGTATGGAAGCACTGTGAAGAGAAGCAATGTGTATGGAAGCAGTGTGCAGAGAAGTAATGTGTATGGAAGCAGTGTGCAGAGAAGTAATGTGTATGGAAGCAGTGTGCAGAGAAGCAATGTGTATGGAAGCAGTGTGCAGAGAAGCAATGTGTATGGAAGCAGTGTGCAGAGAGCAATGTGTATGGAAGCAGTGTGCAGAGAACAATGTGTATGGAAGCAGTGTGCAGAGAACAATGTGTATGGAAGCAGTGTGCAGAGAAGTAATGTGTATGGAAGCAGTGTGCAGAGAAGTAATGTGTATGGAAGCAGTGTGCAGAGAAGTAATGTGTATGGAAGCAGTGTGCAGAGAAGTAATGTGTATGGAAGCACTGTGCAGAGAGCAATGTGTATGGAAGCAGTGTGCAGAGAAGTAATGTGTATGGAAGCACTGTGAAGAGAAGCAATGTGTATGGAAGCAGTGTGCAGAGAAGCAATGTGTATGGAAGCAGTGTGCAGAGAACAATGTGTATGGAAGCAGTGTGCAGAGAGCAATGTGTATGGAAGCAGTGTGCAGAGAGCAATGTGTATGGAAGCAGTGTGCAGAGAGCAATGTGTATGGAAGCAGTGTGCAGAGAAGTAATGTGTATGGAAGCAGTGTGCAGAGAGCAATGTGTATGGAAGCAGTGTGCAGAGAAGCAATGTGTATGGAAGCAGTGTGCAGAGAACAATGTGTATGGAAGCAGTGTGCAGAGAAGCAATATGTATGGAAGCAGTGTGCAGAGAAGCAATGTGTATGGAAGCAGTGTGCAGAGAAGTAATGTGTATGGAAGCAGTGTGCAGAGAAGTAATGTGTATGGAAGCAGTGTGCAGAGAAGTAATGTGTATGGAAGCAGTGTGCAGAGAAGCAGGGTGTATGGAAGCAGTGTGCAGAGAGCAATGTGTATGGAAGCAGTGTGCAGAGAGCAATATGTATGGAAGCAGTGTGCAGAGAGCAATATGTATGGAAGCAGTGTGCAGAGAAGTAATGTGTATGGAAGCACTGTGCAGAGAAACAATGTGTATGGAAGCAGTGTGCAGAGAAGCAATGTGAATGGAAGCAGTGTGCAGAGAAGTAATGTGTATGGAAGCAGTGTGCAGAGAGCAATGTGTATGGAAGCAGTGTGCAGAGAACAATGTGTATGGAAGCATAGGCGTGCGCAGCCTATTGCATTAGGGTGTGCACCCTAAAGCACAAACACAGCGCACGCACCTGTGTATGTATGTATATATATATATATTATATACACATACACACACATATATATACACAAATACACTCTGTATACATACAGACCTGCACTATCAATATAATGAAGGGAGAAGAAATCATTTTTAAACTTACCGTATTTTTCGCCCTATAAGACGCTCTATTCGCCCTATAAAGGTTTTAGAGAGGGACAATAAGAAAAAAAAAATTCATTACACCTCAGGTCAGACCACCAATCAGACCCCCAATGTCAATAAGACCCCAATAAGACCTCAGATCAGACCCCAATGTGAATGACCCCCAATCAGACCTCAGATAAGAGCCCCAGTGCCTCATATCAGCCCCCAGAGCCTCATATCAATCCCCCGTGCCCCATATAAAATTTAAAAAAAAACACTTTCCTGCTCCGGACGCTGCCGCTCCTCACCGCTCGCTAATCCTCTTGTACAGTATGCTGTGTGGGCACGCACAGTGTGAGGTCACAGCGCGGCCTCACACTGTGCGCAGCCTTTACAGTGGAGCGCATGAGGACCAGGAAGAGGTGAGTATAGCGCTTCCTGGCCCTCTGGTACTAATAACTTGATTAGTATTCGCCCCATAAGACGCAGGGGCATTTTCCCCACACTTTTGGGGGGAAAAATGCATCTTATGGGGCGAAAAAGTACAGCACGGGGGTGACAGAACCAGTGTTCCCTCTAAGCCTTGGCAGCTGCTGAGCGGGATCGGCTCAGAGCTGGGCACAGCGCCATCAAAGGTGGGCGATAGGAAAACCTAAGATAATTGTCACATCAAAGAGCATAAAAACCACTGCGCCATCCCGTACAATACAGTATAACCCCTGCACCATCCCGTACAATACAGTATAACCCCTGCACCATCCCGTACAATATACAGTATAGTCCTCTCTGTTATCACTGGACTTTGCTCTCCATATATAAACCATACGGGGGAAAAAATCTCATTGATCCAGAGAACTTGCATAGAAAAACTAATAACCAAGAGGCTAAACAAAACCCTTATGTTAAAACATAACTTTCATTTGATTGCTCTAATACCTAAAGGGAAAAAAAATAATTTTGAAAAAGCTGCTGTTTCTCTAGATGACCTTATGTTGATAGTAGTGGTAATAGAGTCTCAAGGGTCTATAAAAGCAGCTACACTATTTTTGCAAACCTTTGAGACTCTATTAACACTACTATCAACATAAGGTCATCTAAAGAAACAGTAGGTTTTAAAAAAAAAATTCCTTTAGGTGTTAAAACATAACTTTCATTAGATTGCTCTAACACCTTCTCTAGATGACCTTATGTTAATAGTAGTGTTAATAGAGTCTCAAAGGTCTGTAAAAATAGTGTAACTGCTTATATAGACCCTTGAGACTCTATTACCACTACTATAAGGTCATCTAGAGAAACAGCAGCTTTTTAAAATGATTTTTTTCCTTCAGGTGTTAAAGCAATCAAATGAAAGTTATGTTTTAACATAAGGGTCAGAAGCATTAATTGGCTATTAGTTTTTCAATTCATAAAGCTCCACATGGAGCTCCCACCCAGCAGTAGATAGAAGCCTGCAGGACACTTCACATGGGCACTTCACCTGGGCACATGGTGATGGCTCCATTCCTCTGCTGTCCCTGGCACTTCATCAGCAGCAGGGGCGGCGCGCTTCCTGTCTTCATAATAACTGAAAAGGAAGCTACTGCTGCTGTGTTCAGCTCCCGAGAGGAGGGGGTGTGAGAGGATCAGCCAATAGCAGGGCAGCCAGCTGATACTGGCCAATCAGCAGCCTCCTCCCTTATAACAGAGCTCTGTAATGTACAGAGCTCTGTTATTGGAGATTTCAGGCATCAGCTGTATTGCTCTGCTGCCTGCAGTGCCGCACATTGTAAACCTCAAGTCGGCTTGATTAGGGTGTGCCCAGGCACACCCGGCACACCCCGTGGGCACGCCTATGTATGGAAGTAGTGTGCAGAGAAGCAATGTGTATGGAAGCAGTGTGCAGAGAACAATGTGTATGGAAGCAGTGTGCAGAGAAGTAATGTGTATGGAAGCAGTGTGCAGAGAAGCAATGTGTATGGAAGCAGTGTGCAGAGAAGCAATGTGTATGGAAGTAGTGTGCAGAGAAGTAATGTGTATGGAAGCAGTGTGCAGAGAAGCAGGGTGTATGGAAGCAGTGTGCAGAGAACAATGTGTATGGAAGCAGTGTGCAGAGAAGCAATGTGTATGGAAGTAGTGTGCAGAGAAGTAATGTGTATGGAAGCAGTGTGCAGAGAAGTAATGTGTATGGAAGCAGTGTGCAGAGAAGTAATGTGTATGGAAGCAGTGTGCAGAGAAGCAATGTGTATGGAAGCAGTGTGCAGAGAAGCAATGTGTATGGAAGCAGTGTGCAGAGAAGCAATGTGTATGGAAGCAGTGTGCAGAGAACAATGTGTATGGAAGCAGTGTGCAGAGAACAATGTGTATGGAAGTAGTGTGCAGAGAAGTAATGTGTATGGAAGCAGTGTGCAGAGAACAATGTGTATGGAAGCAGTGTGCAGAGAAGCAATGTGTATGGAAGCAGTGTGGAGAGAAGCAATGTGTATGGAAGCAGTGTGCAGAGAAGTAATGTGTATGGAAGCAGTGTGCAGAGAAGTAATGTGTATGGAAGCAGTGTGCAGAGAAGCAATGTGTATGGAAGCAGTGTGCAGAGAAGTAATGTGTATGGAAGCAGTTTGCAGAGAAGCAATGTGTATGGAAGCAGTGTGCAGAGAAGTAATGTGTATGGAAGCAGTGTGCAGAGAACAATGTGTATGGAAGCAGTGTACAGAGAACAATGTGTATGGAAGCAGTGTGCAGAGAAGCAATGTGTATGGAAGCAGTGTGCAGAGAAGCAATGTGTATGGAAGCAGTGTGCAGAGAAGCAGGGTGTATGGAAGCAGTGTGCAGAGAAGCAATATGTATGGAAGCAGTGTGCAGAGAAGTAATGTGTATGGAAGTAGTGTGCAGAGAAGCAATATGTATGGAAGCAGTGTGCAGAGAAGTAATGTGTATGGAAGCAGTGTGCAGAGAACAATGTGTATGGAAGCAGTGTGCAGAGAACAATGTGTATGGAAGCAGTGTACAGAGAACAATGTGTATGGAAGCAGTGTGCAGAGAAGTAATGTGTATGGAAGCAGTGTGCAGAGAAGCAATGTGTATGGAAGCAGTGTGCAGAGAAGTAATGTGTATGGAAGCAGTGTGCAGAGAAGCAATGTGTATGGAAGTAGTGTGCAGAGAAACAATGTGTATGGAAGCAGTGTGCAGAGAAGCAATATGTATGGAAGCAGTGTGCAGAGAAGCAATATGTATGGAAGCAGTGTGCAGAGAAGTAATGTGTATGGAAGCAGTGTGCAGAGAACAATGTGTATGGAAGCAGTGTACAGAGAACAATGTGTATGGAAGCAGTGTGCAGAGAACAATGTGTATGGAAGCAGTGTGCAGAGAAGAAATGTGTATGGAAGCAGTGTGCATAGAAGCAATGTGTATGGAAGCAGTTTGCAGAGAAGTAATGTGTATGGAAGCAGTGTGCAGAGAACAATGTGTATGGAAGCAGTGTGCAGAGAAGTAATGTGTATGGAAGCAGTGTGCAGAGAACAATGTGTATGGAAGCAGTGTGCAGAGAACAATGTGTATGGAAGCAGTGTGCAGAGAACAATGTGTATGGAAGCAGTGTGCAGAGAAGAAATGTGTATGGAAGCAATGTGCAGAGAAGCAGGGTGTATGGAAGCAGTGTGCAGAGAAGTAATGTGTATGGAAGCAGTGTGCAGAGAAGAAATGTGTATGGAAGCAGTGTGCAGAGAAGTAATGTGTATGGAAGCAGTGTGCAGAGAAGCAATGTGTATGGAAGCAGTGTGCAGAGAAGTAATGTGTATGGAAGCAGTGTGCAGAGAAGTAATGTGTATGGAAGCAGTGTGCAGAGAGCAATGTGTATGGAAGCAGTGTGCAGAGAAGTAATGTGTATGGAAGCAGTGTGCAGAGAAGTAATGTGTATGGAAGCAGTGTGCAGAGAAGTAATGTGTATGGAAGCAGTGTGCAGAGAAGCAATGTGTATGGAAGCAGTGTGCAGAGAACAATGTGTATGGAAGCAGTGTGCAGAGAAGCAATGTATAGAGAAGTGGTGTGCAGAGAAGCTGTGAGCAGAGAAGCACTGTGAAGAGAAGCAGTGTGCAGAGAGGCTGTTTCTAGAGAAGCAGTGTGCAGAGAAGCAATGTGTATGGAAGCAGTGTGCAGAGAAGCTGTGAGCAGAGAAGCACTGTGAAGTTGAAGCAGTGTGCAGAGAGGCTGTTTCCAGAGAAGCAGTGTGCAGATTCAGGTAAATCACATTTACAAAATGGTGCGTAGACAGTCAAGTACAGCAATCTCTTTGCTGATGGATACAGACCTCCCGAGTGTCCCTCTTTAGGAAGGATAGTCCCTCTTTTTGACCCAAGTCCCTCTTTGTTCCTTAAATATCTCTCTTTTTGACATAGGAAAAACATTTATATTAATAAAACAACTAAACTGTTCCTTACTAAACTATCTGTATGGGTTCTACCTTTATATTAGACCTCAACCTTATTATTTGGTGCAATTTGGACCTTAAAGTATCTAAAATCAGATGATTTATATGCGCAAGAAAAAAAAAACTCTCCCAGGGGCTGCACCTGCTGTAATAAAACATAAAATAACTTATACTCACCTCACCTATCCCCAGCTGCTGTAGTTCTTATGGCATTAGGTCCCCGCTATCCTCACTTCCTGCTACTAACTAGAAATGTCTGTGGATGTTGCTCAGCCAATCACTGACTTCAGTAATGACCCGTCTAAGCTAGTGATTGGATCTTTCATAAAATGAGCTGTAAGTGTACCTCTTTGAACATCCAAAAAGTTGGGTGGTATGTGGATATAGCATTTTAGCAAAGCAGCCTATTTGAGGGTGATAGTCGAGCCAATTGTAGGGGTGCATGCAGTCTTGGTGAGCATGGATGGATTGTCCATATACCTTGCAGGGAAATTTCCCAGTGAGCCGATGCTCAAGGGGTCGCCAGAGCCTTCCTCATAACCGGCCAGTGGACATTTTTGGGGATGTATTTTGTGCTGTTGGAGGCAGTATTTTGTGATGGACCGTGGTATTTGGCTCTGTTGGGGCGGTATAGTGTGCCGCAATATGGTATTGCTGGCCTTCCTACTTGTGTTGGCCCTGCCTTCCATCATTTTGGACCCAACTTCAAAACTGGGCAACTTTTAGTATTTTTTCCAGGGCCACTTCAAGTTCCCAATCCGCCCTGTTGGTGAGGTACAATTCTTATATGTTATCAAACTCAAAAATGCAATGCGATAAAGGCGGCAATGGTGTTTCCCCCATGTAATGTAGCAATTGTAATCCATCCCTGATACAGGGGCATCTCTGAGCTTCTCTCACAGTCCAGGGTCATACTTATAGCCTTCTTCTCCTGCATACTAGATTTGGCTAGTATACCAGATGGGGCTACCAAAGCATCCAGCTTTCCCGCATAGTTCCAGTCTCCAGCGTCCTCACAGTCTACCTCTCTGGTACGGCTTTACAAACTGCCCAGTTTGTCATACAAAGAGGCACTCTCACCCTGCTTGAGCATAGACTCCCTGTTGGCGGGAACGATAACCCCTTAAATCAGCTTAGCCACTATGCTTACATGAAGAACATGGCATCCCTACACATGCATTGGGCCAACCGCTGTCTAATTTTCTTCCAATCATGGCATCTGGGCCATATCTAAACCTTAAGGTCTGATTGTCCATCAGCTCAGCCTGCAACACGCCTATGACTGGTGCAAGACTCTCATCGAACCCCCTTATGGTGCCTTCATACGGTACAGAATTTTCCACAACAGAATCCGCAACATAGCGACATCCCCTGCGTTAACCTATGGAGATGAAAAGTCTCAGTCCCTGCATTCTGTTACGCTGAAGAAAATTAATTTTTTTTCCACTTTATAAGACATTCTTTTCCCCAAAAAGTGGGTGGAAAATGGCAGTACATCTTATAAAGTGAATACTAAAGAGCTCTTCCGTTATGGAAGTGCTGCTGTGTGCTTATTGTACTCACCACTCCCTAGTCTCCACTGGGCCCGCTCTGCACTGTTCCGACTGCATACAGAATCAAGACGTAGTGTGCGCACTATGACTAGAGATGAGCAAATAGAAGATGACGAAGTGGAATTCTATTTGAATTTCAGGAAAACTTCGATTCGCAACGAATTCAAATTTCCTCGCGCTTCGTGGTAACGAATCACAATTTTCCCAAAATGGCGGCTACACGTGTGAGGACTGAGGACATGGGGCAAGGAACTCTGGGAATGCAGGATCACCCAGATTGACATGCCTGCATGCAGCCAATCTGAAGCCAATCAGCAGCCAGCAAGCCCTGTGATGTCACAGCCCTATAAATACACTTGGATTAGTAGAACTACAGGTAACAGCACTCTGCTAGTCAATTGCACAAAGATATAAGCAAACACTGAAAGAATAAATGCTTGGTGGTCATACTTACTGCAAATGCAGCTAGAAGCTCTTTGCGAATATAATTGATCAAAAATATTTCGGACCCATCCACCGGTCGTCAAGGTAGCTTCTAATCATATGGGTCCTACTCTAACATGCCTCTCCTGGGCTTATAGCCCACAATCTGGGCAAAGTAGTACCAAGCTGTATCCTACGCATGCCTCTCCCAGGCTGTCATTTTAGATTCTGCCATTTTCCAGCGTTCAGAGTGCAGGGACAGACGTGTGAAGGCGCTAGGGACAGCTATTGGAAAAACCCCTATGTTTAAAAAAAAAACTTAAAAAAGGATTTATAAGTGCAGGGAAAGGATAGGAAGGAATAATTTCACAGCATCTTAGTGCAGGGAGAGACGTCAGAAGGCGCTAGGGACCTTGATAGGAAAGTGATTTACAAGTGCAGGGAACGATTATTTAGGGATCCAAATAGTCATTAGACAGCTCTGTCAATCCAGCTTTTTGTTAATGGGCTGCAAATTGTTATGTTGGAAAGCCTTTAGTGGCTTATATCTTAGTATCTTATTCAGTACGACAAGAAAAATATATATGCATTTCACTTCTACAATTATTTCTGTTGAAAGCGTATAGGGGCGTATTTCAGTACAACAAGAAAAATATATTCGCACTGCAATGTTGCAGTTATTTCTGGTCAAAGCGTATAGGGGCGTATTACAGTAAAAAAAGAAAAATATATACGTACTGCACTGTTGCAGTTATTTCTATTTAAAGCGTATAGGGGCGTATTACAGTAAAAAAAGAAAAATATATTCGCACTGCACTGTTGCAGTTATTTCTGGTGAAAGCGTATAGGGACGTATTTCAGTACTACCAGAAAAATATATACGCACTTCACTATTTAATTGTTTTCTGGTTAAAGCTTATACTGTTCAGTGTGTTTAGCGACACTAAAAATAACAAACCAACTGCTTATAAAATAACTCGGGGAACCACACTTGTATATCTCTCTGGAGAAACAATACCTTAGATTGGAACAGTGCAGGGTATTGACAATTACATCTCTTTTCAAACCCTAATATTCCTAAGACCAATCGGTGTCATTGGTGGTTTTAAGCTGGCCCCACAATGTATTTTATATGATACTTATTACACTCATTCATATGCGATCCCCCGTTTTATTCATTTTCAATATTCATCATACTCTGATATCTTGGCGCTTAGAACTTGTCCCTGGTATGTATATCCGAAATAGGGGATATCCGCCGTTTGAGTCCCCAATATAGGGTGATTTTCTCACCTCTTCTGGTTGGGCCAGTGGAGTGACAGGTGACTTCAACCCAGGCTGAGCGCTCCTACCTCCCAGATGCTGAGTCAGCTGATTAGCCTGACCGGCGTCAAAGTGCGAGCCACACAGAAAAATCTGTGGAGTTTCGGCTGCCACTTCACGGCCAAAATAGTGCCGAATGCGCAGCCATATGTAGAGGCGGCGTGCTCGTGTTTGTGTTAGTTTGTCTGTTATATGTGTAATAATGCTAGGCAATCCAGTTAAAGGGCTCCTGATGAGGCTTAAACATTAACCAGAAACGTGTTGAGCCGGAGTTAACTTTAGCAGCATTAGCAGACGTGACTTGCATGCGATAGGCAGCTGAATAGTTTTTATTATTTTTTCTTTTGGTGAGGGCTATACCACATCCACCTTAGCAATCATTACATTTATTACTGCTTAGGGTGGATTAATCAATAATCCCAAAGGAAGGGGGTGATTGTAGGACATCAAGTTAAATAATAGGGTCCATTCATATGAGACATTATGCCTCCAAAGGTATCCTCACCAATGATACTTATAGGTCTTAGGAATAGTAGGGTTTGAAAAAAGATGTAATTGTCAATACCCTGCACTGTTCCGATCTACTGTATTGTTTCTCCAGAGAGATATACAAGTGTGGTTCCCCGAGTTATATAAGCAGTTTTTTAATAAAGTTGGTTTGTTATTTTTATTTTTAGCGTTCCTAAACACACTGTGAATCGTATTTACTAGTGACGTAATTGTGATAATCCACTAATTATTAAGGTGATTTATATTAAAGCTTATGGTGGCCTATTTCATTCCAACAAGAAATATATATTCTCAGGTCACTTCGGCAGTTATTTCTGGTGAAAGCGTATAGAGGCGTATTACAGTAAAAAAAGAAAAATATATACGCACTGCGCTGTTGCAGTTATTTCAGTAAAAAGCGCATAGTGGTGTATTTCAGATCTGAAACAAATATATATACGCACTTCACTCTTTGATTTTTTTCTGTTCAAAGCATACAATGGCCTAATTCAGTCCAACGAGAAATATATATTCTCAATTCACTGCTGCAGTTATTTCTGGTGAAAGCGTAAAGGGGCATATTTAAGTACTGTAAGAAATACACTGCTCAAAAAAATAAAGGGAACACAAAAATAACACATCCTAGATCTGAATTAATTAAATATTCTTCTGAAATACTTTGTTCTTTACATAGTTGAATGTGCTGACAACAAAATCACACAAAAATAAAAAAATGGAAATCAAATTTTTTAACCCATGGAGGTCTGGATTTGGAGTAACACTCAAAATTAAAGTGGAAAAACACACTACAGGCTGAACCAACTTTGATGTAATGTCCTTAAAACAAGTCAAAATGAGGCTCAGTAGTGTGTGTGGCCTCCACGTGCCTGTATGACCTCCCTACAACGCCTGTGCATGCTCCTGATGAGGTGGCGGACGGTCTCCTGAGGGATCTCCTCCCAGACCTGGACTAAAGCATCTGCCAACTCCTGGACAGTCTGTGGTGCAACGTGACGTTGGTGGATAGAGCGAGACATGATGTCCCAGATGTGCTCAATTGGATTCAGGTCTGGGGAACGGGCGGGCCAGTCCATAGCATCAATGCCTTCGTCTTGCAGGAACTGCTGACACACTCCAGCCACATGAGGTCTAGCATTGTCTTGCATTAGGAGGAACCCAGGGCCAACCGCACCAGCATATAGTCTCACAAGGGGTCTGAGGATCTCATCTCGGTACCTAATGGCAGTCAGGCTACCTCTGGCGAGCACATGGAGGGCTGTGCGGCCCTCCAAAGAAATGCCACCCCACACCATTACTGACCCAGTGCCAAACCGGTCATGCTGGAGGATGTTGCAGGCAGCAGAACGTTCTCCACGGCGTCTCCAGACTCTGTCACGTCTGTCACATGTGCTCAGTGTCAACCTGCTTTCATCTGTGAAGAGCACAGGGCGCCAGTGGCGAATTTGCCAATCTTGGTGTTCCTGGGCAAATGCCAAACGTCCTGCACGGTGTTGGGCTGTAAGCACAACCCCCACCTGTGGACGTCGGGCCCTCATATCACCCTCATGAAGTCTGTTTCTGACCGTTTGAGCAGACACATGCACATTTGTGGCCTGCTGGAGGTCATTTTGCAGGGCTCTGGCAGTGCTCCTCCTGTTCCTCCTTGCAGCGGTCCCTGCTGCTGGGTTGTTGCCCTCCTACGGCCTCCTCCACGTCTCCTGATGTACTGGCCTGTCTCCTGGTAGCGCCTCTATGCTCTGGACACTACACTGACAGACACAGCAAACCTGCTTGCCAGAGCTCGCATTGATGTGCCATCCTGGATAAGCTACACTACCTGTTGTCTATCCTATTTGCACAACAGCATGTGAAATTGATTGTCACTCAGTGTTGCTTCCTAAGTGGACAGTTTGATTTCACAGAAGTGTGATTGACTTGGAGTTACATTGTGTTGTTTAAGTGTTCCCTTCATTTTTTTGAGCAGTGTATATATACGCACTTCCACTCTTTAATTTTTTTCTGGTCAAGGCGTACAGTGGCCTAATTCAGTCCAACAAGAAATATATATTCTCAGTTTACTGCTGTAGCTATTTCTGGTGAAAGCATATAGGAGCGTATTTCAGTCCTGTAAGAAATATATATATGCACCTTTTTTTCTGGTCAAAGCGTATAGGGTCGTATTTTAGTACAACAAGAAAAATATTTTCTCATTTCAGCAGTTAATTGTGGTGAAAGCGTTTACTGGCCTATTTCATTCAAAAAAAAAAAGATACTCGTCGCTTTTAGGGGTGTTTAATTTCTATTTAATTTGTTTAGTTCAGCTACAAGTATGTCAGGCAGAGAAGTGCCAGGCCGTGCACAGAGGAGTGGCAGAGGCCTGAATGTTTCTGGCGCAAGCAAAGGTCGCAGCAGAGTAATGGGTCGTGGCAGCAGTAGTCGCAGCGAGAGGCCTGAGCTCCCGTGTTATCTAACGGTCGTGTCTTGACCAGCAACCCTGCAGTTCTTGATTGGTTAACTCGGTCATCCATGTCATCCCAAGTGACATCAGACATCCTCAGCAACAGTCAGTTGGTTTGTCAGACACAACCCTTAGTTGGCATGGCCCGGGAGCAGGTCCTGTGCCCTCACCTGTCCTCAACCTGCCTCTGGCCTTTTCTGTTCCATCACCGCAAAAAGTACTACATGCAGTAGGCTCAGCTTCACTTTTCAGCGAGGATGAGCTACTAGAGGACAGTCATCAGCTGCTGCCCAGCCAAGATGTGGAGGAGACTTCCACCACTTCCTCCGCTAGGCGGGCCAGTAGTGATGAGGAGAGTGGCATGGGAGCTTGTGTTGCTCCTGACCCAGAGGCCATTGAGGAGGACATC
This sequence comes from Bufo bufo, assembly GCF_905171765.1. Taxonomy (NCBI): domain Eukaryota; kingdom Metazoa; phylum Chordata; class Amphibia; order Anura; family Bufonidae; genus Bufo; species Bufo bufo. The sequence goes on from NC_053392.1 coordinate 57,314,405, forward strand.
AGTGATGTGCAGACACTACTCAATGATGATGAAGCCGATCGCACTTGGGAGCGGGAGGGGGTAAAGAAGGGGCTTTGTCATCATCAGGAGAAGAGGGTGGCAGCTTGCCTGTCAGGCAGTGGCTGAGCCAAGTCGCTAGTGTGGCTGGGAGTCAGCAGGGTGGCAGCAGTGGGAGGTCGGGAGCCAAACGTGCCCGGGGTAGATCACCAGCTTCGCAGCAGCCTACCTGCCCGGGAAGTAGTGGTGCAGAGGTTCACGGAGGCAGTGGCCATAGCAATCAGTTAGTGCGGACTGTTGGGGGAAGAATTACCTACTCGGTGGTGTGGCAGTTTTTTTTCAAAGCGCCAGAGGAGGTGAATGTGGCCTTATGTCGCATCTGTGGGCAGAAGGTGAAGCATGGCCAAGGTGCCAATGTTGGCACTACGGCCCTGTGTCAACATATGCAGCTTCGCCTTACAGTGGCCTGGGAGAACCGTGGCTCCGATGTGGTGGTCCAGCCAGCCGCAGCAACCGCTGTATCAGCTAGTGGCATGCACCAGGTTTCAGGCAGTCAAGGCTCCACCACCTCAGCCGAAGGGAGCTGTCTGTCATTCCCATCTTCTGCTGGTCCAGATGCTCCTGCTCCTCCTATTCCTCGTCAGTCATTCTGTCAGCAATCGATCACCGAAGCGATTGCCAAGAGACAGCAGTATGCGTGCAATCATCCAACAGCGCAGAAGCTGAACATGCTTGTGGCGAAACCATCCTCGCCACTGGGTTTTGGAGGGGCCTGGCTACCAGCCTCTTGCCCCAGGATTATGGGCCCTCTCATCAGCCAGGCTTCCTTTGTTCACAAAGGACCTGTACTAACTTGAACCCCTGGTCTAATTCGTGCCATTTTGGGATATTAAATGACTATGTGTATTGAAAAGGGTGGGACATTGTATACGCTGAGAAGTGAGGTCTGTTCCATTGTCTCTCTGTGCGTATTGGCAATGTCCTTTGTCCTGAGAGATAATTGAATTACGTCTCGGTTGTCTCCAGAACAGAAGACATTGTGTATTCTCCTGCCTGTGATGATTGCATCAACCCAGAGTGAGGTAATTGGATCACGGGCAGAGGGGAGGATTTTGTGTGGGAGTGTCTGAGTGTATTGTACGTGGTTATTGGCTGTTTTTACAAAACCCTGTGGGTGGTAACCTTGTTGGAAAATGTGTATAAATCAGTGCTTGTGTTCAAATAAAGAGTTCCTGTTTTACCCTTTACCATGTGAGGCTGGTGTTTGGGTAACTAATCGACACTGGGGGATTGCTATACGCTGAAGATTTGCTATACTCCCCTGGCATAACTACTAGCTCACGTTCCACTGCCATGACTGCTGGGGAGGGGTGGGATGGCAGGAGCAGTACCAGCTTCATCAGCAGCAGCCTGAGTCTACAGTCGCTGATGAGTAGCTTTCTTCACCCACATAGTAGATGAAACTACTCACCAGCAGCAGCAGGTAAACCTGGAGCAGGGCCTGAACCAGCATGTGGTGGCATCAGCCAGGATTTCCAAACACCAATTCCTGATGCATCAGACTAGATCATCCATGGTGCCACACCAACACTTTGATAAAAGAGACCGGTTACTTCTGACTACCTGCCTCACCTACTACTCTAATGCTTCAACCCGCTTGATGCCACACATCTGATGCCAAGTGCTCTTTCTTGCACCCACCTTCGTCAGCGGGTGCTGGTATTGCCACCCATCGCCCACTCTGTTCCCGGGTCACTTTATAGTCTCCTGATGCAGCTGCTGCTGCCATCTCCAAACTATGTCACCTTGCCACTCTGTGGCCTCCTGATGCTGCCGCCGCCTCCAAACTTTGTCACCTTGCCACTCTGTGGTCTCCTCATGCTGCTGCCATCTCCACACTATGTCACCTTTCCACTTTGTGGTATCCTGCTGTTGCAATCCCCACACTCTTTCACCTTGCCACTCTGTGGTCTCCTCATGCTGCTGCCATCTCCACACTATGTCACCTTGCTACTCTGTGGTATCCTGCTGCTGCCATATCCACACTATGTCACCTTGCCACTCTGTGGCCTCCTGATGCTGCCGTCACCTCCAAACTATGTCACCTTTCCAATCTGTGGTCTCCTCATGCTGCTGCCATCTCCACACTATGTCACTTTGCCACTCTGTGGTATCATGCTGCTGCTGCTGCCATCTTCACATTATGTCACCTTGCCACTCTGTGGTCTCCTGATGCTGCTGCCATCTACAGACTCTGTCATTGTGCCACTCTTTCAAAGTGTTTTTTTCCGGTAACAATGATGGGTGACTGAAAAACTCCTTTTTCTGTATGGACCGAATTATGTTGTGTGAAGTCCGAAAGTGTGAGGAAAATATATATTATTTAATGAAACAACAAATATACAAAAAGTACATGAAAACAATAACAACCTCCTGATGCTGCCGCCACCTTCAGACTCTGTCATTGTGCCACTCGGTGGGCTCATCATACTGCTGCTATCTACAGACTCTGTCATTGTGCCACTCGGTGGCCTTATCATGATGCTGCTGCTGCATCTGCCACCTCCAGACTCTGTCATTGTGCCAGTAGGTGGCTTTCTCCTAATGCTGCGACCTCCAGACTCGGTCATTGTGCCACTCGGTGACCTCCTCATACTGCTGCCAAATCCAGACCCTGTCATTGGGCCACTCTGTGGTCTCCTCATGCTGCGTCCACCTCACCACCAGGGGCATTGCTAGGTTAAAACATTGGGGGCCTGGGCCCCCTGATGTTTTGTCCCAGGCCCCGAATGTACTGCCTGCCCGATAGATCCAACTGTATTGCCATCCTCAGGACGGCAATAAAATTGAATCTAATGCCTTGCAAGAGCTGAAGGACCTGTGATGACATCACAGTCCATGTGATCAGTTCTAAATGCAGTAGCTGAAAAGTACCTGCGATAATGTCACCATCATGTGACCAGTGCAGGAGAAGGACGGCTCAGCAGTGAAGAGAAGTCCTGGGAAGAATATGTGGTGAGGTCTGCTACATGAGGAGAGGTAAGTGAAGGGGTAGATTACTCAGCGTGAGAGGCAGAACAATGTTAGGAGTTGTAGTTATTTAACTGGGACTGTATGTTAGGGCTGAAGTTATTTACGTGGGACAGTGGGGTGAAGTGATGTTATTTACATGGGACTAAATATTGAGGGGTGATGTTATTTACATGGGACTGTATGTTGAAGGTGACTGGGGAGGGGGTGATGTTATTTACTTGGGACTGTATTTTGGAGGGGGCTGTAGATAGAGAGGGATGTTACTTACATGGGACTGTATATTGGAGGGGGCTGGAGAGATGGTGTGATGGTATTTACATGGGACTCTAGGGCGGAGGAGGGAAATAATGTTATTTACATGGGACTGTATGGTGGAGGGGTTGAGGAATTATAATTTCTGAGGACAGTAAACAGAGGAATATAACTACAGGGGGCATTATAAATACTGGGGCGCTTCAAGGCAAGCATTATAACAGTAGGGGCAATATAAATACTGGGGCACTTCAGGGTGAGTATTATAACAGTAGGGGGTATTTTTAATACTGGGGGCACTGTGGGTACATTTTAAATCCAGGGGACATTAAGCGTTCTTATTACTACTGGGGGCTCTATAAGAGGGACTTATAGATCCATATTATTTCTATTAAGAGCACTATGGGGGGCCTTATTACTACTGATGGGCCTGTAGAGAGCTTTATTACCACTGGAATAACCATAGGGGGGCCTTATTTCTACTATGGGCTCTGTAAGGACATTATTAATACTGGAGGGCTCTTCTACTAATGGAGGCACTCTTGGGGAGCATTATCACTGTTTGGGGCACTGTATGGGGCAGTATTACTAATGAGGGCATTCTAGAAGGGAATTACTATTGGTGGGACTATGAGGAGCGCTATTACTATGGGGGGGGGGCACTCATTTTTATTCAGGATAGTATTTGGGGGTAGAGAAAAGTGAGGAAGCTAAGATGTCTCTGCAGAGACGAGGCGCGGCTGAGAGAAGTTGTCCGGACCGAATGGAGAAGATGATGACAGAGAAGATCTACATCAGAGGAGAGACGTCACCTGGAGGCACCGGATGTGAAAGGTACGTGATGCTGTATAGCTGTATAGCAAGTACAGTAAAATGTTTTCAGTGCTAGTGTTGGCAGGGAGAGGGGTTGGGGGGGGACGATTGGTTGACTTGCTTCCCACTCCATGACTGGGCCACTATTTTGCCTTTTGGCCTGGCTGACATCATCATTTATTTGACCCTGTTCTGATCTGTCAGAAGGAAGGAAAAATGAGATGCACAACGGATCCTGTCTGTGTAGCAGCTGTAAGGCCTGTATGGTCCCATCAGAATTGGCTTATGATTTGGTAGCCAAAAGCAGGAGTGGATAGAAAACACAGAAGACATGCAAATATTCCATTCACGTGTCATCTCTGTTTTAGATCCACTCCTGTTTTATTTTTTTGGCATTAGCAATACTGATGGATTATTGAGCAAATGCTGACCGATTTAAGGAGAATGCTCCTAAGACAGGATCCATTTTTTGGGGGTTATTGTTCTGACGGATCAGAGGAAGGGCAAAATAATCAGTGACGTCAACACAAACTTACTGCTGACATCCTCTCCACTCTGTCAGGGGGGCTCTACTTGTATAAGCGTTTAATAGAACAGGTTCTGTAGACATCTATCTGGAATCAGCTGACGACGGTGTAAAAGGAGTGCGCTCTTTCACGCTACAGTAGGATCTTGGGCCTCTGCACAGTTCTATATACCTGGCGCTAACATCGACCTGTAAGGCTGAGTTCACACTTGAGTTATTTGGTCATTTTTGGCACCGTGACTGCCCAAATAAGTGAAGTGTGCCATGATTCTAAGAGCAACTCCTGTCATCTGCATGTCATACTGACTCACAGTATTATTTCACTACCACAGCAGACTCCCTATGCGTGTTACTGCAAGGCACAGTGTTCTACACCACTATAAAGGCTCTCAGCAGCCAGAAAATAGCATTTTTTTACGCGATTCGCCGCAAAAAAATTCGGATCTAATTTTTAAAAAATACGCTCATCTCTAAGTATGACCTGACACTGTATACAGTCAGGTCACAGTGAAGAGCAGGCCCAGAGGAGACCAGGGAGCTGTGACTGCAGGAGAGAACACCAGACCTGAAGTGGCAGCAGAGTAAAGGTGTTAAGTTAAAGGGGATGTATCACGAAAAATATTCTACAGTTTTCAAACCAGCACCTGGATCTGAATACTTTTGTAATTGGATGTAATTAAAAATTTAGCATAGCCACTGAGTTATTCAATAAAATGTATCTGTATAGCGCCACCTGCTGTTTGTTCATTTTCTTATTACCTTGTCCGGCTCACTGAGAAGGCTGCACATGCTCAGTTTCATCCTTCAACTGCCTCCAGAGCTGTGATAGGGCGAGAGCTCCAGCAGAAAAGACACACCCCTGAGCTGCAGCAGAAAAGAAACTCCCCTTGAGCCGTCAGCTTGATATAAATACAGCAGAGCAATGAATGGGGAGATCTCTGGATCCATGTGAGGTTCAGGGCTGGTTCTAGCTTTGTTAGAAGGAGATTTTCGGGTACTATATGATGTCTTCATTTTTTTAATTAGTAATGTATTTATTTTATCTCTGATGGGGGTCTGATATAATATGGGGGTCTGATGTGAGGTCTGACATGGGGGTCTGATGTGAGGTCTAATATCGGGTTCTGATCTGAAGTCTGATCTAAGCTCTTATGAGAGTCTGACATGAGGGTCTGATCTGAGCTCTGATGAGGGTCTGATCTGAGGTTTCATATGAGGGTCTGATCTGAGGTCTGATCCGAGGTCTGATGTGGGGGTCTGATCCGAGGTTTGATATGGGGATCTGAGATCTCATATGGGGGGCTGATCTGAGGTCTGATACGGGGTTCTGATTTAAGGTCTGATATGGCAATCTGATCTGAGTTTTGATATGGGGATCTGATCTGAGGTCTCATATGGGGGTCTGATCTGAGGTCTGATACGGGGTTTTGATCTGAGGTCTGATACAGCGATCTGATCTAAGGTTTAATATGGGGGTCTGTTCTAAGGTCTGATGAAAAATATGTTTTTCTTATTTTCCTCCTCTAAAACCTAGGTGCATCTTATACAGTGAAAAATATGGTAATTCCGCAGTGGAACAGAAAGCAAATAATGTTTTGTTGTGAATTTCCTGTAGCTAAATATCTCCATGCATTTCAATGGAGATGTAATCCGCACAGAAATCCACAACATAATTCACAAACAAATACCCATCCATCGCAGTGGAAAAACGCAGCATAGTTCGCAACAAAAAATGAAACTTTGTAAAGTGTGTACCTGTGGAATCTTTTGCAAAAAATTCAGGATCAACCCTATTAAACCAGGCACACTGGTAGAATTAATCCCGCTGATAAAACTGATACCTCTATATTGAAAGTCTGATTAGCCGTTCTGGAAATATCTTAGTTTGAATCCATATGCAGATTAGGCATCCTCATTGTGTCATTGCCAGGTTCAAGTGGAAGGTGACGTCATAGCTGGATGCACAGTAAACCTCTCGGCAGCCGGGAAACCTGAATTATTTGTACTGCACATGCTCCCATTATAGAAGCAACGGCGCAGAAAGGTGCAGAACGGAGAACGGTGCAGAAAAAAGAAAGAAGAGGATATCAGCTGCGTGATGAAGTGAATGAGGTGAGTTTTTTTAAAAATTATTTTTAACCCCTTAATGGCCATTTTATTTAGCATTCTGTCTTAAGAATGCTATTATTTTCTGTTATAACCATGTTATGATGGAAAATAATAAAATCACCCAAACACCGAATCCGAACTTCATTGAAAAGCTCGCAAAGTTTGGGTTCACTCAACCCTATTCTTAGGACATTTGTGGGAGATCTCTTTCACTTGGGCCTTCTAAAAGCCTACCTGAAGGCATCTTAGGACATTTTTCCTCGATGCTATATTAACCCTCCCCAGTAGAGTCAGAGAAGGTCCTCTTTTTGGAATTTACCATCAAGCTACTTTTTACATTCACATTTTTGCCTGAAGAGATTTCGTAACAAAGCTTAATTACCATGTGGCACATAGTAGCTGGAGCTATTTATGGAAAGTCAGATTTCCTCACACAAGTCCATTCAGCAAGACGAGTAGTAGCTAAATGCTCACTTGGGTATGGTGGTTTCAGACTCCGTTCCTTGTGCCTCAACCCTGCATTATTATATTTGAACACCTGACAAACCACAGTTATGTGAAGCCTCCAGAGCCTCGCTCTTGTGTAGTATAGAAGTCCGAGATGCCGGAAGGTGACACAACCAAGAGTCTAATTTCTTGAATTTGTTACCTTTTCCATCTTACTGATAAGACCTCTAGAATAACTCACTTGTTTCTTCAGAGGTGAGTTTTTCAGAGAAACCAGGAAACCTTAAAAAAAAAACTGGAAACCTTAAAAATGCATATCCCAGTACATACATGTTATTATTACTAATGTTGAGCGAATCAGGTTTGGATTGCTCTATCCCAATCTGATTAGTTCGAAAACTTTGTTTACAATATCTCCTCCGGAGTATGCGCTAAAATATATGGGCGCCGCTGAGGCCTTGAAAATCTTGCTGTAAGCAACGCAAGACTTGCTTCGTCTCGTGTCTATGACGTTTCAAAATCCGAAGCTGAACTCGGCTTCATTAATGAGATTTTGAAACAGTAATTTATATACTTTATACACACATAACTGAAGTGTAACATCATAGGCTACTTTCACACTAACGTTTTGGCTTTCCATTTCTGAGATCTGTCATGGGCTCTCAGAAGCGGTCCAAAACGGATCAGTTTTTCTGAATGGAAAAGGATCCGCTCAGAATGCATCAGTTTGTCTCCGATCAGTCTCCATTCCGCTCTGGAGGCGGACACCAAAATGCTGCCTGCAGCATTTTGCTGTCCGCCTGACGAAGCGGAGCCAAACGGATCCGTCCTGGCAAACAATGTAAGTCAATGGGGACGGTTCTGTTTTCTCTGACACAATCTGGCATAATAGAAAACAGACCCTACTCCTATTGACTTTCAATGGTGTTCAAGACGGATCCGTGATGGCTATAGCAGACATAATACAACCAGATCCGTTCATGACGGATGCATGCGGTTGTATTATTGTAACGGAAGCGTTTTGGAGATCCATGACGGATCCGCAAAAAACGCTAGTGTGAAAGTAGCCATAGACGCATGGCTTGCTTCGTTTTCCCTTATTTGCGGCAAGATTTTTAAGGCCTCAGTAAAGCCCATACGAATAGAGCAATCTGAACCTGTTTCGGTCAATTCTAATTATGACCGCCAGCTTATATCCATAGTAACCACCGTCTGCAGCAGCAAGACGGGCTGGGAGTGACTCCATAAGGTCCTGGTAGGTTGTCCCAGGTATGTGGAGCCATGCTGACTGCAGAGCATCCCACAGCTGCTGGAGGGGGCGTGGAGGAGGATCCATAGAGCGAACACGACGATCGAGGTGGTCCCACAGATGCTCAATTGGGTTCAAGTCTGGGGAATTTGGGGGGCAGTGTAGTACTTGGAAGTCTTGGTCAGGCTCTTCCAACCAATGTCAGACGTTTGTAGCCGTGTGACATGAGCATTGTCTTGCTGGAAGATCACCCCCCCCCAGGGAAGACAATCAGTATGTATGGGTGGACGTTATCTGTAAGGATGGATTCAAACAGCGGAGAGTGCCTTCTACATGGATAAGTGGTCCAGAGAATGCCAGGAAAACATCCCCCAGACCATAACGCTGCCCCCACCAGCTTGAGTTCTTCCAGCAATGGTTGAAGGGTATTTGTTCTCTGATGTTTCTCGTCAGAGGCCACTGTGTCCGGCAGTGAATGGACACTCAGAGGAAGGAGAGTAGCTGTCGTCCCCTTACTGGATCCAGCTCTTTGTAAGAGATTGTCCCAGGAAGACTATTTACAGTGTGTGGACAGAAGCCTTATTACCAAGCAAGGCCGCACGGTTGCTGGGAGGTTGGTGGCCATCCCGGGTAAACGGCATCCTCGGGCCCAGAACGGACGCAGGTCAGTACACCTGGTTACCGATTGTACTATACTGGGTGGCGCCTAAAGTAACAGAGACTAGCCTAGGCCTTGTATTAGCTAGATAGTTAGGGTTATATCTTTGTTAGGCCTTACTGTACTGGACTGCAGTGCAGTAATTGACTTGCAGGCTCTGCTGCGTCTGACACCGGTTAGGTGTGTCCTCTGTAGCGGCACAGCATGACTTGTAGGCTCTGCTGTGTGCGCCAACGGGCTAGGCCTGTCCCTCGGACAGGGACGGTGACTGTGGGTCTGGGGTATTACTTATTCTGTTTATACTTGTGTTATTACTATTTCCAAAGTAAAGTTTCTGTTCTTGCATATAAAGCTGGTGTCAGTGTTGCTTTCCTTGTTTGTGACTTCGCTGTATCCTGGGGAGCCCACCCCAGTACACAGCTTACACCTCTGAAGTGTGTCGGTCTGCCCACACGCACCTCTGTAGCCGATGTTCACCTCTCACATCAGTGGCATGTGGTGCATCACAGTCCCCATGTCGCTTATTCACAATGGTGCCATTTGTCCACTCACTATACACTTTCATCACAGCACCAGAGAACAGTTCACATTGCGCAGTTTCAGAAATACTGCCACCCTTGGTCCAAAAGCCAATAATTGTCCCTTTTTGCAATTCTGATAAATCGCCCCTTTTACCCATGACAGCAATGAGGGATATGTGTGCAGGCAGCCTATCACACACCTTATACAGTATACCCACCAAGCCAGCTTAGCACACCTTAAATACCCACCGAGCAAGCTCAGCAAACCTTATATACCCAACGAGCCAGCTCACCACACAACTTCCTTCATGAGCTACACTCTGCCGATGTCGAAAGTAGGAAGTGGTCAGAATAATGGGGCTCAACCCTGTTGGTTCTTCTTTATATAAAGTGACAGCAGAAGAAAGAAAGACATTTTTTAATCTACAGAGTATTTCAAGTTCGGCAAACTGGATGGATGGAGGGTCTGACGTTAAGAGTGCATCTCTCAGCAAGATAAACCCTAGTAAACCAGACATACTGCATGGTAGGATTGGTCATGCTAAGTGCAATGACATCCCTGTTGTAACAATCAACAGTGTCATTCAAAATTGGATGCCTGGCCCTGAAATGTCGCTGTTGCATCTTCGCCCCTCTAGCAACACAAAACACCACCACTACATCTGGGCTGGCGTAACCTTCAAGAGAAACATTGGAGCAGCAACACTGCTCATATCGTTTCCACTGGGGACATGCCGGCCTTTCTTGTTGTGGCAGCCGCTGCCAGGAGTCCGCTGCGCATCAGGCTGAGCCTACTGCGCAGGATCTGGCAGAGGGACGGGTAGGATTGCGGAGGCGGCGCTGTGCACCGGACGGCGAGGGGTGCGGCCGGGAACCCTGTATTAACGGACCTCCCCTTGGGCACCTTAAGTGAGTGATTGACAGGTTATAAAAAGCAGTTTTTTGTGCAAATAGAGCCACAGTGAAGTTTAATAATTCCAGTTTAGGATTCTTATTTTTACTCCGGACATGAGCATATGTTTAGGTTACAGGGGTAAAATCTCATGACAGAATCCCTTTAAGAGCGGCTCCAAACCCAAGCTGAAATTTGCATCTTTGTCCAATGACATCTGCAGTACGCAGCCCTGCAGGGTATTGCGATGGTGAGGTCACGGTTAATAGGCAAAACGAGGGTTGCTCTTGGTTACTCACAGTTTATGAAAGACCCTGAGCAGGCGTACAGCAGTGATGGAGAGGCTGGCACTTGGATCCTCTGGGGCACTCTCAGTATATAGGGACCAGGCCAGGTGGTAGGTGAGGTGCCCTAGGTGTTGTAGGTTTAATGTGCCTGTGGCAAGATCCCTTAAAGTTCGTGATGCCAGTGGCACACCGATTTATAATAGGAATAATTGAGGAACACGATGTTGTGGTGAACCAAAACTTCCTTTTACTGGAAACAATCAACTATTTACAGTCTTTTGTTCAGTTCCATATGTCAGCAGCAGTCACAAGCAGGCTTATGCAAATGGCAGGCACAATGTTCTTGCAAGATACTCAGAGGGTTAACACACTTACAGATCAGGCTGCACTTTTCCTCATAAATCCTGTCTGTCTTTATCCCAAGGCCCGTATGCCCTATTGTTGGCTTTATCCTTGGTTAGGGAAACTTCCTCAGGTATATGTCCTTGCTTTCAATTAAATCCTTCTGCCCTTCAGCTCTCTTGTCTGGCTGGAATACTGGCTCTGCTCTGCTCTGTTATGGGAACTTGGTTTCTCTCAGGAGGCAGTCCCTTCTCCTGGTCGGGCAACTAGAAGCCTGGACTGTCTAGCTGCATGTCAGAAGCTGGCCTTAAGCTCCTGCCTGGCTAAAGTTCCCACTCTGAACTGACTCTACACACCTTTCCCTGAACAGGACCTGACTATATATATTAGGGGTTCCCTAGCTCCCTCTACTGTCTAGTAGGAGGAACTGCACCCTAACAGGCCTGATACACAGATAAAACAGGGAAAATACACATAAAACAAAGCAATATACATAAAAATGTAATGTAAAATACAATGCCTCTGTTCCACAGGAGGTGGAGAACAACATGGCCCAATTGACCCTTGTGTAGTGCCCACATTTACCTAGTGGGACACTACACATCCTCCTCAGAGGCATAGCTATAGGTGGTGCAAGTCTGACACTTGCAAGGACAGATATACCATATGTGACAACGTGTGCCGAGGCACAGGTTCGAGTACATCAGGGGGTTGACTATCACCATAATAGAAGTTTCCTGGCATTACTGGCAAAATCGTGCCACTTTTTGGTCCATATCTGGCCACTGTAATGCGTGTCCATACCCTAACTGGTGGAGGTTCACATGGCAAAATTAGCAGGTAAACACAGGCGTAAATGCTTCCAAATAAACTCGGAGGCGCCCCTTGCTAATTAATGTATTTTACCCCTTTCCCATTGACTTTTACCACCACCATCAAATTTGCTTCAAAGAAGTAACATGCCGGGGAAGCTGTAGATAGCATTTTAGATTTCACATTACACAGCAGAAAACACAGCGGCTGAATCATTAACAGATTTTGCTATGTGAACATAGCCTTATAGAGGCATAAGGGAGTCCTCTGTGCTGAGCTATTGAAGAGTAAGGGGCCGTTATGGTGTTCTAGCACAGGTCAATGTCCACCACTGAGGGGCCTAGAGGCCAGTCTGGTTATCGACACCTTCGGGGGCACTTTTTAAAAATTATTGCAGCTCCCTGTATTCTGTAGCTCTTATCTCTGAACTCAGGACAGCTCATAAACGCTCATTTAAGCTAAAATCTTATTGAAATGAGAATGTAGCTATTATATCATCATTGTTTATAAGCTGTTAGGAAAGTAGAAATAAGGGCAACAAATCGAGCCCTCAGAGCAGCTCTCTGACGGATTCCCTGTGAAGCAGAGAGCAACAGCCTGCAGATGCACTGAAAGCGAAAGTTGTAGTGGAAAAATAGTTGATAATTTTAAATAAAAAAGATCAATTGAAAAAATGATTTTAGCCCAAAATGAGCATAGTAAAATAATAAAAAATTGCCCCCCAAAAATTATTTTTTTTTTAATCCGGCAAAAAAAAAAAGTTGTCCACAATCTTAAATGAATAAAATCTTATAAGTGGTACATGGCAGGAGGGATTCATGTTACAGATTTTGCATTGGGGCTTAGGGGCTTAAAGGGTTTTTTCAGGATTTTTATATTTATGGTCTCCCTGCTCTTCTGGCAGTCAGCAGTTGAGGTTAAAAGAGGTTGTCTCCCATCAGTAAGTGGCATTTATCATGTAGGGAAGGTTAATACAAACCACTTACTAATGTGTGATTGTCCATATTGCTTCTTTTGCTGGCTGGATTAAATTTTCCATCACATTATACACTGCTCGTTTCCATGGTTACAACCACCCTGCAATCCAGCAGTGATGGTCGTGCTTGCACACTATAGGAAAAAGTGCCGGCCTCTCTGGTGGCTGGGACAATGGGAGCACACATAGGGTAGTGCTTTTTCCTTTATTGCGCAAGCACGCCCACCTCTGTTGGATTGCAGGGTGGTCTGTAATCATGGAAACGAGCAGTATATAATGTGATGGAAAAATGAATCCAGCCAGCAAAGGAAGCAATATGGATAATAACAATATATTAGTAAGTGGCTTGTAACTTTCTCTACATGATAAATGCCACTTACTGAAGTGAGACAACCCCTTTAACCCCTTAGTGACCACCGATACGTGTTTTTACGGTGGTCACTAAGGGGCCTTAGGCTGGGCCGCCACTTTTTTGCGGCGGCCCAGTCTAAAAGCTGCATAGGTCCCCCATGCAGCGAGGAGTGGGGACCCGGCTCTCACATGAGAGCCGCGACCCTGCTCTAACTGCCCAGCCTGAAAATACGCTTTTCAATGAAAAAAATTGCAAAAAAAAATCTCCCCCATATATTTGGTATTTCCGTGTCTGTAACGACCCAAACTATATAAATATCACTTAAATTATCCCCTACGATGACCGCCGTAAAAAAAAGAAAAAAAAAAAATTTTTTGCTAATTGCTAATTTATTCTTAGTTGCCACTGAAAAAACATAATAACAAGTGATCAAAAAGCGCCATATACTCCAAAATGATACCAATGAAAAATACAAGTTGTCCCGCAAAAATCAAGCCCTCACGCAACTCCATAGAAAGATAAATTGTTAATTTCTAACGATAATTTGTTTTCCCTTAGTCCTAACAGCAGCACAGATGGGGTTAACTACCCCCCGTGGACTGGTAGGACCAGTGGAATTTTAATGAGCCCAAGAACCAATAACAAAGCTTACACCCCTACAAAAGGAGGGGACACCCCCCAGCCAACTGTGTCTATAGCAAGAATAACTTACTAGGGTGGGAAATTTGTGTGCTGCTGTTAGGACTAAGGGAAAACAAATTATCGTTAGAAATTAACGATTCCCTTACGTCCTACCAGCAGCACAGATGGGGAGATAGCAAGAATAACCCCTAGGTAGGGCCCTCATGCCTGGCAGAGCTAAGGATAGCCTGCCTAAAGGCCGAAAACTCCGCTACCCTGGCGTGGGATATGAAAGTGGATTCAGAGCTCCAGGAGGCAGCTTTACAAATCATCTCCAGAGGAAGGAGACTTCTGTCTGCAAAGGAAGTAGAGATGGCCCTTGTGGAATGGGCCTTCACAAACTCTGGAGGATCCAAAGCCTGAGAAACAAAAGATTCCCCTATGACATCCTTAATCCAGCGACTAATCAACGCCTTGGACGCCTTGCGGCCTTTAGACTTACCGGCAGACAGGATAAAGAGATTTTCATCTATCCTGAACTCCTTCGATCTATCCACATAGATCTGGAGGCATCTCGAGATATCCAACGGATGCTTGACAGGATCCCTGGAGGAGGTAGAAAGAGAAAGTAAAACTGGCAAAGAAATCACCTGATTAATGTTCTGAAATGAAGGAACCTTAGGCCTGAAATATGGAAGGAATCTCAGGAGAACCCGGTCTTGAAGAAAGATGGTATAGGGTTCTGAGGCCGAGAAGGCTTGAAGCTCTGAGATTCTCTTGGCCGAGGTTACCGCCAGTAAGAAGACTAACTTCAGAGTCACAAACTTTAAATCCATCTCCTCTAAAGGCTCAAAGGGGGAGTTGCTAGACCCCTGAGCACAACTGATTATTCCCACTGAGGGATGGGCCTCAGTACTGTAGACTTCAATCATTTGGCTCCTTTAAGGAAGTGTTTGATGAGCAGGTCCCGAGAATAGGGTCTGTTGAGACAGGCCGAGATGGCAGAAATCTGGACCCTCAGAGTAGATGGAGCAAGACTTCTGTCTAGGCTGTCCTGTGGGAATTAAAGTAGAGAGGGGCGGATCTGCAGACGCCACCTGATTTGAAGCACACCATGACGAGAAGATTCTCACGATTCTGGAGTAGGCTTTCTTAGTAGATTCTGCTCTTGAATGTGACAACGTTCTCAGGACCGACTCCGAAAGCCCTTCTATTCTGGGAAGGGACTGATCAACCTCCAGGCTGTCAGGTTGAACCTGTGCAGATCTGCCGTGGGTGGAGCCTCCAATAATATCCCTGACTCATCTGAATGAGCTGGGTAAACCAGGATCTCTTGGGCCAAAACGGTATGATGGCTAACACTGAGGCCTGATCCTGACGAATTTTCATCAATACCCTTGGTATCATGGAAAAGGGAGGGAAGATGTAAGCCAGCCTGAACCTCCACGGTATCGACAGAGCATCTATCGCCAAGGGGTTGTCCTCCCTGTAAAGGGAGCAGAACCTCTCCACCTTGGCATTAAACCTCGTTGCCATGAGATCTACTTCTGGCAAACCCCACCTGAGGGTTATCTGCCTGAATATCTCCGAATGCAGGGACCATTCCATTGTCGGCAGACCGCGACTCAGAAGATCCACGATTATATTGCAGGAACCATGGATGTGGATGGCAGGCAGGTGGGAATGGTTCAACTCTGCCTACCGAAGAATTACCCCGATCTCTGAAAGGAGGGGTAAAGATCTTGTGCCTCCCTGCTTGTTGATGTACAGGACCGCAGTCCTGTTGTCTGACTGTACTCTCACTGCCAAGCCCTGGATTCGGGGGGCAACGTGAAGGAGGGCTAGCCGGATGGCTCGAATCTTGCAGAGATTGGAGAAAAGTAGCCGCTCCTGACGAGACCAAGTCCCTTGGACAGGGGAATCGTCTAGGTGAGTGCCCCAGCCTACTTGGGACGCATCCGTAGTCAATATGACCCAGGATGGCTGGGTTATAGACTTCCCCCCCGGGAGATGGAGCCACCATCTCAGGGAGGTTCGAGTCTGACAAGACAGGGAACACAGGGAATTTAGCCTGGCGAGGCTGCCATCCCATTTGGCAAGGACCTCCGATTGTAGAGGGTGGAGGTGCCACAAAGCCCAAGGGACTGCCTCTGCAGCCGGTGACATGAGCCCCAACATCTTCATGAGAGTCCTGATGGAAACTTGATGAGGAACAGATAGGAACCTTGCCAGGTCCAGAATCCGAGTTATTCTTTCTGGAGTCAACTGGAGGGACATCCCAACGGAGTCTACTAGGAAGCCTAGATAGGTTACTGAAGTCGACGGGCTCACATTCGACTTCTGCCAGTTGATGATCCACCCTAGGCGGGGCAGAAAAGAGATAGCTACATGAAGATGGTGGCTAAGAACTGGAACCGAGGAGGCTTTTAGGAGCCAATCATCCAGGTAACGAATTACGGTCAGCCCTTGAAGCCTCAAAGCTGCCACCACCGAAACCACCACCTTGGTGAAGGTGATAGGAGCAGAGGAAATCCTGAAGGGTAAGGCAACAAATTGAAGGTGCCTGAGGACCCCCGAGACCTGGACTGCGATCCTGAGATACCTCTGGGAGGCAGGATGGATGGGGATGTGAAGATACGCATCCTTGAGGTCCAGCATAGCCATCACGTCTCCGGGGTTGAGAACGTGGATCACTGACCTGATAGTTTCCATATGAAACTTTGCCTTCCTTATAAATCGATTGAAAAATCTCAAATCAATAATAATCCGGAGGTCTCCGGATTTCTTCGGAACTAGAAAAAACAGAGAATAGATACCTAAGCCCCGCTCTCCTGCCAGAACCTCCTTTAGAGCGCCCTTGAGGATATAGTCCTGGATATAGGCCTCCAGAATCGCCTGCCTGGCGGGCAGTAGGCGATGGTTGACGACAAATCTGTCCGGGGGAGGCGACTTGAGGTTTATTAAGTACCCCTCGGAAATTACCTTTAGGACCCAAGGGTCCGGAATCTCCTGAGCCCAGACATCCTTGAACTGGGCTAGACGCCCCCCCGACGGGCACAATGGCACAAGGAATAGGAAAATCTTCCGGAAGGATGGCAGGAGTAGCGGGGGTTAACCAAGAGCCTGCGAGAGGCCCATAGTCAGGAGGGCTTAGCCTCCTTAGCTCCTCTGCGAGGGCGCTTTGAAAATTTTCGCTGTGCCCCCCAGTCTCTACGCGATCTATTTTGTGCTTGTTGGCCGGATCTACCGCCACGCTCTTGTCTGCCCCGTACC
Source organism: Bufo bufo (assembly GCF_905171765.1). Taxonomy (NCBI): domain Eukaryota; kingdom Metazoa; phylum Chordata; class Amphibia; order Anura; family Bufonidae; genus Bufo; species Bufo bufo. The sequence continues at coordinate 57,331,566 of NC_053392.1, forward strand.
CGAAAGGGCCGCTGGGGAAGACTCTTCCCCTTCTTATTGGAGAGATCCTCCATGATCTTGTCTAATTGTGAGCCGAACAAGCGGTCAGGCTCAAAGGGGAGACCGCACAAATTATACTTTGAAGCGTTATCCGCGACCCATGGTTTAAGCCATAAGGGCCTGCTGGCTGCAGAGACCAGGGCCATGGACTTGGCTGCCAATTTTAGTTGTAACTGTGCCATGTCGCACAGAAAGTCCGTCGCCAGGTTGACGGTCTTAAATGCGGCCAGGATGTCGTCCCAGGACACCCTCTGGTCCACATCCGTTTGGATCTGATTTAGGCGGGAACGGAGGAAGGATGAAACTTCCGTAGCCGCGATAGCAGTCGAAGCAGAGGCTGCAGCAGCCGAGTAGCCTCTTCTTAACGTCACACAGCCCTCCTATCAAGGGGGTCTTGCAGACTAGACCCATCGTCTGCTGGCACCAGAGTGCGTCTGGTCAGTTTGGCGATAGCCATGTCCACCTTAGGAATGGAACCCCACGAATCCACCAAGGAGTTCGCCATGGGAAACATGGTCCTGAATTTCTTAGTCAGGACTGGACCTTTCTCAGACTTTTTCCATTCCATCCGCATAACGGAAAGAAGGGTCTCATCCGCCTTAAAGACACGCTGTGCCCAACCGGCGGGATCGGAGGACTCCCCGGTGTCAAAATCATGGTCCCCCGACCTGATGGACTTTATCAATTTCTGAGTTTTCTCTGGTGGAAAAAAGTATGATGTTAACTCCTCTTCATCCGAAGAGGAGGATACCAAAGAAATTGCGGCGGGCCTCTCCACGGGCACGGATGTATCCATAGGAGCTTGAGAAGTGTCAGGAAGCCTCTCGTCCAGCAGGTTAACCACGCCCTTGATGGTTTCGTCAACATATCCTTTAACCCACGCGTACATTTGTTGCATGGTGGCTTCCGTGGCCGACTGGGATCTATGGCAAGCCTCGCACCTCGAGAAGGGACAATTGTCATCCAGCAGCGTACTGCAATCAAAGCAGGACAGATGCTTCCTCTTTGAGACCCATTTACGGGTCTCCAGGTCCTTAGGTGAAGCCATCGCTGCAAAGAAAAGAGAATTAATAATTCTGACAATTTGACAACCATCAGGAGAAGGGCGTAAGAAGAGGCCCACCGAAGTAGCACAGCAGAAAAAAACGTAAAAAAGTACCAGGTACTAATGGGCTCTGGGAGCTCGCTTACAAAGCGTGTGCTGCCAGAGGACGATTGAGAGACAAAAGGAGCTTTAAATAGGCGGAGCTCCGCCCCCAAGGACGGAACTCCCGCCCGCAGGAGGATCTAATCTAGATCCTAACTCCCAGACAAAAAAAGCCTATTACAATTTGAAAAATAGGCTAAATACTCCCCCTCCCCCCTCGCAGCCAGAATACAGTCAAAAAATCTGTCCGAAAAAGGAATATACTCGGCGAAAGCAGAGAACCGAAAGTGACGCCGGGGAGGGGCCGACGTCACTTCCGGTGATGGCGGCACCCATCGGAGACGCGGCAAAAACGCTGCGCCGGTCGACAGCCCGGAGAAGAGGGGAGGTAAGAAAGGGAGAAGCCCCGAAACATAGTAAAAAGGGGCTAAGAGAAAAAAAAAATACTAAAATATTCAAAGTAGGCGGAAAGAAACCGCCAAACACCAAAAAACACTTCCCCAAAAAACGGAGGGGAACCGCCAGTCTACCTGTCCGGAGGACAGAAAAGAACACAGAGGGCTGGGGGGTGTCCCCTCCTTTTGTAGCAGTGTAAAGATTTTGTAACAGATCTCCTGGCACCCCGACCGGGTACCTCCGTCGATGGATGCTTCTAGCGCTTCCAGAGAACTCCAAGCACTCCACTTGTCACCATAACCGCCACAGACCCCACGAACCGCCGAAGCTTGGTTGAGGTCTCGCCGTCTCCTACCCACCCTGGATCTACGACAAGGCTCCAGGCTCCAGTGGGTGAACCTCTCCTAAATCCAGAGAGCAGGAACAGCTCTTACAAGAGCTAGTAGTTATAGCCAGGGGAGTATAGCAAAACTTCAGCGTATAGCAATCCCCAGTGTCGATCGGTTACCCAAACACCAGCCTCAACATGATGAAGGGTAAAACAGGAACTCTTTATTGAACACAAAAGCATTGACTTATACACATTTTCCAACAAGGTTACCACCCACAGGGTTTTGTAAAAACAACCAATAAACACGTACAATACAGTAAAACACTCCCACACAAAATCCTCCCCTCTGCCTGTGATACAATTACCTTACACGGGTTAATGTAATCATCACAGGCAGGAGAATACACAATGTCTTCTGTCCTGGAGACAACCGAGGAGTAATTCAATTATCTCTCAGGACAAAGGGAAATCGCCAATACACACGTAGAGACAATAGGACAGACATCACTACTCAAATATACAATGTCCCACCCTTTACAGTACACATAGACATTTAACATATCCCAAAATGGCACGAATTAGACCAGTGGTTCAAAAGTTTAGCATGGGCTGATGAGAGGGCCCATAATCCTGGGGCAAGAGGCTGGCAAACAGGCCCCTCCAAAACCCAGTGGCGAGGTTGGTTTCGCCACACATCTCCCCCTTCCAGGGAAGACTAACCAGATACCTGACCTCACGCCAGTCGGTGTCTGAGTTAGTCTGGCAGTCCACCCACCACCAAATACTGGACCTGTTGAATTTGGTAGCCTGTCTCTGTCCAGTGAGTCCACCAAGGTTATGTTTGTAACTGGTACTCCCGGTCTCTGTGTTGCTCCCTGGCTTGGAGTGGAGGTTGCTTTGTGGGCAGGGATCAGCGGTACTCTGCCCTGGTGCCAGCGCTACCACGGAAGAAGCCTGGTTGGAGCCTGGTTGTTGGAGGGGGAGACCGACTGTCTCCCCTTTGGATACCCAGCTCTGCTGCTGGAGGGGAAGACCGACTGTCTCCCCTTTGGCTAAACAGCCCTGTTGCTGGGGGACAGGACTGACTGTCCCTACCCCCTGTGCTGTAAGTGCAGAGACCACGGTCCCATCTGCACGGTTGTGGGGCTTACTGTCTCCCCCTGGTAAGTTAAGCTGCCGCTGGGGAATGGAGACTGGGCTCTCAATTCCCAATAAATCACACGGCTGGTGGGGAATGGAGACTGGGCTCCCAATTCCTTGTAAATCACACGGCCGCTGGGGAATGGAGACTGGGCTCCCAATTCCCTACAATTCACACTGCCAATAGGGAGAGGGGTTAGCAAGCTCCTCTCCCATACATATTTCCAGCCTCTGGGGAGGGAGACCGACTGTCTCCGCTCCCAATACAGTGTCCTGTTGCTGGGGAATGGAGACTGGGCTCCCAATTCCCTGTAAATCACACGGCTGCTGGGGAATGGAGACTGGGCTCCCAATTCCCTGCAGGACTGGTGGAGAGACCTCGGTCCCATCTCCACCGGCCACCTGGGTTTCTTTCCAGTAAACATCCACAATATCCTCCCAGCTGAAGGGCTCTGGACCTGGGTCTGACTTCTTGCTGTCCTGCTGAGCCTTCCCAATGGAGTGGAAGAGATCTCGGTAGTCCTGCTCCAGTTCCCACTCCAGGGTTACTAGGTGAGCCAGGTCTTTCTCTACCTCATTGGGGTCATCCCAATCCTGCCTAGCCTCCCTCTCATAGAAAATGTCCTGAAGTCTGGACTGTGCAGGGCTCCCGAAGTCAGGCTCTGCAAAGGACTCCCATAACAAGTCAGGACCATCAAACTCCTATCCCTCTGGCTTGTCATGCTCAGCTGTCCAGGGTATATACTGTGCCATATACCACCAGAGCGCCTGGTAGGCATCCTCCAGCCATAGCTCCTGCCATACCCGGTGCTCTAGTTCCTTCACCCATTCCTCCAGGGGCTGCTCTCCCAGGAAGGGCATCTGCAGGGCCACTTGCTTCTGCAATCGCTGCTCTCCACTGGGGAGAGTCTCGCCTCGCTGGTATTGTACATTATCCAGGGCCTGGTACCAGATGCCTTTCCTTAATGCATCCCGGCCATCCAGGTCTTCCTAATCTGTATCCCCAAAGGATTTGATAATTTACCTTCCGTGAGCGGCTCTCTGTACCTCCAGGGGAATGTAAAACGTCTCCTTGTAAAGATCCTGTTCTGGATCCCTGCGCCAAGTGAGCCCTATTGGTATCATTTATGATTTGAATCACTGCCTCCGGTGCAGGATTTGGCCCCAACAGGCTGATGAATAATCTTAGTTTTCTCTCCAACTCACTGTGCTCTGCATCTTCTCCTTCCATGCTGCTGTAGCCAGGGGCGCTGTACGGATACTAGCGTTTCCCTCAATATACTCCACGAACTGTGTCTCTGAGCTGCTTCTCCTAACACTAGGATGCCATCCCACTGCTTGCCACCAATGTAACGGATCTCCTGGCACCCCGACCGGGTACCTCCGTCGATGGATGCTCCTAGCGCTTCCCGAGAACTCCAAGCACTCCACTTGACACCATAACCGCCACAGACCCCACGAACCGCCGAAGCTTGGTTGAGGTCTCGCCGTCTCCTACCCACCCTGGACCTACGACAAGGCTCCAGGCTCCAGTGGGTGAACCTCTCCTAAATCCATAGAGCAGGAACAGCTCTTACAAGAGCTAGTAGTTATAGCCAGGGGAGTATAGCAAATCTTCAGCGTATAGCAATCCCCAGTGTCGATCAGTTACCCAAACACCAGCCTCAACATGATGAAGGGTAAAACAGGAACTCTTTATTGAACACAAAAACATTGACTTATACACATTTTCCAACAAGGTTACCACCCACAGGGTTTTGTAAAAACAACCAATAAACACGTACAATACAGTAAAACACTCCCACACAAAACCCTCCCCTCTGCCTATGATACAATTACCTTACACGGGTTACTGTAATCATCACAGGCAGGAGAATACACAATGTCTTCTGTCCTGGAGACAACCGAGGAGTAATTCAATTATCTCTCAGGACAAAGGGAAATCGCCAATACACACGTGGAGACAATAGGACAGACATCACTACTCAAATATACTGTACAATGTCCCACCCTTTACAGTACACATAGACATTTAACATATCCCAAAATGGCACGAATTAGAACAGGGGTTCAAAGGTTTAGCATGGGCTGATGAGAGGGCCCATAATCCTTGGGCAAGAGGCTGGCAAACAGGCCCCTCCAAAACCCAGTGGCGAGGTTGGTTTCGCCACAGCTTTGTTATTGGTTCTTTGGCTCATTAAAATTCCGCCTGTCCTACCAGTCCACGGGGGGTAGTTAGTCTTGGAAAGCGGCAATGTAAAAACATTTATTTTTTTAAAGGGGGTTTTATTGAAAAAAAATTGTAAAACCTAAGAAAAACTATATGTATTTGATATCACTGTAATTGTACTGACCCAGTGAATAAAGATATTATGTTATTTATACCGAAAATTGAACACCGTAAAATTTATAACATAAAAACGCAAGGGGCAGTATTACAGTTTTTTCCATCTCCCTCCCAGAAAGAGTTAATAAACGTTAATCAGAAAGTTATGTGTACCCCAAGATGGCGCCATTAAAAACTATAACTTGTCCCACAAATAGCAAGCCCTCAAGCTATATAGATGGAAAAATTTAAAAGTTATAGCTCTTGGAACACGACGATGAAAAAAGGAAGAAAAACGCTTGGTCAGCAAAGCCCAAAACAGGCTGGTCACAAAGGGGTTAAGGCCAGAAATTGGCATCGAAACGACACAGCTCCATCGATTGTGTGGTGGACAGAGTTGGTTACTGCAGCACTTCATTCAAAGCAGCGCTGCAGTAGCCACTACATATGGTGGACGGAACTGTTTAGATCCGATGCCAGGGCTACTGTGTCGGACCCCCGCGTTCAGATATTGACGGTCTATCCTTAGGAAAGGCTATTAAAATCCTGGAGGACCCCTTTAAAGTTCTCGCTCTGTTCTTCCCTTTGTTGCTATTTTCAATAAAATCTGTTTTCTTTCTTTGTTATTCTATTTGAGTTATAAATAGTTTTTTGGGATATTTATAGTTCTTTAGGTGTTTTGGATTAAGGAACGGAGATGGATCGTCGAGGCGGAACTTTCGACAAAAAGTAATGAAAACCTGACGAATTCTCTCTCCAGCTTTATTTGTCTTGAACATAACAATTTAAGTCGGGGGCCTAAAAAAAATCTACCAAACAAAAACAATCCTTTGTGTGTACCGTGGCTGTGAACGTTGGCTCCGCAATAATAATAAAAAAAAAATCCACGATGGGAAAATAAAAGTCAAACATATTGTACACAGCTCATCCAAAAATCTCACTCGGCATCTAAATTTAGTCTATTTGTGGACACAATGTTATTATGTGCTCAAAAAGTTATTTTTGTTTTGGAATTTCTTTATATTTCCGTCATATTTTTTTTTTCTTTTTAAAAAAGAGGCAATGACCTGCCAGAGTTAGTGCTGAACTCAGCAGAAACCGAAACAGTTAAAGGAGCCGAAACATTAATTAGCAAAAATATGTATCAAAGATTTTTGTCTGCAAAGAAACCCCAGGGAAGAATCACGTCTCTGACTGACGCCCACCGCAGACGAATGTTTCTGGGGGTTGATTGATTAACGAGGGGGGAGGAGGAGGTGTGAATTTGTTTTGGATTCCGGTGGATTTGAAGAAGGTTTGGCACAGTCCTAGTGTTTCATCAGCTCGGATCTAAGGAGGCAGTTTTTAGATCTCCAAACGGTGACCACCTACAGATGCCCTCAGTGAGGTGGGTCCAGGTAAAAGAGGAAACTGCTCTTGGAATGAGAGCTCATTTTAGACACGGTGGATTAATGTAATATGGAATTAAGGAATTATCTGCAACCCTGCAAATAAACAGAATGCTTTGTAAAAATTGCATATTTTCATTTAAAGAGGAGTCGGACCCATCACCCCTCTTGACATGTCATGGTAACTTCTTGTATTCCCCATGTAATAACAATTCTGGAGCATCTTTTCATATAACTGTATGTTGTACCATTCCTCTGTTATTCCACCCTACCAACTGGTAACACCCATCTGGACCTTTCTTGCAGACTGCTTGCATTTCATTCATAAACTTCTAATAGGAATAATAAAGGAACAACACAACATAGGGTTATACGGAAAGATACTCCAGTAAGATGGAATAAAGGAATTATCTGTAACCCTGAAAATGTATTTTAAAGTTGCCTATTTTAATTTAAAGAGGACCCATCACCTCTCCTGACATGGTAACTGCTTGTATTCCTCATGTAATAACAATTGTGGAACATCTAATCATACAACTGTAGGTTATTCCTTCTAGAAGTTTCTGAATGATTTATCAGTGGTCTGCAATAAAGGTCCATCTAGATGTTACCAGTTGGAGGAAGTGGGCGTGTCCTGCACAGTCGGACCCTGCCAGCACTGATTGGATAGTGTCAGACTGTGCAAGGATGACTGGTAACACCCAACTGGACCTTTATTGCAGACTACTTGCAATCCATTTATAAACTTCTAATATTATTACAGATAGTACAGTAGTGCTTCTATTTCATGGCCTGCAGGAAAAGAGTATCTCTGTGTTCATCACTGTGCCTTTCAGTAACACACATAGGGAGTCTGCTGTGGTAGTGAAACATTACTGTGCGGCCTCATGCACGCGGCCGTTGTGCGGCCGTGGCCATATTGCGGCCCGCAAACAGCGGGTCCGCAATATGCGGGCACCGGCCGTGTGCTCCCCGCATCACAGATGCGGACCCATTCACAACATGTTCTATTTTTTTGCGGTGCGGACGGATCATGAACCTATTCAAGTACATGGAAAAGCCGCACAACGGCCGTGTGCATGAGGCATGAGTCCGTATGACATGCAGATGACAGGCGTGGCACTTAGAATCGCTGCACACTTCACTTATTTGGGCAGTTACGGGGCCAAAACTGACCAAATAACTCAAGTGTGAACTCAGCCTTAGGCCTCTTTCACACGGGCATCGCGTGTGAGGGCCGGACAAGATGCGGGTGTGTTGCGGGAAAATGCGCGATTTTTCTGCGCGAGTGCAAAGCGTTTTAATGCGTTTTGCACGCGCATGAGAAAAATCACCATGTTTGGTACTTCTTCACTGAAGTTCCGGTTTGGGATCGGTGTTCTGTAGATTTTATTATTTTCCCTTATAACATGGTTATAAGGGAAAATAATAGCATTCTTAATACGGAATGCTTAGCAAAATAGTGATGGAGGGGTTAAAAATAATAAACAAATTAAACTCACCCCATCCACTTGATCGCGTAGCGGATCTCCTCTTCTTTCTACTTTCTTCAGGACGTGGCTAAAAGACCTTTGATGACGTCACTGCACTCATCACATGGTCCATCACATGGTCCGTCACCATGGTGATGGACCATGTGATGAGCGCAGTAACGTCATCAAAGGTCCTTTAGCCAGGTCCTGAAGAAAGTAGAAAGAAGAGGAGATCCGCTACGCGATCAAGTGGATGGGGTGAGTTAAATTTGTTTATTATTTTTAACCGCTTTAAGGACATTTAACTAAGCATTCTGTATTCAGAATGCTATTATTTTCCCTTATAACCATGTTATAAGGGAAAATAATAAAGATCGGGTCCCCATCCCAATCGTCTCCTAGCAACCATGCGTGAAAATCGCACCGCATCCGCATTTGCTTGCGGATGCTTGCGATTTTCACGCAGCCCCATTCACTTCTATGGGGCCTGAGTTGCGTGAAAAACGCACAATATAGAGCTTGCTGCGATTTTCACGCAACGCACCAGTGATGCGTGAAAATCACCGCTTATCTGGACAGCCCCATTGAAGTGAATGGGTCTGGATTCAGTGCGGGTGCAATGCGTTCACCTCACGCATTGCACCCACATGGAATTCTCGCCCGTGTGAAAGGGGCCTTACAGGTCGATGTTAGCGCCAGGTATGTGCACTTCAGTACAAGGTTGCACGATACACTAACGGCTTCTGAGATTAAAGAGGCATCCATTATAGGGACTGCTGATTGTTTAGAAAGATTCATTCACGTAGTGGTATTGAGCCCCAAAATGATAAGGGCATAACTGTGTTATTAAAAGAGACAAAATAACATAATCAAAAAAATCTAAATAGTTTATTACCAGGTCTGACCAGGTATAAAACAAACAGAACCAACCAATCACGCACACACTCCCTGCCAGACTAGCAGTTCCCACAATAGTCATACATATTTTTCAAGGCCTTGAATAATGGCATATATTGTGCCTATCCCAGTGACCAGATGATACTTTTAATACTTTCTTTTGCTTTGGGCACCTATTAGTATTTAAACAAGTTATTTAATAAAGGTTACATTTTGACAAAGTCAGAAAGGTGCTGGCCCCTAGTGGGATTTTTTCTTGGTCTTTGACCATTGTGATCGTCTATTATTATTATCCTTATGACTAGACCCAAGGGAACAATTAGGTTTGTTATTTGCTCCTCAGCGTAGCACAGTTAATGTAATCCAAGTTAACCGCTTAGTGACCACCAATACGTCTTGTTACAGCGGTTACTAAGAGGCCCTAGGCTGGGCCGCTGTTTTTTCACAGCGTGTCTAAGAGCTGCATGGGTCCCCTGTACTGCCGAGAGGAGGCTCAGCTCTTACATGAGAGCCACACTCCTGCTCTAACAGCCCAGACCGGTAGGAGTGCCAATTCGGGCTGTTTAACCCCTTACATGCCACGGGCAATGGCGCCCGCCGTATGTAAGTGGTGACAGAGGGAGCGGACTCTCTCTGTCTCCCATCAATACCTGGCAAATGCGATCGTGAGGTGTCGATGTGTGTATAGGCCGGCTGGAACCTGGTGTAGGCCCCAAGCCTGCCTTAAATGTTCTCCAGCAGGCTTCACCTCTCTGGTGCTGCCTGCTGGTCAATGTCAGTATAGCACTGACATTAAAATTCAATGCACTATAGGGATAGTGCATTGTATTTTAGAAGCAATCAGAAGATTGCCCGTTAAAGTCCCCTTGTGAGACTATAAAATTCCAATTAAAAAAACATGCTTTTTTCATTGAATTAATCAGAAAGTTATGTGTACCCCAAAATGGCAGCATTAAAAACTTGAACTTGTCCTGCAAAAAACAAGCCCTCATACAACTACATAGATGGAAAATTAAAAAGATATGGCTCTTTGAAGGCGACAATGAAAAAAGGAAGAAAAACACTTGGTCCGTAAAGTCCAACACAGGCTGGTCATTAAGGGGTTAACAGTCACTTGGCTGATGATGCAGCACATAATAAAAAAAACATGAAAATAAATACCTGCCTGTCTGGGCTCCATCTTACCTATAGAGTGCAGTTCACATAGGGGGAATCAAGCTCTGACAGCTAGCAGGTCAGCTAGCTTTCCAGGCTTTCTGACCCAGACTGACAGTCTGAAGCCCCTTTTCATTCCCCAATAATGATCCTCAGCAGTCACACCTGAGATCAGCTCAGGCTAGGGGAAATAGCCATGCTGGAAGTGTGTGGACTGGTAGGTCCCACTGCCAAACCTATCTACCAGTCCAAAAAATCCAGCCAAGAATGGAATGTTACCAAGCCTGTCTCAGCAAACTAGACTTTTTTTTAAACCACTGCATCTTTCTAAATTTCATGTACCCACCCAGCTAAGGATTCTGGGTGAAATATACACCCCTTCCAGCATTCTACCGTACACCTTACCACAATGGGCAGATTTGAAAAGAAAAGTATTTGATACCAGTTAATACCAGAATAAATATTATTTCTGTGGCCACTAGAAGGAGCTCACTGCATACTGATTTACCTTATTTTCAGAGTTGATTAGGAGCTGTATAAAACCCTGTGCAGTGAGCTCCCTCTAGTGGCAGCTCCAGACAGACAGAAATTTATCATGTGATTCAATGACTGTTTGAAGGAAAACAGGTCATCTCTATCTCACTACTACAGCACAGTTCACATAGGGGGAATCAGGCTCAGACAACTAGTAGGTCAGCTAGCTTCCCAGGTTTTCTGACCCAAGCCGACAGTCTGAGGCCTGATTTTATTCCCCAGCAATGATTCCAGCACTCACACCTGAGATCACCTCAGGCTAGGGGAAATAGCTGTGCTGGAAGGGTGTGGACGGGTGGATCCCACTTCTACCTACTCGCCAGTCCAAATAAATCCAGCCCAGAACAGAATCAAACCAAGCCTGACTCAGCAAACTAAACTTTGCTGAAACCACTGCATCTTTCTGAATTTCATTTACCCACCAGATTCTGGGTGAAATATATACTCCTTCCAACACTTTACCGTACACCTTATCACAATGCGCAGATTTGAAAAGAAAAGTATTTGAGACCGGTAAATACCAGAAGAAATATTATTTCTGTGGCCACTAGAGGGAGCTCACTACATACTGATTTACCATATTTGCAGAGTTGAATAGGAGCTGTATAAAGCCCTGTGCAGTGAGCTCCCTCTAGTGGCAGCTACAGGCAGACAGAAATTTATCATGTGATTAAATGACTGTGTAAAGGAAAACAGGAGATTAGAGCTGAGTATCAGCTGACTATAATCATTGTCCCGGACCTTTTAAGAATATATCAAATGAACTTACACTTTACTGCACTAGAACACCACTATTCTTTAATCATCCAAAACCATATGATAATAAACTATATAATTTATATATACACCCCTCAGCATTGAAATTGAAACTCCATGAAGGACAAGTCATAAGGTGGCACATGGGAAGGGCATAGAAGCCAGATTGAAAGCAAAGTTTTTTAGTTACATGAAACCTCAAAAATCTGATCAAGTCAAGTGGGATCATTATGCGATGCCTCTTGTTCATGTATGTGCCAGTTATTGCCATTTGTCGCAAACTGAGAGGGACAGAATCCTTGAGCTGAGAGACCTTGGTTTATCCCTCCGGCAGATCGCTAAATGCCTAGGTTGAGACTTCAGCATTGGTCTATATTGTGTGTCCCAGCAGTTGGAAGAACAATGACGAACTGGAATGACAGCAAGTGGTGCACAGAGGCAAACCTCTGCATGGCCAGATCTTCTGATTAGAAGAATGACAAGTAGTGATCAATTCTGTATTGCAGGTGAAATCGGGAGTAACATCCCAAGCCTAAGGCGGCAAACCATCAAAAGACATTTGCACAACATTGGGCTATGAGCCAGACATCCAGCTACAGGTGTTCCACTGACCTCACACAACCACTATCAAAAGCAATCAAGGTGCCCATGAAGACTCCAATGGAGGCTCGAACGGAAGTCTATTCTCTTCAGTGATGAGTCCCACTTTTGACTTGGATGCAATTACAGCCAAATATTAGTTCTGGAGATCACATGGGCAACGCTATTAAGAGGTTTTCACAAGGAAACATCACACCAGTCCTACTCCGATTGGGCACATCGGAGATGTCATTGATCGGCAATTGCAAAGGGAGCTGCCAGCAGGAGATCTTGATGATTTGTATGCCCAAGTGCATTCAGCGTGGCAAAACATTCCTTAGACAACCATTAATAACCTCACTGATAGAATGCCAAGCTGTGTAAGTGCATGTATTTCTGTGTGTGGTGCTAAAACTCTGAATAAAATTAGATGTTTTAAATATTTTTGTTCAATTTTTTCATCATTTGCTTATCATTATTATGTCTATTGAATCTGTAATTTCCATAATTCCATGGTTTTTCGTTCTTGGTGTTGCAGTTTCAATCTTGAGTGTATATATGTATGTATAAATTATATTATATTAAAGGGGGTATCCCCAAATCAACACTTACCACATATCTACATACATGTGCTCTGCCTCTCTATTCGAAGGCTATGGGACTGATGAAGACTGATGCAGAGTATAGAATTCTAGTGAACAGTGGGGATCCCAGCAGTGAGAGCTTAAGTGACCAGATATAGTTAGGTCCATATATAATTGGACATTGACACAACTTTTGTTTTTATTACCTGTTTACTAAAACATATTCAAGTTATAGTTATATAATGGACATAGCATAACGTCCAGACTTTTAGTTTTGATTTGAGGGTATCCACATTAAAATTGGATGAAGGGTTTAGGAGTTTCAGCTCCTTTACTTGTGGCACCCCGTTTTTAAAAGGACCAAAAGTAATTGAACAATTGACTCAAAGGCTGTCTCATGGGCAGGTGTGGGCAATTCCTTCATTATTTCATTCGCAATTAAGCACATAAAAGGCCTGGAGTTGATTTGAGGTGCGGTGCTTGCATTTTGAAGATTTTGCTGAGAAGTAAACATGCGGTCAAAGGAGCTCTCCATGCAGGTGACACAAGCCATCCTTCACCTGCGAAAACAGAAAGAAAAAATCATCAGAGAAATTGCTACACTATTAGGAGTGGCAAAATCTACAGTTTGGTACATCCTGAGATAGAAAGAAAGCACTGGTGACCTCAACAATGCAAAAAGACCTAGACGCCCACGGAAGACAACAGTGGTGGATGATCCAGAATAATTACCATGGTGAAGGGACACCTCTTTACAACAGCCAACTAAGTGACCAACACTCTCCAGGTTATAGGCGTATCGATATCCAAATCTACCATAAAGAGAAGACTGCAAGAAAGGAATTACAGAGGGTTCACTACAGTGCAAGCCACTCATAAGCCTCAAGAATAAGAAGGCTAGATTGGACTTTGCTAAGAAAAAAAACATCTTAAAAAGAATGATGAAAAGAAAAAAGTATGGCGAAGGCATGGTACAGCTCATGATCCAAAGCATACCACATCATCTGTAAAACACGGCGGAGGCAGTGTGATGGCTTGGGCATGCATGGCTGCCAGTGGCACTGGGTCCCTAGTGTTTATTGATGATGTGACACAGGACAGAAGCAGCCGGATGAATTCTGGGGTTTTCAGAGACATACTGTTTGCTTAAATCCAGCCAAATGCAGCCAAACTGATTGGTCGGAGTTTCATAATACAGATGGACAATGACCCAAAACATAAAGCCAAAGCAACCTAGGAGTTTATTAAAGCAAAGAAGTGGAATATTCTAGAATGGCCGAGTCAGTCACCTGATCTGAACCCAATAGAGCGTTTCACTTGTTAAAGACTAAACTTCAGACAGAAAGGCCACAAACAAACAGCAACTGAAAACCGCTGCAGTAAAGGACTGGCAGAGCATTAAAAAGGAGGAAACACAGCGGCTGGTGATGTCCATGAGTTCAAGACTTCAGGCAGTCATTGCCAACAAAGGGGTTTCAACCAAGTATTAGAAATTAACATTTTATTTACAATTATTTAATTTGTCCAATTACTTTGAAATTAAATGAAATAAAGGAATTGAATTTAAAAATGCTTTAGTTCCTAACAGTTTTATGCAATCATCTTGTTCAACCCACTGAATTAAAGCTGAAAGTCTGAACTTCAACTGCATCTGAATTGTTTTGTTCAAAATCCATTGTGGTAATGTACAGAACAAAAATTTGACAAATGTTGTCTCTGTCCAAATACATATGGACCTAACTGTATCTATCACCTATCACCTGTGCTGAAAATTATTTCTGAGGACTCTCATTGCACCCCTAAGTTCTACCCTGTTCCACTAATATGTTCCACCTCCCTTATCCAAAAGATTTAAGAATGAATAAGCTTATGCAGGCTAAGTGAATAAATATATTTACTAAGTGTGATTAAATATAAGTTAAGATAACACAGACAAATCACATACTGAATAATAAAAAGTAAATATATCACTAGCCTAAATGGGGTGAGACTCTGTCGATCATGCTATAACACATATCTGTCTACCATGTTATAACACATGACCGACACCACAGGGTGTACAAAAGATAGGGCAAATCAATACTTACATCCTACCTAGCATGAAGTTTCAGGTGGAGTCCCCCGAAAGTATGTGTGCCACATAGTTTAAACCTTTTAGCCTTTCCTCCAGTGTGAAGCACGCATGTCTCTGAGATCACTACGGTATGTGGTCTTATAAGCACAGTGGGGGATTGGTAATAGATTACAAGGCACATCCTTACACGGAATAGTAAAAATATATGGGAACAGAATTAAAGGTGACAGAACCAATCAGTACTTAAAAATACCCTTACAATACAGCTTCACTCTAAGCATAAGCAGTGTAGCCTGGGAACTTCTGCTACTGCTCTAAAGCTGGCAAGGGCACCCTGTGGTCCCTTGTGCAATAAAACCGCTGCACAGGCAATATGTCCGCCCCTTTCATTCATATTTTCAGCCAACTGCTTGTGGACAGCAGGGGGTCCCAAGCATCTCCTTGGTTTGTGTGGTGGTAAAGTCGACCTCTGTTGACCCCCTTTAAGTATTAAAACTAGAGCCTAGAGCCTCAGGCATAGTAGATATTATGAGATAATTACCTTAGACCAACATGGATATCAATATTCACCCCTTCATCACCCTAGGTATTAATTGTTAAACCCCTCTAGACCACCAGGAGTATGACAAGTATACGATTACTAACCCCTAAACCACAAGTGAAATGTATGTTGTCATAGACATGGAAGTAGGGGAATTTTGTCTTCTCTGTCTAACTCACTGACATATTTGGTAATGCTCCCTTAAATTTGGGTTTTAGGATATCATTGTGTGTGGTCAGCCTTAGACAGGGCTCTTCCTCCAGGCAGTATGAATCTACAAGGTAAATATTATAACTTCTATTCTACAAGAAGAACATGTGACGAAAAGATCAGCGCTCCATAAGTATTTGAACAGAAATTCCATTCCGAAATCTCAAATGCAATCGGATCTTTACACACAATTACTAGGACAATGAACACAATTAAACAATGATTTCAGCAACATTCGGAGACCAAATGAGGGTTCGGGTTACAGGAGAATAAGCACAAAATCTTCTTTCTATATGATCGGCATTATAATCAAGTTGACTCCGCTTCTGTTTTCTATCAGGCCGATGATTGAAATTTTCCTGCTCTAATGATACTTGTATGTGTTGGCCAAAAGAAAATTTGATAAGTAAAAAGCTTAAGTGCTTTGCTGTGCATCGCAATCTGGAGCTCGGAGCCAGAAAACAGAGCAGGGGAGAAGACAAGGAAAATGAAATGCTGTGATTTAAGGTGGAAATTTGGCATCCAGTGGCCTCATGTGCCATTGGGATATTCCCCTTAAAGGAACAATAATCTGCCTAATGTGTAATATATACTGTAGATTATATTTTAAAGGGGTCTTTTGGCTATAGATATTGACGATCGATCCTCAGAATGAGTGGTCAATATCTGATCGATGGGCATCCGACATCCAGCACCCCATGATCCACCGTTTCGGGCAGCTGTGCCCCTAGAAAGTATACAGTATACAAAGCAGAAGCAGACAGGTCCGGACACTACGTAGTTTCTTGTGCCAGTGTAGTGCAGCGCAGTTCCCATTAACTTGAATAGCTGAGCTGCAGTATCCCGACACAGCCATTGCATAGTGTATGGCGCTGTCTGCTTCCAGCTCTGTACACTGTATAGTTTTCTGCTGGTGTGGCTGGCCGAACCAACTGCTTAGGGTAAAGTGTGGAGGTGCTGGATGTTGAACCCCCGCCAATCTGATATTGCTGACCTATCTTGAGGATAGTTTGTAAATATCTGTAGCTACAACAAGGCCTTTAAACGGAGACTGTAATTTACTATCTAAGAGATACACGAATTAGTATGTGCACATCTAAAATCAAGAGAAATGGAGGAAAGCAAAAAGCTTATACAGTTACAAGAAAAAATATGTGAACCCTTTGGAATGATATGGATTTCTGCACAAATTAGTCATAAAATGTGATCTGATCTTCATCTAAGTCACAACAATAGACAATCACAGTCTTCTTAAACTAATAACACACAAAGAATTAAATGTTACCATATTTTTATTGAACACACCATGTAAACATTCACAGTGCAGGTGGAAAAAGTATGTGAACCCCTAGACTAATGACATCTCCAAGAGCTAATTGGAGTGAGGTGTCAGCCAACTGGAGTCCAATCAATGAGATGAAATTGGAGGTGTTGGTTACAGCTGCCCTGCTCTATAAAAAAAACACACACCAGTTCTGGGTTTGCTTTTCACAAGAAGCATTGCCTGATGTGAATGATGCCTCACACAAAAGAGCTCTCAGAAGACCTATGATTAACAATTGTTGACTTGCATAAAGCTGGAAAGGGTTATAAAAGTATCTCCAAAAGCCTTGCTGTTCATCAGTCCACGGTAAGACAAACTGTCTATAAATGGAGAAAGTTCAGCACTGCTACTACTCTCCCTAGGAGTGGCCGTCCTGTAAAGATGACTGCAAGAGCACAGCGCAGACTGCTCAATGAGGTGAAGAAGAATCCTAGAGTGTCAGCTAAAGACTTACAAAAGTCTCTGGCATATGCTAACATCCCTGTTAGCGAATCTACGATACGTAAAACACTAAACAAGAATGGATTTCATGGGAGGATACCACAGAGGAATCCACTGCTGTCCAAAAAAAACATTGCTGCACGTTTACAGTTTGCACAAGAGCACCTGGATGTTCCACAGCAGTACTGGCAAAATATTCTGTGGACAGATGAAACCAAAGTTGAGTTGTTTGGAAGAAACACACACTATGTGTGGAGAAAAAGAGGCACAGTACACCAACATCAAAACCTCATCCCAACTGTGAAGTATGGTGGTGGGGGCATCATGGTTTGGGGCTGCTTTGCTGTGTCAGGGCCTGGACGGATTGCTATCATCGAAGGAAAAATGAATTCCCAAGTTTATCAAGACATTTTGCAGGAGAACTTAAGGCCATCTGTCCACCAGCTGAAGCTCAACAGAAGATGGGTGTTGCAACAGGACAACGACCCAAAGCATAGAAGAAATCGAACAACAGAATGGCTTAAACAGAAGAAAATACGCCTTCTGGAAGGGCCCAGTCAGAGTCCTGACCTCAATCCGATTGAGATGCTGTGGCATGACCTCAAGAAAGCGATTCACACCAGACATCCCAAGAATATTGCTGAACTGAAACAGTTCTGTAAAGAGGAATGGTCACGAATTAACCCTGACCGTTGTGCATGTCTGATCTGCAACTACAGGAAACATTTGGTTGAAGTTATTGCTGCCAAAGGAGGTTCAACCAGTTATTAAATCCAAGGGTTCACATACTTTTTCCACCTGCACTGTGAATGTTTACATGGTGTGTTCAATAAAAAAATGGTAACATTTAATTCTTTGTGTGTTATTAGTTTAAGCAGACTGTGATTGTCTATTGTTGTGACTTAGATGAAGATCAGATCACATTTTATGACCAATTTGTGCAGAAATCCATATCATCCCAAAGGGTTCACATACTTTTTCTTAAGACTGTATATTAAACACTAAAAAAGGTCAATAAGCAGGGGTCACAAAAATAATGTGAACCCTCCAAAGTACTAACATTTGAGTTTTTTGTAATTACAGCATGCTCTGGATAATGCATTTTTTCAGGTGTTTTCTACTTCTCTAAAGGAAAAAACACTCAAAAACACATGTCAAAAATGTGTGAACAAAAAAAAGCCATAAACTTTATAAACTTTAAGGGGGTTATCCAACTCCTATGATGCCCCCCAAAATGCCCGGGAGCCACATACAGGTTATACTTATCCTGCTCCCCTTCATTCGTGTCGCTCCTTATGCCTGCACAGCCGCCGCTGTATCTCCTCATCGCGTGGATCAAAACATCCGGCGACGGGGGGGGTCAGCCAATAGCAGGCTGCGACAGGGATGAACCTCCCTAGCGTCACCAGCGTTGTTGCCTGCTATTGGCTACCCCCCATCGCTGGATGTTTTGATCTGCTCGACGGGGAGATGCAGCTGCGGCCATGTGGGCATCAGGAGTGAAGCGGGTGAGTATTACCTATATGAGGGGCCTGGACATTAGGGGGAACATTATAGGAGTTGTATAACCTCTTTAAGAAAGACATATGAAATAAAAAAAAGAATGCAATTCTACAAGTTTCGAAAAGCCCAAAATTACAAAATAAAATTGGTTTTATGTTTTACTACTACTGCACAAAAAATAAGAGCATACATTTTTTGATAATTTTTTATTATGTTTATTATTTTTTTGAAGGAGGAATGAACAAAAAAACAATTTTAGCATTGCATTTCTTTTTTTGCCCCTGTGCCATGTGGGATAAGCAATTTCGAGACAAGGATTATAAAAATAGCTGTGAAACAGGAAGTGATTCAGTGTGTGGCTTGGTCCCCACTGGGTGCCTAGGAGGCTTGTGAGCAGTGATGGCCAGTTCTCCGTGTTCGCCCGCGAACACATGCGAGCTGCCATCTTAACTCACAAGTCCGGCGAGGCACAGGTAAATCCTTACCTGTGCCTGTGCGCGAGTCGGTCTGAAATGAATTGCGGTCTCCGGGAGCATGTAGTTCCGAGAACAGCCGCCGGGGACCTTCATCGGGCTGTTCTCGGAGCTGCCTGCAATTGGAGACCGCATTTCATTTCAGACCGGCTCGCTCACAGGCACAGGCTCGCCGGACTTGTGAGTTAAGATGGCAGCTCGCATGTGTTCGCGGGCGAACACGACGAACTGGCCATCACTGCTTATGAGCTTGGGGTGAAGATGAGAGACCCCAGGGAACCAGCCTGGTGAAATGATTGGCTCAAAAGTAGCTCAGCAGTAGTTATGTGACCTCACACTGCTTCTCTCACGCACTTAGTTTAATAATTGTTGGCCGGTTAGAGTCACGGCAGGTTTTGGGGTAGCAATCTAGGTAGTTGTTCAAGACTTGAGACCCCCAAGAGAAACCAACATTTACCAATGATCCTTTCTTTCTACATTCTGCACCTGTCATCTACTCTATGGTAAGGGTTTACAGTTTTGCTGGTTTCATTTTATTCGTCTAATACACAAAATCATCTAATCCTGGTTAAATAAAGTGAAAAATATACATGCTAAAAAATATTATACTAATAATCATAATATATAATACAGTAACATGCTTTGTATTTTATTACGGCAGCAGCATAATTTGCCACTAGGGGGCACCATAGATTTGCAACTGCTTTGTAGCACGTAAATCACAGTATTTGTTACATTTTCAGACAAATTTTAGAAGCCAGTGATTTCCTAAATTTCCTACAGACAGGCTTGCTTAATGAAAAATAACCAATATATGGTTAAATGGATATATCACCCAACAGTGATAGTTTATCTATATATCTGTCTATCTGTCTTGTGCCTATCTATTACCTATGTGTGTATTTCATATCTAGAGATAAGCAAATCAGTTCTAATCAAATTCTAATAAATTTGTAAAAACAAATCAAATTCAAACCAATTTTTTTTGTCTAATCGTCCCTTCCTTCCTTCCTCCCTGCCCCCTTCCATCTATCAATCAGTTTATCTATTTTATAGAAATGTTGCCATGTTGTATCATGGAAAGAAAAATCATGAGAACCCTCAAGATGACAAATGCAGTTTGAGTCCCATAAAAAGTATTAGGATAAATTTCTATGTCTTGTTTTAACTGGGTGGAAATGTCTCTTCTTCTGCTTCACTGGAGGTAGTGTTTTTAGCAACATTACTTTTAATGGATCTGGAAAGTAATGGGCAGTATGATGCATGATGATGGATGCTTTCTGTATGACCAAATAATAGAGTTGTGTCCATCCCAATAAGCGACCAGGCATAAGGTAGGGACTGTTCCCCTTGTTGTCCACTTAGATCCTTCTGCAGGAAAAAAGTGGATGATGGGTGAAGTTAGTAAGAACAACACCTCTTATTCTCCCTACTTTGGTAGAGCTAGCCACAAGTGCCCTCTGCTCAATGAACTGGACTAAGAATCTGCCATTTTTAGGTCTAATGATATACTGTACATGGTAAATTAGATTGAGAGACTTTTCCATATACAGTCAGGTCCATAAATATTGGGACATCGACACAATTCTAACATTTTCGGCTCTATACACCACCACAATGGATTTGAAATGAAACGAACAAGATGTGCTTTAACTGCAGAATGTCAGCTTTAATTCAAGGGTATTTACATCCAAATCAGGTGAACGGTGCAGGAATTAGAACAGTTTGCATATGTGCCTCCCACTTGTTAAGGGACCAAAAGTAATGGGACAGAATAATAATCATAAATCAAACTTTCACTTTTTAATACTTGGTTGCAAATCCTTTGCAGTCAATTACAGCCTGAAGTCTGGAACGCACAGACATCACCAGACGCTGGGTTTCATCCCTGGTGATGCTCTGCCAGGCCTCTACTGCAACTGTCTTCAGTTCCTGCGTGTTCTTGGGGCATTTTCCCTTCAGTTTTGTTTATAGCAAGTGAAATGCATGCTCAATCGGATTCAGGTCAGGTGATTGACTTGGTCATTGCATAACATTCCACTTCTTTCCCTTAAAAAACGTTTTGGTTGCTTTTGCAGTATGCTTTGGGTCATTGTCCATCTGCACTGTGAAGCGCCGTCCAATGAGTTCTGAAGCATTTGGCTGAATATGAGCAGATAATATTGCCTGAAACACTTCAGAATTCATCCTGCTGCTTTTGTCAGCAGTCACATCATCAATAAACACAAGAGAACCAGTTCCATTGGCAGCCATACATCCCCACGCCATGACACTACCACCACCATGCTTCACTGATGAGGTGGTATGCTTAGGATCATGAGTAGTTCCTTTCCTTCTCCATACTCTTCTCTTCCCATCACTCTGGTACAAGTTGATCTTGGTCTCATCTGTCCATAGGATGTTGTTCCAGAACTGTGAAGGCTTTTTTAGATGTCGTTTGGCAAACTCTAATATGGCCTTCCTGTTTTTGAGGCTCACCAATGGTTTACATCTTGTGGTGAACCTTTTGTATTCACTCTGGTGAAGTCTTCTCTTGATTGTTGACTTTGACGCACATACAACTACCTCCTGGAGAGTGTTCTTGATCTGGCCAACTGTTGTGAAGGGTGTTTTCTTCACCAGGGAAAGAATTCTTCGGTCATCCACCACAGTTGTTTTCCGTGGTCTTCTGGGTCTTTTGGTGTTGCTGAGCTCACCGGTGCGTTCCTTCTTTTTGAGCATGTTCCAAACAGTTGTTTTGGCCACGCCTAATGTTTTTGCTATCTCACTGATGGGTTTGTTTTGTTTTTTTCAGCCTAATGATGGCTTGCTTCACTGATAGTGACAGCTCTTTGGATCTCATCTTGAGAGTTGACAGCAACAGATTCCAAATGCAAATAGCACACTTGAAATAAACTCTGGACCTTTTATCTGCTCATTGTAATTGGGATAATAAGGGAATAGCACACACCTTGCCATGGAACAGCTGAGAAGCCAATTGTCCCAATACTTTTGGTTCCTTAACAAGTGGGAGGCACATATGCAAACTATTGTAATTCCTACACCTTTCACCTGATTTGGATGTAAATACCCTTAAATTAAAGCTGACAGTCTGCAGTTCAATCACATCCTGTTCGTTTCATTTCAAATCCCTTGTAGTGGAGTATAGAGCCAAAAATGCTAGAATTGTGTCGATGTCCCAATATTTTTGGACCTGGCTGTAAGTGTTGGGTTATCGGTGAGTGTCTAAACTATAAAGGAATCCAACGGGTTTCCGGCAAAAACCCAGACTTTCTGCCTGTCAAAAACAGCTCTGTTTGGCTGGTGTCTGGCTATGCCGAATACTGCAACTCCAGTACTCTGCTCTTCTGCTGTAAAAGACTACTGGATTTACCTGTCGTAGATGTGAACCTAACATTACATGGTGTCCAGCTCATCAAAACCATAAATACCTATCTGTAGATAGCACTGAGGGCACAAACCATGAAACACTGCTGTCTACAAGTGGTTGTCTCTTGCTTGGCCAGTATGAATTAATTTGCATGCTTTTCCCCATGGAGCATTACCTGAAAAATAAGTCTCTATACATCGATTGTATCTCTTCAAGACATCACATCCAAAACCCAGATCTGTGCTGGTAAAGGGTCAAGAATAGAGATGAGTGAATCAAAGCTGACGAAGTGGAATTTGATCCGAATTTCAGGAAAAATTTGATTCACACCGAAGCCAAATTTCCTCGCGCTTTGTCGTAACGAATCGCATGTTTTCCTAAAATGGCTACTGCACATGTGAGGACATGGAGAAAGTAATTCTGGGATGGCGGGATCACCCATAATGCCAAGCATGCAGCCAATCAGCAGCCAGCCAGCCCTGTGATGTCACAGCCCTATAAATAGCATCAGCCATCTTAGATTCTGCCATTTACCAGTGTACTTAGTGCAGGGAGAGACATCTGCAGGCGCTAAGGACAGTGATCGAAAAAACATCATTGTGCTAAAAAGAAGATTTACAAGTGCAGGGAAAGATTATTCAAGGTGTAGGGAAAGGATATCATTCCACAGCATTTATGTTGAACAGGGTTCAGTAGGGGAGGTTGCAGCCTGGGTAATAGGAACAATCCTATTACACCTTGCTGCACTGACTGGGGATTCAAATTGCCATTATACAGCTCTGTAATTCCAGCAAACCGTTCTTATTAGGGTGCAAGTGCTGACTGATATTTGCCCTTGTGCGATGCAGTTATATGTTCTAAAGCATTTTTTGGCTTGTGTTAGTGGGAAAAAATGGCTTATTAGACGTTGTGTGGTAAAGTGCTAAAATTACAGCCCTTTTTGTCGTGTATTAGTGGAAAAAGTAAAATATATTTGCCGTTCAGCAGTGCAGTTATATTTTCTAAAGCCCTTTTTGTTGTGTATTAGTTGAAAAAGAAAAAATATATTTGCCGGTCAGCGGTGCAGTTATATGTTCTAAAGCCTTTTGCGGCGTGTATTAGGGGAAAAAGAAAAAATATATTTTCCGGTCAGCAGTGCAGTTATATGTTCTCAAGCCTTTTGTGGCGTGTATTAGTAGAAAAAGAAAAAATACATTTGCTGTTCAGCGGTGCAGTTATCTGTTCTAAAGCCTTTTGTGGAGTGTATTAGTGGCAAAATAAAAATATATTTGCCGGTCAGTGGTGCAGTTATATGTTTTAAAGCCTTTTGTGGCGTGTATTAGTAGAAAAAGAAAAAATATATTTGCCGTTCCGCAGTGCAGTTATCTGTTCTAAAGCCTTTTGTGGTGTGTATTAGTGGAAAAAGAAAAAATATATTTGCCGTTCAGTGGTGCAGTTATCTGTACTAAACCCTTTTTTGGTGTGTATTAGGGGAAAAAGATATTTTTTTTTCCGTTCAGTGGTGCAGTTATCTGTTCTAAAGCCTTTTGTGGCATGTATTAGTGGAAAAAGAAAAAATATACAGTATTTGCCATTTAGCGGTGCAGTTATCTGTTCTAATGCCTTTTGTGGCGTGTATTAGTGGCAAAATAAAAATATATTTGCCGGTCAGCAGTGCAGTTATATGTTTTAAAGCCTTTTGTGGCGTGTATTAGTGGAAAAAGTAAAATATATTTGCCGTTCAGCAGTGCAGTTATATTTTCTAAAGCCCTTTTTGTTGTGTATTAGTTGAAAAAGAAAAAATATATTTGCCGGTCAGCGGTGCAATTATATGTTCTAAAGCCTTTTGCGGCGTGTATTAGGGGAAAAAGAAAATATATATTTTCCGGGCAGTAGTGCAGTTATATGTTCTAAAGCCTTTTGTGGCGTGTATTAGTAGAAAAAGAAAACATACATTTGCTGTTCAGCGGTGCAGTTATCTGTTCTAAAGCCTTTTGTGGTGTGTATTAGTGGCAAAATAAAAATATATTTGCCGGTCAGTGGTGCAGTTTTATGTTTTAAAGCCTTTTGTGGCGTGTATTAGTAGAAAAAGAAAAAATATATTTGACGTTTGGCAGTGCAGTTATCTGTTCTAAAGCCTTTTGTGGCGTGTATTAGTGGAAAAAGAAAAAATATATTCGCCGTTCAGTGGTGCAGTTATCTGTACTAAACCATTTTGTGGTGTGTATTAGGAGAAAAATATTTTTTTTTTTCCGTTCAGTGGTGCAGTTATCTGTTCTAAAGCCTTTTGTGGCATGTATTAGTGGAAAAAGAAAAAATATACAGTATTTGCCATTCAGCAGTGCAGTTATCTGTTCTAATACCTTTTATGGTGTGTATTAGTGGCAAAATAAAAATATATTTGCCGGTCAGCAGTGCAGTTATATGTTTTAAAGCCTTTTGTGGCGTGTATTAGTGAAAAAATAAAAATATATTTGCCATTCAGAGGTGCAGTTATATGTTCTAAAGCCCTTTTTGGCTTGTAGTAGTGGCACAAAAAAGTATTTGCAGTTGTGTGGTGAAGTTAGAAAATTAAAGCCCTTTTTGGCGTGTATTAGTGGTAAAAAAAAAAGGAGGCTTATTAGCCGTTGTGTGCTGAAGTGAGAAAATTACTTTTGGGGTGTTTTAATTTCCTTTTTATTTGTTTACTTGATCTAACAGTATGTCAGACAGAGAAGTGCCAGGCCCTGCACAGGAGAGAGGCCTAAATGTATCTGGCGCAGGCAGAGGTCGCAGCAGAGTAAGGGGGCGTGGCAGCAGGGGTTGCAGCAAGAGGCCTCAGCTCCCGGTGTCATCTAGCGGTCGTGTCTTGACCAGCAACCCAGCGGTTCTTGAATGGTTGACTCGGTCATTCACTTCGTCCCAAGTGACATCAGACACCCCCGGCCAAGAGTCGGTGTGTTCCTCTGACACAACGCTTAGTTGGAATAGCCAGGGAGCAGGCCCTGTTCCCCCACCTGTCCTGAACCTTCCTCTGTCATTTTCAGTTCCCTCACAACGAGAATTATATTCTGTAGGCTTGGCTCCACTTGTCAGCGAGGACGAGCTACTAGAGGACAGTCAGCATCTGCTGCTAGCCAAGGTCTGGAGGAGACATCCGTTGCTTCCTCCGGTAGACGGGCAAGTAGTAATGAGGAGAGTGGCGTGAGAGCTGGTGTTGTGAGCGGTCAGACTCCTAACCCAGAGATAAGTGACGTGCAGACAGTAAGCGATAGTGATGATGTAGCTGATCGCACTTGGGAGCCAGGTGATGAAAGGGGTTCATCATCATTGGGAGAAGGGGGTGGCAGCTTGCCCGCGGTAGACCACCCGCTTCGCAAGAGCCTAGCTGCCTGGGAAGTAGGGGTGCATGGGTTCACGGAGGCAGCGGAGGTAGCAGTTAGTAGTGTTGGGGCTAAAATCACCTACTTGGCGGTGTGGCATTTTTTTGTTAAGCCGCCGGAGTAGGTGAACATGGCCATATGTAGAATCTGTGGGCAGAAGGTGCAGCATGGCCAGGGTGCCAATGTTGGCACCTCGGCCCTGCGTCAACATATGGAGTGTCACCATAATGTGGCCTGGGAGAACAGTGGCTCTGATGTGGTGGTCCAGCCTGCCACAGCAACCACTGCATCACCCAGTGGCATGCAGCCTATTACAGGAAGTCAAGGCTCCACCACCTCAGCCGAAGGGAGCTGTCTGTCCTTCCCAACATCTGCTGGTCCTGATGCCCCTGCTCCTCGTCCTCCTACTCCTCGTCAGTCATTCCGTCAGCAATTGATCACCAAAACGATTGCCAAGAGACAACAGTATGCGTACACTTATCCAACGGCGCAGAAGCTGAACATGCAAGTTGCTGGTGCTGCAGCCCTCCCTTTCCAAGTGGTGGACTCTGTACCTTTCAGAGAACTAATGGCTTGTGCCAAGCCGAGGTTGAGAGTCGCAAGCCATTATTTATTTGCCAAAAAGGTGGTACCAGCCCTGCACAGACATGTAGAACAGAAGGTGGGCCAGTCCTTGAGTCTGTCGGTGTCTGCCAAAGTGCACGGCAGCGCCGACGTATGGAGCTGTAACTACGGTTAGGGACAATACATGTCCTTTAAGGCCCACTGGGTGAATGTGGTTCCTGCACAGCCACACCACTGGGTGAATGTGGTTCCTGCACAGCCACACCAGCAACTTGGCCAGGTGACAACGCTTCTGCCTCGATGTTGTCACGCCGTTGGTCCTGCCACAATGTCCTCCTCTGCCTCCTCATCCTCCACCGTGTCCTCAGCCTCCACTGCAGTGACAATTGACAGTGCTCCTGCACATGTGCAGGGCATGGCGGTGTCAGGGTGTTTTACACCTCGTTTCCCTTGGTGAACGGAGTCACACAGGGGAGGAACTGCTCTGTGTCCTTCATCAAGAAATCGAATCCTGGCTCCTGGCTTTCTCTGCGACAACTCAAAATCGGAACCATGGTGACCGACAACGGGAAGAACATGGTGTCGGTGCTGCGTCAAAGAAAGCTGAGCCATGCGCCCTGCATGGCACACGTATTCAATCTGGTTGTCAAGCGGTTCCTGAAGTCTTCCACCCATCTGCAAGACATCCTAAAAATGGCCAGGAAACTTTGCATGCACTTCAGCCACTTGTACACTGCAAAGCACACCCTCCTTGAGCTGCATGCAGCGGCAGAACGGCATCTCCCAACATAGGCTGATATGCGACGTATCCACCCGTTCGAATTCGACCCTCCATATGTTGGACCAACTGTACGAACAGAAAAAGGCCATGAACGATTTATTGATGATCCAAGCGGACAGGAGTACTCCCCTGTATAACTTTGATGTCAGCTAGTGGCCTCTCATGCGTGACACCTGTCGATTGCTCAGGCCCTTTGAGGAGGCCACATTATTTGTCAGTCGCCAGGACTAAGGGATGAACAACGTAATTCCACTGCTTCATATCCTGGAACAGATGCTGATAAATATGGCTGGTCGGGGACTGGAGACGTGGTGCCTAGATCTCACGACCACATGAGCCATGTGAGGGCTGAACTGGAAGAGGTGGAGGAGGACATTGGAGCACAAGCAATGTGTAGCGAAATGGGTGGTTTTTCTACTCAGGTGACAGGAGAGGAGGAGCAGGAGCAGCCAGAAGAGCTACAGGGCGATATGGAAGAGGAGACAGAGGACCCAGACACACCATGGCAGTATGCAGTGGAGATGGAGGCAGGGAGTCCCTCCGAGTCACTTGCACAAATGGCCCGATGCATGCTCACTTACTTGCATAGTGACAGCCGAATTGTCACCATTCAGCAGAGGGATGACTTCTGGCTCTCCACCTTGTTGGACCCTCGCTACCGTTTCAAAATGGGGGCCTTTTACACCCGCTAAAAGGGAGGACAAACTGAACTACTCTAAAGACATCCTATGTAGTCAGTTGGCCGCTGCCTATCTGCGTCATCGTCCATCCTCACGCAGGTCTGACCGGGGGGCCCTCTGCGCTCACGTTCCACTACCATGGCTGCTGGGGAGGGGTGGGGTGGGATGGCAGGAGCCGTACCTGCTCCATCAGCAGCAACCTGAGTCTAAAGTCACTGATGAGCAGCTTTCTTCACCCGCCTAGTGAAGAAACTACTCACCAGCAGCTAGTAATAGAGCAGAATCTAAACCAGCAGGTGGTGGAAAACTTGGAGTGCACCCTGCCAGCCGTCATTGAAGATCTGCTGGACTACTGGACAGCCAAACTGGATTTGTGGCCGCAACTGGTCGAGTTTGCCCTGGAAAAGCTGTCTTGCCCAGCCAGTAGTGTGGCATCAAGGTGGGTGTTTAGTGCAGCGGGGGCCATAGTCACCCCAAGGAGAACTCGCCTGTCCACCCTAAATGTGGAGAGACTGACCTTTGTCAAGATCAATCAGGCGTGGATCATCCAGGATTTCCACCTACCAATGCCTGATGCATCAGACTAGATCATCCATGGTGCCACACCAACACTTTGACAAAAGAGACTGGTTTCTTCTGGCTACCTGCCTCAGCTACTATTCTGATGCTGCCACCCGCCTGATGCCACACATCTGATGCCAAGTGCTCCTTCTTACACCCACCATTGTCAGCGGGTACTGTTATTGCAACCCACCTCGACTCTGTGGCCTCCTCATGCTGCTGCCACCTATACACTATGTCACCTTGCCACTCTGTGGCCTCCTCATGATGCTGCCACCTCCACACTCTGTCATTGTGCCACTCTGTGGCCTCCTGATGCTGCTGCCATCTCCACACTCTGTCATTGTGCCACTCTGTGTCCTCATCATGCTGCCGCCACCTCCAGACTCTGTCATTGGGCCACTCTGTGGTCTCCTCATGCTGCTTCCACCTCACCACTATGTCATAGGGCCATGTGGACTTTTCATGCTGTTCCCACCCTCCCCACTTCTTGACTTGGCCACTATTTAGCCTTTTTGGCTTGGCTGACATCATCATTTATTTGACCCTTCTTCTGATCTGTCAGAAGGAAGGAAAAATGTGACTCACAATGGATCCTCTCTGTGTAGCAGCTGTAAGGCCTGTATGGTCCCATCAGATTTGGCTTATGATTTGGTAGCCAAAAGCAGGAGTGGGTACAAAACACAGAAGACATGCAAATATTCTGTTCACGTGTCATCTCTGTTTTGGATCCACTCCAGTTTTTTTGGGCATTAGCAATACTGATGGATTACTGACCAAATGCTGACCGAGTGAAGGCGGATGCTCCACGTACAGGATCCGTTTTTCATGGGCTATTATTCTGACGGATCAGAGGAAGGGCAAAATAATCAGTGACGTCAACACAAACTTACTGCTGACACCCTCTCCACTCTGTCGGGGGGGGGGGGGGGGGGGCTTTACTTGTATAAGCGTTTAATAGAATAGGTTCTGAGGACATCTATGTGGAACCAGTGGAAGACGGTGTAAAAGGAGTGCTCTTCTTCTTGGCACTAACATCGACCTGTAAGGCTGAGTTCACACTTGAGTTATTTGGTCAGTTTTGGCACTGTGACTGCCCAAATAAGTGAAGTGTGCAGTGATTCTAAGATCGAAGCCTGTCATCTGCATGTCATACGGACTCACAGTATTATTTCACTACCAAAGCAGTCTCCCTATGCGTGTTACTGAAAGGCACAGTGTTCTACAGCACTATAAAGGCTCTCTGCAGCTAGGAATAGCAGTTTTTTAATGAAATTCGCCGTTAATATAAACGGATCTAACCTAAAAAAAAAATAAAAAACTGGCAAAACGGCGAATGAAATTTTTGAAAAATTCGCTCATCTCTAGTCAAGAACCCCAAAACAATACTGTCTACAGATGAATCTCTCTGGCATGGCTGGTATGAGTTAATGTGCATACTTTTTCCCATGAAGCATTGCCTGAAAAATAAGGCTCTATAAATCTGTTGTACCTCTTCAATCATAAATAGTAGCCCCTTCCGTGAGCTACATCTAAGACATATCATCCAGTACCCCGATCTGTGTTGGTGAGGTCCAAGATGAGTGACTCTGGCTTGGCTTGTCTAAGTTAATTTGCATGATGTCCATTTTTATTTAATAGATTGTCAGACATGGACAAGTTTGGTCGTTGCAGAGAAAAGATGAATAAGCCGTCCACTCATATAAACTTAGAGCGCTCTAATAATGTATTTCAAAGTGGGGCTTTTAAACTAGACAAACTTTTTAAGGTGATGTGTAGATAACCCATGGCAAAAGTGTAACTAGTAGTAATGATGTCTCATCTGATGATGCCATCTTGCAGTTTGGATGTCCATGGTATCAACCAATTTGGGAGATCCAGACTTTTTATTCCAATACATTGAACAAATTAATTAAAAAGGCAAGTGGCAACCTTCTAAAGATAACCGTATTTTGGATTTTGGCCTGGTATATTGGCTCTTTGTCTCTTCGTGATATACAAGCAGAAGTGAACTCCTGGTGTAAGATTGTATAAACAAGCTTATAATGGTATCATTAGAAAAACCAAGCAGAAGCTGACTTCCTGCTTCCATAAGTGTGAGAGTCAGGACAGGAGAACATGTGTCATAAATGTCTGGCCAGTAGTCATAAATCATTTCACAGTATTGTAAAGGTATTAGATATGTCTTCAAAATAATAGACATTAGGAAAAGAGATTTTGATAACTCACCACTGATTTTAGCTGATTTTCCATACATTACACATACAGTATACACCCTTTATTATGTGCTAGCAGAAGGACCCGGCTTCACACGGATATATTTAATCTATTTCATTTCATGTTTGTGTGTGTCGTTAAAAGATATTGACAGTATCCACTATAACAATGACATCTACAGTACACTGCCCCTTTAAAAGTGATCTCCATAGCAGCCTTCCCCCTTAACAGTAACATCCACAGCACCCTCCCCTTTAACAGTGACCTCCACAGCAGCTGCCCCTTTATTAGTGACCTTCATAGTACCCTGTCTCGTTAACAGTGATTTCCACAATAACCCACCCCCTTAACAGTGACCTCCACAGAGCTCCGTTCCCTTAAAATGTGACCTCAACAACACCCCACCGCCTTAACAGTGACCTCTACTGCACCCAGCCCCTTAACACTGACCTCCATAGCGGACCGTCCCCTTATCTGTGACCTCCACCGTTCCCTGCCCCCTTAACAGAGACCTCTACAGCGCCCTCCCCTTTAATAGTGATCTCCACAGCATCCCACCCCCTTAAGAGTGACCTCTACAGCAGCCTGCCCCTTTAACAGTAACCTCCACAGTATACCACCCCCTTAATAGTGTCATCTACAGCAGCCCGCCCCTTTAACAGTGACCTCCACAGCGGCCGCCCCTTTATTAGTCACCTCCACAGTACACCATCTCCTTAACAGTGATTTCCACAACACCCCCTTAACAGTGGTGTCTACAGCAATCTACCCCTTAACACTGACCTCCATAGCGGACCGTCCCCTTAACTGTGACCTCCACAGCAGCCTGCCCCTAGGGTGGCCAGAGGTCCGGTTTTAGGCCGGACAGTCCGGCTTTCAGACTCCGTGTCCCCTGTCTGATGCAGGGCCTGGACAGACACATGGATCTCCTTTTGAACAGCTTACTCTCAGACAGCAGCACTGTGCTGTCTGAGTGTGAACTGCAGGAAGAAAGTCCCCCTCCCTCCCACCCCTGCAGCTGACAGAAGTTGAATTTTACCTTCATTTTTTCAATCCCCGTCGGCTGCGGAGTGGGGGCCATGGTCCAATCGGGTCAGGGCCGTGGCTTAGTGGGACCTGGGGGCAGGGTTTTTAAGTCCGTCTTTTGAGGGTGGCCACCCTAGCTGATCCCTGAACTGTGACCTCCACAGCACTCCACTCCCTTAACAGTGTCATCCACAGCGCCCTGCCCCTTTAAGGTGACCTACAGCAGTGAAGAAAAATGGCTGGGTTGTTATGGAAACCTGGTGTAAAACTGTGTGTATGTGGAGACTAAGGGCCTGTGAGCTTCTATTGCTGGTAAGGATCATGTGATCAGGCTTCTATTGGCTAATGCATTTTTTGGGAATATCTCAAGAACAGTACTTGCTAGAGAGCTGAGACCCAGTCTAAAACCTTCCCGGACACCTGATGTACTGTGTGCCAAATTTCGTGATTGTAAATGCGACTTCCTTTAGCGGACATACTGTACATACACACACACACATACATACACTCAGCTTTATATATTAGATAGCATGACTTTACCTCATTGGGAGATGGGTTAGGCACCTTCTACAACACATTTACAGCGGACAGCTCCCCAGGGGCAATCAGGTCCCAGTGTTTAGGAATGCTGAGTGCTATGTGGCCCTAATAGTTTTGTGTCAGGGTGCTCCTACCTGCATACTGTCATTTCCCGGGGTTAGGCTTTATAGCAACAAAGGAGCTGTAGTTGGCGGAGTAATTCCAGACTTGGTAAAGTTTAACGGTTTTTACTTTAATAAACGTGCAAGAAACATGTGTCATCCAAACAATACTTGATCTTTCTCTTGGCTCCAGCAGGCTAAGGGTTAACTGGTAGGTAAACTTGAATGCCCTGCTTTCTCTCTGCTGTGCTATTCTCTGGCTTCAGTCTGGTTCCTATCACTTTCAGTTACTGTTTCCTAATTAATAAACTTGCAATAAACTTGTGTCATCCAAACAATACTTGATCTTTCTCTTGGCTCCAGCAGGCGAAGGGCAAACTGGCAGGTAAACTTGAATGCCCTGCATTCTCTCTGCTGTACTATTCTCTGGCTTCAGTCTTAATCCTATCACTTTCAGTTACTGTTTCTTATGAGAGTGAGGTATCCTGTCACCCATTTTGCTGAGTAGGGTCTCTTTGGCACCATTTTCCCTCTGAGAGGTGCTAAGTAATTTTATATATCAGGAGTGGGCTGCTCTCTGAGCTACTTTCCCGAAGCCCCTGCAGCAGTGAGGGGAAAATGCTCCCTAATCGCACCATGTTGTTTCATTCTCTCACCCCAACTCTCAACTCTAATCTCTACTCTCCAACTAAACTACAGCTTCCTGCAACCTTTGACTTGGTGGGAAGCAGGTCTAGCCCACTACTGCCCAAAAAGGGGGGAGAATGGAATGGTAAGTTTCATTTTAACTAAAGATCTCTGCCAGGTATACTGCCACCTGCTGGTAAAACAGGCTCAATGCTTGAAATACAATACATAACAATTGCATAGCACCTAATTAACAGACTTGAAAACAGAAGGCATGTGGTGTCACACACTGGTTAGACATTTAAGACAGTAGTAGGTTGTAGGAATGGTAGCGCCCGCTCTGGGTTACTACACATTAGGGAGATCCAATTTTCTGTACATAATTTCCTCATTGAACCTTTCCCCATTTTCTTCTAATGAGATCTGATACTACTTTTCATCAAGGAAGCTGTCTGGAAGAGTACTTCTTCAATTTGTGATGTGAAAGGTTCCTAACCAGGTTGGATTCTCACTCTCTCTTTCAGCCAAGCTTTGACAGTCTTCATAGTACCTTAGAAACACAGGGGGAGAATTATCAAACTGGTATAAAGTAGAACTGGCTTAGTTGCCTATAGCAACCAGATTCCACCTTAAATTTTTTACAACTCCTTTCGAAAATGAGAGGTGGTATTTGATTTGTTGCTATAGGAAACTAAGCCAGTTTTACTTTACACCAGTTTGATAAATCTCCCATATAGTTCTTTCACTATCTAAAGAATCTTCTGATTCTTTATTTCTTGACCTTGACTAACTTGAGATTGTTAGTACCTCCTCGTTCTGTGATTGCCTCCTCTTCTTCTCTGTACTGAAGACAGATAATGTCATGTGTCAATATTTTGTCCAATACTTTGGAGGATGCCATCTCTGGCAAGACATTTCCCATGAATACAATCTAGTTAGTGGATATCACTTGATTACATCTTGATTGAACTAAAATGTCCAGTAATTCCACTTCCCACACGCTAAATTTGCAGAAAGATTATGAGATTTCTGAGGCATGTTTAACATTTTCAGCAAACTCAACTTTAATGTACATGTTCATCTCTGTAGGAGGGCACAATACAGTTCAAACATTGCAATAACATACTCACACTGTCCATACGATGGTTGTAATTTCTCAGTTTGAGGGTACAAACCCATAGTAGTTACAGTTTCTAAAAAGCATATCACTTAAGGGTTACTACTTAGAAGTAACAGTTCTTTAAATATATACAATGTCTTAGTCCTAAAGGGCACTTCCCTCATCCAGGAGTGATACTACAGGCCTCTCCAGGACTCAAGTGTTTTATCTTGGAGTCTGTCTCTTGCCACTTGGGGATAAAGCATACAATACCCACCATTCTGAGTCAGGTGTCCCTTGCAGCTATAGTATAAGCCAGGGCATAGGCTCCTCCTCAGGCTCAATAGCACCTAACCTTGTTCTACACAGTTTATTCACTTTGCATTTTGGTGGGAGGATGACTAATCATCTGCTAATCATTTGCATTTACATCTTCTGCAGCTGTCTTATCTGCAGATCCCCTCCTACAACAGGGAGCAACCCTCTTCCCCTACACATTCAGTACCCTGGAAGCTCTTTGAACCATCAGCCATTTCACTCCCCAAGCATGTAGGATGGGAGACTCCCTCTTTTTCCATGCTCTGTGGTCCATACTCTGGTCTCCACAATTATCGTGGCTGCCGCTCCTTGTCTCAGGCCAAGGTTCCTTTAATTGTTTGAACCTATTCTTTGCACACCACCAGTGTAGGAGGTGCATGCTGCTTCCACCATTTTCTCAAATGCACTAGCATTGCCTGAAAGACTTCCTATGCCATCTGATGATCTCCAAAAAGAGAAACCGTACCACTGAGAGCCAGACAGCATCTTGAAATTGTGAAGGCAACAAGTCAAAGTGTAACCTCTTTCAAATATTTAGTTAATATGTAATGTTTTTAAAAAAAAATCAGGATAGGCTTGTCTGTTCCTCAAGGCCCGTCTGTCCTGTCAACACAAATCTTGTTACGGTGCCAATCAAGACGAGGCCGATACAATAATGCAGCCTGTGTTCTATGACATTGCAAGTGCTGTTCATAAGAACAAGAGCATAGACAGATTATCAGTGAAAAGATCTGTCTATTTTTCAATCCCAAATGCTTAGAACCCGCATAGAGTGCCAAAGCAAATCAGAAACACTGGCCGGGGGGAAAGTTTCACTCTCCATTTTTTATGGAGCTAATACTAATAACTTAAGAAAAACTCAGAACTTACTTCTAAAAAACAGAGATATATATTTTTTTATCAGCAACATTTTGTCCAAACAAAATCTTTGAAATGGCATGTAAATAGATGCAGTCGGGAAAATGGTCAAAAATATTTTAATGAAAGCATAACAACGTAATCAGTTGAATCAGAATAAAAATAAAAAAAAAGAAACGGAATAAAATAAAAAGACCTGTTCATAGGATTTTCCAAATAGAAAGTCTATGGAAAAAAGTGCTGGAAAGGCTGATGTCCCCCAAGAACACATTCCTAAGGCGGAGCAAACCAGTTAACGACTTGATTTCTGACAACCTAATAAAATACAGACAGGGCCAGCGTCAACAGATCTTGGGCAAGGCATAACCTTGTCTGGAACACATGGGTCCTCAGGTCAGAATTTTTTTTTCTGGAAAGATAGATCTTAAAGGAGGTTAACAGATGCCAGTCACACATGTTTCACTGCTTAAAGCCTCAGCACGACCCATAAGGTCATATATACATTTTCACTGGAGGCTTCTGATATGGCTTATGTTGAGGAGGTCATGTTACGTCAGGCTTCTTCAAACCGTTGCTCAATGTTTTTTACAGGCAGTATGTTTGGCAAAGCCTCCATTCTCTTTGGCTCAGTGTTTACTAAAGCTACCTGTTCCTACTTTCATGCCATGGGATACTGTTAACCAATTATTTTTGTATTTTACTAGGAATTTAAAAAAACTGGGGGAAAATAAATGATTAAGATAACCCTTTCCAGTTGCAACCAGTTTTTTGTTTTTTTCTCCCTGACTTCCAAGAGCAGTAACGTTTTTACTTTTATGTCAAGATAAGCATATAAGGGCTTGTTTTGTTTTTCATAACAAGTTATTTTTTGAGAAGTAGTAAAAAAAAATTCTGCCACAGTTTTTGGGGGATTTCCTTCTACATTTTTCTCTGTGCGCTAAAACTAACTTGCTAATATTACTCTGCAGGTCAGCATGTTTAGGGATATACCAAATTCATATTGTGTTAGTTATGTTTTACTACTTAATATTGTTACACATTTTTACAAAAACGGGCAGATTTGCTTTTTGTTCCCATTTTCTGATGTCCATATTTCCCCCCCAACAAGTTGAAGAAGCTGTGCAATGCTTATATTTTGCAGAATGAATTGCAGTTCCAAGTATCATGCTGGGGTACATTCGATATTTTGATCATTTTTTATTCCATCTAAAAGGATTTTTAACATTTTTATTTTTTCCCACTTGGGCCAGTAAAGTGGCAATAAGTGCAAAAAGCCTTAAATAAGAACAAATGTATTTATTGTCTTTTTTTGCAACTTTTTCTTTTTAAAAACATTTTATCAAATATTTTTTTATCTTCTTTAGGGGAAAATAACTATTATACATTGATTTTTAACAGTAATATAGTATGATGTTATTTTTTTTTGTTATATTTTAGCATTTCTATGAGTAAATAGACAGATCAGTTTTTTGGGGATTTCTTTCTACATTTTTCTCTGTGCACTAAAACTAACATGTTAATATTACTCTGCAGATCAGCATGTTTAGGGATATACAAATTCATATTGTGTTACTGTAATTATGTTTCACTACTTAATATTGTTACATATTTCAAAATCTTTTTTTTTTTTTACAAAAACGGGCAGATTTGCTTTTTGTTACCATTTTCCGATGTCCATATTTTTCCCCCAACAAGTTGAAGAAGCTGTGCAAGGCTTATCTTTTGCCAAATTAATTGCAGTTGTTCCAAATATCATGCTGGGGTACATTCGACATTTTGATCATTTTTTTATTCCATTTAAAAGGATTTTAAGCATTTTTATTTTTTCCCACTTGGGGACTTGAACATAGTACAGCCATTTAGTAAAGTGGCAATAAATGCTAAAAGTTTCAAATATGAACAAATGTATTTATTGTCTTTTTTTGCTACTTTTTCTTTTTAAAAACATTTTATCAAATATATTTTTGTATCCTCTTCAGGGGACAATAACTATTATACATAGATTTTTAACAGTAATATGGCATGATGTTACTTTTTTGTTATATTTTAGCATTTCTGTGAGTAATACTCAGCTGATTTGAAAGGTTTATAATTTATACCTTACTGTCCATAGGCAACATAACATGGTGATGATTACTATTATTATTTATTAGGGAATCTGTCAGCAGCTTTGTACCCATGAAACTGGCCTCCGGTGAATGCTGCAGCCTCCGCACAGCATACAGTGCTAAGTACTAGTGTTGGGCGAGCATGCTCCGCTGAACACTAATTTTACTCGAGCATAGCGATGCTCGGCACATCACAGTGTTTGGCCAAACACTGCGTGTGCTTGAGCACGATGCTCGAGTCTCCTCCCCGCACGTTTGTTGGCTGCTAGCCAATAAACATGCGTGGAGGTACTGCCACTCACTGTAATGCCGTAGCCATGTTGGCTACTGGCATTACAGTGATTGGCTGGCCGGAACGTGTCATCGGGTGCTATATAGCACCCGATGACACGTGTTTGGCTTAGTCTCAGTCAGGGCGGCGCAGGACACCACTCTCGAAGTCAGACGAGTGCGACCAGGTGGTCGGTTGGATTGCAGCAGATAATGCTTCCAGTCGGTTAAGCACCACCCTATCTTCCACAAAGTCCAGTCTCAGTAGCCAAGAGTCAGGTCAACAGAATCCTCACCCTAATACTCCTTCCTCCCACCATGGAGAGTCTTGGCAACCAAATGATCCCACACTCGGATATTCCGAGGAGCTCTTCTTATCACCAATCCTTGATTTGGGCCTCTCGACAAGCCCGCTTTTAGAGGAGATATTGTGCCCTGATTCCCAAACTCTTGAGCATCCACAGTCACAAGAAGATGACGGTGGGGAACGGCAATTAGTGTTTCACGAGGTGGATGATGATAATGAGACACAGTTGCCAATAAGTCAACCGCAATTAGTGTCTCAAGAGGTTCATGATGAGGATGAGGATGAGACACAGTTGTCAATAACTGAGGTTGTTGTTAGGTCAACAAGTCAGGAGGATAACCAGAGTGAGGAAGTAGAAGAGGAAGTGGTGGAGGATGAAGTCACTGACCCAATCTGTGAAGGTGTCAAGCCGAGCGAGGACAGCAGAACAGAGGGGGGGGGGATCTGCAGCACCCAAACAGGCTGGAACAGGCAGTGGGGTGGCAAATGGGAGAAGGCAGGCCACACCAAACAGGCCCGCAACTGTTCCCCGGAGCACCCCCTTGCGGAAATCTCACTTGCCAAGGGGTAGGTGTTCCGCAGTCTTGCGCTTTTTTGAGGAAAGTGCTGACGATAAAAGAATTGTCATTTGCAACCTGTGCCATACCAAAATGAGCAGGGGCGTGAACGCTAGCAACCTCACCACCACCAGCATGATCTGCCACATGGCATCAAAGCACCCTAATAGGTGGGCCAAACGCCTGGGTCCACAATCAGTGTCTGCTGGTCACACCACTACCTTCTGTGTTACGTGCTGTCCAATCCCCTGTCCAAGACGCAGGCCCGGATGCCTCCGCCATGCACCTAGACCTTCACAAGCACCATCAGCTAGCACATTCACTACTGTGTCCCAGTGCAGTATACAGATGTCTGTACCCCAGGCTTTTTTAACGAAAGCGCAAATACCCAGCCACCCACCCACAGGAGATAGCACTAAATGTGCACCTTCTCAAATTGCTGTCCCTGGAAATGTTGCCATTTAGGCTTGTGGACACTGAGGCTTTCCGCAGCCTAATGGCCATGGCCGTCCCGCGTTACTCTGTCCCCAGCCGCCAATATTTTGCGGTCCCAGCCTTACACCAGCATGTGTCCCATAACATCACCATTGCCCTGACCAACGCAGTTATTGGGAAGGTGCACTTAACGACTGACACATGGACAAGTGCTTTTGGCCAGGGACGCTACATTTCCCTGACGGCACACTGGGTGAACGTTGTGGAGGCCAGGAGCAAGTCATACCCTGGAATGGCACAGGTGCTACCGACGTCAAGGATTGCGGGCCCTACTTTCATCATGGTTTTCGCCACCACCTATGTTAGTGGCTGCAACCCCCCCCCTTCTCCTCCTCCACCTCCTTCTCCACTTCCACCTCTGAATTATCATCTTGCAGCACCAGTCTAACATCAGTCAGTAGAAGCGACAATAGGCCGTGCTTAAACTGATCTGCTTAGGTGACAAACAGCACACTGCCGCAGAGCTGTGGCAGGGGATAAGGGACCAGACTGTGCTGTGGCTCTCGCAACTCAACCTAGAACCAGGCAGGGTTGTGTCTGATAATGGCCGTAACTTGGTGGAGGCTTTGGAGCTCGGCAAGCTCACACACATACCATACCTAGCCCACGTGTTCAACCTAGTAGTTCAGCGGTTTCTCAAAACCTACCCCAATTTGCCTGAGCTACTGGTGAAGGTGCGCCGCGTGTGTGCCCATTTCCGCAAGTCTTTAACAGCTTCCACCGGTCTGGCAACGCTACAGCAGCGCTTGCAATTGCCAGCTCACTGACTGTTGTGCGACATGAGCACGCGCTGTAACTCAACGTTCCACATGTTGACCAGGCTTTGTGAGCAGTAGAGGGCAGTAGTGGAATACCAGCTGCAACATGGTCGTCGCCTTTCCAGTCAGCTTCCGCTCTTCACAAGTGACGAGTGGGCATTGATGTCTGACCTCTGTGAGGTTTTACGCAACTTTGAGGAATCAACACAGGTGAGCGACGATAACGCTATTATCAGCGTAACCATCCCACTTCTGTGTCTACTCAAACGCTCACTGCTCACAATTAAGGCGGACGCTTTGCATGTGGAAATGGGGGAAGACAGTACACAGGGCGATAGCCAGACCACCCTCAGTTCATCTTCTCAGCGCGAATTGGATGATGATGAGAAGGAGGAAGAGCAGGAGACGGTTGCCTCTGCTACAGCGGGTAGTACAAATGGAAGTTTTATTCCATCTGTTCAGCATGGATGGGTAGAAGAGGAGGAAGAGGATGGGGAAATTGAGAACATCCTCCTGATGAGGACAGCAAAGTCTTGTCTGTTGGGACTCTGGCACACATAGTTGACTTTATGTTAGGCTGCCTTTCCCGTGACCCTTGTGTTGTACGCATTTTGGCCAACACCGATTACTGGTTGTTCACCCTTCTCGACCCCCGCTACAAAACAAACTTCTCATCTCTCATTCCTGTGGTGGAGAGGACGAGCAAAATGGTGCAATACCAGAAGGTCTTTGTGGAAAAATTGCTCCAAAAATTTACAGCTGACAACGCTAGCTGCAGTAGTTCCTTGGCCAACCGAGGAGGGGATATGAGGGGAACACACAGTAGTTCCAACAGAGGCAGGGCAACACTCTCCAAGGCCTGGGACAGTTTTATGACACCCCGCCAGCACCCTCAACCTGATGCATGGCCTAGTGTCACAAGGAGGGAAACATTTTGGAAGATGGTGAAGGAGTACGTACCAGACCGTGTCAGCGTCCTCAGTGATCCCTCTGTACCTTACAACTATTGGGTGTCCAAGCTGGACACGTGGCACGAACTGGACTATGTCTTGGAGGTGCTGGCCTGCCCTGCCGCCAGCATTTTGCCAGAGCAGGTATTTAGTGCTGCTGGGGGCATAATAACTGATAAACGCATCCGCCTGTCAACTGAAAATGCTGACCGGTTGATTTTTATAAAAATGAACAAGGCCTGGATTTCCCCTGACTTCTCTACTCCACCAGAGGAAAGCGGCTGAACCTAAAGGCACTCTAAATGTGGCTTTTATGGTGTATTGAATACACTGTATTCCCATGCACCCCTTTCACCACTAAAAAGGGTATATGGTTCAATCTCCCTTTACTCGTCCTCCTCGTCCTCCTCCTCCATCATATCGACATGCTTATTAGGCTGCCCTCGCTCCTAATGATTTAGAGGGTCAGCTCAGCAGCAGGCCCTTACCCATAATGTTTTAGAGGGTCCCCAGCAGGCCCTCGCCCATAATATTTTCGAGGGTCACCAGCAGGCCATTAACCATAATGTTTTTGAGGGTCACCAGCAGGCCTTCACCCATAATGTTTTAGAGGGTCACCAGCAGGTCCTTGCCCATAATGTTTTAGAGGGTCACCAGCAGGCCCTCACACATAATGTTTTAGAGGGTCACCAGCAGACCCTCACCCATAATGTTTTAGATGGTCACATCAGCAGCAGGCCCTCTCCCATAATGTTTTAGATGGTCAGATTAGCAGGCCCTTTCTCCAATAGTTTTTGAGGGTCACCAGCAGGCCATCAATCATAATTTTTCAATGGTGTGTATGATGCCCTCCTTTATGTGTAATAATGGGTGTATTGTAGTGCCGGTTCCTTGTAATTTTTGGCAGCCCTTTCGCTTAGTGCATAGGCTTTATGAGTGCAGGAGTCCCACTACCTGAACAATTGTACCACAATGTGAATGAGGCCCTCCTTTATGTGATATACAGGTTGTATCGGAGTGCCTCTAACAATTTATCTTCGGTTTGGTGCCTATTATTGTCAGTCTGTAAAAGTGGCGTACTACTCGGACAACATCGTTCCCAGCAGCAACCTGGGAGTCCAAGATGCATCCAGACATCCTCCCCATGCTGTTCCCGAACCATTTCAGTGGTGTTTCCATCAATTTCTGACCTTTTCCTGTGAACCAGACACCCTCCCCTCTTCAGAGCAGGGGGTGCCTGGTTTAATGCTCGGGTTCTCCCATTGACTTCCATTGTGCTCGGGTGAGCATCCCGAGGTGTTCTACTCGAGCACTCGAGCACTTTGGTGCTCGACCAACACTACTAAGCACAGCACCGTTAATTGTATAGTGGTTGTTCTTGGTACTGCAATACACATGGCATATTAAACCACTAGACACCAGCGTTGTTGCCTTAATAACAGCATATTGTTGGCTGCTTATTGTAGCAACTGATAGATAAGGTACAAGCAATTAAAGAAAGATACTTTATTTTATCATTCAGAATGGAAAGAGAAGGGTCATTTGGTATTTCCTTCAGTTAGCCAAGTCAGACAGTGGCTACAAAGAGGGTTTGTAACTCTAGAGGACACAGACTGGGTATGTACTATATGGACAGGTCATTAATGTCAATAGCAACCATGTAACGCTTAATTTCCCCTGTGGGGGTGCTGGAGGGGAAGTAAACACTTATTGTCAGGTTTCCTCAAAGATTACAACTGATCACTGGGGGTCTTGACAAAGGGACACACAAGGATCACACTATCTTCAGGGGACCCTTCTATCAAAAAAGGGATCCCCACCAATCATGAAAATGGGTGACCCATTCAAAGTCTATGTAACAATTGGAGATAGCTGAGCACCCTGATCAACTATATCCATCAGTTCCATAGAGATTAATATAAAGGTGGGGCAGATGCTTGACCAGTACTCCATTCAAATGGGAGACATGGCTCCCCTGTTCTCGTGATGACATGGTGTCCCAGTGGTCGGACCACCACCAATCTAACAGCGATCACTTATCCAGAGGATAGGAGATAACTTGTTCTAACTGGAATACCCCTTTAACTCACAGGAAGATAATAATCGTAATAATATATAAAGCACATAACTTACGTTTAAGAAAAATTATTAATATTGACAGGACCTCCTTGAAGAATCCGTCTCTGGCTTTAATACAGACAGACACTATGATTTATTTATACAGCAGTGCCAGCTCATTTAGTGCAGGGTGTGATAGCAGTGCCTTAGTATAAACTGACAGCAAGCAGGGGAATGATTTTGATAGTTTCATGTTGGAATATAAATCCTAGCCATATGTGTCCTGGCAAGTGATATGTTAAATGTGGAACAGTTCACACAAAGTCTAGTTATCTACTGGCACATAAAGTGGTGACTTCCACTGTGTATTAGGCCTCATGCACATGACCGTTGTTTTATTCCGTGTCCGTTGTTCCGTTTTTCGTGATTTTCTGTGGACCCATTGACTTTCAATGGGTCCGTTGAAAACTCGGCTAATGCACCGTTTGTCATCCGCGT
This sequence comes from Bufo bufo, assembly GCF_905171765.1. Lineage (NCBI taxonomy): Eukaryota > Metazoa > Chordata > Amphibia > Anura > Bufonidae > Bufo > Bufo bufo. Next base: position 57,374,960 of record NC_053392.1, read on the forward strand.
CCGTGATCCGTGGTTCCAGTCCATCAAAAAAATATAACCTGTCCTATTTTTTTCACGGAAAACGGTTCGCGGACCCATTCAAGTCAATGGGACCATGAAAAAACGCGAAGGCACACAAGATTGTCATCCGCGTCCGCGTCCGTTTTTTTCTTATCATTTGCATGGCAAACTTGACTTAGACTTTTTTTTACTTTCCTTCATGTCTGGTGATCCTCCAAAAATAAAGGAAGACACACGGAAACAAAAACACTAAACGGATCACGGAACAACGGAACCCCATTTTGCGGAACGGAACACAACAACGGTCGTGTGCATGAGGCCTTAGGTAGTGTTTTATTGTGCATTTGTAGTTAGATATGGTACAGAGACACAGAGCAGGATTATCTATATATCCAACGGGGTTCTGGAAGGTTCTAATAAAGTGTTTTTGATGCAACATGCATTAAAATGTAAACACAAATGTAAGTATTGGATAAAGTGAATGATATAGACGGCTCTACTGTCCAAGCAAATGGTAGAGGTGCAGAACTGCTAGGTCTGACTTACCCGGTCAGGATAGTAAAGAATGGAAGGTAAGGAGGTAAGCAGGCACACTCATATAAGGGTAGTATTATAGCTAATTTATTTATGGATATAGTATAGGTAGTAGGTATATATATAATTTCCTGGTAATGAAATTCATTCAATAAATAGTCCAAAATATGAGTCTAAAAAAATATATATATATATATATATATGCCTTGGAATCAAAAGTCAATATGAGGAATATAAATGAAGTGCAAATAAAATGGCCACATATGGTGAATGGATATATATTAAATAAAAATAAAAATAGTCCTCCGTGAAATAGTCCTTCACAAGTCAAGATATACAATAATTTAGACAGGAACGATCTTCCTAGACCTAGGGCTGTATGTATGGATATGATACAGTCAATTGCTGTAATGCTGCACGGTGCTGTGGGAAAAAGAGGTGCTCTGTGCCTGAGCGTGGCGTCCCACGCTGTCTACGGCTACAGAGATCACTTACCCACTCACCGGCGCTGCTGGAACAGGTCCTCCGATGGCGGTCAGCTGTTCCTGGGAGAATTTGCGAGGTCCGACGTGATCTGATGGTAAGGTCTTCGGCGTTCCAAACAGCACATCTCCCTGCATGTGCTGTCTATAAGACAAATTACAGCGTAGCTTTTATTTCACATCTTTCTTTTTACTACAGTGCTTCTTACAATACCGTAGACCCATGTCTACCAAGCTGTGGCTCTCCAGTCACTACAACTCCCATCATATAGTGGCAATGATTTTGATATTCTATTAGCAGTAACTGGAATGCCCCCATACTGATTTGATGATGCTTCTGGCCATTGCTTGACCCATATCCACAAATGTTCAGAAGAGCTGAGCCAGTGCCATGATGTCTCTTTTTCTAAACACCTGCGTAAAATGCAAGGATGGAAAAAAAAAATGGTGCCTGTTTTTCTTCAGTAGAAGAGACAACCAGGTGTTTTCACATCAGTCACCAAGCAGAACCAGCTTCAGATCACCTTGGCCAAATTACACTTTGAAAGGGTGTCAGGTATCCAAATTCAATTCTAGGTGCCAAGGCAAGCAAAAAGGGGGTCAAGAAAAATGGAAGAAGAAAATCCTAAGAAAGTGTAAAGAAAAAGTGAGTTGTTCCAACTTGGCTGCCTTCTTATAAAATAATTAGCTAAGCAGTGTATGAAAACAGGTAAGACTGTTCTGTATTGCTGAGGGAGTTGGCAGGGTGTAATGTTCCTGGCCTTGCCCTGGAATTTACATGTGTAATGAAGTCCTAGGACACGCAGAGGGAATTGTATACCAGTGACCTAATGCAACCCGGCAGGTTAACGACAAGTATTAAAATAGCATGACCCTTTATTACCCCCGTCCTGCTGTTATTAGAAAAGCAAAAACAGCATCATATGAGAGTCATTATCTGGGATGTTGCTAGGGTCAAGTCCCAAGGCATATGTCCCAAAATTATACTGCCGACAACACAGGAATAAAACAGCTCTCAGGACACAAGAGGCTTACATACACCGGCTCATCAATACACGGATTGATAGAGAATTTCAACATTGTGGGGCCTAGAACCCGTATCTATACAATCTACATCAGCACTAAAATAATTTACCCTGTCATACCCACTAATGTATACATATAATAGCAGGTCTCTCAATAACACAGTCATAAGGCCCCAAAATAATACCCCTACATAAGGAACAAACACTGTAACATTTCCATACCATGGTCACATACGGGCAGCACATTTTGCTGGATAACAGCGACGTCCTCTACCACTAAATATTAAAATAGCGAACTGTATAAAGTAAGGCTTAAAGGGGTTGTCTCACTTCAGCATATGGTATTTATCATCAGTGTTGAGAGACTTGAAGTTCGATTTGCAACTTCCTTGCGCATTGTGGTAACAAATAAATTTTCCCTCAAATGGCGGCAAAAACAACAAAAAAATCATACTCACCTTATGCATTTGCGGCCCCCGTGGCCATCTTGATTGACGATACCATGCAAAATTTCACACATGAGTCACCGTGTGAGATTTTGCACGGTGTCTTCGATCATGATGGCCGCGGTGTCTTCTATGTGATCAAATGGATAAGGTGAGTATTTTTTTTTTCTTTTTTGGATTAACCTCTGAAAGCCCTCAATGTTAATTTCAACAGCACCTGAGGGGTTCAACAGAGGGGAGGGGGGGCACCATCACCATTCCCAGTCATTGTGCCAGTTACATACAAAGAAATGTGCTTCGTGAAGCGAATTTATACACTGCTCATTTTCATGGTTACGACCACCTTGTAATCCATCAGCGGTGGCCATGCTTGCACACTATAGGAAAAAGCCCCGACCTCTCTGGTGGAAACCAGCAGTATAACAAAACAATAACAAACATAGGTGCACTCTGCAGTCTCACTAATTCTCAAACTGATTTTAAAATTGAGAGATTAGTCAACATGTCCTACGGTGTAGAACATGTCTTAAGCCCGGACACCACGACAAGGTTTCTCAAGTAGCCCGGGACCCTACACTCTCCTACCTGAGCCATATGGGCGATACCAGGAGCCAGTGGGCAAATTACAGGAGCATAGGGCCGACTCGCAAACAACTCACCAGTTACCTCCAGCATGTGGCCATGCTTGCAATGGGAGGAGGGAGGAGTCTGTGAGTCCCACTCAAGACTTGCTGATATAGCCCAGGCTTCACAGGTGCACCTAAATGTGACCTGTAGATGGAAAACAGGCACATTTAAATAGGAGTTTATACACCTCCAGGAATCTATATATACAAACTAAGAAGACAGGTTGGCATCAGCAGGAGCTGCTCAAACCCACATGCAGTTGTGCATATATATAGGGGAGCAAATCCTGCACTTGTGGCCCGTTGCTAATGGCAATCCCCAGCAAAATGCATCCTTGTGTAGGATGTCTATTGTGGTACTTGTGGTTCGCCGCGGGCATCCTCCATTGTATGCATTTTGCTGGGGATTGCCATTAGCAACGGGCCACAAGTGCAGGATTTGCTCCCCTATATATATGCACAACTGCATGTGGGTTTGAGCAGCTCCTGCTGATGCCAACCTGTCTTCTTAGTTTGTGGAAACCAGCAGTGTATAATGTGATCGAAAAATGAATGAAGCCAGTAAAGAAAGCAATATGGACAATCACAATATATTAGTAAGGGCCTTGTATTAACTGTGTCTACACGATAAATGCCATTTGTAGAAGTGAGAGAACCCCTTTAAGCCTTACTTTATACAATTTGCTTTTCTAAAATTTAGTGGTAGAGTATGTTAATGTTATCCAGCAAAATGTGCTGGCTGTGTGAGATTGTGGAACAGCTCTTCCTGTATAATGCTATGCATAATTGAACTTTAAGATTGTCATTTTGCATTTCGGCCACAGGAGGCTGGTTCTCTGTTACAGCTAAATTACTGCTGGATTTAAATATACAAAGTAGAGGATGACTCATGTTGCTGGCTGCTGAAAGAAGAACCAGGAAGTGAGAGCTAAGATAGTGAAAGCACTGGATGTGTGAGATAGAATCTGGTTCCATCCTGGTGTCAGAGTGTCCTGGAGTGTTCGGGGACGCAGTGGAGGGGGGCTGGTCATTGTTCCTCACCTAGATCCTGCTTTTTGGAAGAGGGATTGATCCAGGAGGATTTTTTTACAGCGTTTGAACAGAAGTTTAATTACCAAGCAAGGCCGCATGAGGACTGGGGGCCTGGTGATCATCTCGGTTAAAAGACATCCTCTGACACAGAACGGACGCAGGTCAGTAAATCCGTTTACTCATCACCTTATACTAGTGGCGCCTGAAGCATCAGAGACTAAGTTTAGGCCTGCAAATAGTTAGTTAGGATTTGCATTCTTGGCAGGCTTTACAGAATTGTTCTGCGGCACAGTATTGACTTGCAGGCTCTGCTGTGTGCGCCATCGACTAGGTTTGTTCTCTTTTGCGGCACAGCATTGACTTGCAGGCTCTGCTGTGCACGCCGTCATCATAGGTCAGTGACTGTGGGCCCGGGGTATAGAATCTTTGGTGCACCTTCACATTGTTATGTCTATATTACTGTTTTAGTAAAGTTTCTGTTTTGCACAAAGCTGTGTGTTGTCGCTTTCCTCGTCTGTGACTTCGCTGTATCCTGGGGGTCCCTCCCCGGTTCACGGTCTTACAGCCGCATGTGGCTATGGTATGAAAATAATACAGTATTTGTTCCTTATATAGCGGTAATATTTTGGGGCCTTATGACTGTATTATTCAGAGATCTGCTATTATATGTATACATTATACACTTGAATGGGTCTGAGCTGTGGTGAGCTGTAATACCAGGTACAACGCTGTACCCTGCACCTTTAAATGAATTTTCAAGGAGTGGAATATTGATGACTAATCGTCAGCTGTTTGACAAGGCCACGGTGCTCACCGACTCTTCCTAAACCAGTGATGTCACATGGCTTCGGCTCAGCTCAGTCCCATTCAAGTGAATGGAGCTGAGCTGCAGTACCAAGCACAGCCACTATACAAAGTTCAGCGCTGTGCTTGGTATGCCGTGAGGAGGCCGCAGTACTCACCAGAACACCGCAGACTCTTTGAACAGCTGATTGGTGGTGGTGCCAGGAGTAGGAACTGTACCAATAAGCGTCTCTGCTAGTAGCTTTTAGATACAGCGTCCACACCAAAATTCAGCCAAGAAAAAATTCCTTTGTGAACTGACCTTAGGCTGCTTTCACACTTTCACTAGGTACATTTGTCAAACATATCCTTAGGTCCCTATTTAGCCCACAGATACCAAGAGTATCACTATGATCTCTGCCAGGCTGCTACATATTGGTATACAGTACCTTTTTTTTTTTTGGCTAAAAATAGCCTGCATGAAGTAAAAAAAAAAAGAAAAAAGAAAAGTTTACCACTTGGAATTTTATTTTATTTTTTTACATGAGAATCTGTGGGCAATGTAGGCCACCATGTGCCTATACAGTGGCATACATCAGAGGCATACATCCATTGTAGGTATACACCTGGAACCATCCCCAACTTATACCTCCACTGTTCAGTGCAAACACAGAGTGTTTCCTTCCAGGTCAGAAGTGTCAGCTAGCATACTGGTTTGTTAGCAGACAGCCAGCAGAATTCGGAGTTCTGCTTTGGATGCGCTGTACATGGCGTATAACTGTACAATGCTATAACTCAGGATCAGTACAAGTAAAGCAAAGCATTTGCAAAATGACTCAACCTTGTGCGTAGAATTCAGAGTGGAAATATTGGCAAATGTTGTTCAAGGCTGAGGTTTCCCTTTAAGTATAAAAACACCTGTAAAAAAAAAAGATACAGGGGAGACAAGATTTCCCAGAGTCTTGATATCGGCAAATGTCTTTTTACATTAAGTTCTGTAAATTTCATGCAACAGTTTAATTCACTTTGTGTAATGTCTGAATGTGACCTATAAGCCATAAATTTCTGGCTATAGGATCCTGAACTGGAAGAATAAAGCACTTAAGGGATTGCGGGGAGGTCTCAAAACATTAAAATGATTGGTGACCAAATGTTTAATGAAAAGACGTAACTCAATAGGAAGAATCCAACTGCGGAGAAAAGACATAAAGTACTCTACAGGTCTACTCCTGCCAGCACTGACATACATGCATATGTGTTCACATACATGATGCCTATTATAGGCATGGGGTAAAGGATTTTTTTTGTGAACATATGAGGATAGGATGGTGGAGGGGGAAAGAAAGGTTAAAATTCCCTTTGGACTGCTGCCGGCCAAATTATTTGGGGAGATCAGGGGTGGCACATGCACCAGTCGCACAGCCGTTCCTGGAAGGTTGCGATGCCAACCAGACAAGCCTTGGATGGTCGGGGTTTCGGAGAGATGGCATTTCAGCATCCAATCAAAGGGCCAGATGGAGGATTTAAAGGCTATGTACACCTTCGGGGGCAATTTTCTTAATGATTGCATTTTACTCATTTTGGGCTAAAAATGTTTTTTTTTTAGTTGGTCTTTATTAAAAAATATTGAGCCATTCTGTCGCAAAGGGTTAACTGTCTAGCTGTTTCAATTGTACTTTTTACTTTCACTTTGTGGCAGTCATCTAATAACCCTTGTCTCTAATTTACTAAGAGGTTATAAACACTTATTTAAGACACAGTCCTATCAGTAAGATAAGAACTGAGCTAAAATGAGCTTTTATAATGTGAGAGATCAGGGATAATGAGCCATCAGTTCAGCTGGGTGACAAAACAGAGATAAATTCAGATACTGCATCTCAGTCTTGTACAGAGAAAAGGACTCCATATATTTAATAAAGACCAATTGAGATTTTTAGCTCAAAATAAGTACAATGCAATAATAAAAAAATGCCCCTAAAGGTGTTTATAGCCTTTAAATCAGGCACTGAACCTGATCCAGAGTGCTCTAGACATCAAACAGAGCCAAAAGTTCAAGTTCCAACAAGACAATGACCCTAAGCACACAACTAAGACAACACAAGTGTGGCCTAGCGACAACTCTGTGAATGTCCTTCAGTGGCCCATTCAGAATTAAATTAGCAAAGATTTCAAACATTCTATTTTCACATTCTCGTTATCGGTGCAGATTTATTTTTGCACAAGACCACAGCATAACAAAATGTGAAAAATGTGAAAGGGCCAAAAGATTTTCCGAATACACTGAAAGTTCCATCAATAAAAATTTTTTATAAAAAATTGGGCAATTTTTTATGTCACAAAAATGGGCTACACATTTCATTGGGTTGATCGATCAACAACTCTTAACTCACACTAACTGTATCTTCTCATGGGTTCTCATATTCTTTGTTGTTTGATGTCATCTACGTGAGACCCTCAAAATTTAATCCTGACCCTGGCTGATGTTTCTGGCTCCTGGTTTTTCTGTTAAACAGGCAGGTGCATGCTCCCAGTCTATGTCAGGTTTCCACTGGTCAATGCGTTTTCAGTCTTTTGTATGCTGCCTGTTGACAGCGTGTGCCTCTTGTCTGCTACCATTCCTTGGTTTGTTGTCTGTTGCAAATCTCTGGGCCCAGATTCAGTCTCTACTACTGCATGCAGCGATATTTTTTCCATCAAATGTGATGGATTCTAAAATGGAGCCTCAGACGAAGACTTGAACTCAGCTTCACCTGAAATACGAGAGTAAAGGGACTGTGCATAACTTGACTTAATTAATGGAGACCAAAAGCTAGCCATTCTGGCAAGGATTCTCGACAAGTTTTTTTTTTTAATTTATGAAGTGCCAAGCAACATTTTAAAAAATGCCATCAATATTACCATCATTATAACAAAAACTAAAATTCAGTATGTTCAACACAGTAAATTCTAGACCGTGCTGCCAACAAAATGTATCACAGTACAACACACAAAGACCCAAACTAGATTTTGTTTCCTTACTGTGCAGGGAGATTTGGCAATGGCCTCCTCTGCACTACAGATATGCATGGCTTGTTTCTCTGACTAAACAGGAAAGATTGAAGGAAAACTGCAAATACAGCTTTTTTATTTTAAAGGAAACATTTCCATTATTTTGTGCGTTTTGCCATAATAAGACTAAAAAGCCATCGTCTACAAAATCGTTAATTATAGTTTTCAAATTTCTTTTCGTTTGATGATTCTCAGTAAGTTGGATTTGATGAATGAGCTTGGCGACCTCAAGTCCACAACTCCCAAACATCAGTCATCACATCCAAGGCAAACAGAAACCGAGACACCAAATGTAAGAAAAATAGGTCAATCTGCAGAATGTTTTTGTATTTAAAGAGCCATTCTACATAAAATAAAATAAAAGGATAAAGTATCTTCTGAACCTAGACATTATTGTATACGGCATGTAACACCCACAACTCTGCCACATAGGTATTCTTTTGGTTAAAGGGGCTATCATGAAGACAACCCCTGTCCATTTAATCCATTAGGACATAAGGATGGCACAAAGGAGGGTCGCTTTGGGGGGTTTGCCAAAAAGGTGGAGTGACAGAAGTAACAGCTAATAATCTGGACTTCAGCAACTGGAAACTGAGGTCTTCAAGCCCTGGTGGAAGATACATCAAGCCTGGGAGAAGTTTGGTGGCTTGCCCACTGCAATGGCATTGATTGCAAATTCCAAAACATTTCTTGAAATGTAGGGACTTTCAGTGAGAGACTTGTTATTACACAGTCGATTTGCATTATTATGACCACCAGCATGGACAGAAGCTAGACGGACTGGGAGTGACTCAATAAGATCCTGGTAGGCTATCACAAGTATCAGGAGCCATGCTGACTACAGTGCATCCCACAGCTACTAGAGGTTGCATGGGGGAGGATCCACAGAGCGAACATGACTATCGAGGTGGTCCCACAGATGCAGAATTGGGTTCAAGTCTGGAGAATTAGGGGGCCAGGGTAGTACTTAAAAAAATCTTGGTCATGCTATTCCAACCAATGTGGAACTTTTCTGGCCATGTGACATGTCGCATCAGTTCAGAGTGCCTTCCACATGGATGAGTGGACCCAGAGAATGCCACAAAACATTCCCTAGACCAGGGCTGGCCAACCTGCGGCTCTCCAGCTGTTGCAAAACTACAACTCCCAGCATGCTCAGACAGCCTACAGCTATCAGCCTACAGCAGGGCATGGTGGGAGTTGTAGTTTTACAACAGATGGAGAGCCGCAGGTTGGCCAGCCCTGCCCTAGACCATAACGCTGTCACCATCCAATAAAGCTAAAATTGTGACTCATTGCAGAAGACAACCCTTTGCCAATAAGTAGAGGCCCAGTTTCACTACTGTCGTGAAAATTGAAGCCTTTTCAGACGATGCAACTTTATTAGCAGAGGTGCAATGACCGTCTGTCTGCTTCGGAACCCCATACGCAGCAGGGTTCAGTGAGCTGTTGTTTTACACATGTCTGGTAGCTCCCTCGTTCATTTTGGTAGTGAGCTGCTCCACTGTAGCATGTCGGTTCTCCCTTGTGAACCTTTGTAGCCGAAGTTTACAACTTACATTAATGGCACGTGGTGCTCGCCAGTTTCCACATCGCTTATGCACACTGGTGCTATTTGACCAGTCACCATACACTTTCACCACAGCAGCACATGAACAGTTCCCAAACCACACAGTTTCAGAAGTACTGCCACCCTTGGCCTGAAAGCCAACAATCATTTTTTTTTACAACTCTGATAAATCGCCCATTTTACCTATGACAGTAAGGAGGGAAATGTGTGCAAACAGCCTATCGCACACCATATACTCACCAAGTCAGTCAGCTCACAACACATGATTTCCTTCATGAGCTACACACTGCCGACGTCGAAAATAGGAAGTGGTCATCATAATGTGAATCGACTGTGTATATTCTATGAAATAGCCATAACACATTTAAGACATTTATCAGGAGTGAAAAGCAAAACACCTACCAAATTAACCTCCCTTAATTAAAATCTACCTTTTATTAAATATACATTAAAAATAATAAAAACCTCTACAAGTAGTGCAGTTTTAAATCATACATAGTCAAATATTGTACCGACAAGATAGGGTCTAAATTGTAGGCAAGTGTACTCAGTATTTAATCTTGATAATAAATAATATTTTATTTAAAAATAATAATTGTTTGACACAGGACACAGGATATCATAGAAGGGTGGAATTCAACATATAATTCACGTTCACATCTTATGATATTCGATGTATCCCAAATACTTCTCTAGATCCAGGTATTATTGGGAATAACATACGTATCCCTATTCCACCCCTGTATCTCTCCCTGCCTACAGGCAAAGCACCCGCCCCAAAAGGGGCGACCCCACCTCTTGTTGGCTACACCCTTACACTCCCTACACTTGCCCTAAAAAAATAAGATATTATTCCCAATCAATAGATAAACTTTCATATGCACAGGGTAGTCCCAAAAGAACCATAATTAGATATAGTCCAGTTAAATAGGTACCTAGGGACACGGAAAAAAAAATATATATATCCCCAACGCTGCGTTTCCCCAGTATTCTCACTGGTTCTTCAGGGGGTAATATAGTATATGGGAGTCAGTCCGATGGTGATCCAATGATTCAGTTCCTCAGTCTGATATCTCCTCCAAACAATGTCCCTGTAGTTGGGAAGTAGACCCTAGGTAAGGTTCTCACATGTATGGCGTCTGTATGTTGCTCAAACTTGGCGCATTATTAAGGAAAAATCCTTTTAGACTCCTGCCCCATACTTCCTGTCCTTCACTTTATCCCCTCCATCCAAAAAAACATAAGTACCTTCATATAGTTATAAATAAACATTATCCCACTATGGGGAAAGTTCGTCCCTTTAATGGCGATCATTCCTCATAACTAGTGTTGAGCGAACTTCTGTTTTAAGTTCGGCGTCTAAAGTTCGGCTTCCGGTTAGCGGAGAATCCCGATATGGATTCCGAATTCCGTTGGGGTCCGGGGTAGCGGAATCAATAATGGCCGATTATTGATTCCGCTACCACGGACCACAACGGAATTCGGAATCTATATCGGGATTCTCCGCTAACCGGAAGCCGAACTTTAGACGCCGAACTTAAAACAGAAGTTCGCTCAACACTACTCCTAACCCCCACTCTTGCAGTAACCCCGAATCACGGTAGACGCATATGCGTTCCACAGCGCAGCGGAACCCGGAAGTGGCGTCCGGAACTGGAAGTTAATCGTGGATCACAGAGCGTTCCACACCTATCACTATATGTGTATATGTGGAACGCACATGCGTTCCACATTCCAGGAAGTTAACAATGTACAACATTAACCCCTATTTTCTTTGGACAATCACATTATATATATATATATATATATATATTTATTTATTTCATTGGGATAGAAGGTAAAGTCCTATTTATTAGAACGGGGTTTATCCACAAGATTGGAGATGAAGGACGATTTTTCAATACAATAATGAAGGGGGAGAGAGAGAGAGGGGAAGAGGGAAGGGGAGGAGTAAGAGCCTAGGTGAAGTTATTCCCTCCATAGAGTGTTTTTAAGAGGTTGGCAGAATAGATATGCCCTAAATTACCTTTGGGCTGACAAAAAATAGATAATTTACTCTTGGACCTATTTTGTTCTGATATAAATGAGTCATTAGTTCATGATACAGATGATCAATATAACTCAATAGGATTAAGACAGCTAGAAGTAAGGGGAAGTGGTATATGTATTTATTTCTCTCATAGGAAGCAACTAAAGGAGAGTTGTTCATTTAACCCTTCTGGAAGGATCGTTTTAAAAAAAAAATCCATCTTGCTTTTCTCTGCAAGATCTTCCTATTCCAATCTCCTTTTCGAGGGGAGGGGTTAATTACTTCAATTACTTGAAATTTGAGGTCCTTAGAATTGCCATTATGGGCCTGTAAGACATGGTTGGCAATAGTGGTGTCCCTTTTATGTTTAATGTCTCCTAAATAGTCTCCAATTCTTCTCAATTCACGTTTTGTATTTCACACGTACACTGCGTGCAGAATTATTAGGCAAATGAGTATTTTGACCACATCATCCTCTTTATGCATGTTGTCTTACTCCAAACTGTATAGGCTCGAAAGCCTACTACCAATTAAGCATATTAGGTGATGTGCATCTCTGTAATGAGAAGGGGTGTGGTCTAATGACATCAACACCCTATATTAGGTGTGCATAATTATTAGGCAACTCCCTTTCCTTTGGCAAAATGGGTCAAAGGAAGGACTTGACAAGCTCAGAAAAGTCAAAAATAGTGAGATATCTTGCAGAGGGATGCAGCACTCTTAAAATTGCAAAGCTTCTGAAGCGTGATCATCGAACAATCAAGCGTTTCATTCAAAATAGTCAACAGGGTCGCAAGAAGCGTGTGGAAAAACCAAGGCGCAAAATAACTGCCCATGAACTGAGAAAAGTCAAGCGTGCAGCTGCCAAGATGCCACTTGCCACCAGTTTGGCCATATTTCAGAGCTGCAACATCACTGGAGTGCCCAAAAGCACAAGGTGTGCAATACTCAGAGACATGGCCAAGGTAAGAAAGGCTGAAAGACGACCACCACTGAACAAGACACACAAGCTGAAACGTCAAGACTGGGCCAAGAACTATCTCAAGACTGATTTTTCTAAGGTTTTATGGACTGATGAAATGAGAGTGAGTCTTGATGGGCCAGATGGATGGGCCCGTGGCTGGATTGGTAAAGGGCAGAGAGCTCCAGTCCGACTCAGACGCCAGCAAGGTGGAGGTGGAGTACTGGTTTGGGCTGGTATCATCAAAGATGAGCTTGTGGGGCCTTTTCGGGTTGAGGATGGAGTCAAGCTCAACTCCCAGTCCTACTGCCAGTTTCTGGAAGACACCTTCTTCAAGCAGTGGTACAGGAAGACGTCTGCATCCTTCAAGAAAAACATGATTTTCATGCAGGACAATGCTCCATCACACGCGTCCAAGTACTCCACAGCGTGGCTGGCAAGAAAGGGTATAAAAGAAGAAAATCTAATGACATGGCCTCCTTGTTCACCTGATCTGAACCCCATTGAGAACCTGTGGTCCATCATCAAATGTGAGATTTACAAGGAGGGAAAACAGTACACCTCTCTGAACAGTGTCTGGGAGGCTGTGGTTGCTGCTGCACGCAATGTTGATGGTGAACAGATCAAAACACTGACAGAATCCATGGATGGCAGGCTTTTGAGTGTCCTTGCAAAGAAAGGTGGCTATATTGGTCACTGATTTGTTTTTGTTTTGTTTTTGAATGTCAGAAATGTATATTTGTGAATGTTGAGATGTTATATTGGTTTCACTGGTAAAAATAAATAATTGAAATGGGTATATATTTGTTTTTTGTTAAGTTGCCTAATAATTATGCACAGTAATAGTCACCTGCACACACAGATATCCCCCTAAAATAGCTAAAACTAAAAACAAACTAAAAACTACTTCCAAAAATATTCAGCTTTGATATTAATGAGTTTTTTGGGTTCATTGAGAACATGGTTGTTGTTCAATAATAAAATTAATCCTCAAAAATACAACTTGCCTAATAATTCTGCACTCCCTGTAGTTCAGTGGACATCTATATGTAATCAGGTATATCACACCAGATGTTTTACAGTTGGCATAATTCCACATTTTATATATTCTACCTGTTGACTCACTCTTAAAGGTTTTAGAGACATTAATAAAAGGGCAGCAATACAGCCTCCACACTTATAAGTGCCCACCGGTCTATAATCCAACCATGTCCCCATATCTTTTTGCTTCGTGTACATACTGTGAATCACACAGCCCCTAAGGGATTTGCCTCTAAATGTAACTGAGGGATAGGGAGTAAGGATGTTGATTAAATCCTGATCTGTACAGAGAATATTCCAATATCTCCTCAGGACACCTAGGACTTTGTCCTGTGCATTATCAAAAGTTCCTATTATCCTCATTGAATTCTCAGAATTCATCCTTTTTTGAGGTTTCAAAAACTCGCTCCTATTAGTGCCCAATGAATGTTTAAAGGCCTCTATTAATGTTACATAGTTACATAGTTAATACAGCTGAAAAAGGACATACGTCCATCAAGTTCAACCAAGGGATAGGTGGGGATGCGAATCCCAGAAGGAATTGAGACTCAGATTTCTACACCTTTTCATAAGCATTAATGTTTTTTACTTTTAAGAATTCGTCTGAACCCTTTTTGAACCTGTCTACTGTTCCTGCTCTGACCACGTCCTGAGGAAGTCTATTCCACAGCTTTACAGTTCTTACAGTAAAGAAGCTTTGACGCTTCCGGAGACTGAACTTTTTCCTCTCCAATCGGAGGCAGTGCCCCCTTGTCTTTTGAGCGCATTTTACATGGAACAGCTTTTCACAGTATTTTTTGTATGGCCCATTTATATATTTGCATAGGTTAGTCATGTCCCCCCTTAGACGTCTCTTCTCGAGACTAAATAAATTCAATTCTTTTAATCTTTCTACATAACTAAGACCCTCCATGCCCCTTATTAGTTTAGTCGCTCTCCTCTGTACTTTTCCAGCTGCAGTGCGTAACTGGACTGCGTATTCCAGATGAGGCTCTCCTCAGCGCCGTCGGTGTCCCGTCTCTGTGCAGGAGCGAGGATGCACACAGCGTCCTCATCTCCTAGGTGATAGGGGGCGGGACGGACCGGCCGCGCACGTCTGCTCTGCGCGGCAGGCGTCCTCAGTTCCACCGACAACCAGGGGAGGTCTGAGCACCGAGCTGGGCACTCGGTGCTCAGCTGTATTGACTAGTGTGGGTCATGTGGCACTGGCCACGTCACATGACCCCAGCTAGCCAGTATTTAACAGGCAGCCTGCTGGCCACAGGTTGCCTGTTAATTAGGTTCTTGGTGATTTTGTTTCCTGGCGTACTTAACTGTTCCTGTGTTCCCTGACTATCCTCTGCCTGCTCCTCCTGTACTGCACTACTCTCCTGGTATTCTGACCCCGGCTTCCACCTGACGATTCTTTGCGGACTCCTGTGGTACTTCATTACTCTCCTGGTATTTGACCCCAGCTTCTCCTGACTATTCTCTGCTTTATTTTTTTGTACTGCGTTGCTTTCTTAAAAATTTACCCGGTCCGTTCACTATCCGTTATTTGTCTTGTCTGTCCTCCCAGCACGTATTCTAAGCTAGGGACTGCCGTCCAGTTGTCCCTTGTCACAAGGACTTGCGAGGCAAGTAGGCAGGTCCAGGAGTGAGGGTGGAGCGCAGTGGTCACTATCCTCCCCCCTGTGTGTGTGTGTACGCGACCGTTACACCATGCCTCGTTTAATGCATGACAATATCCTGGTGGCCTTAGAAGCAGCTGATTGACATTGTATGCTGTCATTTAATCTACCATCCACAAGGACACCCAAATCCTTCTTTATAAGTGACTCTCCCAGTGTTACATCACCTAGGACAAATGAAGCACAGAGATTATTACTAACAAGATGCATAACTTTACATTTGTCCACATTGAACCTCATTTGCCAAGTTGATGCCCAATCACTCAAAGTGTTCAAGTCAGCTTGTATTTTATAGACATCTTCCATAGACTGCACAGTTCTACGCAGCTTAGTGTCATCTGCAAAAATAGATATGGTGCTAATAATCCCCTCCTCAATATCATTAATAAATAAATTAAATAATAAAGGGCCCAGCACTGAACCTTGGGGGACACCACTTATAACCCGGGACCATTCTGAATAGGAATCATTGACCACAACTCTCTGGACACGGTCCTTCAGCCAGTTTTCAATCCAATTACAAACTATACTTTCCAAGCCTATAGACCTTACTTTACCTACAGTATTAAGCGTCTATGAGGGACAGTATTAAAAGCCTTTGCAAAATCCAGAAACACTATATCCACAGCCGTCCCTCTGTCCAGGCTACTACTCACCTCCTCATAAAAACAAATCAGGTTAGTCTGACAACTTCTGTCCTTGGTAAGCCCATGCTAGTTATCACGTATAATATTATTTATAGTCACATACTCCTGTATATAGTCCCTTACGAGTCTTTCAAACATTTTTCCCACAACAGAAGTTAAACTAACTAATCTATAATTACCTGTGGAGGACCTTGATCCTTTTTTGAATATGGGCACCACGTTTGCCTTGCGCCAATCACTTGGCACTGTACCAGTACCTAGAGAATCTTTAAAAATTATAAACAGGGGCACAGCAATGACTGAACTGAGCTCTTCAAGCACTCTTGGGTGTAATCCATCTGGACCCGGAGCCTTTTTCACATTTACCCTATTTAACGTCTCTTGGACCATATCTACAGTTAGCCAATTGAGTATATCACTGGATGTACTAACAACCCCGGCGCCACAGATATCAGCTCCTTTCCCTTCTTTTGTATATACAGAGCTAAAAAACCTATTTAGTAACTCTGCCTTTTCCTTATCTTCAGTGACTACGCCCCCTTTAGTCTCTAGGTGATGGATTCCAGCTCACCCGCCTTTTATTGCAAGGTGCACGGATATGAAGGATGAGGCCTTGTTATAATGGGTTGAAAGGAAGGAAATTTTGAGTGCCGGATTTCCCTCCTTTTACCCCCCCCCCCCTTTTTACCATTATTTAGTGGACCTACCTGCTCAGACCTAGGTTTTTTAGCATTTATATATTTAAAGAATTTTTGGGGATTTGTTTTGCTCTCTTTTGCTACCTGCTGTTCGTTTTGTATGTTTGCAAATTTTATCTCCTTTTTACAGATTTTATTAAGCCCTTTGTTATCTTTAAATGCTACAGCTGACCCATCAGATTATTATTATTTTTATTGCCCTTTTTACAGTAGCTGTAAGCCATGGGGGGTTTACTTTTAGCCGTTTATAATTGTTACCTAAAGGGATACATTTTTTAGTGCAATTACTCAATGTGGATTTGAAGCTCTCCCATTTATCCTCTGTATTAATATGTGACAGTAGCTGCTCCCAGTCTATGCCCTGCAATGCTGCCCTCAACCCAGGGAAATTGGCCTTTTTGAAATTCAGTGTCTTTGCTCTGCCTGACAGAGCTTTGATTTTTAGTTTAGGGGGAATATAATTCTATTGCGGTCACTATTACCTAGGGTTTCTCGAACAGTAACTTTACCAACAAGCTCTGCATCATTAGAAATTACCAGATCCAACAGAGCATCGCCCCTAGTGGGAGCTTCTACAAACTGGCCCATAAAGTGGTCCTGCAGCAAGTTGAGGAATTTTCTCCACTTTGCGGTTGAGGCAGAACCATGACCCCAGTCAATGTCTGGGAAGTTAAAATCTCCCATTATGACCACTGTACCAGCCTGTGCCGCCCGCTCTATTTGGTTATACAGTTGCATTTCTATCTCCTCTGTGATGTTGGGGGGGGGTCTATATATTGCTCCAAGTATTATTTTTTCAGTGTTTATATCTCTCATACTCCACTCATGAGGGATACTGCTATAGAGGGCTTCCACATCTATAGATGCCAATAGGATATGTTCCTTCACAGCAATATCCTGTATCTTAATATGAGATCTGTAGTGTTCCTAATATATGATGGTAAAGATGTAACAAATGAACGTATCAACATAGATACTGATATTTTGGGACAAGGAATCCACTCCTGATACAATTGATCTACCTTTTAAGGGGGTGAATCCCTTGTGAATTTTTGGTAATGAGTAAAATTTTGGAATCTGTGGGTTATTTGGAGTCATAAACTTCATTCTGTCCACTGATATTAGCTTCCATTCAAATGCCTCCACAAGAATAGTAGTCACCTCTTCGCTATATTTGTCTGTAGGGTCAGATTGTAACACCTCATAGCAGGAATGATCGTTTAGTAACAAAAAACACATTTTTAAATAACTCTCATGATCAAGAACCACTATATTACCACCTTTATCAGATGGTTTAATAATCAGATTCTTATTTCTTTCATAGGTGGATAGTGCGTCACTCTCCTCCATTGTCAAGTTGGAGGAGTGATCTCTCTTTATAGATATCTTTTCAATCTGTTGTCACCAATCTACAGAAAATATCAATAGTGGAAGTGTCTTGTTGTGGAGGCATTCTCTTATTTTTCAAGCTCAGATCAGTGAAGGGGCTCTGTTGTCCTACTATTTTCTGTTCCTCTCTCATTAATGATTCAAGAATTTTAGTACCTTCCAGGCAATTCAAAGGAATGCCTAATTTGGCACATTTCTCTCTATCATTGTTCCTATAGAATTTATACCACTTCAGCCTGCGTGCAAATAAATTAATGTCTTTCACCCAGGAGAGAGGGACAAACATTACTGTCGGGACAAATAAGAGGCCCTTGGAAAGTGCTTGTAGTTCATCAAATAAAAGAGTTTTCCCTGAGAGGTTTACCATTTGGTCTTCATTCACTTGTGTTTGTATTCTCGCTGTAAAGTATGCCTGTCTCTTAGATAGCAAGGATGGCCTGTTTGATTCCCCCCTCCCCTCGATGAGGAGCCACCCACTGAGGAGCCGTATGAGGTTTTTGAAGTGTCTTCTGTGATCTCCCTTTATTTCGATGGGACCATCTTCCACCCCTATTTCCCCTACTACGTCCTTTTCTTGGGGGTTTATTATTAGTACTCCTATCAGTGTCAGATGAATCTACGTCTGTAGTAGAAAATTCTTTATTTATGATGGTGAGTTTATCTTCGCTTTTTAGGAATTCAAAAGCTCTCTTTTCACAGAAGGTGGTGAGATCCCTAATAAATTGTTTATGTTTCCTTTCCTTGAGTAACATTTTTAAATGCTCAACATATGTTTGTAGGATTGTTTCCCTTCTATTAAAGTCAGGCTCACCCTTGTATGTCAAAGCTAACTCAATCTGTCTATTTAAATTTATCACAGGTATTATTCAAGATCTCCCCTTCCTCTTCCAATAGAAATTGCATGAAAAAATAGAGCTATCCACCAATTCCTTTTCCCATTTTTCCAGTAGTTTTTGTGACCGAGATCTTGCCACGGGAGTAACTCGCACCCTCAAATCTTTTGGTATTATTCTATTTTTAATAAAGTTTTCTAGGGTGCGTATTTCCCACCAGGATTTTAAATTGTCTTTATAATCCTCGTATAATTCCTTAAATACCAGTTTAAGTGTTGGAGTATTTATCCCAAATTCAACATCCTCCTTCTCAGAGAAAACCTCCTCCCCTTCTTCTAGCCAATGATCTGCACTTATTGGTCCCTTCAAAAAAACAGCCATGACCGTCTACATTAAACTTGAAAACCATAACACATTTAAGATATTCATCAGCAGTGAAAAGCAAAACACCTACCAAATTAACCTCCCTTAATTAAAATATACCTTTTATTAAATACATATTAAAAAACATGAAAGCCTCTACAAGTAGTGCAGTTTTAAATCATACATAGTCAAATATTGTACCGACCAGATAGGGTCTAAATTGTAGGCAAGTGTACTCAGTATATAATCTTGATAATAAACAGGTATACCAAGAGGTGGGACAAAAAATAATAATAATGTCCTTCTTACTAACGGTTTGTTGACACAGGATATCATAGAGGGGTGGAATTCAACATTTAATTCTCGTTGACATCTTATGATATTCGATGTATTCCAAATACTTCTCCAGATCCAGGTATTATTGGGAATAACATCCGTATCCCTATTCCACCCCTGTATCTCTCCCTGCCTACAGGCAAAGCACCCGCCCTACAGTCCGATGGTGATCCAATGATTCAGTTCCTCAGTCTGATATCTCCTCCAAACAATGTCCCTGTGGTTGGGAAGTAGACCCTAGGAAAGGTTCTCACATGTATGGCGTCTTTATGTTGCTCAAACTTGGTGCCTTATAAAGGAAAAATCCCTTTAGACTCCTGCCCCATACTTCCTGTCCTTCACTTTATCCCCTCCATCCAAAAAAGATAAGTACCTTCAGATAGTTATAAATAAACATTATCCCATTATGGGGAAAGTTCGTCCCTTCAATGGTGATCATTCCTCATAACCCCCACTCTTGCAGTAACCCCGAATCATGGTAGACGCTAGGGATGTCCCGATACCGATACCAGTATCGGTATCGGGACCGATACCGGACATTTGCACGAGTACAGGTACTCGTGCAAATGTCCCCGATACCACTGCCTATACCTGTGCGCCGCTTCTAAATGTGTCTGTGTCCGTCCGCGGCCTGCCCCTGCACCTCGCACAGCAAATACAGCTTCAGAGGCAGCAGCAGGCAGTGTAATAGGAGCCTACAGTGGAAGCTAGCCCCGCCCCTCCCCGTCCTCCAACCAAGATCAACTGCATCAAGGGATCAACTGCATCAAGACTGCACATTAAAACCACCACAAACACATTTTCTACTTGACAGCTTACAGTTTATTTTAGAAAACAACTATTTTATATACAATAACACAACATACCATCAATGAAAGGGTACCGCGATGGGGATGCAGGTAGCGCCGTCTGTCGCTAACCTGTTTATGGGTGAATTCGAAAAAAATACATATTACGGACCATCCAATACATAAGGACCAAATAATTTACTTCAAAAGATACATAGACATCTTTATTATCTGGGATGGGGACGAAATATTGGCCAAATCTTTCAGCGAGCCTCTGAACTGCACAGACTGGGGAATCACTTTTACCCCCATTTTTTTTATAAAAAAGAAATTAAATTTTTAGACATCAATGTTACTAATACCAATAACTCTTTATTTTAAATCAGTCGACACCAACAGTTACATTCATTTCACCAGTTTTCATCATAAAAAGTGGCTAAAAAACATCCCGTACAGCCAATATAAAAGAATCCGGCGTAACTGCACTAACAATGAGGACTTTTTAACACAGGCCAAAATACTCAAAAATAGATTTGCAGAAAAAGGATATCCAAAGCAACTAATTAAAAAAGCAGCAGATAGATATATATCAAAAACACAGATAGAACATCTAAGTACATCCCCAAAAAAACAAGAAGGATTTGATCATATAAACTTCATCACCCAATATAGTACTTCAAACAAATACATTCAGGCGACCCTTAAAAAACATTGGCACATACTACTCCATGATCCATACTTGGCAAAGCACTTATCAAAGACACCTAGGATCACTTATAGGCAGGCACCCACCATTTAGAGTGTTATTGCCCCCAGCAAACCAAAACAGCACAAAAAAAGACAAGATGAGGGAAAGGTACCAACATGCAAACCCTTAAGAACAGGAACTTTCAGATGTGGAACAAACAGATGCCTGTGTTGCAAAATAATCACACACAACCAAACTACCTTCACATCTAAACATAATGGTGCAACATTCACCATCAAACAACGCATGTCCTGTCAAGCGAACTATGTCATTTATCTGATTGAATGTGGTTGCGGCCTACAACATGTTGGTCGCACCACACAACCTCTACACTGCCGGATGAATCAGCACCGATACAATATCCAAAGGCACTACGCAAAACACACTCTGTACAGACACTGTACGTCCACCCTAGAGAAGGAAAAACATCCAATCCGAGTGACACCCATTGAACAAATACCAGAAAACCCCTTCAATAGATTTGATAATCTTCAAAAAAGAGTGGTCTTCTGGATCTATCAGCTGGAAACGTTAGCCCCCTATGGGCTAAACGAAATAAACGAAACTATATTATGAAACCATCCCTGATGACTCGTATATGGACCTAGATAAAGGCACCTTACCAAAGCCAGATAACTCCTATATGGACTCCGTTATTGGTATTTTTATCTTTATTTATTACCCATTATTATATTTTTTCATTTATACACTATTTATTATGTTCGTTTTTTGCGTATTTTAATAATCATATTTTACTTAGGATCATATGAATTGTCATTCCCATTTTTTTAATCCAGCACCTCTAATATAGCTAAACTTATTAAAGTACTTCATACATGCAAATCAATCATACCTATCACCACATAGTCTTATATCCACCAATTCATAATATATGTACATATATATAAAAATACTCATAATGTGTCTTTGAGGTTTAAATCAGACAATCACCTAATTAGCCTATATAATATACATTAATAATATCAACATCTATAAAGTATTATTTAGCCCATGATTAGGGATCACCATATCCCTGCCACCTATTGTACCAGTCCATGTGCGGAAATATTATAATCATCCCGCATAATAATGTATAAACACATATACTATAAACTTGCAGGCTTCAGCTGAATCTGAACCATATACTATACTCCTACTATGTATAGCGCCCGCTCGTGCTACGGGGATATGTCAGCTAAAGGCAGCACAGCGCAGCGAACACATTACGAGCTCCGGACACCAGCAGGAGGCGTTCTCATGACGTCATCCCTTAGAAGAATCACTACCAATTGCGCTCTCCCAAAGGAGAGACTGGACTCAAAACCACGCCCCTCCACCGGCCGAACGCACCAGCATGATGCAGGAGAAACCGGCCTTACACCAGGCCCCCTCCTATATGCCGAGCGCCTCGGAGCGTGGTTCTATGTAAACAATTAACACAGCCCTGATAGGATCTGCATCAGAAATATCGCTATCAGTGCTGTCACTCCTGGGGCGCCCCTCCTGTGGACACACCTTCCCCAAAATTTCCCCCCGCTCAAACCCCCCCCCCCCCCCCCCCCCACAGTGTTTGGCGCCAAAACATAACCAGAAAATTATACATATGTGTTCTGTTTGTTTTAAACTTGTTTTACTGTCCTGATGAAGGAGGTTATTCACCCCTGAAACGCATAGACCAATTAAAACCATTTTGAACTATACGCTTTATCTGAATGGTATCCTTGGCAGCGCCCGCAGAAGAGGTTCATCTGTTTTTATTCTATTCACGTTTACCAGTGTTCCTTATCACAGAAGATGACATTATGATTAGAGATGAGCAAATCGAAGCTGACGAAGTGGAATTCGATCCAAATTTCAGGAAAAAATTGTGGTAAAGAATTGCATTTTTCCTAAAATGGCTGCTACACCTGTGAGGACATGGAGGAAGGAAGTTTGGGAAGGCAGGATCACCCAGACTGACATGCATGCAGCCAATCAGCAGCCAGCCAGTACTGTGATGTCAGAGCCCTATAAATACGGAGGCCATCTTAGAGTCAGACATTTTCCAGCGTTCAGAGTGCAGGGACAGACATGAGAAGGCGCTAGGGACAGCAAATGGAAAAACCTCATTGTGAAAAAAAAACCTGAAAAAACAATTTATAAGTGCAGGGAAAGGATAGGGAGGAATAATTTCACAGCATCTTAGTGCAGGGAGAGACGTCAGAAGGCGCTAAGGACCTTCATAGGAAAGTGATTTACAAGTGCAGGGAAAGATTATTTGGGGATCCAAATAGCCATTATACAGCTCTATCATTCCAGCAATTTGTTCTTGTTATTGGGGTGCAAGTGCTATGTTGAAAAGCCTTTAGTGGCTTTAGTAAAAAAAGAAAAATATATACGCACTTCACTGTTGCAGTTATTTGTGGCGAAAGCGTTTAGTGGCCTATTTCAGTACAAAAAGAAAAATATATTCTCAGTTCACTTCTGCAGTTATATGTGTTGAAAGTGTTTAGTGGCCTATTTAAGTACAAAAAGAAAATATATAAGCAGTTCACTTCTGTAGCTATATGTCTTGAAAACGTTTAGTGGCCTATTTCAGTACAAAAAAAAAAATGTACACACACTTTACTGTTGCAGTTCTTTGAGGTGAAAGTGTTTAGTGGCCTATTTCAGTACAGAAAGAAAAATATATTCTCAGTTTTTTTCTGCAGTTATATGTGTTGAAAGCGTTTAGTGGCCTATTTCAGTACAAGAAATATATATATACACACTTCACTATTGCAGTTATTTGTGGCAAAAGCGTTTAGTGGCCTATTTCAGTACAGAAAGAAAAATATATTTGTATAGCTTTTAGGGGTGTTTTAATTTGCTTAAAATTTATTTAGTTCAGCTAAATGTATGTCAGACAGAGAAGTGCCAGGCCATGCACAGAGGAGTGGCAGAGGCCTAAATGTGTCTGGTGCAGGCAGAGGTCGCAGCAGAGTAAGGAGGCGTAGCAACAGGAGTCGCAGCAAGAGGCCTTCGCTCCCGGTGTCATCTAGCGGTCGTGTCTTGACCAGCAACCCAGAGGTTCTTGATTGGTTAACTCGGTCATCCACTTCATCCCAAGTGACAACAGACACCCCCAGCCAACAGTCGGTGGGTTCGTCAGACACAACCCTTAGTTGGCATGGCCCGGGAGCAGGCCCTGTGCCCTCATCTGTCCTCAATCTGCCACTGTCCTTTCCTCCACTAGGCGGTCAAGTAGTGATGAGGAGAGAGGCGTGGAAGCTGGTTTTGCAAGCTGTCAGGCTCCTGACCCAGAGACAGTTGAGGAAGACATGCAGTTATCGATGATGAAGATGTAGCTGATTGTGACAAAGGGATTTCTTTTTTTTTAAATATAATAATGTAATATTATAAAATCCGGTGACTACATGATAAATCAGCAGCGTAGGGGCCCTGTGTGGCTTCTACACACTTTCAAAATAATCCTTCAGCGGGGTGAATTGATGCCGTATTTCCGGGATGCTCCATGACCTTCCTAGGAGCTTCTGAGACAGCCGTATAGTGCGGGGGGAATCCGAAGACCCTCTCCATCTCCGTGCACCACAGGATGTCCTCCTTCTCATCCATGCTGACTGGGAACTCGTGATGTTTTCCCTGACGAAGAGACCAGGGCCTGGTAGTTATAGTTTGAATCTTAATGAACTTCGCTATTTATTAAATATTTAATATTAAATGAAACCAAAACTTGATTAAAATTATAACAAACTAAACTTAAATTCGCCTATATATTATCCCAATCTTCGATGGAAATTCCCAGACAATCGATTTGCCAAGCCTTTTGTGCCGAAGAATGTGTATTATTAAATCGTGCAGAGCCGAAGTGGCCTCCTCATGCTGCTGACACCTCCATAATCTCTCATCGTCGTGCTACTCTGTGGCCTCCTCATGCTGCTGACACCTCCACAATCTCTCGTCGTCGTGCCACTCTGTGGCCTCCTCATGCTGCTTCCACCTCCACAATCTCTCGTCGGTGTGCTACTCTGTGGCCTCCTCATGCTGCTGCCACCTCCACAATCTCTTGTCATCGTGCTACTCTGTGATCTCCTCAGTCTGCTGACACCTCCACAATCTCTCATCGTCGTGCCACTCAGTGGCCTTCTCATGATGCTGCCACCTCCACCATCTCTCGTCGCCGTG
This sequence comes from Bufo bufo, assembly GCF_905171765.1. NCBI lineage: Eukaryota > Metazoa > Chordata > Amphibia > Anura > Bufonidae > Bufo > Bufo bufo. Next base: position 57,400,173 of record NC_053392.1, read on the forward strand.
CCACTCTGTGGCCTCCTCATGCTGCTTCCACCTCCACAATCTCTCGTCGGTGTGCTACTCTGTGGCCTCCTCATGCTGCTGCCACCTCCACAATCTCTTGTCATCGTGCTACTCTGTGACCTCCTCAGTCAGCTGACACCTCCACAATCTCTCGTCGTCATGCCACTTGGTGGCCTTCTCATGCTGCTGCCACCTCCACAATCTCTCGTCGTTGTGCTACTCTTTGGTCTCCTTATGCTGCTGCCACCTCCACAATCTCTCGTCGTCGTGCCACTCTGTGGCCTCCTGATGCTGCCGCCTTCTCCAGACTCTGTCATTGGGCCACTCTGTGGTCTACTCTTGCTGCTTCCACCTCATCACTATGTCATAGGTCCACTCTGTGGGCTTCTCATGCTGTTCCCACCCTCCCCACTACATGACTGGTCTACTATATTGGCTTTTGGCCTGGCTGACATCATCATTTATTTGACCTTTCTTCTGATCTGTCAGAAGGAAGGAAAACAGATCCTGTCTATGTAGCAGCCATAATTGGCTTATGATTTGGTAGCCAAAAGCAGGAGTGGGTACAAAATACAGAAGAAATGCAAATATTCAATTCACGTGTCATCTCAGTTTTTTTGGGCATTAGCAATACTGATGGATTATTGAGCAAATGCTGACCAAGTGAAGGCGTATGCTCCACAGACAGGATCCGTTTTTTGTGGGCTATTGTTCCGAGGGATCAGAGGAAGGGCAAATTAATCAGTGACATCAACACAAACTTACTGCTGACACCCTCTCCACTCTGTCAGGGGGGCTCTACTTGTATAAGCGTTTAATAGAACAGGTTCTGTAGATATCTATGTGAAATCAGCTGATGACAGTGTAAAAGGAGTGCGCTTCTTCTTGCCGATAACATCGACCTCTAAGGCTGAGTTCATACTTGAGTTATTTGGTCAGTTTTGGCCCACGTGACTGCCCAAAAAAGTGAAGTGTGCAGTGATTCTAAGAGTGACGCCTGTCATCTGCATGCTATATGGACTCACAGTATTATTTCACTAACAAAGCAGACTCCCTATGCGTGTTGCTGCAAGGCACAGTTATCACAGTGTTCTACACCACTATGAAGGCTCTCTGCAGCCAGGAAATAGCCGTTTTTTAACGTAATTCGCCGCAAATAAATTTGGATCAAACCAAATTTTTCCCCAAAAATTTGTTGAACCGGCGAATCGAGTTTTTGAAAAATTCACTTATCTCTAATTATGATATGTTCTTCTATTCTATCGGCAGCTATCTCTCTGTATACACACAGACAGAATGCTATCAATCATTGATAACACTTCCCCCATGTACAACTGTCAGTGACTGACAGCTATCTCTGTATACACACTTACTCAGAGAATACTATTAATCACTGATAAAACTTCCCCTGTGTACAACTATCAGTGACCAACAGGTAGCTTTGTATGCACACTTACACAGAGAATACTATCAATCACTGACAACACGTGTATAACTATGAGCTACTGACAGCTTTCTCTGTTTACACGTACACAGAAAATACTATCAAACACTGATAACACCTCCCCATGTACAACTATCAGAAACTGTCAGCTATCTCTGTATACACACTTACACAGAAAATGCAATCAATCACTGATACCACCTCCCCCGTGTACAGCTATCAGAGACTGACAGCTATGTCTGTATACACACTTACACAGAGAATGTTATCAATCATTGATAACACCTTCCCCATGTACAACTATCAGTGACTGACAGCTATCTATGTATACATACTTACACAGAGAATACTATCAATCACTGATAACACCTCCTCGTGTACAACTATCAGTGACTGACAACTATCTCTGTATACACACTTACACAGAAAATGCTATCACTGATACCACCTCCCCCGTGTACAGCTATCAGAGACTGACAGCTATGTCTGTATACACACTTACACAGAGAATGTTATCATTCATTGATAACACCTTCCCCATGTACAACTATCAGTGACTGACAGCTATCTATGTATACATACTTACACAGAGAATACTATTAATCACTGATAACACCTCCCCTGTATACAGCTATCAGTGACTGACAGCTATCCATAAATACACACTTACACAGAGATTGCTATCATTCACTGATAACACCTCGCCCATGTACAACTACCAGTGACTGACAGCTATCTCTGTATACACACAAATACAAAGAATGCTATAAACCAATGATAACACCTCCCCCATGTACAACTATCAGAGACTGACAGCTATAACTGTAAATATACCTACATAGGGAATGCTATCAATCACTGATAACACCTCCCCTGTGTACAGCTATCAGTAACTGACAGCTTTCTCTGTATACACACTTACACAGGAAATGCTATCAATCACTGATAACACCTCCCTGTGTACAGCTATCAGTGACAGACAGCTATCTCTGTATACGCACTTACACTGAAAATGTTATTAATCACTCTAAACACCTTCCTCGTTTACAAATATCAGTGACTGACAGCTATCTATTTATAAACACTTAGGCTACTTTCACACCTGCGTTAGGTGCGGATCCGTCTGGTATCTGCACAGATGGATCTGCACCTATAATGCAAACGCTTGCATCCGTTCAGAACGGATCCGTTTGCATTACCATGAAAAAAATTAAATAAAATTATTATATTTTTTTTTTTGTTCATGATAATGCAAACGGATCCGTTTTGACTTACACTGAAAGTCAATGGGAGGCGGATCCGTTTTCAATTGCACCATATTGTGTCAGTGAAAACGGATCCGTCCCCATTGACTTACATTGTAAGTCAGGACGGATCCGTTTGGCTCCGCATCGTCAGGCGGACATCAAAATGCTGCAAGCAGCGTTTTGGTGTCCGCCTCCAGAGCGGAATGGAGGCTGAACGGAGGCGAACTGATGCAATCTGAACGGATCCTTATCCATTCAGAATGCATTGGGGCTAAACTGATCCGTTTTGGGCCGCTTGTGAGATCCCTGAAACGGATCTCACAAGCGGACCCAGAAACGCCAGTGTGAAAGTAGCCTTACACATAGAATGTTATTATTCACTGAGTATGAGCATAACAAAAGTTAGAAAAAGCTGAGATTTAAATGACATGACTGTTTTAGTAACTAATTGCATTCCCCCATGTAATAACAATTCTGCTGCATCTATTCTTATGACTCTATGTTGTGCCATTCCTGTATTATTCCTGCTGGAAGTTTACAAATAAATTCCCAGCAGTCTGCAGTAAAGGTACTGCTTGGTTGCTACCAGTAGTTGGTGTGTCTTACTCTGTCCAATTAGTGCTGCTTGTGACAGACTGTTCAGGGACACCCCCCCACTTGGTAACACCCATCCGTACCTTTACTGCAAGCTGCCAGCAATTCATTCATAAGTTTCTGGTAGGAATAATAAATGGCACAACATAAAGTCACAAGAAGAGACACTCCAGAATTCTTCTCCGGTGAGTGCCATGATTTCCTCCTACACAAACTAATCTGCTCAGCTCCCCCTGCTCTATAACCTGCTGTCTGAAGACATCACTGCATTTTGTGGTGACAGGTTCACCTGCAGGATAAATTCTGACCTGAGTACTTTACCTAAAGCCAAAAATTGAGATGCCAGAATCCCACCTAACACATGTGGGATTCACTTTTCTGTGCTGAAATCAAGGAGAACTTCTGTTGAAATGGGTCCTCCTGGGTAGTTTTTAAGTTTCTTGCAGAGTGAATAAGTTTGATATAACTACCCCTCCCCTGTCTTGATATCCATATCCATGAATGGTTAGGAAGGGGGGAAAAAAATCACCTTGAATGTGGTGTTAGGAATTACTGAAGTATGGTTAGATTATTTTAGAAGCCAAGTATTTACAAAGTGTATTTGGTTTACCCTGGCAATTACCGGGCTACCTTCCTGGCCTTAGATTTCAGTGACCGCAAATAATGAAGTTATCAATCAATACAATGACTGGCTCTATCCAGGTGCAGGAAAACCTCAAAGCAATAAAACAAATACAGAAAGGAGCAGAGAACCAAAAGTGGCATTACCGAGAGAAGCAGAAAATAAAATGTTACACAGAAAATGCATACAAATATATTTCTTCAAGACTCAGCAGCCCAATGTTATAGTTTAAGGGGGTTGTCCATTTTAGATAGTCTCTGTTTGAAAGGGTGTCTACCAATAAGCTGATTACAGCGTGTCCTGCTATTTAGACCTCGAGTAAGCAGCTACAATCTGTGGTGGAATGAAAGGGCAAGGGTTGGGAGCACCTTTCTAAATATTTCTGACCTCCATTGATTGAGAGATTGATGCCGAGACAAGAGCAAGGTAGGCAAGGCTGGACATTGGCAATTGTACTTTCCATTATTTTTTTTCGTTACAAAGTAGGGCTGTACATATAGCTGGTGCCGCCCTAGGCACCAAGTCTAAGTACTCCCTATCAGGGGCAGGATGAGGGCAGTGGTAGACCGAGTGTCGGCTGTCATGGGTGGGTACAGGGGCGGACTGGAAATTTTAAGTGACCTCATGTTGTAGGTTGACAGAAGGTGGGACCAACAAAAGTGGGTAGGGTCAACTCAAGTGGGTGGGCTAACACATGTAGATGGGGCCAGCAATACCATAAAGGGTCAGTATTTTGTGCCACACTTTGGTATTTGGATCTGCAGCAGAATGTCCCCTAAAATGCACCTAGTGATAAAAATACCCCTACAGATCCTCCTGCAATAATACTCCCTATTGTACCCACAGTATAAATTCCAATATAGTGCCTCCAGAATTAATAATGTACCCTATATTGCCTCCAGCAATAATAATTCCCCCTGTTGTGTCCCCAGCAATAATAGTGCCCCGGTACTAAAAATCCCCCTATAGTGCTCCAGTATTAAAATGCCCCCAGTACCTCCAATAATTCATCCTTATAGTGCCCCCATGTTTAAAAAAAATACCCCTGGTAATGCCCCCTATACTGCTCCAGTATTAAAATATCCCCAGTGCCTCCAGTATAAAAAAAATTACTAAGGGATGGCCCCTATAGTATCACAGTATTAGAAATGCCTCCAGTGATGCCCCCTATAGTGTCCCAGTATTAAAAGCCCCCCAGTAATGCTCCCTATGAAATCCCCAATGTTAAAGATTCCCCCACAGTGGTCCCAGTAATGTCCCCGCAGAGCCATACAGTAATGTCTCCCCATAGTGCCCCAACAGTAATGTCCAACAGTAATGTCCCCCACAATAATGCACCCCATGATGCCCTCAACAGTAATGTCCCCCTAAAGTACTGCCGCAATAGTAATATCCCCCAACAGTAATGTCCCCCAAAATGCCCCTCAACAGCAATCCCCAAGTGGCCAGGGAAAAAACCTCACCCATTTCCCACTGTCCACGCATGAATCCAGTCCCAATGACATCATCATTCCTGACTACCCTGGAATTTACTGCCTCATAGAGGCCTAAGGCCTGTGGTGAACGCTGGGGCAAAAAACCATCAGCTCCCATTCACAACCTCAATATTCAACTGTCCTGAGGACAATGATACAGTTAAATTGAGGAGGAGGAGGAGGACTTGGGGCTGCACATTAGTCCCACCCCCAAATTCCCTGGCTCCCTAGGTGCTTAGGGGTGCCTTATGCTAAATATGGCCCTGCTAGAGAGATTGCTCTACTACTCAGGAGCTTTCATATTCAGGTATAATGACAGTTCACCTGCCAGTAAAAAATTATTTTCCCCCACTGGGTTACCTTAAAAATTTTACTTGCTTGCAGTTCGGATGTAGCAGAGTAAAAGGGGTTATCCCATCTTAGACAATGGGGGCATATCGCTAGGATATGCCCCAATTGTCTGATAAGTGCGGATCCCACCTCTGAGACCTGCACCTACAAGGAGAACGGAGCCAGGGAGGGTTGTGGTTGGAGGACCCCGGGCGTCCACCACCAGGCGCAGCTCCCCGCCTCTCCCATTGAAGTGAATGGGAGCGCACCGCGCATGCGCGGCCACCGCTCCCATTAATTTATATTAGGCCAGCGCTCTGCTATTTATGGCGGCTTCATAGAAATGAATAGAGGGTGGCTGCATATGCGCAGTGCGCCCTCCTCAACTTTCTCCGCTCCGTTCTCCTTGTAGGTGCGGGTCCTATCCTATCCTAGCGATATTCCCCCATTGTCTAAGGTGAGATAACCCCTTTAACAGTAACAGTGATAACGTGTTAACTAGATTTGAAAACTCACCAAGTGTGTCTGTTAACTCTGCTACAGCCAAGTCAAAACCCAGAGAGACAAAGGTAAAGAGACTCAAAGGCAGGATGGCTACTTGACAGCTTGAGGTCAACCGTATTAGCAAACAAAAATAGTCACAAATCTAATAATCTACCACACATGTGAATCTTATTGGGAATTTCACAATAAAAACAATGGTGTGCTTAGTTTTAACGTAACTTTATTCTTTCATTAGTTATTTACAAGTTTCTGACCACTTATAAAATGTGTTCAATGTGCTGCCCATTGTGTTGGATTGTCAATGCAACCCTCTTCTCCTACTCTTCACACACTGATAGCAACACCGCAGGAGAAATGCTAGCACAGGCTTCCAGTATCCGTAGTTTCAGGTGCTGCACATCTCGTATCATCTGAAGGCAATCGTCTATGCTGTGAAGATACGAGATGTGCAGCACCTGAAACTCAAATAACTCAACTTTTAGGCTATGCCCTCTCCTACTTATTTGCCCAGGTTCTGGAGCAGAGATTGTTTCAGTCATCCTGATCTTCTCACTTCTTAAGCAATGTTACAGTATGGGCATGCAGCAAGTGTCACAAGAATTAGCCTCCACCCCTGATCCTCTAACATTGACATTTATCTTTTCCTTGAAAGTTAACAAAAACATGAAGACTTCTATGGGGGAAGGGGGGCATAACAGTCATCTTGACCAACTGGCTCTGATTACAGCAGGGCTAAATTGACCAACAACTGGACAGTTTCAAAAATAACATGTATGAAGCATGTATCAATGCTAGCAGAAAACAAGACTTCACCGGTAGATGGCAGAAACCGAATGCTGAAGGTCACGGAAGGAGGAGTAGATCCATAAATGGAGTGGATTAAAGGTGAGTAGTGTACAGGTAGTTGAAAAATGACAGTGTACAGAAATTAGGAAAAAATGAACTGACCCTATCCGTATTCAAGGAAATCAGCCTGGAAAATACAACAGCTCAGCAACAAACACATCACAGAACAATCGGAGTGCAGTAGGGCCTGTATATACAGTATAAAGGTTTAACAGTTAACAACTCCAACCTAATCAAGCAGGCACATCTATGAATATGTCTTTGCACACGGAGCAGGGTGCTCCTACAGATTTGGATGAAAGGCAGTTTTATAGAAACGTGGTCATTACCTAGGTGAACGTGAAGCAACAGAAAGACCCCTGTTGCTCATAACAGCTACTAGTGAAGATACTGCAATTATAGTACAGTATGTGTCCGTGATACAACTGTTGACCTGACCGGTGGTTTTGTAAAACAGGGGTCTTAGTATGTAGCTTATATATTATAGACACAATGCAGCTGAGAACACTTTGACAGAAACCTTTGACGTTGATTTTAGTCTTAAAAGCATTTTAGGCAGAGATCCCAGAAATAATTGGACGTTTCGTTGTGTATTTTTCTTATAATCATTTAGATCTATCTGAATTCTGAAGCATTCAGTTATTTGTGCGTTTGCCGCCTTTGCCATTGAAACATGCTTTGATTCCTCACATCGTACATGTTTCCTCAATTATTAGGATTATTGGTGGTTTTAGGAAATTCTCTATCTCACTGCAAACTTGACATACTAAAAATACTTGATGAAGGTAATTCTCTTTCTTACTTCCACTCAGAAACCCTTTGAAATGAAAGTTCTGTTTTTTTTCTTCAGTAGAAGGCTACGGGGTTCTAAAAAAAAAAGGCTAAAGTATGTCCTTCAGTGAATTAGAGTGATGAGCCACAAGGGTTTCCTAGGCTTCAATGTCCTCGAAGACCCTAGTAGGACTTTTAGTCTTTAGAATATACCAAAATGAGCCAATTGGGAACCCTGCGTAACATTTGATACCAGACTCTATCGCAATAGTGGTTGCTCAAAATTAAGAGGTTGGATGTATACATTGTTACAATCAATTGTTTATTGCTCCATCTTAAATGAAAAATGAAGCAAAGCTGGAAATAGTTTTTATTAAAATTCTCCTACAGTTTAAAACTTAAATCTATATAGCTCCATAGTAACACAATACAAAAAAACAATGTAGACTGATTTTGCAACATATTTGTTAGGGGGGTAACCATAACCTCCCTTACTGTGTTTGATTTGCTTGCCACCCTGTGTCTGCCTGTTCTCCTTGTCTTGTGTTGCGTTCTGCAGGCCAATGGGAACACAGCCACCATTGAAAACTTAGAGCACTTCTGGGAAAACAGCACCAGTGCAGGCCCAGGCAGAATCTAATGCTGACACAGGGCCAGTTTTACAGTGCTGTGCCATGGCGCTGTCATAGAGACCCATTAGGAAGAGGTATTGATAGGAGACAGGAGCTAGAAATATGGGGAGCATTTCCAGCAGGCCCTACCCTACCTATGTAAGAAACATAGAATGTGTCGGCAGATAAGAACCATTTGGCCCATCTAGTCTGCCCAATATACTGAGTACTATGGATAGCCCCTGGCCTATCCCATGCATGCTTAAACTCCTTTACTGTATTTGCAGCTATCACTTCTGCAGGAAGTGCACTCCTGCACCAGAGGACAAGGTAAAGACTCCTGAGCTGAGGTCAGTGGACAAGAGTACATCTGTCTGAGAAGCGGGGGAGAAACTCCTTAACACTGATCATTGGACAGAAATCTGAACAAAACTCTGGGTCCAGATGGATAACACCCAAGAGTTATTAAAGAGCTCAGTTCTATCATTGATGTGCCCTTGAATATAATTTTCAAAGATTCTCTAGGTACTGGTACAGTGATTGGCGCAAGGCAAATGTGGTGCCCATATTCAAAAAAGGATCAAGGTCCTCCACAGGCAATTATAGACCAGTTAGATTAACTTCTGTTGCGGGAAAAATGTTTGAAGGACCGATAAAGGACTATATACAGGAGCATGTGACTGTAAATAATATTATAAGTGATAACCAACATGGGTTTACCAAGGACAGAAGTTGTCGGACTATCCTGATTTGTTTTTATGAGGAGGTGAGCAGAAGCCTGGACAGAGGGGCAGCTGTGGATGTAGTGAGGTAAGTAGAAGCCTGGAGAGAGGGGCGGCTGTGGATGTAGTGAGGTAAGTAGAAGCCTGGAAAGAGGGGTGGCTGTGGATGTAGTGAGGTAAGTAGAAGCCTGGACCGAGGGGCAGCTGTGGATGTAATGAGGTAAGTAGAAGCCTGGACAGATGGGCGGCTATGGATGTAGTGAGGTAAGTAGAAGCCTGGACAGAGGGGCGGATGTAGTGAGGTAAGTAGAAGCCTGGAGAGAGGGGCGGCTGTGGAAGCCTGGACAGAGGGGTGGATGTAGTGAGGTAAGTAGAAGCCTGGAGAGAGGGGCGGCTGTGGATGTAGTGAGGTAAGTAAAAGCCTGGAAAGAGGGGTGGCTGTGGATGTAGTGAGGTAAGTAGAAGCCTGGACAGAGGGGCGGCTGTGGATGTAGTGAGGTAAGTAGAAGCCTGGAGAGAGGGGCGGCTGTGGATGTAGTGTTTCTGGATTTTGCAAAAGCATTTGATACTGTCCCTCATAGACGTTTAATAAGTAAGGTCTATTGGCTTAGAAAATATAGTTTGTAATTGGATTGAAAACTGGCTGAAGGACCGTGTCCAGAGAGTTGTGGTCAATGATTTATATTAAGAATGGTCCCGGGTTATAAGCAGTGCAGTTTCTAGGTAAAATTTCTCTCAGGGTGAGTATCAAAAAAACTCAGAGAGTACTTGCAACCGTCTAACTATATATATATATATTTTTATGCTTAAAGGGAACCTGTCACCGGGATTTTGTGTATAAAGCTGAGGACATGGGCTGCTAGATGGCCGCTAGCACATCCGCAATACCCAGTCCCCATAGCTCTGTGTGCTTTTATTGTGTAAAAAAAACAATTTGATACATATGCAAATTAACCTGAGATGAGTCCTGTCCCTAGCACACGCAAGTAAATGTACAAAAACCAAGTAACATATAAAACCAGATTCAAAGCATAGATGGCAAGGCGGATTACTGAATACTGTACATAAAATGTATGGAGGTTACACCATGCTGGACAATATAACCTCTGTGCCATGCTGTACTGTACAAATATAGAAATGGGCTGTACAAAAAATATGGTGAAAAACTGTTTCATGTAAAATGCCCCCAACAGACAAGAGGGCACTGCATCCGACTGGAGAAGAAAAAGTTCAGTCTCCAGAACTGTCAAAGTTTCTTTACTGCGAGAACTGTGAATCTGTGGAATAGACTTCCCCAGGACGTGGTCACAGCAGGACAGTGGACAGTTTTAAAAAGGGTTTAGATGAATTCTTAGTAAATGACTAGAGATGAGCGATTCGAATCAGACGACGTGGAATTCGATCCGAATTTCAGGAAAAATTTCGCAACGAATGCGAATTTCCTTAAATGGCAGCTACAGTGGCGGCTACACATGTAAGAACATGGGGCAAGGAACTCTGGGAAGGCGGGCTGACCAATAATGCCATGCATGCAGCCAATCATCAGCTATCTCGGTGATGTCACAGCCCTATAAATACAGCGAGTCAGACATTTACCAGTGTTCTGACTGCAGGGACAGACGTGAGAAGGTGCTAGGGACAGCATTAGGAAAAACCTCATTGTAAAAAAAAAAAAATTAAAAAACTATTTATAAGTGTAGGGAAAGGATAGGGAGGAATCATTTCACAGCATCTTAGTGCAGGGAGAGACGTCTGAAGTCACTAGGGACAGTGCTAGAAAACCCTCATTGTGAAATAAAAAAGCAATTTACAAGTGCAGGGAAACATTATTTGGGGAACCAAATAGCCATTATACAGCTCTGGCATTCAGTAATTTGTTCTTGTTATTGGGGTGCAAGTGCTATGTTGAAAAGCCTTTAGTGGCTTATATCTGTGGAAAAAGAAAAATATATACATATTTCACTTCTGCAGTTATTTGTGTTAAAAGAGTTTAGTGGCCTATTTCAGTACAAAAAGGAAAAATATATACGCATTTCACTTTTGCAGTTATATGTGGTGAAAGCGTTCAGTGTCCTATTTCAGTACAAAAAGGAAAAAAATATACACACTTCACTGTTGCATTTATTTGTAGTAAAAGAGTTTTAGTGGTCTGTTTCAGTACAAAAAGGAAAAATATATACGCATTTCACTTCTGCAGTTATATGTTGTGAAAGTGTACGTCCTATTATAGTACATAAAGGAAACAAATATACGCACTTCACTGGTGCATTTATTTCAGCTAAAAGCATTTAGTGGCCTTTTTCAGTACAAAAAAAAATTCTCTGTTCACTTCTGCAGTTATGTGTGGAAAGCGTTTACTGGCCTATTCAGTACAGAAAGTAAAATATATACGCACTTCACTGGTGCATTAAATTCTTCTAAAAGCGTTCACTGGCCTATTTCAGTACAGAAAGAAAAAAATATACGCACTTCACTGGTGCATTTATTTCTGCTAAAAGCGTTTAGTGGCCTATTTCAGTACAGAAAGAAAAAAATATACGCACTTCACTGGTGCATTTATTTCTGCTAAAAGCGTTTACTGGCCTATTTCAGTACAACAAGAAAAATATATTCTCATTTCAATTCTGCAGTTATATTTGTTGAAATTGTACAGAAAAAAAAAATATACGCACTTCACTGGTGCATTTATTTGTGGTGAAAGCATTTAGTGGCCTATTTCAGTACAAAAAGAAAAATATTTTTGTTATGTTTAGTGGTGTTTTAATTTGCTTTTAATTTATTTAGTTCAGCTAAAAGGATGTCAGACAGAGAAGTGCCAGACCATGCACAGAGGAGTGGCAGAGGCATAAATGTTTCTGGCGCAGGCAAAGGTCGCAGCAGACAAAGGGGGCATGGCAACAGGAGTCGTAGCAAGAGGCCTGATCTCCCTGTGTCATCTAGCGGTCGTGTCTTGACCAGCAACCCAGCGGTCCTTTATTGGTTAACTCGGTCATCCACTTCATCCCAAGTGACATCAGACACCCCCAGCCAACAGTCGGTGGGTTCGTTAGACACAACCCTTAGTTGGCGTGGCCCGGGAGCAGGCCCTGCACCCTCACCATTCCTCAACCTGCCTCTGTCCTTTTCTGTTCCTTCACCGCGAGAAGTATTATATGCTGTGGATTCAGCTCCACTTTTTAGCGAGGAAGAGCTACTAGAGGACAGTCAGCAGCTACTGCCCAGCCAAGATCTGGAGGAGACATCCGCCACTTCCTCCGCTAGGAGGGCAAGTAGTGATGAGGAGAGTGGCGTGGTAGGTGGTATTGCGAGCGGTCAGACTCCTGACCCAGAGACCGTTGAGGAGGACATCAGTGACGTGCAGACTAGTGTTGATTGAGCATGCTCGGCCGAACACCGCACCTGCTCAAGCGCGATGCTTGAGTCAGTGTATTTAAATGTAATTTAGCATCTATTTATGAAAAGTTTCTGCCGGGATTTGAACGCCCAACTGCTTGTACATTAGAGGCCCGGACCCTATCCACTTAGCTATAAAGCTGAATGCTAAACTGTGACAGAAAAAGTTTTTAGCCATAATATATTTACATATATTATTATATTATAAAGTAGAAACACGGACAGCACTCCAAGTAGAAAAGTGGTATTTAATCACCCATGCAGATGGCAACGTTTCAGCTCAAACAAGAGCCTTTTTCAAGCAATGAACACAGTGTATGCTGGGGGATATATAGTCCAACCCCCATTACATCATCATAAAATCAATCAACAGTAAAATTTACAGAAGGGGGGGGGGGGGGCTCTACTTGTATAAGCATTTAATAGAACAGGTTCTGTAGACATCTATGTGGAATCAGCTGTCGATGGTGTAAAAGGAGTGCGCTTCTTCTTGGCACTAACATCGACCTGTAAGGCTGAGTTCATACCATACTTGAGTTATTTAGTTAGTTTTGGCCCCAGTGACTGCCCTAATAAGTGAAGTGTGCAGTGATTCTAAGAGCGACACCTGTCATCTTCATGTCATACGGACTCACAGTATTATTTCACTACCAAAGCAGACTCCCAATGCGTGTTACTACAATTCACAGTGTTCTACACCACTATAAAGGCTCTCTGCAGCCAGGAAATAGCCATTTTTTAACGTAATCCGCTGCGAATATATTCGGATCTAACCGAATTTTTCCCGAAAACCGACAAATTGAATTTTTGCTTTTTTTTAAAAATCTCTATAAATGACATTAATGCTTATACAAATGTGTCGAAATCTGAGTCTAACTTCCTTCTGGGATTCACGTCCCCACCTATCCCTTGGTTGAACTTGATGGACTTTTTTCAATCGTATTAACTATGAAAACATAGTTCAGAATAGTCCTGAAATGTATGGTAAGTTGTTTGAGCCAACCGGAAACGGAGTGTGCTTTGTGTAAATTTACCCCAAAGTGGGCAGTTGTGGGTGTTTCCTGGCAGTGGAGATCCTTAATTATGTTTGCAACTGTGAGAGGACATCTATATTGGGGACTAACTGTGAATCTAGAACAATTCGGCTGGTGGAGCACAAGCATAATTTCCCCAAAATAGTGAAGAGAGCCAAGTTGTGTGGAAGAGTTAACATTTGTAACCCTGCAAGTGTTCTGCATCTGCAAGTTATTGTTATGATGTCCATGTTATAATGCAAATAAGCCTGTGCAGTCCTTAAAAAATACCCTAAAATGTGTTGACTCAGACTGTAACTGTCATTGCCCATTAGGCCTGGGATCGTTCTTATGGTTGCAGCACAGAGATCATGTGACAGGCATGTTGTATGTTTGCAGTCATGGGAAGGTGAGGTCCATGAAACTTAGCGACATAGAAGCTATGAGGGGTGTATTGTGGTCTCTATCAATATGAGTAGTGCACCCTCGTGTGTAACAAATAGCCAGGGAACACTATGGCAGCATTCTTACCTGCCTCTGCTGTTTGGTGCTGGCCCTAGGAATAGGGTCCATATTAGGATTAATATAAAGGTTAGTGTCAATATTAGGGTTAGGGTCAGTATTAGCATTAGGGTCAGTATTAGGATTAGCATTAGGATGACCTTTTATTGTGGGCAGTATAAGGCACACCTGTGCAATATTCATGCTGTCTAATCAGCACCTTGATATGCCACACCTGTGAGGTGGGATGATCTCGGTAAAGGAGAAGTGCTCACTAACACAGATTTAGACAGATTTGTGAACAATATTTGAGAGTAATATGTATTTTGTGTATGTAGAAAATGTTTCAGATGTTTGAGTTCAGCTCATGCAAAATGTGAGCAAAACCAAAAGCGTTGCTTTTATATTTTTGTTCAGTGTATATAAATGTTGCGTCCATACTGGCATTGACATGTCAACTCTCCCAGTTTTCCCAGGAGTCACCAGGGTTTTGGGCCCCTCTCGCCAGCAACCGCTCACTGGGTCATCAACCCAGATTATGGGCCTCCCTCCACTGTATTGTATCCACCTTCCAAGGACACGGGTACAATTGAACAACTGCCTCAGGGTTGATGGGAAAAATGAATCATCAGTTCCCTAACCCACCATCTGACTTTTTTGTTGTGATACAGGTGGCACAATGATGTCATCAAGCCCCCTACGCCTGAATTGCTGGGTGACAGCATGAGTCTGCTTATACAGAGTGTGCATACAGAACTGTATATTACTATTTTCAGGGGGTACAGAGCAAGAGGCACTATATATAAGGGCACAGAATGTATGCCACTATATATGGGAGCACAGAAAGAAGCCATAAATACATGGGGCATAGAGTATGAAGCACAACATAAATGGGCACAGAGCATGTGACACTATATACATGGGACAGAGAAAATAAGGCACAACACATATAGAAGTATATGGAGGAACACAGTCTCTGACACTACAAACAAGGGACACGGAGTATGAGGCACTATATACAGGGGCACAGAGCATGTGGTACTATCATTAGGGGCAGTGTGGGTAGTACTTTATTTTCAGTAGGCATATTCAGGGGTACAGTTTATGTTGCTATTACATTCAGAGCACAGTGAGGAGATTTGTTAGTATGTAAGGTGCAAATGTGTTGGAAAAATAAGGAGTGGCAAAGTCAAGTTCTGGTCAGGAGAAGTCATCATGGAGCTCTGAACTAGATGGAAAGAAAAGGAAAGAGAATAATTCCCGAGGGAACGTCACTGATGATGGTGGTAGCATATTCTTTGTGACACGACAACTCTCAGCATACTTTTACAATTGTCTAAGCAATACTGGACAATTCAGTTTCAAACTGTACAAACTTATCAGGAGAGGGCTAACCTCCTGTGCAGATGTTATCTCTGTGTTGAGCTAGTGCTGTATATACACATGTACCATGCTTGGTTCTGGTGCTGTATTTATGTGATGAGCTTTGTTCCAGAGGAATGACTATGAGTCGAAAAATTCACCAATGTGTAAGGCAGAGGAAACTATGTTTCAACAAATCCTCATACCCCATGCATCAATTTGACGAAATTTTCTCCATTTTTGCGACCTCTCCTCATCATTGCCATTGATTTTTTTGTAAAAATTACAGCAAAAATTCTAATCAGGCATTTAAGATCTACATGGTTGAAAAATTTTACCTGTTGTCCTGGACAGCCCCCTGTGTTCACCTGGACTATAACAGGCCAGCCAAGACGTCTGAATGGATTCCATAGGAGACAAAATGGCGTGCGTTTTCCTAGCTCCACTGTATGGTGTTATTGATTGTCATGAATATCAGTGGAAAGACTCCCACCAATTGGATATTAGTGACAATTCCTAGCCATATGCCACCAATGTCTATCCTGAGACACCTATTTAGGGTAGTAATAGTTGTTACTAGTAATATAAGTAGTAAGACAATTATTCATTTATCTGATAAAATTATCATTATGGTGTTAATATTATTATTGTAGCAGTAGTAGTAGTTGTAGTAATAGAAGTAGCAGAAGTACTGTAGTACTGTAGTAGTACTAGTAGTAAAGGCAGTAGTAGTATTAATACTAGTATTATTAGTAGAAGTAGTAGTAGTAGTAAAACTCCCCATTTGATACAGCCCCCCACCCTATAAATAGAAAATTCAGCCGTGCAGCCACAAACCAATTTTCGAAAACACTTGAGTGCAATGAGCGCTGCTTTTAGCTAAGGTGCGAGTGTTTGTGTGGCCTCTATTTAACTAGGTTTCAAAAATCCTGTTGTGCTTCCCGGCTGCCAATAAATTATTTTAAATATAACCCAGTGGAATACACAATAATTCCAGCAAGTGGCCAGGGATAGAATGGAAAGTATCAGACACAATATCCTGTGCATTGATAAAGAGGCCACCAATTCTTTATTTTTATTAGAAATGGTGGGGGAGGGCATGAATACCTCTCATGCAAAGCATTGTAAAAACTCCACATTTCAATAAACCAAAGATTTACTCACTTGCTATAAATAGCAGTATTGAAGGTGCTATGAGACATGTTATGGTATGTCATCTATTGTTGCAGAGGATCCTCTGGGGCACAATTGGACATTAGAGCCCAGACATACTCTTCATGACAGTGGTCTTCAACCTGTAGTTCTTAAACTGTTGCTTAACTACAACCCTGACTTTTAGAGTATGTTGGAGTTTATGTTTAACCACAACTGGAGACCCAGAGGTTGGGGACCACTGTCCAATTTGGTGGATCATATGGGATGCTCTGCTTGGACACATCACATGGAATAATCTAGCATAACATCTATATAAAATCCCAGTCTCATAAAAAAACACTGATACAGTTAAGTGGGAAATCATATAGTTTGGGTGATGATGCCTTTAAGAAGCTGCAGTTAGGTTGTACATTGGTTTGATGCATGTGATACCAAGGGTTTAACCAACTAGTTGCCTCTGTCTAATCTAGTGTTTCATTCTCTGGATAATGCCTAGCATGAGGAGAATCAGACCAAATAGGAAAAGCTGGTGGTCCAGCAGCTATGCACAATTGCAAATACTCAAAATATACCTGGAAAGGTGTAACACAGAGATGAGAACAAAAGAATGAGGGTTAGCAATAGTTGTCAGGCAGATACGGGTATGTGGTAACAGGCTGAAATCTACATTACAGTTGGTGGAGCCAACAGTCTGGCATGAAAGTCAAGAACAGCTGGATATGTGGTACCATAATGGGCTCTTCAGAAGAGAAGTCAGGCAAGCCAAGAAAATGAAAATGGTGGTCAAGCAGGGATGGGTATGCAGTACTGAAAAGAGTTGGAAGTAGGCAACAAGCCAAATCATTATCAGAGGTTCAGAATAGAATAGATCAATCACAGAATTAAATCTAGCAAACCATAAGAACAAATAGTGAGACCAGTGTTTTGCTATCTTAAATATGGGATCTTGCCCTCTGATTGGATACGTGGTCATGCCGACTAGCATCATGGCCAGTCCCACCACAAAAAGTAGAGTAGCTGGAGGGACTGCGAGGTAGTACTGGAGCATGGAAAGTACAGTACATTATAGGTGTCATCTGTATCTAGAACCATAACATTTTATGGTGTCCTAAGAGCATAAACTTTATTTATTACCCATCCAGCACCAACATATTCAGTTGTAAGATATGAAAATAAAAGAGTAGGTGAATACAGTCAGAATAGACCACCGTGCTTTGGTTGGATTTGAATCCATTGCCCCAGTTCTGGACGGCAATGGTGCTAATCTCTGAACCAATATCCCTCCCATACTTATTTTAGCTTCAGACATAACTTGCCCATCTTTGGCAAGTCCCTCACCCAAGAGCAATTACATACTTGGAAAATTGATCCAATTAGTAAGTAACCATGATGGGGAGGTTAACCACAGGATCCAGAAGGTGAAAATTCTCTTCATTGCAAAGACATGAGACTGCAAGGTAGAATCAGGTGAAGAGCATGGCTGATGGTGACTAATTTGAGACGTCTCATTTAACTTTTACAGAAGCCTTCCAATGATACATTCCTTTAGCACGCCTCAATGCTTCTGCTGTTTCTTTTTATAGCCCTTGTTACTCTAGCCTAAAAACATCCATACTAAAATCAAATTCCAAAGTTGTCTGTCTAGCACCTTTCAAGATCAGCAAATTATCTTGTAAAGTAGAGGCTTATGTCTGTATCCAATTTCCCTCTGATGAGACCACCATCCCCTCCAGCATTGGCCATAAGAAGCACCATTTTATCATAGCACTTGGTCATGTCCTCTTTACAGAACTCTTTCTTACCTCAAACATTTTCTTGGCTGGCAAGAAGCTCAGAGGTTCGAAAAAAGCCATAAGTCTTGACCAGAAAGAACGGTTGACTTGAAAACAATTCAATTGTTACATCATCTCAGCTCTAAAATACAGCTTACTTCATATTTTTGTGTTGTCTCTTTTTTATGTTTAAGGTTTGGCTCTAGAACTACTTGACTTACTCATTTTCTCCCTCCAAGAGCTCCTTGTACCTAACTAACATCCTCAGACTCTGATGTCAGCCAATACCGATATTATGATTATTGAAATCATAAAAAAAAAAAAGTCAGACTCCACACCGTGGGCATTAGCACTGTCGGCCCCTAGCAGGAAATTACATGATTCTGGCACCTAAAATCTATATTTGCACTTTTAAAAATAGATCCCCCTCCAAAGTTCAGTAGATGCCATTTGAGTCTACTGCTTCCCTTAATGAAGAGTGCAGATGTCCACAGGTTTATACGCTGGTTCTGCTGATGTCTCACCCGTGTATCAAGAAAAACATAACTTTTAGTATGTAATACAATATGTTTGTTCGCAGCACCACAAAAGTCATATTTTATATTTGCTTGTACAAAGTCTGTTGTTTTTCCATTACCGAAGCCACAGTGAACTTGAGAACCTTGGATTACACGTTCCTTCACTGAGGAATGAGAGTGTTGAGTTTCTCCTATTCATTTATGCATTAGATAGATATTTTAAACAGTGTAATATTTGGAGAAGGAGAGGATCAGCTCTGAATGAAGTCACCAACTGGATCTCACTTTTGCCCATTAGACAAACTAGTATTTTAGATTTCTCACCTCAGCCTCATGTCAATAGACTGACAGTGTCATGATAGAAACATGGCTGCTTTCTTCCAAAAACTGTGCTAAACCTATCCACAGATTTTGTGTAGTATTGTAGTTCATCCCAATTCACTTAAATGTAGCTGAATTGCAATACCAGATGCAACCAATGGACAAAGGTGGTGCTGTTTTTGAAAGAAAGCAGCAATGTTTTATTATGAGAGAATGCTACAGTATTTTAGCAAATGCATTCATTTAATAAAAAAAAACTACCAATCTTCAGATAAAGATTCTATTAACCAGGGTTCCATTTACTGTTTAGCAATCATTGTCTCTGTTACGGCCACAGAGGCCACATTTTGGGAATTCTATCACCTCAGTTTACAGTGTGGATGGCCAGGATCTCAGGAGCATGTACAGCTCTATTGAAGTCTGTAGGGTAATTCCTGGGTATGAATCAAAAGTGCAACACAAGGCACGAAGCATTGGGAGTGCACAAGTGGATGTCAATGGCACTGTGATGCCCCTTGAGTGACAGGAGGAGCGTACCACCCACAAATGCTCCGAATCCAGGGAGTGCGGATCCACAGTAAGAATCCAGAATAAGCTGAAATACTGGTCATAAAATCGAGATGGAGGGTTTAGCTAGGCAAAAACAAGACAAACTCAACTCAAAATAATGTATATGAATTCAAGGTTGGCAAGCGTTAATTTTTTATTTATTTTTTGGACAAATTTCAAAATCACTTTTTATTTCGGACATTACAGAGACTGGACAAAAGTTCACATTTTCACTCACTATCCATGAGTTTTACAAATAGATGTCAACTTAGTACTGCTATTGTTGAGTTGAATATTTCTCCAAGAAAGCCTTCAGAAAGGCTTCAGACACTTTCACATTTTTCACATTTTGTTTTGTTATGGGCTTGTGGTAAAAAAATAAATAATAATAATTGAGTTTTCCCCAATCAATCCGCACTCGCAAGAACATAAGTATTTAGACTGTTAGCTATGACATATGAAATTTAGCTCTGGGGGCCTCCCATTTGCTTCGATCACCTTTGAAATGTTTCCACACCTTGATTGGAGTCCACTGTGTTGCAAATTAATATGCAAATTATATTTTTATATGATTCTCCTTAATGGTTGATGCAAATGACAGTCAATATAATTTTCAAGTCATCATAAAAAATGTACTGGTCCAAATTATTATGCACAACAGAGTTTCAAAACATTTTATAGGTTGTAAATAACTGAAAATGGTTCTTTGTTGAATTTGCATCATTAAGAGCTCATATTTACTGAAATAAAAAAAAACTATTTCAATGAAAATCATCTTGCCTTCTTTGATATTCTGCTTGAGTTTCTGCTTGAATTTCTTTGGAGGATTTCAGAATAGCCTCTCAGAACTGCTGTTCTGATGTGAACTGCCTCCCACTGTCATAGATCTTTTGCTTTTTACTCCAAAGGTTCTTAACAGGGTTGAGGTCAAAGGAGGATGGTGGCTGCACCATGAGTTTCTCTCCTTTAATGGAGGTACGGGCCTACTAGCTCTCTCTCGTGGATTGTGGCCCAAAACATTACTCTGCCACCTCTTTTGCTGATGTTTCAGCCTTGTTGGGACTTGGTGGCCATTCATCAACCACCCACTACTCCATCTGTCTGGATCATCCAGGGTTGCAAATTAGTTTTCATTTATGTCTGGAACCACTGCAACTGTTTCTGCTTGCGAGCACTGGTTAGGGGTGGCTACAAAGTAGGTTTATGCACAACTGCAAACCTCTGGGTGAACCTATACATTAAGGTTTGCGGGACTGCAGAGGCACCAGTAGCTTCAAATACCTGCTTTGTATGTGCATTTTATCAGCCGCCCTCTTAATCTGATGAATTTGTCTGGCAGAAACCTTCCTTATTACACAATTATCTGCACAAACCCGTCTGTACTCTGAATCAGCCACAAATCTCTTCACAGTACGATGAGAGAGATAATTTTTATTTCCATAGTGCTTGAAACCTGTGGCATGCTTAATAATGCGGAACATCCTTCTTAAGTAGTTTTCCTTTAATTGGGCTCACTTGGCAAACTAATTATTACAGGTATTTGAGATTGATTTCAATGATCCAAAGAGCCTTAAGACACAATACTATCCATGAGTTAATTGAAAAACAAAAAATTACATCTTTATGACACTCAACTCTAATTTGGAACGTGGTGTAAGGCCCCCCAGCTGACAAAATATGCAAAAAAACATCCATGAGGAGGAATGACATGCCTGGAGAGCTCAGAGACAGGTTTGTGCTGAGGCACAGATCTAAAGAAGGGTACAAAAAAATTCTCATACACTGAAAGTTCCAAAGAACACAGTGACCCCAAAAATTCTGAAATGGAAGAAGATTGGAATGACCAGGATTCTTCCTAGAGCTGGCCACCACCCAAAAATAAGTAATTGTGTGAGAAGGGCCTTGGTAAGAGATGTGACCAAGAACCCAATAGTCACTCTGGCTGAGATCCAAAGATCCTATATATAGATGGGAGAAACTTCCAGAGGGTCAACCATCAGTGCAGCACTGCACCAATCTAGGCTTTATGGCAGAGTGGCCATAAAAAGGCCTGTCCTCAGAAAAAGACCCATAAAAGCCCACCTGGAGTCTTTAAAAAAGAACTCTCAGACTGTGAGAAGCAAGACTCCCTGATGAAACCACAGTTTAACTATTTGGCCTTAGTTCTAAGCACCGATGTTACAGACAGGTGATACGGACAATGGGTGTGGAACAACTATGCCAACTAACCAGTTTGCTGTTGAGCTAGATCTGAGAGAGTTATCCTGGCAGACCCCTGGTATTCACCCTTTAACCCCCTATACAGGGATCTGGACTTCACCTCAGGGGAGCCACTAGGCCGCAACCCCTTGTAATAGTCCCAATGTAGTTGGCAGCTGAACCACTGGGTCAAAACCACCAGTGCAAGTGACGGAAAGCACAGGCAAGATCACAGACACAAAAATGCAAGGCAGAACACAAGTGAGTCCAAGGCAAAACACGGATAGAACCAGACTGTGGACAAACAGGCAGAGTACACGCAAAACCTACAGAGCAGCTCAGACAGATATGTGCACAGAAACTTAGCAAGATGGGACAGGCACAGAACTCTAGGGCACAGTTCAGATACCGAGAGACAAAGCAGGTCCAGATACAGAAATTTAGCAATACAGATTAGACAAGAACTAGAACTTGGGAATCCATTGGCAAACAGAACTAGGATCAAATTAAGACTTGCACAGAATAGACAGAAAATCATGGCAAATAACTCTTGGACAGAATTAAGACACACAGGCAAAATCCATGGAACAGACATTACCAATTCCAGACACAGACAGAATATGCAAAGAACCAACAGAATTAATGATGCACAGACAGGGATGGTCATAGAACTCAAAAAACATACTTAGCAGACTTAAAAAACACATTAGTCAAACAGATGCAGACATAAGACCAGGAAACATTAACCCTCACAATACAGGACTGAGGAGAATACAAGCAAATAAGCACCATTCACACCACAAGTAACCTATGCCAGGATACAAGGTTCAGTGGCAACATGAACTGCCATTGAACACAATGGCCCTAATTCAAACCCACAAGCTGCTGACGCTGGTGTTCACAGTACAATGGCCAAAAGTGAAATGCCATCGTAACAATCATGTCTGGAGGAAATCAGGCACTGCTCATGACCTTCCCAATACAATCCCTACAGTGAAGCGTGGTGGTGGAAGAATCTTGCTGTGGCGGCTGAGACAGGGAGATTGGTCGGCTGATTGGAGCAAAGTACAAAGTTTTTGATAATGAAAACATGATCCAAAGTCCTGTGGACCTCAGATTGGTCCGATTGTTCACTTTGCAACAAGACAATGAGCCTAAGCATGTGGGCAAGACAACACGTGGGTCCCAACAAGCAAAAGGTGCCCACTACTAGTCAAAAACAATAAATCACATTGTATGGAAGAGACTATGCTAGCGATTTCCATTGATGGCTCACAACTACAAGTGGATAGACAGGTGAAAGATTTTCTGGAGAGCCATGAAGGAGGTTTTCTTTGACTCACTAAAATAATAGTTTATAGATGGGGTCCAATTTGCTGCCCTGCAAAGGGGCCGTGTGTTGTTTATATCCTCCAGTGGGAGACATTGAGGGATTTTATTTTTCTGTATGAAAAAAAAAGCCATCATCATGTTCCACTGGATTATGAAGACATCATATGGCAGCATACAAAGTACATAGCTGCCAGGCGGACTCTTTGTGCCTTTGCACAACCGCCATGTTGACAGTGCTGCCATGTATATAATGCTTGAGTATAAATGTATTTTAAGTAGTATATGGTGGGACCTGAACAGATCTCATTAATTAAAACATGCAAAGAACCCCCACTCCCTTTAAAATATTGTTCTGTACAGACTATACAAGAGCCCAAGTTTAATAAAACAATATACAAAATCATGAGGATTTATGTATAATTATCTCAAATCTGCTGAAAGCTAAAAAAAATAAAAAATTACTCCAAAAATTTGAATTCTGGAAAGCTGAAAATGAATCTTAGCAGACAGAAATATAAAATAGTGAAAGATATAAATAGAGGGATTAAAAATGATTTGTGTAACAATTTCATAAACCTCTCTCAATGAAAAACAATGAATCATAACTTAATTTCCTTCCAAAGGATCACAATTAAATCTGGTGAGCCAAGGGGTGGTTTCCAGAGTGTAGGAAATGAACTCTTACGTTCCAATGCATTCACTTCACACTAAATTTGTCTTGTTCCTCGCTCCCTAGTAAACAGTAGTCAGGAAGCAGGATATATAAAAAATAGTTTCACCGGGAGATGTAGGTGTTTGAGCTAGGAAGTTACATAATACTAGCTTGAATATCCTCAAATAAATCTCTGCTGTGGACTCTATTAAACTATACCAAATAATCTAGAATATTTTGAAGAGTCAACCTTCATAAATGTTATTCTTATGTTGAATAATGCCATTATTTATGGAAACAGGACTCAAAAGGAAGTCCTTTTAGACATACTCATGCTGGAGGAATCAAAGGGTGAGAGATTATTCATTTTGGTTTTAATATGAAGTATAGAAAACACCAGGAAAGTAGGAGACTGTGATATGGAGAAAATGACCTGTTGTTGAGAATGATTCAGTAGAACGTCTAGCTCATTCCTTATAAGATTAACGCCTAAACATCTTAAGCTCTTCTTGTTTGGTTTGAAGAAGTTTGGAAAATCCAGCATTAGGAGAATGGTGAGTGTTGAGGTGGGGTAGTACAAAATGGTGGCCCACACATCGATGAGGTGACATACAATTTTTTGAAGCTCGGTACTGGTTTGGTGCTTCAAATTGAATCTTTTTTTACTGTCTGTGTATAACCATGGACAGTGAACATTAAAGAAATTTTATGTACACTCATTGACACAAAAAAAAACTAAAAATATAATATAGAAATGTCGGATTGCTGCAAATCTCATGCATGCAGTTATGTCTCAGGCAGATATGAAAATTATTACAGGTGTGGTCTTAATAGACACTGGGTTTTGCCACAAGAGGTCATAAAAGTGCTACACCTGCTGCCCTAAAAAGGATCTCAAAGGCGTCTTTTGGGTAGTGTACGTCTTGGTGAGGGATCGTTGACTGCTAGACATGTCTCTGAGGCACATTCAAAGATGTGCCCAGTTGACAGAGAGGGGGCACATCATAAGACTGAGAGTAGCAGGATGGTCGATTTGACAAATTGCTCACCATCTAGACCACTCTGATCTAGTTTTTAGGTGGTGTTGGAAGTGGTTATTCCATGAGGGCACGCACACACAGAGAACTAGTTTTGGGAAGCCCAGACAGATCACCAGTAGAGATGATCGCTTAATCTGCAAACAAGCACAAGCAGCTCCCACAGTTTTGTTGTTCACCATCCAGACACAGGTGGTGCCTTCATTACACACCGCTGTCTCTGCCCGGACCATTTCCAGGCACTTAGCAAAAGGAAATTTGGTGTCACAGTGCCCATTACATGTCCTACCATTGACAGTCAGCCACCATTATTATTGTATGCAGTGGAGTTGTTAGCCGTGTACCGGAGTGGGCTCCCCAGGATACAGCAAAGTCACAAACGAGGAAAGAAACCCCAACACCAGCTGTTGCCAAAACAGTATTTTACTTAAAGGGGGCAATGAGCACAACCACAAATGCTGAGAACACACAATAAATTTACATACACCTAGCCCGAAGGCTGAGACCCTTGTGTTGCACAGCGCTGCGCCATTTGATGGCTGCAGGAGGAAGTACGGTATTTACCTACTGGCAGGCACAACTAAACAGCCACGCCTTACCTGTTATTACCATTAAAAAATTAAGAATAACTGTTTCGGTGTTTGGTGCGGGCTAGCCTGCGGTGCAGCACAACAGCTTACAGTCTTACAGTGCTCTACAAAATTCCCCCTCCCATAACTGCTCTTGTAGCACGTGTCTGAGTATTCCTTCTGAGCAAACGCCAGCCTGGCTTGAGTTTGTGAGGAAGTTTATCAGCTCTCCAGTGTGAAATGTCAATTTAAATTGTGGAGTCCTCGCAATGAACAGCCAGCAACACTTGGGGTCTGACACAAACAGAAATCCTATCTAACTAACTACAGGCCTGGTCTCAGTGTCTAGGATTCTAGGCACCAACACTATGATGAGGTGCATGCACAATCAGTCTTACAGACCTGGGTCTGCTCTGCATCCGCTGGTGACTGTGACTCGAACAAAAGCTTCTCCAACAAGCATGCGGTACCACAGTGTATGTTGCTTTGCTCCTCAGCTCTCATCAGCATTCCTGGAAGCAATTCTCATTCCTCTGGACAGGATCAGGGCCTTTGAAACAATCAATTTCACTTGGCTGTAGTTCTGGTCACCAAAGGGTGCTCCCACACCTGGATGGCTCCTCACATACAACTCCTGGATCCTCTTCCAAGCTCTCCCCAAGATGGATGCTCTATCTCTTCCTCTCCAGGCTTTGTAACTCCACCTCTCATGAATATGGAAAATATGCAGTCAGTTAGCTGTGTTTATGAAACAGCGGCATCTTGTGGCCAAACAGCAGAATGTCAGTCCAGATCATTTAACTTAATTTACACAAACAGCATTCAGACAGAGAGAGCTGTTCCCGGTCTCACATAGTCATGATTGAGAAACTTGGACTACTACGGACTGGAACAGTATCATCTTTAGCAATGAATCCAGGTCTTGATTGTGATTCGACAATGGTCATATTCGAGTAAGGAGGCTTCATGGTGAGAGTTTCAATCCTGCCTTTGCTGTGGAGGAAAACACTACCCCAACTGCAGATGTAAAGAGCCATCACATACAACAGATGGTTAACCCTATTAGTGATACGAGGGACAATAACAGCTCATCGATACGTGCAGAACATCCTGCGGCCTCTCATGGCAGTGCTCTCAACTAGCAGTTTTCAGCAGGATAATGCTCATCCACACATATCAAGAGTTTCCTAGAAATGTCTCCTCCAAATTATAACACTTACTTGACCTACACAGTCCCCAGATTTATGGCCAATTGTGCATTTATGGGAATAGCTGCAATGACATATTTTGCAACATACCAGTGTGCAGGATCTACAGGTCCAGCTGCAACATCTGTGAGCAAATGTGCCACAGGATACCATACAGAACTTGCATATCTCCATGCCCAACCGTATCTCATTTTGTATGAGATACTAGAGGTGTCCCAACAGGAAACTAGACCCTCCTTTCATTTGTATAGTTTGCCCCAATAAACCCATCCTTTTGCTTTAATATGTATTTATTATTTATTTTACTTACTTTTATAGCACTGAATTTCCTTATTGGTATTTCTTTGGAGCATGTCAGACATCCTGAGGAAACCCACGCAAACAAAGGGTAGAACAAACAAACCCTTGGTCGGATCATTAGATATCAACCTAGGACCCCAGTGCTGCAAGACACTAGTTCTAACCACTAAGCCACCGTGCTGCCTACCACTTGCATATATCATCATTACATTAACATGAAGAAAGTTTTATTCAATTCCAACAACTCCTTCTTGGTGCACTATTTTTGCACTGAGTGTAATTCTAAAAATCAATGCTTTGTCTGAGTTTGATATCTTAGGTGCTTGTGCCTAGCATGTCCTGACTACACTTTTCTTGGTATCCTGGGAAGACATCTGGTTTCACTTTCCTCTGTAGTATGACCATAGAAACCTCTCTGGTCACGCAGCTTTCTGTGCATAAGTGGGCTTATCCTATAACTGGCCTCGTAGCACTTCCTAGAGACTTATGGAGTCATTTATCAAAATGGTGTAAAGTAGAACTGGCTTACTTGCCCATAACAACTAATCAGATTCCGCCTTACATTTTCCAAAGGAGTTGTCAAAAATGAAAGGTGGAATCTGATTGGCTGCTATGGGAAACTAAGCCAGTTCTACTTTACACCAGTTTGATAAATTCCTCTGCAGTATTGGGTTTCAGTTGCCCTAGCTAGTCCCTGAGGTGTTGAACCTTTATTTCCAGTACCAATCCCCTTCATTACTCGCAGGAATAAATGCTGGATCTGTCTCCAGCTGCAGATTCTTAGCTCACTCGTCCATCCCCTGCCTACTACTGACTACATCTGCCTGCAACTGACCATGAGGTCTGCAGAGCACTGCAATTTATTCTGTCTCTGCATCTGCAGACATGTTCTAGTAACAGTCACATCACAGTTCAACTAGGTAGTATTGCCATCACAACAGGATCAAACAGTAATCCATAGCAGCAGTAAATGGTACAGTTTTCTTTGTAAGAGGTGCTGTACACGGCTCTTACATTAATCACTCAATTATTAATGAGTCTTATCAAAAAGGTCCATACCCAAGAACCAGCCATATAAAATCTCAAAGAGGTAAAAAAAAAAGTTCACATGTGTGTGCCTGTGGGACAATGCTTGGAGACACATCACGAGTCATTGGCTGCAGCGGCACATGGGTTCCCATCCATTCCAGAGGTTTTCATGCAGGGACCCACAGAGTCGAGCATCAGGGATCAGGTAAGTATTCCTCCCTTGACAAGTCCTACTGAGTGAAGGAGGGGTATTTAAAAAAAAAACTATAGAAAGTTGGACAACACCTTTAAATTGAAAACAAATTGCAACCTTCCACACCCTGTAAGATTCTGTTCAGCAGAGTCCATAGACAGTCCCGTCACATTGACAGCAAGATTAGTGCAGCAGGCAGCCTTTTTCTTACTGTCAAAAAGACAAAACTTCAACTGACCTGATTTCTTTTAGGCCCCATTGGTATCTGCATTACAACAAATCCAACACTGTTTCATTGATTATTTTATGAATGGAAACTACAATTTCAACACAACCTTAAAGGGAACCTGTCACCAGTTTTATGGTGTCCTAACTAAGGGCAACATAAATAAGTGACTGATTCTCTTAGCACAATGCTGGGTCACTTTCTTTAATTGACCCAGTCAATCTGCCAACATCTTGTATTGAAAAGCTCCAGCTGATAATGATGAGTCATGAATATTCATGAGCTCCTCCCCGCCCACCTGCTGCTGAATGACAGTTTTTTTCCATATGAATCAGCAGCAGATGGGCAGGGGAGTGGCTATAGCTCTGAATTTAAAAAAAACGCTGGACTCAATGACATCATGCTGGACTCAAATCAGCTCATTAGCATGCGGCATGCGGCATCTTTGTGTGTATATTATGAGGTAACCATCTGTCACACCAGTAAGTGAATACATCTAAGGCACTTTTTAGTAGTTAATGATTGTATATAATTAGTTAGATTATAATCAAATATCCACATGACAGGTTCCCTTTAAAAGGGACTAGATATACTAAGTGACCCGAAAAGTTAAAAGTAGTATGTTAGCCTTACAATGCTCTGCGAATGAAATCTTATGGTTAAGGTATGTACTGTAAGTATATGCCATGTAGATAGCCCTATGTATTTTACTTCAAATAGTGGGAAGGTTTGCAAGACAAGACAAAATAAGAATGTTTTATTGGCAAACATTCTTTATTGGACCCAAGAACTTCAGGGCACTAGTCTAGAATAAGGCTAGACATCTATCTAAATATGATAAAGTTCTGCAAACTTCAATATTTGAAAAAAAATCTTTTCTGAACATTAGATGGACAGTCGAAACAAAGAAGAAGACAGCTTCTAATGTTCCACTGTTTGTGATTATAAAACCAACAGTTATCATTGAATTTGACATCTGTCCTCTCCCTAATCTCCAACGTGATTTATGGCCAGAACTGAACTACTTAAGTTTTACAAGAAAAACATGATTTATTTCAGAGCATATAAATCAACACATTCCAGGGTCACTTAAAACCACATACATA
This sequence comes from Bufo bufo, assembly GCF_905171765.1. Lineage (NCBI taxonomy): Eukaryota > Metazoa > Chordata > Amphibia > Anura > Bufonidae > Bufo > Bufo bufo. The sequence continues at coordinate 57,429,774 of NC_053392.1, forward strand.
CAGTACATCAGCCAATTGTATGACTGGCCAGAAAGCACTAGAATCCGTAGACTCTGCAATGGACCTTAAACCAGAAATGGGCCTTAAAATGAAATTTCAGTATATAGAACATGATTTTTTTTCTTCCACAAACAGCAGCATTTCTGTCTGCAGGCTATGTGTGGAAATGCATCTCAGAGACATGGAAGCATGCAAGTGAAAGGGACTGAACTGTAATATTACATACAACTTGTTTAATGGTGTGGCACTGTTTTTGGAAGAAAGCAGAAATGTATGTTTTTTTGTTTTGTTTTTTTTTTTTAAATCTGTAAGCCTCTTTATAACCAAGTTAAAAAAAAAAAAAGCATATTATGAATAGAGATGAGCGAATCGAAGCTGACGAAGTAGAATTTAATCCGAATTTCAGGATAAATTCGATTCGCACCGAAGCCGAATTTCCTTGCAATTTGTGGCAACGAATCACATTTTTTCCTAAAATGGCTGCTGCACGTGTGAGGACATGGAGCTAGGAATTTTGGGAAGGCGGGATCACCCACAATGCCATGCAGAAAGCCAATCAGCAGCCAGCCCTGTGATGTCACAGCCCTATAAATACCCTCAGCCATCTTGGATTCTGCCATTTACCAGTGTACTTAGTGCAGGGAGAGACATCAGCAGGCGCTAGGGACAGTGATAGAAAAAACTTCATTATGCTAAAAAAAAGATTTACAAGTGCAGGGAAAGATTATTCAAGGTGTAGGGAAAGGATAGGGAGGAATCATTCCACAGCATTTATGTAGAACAGGGTTCAGTCGAGGAGGTGACAGCCTGGGTAATAGGAACAATCCTATTACACCTTGCTGCACTGACTGGGGATCCAAATTGCCATTATACAGCTCTGTAATTCCAGCAAACCGTTCTTGTTATTGGGGTGACAGTGCTGTTTGATACAGGGTTTATTACAAGGAAATCTTTCTATTTTCTTATTTGCCTTTGTGCGGTGCAGTTATATGTTCTAAAGCATTTTTTAGTGGGGAAAAATGGGCTTATTAGTAGTGATGTCGCGAACATAAAATTTTCAGTTCGCGAACAGCGAACGAGAACTTCCGCAAATGTTCGCGAACTGGCGAACCGGGCGAACCGCCATAGACTTCAATAGACAGGCGAATTTTAAAACCCACAGGGACTCTTTCTGGCCACAATAGTGATGAGAAAGTTGTTTCAAGGGGTCTAACACCTGGACTGTGGCATGCCGGAGGGGGATCTATGGCAAAACTCCCATGGAAAATTACGTAGTGGACGCAGAGTCGGGTTTTAATCCATAAAGGGCATAAATCAACTAACATTCCTAAATTGTTTGGAATAACGTGCTTTAAAACATCCAGTGTGTGTATACGATCAGGTATGATGTTGTATCGATCAGGTAGTGTAAGGGTTACGCCCGCATCACAGACATTGACAGACCAAACTCCCCTTTTAATGCACCGCAAACAGTTCATTTGCACAACCGCAAACTCCCCATTTGCACAAGGTTGGATACCAAGCTAGCCACGTCCCGGTGATGTCATTGAAGGTTTCTTCCTCCACCCAGCCACGTACAACACCAAGGGTCCCCGAAAGGTCAATTGAATTGATTTTTCGAACGGGGAGATGGTTAAAAAAACGCTGGCTCCCTCCCCTTTGTTTTTATCCACGGTGACTGCGTCTGCGCCGTGCAATTTACTGTCACACCCGATATGAGTGGTATTTTCTGTAGTACTATTCTCATCAGTTTAATCCCTCTAACGTCCCCAATCTGGGTGCCATTTATTGAATAGATTTTTCGAACGGGGAGATGGTATCAGTGGTTGGCACTGGCAGTGGGCACACTACAGTCAGTAGAAGCGGGCCTGACACACACTGGCAGCAGGCAAGCAACTGAAATTACACTAAAGTGTAAAAATTAAATGCCTTATTTATCGGCAAGCTACTGTGCCACCCGGTATGAGTGGTTGGCACTGGCAGTGGGCACACTACAGTCAGTGGAAGAGGGCCTGACACACACTGGCAGCAGGCAAGCAACTGAATTTAGACTACTGTCTAAAAATTAAATGCCTTATTTATCGGCAAGCTACTGTGCCACCCGGTATCAGTGGTTGGCACTGGCAGTGGGCACACTACAGTCAGTGGAAGCGGGCCTGACACACACTGGCAGCAGGCAAGCAACTGAATTTAGACTACTGTCTAAAAATTAAATGCCTTATTTATCGGCAAGCTACTGTGCCACCCGGTATCAGTGGTTGGCACTGGCAGTGGGCACACTACAGTCAGTTGAAGTCGGCCTGACACACACTAGCAGCAGGCAAGCAGCTGAAATTACACTAAAGTGTAAAAATTAAATGCCTTTTTTATGCAAAGTCCTGTGCCAGCCGGTATGAGTGGTGGGCACTGGCAGTGGGCACACTACAGTCAGTGGAAGTCAGCCTGACACACACTGGCAGGCAACTAACCTTAGATTAAAGTGTAAAAATTAAGTGCCTATTTTTTAAGCAAAGTCCTGTGCCACTCGGGATGACAGGGGTGGGCACTGGCAGTGGGCACACTACAGTCAGTTGAAGTCGGCCTGACACACACTAGCAGCAGGCAAGCAGCTGAAATTACATTAAAGTGTAAAAATTAAATGCCTTTTTTAAGCAAAGTCCTGTGCCAGCCGGTATGAGTGGTGGGCACTGGCAGTGGGCACACTACAGTCAGTGGAAGTCAGCCTGACACACACTGGCAGGCAACTAACCTTAGATTAAAGTGTAAAAATTAAGTGCCTATTTTTTAAGCAAAGTCCTGTGCCACTCGGGATGACAGGGGTGGGCACTGGCAGTGGGCACACTACAGTCAGTTGAAGTCGGCCTGACACACACTAGCAGCAGGCAAGCAGCTGAAATTACATTAAAGTGTAAAAATTAAATGCCTTTTTTAAGCAAAGTCCTGTGCCAGCCGGTATGAGTGGTGGGCACTGGCAGTGGGCACACTACAGTCAGTGGAAGTCAGCCTGACACACACTGGCAGGCAACTAACCTTAGATTAAAGTGTAAAAATTAAGTGCCTATTTTTTAAGCAAAGTCCTGTGCCACTCGGTATGACAGGGGTGGGCACTGGCAGTGGGCACACTACAGTCAGTGGAAGTCAGCCTGACACACACTGGCAGGCAACTAACCTTAGATTAAAGTGTAAAAATTAAGTGCCTATTTTTTAAGCAAAGTCCTGTGCCACTCGGTATGACAGGGGTGGGCACTGGCAGTGGGCACACTACAGTCAGTTGAAGTCGGCCTGACACACACTAGCAGCAGGCAAGCAGCTGAAATTACACTAAAGTGTAAAAATTAAATGCCTTTTTTATGCAAAGTCCTGTGCCAGCCGGTATGAGTGGTGGGCACTGGCAGTGGGCACACTACAGTCAGTGGAAGTCAGCCTGACACACACTGGCAGGCAACTAACCTTAGATTAAAGTGTAAAAATTAAGTGCCTTTTTTTAAGCAAAGTCCTGTGCCACACGGAATGACAGGGGTGAGCACTGGCAGTGGGCACACTACAGTCTGTGGGCCTGCAGCTCCTCACACACAGGCAGGCCAGGCAACTGCAATATGTATATAAAGGAAAAAAAAAAAGCAGACTAATGTTGCAGCCCTAAAAAGGGCTTTTTGGGGTGCTGTCAGGACGCTGTCCTTACAGCAGAGATCAGATGAGTCTTTCAGGACTGGAGTGGACACTGAATTCACTAGCCTAGCTATCGATTTCCCAATTAAATCAGCAGCAGTTACAGTCTCCCTCCTCTCACTAAGACTGCAGCTTCAGAATGAATCTAAAATGGATGCTGTGCAGGAGGTGGGAGGGTCTGGGAGGGAGGGTATGCTGCTGATTGGCTGGAATGTGTCTGCTGACTGTGAGGTACAGGGTCAAAGTTTGCTCAATGATGATGTATAGGGGGCGGACCGAACATCGCATGTGTTCGCCCGGCAGAGGCGAACGCGAACAAGCTATGTTCGCCGGGAACTGTTCGCCGTCGGATAGTTCGGGCCATCTCTACTTATTAGCCGTTGTGTGGTGAAGTGCGAAAATTACAGCCCTCGTGTCGTGTATTAGTGGCAAAAGTAAAATATATTTGCCGGTCAGCGGTGCTGTTATCTGTTCTAAAGCCTTTTGTGGCGTGTATTAGTGGAAAAATAAAAAATATACTGTATTTGCCGTTCAACGTTGCAGTTATATGTTTCTAAAGCCTTTTGTGGTGTGTATTACTGGAAAAAGAAAAAATATATTTGCTGTTCAGCGGTGCAGTTATATCTTCTAAAGCCTTTTTTGTGTGTATTAGTGGGGGGAAAAAGGGCTTATTAGCCGTTGTGTAGTGAAGTGAGAAAATTACAGACTTTTTATTTATTTATTTTATCTAACAGTATGTCAGACAGAGAAGTGCCAGGCCCTGCACAGGGGAGTGACAGAGGCCTAAATGTTTCTGGCGCAGACAGAGGTCGCAGCAGAGTACGGGGGCGTGGCAGCAGGAGTTGAAAAGAGAGGCCTGAACTCCCAGTGTCAGCTAACGGTCGAGTCTTGACCAGCAACCCAGCGGTTCTTGAATGGATGACTCAGTCATCTCTGTTTTGGATCCAATCATGTTTTTTTGGCATTAGAAACTGACCAAATGCTGACCGAGTAAAGGTGGATGCTCAACAGACAGGATCCGTTTTTTGGCGGTTATTGTTCTCTCCACTCTGTCGGGGGGGGGGGCTTTACTTGTATAAGCATGTAATAGAACAGGTTCTGTAGACATCTATGTGGAATCAGTGGACGACGGTGTAAAAGGAGTGCGCTTCTTCTTGGCACTAACATCGACCTGTAAGGCTGAGTTCATACTTGAGTTATTTGGTCAGTTTTGTCCCTGTGACTGCCCAAATAAGTGAAGTGTGCAGTGATTCTAAGAGCGACGCCTGTCATCTGCATGTTATACTGACTCACAGTATTATTTCACTACCAGAGCAGACTCCCTATGTGTGTTACAGCAAGGCACAGTGTTCTACACCACTATAAAGGCTCTCTGCAGCCAGGAAATAGCAATTTTTTTACGAAATTTGCTGCAAATAAATTTGTATCAAACAAAAAAAATTCAAAAAATTCAGTGAACTGGTCGATTCGAATTTTTGAAAAATTTGCTTATCTCTAATTATGAAGAGATTTGCCCGATGCATGTTCCCATTAAACAATGATAGCCATTGTAGTACACAATATGGGTAATTTTATGTTTAAAGAGGACCTTTCACCGATTTTTACACTATGAACTAACTATACAGACATGTAGAGCGGCGCCCGGGGATCTCACTGCACTTACTATTATCCCTGGGCGCCGCTCCGTTCTCCTGCTATGTCCTCCGGTATCTCCGTTCACTAAGTTATAGTAGGCGGAGTCTGCCCTTGTTCTTTTGTAGCGCTGGCCAATCGCATTGCAGAGCTCGCAGCCTGGGAGAAAATAACCTCCCAGGCTGTGAGCTCTGCGCTGCGATTGGCCAGCGCTAGAGCAGAACAAGGGCAGACTCCGCCTACCATAACTTAGTGACTGGAATCTCCGCCTACTATAACTTAGTGAGCAAAGATACCGGAGGGCATAACGGGAGAACGGAGCGGCGCCGGGGGATAATAGTAAGTGCAGTGAGATCCCCGGGCGCCGCTCTACATGTCTGTATAGTTAGTTCATGGTGTAATAATCGGTGAAAGGTCCTCTTTAACTACACATTATGGAAAAAATCATAGAACTAGAGACCCCATCCACTGTAGTTCTATGATTTTTTCCATAATGTGTAGTTAAACATAAAATTACCCATATTGTGTACTACCATGGCTATCATTGTTTAATGGGAGCATGCATCGGGCAAATCTCTTCATAATTAGAGATGTGCAAATTTTTCAAAAATTCTAATCGACCGGTTCGCTGAATTTTTAGAAAAAATTTGGTTTGATCCAAATTTATTTGCGCCAAATTTCGTTAAAAAATAGCTATTTCCTGGCTGCAGAGAGCCCCGATGAACGATTTGTGTCACTTTATTTCTGGAGGACAGTGGTAAAGTAGTGATGAGATTGCACCAGAAAGTTGACACAAGACCTGAGTGAGTAAGATGAAATTATAGGAGCTAATGGAAAGGCTGGTAGTCAAAGGTTGACAACCATGGATGGAACTGGTAAGATGCTGCAGTAGACAACAGCAAGGTCAACCTTGGGTTGTGTCAGTAAACAGAACTCCATCTGAAAAAATTAAGAAGTATCAGGAACACAACACCTTAAGGTTCGTAGAATTAATCATGGCATTTCCTTATTATCCCCCACCCCCCCCCAACAATTTGTTTCCTCTAAACATTCAAAGCAAAGGTAACATCCACTTCTTAAATGTGAGTTCTCAACTCACAGGATATGCCACAAATGTCTGATAGATGTGGGTCCCACAATTAAATCTTGAATTTGTTTTCCAAGACTTCTGTTGCATGTGAGAACACAGCTGCAACATCCAGGAGAATGAATGGTTAGGTGGTGCCCATGTTCATAGCTCTCTCCATACCCTTCAATGGTAGTTTAGGGAAAAAGCTGAGCACACGTGTGTTCGCCATGGAGTCTGTTGTTGCCTAGTGCTGCATAATAATCTTTGTACGGGTTATCAAAAGGGGATGGACTTTTTGAGCAACTTTCTGGCTTAGAAATGTTACTTTTCTGGCTCAGGAGAGTTAGTTTTTATGTCCATCAACCCACCCTCTTGGCAAACCTTTTTACTTTTGGTAGTTTATTCTGGTAAACACTTTTGCATACAGATCCTCATTCAGGAAGGATGTTCATATATGGATGCTTTTACTTTTTATTGACCCTGGTCCCTGAATACTAGAGGCAGCTGTGATATGAATGAGAGTATACAAGCTGAGGAACTAATGACAGGCTTCTAATGATATTGATTCATTCAAAAAAGCTTCTTCTTAGCAACATGGTAGATGGTTGTCAACAGTCTTCAGTTTGTCGGGATTGTCCAGAATTTTCAAATGAAAGCCTGGCAAATTTACACAAATTAATTGGTATATCTTGGCATAATTGGTATATCTTGTGGGTTTCGCAGTGGGCCCAGGTTGGGGCTCAAATGCCCTGAATTTACCAACAAAAATGTTGGTGTCTAACTACGCAAGTAAAAGTTACATTCCAGGATTCGCTACCTTAAAAATATACATTTACAGGATTTTTGTGGGGATTTTTAAATAATGGCCTACTCTCAGGATTGCTGGGGGTCCCAAAATCCAGGAGCCATCAGAGTACCACACTGCCTTCACCTATGCACTTGTTTTGTCCAGTAAAATGCCCTGGTGGAAACTTAATGGACCCCATTATAGGCACAGGACTAAATGAGGAGACTATTTTTCTTAACTTACTTCATACTTGACGATCATATTATTGTGAACATTCAGAAATTATTTGTCAAATACAGTACACAACAACCCAAAATTGAAGGATACATTATAGGTAATGATATAAGCAGCTATATTTGCCATGAATTATTCAATAGTCTGGTCTGTTCATAAGAATTATACCGTTGAAAATGATACTCTGGCTTAGACATCATCCTGAATATTCCATATAGCACCCGACTATGGAAATGATTACTAGAATGACTCCAAAATGGTACTACATTTCAATGCAGAGTAACGCGGTTCTACAAAACTGATGACCTATTCTTAGGATGGACCATCAATATCAAGTAGGTGGGAACCTTATCAGCTGGTTGAATGGACCACATTTGGCTTTGTCTAATCTAACAGTGAAAATCGATACCAGGTACAGCCACTACCAAAAGTATGTTCCTTGCCTGGTAAACAATTAAGGGAATGTGGTGGTTTAAACATTTGATTGATGGGGTGCTGAAAGTTAGACCCTCACAGATCCTGTCGCTTACATCCTGTCCTAAGTGTAGGTCATCAATTCTATAGTCCTGGAGAACCTCTAGGACCATAATAAGATGGGCTCTTCCCCCACAATTATTTCAGTATACCTTTCATCATCCAGAAGACAACAGTACACATTACAGCATATATATAACACAACATGGTAAAACAAAACATAATTGCTGCCAACACTAGTTAAGTGCCCCAACAGTCCTCAGTGGGGGACCACCTGACAAGCCCACAACTACATAAATACAGTATATGTGGGGAGGGTTGTATGGTTTAGAAAAATGTTTCTAAACACTGTATTTGAAAATTCATAGACCACCAACAATTACAGCAGAGTGCAGTCCCTGGAAGACGCAGCACACCCCATGCATTTTATGGACAGTCCACTGATTTAAGAAGAGTACAATATGTAATCCTTAATTTCCCCTATGGAGGAGCTGCAGATAAACACATGCTCCTGGATATCCCACAGATTACAGCTAAATGCTAGTGGACATCCTGAGATCGGCTTATCACTGCAGGACTTTCCAAAGTAGACCACCCTATGCAATGGACTACAATCTGTCAAACAACCACACTCATAATGTAATCAGGGTGATTGCTATAGTGAATACCTCCACTTTCCCACAGTAGTTTTCATGACTGACTACATCTATGTAATAATCATCAGTAGAGATGATCCGAATTTATTCACGGCGAATCGCGTTAAAAAACGGCTATTTCCGGGCTGCAGAGAGCCTTTATAGTGGTGTAGAACACTGTGCCTTGCAGTAACACGCATAGGGAGTCTGCTGTGGTAGTGAAACAATGCTGTGAGTCAGTATGACTTGCAGATGACAGGCGTCACTCTTAGAATCACTGCACACTTCAGTTATTTGGGCAGTCACTGGGGCCAAAACTGACCAAATAACTCACATATGAACTCAGCCTTACAGGTAGATGTTAGCGTCAAGAAGAAGTGCACTCCTTTTACACCCTCATCAGCTGATTCCACATAGATGTCTATAGAACCTGTTCTATTAAACGCTTATAAAAGTAGAGCCCCCCTGAACAGAGTGGAGAGGGTGTCAGCAGTAAGTTTGTGTTGACGTCACTGATTATTTTGCCCTTCCTCTGATCTGTCAGAACAATAATCCCTCAAAAAACATATCCTGTCTGTTGAGCATCCGCCTTCACTCGGTCAGCATTTGGTCAGTAATCTATCATTATTGCTAATGCCAAAGAAAACAGGAGTGGATCTAAAACAGAGAATATTTACATGTCTTCTGTGTTTTGTACCCACTCCTGCTTTCGGCTACCAAATCAATTCTGAATGGACCATACAGGCCTTAAAGCAGCTACACAGGCAGGATCCGTTGTGCGTCTCGTTTTTCCTTCCTTCTGACAGATCAGAAGAAGTGTCAAATAAATGATGTCAGCAAGGCCGAAAGTCAAAATAGTGGACCAGTCATGAAGTGGTGAAGGGTGGGAACAGCATGAGAAGTCCATAGAGTGGCCCAATGACAGGGTCTGGAGGTGGCAGCAGCATGAGTAGGCCACAGAGTGGCACAACGACAGAGGCTGGAGGTGGCAGCAGCATGTTGAAGCCAAAGAATAGCACAACAACAGAGTTTGGAGGTGGCAGCAGCATGAGTAGGCCACAGAGTGGCACAATGACAGAATCTGGAGGTGGCAGCAGCATGTTAAAGCCAAAGAATAGCACAACGACAGAGTTTGGAGGTGGAAGCAGCATGTGGAAGCCACAGAATGGCACAACGACAGAGTTTGGAGGTGGCAGCAGCATGAGTAGGCCACAGCGTGGTACAACGACAGAGGCTGGAGGTGGCAGCAGCATGAGTAGGCCACAGAGTGGCACAACAACAGAGGCTGGAGGTGGCAGCAGCATGAGTAGGCCACAGAGTGGCACAATGACAGAGTCTGGAGGTGGCAGCAGCATGAGTAGGCCACAGAGTGGCACAACGACAGAGGCTGGAGGTGGCAGTAGCATGAGTAGGCCACAGAGTGGCACAACAACAGAGGCTGGAGGTGGCATCAGCATGAGTAGGCCACAGAGTGGTACAACGACAGAGGCTGGAGGTGGCAGCAGCATAAGTAGGCCACAGAGTGGCACAACGACAGAGTCTGGTGGTGGCAGCAGCATGAGTAGGCCACAGAGTGGCAAAATGACTGAGTCTGGAGGTGGCAGCAGCATGTGGAAGTCACAGAATGGCACAACGACAGAGTTTGGAGGTGGCAGCAGCATGAGTAGGCCACAGAGTGGCACAACGACAGAGACTGGAGGTGGCAGCAGCATGAGTAGGCCACAGAGTGGCACAACGACAGAGGCTGGAGGTGGCAGCAGCATGAGTAGGCCACAGAGTGGCACAACGACAGAGGCTGGAGGTGGCAGCAGCATGAGTAGGCCACAAAGTGGTACAACGACAGAGGCTGGAGGTGGCAGCAGCATGAGTATGCCACAGAATGTCACAATCACAGAGTGTGGAGGTGGCAGCAGCATGAGGAAGCCACAGAATGGCACAATGACAGAGTGTCGATCGACCAAGATACTTCTGGGGGAACCTGCCTGGCATGAACAAGCCTCTAGAAGCTACACACAATGAGAAGACAAAGCGTAAAGATAGCTTTGAGCCCAGAAGAGTCGCGAATAAACGCTGAATAAAATTTGTTTTTCCACCGAAATACGTCACAAAAGATTTTACTGCATATAACTGCAGAGCTGAACGCTAAATAAGATTTGATTTTCCACCGAAACAAGTCACAAAAGATTTTACCGCATATAACTGCAGAGCTGAATGTGGCAGGCGTAGCACTATAAAGTGCCTTTTGCGCTGTGGTATTAGAATGATTTTGATATCTCTGACTTTTAGTCTAACCAGACTATCTGTCACTCTGGAAACAGTAGGTTTAAAGAGCCCACCAAATGCTTGAAATAACTTCTTTATTAACTTCAACTTTTCTTCATATATAACACTGCCGCCTCCGCAGCAGATAGCCCATGTACATAACACGTGTTGAAAAGATATCACAAAATGGCGGTATGCACAAGATGGTGGTTCAACTGTTCAATCTTGTCATTCAGCATAAAATGGTGGATATATTTCTCTCTTGAGTATCTGTACTCTGACTATTTAAGCACTTTATGATCTCTCTGAGAGGTCTATCTGAGGTTAACCAATAGTTCACTTGCTTTACTTGGTTTGCAGTTTGCTCTATTCAATTTCTTATGATCTGGTATGAGCAGTTCGCATTTGTATGCAATTTGTTTGGATTGTATGATTGTATGGTTCAGTAGTTCGTTTGTATGGTTGCAATTGTGAACTTTGTAGTTTGCAATTGAATTTGTACTTTGCAATTGGTGGAACTGTAAGTAAACACACATATAACTGGCTCAGTTTACAGGAACATTATATAACTGTTTTAAATACCTATTTTGGCCTCTCTGCTTCCATAAAACACAGCTCTTAGTGGAGTGAATGTCTGATCAGCTTCTCTCTCTGGTGAATAATAATTTCTAGCAGCTGCTGCTAGGGGATTTCCCACACAGGCTGTGTGTGAGGCTGGCTGTAATTGGTCAAAACTCTTGCTGTGTGTGAGGCTGGCTGTGATTGGTCAAGACTCCTGCCCAGCAACAACAGTTTAACTGTATGCTTTCTGTTGTTTCTGCTGTGTCATTGAGCTTACCTAACATTATATAACATCTTAAAGGCACATTATCTTTTCTGCTTCTGTGAACACAATATATAACAGTTATATGACATCCAAACATGAAGTCACTGTAAATAACTCTGCTTTTGTCTTTAACACACAAACATAGGAACTGTATTAAGGTTTTTGGCAGGTCTAGCTGTATAAACATATAAACTATATTAGCAACCTAGGACAGGTCTTAGCTGGCCAGCTCCACTGAATGCTGAATAAAATTAGTTTTTCCACCGAAATACGTCACAAAAGATTTTTACCACATATTACTACAGCGCTGAACGCTGATTACAATTTGTTTTACCACCGAAATACATCACAAAATATTTTACCGCATATTACTATGTAGGAGAGTACCTGGGGTGGTGGTAAACGGGAGGTACGTGCCAGCGGGGGTCCTGGCCCCGCTGGAGTAAGAGCCGGAAAAGTGCATTTTGCAGCGGTTACGCTGTTAACAACGGATCCGGGCTGGCTCTTATTGGGAGCAGGCAGATATGCGGGCGGGTGCCTGTCTCCCCACGGTCCAGGCCAGGTTTTGCAGGGAAGGGTTAAAACCTGACCAGCAACAAGGGTGTGGTGCACAGTGTGGAGCTTCTGTGTTCTCTGGCTGTGAGAGGGAGGAGTGGAGGTGAGCTGGGCTGCGTGCTGAGGCCTGTAAAGGAGTGTGCAGGGACCAGCAGCTGAATCCAGGAGGGACCCATGTCCTGTGGCTAGGAGCCGGACCCATGGACTTACTTCCCCAAGGAGAAAAGGTGACATTACTCCTGGCTTTAAATAGACTTTGCTTTATGTGACTGAAACAGGCCTCAAGCAGCCTGCAGCAGGGACTTGCTGTGTTTGAACTATTATTTTGCTGTGTGTGACCATCCTCCCTATGAACTGCACCGTCTTTCACAAATATGCACCGTGTGAATAAACAAAGCATTGTGTTTTACACTAAGACCGGTCTGTGATGCCTTTATACTGCACTCACTACCACTGCCTACCAGAGCGGATCCCCACAATTGGTGGCTTCAGCGGGCAAACAGCAGTGAGGCCGAAAAATTGTGTTGTTTGAACTGTACGTCATATATTAAGCCGGCAAGTTTTGTGGCTCCAGATAAGATGGAGGAAGCCATTAGACACTTGGTGCAAAGTAATGAGGAGGCTACTCGGAGACATGAGGAAGCCCTGAGAGACCAGCGGCAGTTAAATAGTCTACTGGCCCAGCAACTGGCGACTATGCAGGAATCCATGCGTGTGTTACAACAACAAGCCGTCCCTGGGGGAACCGCAGTCCTACCTGCTGCCCGGGTTAAGGTGCGCTCAGCGTTAAGAAAGATGGGCCCGAGGATGATATCGAGGCGTTCCTGATGGTCTTCGAACGCACTGCGGAACAGGAAAGGTTACCTGCAGAACAGTGGGCCGAAGTAGTAGCACCATTTTTAGTGGGAGATGCACAAAAGGCCTACTTCGACCTCAGTCGGGAGGAAGCCAAGAGCTATAAGAGGCTGAAGGGGGAGGTGTTGGCTCGTCTTGGGGTTAATACCTATGTGCGTGCACATCGAGTCTACCAGTGGGCCTTCTCTGAGTCCCGGCCTGCTCGGTCCCAGGCCTATGACCTGTTACACCTAGTAAGAAAATGGCTGCAGCCTGAGACATTGAGCCCCTCGCAGATGGTGGAACGGGTGGTGGTCGATCGTTTGGTGCGGACCCTGCCAAGGGCCATACAGCGCTGGGTTGGTCAGGGAGACCCCGGCAACCAGGATCAGTTAGTAAGCCTAGTCGAGAGGTATGTGGCGACCCAGGACTTGGTGCGGGACTCAACGCAGGTACGGGAATCCCGTCAGGCTCCCTCTCAGGCTAGGGATCCGGAAAAAGGGACCCAACCACAAAGGGGGGGGAAGGCTAGTCCTACTCCAGGGAAGAGAGACCGGGGAGGGACCACGGGGATTCAATGTTGGCACTGCCACGGCCTGGGACATAGGGCAGCGAACTGTCCTCAAACACCTGAACCCATGGACTGCGGGTTCGCTCGCCGGTCCTCTTTCTTTGCCCGGCCTGTATGTACCGCAGAAGCCTGGCCGGACGCCGATATGCCACCTCTGTGCCAAGTCTTGATCGATGGGCATCCGATTAATGCTTTGCTGGACTCTGGGAGCCTGGTAACCCTAGTGCATGAGTCCTTAGTGTCTGAGACACTCCCAGAGAAGCAAACCCTGTCCATTGTCTGTATCCATGGGGATCGCCGGGAGTACCCCACTGCCAGGGTTACCATGTCCGTGTTGGGCAAAGAGGTGCAGCATGTCGTCGGAGTGGGACGCCAAATCCCTTATGCCGCCATACTGGGAAGGGATTTTCCTTTATTCTGGACTCTATGGAAGAGCGATATGCCTTCCCTTAGGGACAGACGACAATCTGGCCCAGTGCCCGAGGATCCCGATGCGGGGATACCAGCCGTAGGGGTCACCACATCACCTGTAGAGTGTCATCCCGATAGGTTTCCCCTAGAGGTGTTGGCAGGCGAATCTGTGGAAACCCCGTCTATCCCGGACCTGGAGGTATCCCGTGACACGTTCGGGACCGCCCAGCTCCAGGATCCGACATTATTGCGGGCGAGGGAAGGGGTGACAGTGGTAAATGGGGTGGCTCAGCACCCAGGGGCCGACTCGGTGTTTCCCCATTTAGCTTTTAACCAGGACCTGCTGTATAGGGTGGACAAAGTGCGGCACGAGGTAGTGGAGCAGCTGGTGGTACCCCAGCCATACCGCCGTGTGGTACTGGACTTGGCCCACTCCCACGTGCTGGGAGGACACTTGGGCATAAAAAAAACCCAAGAGCGGATTCTGCAAAGGTTCTATTGGCCAGGGGTTTATGAGGAGGTCAAAAGGTTTTGCCAATCCTGTCCAGTGTGTCAGATGACGAGCCCCCAACCCCACTATCGCAGTCCCCTAGTACCCATGCCCATTATTGAGGTCCCCTTCGAAAGAATAGGGATGGATCTGGTAGGCCCCATAAACAAGTCGGCCAGAGGGCACCAGCATATCTTGGTGGTCTTAGACTATGCCACCAGATATCCTGAAGCGATCCCACTACGTCATACTTCAGCTAAGCTCATAGCTAAAGAACTCATGGGCATGTTCGCAAGAGTGGGGATTCCAAAAGAGATCCTGACCGACCAGGGGACACCCTTCATGTCTAAGGTGACGAGGGAGCTCTGCAAGCTTTTAGGGGTTAAACGGTTACACACGTCCGTATACCATCCTCAAACCGACGGACTAGTGGAGCGCTTTAACAAAACCCTAAAAACTATGCTTAAAAGAACCGTAGCCAAAGACGGAAAGGATTGGGACTTGTTGCTGCCGTACGTATTGTTCGCAGTGCGAGAAGTGCCCCAGGCCTCTACGGGATTCTCGCCCTTCGAGCTATTGTACGGTCGACGGCCAAGAGGGTTGCTGGACATCGCTAAAGAGGCGTGGGAGCAACAGCCCACCCCACACAAGAGTATTATAGAGCATATAGAAAAGATGCAGGACCGTATCGAGACAGTCCTACCAATCGTCCGGGAACACATGGAGGCCGCCCAACTGGCACAGAGCCGGGTATACAACCGGAGTGCCCAGGTCCGGACATTTAACCCGGGTGACCGGGTACTGGTGCTAGTCCCCACCATTGACAGTAAGTTTTTGGCACGGTGGCAAGGTCCCTACGAGGTGAAAGAGAAGGTAGGGCCAGTGAATTAGAAGATATCCTAGCCAGGCCGGCGGAAGCCAGAACAGGTATATCATGTAAATTTACTGAAATCGTGGAGAGATAGGGAGTGTCTCATTGGGGACGGCCCAAGCACTGTCTTGTCTGCGGGGAAGATCCCAGCTCCACCCGAGGTCCCGGAGGGCACCTCCACGGTAAAGATAGCGGGTGGTCTGTCGACCAAACAAGCTCAGGAAGCCAAAGAGTTGGTGAGTCGAAATAGGGACGTGTTCTCTGAGCTTCCTGGTCGAACTTCGGTAGTCCGACATGACATCGTCACCGAGCCCCACGTCAGGGTACGGTTAAAGCCGTATCGTGTACCGGAGGCCCGGCGACAGGCCATTTCAGAAGAAGTAAGGTCGATGTTGAGGTTAGGGGTGATTGAGGAGTCAAGGAGCGAGTGGGCCAGCCCCATAGTCCTCATCCCAAAACCTGACGGTACTCTGCGCTTCTGCAATGACTTTAGAAAGCTCAACGAAGTGTCGAAATTCGATGCCTACCCCATGCCCCGGGTAGACGAGCTCATAGAACGGCTAGGGAAAGCTCGCTATTTCTCGGTCCTCGACCTCACAAAAGGATATTGGCAGGTGCCTCTCACGGAGGTGGCAAAGGAGAAGACTGCCTTTGTCACCCCCGAGGGGTTATTTCAGTACCAAGTTTTGCCCTTTGGCCTGCATGGCGCTCCAGCCACCTTCCAGCGATTGATGGACGTCATACTACGGCCCCATCGTCCATATGCTTCGGCATATCTGGACGACATCATCGTGTTTGGGAGAGTCACCTGCCCAAGGTACAGGCCGTAGTCGATTCACTTAGAAAAGCCGGACTGACGGCCAACCCAAAAAAATGTTCGATCGGGTTCGAGGGGTCCGGTACCTGGGATACGTGATTGGGCGGGGAGTTGTCAAACCCCAGGTAGACAAGGTTGAGGCGATCAAGAGCTGGCCCAGACCTCTTACCACCAAGCAAGTACGTTCGTTCCTAGGGATGATAGGATATTACAGGCGCTTTATCCCCAACTTTGCCACAGTAGCGGCCCCATTGACAAGACTTTTAAAGGGGAGGAAGACTGTGATGGTCCGCTGGGATGAGCGAATGCAAATTATGAGGGACAATGAGGGCATCTACTGGGGCACTATATATGGGGCATTTTATACTGGTACATTATAGGGGGCACTAGGAGGAAGAGGGGAGAGGAGCACTTTGGGGACATTTACTGGGGGCACTATATAGGGGTATTTTATACTAGCACATTATAGGGCACTATGGGGACATTAGCTCAACTGGGGCATTACAAGGGGGTATTTTTTGCACCCCCATGGTATGAGCCCCCTAGTAGCAGCACCAGCCTCACTCTGCTATGCTATCTCTCTGCCCCTTCTCCAAATCCTTATTATGTAATCTTTCTCATTAGGATAAAACACAACATCAGCTCCGCCGAGCCCCCGGCCAAAGTGTTGAAGTGGTGTCCGAGATCCCCAAGGGTCAAGCCAAGTAATTGTAAGTTTTCATGTGAAATATGTTTGTTATACACATATAGCATACACTGTGCCACACAATATACAGTATACCTCTACACTGTGTAGAAAATAATCTGGAAGTGCCCCTCCCGAGACCAAGCTCTGGATCCACCACTGAGTACAGGCCCCAAAAATTAGCCAATAGGTATTCACCTGACAGCAAAGAACTTTGGATTCTGTGGCTGGAGGTACATTAGTCGTTCACAGGATAAATATGTAACTGTCGGCCAGTACAGGCCCCAAAAATTAGCCAATAGGCATTACCTGACAGCAAAGAACTTTGGATTCTGTGGCTGGAGGTACATTAGGCGGTCACAGCATAAAAATGTAACTGTCGGCCAGTACAGGCCCCAAACATTAGGCATTCAACTGACATAAAAGGCATATTATGCCGCTGTATTTACCTAAGACAGGGACCATGATTTGTTCTGGGTGGTGGCGGATATTTGTGGGCAGTCACGAGGAAATTCAATCAAACATGGTCGACTCGTCACATGTGTTGAACTCCTCCGAGATCCATGCCTCATTCATTTTTAGAAATGTGAGGTAGTCCACACTGTCGTTACCTTTCGCTGAACGTCCTTTCGGACGAGGGGCAAGCCAACAGTTCCATGGCAAATTGTGCCAGCTCTGGCCACAGGTCAAGCCTGCACACCCAGTAGTCCAGGGGTTCATCGCTTCTCAGAGCGTCCACATCGGCCGTTAACCCGATGTAGTCGGAGACCTGTTGGTCTAGGCGTTCCCTGAGGCTGGATCCGAAGGACGGCTGTCGATGGGTTGTCTGCAAGAATGATCTCATATCCGAAGTGACCAACACATCTTAAAACCTGTGGGGGATTGAGTCAGCACAACCTGTATGTAGGTGCACATCACTATGGCGAATTAGATATACAAACGGAAAATACAAATGTGATAGCACTCTGCATCCAGCATTCTGCCCTGCCTCCATGCTGGATGAGGCATTGGTGTACATTTTGGCCAAAGCGTAATAAGCCACTCACCACGTCAAGGTTGCCTCTATTGAGTGGTCCCTAACACTAGTTCCTACCTGTTTATGGGCCATGACAGCCACACAAAGTCCAGGGAATGCAGGTCAGCATGCACGGCAAGCACACTCTGCTTTTAACCCCGTCCGGTGCCATTACAGCTTTCATCGGATCCAGGGATGCAAGTACCAACATGCACGCTGAGCCCACCATATACTTCTCCTGGAGCCAAATGGCTACTGGTAGGTTCTATATAAGCAGACTCAACATACAGGTTGTGCTGACTCAATCCCCCACATTTTTTCTTTGTAGTATATATAGGAGGCGTGGCGATCTCCTTGGAGTCATGCACACCTGACCAGTCAATCTGTCCTGGAGGCTGGTTTTAAAGTCAGTATAAAACTGAGTCTGCTTATATAGAACCTACCAGTAGCCATTTGGCTGCAGGAGAAGTATATGGTGGGCTCAGCGTGCATGTTGGTACTTGCATTCCTGGATCCGATGAAATCTGTAATGGCACCGGACGGGGTTAAAAGCAGAGTGTGCTTGGCGTGCATGCTGACCTGCATTCCCTGGACTTTGTGTGGCTGTCATGGCCCATAAACAGGTAGGAACTAGTGTTAGGGACCACTCAATAGAGGCGACCTTGACGTGGTGAGTGGCTTATTACGCTTTGGCCAAAATGTACACCAATGCCTCATCCAGCATGGAGGCAGGGCAGAATGCTGGATGCAGAGTGCTATCACATTTGTATTTTCCGTTTGTACATCTTAAAACCCCCTTCTTCTTGCATGCGCTGTTGGATTGGTACCTGCAACTGTTTTTCAGTGAGTGGAAATTCCTCTGACAGCGCCCGCAAAAGCAGAATTCAGCATTTCTCGAAGCAAGGCCTGGAAGTGCTGCATTCTGACAGCCCTCTGTGATGGTGGTAACATTTCCGCCATTTTGTGTTTGTACCGGGGGTCTAAGTACGTTGCCACCCAGTACTGGTCCTTGCCCTTTATGCTTTTTATACGGGGGTCCCTCTTCAAACACTGGAGCATGAAGGCCCCCATTTGCACTAAACTGGAAGCGGTGGAGTGGCCTCGCTCCTGCTCATCATCCAGGATAATGTCATCCTCCTTCTCCTCCCCCCATCCACGGACAACACCAGGGATCCCAGAAACGTTTAAAGCATGCTCTTCTTGCTCCTCCTCCACCCCGGCAACATCCTCCTCTGACTCCTCTTCTCTTCAGACTCCTGTTGTTGACTTGTCTCAGATGGAGTAGCCCCCCCTGGGAATTCATCCAGCATTGCGACTTCCTCATCTTCCTGCTCCTTGACGGCTTGATCAATGACACGACGCAATGCACGCTCCAGAAAGAAAGCGTAAGGTACGATGTCACTGATGGTGCCCTGGCTGCGACTGACCAGTTTGGTGATCTCATCAAATGGCCGCAGAAGTCTGCATGCGTCGCACATAAGTAGCCACTGGTGAGGTGAAAAAAACTCAAGCTCCCCAGAACCTGTCCTGCCCCAGAGTTCGTACAGGTAGTCATTAAGTGCACGTTTCTGCTGGAGCAGCCTATCAAGTATATACAAGATGGAGTTCCATTGCGTCGGGCAGTCACAAATCAGACGTCTGACGGGCAGGTGGTGTCGCCGCTGAATATCAGCAAGGCGAGCCATGGCCGTGTAAGATCTTCTAAAATGGCCAGCGATTTTTCTGGCCTGTTGCAAGACGTCCTGGACCCCGGGGTATTTGGCAACGAATCGCTGCACGACTAAGTTCAGGACGTGTGCCATGCACGTTACGTGTGTCATTTTGCCCTGTTTCAGCTCGCTCAGCAGATTGGCACCGTTGTCGCACACCAGTTTACCAACTGTCAAATTGAGCGGGGTTAGCCACTGATCTGCCTGTGACCGCAGAGCTGAAAGCAATGCAGGACCGGTGTGGCTCTTGGCTTCCAGGCACAACAGACGCAGCATGGCAACGTCTAACCTGGCATGTCGAATAGGTTCTGGGGATCTTGGGGGGGGGGGAAGAGACAGTAGCAGCGGAAAAGGAGGAGTCAGCGGAGGAGGAGAGGGAGGATGGAGTAGAAGGAGGAGAAGAAGAGGCAGGCCTGCATGCAATCCGTCAGGTAACACCAAATCTACATGGGGGCCACGGGTTACATGCTTGACGGCCGTCAGAAGGTTCACCCAGTGGGCAGTAAAAGTTATGTACCTTCCCTGCTCGTGTTTGCTAGACCACGTGTCTGTGGTCAGATGTATCTTGGCACCGACACTGTGTGCCAGAGATACATTCACTTGCCGCTGAACGTGGCAATATAGCTCTGGGATGCCCTTCTGGGAGAAATATTTCCTACCGGGGACCTTCCATTGTGTTCCAATGGGCACAAATTTTATAAAGTCCTCCGAGTCCACCAGTTTATATGGCAGTAGTTGGCCTATCAATGTCCCTAGCGCCTTCTGACATCTCTCCCTGCACTAAGATGCTGTGAAATGATTCCTCCCTATCCTTTCCCTGCACTTATAAATCGTTTTTTTTTCCCACAATCAGGTTTTTCCAATTGCTGTCCCTAGCGCCTTCACACGTCTGTCCCTGCACTCTGAACGCTGGAAAATGTCTGACTGTAAGATGGCCGCCGTATTTATAGGGCTGTGACATCACAGGGCTGGCTGCTGATTGGCTTCATGCAGGCATGTCAATCTGGGTGATCCCGCCTTCCCAGAGTTCCTTGCCCCATGTCCTCAGTCCTCACACGTGTAGCCGCCATTTTTGGAATAATGCAATTCGTTACCACGAAGCACAAGGTAATTCGCATTAGTTGCAAATCTAATTTTTCATTAAATTCCGATCGAATTGCACTTCGTCAGCTTCGATTCACTCATCTCTAATCATCAGATCTGTACAAAAAGACAAAGAGATGCCTGTGAGATAAAGTAAGACGTCTCAGCTTAACTTATTGGATGTCTTACAAAAGAAGAAGGGAAAGAATTAAGGACAACATAGGAACAATCTTAAAAGTTATGGAGCAAATCAGAAGGAAGAAGCTTTTCTCTATGTACTGGGGAATTACTTTGAAGCCTAATATATCTGATAGTCAGCCCCATGACTGCTCTCCATAAAGCTGTCATGTCACCGGTTACTGGAGAGAGAGCATCGGACATGGTCTATTAAATGTGATCCTGCAGCAGCTGAATGTACAGCCAAATGGAAAATTACATTAAATAGATGATTAATAGCTGAAATGTGGAGCAACAAACTAAAAATATCCATCATGTATCCCCATATATCCTCTGCTAAAATACTCCTGACATAATATAACAAGTATACAACTGACTATAGACATACGGTATAAAAAGTATATGGCTGACTATAGGTGCACAGTATGATAAGTAAATGGTTGATTCTAGGCACACAGCATGGCGAGTATATGTCTAACTATAGGCACACAGTATGATGAGTAAACGGCAATCACACAGTATGATGAGTACATGGCTGACCATAGGCACACAGTATGATGAGTACATGGCTGACCATAGGCACACAGTCTAATGAGTATATGGCTGACCATAGGCACACAGTATGATGAGTATATGGCTGACCATAGGCACACAGTATGATGAGTACATGGCTGACCATAGGCACACAGTATGATGAGTACATGGCTGACTTTAGGCACACAGTATGATGAGTACATGGCTGACTATAGGCACACATTATAATGAGTATATGGCTGACTTTAGGCACAAAGTATGATGAGAATACATCTGACTTTAGGCACATGGTATAATGAGTATATGGCTGACTTTAGGCACACAGTATGATGAGTACATGGCTGACTATAGGCACACAGTATGATGAGTATATGGCTGACTTTAGGCACACAGTATGATGAGAATACATCTGACTATAGGCACACAGTATAATGAGTATATGGCTGACTTTAGGCACACAGTATAATGAGTATATGGCTGACTATAGGCACACAGTATAATGAGTATATGGCTGACCATAGGCACACAGTATGATGAGTACATGGCTGACCATAGGCACACAGTATGATGAGAATACATCTGACTATAGGCACACAGTATGATGAGCATACTGCTTACTTTAGGCACACAGTATGTTGAGTATACTGTATGGCTGACTATAGGCACACAGTATAATGAGTATACGGCTGAAATAGACGCACAGTATGATGACTATGTGGGTGCAGATGCTTCCAAAGAACTGACTCAAGGACCTCCAATTTATCCAACATCAAGAAGAGAAGAAGCAGCACTCCAGTGAATAAAATTGTCATAGATTTATTAACCCACGATCATGGGGGTATAAGCCTTGAGACTACTACCTGCGGCAAGGAGAGTGCAATATGCATGTGCTTCTCACTTTTCTTTCCTGCGATCGGTGGAGGTCTCTGCACTCAGACCCTCACCGATAAAAACTGTTGATATGTTTCTATTGTATGACATAGCAAAAGTTTTCTGAAAATTCAATGACACTTTAATAGTGATTGCCTCCCAGATTTTCCAAGAACACATACTGTACAAATCTAAAATATCTGAAAGTAAGTTATGGTGATTTTACAACTTGGTTGAGCTCTATTTACATTAATACGGACCCATTTTTTCAATCTTAGTGGATCCCGGTGACTTATATTGGGACCTACCATGTTTCTGTTGGGTTTCTGGTGTATTTGAAGGTAAGCAGAATCAAATTGAACAGTCATGTGAACACAAGTTTTTTCATTTTCTGGGGGGGGGGGGGGGGATTTTTGTAAATTAGACACATTCCAGATACACGTACATCAAGCCATTGAGATGCGTCCTGTCATTGCAGGGTTCAGTTGTCCTTCTCATCATAAAACATTGAAAGCAACTCTCCTGTTCAAGAAATAAAATTCACATTCACTGGGGAACAAACAGAATACTTACATGATGTCTTCCTTTTCATCATTTTATTTACAGATCTGCTAATTCTTGGGCTCCATTCAAGATATCCACAACGCCTTTCAGAGTGCCTGATGAACACTGTGCATCGGTAGTCCACACCACTCCATACTTGTCCAGCTCTGCTATTGGACTGGCCTCTACTGGACCTTGGGCAGTGCTAGCCAATCCAAGGGCAACAGGAAATGTCTTGGACTATCAAATGCATGTGTGCATCAAGCAGTCTGAGAAGCAGTGCGACCATCTTGGATGGTGGAAGAGGAGCCCAGAAAATGACGGATATGCAGCTAAAAATATGGAATAGTGGTCACCTGGTATTGTTCGGTTCTTCAGGCTGCTCTCAGCTTTTTTTCTTCAACCAGAG
Source organism: Bufo bufo (assembly GCF_905171765.1). Lineage (NCBI taxonomy): Eukaryota > Metazoa > Chordata > Amphibia > Anura > Bufonidae > Bufo > Bufo bufo. The sequence continues at coordinate 57,452,936 of NC_053392.1, forward strand.
GGTTGCTTTAACTAGTTCCTACTAAAGAGCCCAGAGGTTTATAATAAATGCTAATTAGAGGCAGATAATTGGAGCGGCCTCGATGTGCTCACATACATAATTAGACAAAATCCTGAAATCACAAGCTACTTATCGTAATTTATGTGGTTGGAAAAATAATTATCTCATTTACAGTATAAAGTAAACACAGGAATGTTACACGGCCGACCGGAGAGAAAAGTGAAAAGCCCTTATTAGCAGCGGTAGAGGAAAGAAGCGGAAAATATGAGTAAAGTCCTTGTGGGATTTTATTTTTGTCATCAGTTTGGAAGTGGCTGAGAGGAAAGTTCTGACATCCTGTTATATCCGCTACTGATTCTATCCAAGCAAAACACAATGCAACCGGTCTATGTGACAATATGAAGACTTGCCACCAAAGGAGAACAAGACAGTATTTCCATAATCTGTCTAGTTAGGGTTAAACCAGTGGCCAAAATCAAAACTTCACTGAGCTCCTAAACCCTGATGTTTCATGTAAGCTCACACAGGCCCATTGTGGGACCTACCTCACATCCGTATTTCATTGATGGCTCCATCACGTGCTGCGTTAGGCCTCCTGCACACAGCCGTATCCTTTATGCAGTCCGCAAATCTGCAAAATATGGATGAGGTTTGTGTAGATCCCACAGCTGTTTGCAAGACCCACTGTGAAAAAGTCTATTCTTGTCAGCAGGAATAGGACAGGTTCTATCATTTGTGGCTACACCGCATGCGCACAGAAGGCACTTGGATGAGATCCATGTGCTGTCCGTTTTTTTCCGTTTTTTTGCTCATCCATTGAAATGAATGGGTCCATGTGCATTCATAAAAAAATGTGGATCAGACACGGACCAAAAATACAGTTGTGTGCATGAGGCCTTGCAGAGATATTGGCCCCTAAAAGAATTGTTTCTTAGTAGGAACCCTGGGAAGAACCATATTGTGGCACACATAGTGCCTTTACTCCTACCATTAACTCCATGTTATAATTAGCTGCAACATTCTGTTCTGAATAACGTCTTAATAAATCTTTATAGGGGTTGGAGATTTGTTTTTTTTTGGTACAGAGCTCCATATTCACTGCATAGAAATACAGTTAAAACAGAATATTCTGGCGGTCTGAAGGGAGCTAAGGATCCTACTGCATACTGTGTATACATTAAACTCTATGATAAAACAGTATGCTGAAATCTCCTAAGCTCCATCTAGTGGTGGCTGCAGCCACAATGTTTGAAATCTACCTTGGTGAAACAATGAAGGAGATTTACCAAAACTAGTTAGGTTGCTGCATAGTTTTCTGCTAAGCCTCTGTAACAAGAGAGATGGTCTCTGATGGTTGCTATATGCAAATGTTCCACTTTGCACTATTTTTGAGAAATATAATCCATTTTTTGGCCAGGGTTGATTTAAAACATAACATACTGGCTGTCTGCTGGAGAGAGAGAGAGAGAGAGAGAGAGAGAGAGAGAGAGAGATTAGGAGCTTACTGCATACTGTTTTATTATATAGTCCAATGTATAAATAGTATGCAGTAGGCTCCTAAACTCCCCCTAGGGGTGACTCCAGGCAGCCATGTTATTTTTCAATTGTATGTCTATGTAAGGAATTTGGAGCCAGGGCCGCCACAAAAATCTTCCCCACTTTGTATGTCTTCTATAGGACAAGTAGACAAGCAATTTCTACATATTTTCAAGTCAAACAAAATGGGAAAATAGGCATGGAAAATACAATGTGGGCAATTTAGAGGATAAGATAAGATATAATCTGTTTGTATTGCCATCTGCTGGCAGACTTCCAATGTTAGGACATAACCCCATCGTTATTAAGTTGCTTAAGTCAAATGAGCACAAATACTCTTCCATTCATTTCTCCATCAGCCATAGTTACGTATAATCACTACAGGCTCCAGCTTTAGAAAGCACAGTCTAAGTAGACATGACAGAGCAACAAAGGATAAACAACAAACAGATGGAAAATGCAGCCCTCAGATTACAACAACACGATATGGAAAATGCATTGGATACAGATTCATGTAATTGAATAAACAGATCGTATCAAAGAGAACCCTGGAATGTGCATTTCATGTCCTGGCAGCAGCAGCATAAGACAAAATAACCTCACCGCCATTTAAGATTCAGGTAAGAAGAGTAAAAAGTTTTCACAAGAAGTTTGAGATATTGAAGTCACCACCATGGTGGTGGTCCAACTACTGTATCTTCTGCTGGTCTACTAGACTCCTATTTCAGAGAATGCGTGGTCAATCCATTATAGTCAACAGGAGACCATGCTGCCTCCAAAAAGATGAGTTGTGCCAATAGGAGCCAAAGGGGCAAAACAGCTCCCTAGCTATATTCCCTTGTCATTGTGGCAACTGGAGGAGGTCACAGTGGTCAGATTCTCAAATATTGGACATTACTGGCAAACTAGCAATCTGCCATCAAGTTCTTAAAGGGGATGCAACCTTTGAAGAAACCCTACTTTTTTAGAAGAGTCCATTAACATTAACTTTATTACAAAGTGTCCCCTTGCTCGGATGTCCAACGGTCAACTGTCATCTGTGGGAAAACTGGCAGTAAGAGTTCAATTTCTCTGCAGCAGCACCACAGGGCAAATAAAGCATTACACAATGTCCATTCAAGTCATTGGATTTTCTGCCTAATGCAAGATGGGACAGGTCCTCCAAAGTGAAAGATGCTCTTTGTAATTTGCTCTTCACTCCTGAGGATCCTGAACATAGATCACCTGTATTAACTCAGAATTCCCTGACAGGGTTTGTGAAAATGGACAATTCGTTTAACTGGGAAACTATCTAAATATACAAAGAAGTTTAAAAAATAATAGTTATAGGATAACCAGCCAATTATTTCTCTAGGTTTTCAAGGTTGAAGATGCATTTTTATGGAGCAATGTATTCTCCACTTTGGACGAACCATTTTTTGGTGAGAATGGTTTTCCTGATGATAAGCTGATTATGTAGTGTCCTGATATTGGCACACTCTAGAGAGGAATCTGACTTCAAGTGTTCAATCCCCTTGCAGTGCCACTGGAATAATGAAGCATTACACGTGTCTCACTTAAACCACTGAACTCTCTGTGTAAGTTGTTTTCCTGGGTCCTCCAGAAAGAAAGACTCTCTTTGATGCTGTTCTTTGTTCTTGATAATAGAGGAGATCCCATCTATTAATTTGTCTGAATTTGAAAGTAAGTTTTGTAAACCAGACATCCCCTAGTGCAGTGAGAAATGAGACAACACCTGTCTGTCCACTTATATTTAGGTCATTTTTCAGTTAAATGGTTTCCTTCAATACTGTCTGAGACATAAGTGCTGGAGAGCTGTGAACACTGCACGACGCTGCTCTGACTGAGTCTAGGAAAGGTACTGGCATGAGACAAAGCAATTAATGGACAATTCATCTTCAGCCCTTGTATCCTTTCTTACGTTGTGAGCTCTGGACTCAGATTACTGTACAATATAATGAGGATGAAACTGGATCTCTGGTTATAGAGAGTACATTCATTCTCATGTTCGAGGATAAAGTCTAGAAAGATGGACTTGGAAAAACAAAGCTGTTTTCTTCATAAGTGGATCCCCAGAGAACTGTCTGCCTTGTTTCTATTACAGAAAGTAGTCACAATCTAATTTCATGAGAAAGTACACCCCCAAAACCAGCTTTTTTTTGCTTGTTCAGATCGGGGGTACATTTTTCAGTAATGTGCTCTCAGCAAGGAAACACAGTAAAAGTTCATGAATCCAGTGCCCAATGGTCTGAAAAACCTGTTTATGAAAGATGATACAAAAATAATATCCGAGGCAAGATTAGAAAAATATCCAAAAACAGTGCCACACTTGCCCATGGGTTGTATGTGGTATTGCTGCTCAATGGAGCTGAATTACAATACCAGAAACAACCCATACACAGCTGTGGCGCAGTTTATGAAAAATAAAAAACAATCTAGCAAAAGGCTTACTTTTTGCTTCATAGACAGCATTCCTATGGCTAGTAAAGGATCTTGATAGGACATAGCTATAGGGAGCTATACGGCCTCACTGCCATATCTTTTGCCAAATATCGGCTGTCCAAGTTTTGAATAGAGACCTCCTAAACAGACCACTGACCTATTTCATTCAATGGATATATTCACATGGTCGATTCTCCCATTAGTAAATGCAGAGAAAATTATAGCATGTTCTTGTCATGGTGGGGAGTGGGGGAAAACATGGGTAAACGGGGAAGCAACAAGGCCTGGACACCAGGAAAAGGGAGCAGGTCACCTCCTAAAGCCGCCCTAATCCTGGCCCTGACTCCTAACCGTATGAGCAGACCCAGATAGTAGGTTACACAGGAACCTCGGACCCTGAGTCGTCCTGATGATCCCTGAAATAAAGGTAGGAGCTACAGACGACCTGTTCCTCTACAACACGGACGAACAGGAGTCTCACAGGCCAAGCAGCAAGGGTAAGGGAAGACAGTGAGCAGCAACTGGGTCGGCAGGTAAGAACGCAGTGAAATGACAACACACCGGAAAAACAAGCACTTATCTGCCGCAGCAACAGGTGGAACACCAACACCAAGACTACCTGGACCCCATGCGGACCAAATGCATGGCGGCATCAGGCAGAGCTGCTCACTGACTATGTACACCCTGTACATAAGCCCTCACCAAACAAATACAAGGGAAGGAAGGGGAAAATACATAAGGATAACATCGGATGACCTCAATGTCTAACTAGGTGGCCCTCACACTGGAAGGATGGAATATCCAGGGCAGGAGCATACCTCCAGCACACACCAAGGATGGAGAACTACTGACCTCAGGCTCACAGCACCGGAATTAGTAGAGCTATGAGGCCACACCCAGAACACCCCTAGCACCAAACCTTAACCCCATACACACCAGACTGGGAAGGAACCAGGATAGAACGGAGAGAACACATATGCTGCCACACAAGACGTTGCCACAGGCAACCAGCATGCATGGCAATCGTGTCATGGCGAACAATACAGAGACCGTGACACCGCCGTGATACTCCCTCCCCTCAAAGCCCTCCCAAAACTTAAACAGGGAAACTAGGTGGAACTCCCAAAACAGCAGGGGGGAGTAGCAAATCAGCATCAGTGCAAGCAAAGTCTTGTCTGTTGGGACTCTGGCACAAGTGACTTTATGTTATGCTGCCTTTTCCGTGACTCTCGCGTTATACGGATTTTGGCCAACACCGATTACTGGTTGTTCACCCTTCTCAACCCCCACTACAAAGAGAACTTCCCATCTCTCATTCCTGTGGTGGAGAGGACTAGCAAAATGGTGCAATACCAGAAGGTCCTTGTTGAAAAATTGCTCCAAAAACTTCCAGCTGACAACGCTGGCGGCAGAGTACGTAGTTCCTTGGGCAACTGAGGAGGGGAGACGAGGGCAACACATAGCCATTCCAACAGAGGCAGGGCAACACTCTCCAAGGCCTCCAGCACCCTCACCCTGATGCACGGCCTAGTGTCATAAGGAGGGAAAAGTTTTGGAAGATGGTGAAGGAGTACGTAGCAGACCGCGTCAGCATCCTCAGTAATCCCTCTGTGCCTTACAACTATTGGGTGTCCAAGCTGGACATGTTGTACAAACTGGTGCTCTACGCCTTGGAGGTGCTGGCCTGCCCTGCCACCAGCATTTTGTCAGAGCGGGTATTTAGTGCTGCTGGGGGCATAATAACTCATAAGCGCATTCGCCTGTCAACTGAAAATGCTGACAGGTTGACTCTTATCAAAATGAACAAGGCCTGGATTGCCCCTGACTTCTCTACTCCACCAGAGGAAAGCTACTCCACCATAAAGGCACTCTAAATGTGTCTTTTATGGTGTATTGAATACACTGTATTCCCATGCACCCCTTCCACCACAAAAAAGGGTATATGGTTCAATCTTCCTTTTCTCCTCCTCCTCCTCCTTCAGCATATCAACATTCTTATTAGGCTGCCCTTGCTACTAATGTTTTAGAGGGTCAGCTCAGCAGCAGACCCTCACCCCTAATGTTTCAGAGGGTCACTAGCAGGCCCTCGCCCATAATGTTTTAGATGGTCAGCTCAGCAGCAGACCCTTGTAACGGACCGTTTCAGCAGACAAGGGGTTAAAATCTGTTTAGGCGATATGCCCCTTTTCTGAGAGACAGGCACAGCTACTGCAGGACACCAACCTCCCGAACTGGATACAAAGTAGCATTCCAAACTGGAACCTCACGAATAGCTGCTAGCAGACGAACAGGAATCAGCTTACACTCCTGGCAATCAGTCTCTAACAGCATACAGCGGATCCCCCCAATAACGAGACAAGGCTCCGTGTTGAGGGTCAAGCAGTGGTCTGAGGTCCTGGCACACCCAGCCTGTTTTTTATTACAGTTGTTGCAATTACAGGTCCGCCCACAGGGAGGTATAAAACAACCAAGCCCATCTGGTGTACACGCCCCTAGGGGACCAGAATGAAGACTGTGACATAGGACAGATATGCAGCACTGTAGGATACACAGAGACAATACATCCCCACAATGCATCATGGTTTCCTCCTCTCTGCCCTGGAGACACCCGAGGCGTAATCCAATTATCTCTCAAGACAAAGAGAAATCTCCAATACACATGTGGATATAACAGGACAGACATCACCATTTAAACACACAATGGGACAATGGCACAATAGAAACACACCCAGCATATTCCTCCCAAGCTGACAAGTTACACTTATTATAAATTGTTACAACTTTGTGAGTTTACATTGGCCATACATATAACTTACATCAATTTAAACAGTATAACTTGGGGACAAACCTATCCAAAATTCACTTGAATAGGTTCAGGGGTTTAAAAGTTAGTATGGGTCATAATCCTGAGGCAAGAGGCTGATAAACAGGCCTCTCCAAAACCCAGTGGCGAGGTTGGTTTCGCCACAACCCTCACCCTTAATGTTTTAGATGGTCAGATCAGCAGCAGGCCCTCGCCCCTAATGTTTTAGAGGGTCACCAGCAGGCCCTTGCGCCTAATGTTTTTGAGGGTCACCAGCAGGCCATCAATCATAATTTTTCAAGGGTGTGTATGATGCCCTCCTTTATGTGTAATAAAGGGTGTATTGGAGTGACGGTTCCTTGTAATTTTTGGCAGCCCTTTCACTTAGTGCATAGGCTTTATCAGTGTAGGAGTCCCACTACCTGAACAATTGTATCACAATGTGAATGAGGCCCTCCTTTATGTGATATACAGGTTGTATCGGAGTGCCTCTTCCTTTTAATTTTTGGCAGCATTTGCACTTTATATACAAGCATTTTCCTATAAAATAGATTTTATCTTCGGTTTTGTGCATATTATTGTCAGTATGTAAAAGTGGCGTACTACTCGGACAACATCGTTCCCAGCAGCGACCTGGAAGTCCAAGATGCATCCAGACATTCTCCCCATGCTGTTCCAGAAACATTTCAGTGGTGTTTCTATCAATTTCTGATCCTTTCCTGTGAACCAGACACCCTCCCCTCTTCAGAGCAGGGGGTGCCTGGTTTAATGCTTGGGTTCTCCCATTGACTTCCATTGTGCTCGGGTGCTCTGTAAAGCACACTAGCATCCCAAAGGGTTCTACTGGAGCACTCGAGCACTTTGGTGCTCGATCAACACTAATAACAACACACCCTGTACATAAACCTTGACCAAACAAATACAAGGGAAGAAAGGGGAAAATACATAAGGATAACATTGGATGACCTCGATGTCTAACTAGTTGGCCCTCACACTGGAAGGATGGAATATCCAGGGCAGGAGCATAGCTCCAGCACACACCAAGGCTGGAGAACTACTGACCTCAGGCTCACAGCACCGGAATAAGAACACCAAACCAAAATAACCATAAACAAAGGCCTATATATCATGTGTGGAACCATGCCAACTAACTAAACCCACTAAATAGAACCACACATGTAATGTAGAAAAATATCTTTATTACACATAATAATGTCCACTAAATATTGCACAGAAAGTATACAATGTAAAATCAGCGGGTAAGAGCTATAGAGCAATAATAACCCGCCACAAGTATGATGGGTCCTATCATACTTGTGGGGGGGGGGGGGTTATTCTTTTTTTCTACATTACATGTGTGGTTCTATTTAGTGGTCAGTCACAGTCAGCACTGGAATTAGTAGAGGTATGAGGCCACACCCCGAACACACCTAGCACTATACCTTAACCCCATACACACCAGACTGGGAAGGAACCAGGAGAGAACACACATGCTGCCACACAACACATTGCCACAGGCAACCAGCATGCACGGCAATCGTGTCACGGCGAACAACACCGAGACCGTGACACCATCGTGACAGTTTTACTTTGTCCGATTGTCCTGCAAGACACTTATTGAAATGATTTGGTCTGTAGGAAAAACAGACCACAAATGGATTCCTCCAGTGCGAATACTGAAATATTTTAGGATCTTTTTCTTTTTAATGTGAATAGTCACATAAAATAAAAACATGGTTTAAAGAGTAGAATTTTGTTATGATACTTTTCCTTTCAGGAAATAATTAAGGTAAATCCCAATGACAAAATCATAAAGATAAATAAAAACATACACATATAAAAAATATAATACCGTACATCTTCTTATTTCTATTATGAAATAAAAAGTTTCTGAGATAAAAATATAATAAATGTTGTTATGACTATTAGCACAAATTATCTCATAGATGAAAAAAAGAATTTTGTTTTATATAACAGAATATAATAAAGATGGTATATTTTTTTAATTAAAAATACATAAAATAATCCTAATCATAAAATGAATATTATAAATAGAACTGTATCAGTATTGTTATTTTTTTTTAAAATACAACCTGCTATATGAACTTGTTTACACTATTTCGGTAGAAATAATATAATTTATTTTAAGAAACTAAAAAAAAAGTCCTAAAAACTATCACTATGGATATTTTTTCCTTAAAGGATTTATCCCGTTTTTTTGTTTTTTAATCATGCTCTTCGGTGAAGGTAAATATTATTATCATCTATACTAGTGTTATAATTCACATCAACTGGGGCATGATTTAAAAAGTAAACCTAGATAACCCATTTAATTAAGAGCCGTTGCACAGGAAAGATAGGAAATAAAGTCAAATTTATTCATTTTACCAATCCGGGGATTAACATTGTTTACTAATAGAATTTATTTCATGTTTTCCCTTTACTCGGCTGCAAGGGATAAAAAAAAAAATAACAAATGGCGACAGGCGAAATACTGGGTCTATATATGTATATAGCTGTACCTCTCCTTCCCCCCAGTTTAAATTGTAATTAATTATCGACTATTCCATTGCAGTGACATAGGGGTGATTTTTCGCTGATGAACACAATACAAAGTTTTTGCAGGCACCATATACTGGCGCAGTCCTCGCAGCCACCATGTCTGACAGGTTGTAACATTTTAAGAGTTGCTAATGCTACTGTTGTGTAGGCTCCTTGTATTAGCACGCAGCCTTGGAACGTCTGCACATCCTGTGTGACCATGAATGGCACGGTTGTGTTAGGGAACAAGAGTCTATCCAATTAAATGTAAGGTACTGCCAATTAGGCTCAGGAGCCATCATCCACACCAGATTAATTATGGGCAAAATATTTATCGACTTCAACGACGCGAGGCGGCCAGGTTTATCCCGAACGGAGAAATTGTACTATAAAATAAATAAAAAAATTAATGAGGTGGAACAACTTAAGCCAAAAAACAATTAAAAAGGCACCGAGGAGCAGACTTTAGTGCCGAGATACGACTGCTCCTCCATCCAGCCTTCCTTGTCTCAGGTGATAAACTAAAATGTACCGAAAGTTTCTCTCGGGGCCGTTGGCAGAACTTGATGATTTAACCACAGAGCAATGAAATCCACAAGTTTGCAGTTTTATTTTCCACTTGCTCATACTGTTGCTGACCCCATGAACCTACAGTACATTTTATTCTGTTTTCTCCTGGCTTCTCAGGCCCATAGGCTCTTTCACCTACAGAATTGTGATGAGCTCACAGATTTATTTATTTTTTTAACTTCGTTTTCTAATTTTTTAATGGTTTGCATGGACCTAAGTTCGTATAGGGATATATGTGACAACCATAAGAAATGTTCTTGTATTGATAATCCAATGCATCAAAAATTTTAAAAAATTAAGAAATTTTACTAATTTCTAAGTAAAGATTTCCTACCGTTTTAGATCTACAATGCCTATATAGACTTACACTACTCACAAAAACGTTCACGCTACAGTGTCTATATCATAAAAGTGGAGCATTTAAGTAGACAAAAAATGTAAATGACTCAAAAACTTGTCATGTGTCCTTGAGCATCAATCACAGCTTAAAAACGTTGTCTCATGCTGTTCACAAGTCAAGTTATTGTCTGCTGAGGCATGGCATCCCACTTTTCTTGAACGGCGGCCCCCAGGTGTAAAGAGTTTCGAGCCTCTACACGGTGCCAATCCCACAGGTTTTCAATGGGATTCAGGTCTGGAGAAAGTGCAGGCCACTCCATTTGAGGTACCCCAGTCTCCAGCAGCCGTTCCCTAATGATGCGACCTTGATGAGCTGGCACATTTTTGTCCATGAAGATGAAATTAGGCCTGTGTTGTTCATGCAGAGGCACAATGACTGGATTAATGATGTTATTCAAGTAGTATGGGCTTTTCACTGTACCATTCAGAAAGTGTAGAGCAGTTCTTTACTGACTAGACACAGCTGCTCACACTAACACCACCACCACCAAAGGCTTGTCTGGTGACAACAGTGGTTGATGCATAGCGCTCTCCTTAATTTCTCCAATATCGTTGGTGGCTATCATTTCTGCTCAGCATGAATCAACTTTCATCAGTGAACAGCACAGAGACCCACTGGTCCCTCATCTAGTGTAGATGCTCCCTGGCCCATGCAAGACGATAACACCTGTGGTCAGGTACCCTTGCAGGTCATCTAGCACACAGACCACGCTGATGTAAATGGTTTCAAATGGTCTGACATGACACTTGGGTGCCTCTCACTTACCTTAATTATGCCTGTAGTTGTGTGGCATTCATGATCCGATTCCACAGGGCATTGTTCACGATGAAGCGGTCATCAGTGTGGGATGTGTCCAAAGGACGTCCACTTCAATACCTTTCTGTGACTCTTCCAGTCTCTCTGTATCTCTGTTGCAACCTGCTGATGACACTCTGTGACACTCTAAGCTCAGTGGCCACTTCCGTCTGAGAACATCCTGCTTGAAACATTGCGAGGTACTGTTGATCAATTGTTAGGTGTCATCTTGGTCTCATGATGTCAAAATATGAACAGCATGATGCGAAGGACTGTTTAAATACCAATTCCACCAGGAAATGTATTGGGTGATTCATGGATCAAACAACTGTTGTTAATTTTGCCCTTAAGCTCCTTGTTAGAGAACAGCAAGTTGTGCAAAAAGTACTGAAACACTAAACAGTTGGACATTTGTATTCAAAAGTTTAGAGAAGGTCACATTAAGTTCACCTGTAAAGGTTAGAGTGCATTTTAGGTTCATCCTGAAATTTCACTCACAAGCGAAATATCCCTAACTTTTTGTGAGTAGTGTATTTAATTAGCATTAGAGCAGCAATGCTATAGAAGTAATGTACAAGCATTTGGGGCACCACACTATTAAAGGGAATCTGTCACCAGCATATTATCAAATATTTTTTTTCATGAATCCATGTGTAATAAACTACCTTATATCCAGATGTCTTGTTCTTTTTATTGCGAGTCTTGTCATTTCTTCATAAAAAGGCTTTTTGTGATATGCAAATCAAGCTGTAAGGAGCCCAGAGGGGCATTCTTCTTTCTCCACGGTGCCCAGGAACGCCCCTCTGAAGTGCCGTGCCCGCCGAAATTTGAAAACGAATACCTCCTACAAGTTCAGCTAAATCGCCTCCCAGAGGCGCGGCTGAGTGCTCAAACCCCATCCCCCCCAGCGCCGCGCTCTGCGGCAAACACCCCGAACCTCCTCTCGCCGCATCCTAAATCCCGCGCAGGCGCAGTGCCGGCGATTTCCTGCGCCTGCGCAATGATAAAAAGACTGAGGGCAACAGCTTCAACAGCGTCACTGGGCATGCGCCGGTCCCAGTGACGCTGTTGCCCTCAGTCTTTTTATCATTGCGCAGGCGCAGGAAATCGCCGTCACTGCGCCTGCGCGGGATTTAGGATGCGGCGAGAGGAGGTTCGGGGTGTTTGCCGCAGAGCGCGGCGCTGGGGGGGAGGGGGTTTGAGCACTCAGCCGCGCCTCTGGGAGGCGATTTAGCTGAACTTGTAGGAGGTATTCGTTTTCAAATTTCGGCGGGCACGGCACTTCAGAGGGGCGTTCCTGGGCACCGTGGAGAAAGAAGAACGCCCCTCTGGGCTCCTTACAGCTTGATTTGCATATCACAAAAAGCCTTTTTATGAAGAAATGACAAGACTCGCAATAAAAAGAACAAGACATCTGGATATAAGGTAGTTTATTACACATGGATTCATGAAAAAAAAAAATTGATAATATGCTGGTGACAGATTCCCTTTAACATAGCACACAAAACATGCATTTCTGGTTGCTACATCTGTATGTGCAGTTTGATCCTGCTGTCAAACTTCTTTTAGTCTGTCCCCTACTTCATACCAACATACAATCGGCAAGGGAGGGCAGATGAATTAAACTACTTAGCCTTTCAAGCAGGCGTGAACCAGGAATTTGCTCAAAGTGCCATTGTTGTCACTTCCCTTCCCCTGCCAGCTCATATATGCATAGGTGTATTCCTCAGCAGGGGGTGACAAAAAGGAGAAGAGAAAGTTCCTCCCAAGAGAATTCGTACTTCCCCCTGAAGCATGATGGGAGCAAAGTTCAAGATAATTAGAAATAAATTTAGACCATATTTCCAAAATATAGTAAATAATATTCAGGCCATTGGAATAGTCAGGAGTTTCCAACCATGTGGAAATTCATAGACAGTCCATAAAGATCAGTGAATTTTTTCAATGTCCATAATAAAAAATAAATTAGCTATTTTTACCTCCAGGTTATTTCTTGTGCAGGTGACTGTTTGAAACCCAATAGTATGAAGAGATGCCTAAGGGTCCAGTGAAACATGAGCTGTTCGAAATCTAAGTATCCAAAGTTTTCTTTTAACATCTCCAAGTCTTTGACCATGGAACAGCCAGATCTACAGGTATAGCCCTCACAGTTGTGGTTGGAGAAGGGAGATTGGGCTGTTATTTAGCTTCTGTAGTCCTAATGGTGTGTTTTTATTCCATTCATGTCTTTGCGGGGCCATATTTTACAACGTGATGTCCCCTGGTCCTATTTATTTTCTATTTTCTCCGCTTGGTATCATATTATTGTGGGTTGACTCAGAGCAGAGTGCACCTTGTCAAAGTATACAAAATCAAGAGTTTCTTTGGCACCCGGAGACAGGACTAACCCTCCAATACTCCCGACATTGTGCCAACACAGTGTGCAAAAGTCTAATTCCATCAACTATGTTTATTTTGTTTGATTTTCATATTATCCTTTATTACTGACCAGAGTCAGAAAAAACAACAATTCTAGTATTTCTGAAGGGTCTGTCTCAGTGATGACATTGGCCAGGATGTAGCCATAGAAATTATATTAATTTGTCTCTTTGTAGGAGCCAGCCAAAAGAAACAGACGATGGAGCCATCGAGTAGAGTCATGGCCATGCATCTTGGTTAGCAGGTATCGAAAACTTGCCTTCCCGACCAGGGGATCTCGATTAAGTTAACATTTCCTGATGAGACCCCAGATTGTTAAAACATATGTTGGCTGAATGCTCTGTAGAATAAATTATTAGCCAGGAAAAATTAAATGAAAGCTGATATTCTTGGCCTATCGAAAAAGTGGCACAAAGCATGTTGAAGAAATTTCCCAGAAAAGATATTACAACTAAAATTGGTCATGTACAACATACTGGATCACATTACACTGAACAGGACATCTGAATATCTTCATAATCAGTCATATGGAAAGTTATGGACACTTCACGTACAGTACGTAAGGATTTTTTTTATTTATGAACATCTGTGGACATTAAAAGCTGATCTTCATTCCAAACCATGGTGCAACAGCTCTGCACTCCTTGGGATAGGTTGTCAGAGTTTGATCAGTGGGGCTCAATCAGAATGATAGAGCTCAAGCATGCCACCATCATGGGCCTGGGTGCAAGAATTCAGCTTGGGCCCTCCTTCCCTCGGTTCTTTGTGGCAAGGGGCAGGGGAGCACATAGACTTCCTGCTACCTGAGGCAAAAATTGAAACGGCAAACGCCCCCCATGCCAAATTCTTGACCTAACCCCTGCCCTACAGCCAGAGGTGAAATTTGAAGATTCTGGGCCCCAGTGCAAAATCTATGACAGAGCCCTCCCAATATGCAGCACTTTCTTTGGGCCCCGTAGCGACTGCTACCTTTTCACCCCCTATAACTACATCCCTGTATAGGCACATACATTTGTAATTGTGCCTGGTACTGCAGCTTAGGCCCTTGGATCTGAATGTGACTGAGCTGCAGTAACAGTCTCAGGCACCTATATGGAAGCTATAAAGCAAAACAGTTAACCCTCACCTCCTCTTGTGTGACGTATCACATATTTGAAAATGTTTGTATATTTATTTGTGGATACACTTACTGAAGTTTGGCTATGACCAAGGACACATTGCATTTCCAAAACATGCCAGCTTTTTAATGGTGAGTACACTTTGGGGGGATTTATCAAACTGGTGTAAAGTAGAACTGGCTTAGTGGTCCATAGCAACCAATCAGATTCGACCTTTCATTTTCCTAAGGAGCTGTGAAAAATGAAAGGTGGTATCTGATTGGTTGCTATGGGCAACTAAGCCAGTTCTACTTTACCCCAGTTTAATACATCTTTGTTTTTAAAACTTTGGAAATAAAGCTTGCAATATTTTAATAGAAGATACGCTTGCTGGACAATTTTCCTTTGGATTATTCCTGTGACCTATATGGATGACATGCTGTGCTTGTGTAAACAGCTTGGGTTATCACTCTCATGCAAAGGCATGGACGCTGGGGGTCAGAACCCTACTAATCAAACATTCACGGCCTATTCTAGGGATATGTTTCAGTTCCAGAAGACCATTTTAGACAAAATATTTCAGACATTAGTAATTTATAAATAATGTGAAGGGGTTTTGAGGATTTTTTTACCTGTCCCCAGGAAAGGCCATCAATATCAGAGCGGTGAGAGTCCAACATCCCACACTCATACCAATCAGTTGTTTCGAAGTACTATACTTACAGGTGCCAGTTCTACACAGCTCTGTCCATTGTGTAGTGGATGGACCTGGTTACCTACCACAGCACTACCCCCAGCTCTATTACACAATTGGTGGAGTTGTGTAGCTTCAGCGCCAGAGCTACTCGAGAACCAATCAATCATTTTTCCAGGAGTAAAAATGCAACAACCCACGAGGAGTATGGAGAGGATGGGAGTTGTCGTAGACAAGTTGTAGTTGGTTGTCTTTGATCTGTTACGTCATAGCAACAGAAAAACAGGATTCACACTTCAGTTATTTGGTCAGTGATTTCCATTAGTGATTGTGAGTAGTGTTCAGCGAAGCAAAGCGCTCAAAGCGGAATTTGGTCCAAAGTTCAGGAAAACATCGATTCGCAATGAATCCGGATTTCCTCACTCTATGTGGTAATGAATCAGTTTTTCCTAAAATGGCGGCTGCACGTGTTACAAAGTGAAAGTAAGAAGCCCAGAAACGTGAGATCACCCATAATGCTGTGCAACCAGCCAATCCGCAGATAGCCATCCCCTGTGATGTCACATCCCTATAAAACCCTCATTCTGCTCTGTCTTCTCCATTGTCCTGTGAGCTGAGCATAGGGAGAGACGTGGCAAGTGCTCATACAATGTTGCTGTAAATGATTAATAGAAGAGTATGGGAGAGGGAGAGTGCAGGGAGACTGCAGGGAGAATGTAGGGAGAGTACAGAGAGACTGCAGGTAGACTTATGCTGCCTCAGTTTTATTTATTTATTCCTACATTGACTTATTCCTACATCAGCCATAAATGGAATTCAATACTAATAAGATGGAAGCCTTCATTATTCTGGTGCCAGAGTGCCAACCGGTACCATCCAGTCTGCACCCCTTAGAGGGGCCAGGTCTTAATGATGATCATCATCATCTTTTGCTGTCTTTACTTCTTCCAAATCATCCTTCTTGGTCTCCATGTCCTAGAAAAGTCAGCAAGATGCAGAGAGAGAGGAAGAGCTGGATGTTCCTGATTACATTTTCTCATTTTTATTAGATGTGGAAAAGGAGGAAAAGCAGATGGCAGAAGAAGGGCTCCAGTCTGTTGGGCAGGAGAGTGCCGGGGTTAGAGAGGTGGGTATGCCAGAGCTGATTAATATTCTGTGTTTCCAGGAGATTGTAGGCCAGAACAGCAATAATTTGCATATTGTGCCCCCTCTGAACCAGTCAAACCCCGAACCAGCAACAGCCCCTGTTTAAAGGTGCCACAGGGCCATTAATAATGAAGAAGGTCTATAGAGTGCAGCCTTCATTATTAATTGGCCGCTCGGTTCTTCACCACAGCATGGCCGCAACCCGCCCACAGCACGCCCGCTCTGTATGGCAGTACCCTAAGGCAGAGTGGCCTGGATATACCTGATTTATAGTGATTCATGACAAATTAACTCATAACAAATCAAATTTCTTGGCTAACTTTGAAGAAAGTAGAGTTTTTCAAAAGTTCGCTCATCTCTAATTGTCAGCTAAAACCAGTAGTGAAGCCTACTCAGAGGTAAAGTATAATGTAAGGATTTCCTGATGTTCTGTATTTTTGACCCGCACCTGGTTTTGGCTCACAATAACTGATGGAAATAACTGACCAAATAACTGAAGTGTGAACAAGGCCCGAGTGGCATATAAATATATAAATTCTCTGCAGTTCCTAGTGGTGAGGTGCAGATCTCTAAATCAAACGCATCAATGAAATCTGCAAAAGCTGCTAAGCCAGGGTTAGTCCAAGCTATGAGGCCCATAACCAAAGTGTCCTCCTTACAGACTACACCCTGCATTCCTCCTCAGACTGAAAACTGGCCAACTCAGCTGCATAAATGGCTAGGCCAGGCTGGAAGCCTATGGTATAGTCCTGGGCTGTAAGGCCCATAACCCACATCTTCCATACTTACCAACGTTAAGGTAGGTTAAATCGGGGCATCCAAAAATACTGCCGCTGGGAACGCCTCAACTCTGCCCAGAAACACCCACTTATGGGCGGAATTATCATTATCCTCACCCATTTTTGACCTGGGGGAGCCCAAATCTGTCTCTTAAAATCAGGGACTGTTCCTGAAAATTCGGGACAGTTGGCAAGTATGCATCTTCTCCTCGCAGACTCTTCTGGAACTGCCTACTGACTCACTGGACAGGATGAGGCAAGACCAAACTCCTTTCAGAAGCATCTACAGAGGTTCTCAATAGAAAAAAATTGTGGATCTCTTCCAGACACAGCAGTAAATTCCCAAAACATTTAAAGGCACTGAGCACTTCTGAGCAAATAAAAGCAAACAGTGCAAACAACAGAATTTCAGACATACTACTGTGAATCTAGAAATGTGTTAAAATGTATAAAACATTATAAATTATTAACCCTTTGTCAACAACAAGGTGCACTGTGCTAAACAGCTATCACTCAGAGCAGAAAGCGTTCGGTGCAGATAGCCAAGAGCACTGAGCATGAGGGGGCAGCCTCCATGTCGCTTGTGATGGCTAGAAGACGTATGGCGGGCACTCTGATGTGCTGCAAAACCTGATGTTCTGTGGTAGGAATAGTTCCGTTTATGCCAATAATTTTCTGGTCATTTGTAGTACATTAGGAAAGGCTTTGGAAAGAAGGGGCCAATGTTGTTGAATGCTGATAGACGTAAGTATTGCAGCACTCATCTGTGTATCTCTTTGGGAGGCACGGACAAATGGCCCGGACACGGTCATGTAGAAATTGCAAAAAAGTTGTAGAGTCCAGCTGTCATGATGAAGGACTGTATTGGATGTCTGGATTTTACATCGAATGTTGTTGAATAATCTGTTGGATTTTGGGTAAGAAAGAATGCATAGTAGGTATTTAATGTGAGGGAGTTTTTTATTTTTCTATTAGTTCTCTGGGATAGTCTGTTTCTAAAAATGTATTTGCCATTTCATCTAATCTACGTTTACAGAGTTCGTCATTAGTGACTATACGTGTGAATTGTGAATGGGGTAATGAATTTTTAGTAGCTTTTGGGTGGCTCCTATAATACTGAAGTAGTGTATTCTTATATGTGGGTTTTCTGAAGGTGTCATTTGAGAGTACCCAGAGTCGCTTTTTATTACAATCGTATGTAGAAAACTGATGCATCTCATATTCCTATGTGCTGTGAACTGTAAATTGCTGTCTACCATATTCAAGAAATCACAAAACAGTTTGAATAAATTAGGGTCTCCATTTCAAATGCAGAAAATGTCATTTATATGTCGGCACCATAAGATGAAATGCAGAGAAATTTTTCTTTAAAGTCGGACATGAAACCGGGGTCACATTGGACCCCATAGCGGTCCCTTTCATCTGTAAATTGTCTCCAAAGGGGAAGTACATTTTTTCAGGTACTAGTCACAATAGTGTCAAACAGAAATCCTACTCCAGCTTGGATAGTGTGGAGGTGCATAGCATTGCTGCTGTAGCTTGTATTCTTTTGTCATGACCAATGGATAGTTAGAGACTGTTGACATCTAATGTTAGAAGAAAATCTCACACCACTAACATGTCTTACTAAGTCTAATTACTTGACACTTCAGAATTTCTCCAACTAATAGTCTCACTGGGTAGAGCACAAACCGATTGGTCTTCCAGGTTTTTATGAACTTTAGGTAGTATATAAAATACCTTTGGGTCACTTTTATGAGGAAAGATGTATGTAGGTGTATCAATAATCCCTCTACAAAGAATAGCTCCCAAAATGTTATCTGTCATAAGTTGGATTTTCATGTTAAGGTTTCTATTGATATGTGCATAGGTAAATGTATCTTAAAGTTGTCTTTTGATCTCCTTAATATACAGGGAGTGCAGAATTATTAGGCAAGTTGTATTTTTGAGGATTAATTTTATTATTGAACAACAACCATGTTCTCAATGAACCCAAAAAACTCATTAATATCAAAGCTGAATATTTTTGGAAGTAGTTTTTAGTTTGTTTTTAATTTTAGCTATTTTAGGGGGATATCTGTGTGTGGAGGTGACTATTACTGTGCATAATTATTAGGCAACTTAACAAAAAACAAATATATACCCATTTCAATTATTTATTTTTACCAGTGAAACCAATATAACATCTCAACATTCACAAATATACATTTCTGACATTCAAAAACAAAACAAAAACAAATCAGTGACCAATATAGCCACCTTTCTTTGCAAGGACACTCAAAAGCCTGCCATCCATGGATTCTGTCAGTGTTTTGATCTGTTCACCATCAACATTGCGTGCAGCAGCAACCACAGCCTCCCAGACACTGTTCAGAGAGGTGTACTGTTTTCCCTCCTTGTAAATCTCACATTTGATGATGGACCACAGGTTCTCAATGGGGTTCAGATCAGGTGAACAAGGAGGCCATGTCATTAGATTTTCTTCTTTTATACCCTTTCTTGCCAGCCATGCTGTGGAGTACTTGGACGCGTGTGATGGAGCATTGTCCTGCATGAAAATCATGTTTTTCTTGAAGGATGCAGACTTCTTCTTGTACCACTGCTTGAAGAAGGTGTCTTCCATAAACTGGAAGTAGGACTGGGAGTTGAGCTTGACTCCATCCTCAACCCGAAAAGGCCCCACAAGCTCATCTTTGATGATACCAGCCCAAACCAGTACTCCACCTCCACCTTGCTGGCGTCTGAGTCGGACTGGAGCTCTCTGCCCTTTACCAATCCAGCCACGGGCCCATCCATCTGGCCCATCAAGACTTACTCTCATTTCATCAGTCCATAAAACCTTAGAAAAATCAGTCTTGAGATATTTCTTGGCCCAGTCTTGACGTTTCAGCTTGTGTGTCTTGTTCAGTGGTGGTCGTCTTTCAGCCTTTCTTACCTTGGCCATGTCTCTGAGTATTGCACACCTTGTGCTTTTGGGCACTCCAGTGATGTTGCAGCTCTGAAATATGGCCAAACTGGTGGCAAGTGGCATCTTGGCAGCTGCACGCTTGACTTTTCTCAGTTCATGGGCAGTTATTTTGCGCCTTGGTTTTTCCACACGCTTCTTGCGACCCTGTTGACTATTTTGAATGAAACGCTTGATTGTTCGATGATCACGCTTCAGAAGCTTTGCAATTTTAAGAGTGCTGCATCCCTCTGCAAGATATCTCACTATTTTTGACTTTTCTGAGCCTGTCAAGTCCTTCTTTTGACCCATTTTGCCAAAGGAAAGGAAGTTGCCTAATAATTATGCACACCTGATATAGGGTGTTGATGTCATTAGACCACACCCCTTCTCATTACAGAGATGCACATCACCTAATATGCTTAATTGGTAGTAGGCTTTCGACCCTATACAGCTTGGAGTAAGACAACATGCATAAAGAGGATGATGTGGTCAAAATACTCATTTGCCTAATAATTCTGTACAGGGTGTAGTAAGTGGTGTCCATTACAACTACTGCTCCCCCTTTATCCCCTGCCTTTATTCTGTGTAAGGGATCACTCTCTCTCAGGGGGTCTGTGACGAATACCACACCTCGTGCCCGCTTGATGTCAACTACGTCGAGCTCATGAGCGCGGTATTGTCCCTGGTTACCAAAAATGTGACGTTACGCCCACCAGAGGAGCAGGTAAGATCAGCTTGTTACAGTTTACACACACCTCCTGTCCACGCGGGCACAGAGAGGTAACAAGTTGAGAGAGCCATTTCACTGCCGCAGTGAAAACAGCGCTGTCTCAGCCCGGGAAATCTGCCACCAGCTTCTCGTTTGATATAAGCCCGGTCTGCTAACGGGATTATATAGGGTGAGAAACCAACCCGCGGTAGCTTATAACTAGGCCAAAACACGGACGTGGGGATTCGTGATCGAGATACAAGATAGCTCAAGATTAAATTATATGTTTAATCGCCGTAAGGGCAAACTAGATATAACACAATATACACAGAGAATATATTCAGTGGTCTGAGGTTACAGATACAGATTATATGGGTATACCAGGGTTAAGCAGTGTAAAAGTCAGTTACCTGGTAGGTGAAAGTTCCTTTTGGTTGTGAGATGTTCTTTGCTGGAGTCCACATGAAGGGCCGTGATCTCAGCTAGTCCCGTGGTCCCTCTTAACACATTAAACGATGTGACCCTTCTTCAGAGAAAGACACGCCCGCTTGCTGGCACAAGACTTTTAACCTGTAGCCAGCCCCTCCCCTCCCGTCCTCAGGGAGGGGTCCACTCCCCCTCTTCTGGGCTGGCAGCAAATGACCCACAAAACCCTTTAGGGTTCATAGCTCCAGACCAGAGGGTCACAGGGAGATGGTTCTGGGACCAACGGACCTGCCTTGGTTCCCGCTACAAGTAGAGTCCAAACCTGGTACCGGTATTTGGTTTCTGTGGGGAGATACGGATATCTCCCCTCCCTGACCTCGCCCTATTAAACAAAGACCATGGGCAGGTACATCATGGCCACCGGGACACAACTATGTATCCGGTTTGCGCCTGCGATGGCCAGGCGATTCATAATTCCTTATGAAATGTAGGTGCCAACATGTCTGGGAGGTCGCATTGATCCTGACAGGGCTGATACCTCCTGCTGGGCGTTTTCCTGCAGGATTTAGCTTGGCTCCAAACTGGTTGACTGAGGTGTGACCTTCTCCACCTGGGGCCTCCTTGAAGCCTGGACCCCTGGGGCTTTCTTCCTTGCCAGCTGACACTTAGATGGCTGGGGGGTGGGAACTTATTTTGCATGTACACTGATGAACAGCCAAGAGGTCAATCAAATGACAATCAGGGCTGGGGGCTTTGAAACAGTGCTCTTCTGTGGAGTTCACTACCTCCGCTATCTGTCAGCAAATGGGGGTGTGAGGACATGGCTGACAGTAAATATTAATCCATATTCCTCACAAGGTCGCAATCACAGACTTCTCCTCTGACAACGAGGTTCAAGTCCAAAAGGTGGACACACATCGAAAATAAACACCTGCCCGTCTGGGCTCTACCTAATACACATGTTGTCTCTACCTCACCTATAGAGAGCTGTTCACACACAGGATTCTTCCAGCTTCCTCGGCCATATATGGTCCAGCAGCCTCCAGGCTGTGACCACACCAGCACCCTTGGGAGGAGATGGTCCAGAAGTCCTTTCGACTCTGACCGTGTGACCCTCTTTCCGTAGGCGTCACTGGGCCCCCCAAACTTCAGGCTTTACAAAGCCTCGTGGTCCCTCAGCCCTCCTGGCTGAGACCACACAGAGCCTCTCAAGCTCCCTCAGCCTTTCTCCCTCCAAGTCATAGGAGGGTTGTTTTATCCCTCCTTGATTACAGCAGCAGGCCTCACCTACGTTCACCTCTGGCAAAAGACAATACATGTAGTGGAAGGGTGTGGACTGGCAGATCCCACTACCAAACCTATCCCCCAATCCACATGAAATCCAGCCCAGAACAACATCTAGACAAAACTGTCTCAGCTAATTACACTTTGCTGAAACCACTGCAGCTTACTGGATTTCAATTATCTTATCCAGTTGAGGTATCTGGGTGGGATATACAAGCCTCCCAGCACTTATACTGTACACATCACCACATTTGATAGACTTGTAAGCCCTTTAAAACTCTCTTATCTTCACTTGTCATGTTAGATGTGAAGAGTTAGTGGACTAATTTAAGGGATTTTAGAGTCTCTAGAATTTCCATGTTAACCAGATCAATAAACGTATGTATCCAGCGGGCTCCATGGACAAAATGATAGTACTTTTTGCAAAACAATACATTCAGCTGAAGACAAGGTCTTAACGACTAGATCTGTAACTTATGTACGGTGGCCCATTCTGGAGAAGAAATGTGGAGGACAATAAAAAGGTATGGATCCCTTCAATGCCAGAACTTGATGTTCCATAGTCCAAAGAGGACCGATACGATGTATGACCATAGGTACTGTTGGGATCTTGCTATCGCTATACTCTATTTAGTTGATAATTCTAACTGTCCCTTATCTTCTTGATCCATTTAGTATTTTCAATAGACTTTTTGTGTTCCTCTAGGCCTCTCTTTGTTTTCTTGTTGAGTTCTTCCCACTCAGAGGATAGTAGGACCGAGGTTAGGTGGGTTTCTGCGGTCTGTAATATTTTGTTGGAGTCCACTATTGCTTTTTGCAGAAATTCAATATTCAAGACAATGATGTCCAACAAACAGTAATTTAGTATAGTTTTAAACTTGGTTTGTGATAATTACGCCTGGTGGATTGAGAGTTGGATTTCTTGGTCATGCAACGTGCAAGCAGTTTGAGGGTTTAAAACTGCTGACGTACTCAGTTTAAGGTCTGGGAACCATTAGTAGGGTACTGAGTTTCACATCACCCATATACGGTAGGTACAGTTTTAAATGTTTAAAATCCGCCTCCAGTCACCCCTGAAACTCCAACCTTAATAAATGTCCTCCTATATCTATACTGGAGATTTGGAGATTTGGAGCTCTGCAATGCTTGTAGAAAAACAGAACACCAACTGCTATTAAGACACATGCATTAATTAATCAAAACAGCTTTGAGGACTTAGAAATAAGAAAAGGTGAAGATTTACTGGAAGATGAGTAATATGCATCAACTATGCGACTCACGAACACTAAGATAACAAATGTTATGACAATTTCAGTGTGAACAGGGTTTTACCTAAGATCTAGCATCTAACCCAAGTCATGACAACTACAAGACACCTGAATTAGGCCCACATGCTGCAGGACAGCTTGAAGGAACAGATAACCTGGCATGTCTTCCAGCTTTTTTCTGGATTTCACATTAGGTATTACATTGCAGCACATAATTACCTAAATGTAAAGCCCTGGAAGCATCTGCTATAAATCACGTTTTTAATTTATCTTTACTTTTACAAGGCGAGGTTGGATAAGTTCAAGTGAATTGGAACTGTCTAAATAACATATGTAGGAAAACCCTGTATATACTGTACTTTCTGCTGGCGGGAGACGCAGGAAAAAAGCCTTGTAAGTCGGTCACATGTAACACAACTTTAGCTGGTCATGTTCTCAAACAGGTTCACTTCTTAAGAAGTTGGAAAATGTAAAAGTTGTAACATGGAGCAATGTGGCAGATCTAAGGTTTACATCTCTTTGGTGTATAAAGCCTGGAGTGCTGGTCATAGTGGTCAACTCTAGCCCCATCATAGAGCACAGAGATAGCAATCAGTGCAATTCATAAACTTTCTCATTAATATGGAGTAATTGATTATAGGAAATAGCTCAAAATGTGGTTAAGCCCAGCAACACACGTTCCTCTCTATTGTAAGGTTGAGATTAGGGATGAGCAAATTGATTCTAACAAAACAATTACTTTTCTGCACACACACACTGCTCCAAAGCAGAGCCTGTGACCTTGCTCTGCTAATCGGAGAAGCTGCTCAGGCAGAGAATTGTCAAGGCCGGGCTAGATGCCTAGTCCTGTCAATCTTGTGACAGGTGGACACTTCTTCATCTGCGGGGAGAGCCCCCCACAGGTGAAGAAGCCAGGTTGATGAGATTAATCAATTCATTAGAATCAATTTACTCATTTATAGTTCAGATTGGTTTGCCTCAGGAGAGTAGCTATGGAGGGTACAGTCACACCTAGGCCAGGATGCCAGGGGGATTCAAAAGCCTCATCTGCTACATAATAGACCAACATTTTAGGTAGAATATGGTAGGTTGTGGAGGACTAGTCACAGATTTTGCACTGGTTCCACTGGACCTCATGGGCTATGCGCTATCATTGTTTTGGAACCTTGTTTCTTGTTTTCTGGCCTGACTGAGAACATCATAGCTATGGGACCTTGAAGATGGGTGAATCACAACTTAACCAAATAACTCACATAAATTCCTAGCCCAAATGTGTCTCTTTATCAATTTAACCATCTCAAGCACACATGGGTCAATTTCACAAAAAGCCAAATAGCCTAACATTAAGTTTTTGGAGTGTGGGAGGAAACCAAGAGAAATATAGGGTGACTATACAAACCCCATGCAGATGTTGCCCTTGGTCAGATTTGAATCCAGGAATTGAATACTACAGATATAACTACCTGGCCGCCATGCCCTCTCCAAGTGCTGGTCTCCAATCCTAGCACTCATTTAGAGACAAAACTCCTCCTGCTTCTAACCAGGTGAGCGCATGTAGTTTTTCAGCTGAAGGTAGTTTAAGTGACAGTTTCCTAATTTGCTGGGTAATGAAATAAAGGACAACGACAAATACCAGGAGAAAGAGGTCAATTTTGTCCATTACCGTGGGGCAAATGAGAGTACCTGGTCAGTCAGCTCTGGTGTTTCCTATACTAACCAATCAGATTCTGAGTGCTATTTTAAGCTTCACTAAACCAAATGTAACATCTAATTGGTTTCTCCTTGACATTCTACAAAGTAAAAAAGGATCTCATTTTCCTGTAAATTAATGACAAGAAAATATGGAGGTCAAGTTACAGTTGTAATAGGTCAGTTTTGTGTGCAATAGTTGTCACACAGTTTGGTGGAAATGTATTTGTCAGTTCCTTCTGTCTTTGGTTACTGCATAGTTATGACACTTATTAAATCTGAGATTTAGGCCCCATTGAGATGATCGCATGGCCAGACCGCAAACAGTGGGTCCGCAACACCCGTTGACTTAATTAGGGCCATGATCCACAACAAACAGCAAAATATAGGACAAGGAAGGGCTTCTCTGTGTTTCCGTGGGCTTCCGATCCATGACTCCACACAGCAAAAGATATGTCCTATCTTTTGCCATATGTTGTGGATCATGGACCTTTTCAAGTCAATGGGTCTGCACTGTACAGCTGGTGCCCGTATATTGTGGCCTGCTGTTTGCAGTCCACAACATGGGCACGGTGGCCATACAGTCATCTGAATGGGGCCTAACACAGTTTCTTATAATGATTTCTCCATTAACTCAAAGAAATTGTCCAAAAGATAGGGGATAAATATATGATCACAGGGGATGGGGGCTGTGGCTGGGATCTCACCATCATTAGAAGAGGGGTCTTGTGTACTCCAGCCCCCTCATCATTGTGCTTGGTTGTTTTCCTCAGTCTCATAGACTTTGAATGAAGCAGCAGTGAACATGCTTGACCACTACTCCATTCAATCTCCTGACTATGATAAACAGAAATAGGGGACTCATAACCCCCATTCCAGTGATCATGAGGCTCAATTTTTTGAGGCCCCCAGCATTTATATAACTATCATATAACTGGTGGTAATTTGATTTTGTGGGAGGACCCATTTAATTAAGGAATAAAATTACCCAATGGTCATATCACCAATGTTAAAAAGTAACTGTACACAGTACTAGAACATTCTTAAAGGTGGTGGCTTTTTCTACAACTCATGGCTCCTGGTGCAAAATGTTTGACAAGGTCCCTTACCTCATAACCATGACATTACAGTATACAATCACCTTATTGTAGGATATGCAGTAGAAAATAAGAGTTCTTTCACTTTTATTATGCAATTAACATGAGATGTCAGGGTTTCTCCAAGGCTCCAGAAGCAGCAGGTTTAAGCTGCTAGCCCACCATTGAAAATTATTTTGAGGGCCCCCTTCATCTATACAGAACATGTGTGCGTTCACTTTTAAAGAGTTTTTCCAAGTGCTTTATACTGATGACCTATCATCAGGATCTGATAGGTGGGGGTCTGACACTCAGGACCGCGGACAATCAGCTGTTTGAGGAGGCCATGATGCTCCAGCGAGTGCTGCGGCCTCCTTGCAGCATATCAAGCACAGTTTCATCCATTGGATAGCAGCTGTGCTTAGTATTGCAGCTCAGCCCCATTCACTTGAATACTGAGCAGCGCCTAGACAATGTGACCAATGAATATGATGTCACTGGCCTAGGAAGAGACTCACCGGATCATTACAATCTCTTCAAACAGCTAATCGGCATGGGTGCAGGGAGTTGGACACCCACCGATTAGATATAGATGATCTTTACTAAGGATAGGTCATTAGTTTAAAACACATTGAAAACCACTTTAATTTATATTATTTAACAGGTTATATGTAAATAATAGCATGTGTGAACAGACATTTGTGGTACATCATTGGCTCCAAAATCACCTCCAAATGGGGTTGCTTTGTGTTGGAACTTTGAAGTCCATTATTGTATCCAAACCTGGGTTAACTATGGGAACCTGTGGTACTCTAATGGGCGATCGTGCCCCTAGTAAAGGTATCTTGGCTGCAGCTATAGAGTACCTTATGTGACCCATAAAGCTAGATCACTAACTTAAAGTCATCAAGAGTATGTCACACTGATGCAGATTACTCACTAGGGAAGATAAATTGATTACTAAGACTCTCCGTCTAGGTATATGTGCAATAGATTTGCATACTTTGAGTCATTCAAATTGTTTTTAAAGCGTACCTGAGTTAAAAAAAAAAAGTTTGCATAATGACTGCTCTTCTTTGTAAAATCATAACTGTGAAGGAACAGTTATGTTTGTGCATCGCAAAGTTTTTTTTAGCCATATTATTCCCTGTTTCAACTGCACAACTAGATGCATTTCACTGTGAAGCAGGGGGCATCTATTGGTCATGACTTTACAAATTTACAGATTTTTTTTAACGTGGATGCAGGCATATTTTTTTTTAAGTTTGCAAAATGGCTGTGCTTCTTTATACAATAATAACTGTGAAGGAATGTTTGTGCATCCCTAACATTTTTTTCAGCCATACTATTTCCTGTTTTACTGTAGCTGCACAACTTGATGCATTTCACTGTAAAGCAGGGGGCATCTATGGGCCATGACTTTAAAGATTTTTTAATGTGGATGCAGGCATATTTATTAAATGAAATGAATTAGAAATTTGCTATTTACACCATTTTCTATTAAATGGAATTGTGTGAAAATACAGTGACTCTTTAAGGCTCCTTAATTCAGTTTAGATTTTGTGTGGTTCGTGATGAAGCATATGTGCCCACCTAGGATCTGTGTGGTCTGTCTACATCAGAGTGACACTACTGGACTGCTGCACAATGCCTGGTTTAAACTCAACATCTTCTGCACCGCAGTGGCAGGTCCGTATTTACAGTTCACGCTCCCCTAGGCATGGAACATGCTCTGTTCAGAAACTGAACCAGAAGAGGAATCATCATGATATTGTAAAAGAGTTCCTCACCAATATAGTATATTCAAATAGTTCTTCTAAACTTTATAATTCAATCTCTTATCCTTGCCATAACTATTATCTTCATGAATACGAGAACTATTCCCTTCTACGATCTTCTAAAGCTGATCAATGTTCTTGTAGTCCTGCCACCCACTGCGAGGAGGGGAGAATGAAGTTTGTTAGTCTTGCTTTCCTCTAACAGATCTGTCTGTGCTTTATTTCAGCCACATGAAATGAATAATATCACTGGGAACCCACCAAAAATGCAGCGTGTGTGCACTTTAGCCACATATTGGAAGAGAGAGGGGAAAAAACAAACCACAGGACAACTTCTCGGTCATAAAATTGCCTGCACATAAAATCTATCTCCATTTCAGTGATATAACCCCATTCACAAGTTAAAGGCCTGAAACCCATTAAGGGTAGACAAAGTCATTGAGATTTTCCCTTCCATGAGGTCAGGGCAACAGGAGGTCTCTGGGTCTACATTGTAGCTTGGGACCAGTTCACCACACAACTGTCAGAATATCGTCTTCTTCCCATTTCCAAATTCTCTTTTTCTATTTCCTTGTTTGGAAATTCTCTATATTAAAATCAACGCTGAAAATAAAAAACCTGGATCATTATCAAAAGTGACATTTCAGTGGAAACTTCTCCTTCTCTTTGCTTGGAAATATTTTTTCAGGGTCAAATGATGGTTACATTATATTTCTATGATTCTATTTGTTTTTGTTTTTTTATCTGCCTTTTATACAGTTGCAGACAATGATTCAATAAGCTATATGTGTCTGATAGAGGGCCCCTGCGAAGACCGAGAAAGTGGGTGCCCAAAGTGGATAAGTAGCTGCAATAAGTTGCCCCTCTCCATAAAGATCAAAAGGAAACAGTTGAGTGACCACATTTAACTGCTTCCTTATGTCCAATAACTTATAATGGAGAGTGACTGCTGATGCATGATCACTTTTCATGAGGAACCAGGTTACCTTGAACCCTCGTTCTCATGATAAGTGTATCTCAATGAATCATTGAACCTTACATATATATATATATATATATATATATATATATATATATATATATATTATGTGCCAAATGCTAATCATTGATTGGAAGGAAGCTTATCAAACAGGAGCTCTAAAGCAAAAATAAAATTGGGCCCCTTCCTTGTTTTGATTTGTGCTACCACACACAGTACAGTATAAAGAAGGACCTCCAACCGTTACAGGAGAGATAGCCAGCATGACTATTAGGCCTGTTCCTGTCTTCCATACTAGTTTATACTACAGATTCAACTTAGTCTGGGGCCATCCTCCTCAATGCTTACATAGATGTTCCACTGTCTGCCTTTATCATAAGTAAGACCCCCCCCCCTAGTGAAGCACAGTAAATCGGTGGAGACAATGCCCCCCCCCCCCATTCAGTTGTGCACTGGTGTGAGCAAGAAATTAATGAATGGTGATAACTGCTCTCACCTGGTCTGGGTGGCCCTTAGGCTCCTGTGTTGGATGTAGTTAATAACAGGATGATGGGGCACTAATCACTAAGAAACTAGTATTTATTAAAAAAATAAATACAATATTAAAATTAAATTAGAGTGACGCCTTTCAGAGGCATGCCACCTCCTTCCTCAGGTCAACAAAGCAGTGTTGGCCTGAGGAAGGTGGTGAAAGGTGTCCAAAATGCGTTGCCCTTGCTCAATTTTAATATTGTATTTTGTTTTAATGAACACTAGTTTCTTTGTGGTTAGTGCCCCACAATCCCATTTTTATTTTTTCCCACAGTTTATTGTAAGTCCTTGTTGAGTAACTCATGACATACACTGTAAATAACACATTCACATAAGATGGTTGCCTCTTTGAGGTGGGTGCCATATGAAGAAATTAAGTGGTCATAGTGTACATAAGGCTTCAACTCCTCTAAGTAAATAAAAATATTGATTAACCTAACAGAATACTGCACATATGTCGAGAAAGTGAAAAACGACCAAAAGCCCTCCAAGTAGAATTGTAAAGAAGAGAAACCCCTTCTTAACATGAACGTCAGTGAACCTCTACACTGCACAAAAACAAAGTCTAAAATGACTAAGCCAATTATACTGATTTGTATACCTCTGATTCCTGCTCATCAGTGCACGTTGCAGGACCCACAACACCTACAGTAATACAGATAGTTGTGGATAACAACTCCTGTTATGATATAATATGGTACATCATAAATGTCCACCACTACTTCACTACCCTTAAAGGGTTTCTATCACTTCGTTTCACCTATTTAGCTTTCAGACACTAGCGATCCGCTAGTGTCTGCTTTATCTAACCATCCTAATATAAGAGCTTATTGTCCTGCCGTTTAGCTAAAAAAAGAACTTATATAGATATGCAAATGAGCCTCTAGGTGCTATGGGGGCGTGATTAGCACCTAGAGGCTCCGTCTACCTTAACAAACTGCCGCCGCCCAGCGCGTCCCTCCAGCCCGCCCATCTCCTCCGGAATGCGATGCGCCTCGTATTCGGCGCATGCGCAGTGAATGTCTGATCGCTTCCCTGCTCAGACATCTCCACTGCGCCTGCGCCGATGACGTCATAGTGCTCCGAGGAACAGGCGCAGTGGAGATGTCTGAGCAGGGAAGCGTCAGACATTCACTGCGCATGCGCAGAACAGAGACGCGCACGGAGAGGATCGCTTCAGCTGGAGATGGGCGGGCTGGAGGGACGCGCTGGGCGGCGGCAGTTTGTTAAGGTAGACGGAGCCTCTAGGTGCTAATCACGCCCCCATAGCACCTAGAGGCTCATTTGCATATCTATATAAGTTCTTTTTTTAGCTAAACGGCAGGACAATAAGCTCTTATATTAGGATGGTTAGATAAAGCAGACACTAGCGGATCGCTAGTGTCTGAAAGCTAAATAGGTGAAACAAAGTGATAGAAACCCTTTAAGTCCAATACCAACTCCACTTCTACCCTGTTGCGAATTGTTGATCCTCAGCCCAACACTCCACTCAGCTATTTGCCTATTCAAGCAAAAACATCTGTCAAAGTTCTACCTGAACTTCATAATCTGCTTTGTTCTTTCATCATGTATGTTCATCACCACCACCATTTTACAGTTTACAAGTGAACACGGTCTAAACAAAAACATTAATAGAATTGTAAATCTTGTGCTGATCTGAGATACAGTCTGTATAATACTCCAGAGATGCAATCATAAGTCTTAGGAAAGAGTTAGCTAGCGTGTCACCAAACAAACCATAAAACAGTATCTGTCACCATAATCAACCCTATCAAATTGGCTTGGTAGGGTTGATCATGGTGACTAAAATGAGGCCTTTCTCTCTGCAATCAGTAATACTGATTCAGAGAAATTCAGATTTTTAGTTGTATGCAAATTATGTGCTCGCAGTACCGTGGGGCTGGCTAGCATCTCGGAACACACCTCACCTCGGCCTCTCCCCCGCCCAATGAAATTGACAGGGCCAGGCATCCTCACTGCTAAAATGCCTGGCCCTGAAATCAACAGCTGCACTGTAAGTGCATATGCAGTGAAGATCTCAGAGCAGGGACGACTGCATCTTCACAGCTCTGTAGTCTAGCTAGAAACTGAGAACTTACAGTCCATTATATTCACAAGCTAATCTCAATCTCCATCCACCTATAACCTAAATGATTAGCTCCTATCAGTGTACCTCCTCCACTGCTGCTTCTGAAACCTTATACTGCTCAGCACGAGCTGCAGTGTCCCCAGATATGCTGTGATATTGCCTTCCAGTAGCAGTTTCCAACTCCATCAGCTTCTTTATTTAGCTGCAGAGCCAGGGGGACCGAATCTTGTATTGCGCAGAGTGAGATATCAGCAGCAGTGGAGGAGGTACACTGAAAACAACTTGTCAATTTGGCTAAGTTCAGCTAAGTATATCTTGTGAATACATCAAACTGATCCGCTCTCCAGCTCTCTTTCTGTATTCATAAAATACTCATTTAATATCAGCTACATAAACAATTATATTAATTCTGGATTTTCAAAGTAAGTACGTCAGCCCCATCAGGTCTAAGAATATATGCAGTTTGTATTGTGAAATCTAGTGACAGATCCTCTTTAAAGTTAAACTCCAGTAAATAGTGAAAAATTATACATATGAGACCCCATATCAGAAAATATGACAGACTCCATGCCTATCAATATACAAACAACAATTGGGATATGTGCAGACATATGACAAAACAGACCCTGCCCCACTGTGAGACAGAATTAGAATATAATAGTAATGAGGCATCATAGAAAGAACTATTTCCAGTTTACAATATTCAGACATGATCATCACTGGCGTCCTATGCATAGGTAGGGGGTCATCCATGTGACATGATGACTGGAGTTTATCTGGACTACATTGATGCATTAGTCTTATGGAAAGTTCTCTCTCTTCAGCTTTATCGCTGGGCATCTGCTTTATGTGCATGTATTTAGGTCGTTATGTATTCTCATTCCCAACCTCATGTGATATATCACAGGAAGCCATATATATTCTTACATAACCTCAACTGATTGTGATTTCCTTGAAATGAGGAGGGGGTAGAATGTTCTACTTATGGCTTCGAAATAGAATCTTGTGGTTTGGCATAAGGAAATGAAAGTCTTTGCATCTTCAGGTCACCACTAAAACCCTGGTAAGGTTGGTAGTAACTGATATTCATTACTGTACAGAAGCTGTTGGGGTGCTTATGTAGAAATAGTTTGTGGTCTTGTACTCCATGCACATTAGATTATCCACATCAATGAAACCTCTGTCACAAATGGAACACAGCCTGGCCACGTCCTCCAAACACAAAGACTCAAAAAACCTGAGCAGTTTACTACAAGATAACAGTTCTGTAGGGTTATACATGATTTGGTCTTTGATTTACTTACTTGCAATAATGTATTAGGCCACAGTATAACAGTGTGTTAGGCTAATTTCACACTAGCTTTTCTATTTTCTGGTATTGAGATCCGTCATAGGGGCTCAATTACGGGGCAAAAACGCTTCAGTTTTGTCCCCATTCATTGTCAATGGGGTCAAAACTCAACAGAACGGATGCTCCAAAATGCATTCCGTTCCGTTTAGTTAACTCCCCATACCGGAGAGCAAACCGCAACATGTAGTTTGCTTTCCGTCCTGGGATGCGGAGCAAGTTTTCTCTGACACAATAGAAAACGGATTGACTTTCAATGGAGTTCATGACGGATCCGTCTTGGCTATGTTAAAGATAATACCACCGGGTCCATTCATAACGGATGCAGACGGTTGTATTATGAGTAATGGAAACGTTTTTGCTGAACCCTGCTGGATCCAGTAAAAAAGCTAGTGTGAAAGTAGCCTCATATGTCATACTATCGGCCTTATCTGCTTTAGCAGTGAGAGTGGTTCAATGTGGGATGGTGGAGAATATCAAATTGTTACCATCTACAAGACCAATCAGAAGATACAGTATATCTGAGGACTCCTTGACAGAGGCATCATCTGATCACACTACAAGAGCTCTTAAAAATTCCCTGCAGTCTACTTGGTTAGTACTTACTAACTTGCCGTACGGTATACAGTATATCTTAAAGAAAAGCAAACCAACAACACCCTACTTAGGCTCACATTTATAATAGTGTTCTTCTGTTCCCCCATGCTAATTCTAACTTGCCTTTTAGAAAAGTTCTTCTGTTCCCCCATGCTAATTCTAACTTGCCTTTTAGAAAATAAAATGTTTGCTTCCATCTAATATGCCAGAAGTAGCTCTTGTAGCTACATGGCCCATGATGTCTTGCAGCAGGCATCACATAGAGAGGTGTGACAGGTCACATTTATCAGAAGAGACACAGATGAAGGTCTAAGGTAGAAGAAAATGCGAAGAAGGAGAAGCTGCAGTCTGTGCCCTGGTGCAGCAGCATGCATCTCACAGGCAGTAGCCAAACTTCAGCCCACCATAGGGAGGGACGGAGCTGACTGGTTGGCACAAGCCTTACATCGTCTACAAGAAACAGAAAGCAGATTTTCTGCTGGAAAGAAGAAATGCAAATAACATCTTTGCTAGAGATGAGTGAACCCACTAAACTTGAGGTCCAGTTGTGTACTGTCATTGCAGATACTTGTTGATCCAAGGACGTTGCACATGCTTCAATAGTTACTCTTTGGCAAGGATGGGTCTGGTGCTTCAACTCAGGCCAATCCCCTAAATAATAGGCAGAGCCTGGACTATGTAATGTACTAATCATGAGAGAAAATCAGAGAATCCTTCATTCGGACAGTCTAGCACTCAGCACTTCAGGTGCTATTAGACTTGTAGACTGGACTTTGCACTCACAATGTACGGTATATTCTGTGTCTCTTTCTTACAAAAGTCAAACAGAACAAAGTAATTTTATAGTTAGTGAGCATAAGATGAGCCCATTGTAAGGCTCCTAACATTGCAACGATGCCTTTTGGGGATTTTAAGGCTCAAAATATCTCTGCAGCACCTGCACTTGTCAATAACCTGAAGAATTTATTGTAGGATGTCCTGGATCATTTTACAAACTCTTTAGAGGGGAAAAATCATGAATAGTTGACGTAGTAATGCTGTTTTTTTTTTTTTTTTTAAGGGAACCTGTCACCTACAAAACACATATGAAACCGACATCATCACCTTACAGTTGCCCCCAGTGTGTTCACAATGATGTTTTTCATTCTTCCATCGGTTGCTGCATACTGTAAAAAAAAATGCATTTTTAATCATGCCCAGTGCGCTCCATGTTACTGCGCGATCCCATCTCCGGCTCCCACAGTCAGCCGGCAGCTTTGTTCTCACTGCGCATGCGCCGGCCATTTCAAGCGTGCACGCGCCCGGCGTTTCTTTTGAGGTAATATAATATTTGTGCCCCTGGATAATGTGCCAAAATAGTGTAATACCTGATGCTGGTGAGGTCGGGGGCGAAGCGTAACTACTGGCTTGGGTTCTCCTGCGCCTGAAGCCAGTGATCACGCTGACGCTGCGGACAAGAAACGCCAGCAGGCGCGCGCGCACACTTGAAATGGCCGGCACATGCGCAGTGAGAACAAAGCTGCCGGCTGACTGCGGGAGCCGGAGACGGGATGGCGCAGTAACATGGAGTGCACTGGGCATGCGCAAAACTTGCGCGATCCCAGCCTCTGGGCAGGATGCCAATCAAAGTAAGGAGGACGGGTAAGGGGCAGGCTTATGTTTACTTGAAGCAAGGAGGCTTAATGAAGTGATCGATCTACAGCTGTAAATCATTCAACTTCTGCTAGTTAATTGCTCACTGTATTTAGGCTGCCCAGAGCGTTTTTCTGTCACATTTTTCTGGGGTGATCGGCAGCCATTTTGTGTCTTGTGGTGCGCCAGCACAAGCTGCCACCAAGTCCATTTAACCATCAATAGTGTGTTGTTGTTTTTTGCTATATCCTACATCAGGGGCTTGGCTGTGCTTGCTATTTTATTGAGGGGTGAAATTAAATTCCTAAAATAGCAATTCCCTAAATCAGTGGTTTCTGCTGTTGCAGGCCAAGTTTAAATCTGTCCGTAAAAGGGTATATTACATTGAAGGTGAAAATGCAAGTGCTGATAGGGTCATCCTCAATAACTTCACACGCTACCGTGCATCTCCAAGTCTAATTCTGTCCTTAAAAGGATACCTGTCATCCAGGGCCTAAATACTACACCTACAATTTATATTCAGCTAAACCTGTGGTTACTGCTGTGCCTGTATTAGTGTAATATGGTACTTAAATAGATAGCCAGATAGTGTTAGGTGCCTGTAAAAAAAGGCCTGAATTTGAATTCAATACATTGGGCCAAATAATTTTTTCTTACTGTGGTGAACGGTAACAATGAGGAAAACATCTAGTAAGGGACGCGGACATGGCCGTGGTGGTATTAGTGGACCCTCTGGTGCTGGGAGAGGACGTGGCCATTCTGCCACAGCCACATGTCCTAGTGAACCAACTACCTAAGGTCCCAGTAGCCGCCAGAATCTACAGCGATATTTGGTGGGGCCCAATGCCATTCTAAGGATGGTAAGGCCTGAGCAGGTACAGGCATTAGTCAATTGGGTGGCCGACAGTGGATCCAGCACGTTCACATTATCTCCCACCCAGTCTTCTGCAGAAAGCGCACAGATGGCGCCTGAAAACCAAGCCCATCAGTCTGTCACATCACCCCCATGCATATCAGGGAAACTGTCTGAGCCTCAAGTCATGCAGCAGTCTCTTATGCTGTTTGAAGACTCTGCTGGCAGGGTTTCCCAAGGGCATCCACCTAGCCCTTCCCCAGCGGTGGAAGACATAGAATGCACTGACGCACAACCACTTATGTTTCCTGATGATGAGGACATGGGAATACCACCTCAGCACGTCTCTGATGATGACGAAACACAGGTGCCAACTGCTGCGTCTTTCTGCAGTGTGCAGACTGAACAGGAGGTCAGGGAGGAAGACTGGGTGGAAGACGATGCAGGGGACGATGAGGTCATAGACCCCACATGGAATGAAGGTCGTGCCACTGACTTTCAGAGTTCAGAGGAAGAGGCAGTGGTGAGACCGAGCCAACAGCATAGCAAAAGAAGGAGCAGGTGGCAAAAGTAGAACACCCGCCGCCAAGAGAGTTCGCCTACTACTGGCCACCGCCACCTGGGACCGAGCACCCCAAAGGCAGTTTCAAGGAGTTCCCTGGTGTGGCAGTTCTTCAAACAATGTGCTGACGACAAGACCCGAGTGGTTTGCACGCTGTGCCATCAGAGCCTGAAGCGAGGCATTAACGTTCTGAACCTTAGCACAACCTG
The DNA here is from genome assembly GCF_905171765.1 of Bufo bufo. Lineage (NCBI taxonomy): Eukaryota > Metazoa > Chordata > Amphibia > Anura > Bufonidae > Bufo > Bufo bufo. The sequence goes on from NC_053392.1 coordinate 57,490,134, forward strand.
CATGACCAGGCACCTGCATGCAAAGCATGAACTGCAGTGGAGTAAACACCTTAAAAACAAGGAAGTCACTCAGGCTCCCCCTGCTACCTCTTCTGCTGCTTCCGCCTCGGCCTCTTCCTCCGCCTCGGGAGTAACGTTGGCACCTGCCGCCCAGCAAACAGAGGATGTACCTGTCACGGCCATGGCTATGACCGTGACTCCTGAACCGCATGCGGTTGTCAGCGGTTTTCATTGGTGTTCAATCACAGGTGAGGGCTGTGGTATTGGCCTCACCTGTGGTTGCCGCTGGCAACAGTATGTATGTGGCAGCGTAGCAGGCTGAGCTGTGCCATGCAGCTCGCTACGCTGCGCATGCGGTTTTGTGTGTGATGTGTGGATGTGTGCACTGTGTTTTATGTTATTGTGTGCACGTCCCCTTTAAGTGGTGTTTTCCCTTCCCTGGTGTTGGAAGGGTTAATCCCCTTCCTAGTGTGTGTGATCACTGGGTGTGTCCGACTGTGGGGTGTGGCTTCTTGGCCTATAAAGCCTCACTGCTTTTGCAGGCCTTGAGGTTGCTTCAGCCATGCTTAGCTGAGAGCAGCCTCATGTATTTATTACCTGCCAGTAAGAGCCACCCCTGTGGTCATAAACCTTAATGTCATAACCATATTGTGCTTTAGTTATTTCCAGTTATGTGTGATGTCCGTGTGATGTTTTATATGTGATTTTGTGCAGCTATGGATCTGGGTCCCTGTGTAGGGATGCGCTTGTGATCTGCACCCTGCTAACACAGGGATCCAGTCAGCAAGGCTGTGGCAGGTAGGTGGAACTCCTTGTTCACCTGCCATATCCATAGAGCTGTTTATGTCTCCCCTTTTCCTGCAGCTTGGCCGTTGAGACTCCTGCTCCTCCGTGTCTAGGAGGAGTGGGTTTGTCTTACTTAGCTCCTAGGTGAGGGTCATCTTGAGGGCTAGCAGGGACTTTTAGGTTCCGGAGCATGGGCCCTCCTACCATCAAGGTTGGCCCATGCAGCTAGGAGCTAGGGTCAGGTTAGGGATGCCTTAGGAGGTGACCTGCTCCCTAATCCTGTCTTCATGGCCAAGCAGCCGTAACATCACCGGGCTCCACACGGCTGAGGATTTCCCCCATCCTCAGCCGTGACAGTATGACCACAGTCGCTTCTTACGTGGCGCTCCCTCGAAAGAGGGTAAAGCATGCACTACTGTCTACGGATGGGGTGCATGCGCGTTCTCCGGAGGGAGAGCGTTATGGGGCTTTCACCATTTACGGCGCGGTGAGTGGCATTCCCAGCTCACCGTTGTCCGTGTTGGTGTCCCCTTTTTGTTTGTCTTTCCCCTCCCCCCCTCCCATTGTTTCTTATGCCTCACCAACTTTCCCCTTTTGTTGTTGGGAGGGGCTTTGAGGGGTGGGAGTATGCATCCCTCGAAAGAGGGTGAAGCATGTACCGCCCTCTGCGGAAGGGGTACATGCGCGCTCTTCGGAGGGAGAGCGTTCTGGGGGTTTCGCCTCTGACGGCGCGGTGAGTGGCTTTCCCCGCCATCATCGTTGCCTTGTTTGGCGTTCCCCCTGATTTTAGTTACACATGGTGTTTGTCTGGTATGCGGTATGCATACCTTCGAAAGAGGGTGCAGCATGCAGTGCCATATCCTTGTGGCCTGCATGCGCGTTCTCCGGAGGGAGAGCGTTCCTGGGGGTTCTCCGTTAACGGCACGGTTGGTGGCTTATTCCCCGCCACCTTACCTTCCGTGTCCGTGTTGGGGATCCCTCGTCCCTCTCCATGTTCCCATCTCTGGTCGTCTGCTGGCAGCACTCCGTAAGTGGTCCGGCTGCGTGCTGGTTAGGAGTGTCTGCTGGCAGCGACTGGAGTGGGGACGTGAGTGGAGAGTCCCCTCGTCCATCTCTCAGTGGTTCTTTTCTCTTTGTTGCTGGTGCGGGCTGCAGTCCTCGTTGGACTGGCTAGTGTGAGCCGGGAGAGGATGCAGCTGACAGCGACCCCTTTTTAGAACCGGCACTGAGAGTGGACGTCCCCTTCTCCTATCCCCTTGTCTGAGTCCCTCACGTGTCTTTTTTTGGTGGGGGGGCTTTGAGGGGTGGGAGTGTCACGGCCATGGCTATGACCGTGACTCCTGAACCGCATGCGGTTGTCAGCGGTTTTCATTGGTGTTCAATCACAGGTGAGGGCTGTGGTATTGGCCTCACCTGTGGTTGCCGCTGGCAACAGTATGTATGTGGCAGCGTAGCAGGCTGAGCTGTGCCATGCAGCTCGCTACGCTGCGCATGCGGTTTTGTGTGTGATGTGTGGATGTGTGCACTGTGTTTTATGTTATTGTGTGCACGTCCCCTTTAAGTGGTGTTTTCCCTTCCCTGGTGTTGGAAGGGTTAATCCCCTTCCTAGTGTGTGTGATCACTGGGTGTGTCCGACTGTGGGGTGTGGCTTCTTGGCCTATAAAGCCTCACTGCTTTTGCAGGCCTTGAGGTTGCTTCAGCCATGCTTAGCTGAGAGCAGCCTCATGTATTTATTACCTGCCAGTAAGAGCCACCCCTGTGGTCATAAACCTTAATGTCATAACCATATTGTGCTTTAGTTATTTCCAGTTATGTGTGATGTCCGTGTGATGTTTTATATGTGATTTTGTGCAGCTATGGATCTGGGTCCCTGTGTAGGGATGCGCTTGTGATCTGCACCCTGCTAACACAGGGATCCAGTCAGCAAGGCTGTGGCAGGTAGGTGGAACTCCTTGTTCACCTGCCATATCCATAGAGCTGTTTATGTCTCCCCTTTTCCTGCAGCTTGGCCGTTGAGACTCCTGCTCCTCCGTGTCTAGGAGGAGTGGGTTTGTCTTACTTAGCTCCTAGGTGAGGGTCATCTTGAGGGCTAGCAGGGACTTTTAGGTTCCGGAGCATGGGCCCTCCTACCATCAAGGTTGGCCCATGCAGCTAGGTGCTAGGGTCAGGTTAGGGATGCCTTAGGAGGTGACCTGCTCCCTAATCCTGTCTTCATGGCCAAGCAGCCGTAACATCACCGGGCTCCACACGGCTGAGGATTTCCCCCATCCTCAGCCGTGACAGTACCACCAACACCACCACTTCCGTCACCAAGCATCTCCACCATGTCACACGGCAGCGTTCAGCTCTCCATCTCACAAACATTTGAGAGAAAGCGTAAATTCCCACCTAGCCACCCTCGATCCCTGGCCCTGAATGCCAGCATTTCTAAACTACTGGCCTATGAAATGCTGTCATTCAGACAGCTTCAAACAACTCATGTCGCTTGCTGTCCCACAGTATGTTGTTCCCAGCCGCCACTACTTCTCCAAGAGAGCCGTGCCTTCCCTGCACAACCAAGTATCCGATAAAATCAAGTGTGCACTGCGCAACGCCATCTGTGGCAAGGTCCACCTAACCACAGATACGTGGACCAGTAAGCATGGCCAGTGACGCTATATCTCCCTAACTGCACACTGGGTAAATGTAGTAGCGGCTGGGCCCCAGGCGGAGAGCTTTTTGGCGCACGCCCTTCCGCCGCCAAGGATCACAGGGCAACATTCTTTGCCTCCAGTAGCCTCCTCCTCCTACTCGGCTTCCTCCTCCTCTTCTTCCACCTGCTCATCCAGTCAGCCACACACCTTCACCACCAACTTCAGCACAGCCCGGGGTAAACATCAGCAGGCCATTCTGAAACTCATATGTTTGGGGGACAGGCCCCACAACGCGCAGGAGTTGTGGCGGGGTATTGAACAACAGACCGACGAGTGGTTGCTGCCGGTGAGCCCTTAAGCCCGGCCTGGTGGTGTGCGATAATGGGCTAAATCTCGTCGCAGCTCTGGGACTATCCGGTTTGACGCACATCCCTTGCCTGGCGCATGTGCTGAATTTGGTGGTGCAGAAGTTCATTCACAACTACCCCGACATGTCAGAGCTGCTGCATAAAGTGCGCTTCCGGCGTTCACATCCTGCCGCTGCTAGCCTGTCTGCGCTACAGCGTAACTTCGGCCTTCCCGCTCACCAACTCATATGCGACGTGCCCACCAGGTGGAACTCCACCTTGCACATGCTGGACAGACTGTGCGAGCAGCAGCAGGCCATAGTGGAGTTTCAGCTGCAGCACGCACGGGTCAGTCGCACTGCGGAACAGCACCACTTCACCACCAATGACTGGGCCTCCATGCAAGACCTGTGTGCCCTGTTGCGCTGTTTCGAAGTACTCCACCAACATGGCCAGTGGCGATGACGCCGTTATCAGCGTTACAATACCACTTCTATGTCTCCTTGAGAAAACACTTAGGGCGATGATGGAAGAGGAGGTGGCCCAGGAGGAAGAGGGGTCATTTTTAGCACTTTCAGGCTAGTCTCTTAGAAGTTACTCAGAGGGAGTTTTTTTGCAACAGCAGAGGCCAGGTACAAATGTGGCCAGCCAGGGCCCACTACTGGAGGACGAGGATGAGGAGGAGGTGGAGGAGGATGAGGATGAAGCATGTTCACAGCCGGGTGGCACCCAACGCAGCTCGGGCCCATCACTGGTGCGTGGCTGGGGGGAAACGGAGGACGATGACGATACGAATCCCACAGAGGACAGCTTGTCCTTACCTCTGGGCAGCCTGGCACACATGAGCGACTACATGCTGCAGTGCCTGCGCAATGACAGCAGAGTTGCCCACATTTTAACGTGTGCGGACTACTGGGTTGCCACCCTGCTGGATCCCTGGCACAAAGACAATGTGCCCACCTTACTTCCTGCACTGGAGCGTGATAGGAAGATGCGCGAGTACAAGCGCACGTTGGTAGACGCGCTACTGAGAGCATTCCCAAATGTCACAGGGGAACAAGTGGAAGCCCAAGGCGAAGGCAGAGGAGGAGCAAAAGGTCGCCAACGCAGCTGTGTCACGGCCAGCTCCTCTGAGGGCAGGGTTAAGATGTGGAAAATTTTTGTCACCACGCCACAGCTAACTGCACCACCACCTGATACGGAACGTGTTAGCAGGAGGCAACATTTCACTAACATGGTGGAACAGTACGTGTGCACACCCCTCCACGTACTGACTGATGGTTCGGCCCCATTCAACTTCTGGGTCTCCAAATTGTCCACGTGGCCAGAGCTAGCCTTTTATGCCTTGGAGGTGCTGGCCTGCCCGGCGGCCAGCGTTTTGTCTGAACGTGTATTCAGCACGGCAGGGGGCGTCATTACAGACAAACGCAGCCGCCTGTCTACAATGTGGACAAGCTGACGTTCATAAAAATGAACCAGGCATGGATCCCACAGGACCTTTCCATCCCTTGTGCAGATTAGACATTAACTACCTCCCCTTAACAATATATTATTGTACTCCAGGGCACTTCCTCATTCAATCCTATTTTTTTAATTTTACCATTATATTGCGGGGCAACCCAAAGTTGAATGAACCTCTCCTCTGTCTGGGTGCCGGGGCCTAAAAATATCTGACAGTGGCCTGTTCCAGTGGTGGGTGACGTGAAGCCTGATTCTCTGCTATGACATGAAGACTGATTCTCTGCTATGACATGAAGCCTGAATCTCTGCTATGGGACCTCTCTCCTCTGTCTGGGTGCCGGGGCCTAAAAATATCTGACAGTGGCCTGTTCCAGTGGTGGGTGACATGAAGCCTGATTCTCTGCTATGACATGAAGCCTGAATCTCTGCTATGGGACCTCTCTCCAATTGATATTGGTTAATTTATTTATATTTTTTTAAAGGGCTTCTGTCACCCCACTAAAGTCTTTTTTTATTTTTTTTGCTACTTATAATCCCTATACTGCGATATATAAATAGATAATGTTATTAATCATTTTCGTTCAGTAGATAATTCAAAAAACGGACTTTTATAATATGCAAATTACCTGTCTACCAGCAAGTAGGGCAGCTACTTGCTGGTAGCAGCCGCATCCTCCTCTCATAAACACGCCCCCTCCTCATGTTGATTGACAGGGCCAGCGAACGTGCTCGTTCTCTGCTGGCCCTGTCTGCATTCAAAATCTGGCGCCTGCGCCGAACCTGTCTTCAGTCGGCGCAGGCGCACTGAAGGGAGGACGCTCGCTCGGCCGCTCCATCCTCAATGCGCCTGCGCTGATGACGTCACATCTACACCCTGCGGAACCTGCGGCAGGGCAATCCAGTGCTTCTGGTGGGTCATCCCAGTTTCCCTCAGTCGCCCTGTCCCATTTCATTCCGGCCAATATCAGGCAGGACATATTGGAGGGCAAAGACGTCAACTTGGCATCCCTGCTCATTGCGACACATGAGGCCCCGGACACTAGAACCATTGCTTGTGGGGAGGTTTCGCATAGGAGAGCCGAGCTACATTTGTACATGTACAAGGTGGCACAGCATTCTTTGACTACCACCGGTCATTCTCAGCCAAAGCAGCAGCTGCCCTGATACAGAGCCAGCACGTGCTGGATTGGTCTAACATAGACACAGAATTGTTCTGCCACCATTTTGCAGGGCTAAAAACCCCGACGTGTACGGTCTGCAGCTCGTACTCCCACAATACGGGTTGGTGTTCCAATACGGGCCAAGTAGCAGATCCAGCACAACCTTATTCAGCCCCAGGTCCATCAAATGTTAAGCCAGCATCCGGGGTTGATAAGTTAGGTCGTCCCATAAAATACCTTGGCAGAAGCCAGATATGCAACAATTATAATTACGCCATTTGTCACTACAATCAGTGCAGGTTGCTACACTTGTGTGCGATCTGTTTTAGGGCCCATCCACGCGCAGCATGCCCTCAAAGGAATCAAGGCCCGGCGTGACTAAGCGTGGTCGACGTGGATCTGCTTGCATTATTCTTGGCTGAGCATCCACACCCGGCCTGGGTGCGTTTCGTTATCCACGGCTTGACACACGGTTTCCATACAGGGCTTCTCGCTCTCCCTTAAACCACATTCGAATGTGATAATTTGCAGTCTGCAGCCAGAGACCCAGAGGCGGTAACTCAGTTGATCCACACCGAGCTAGACCGGGGGTACTTGATAGAGCCGTTCAACCAACCTCCCTTCGCATGCTGGAGGATCAATCCAGTAGGTATTGTGACCGGCAAGTTCAACAATAAAAAACGCCTAATCTATGATTTGTCCGCCCCACATTCTTTACACATACCAAGCTTGAACTCATTGATTCCATCCGAGGAATTCTCCATGAGATACGCATCAATAGACGAGGCAATACAGGTCATAATCAAATTAGGCAAAGGCACCTGGCTGTCAAAAGCAGACATCACCGATGCCTTCAAGTTACTACCCATCCATCCTGAGTTATGGCAGTGGCATGGCATGAAATGGCAGGGTGCTTATTATTTCGCCAGTAAACTGACCTTCGGGTCAAAGTCCAGCCCCTGGTTGTTCGACCAGCCGGCCAGCGCGCTGCATTGGGTATTGACCAACACCTTCAGGGTAAATCATGTCATCCACTACCTGGATGACTTTCTCCTGGTAGAATCCCCAGATCAAGTACCTCAAGATCTACAGGTCCTGCGCACGGCTTTTTCAGACCTCAAAATTCCGTTGGCCCCACACAAGGTGGAGGGACCTAGCACAGAGATCACCTTTCTAGGCATTTGCTTGAACACAGTGGACATGAAGGCCAGTCTTCCTCAGGAGAAGTTGGCCAGAATCAAGACTGTCGTTCACAGACTAGCACAAGTGAGGGTAACAACCAGGGCAGATCTTCAGTCACTCCTTGGCATGTTGAATTTTGCTATGCGAATCATGCCGCAGGGCAGGTCCTTCATTTCAAGGCTCCTGGCACTCCTCCCACAAGCACCCTGCCAGGACAGCCTAGTCCAGCTGGACCAGAACGCCATCGCTGACTTACTGATGTGGGACAACTTCCTCTCCCAATGGAATGGGGTTTCCCTGTTCATTCCAGTGGCATCCAGTAATTCCCCGGTGGTCCACACAGACGCCTCGCCCGCTGCCGGCTTTGCAGCCATACATGGCACTCACTGGTTCGCTCAATCATGGCCGGTAGATATCACCAGCATAACAGGGTTTTCAAGGAGTTCCTCACTCTTTGAAATCTATCCCATAGTAGCAGCGGCAGTCACATGGGGGGCACAGTGGAAAAACCAGACAGTCCTGTTTCTGACCGACAATGAGGCTCTTGCTGACATTCTAATGAAGGGGAGGTCAGCCTCCAGGAACATCATGGCGTTCGTGCGGAAGCTTGTGTGGCTGGCTCTGCAAAACAATTTCAATTTCATTTGCACACACATAAGTGGGCAACGTAATATCGCAGCCGATGCTCTATCTCGGTTTAACTTTCCCCTCTTCTTTCAGGTCTTTCCAGAAGCAGATCTCTCCCAAACACCAACCCCGCCTCATGGCCAGCTATTGATGGAGTAGCGCCAGGCTAAGAGCCTCATGTCCGATTCTCTGTCCAGCAATACACGAAAGGCGTACAGGACGGCCTGGCGTTTGTTCAACAGGTTCAAATTCTCATACCCTCCGGCCGGTGAAGGTCCTATCACATACCTGCTTGCGTTTACAGCTTTTTGCCACTCACAGCTAAATCTATCCTATAGCACCATTAAGCTGTATCTCGCGGGCATACAGCATCATTGGTATATGCAGTTTCCAGATCAACCATCACTGTTCACGGCCCATCCAATCAAATCCTTGTTGAGGGGCATCCAGAAACAGTCCATCAAAAGAAGACCCACCAGGCAACCATTTACCGGCAACATGGTTAGGATCGTTTCTGACGCACTGGCCAATGACCCGTTCGGCCAATATATCAGCTCACTGGTCAGGGCGGCATTGTATCTGGCATTCTACGGGTTCCTCAGGCCAGGCGAGTTCACTTGTGCAAAATCTTCAAGCAAGTTCTTGCGGAGGAACCAACTGCTTTGGGACGGTACGCACCTTATCCTCAGCTTGGACTCCAGCAAGACGGGCCGACCTGGGGAATCCGTGCAGGTCAGGTACTTCGTCACCAACAACAAGTGGTGCCCAGTAACGATCCTACGCGCGTGGTTGCAGTACACCGGGAACATGCCCGCGGAGTCCCCCCTGTTCCAATTGGATGGGTTTCCCTTGAACATTCAGACTTTCCTCAGGTACGTTCGCCTTCTAGTCTCCTCTTCAGGGGTCAACCCATTAGCTATCACCGGGCATTCATTTCGCATAGGTGCCGCCTCCGCAGCCTCCAAAAATAATGTACCGGCACATGTCATTCAGAAATTGGGCAGATGGAAATCCGCATGCTACGCTCGTTATGTTCCTGATCCTCAACAGGAAATGTCACTTGCATTCAATCATTTGTTGTTGTAATTTCACTTAGAATACACAGATTCAAACCTTCCCTGCATCCGTGTGGTTTTTGGCCCCTTCAGGCTACCTTCTATACAGCAGTTCCGGCATAACTCCACTGCTTCAGGTAGGTACGGGTACGTAGTTCTCATTCAGCCGATCCTAGCACAAGTGTTAAGCAATGATATTCATTGCTGTGTTTGTGCTGGGAGAGGCGGGGCCATATAGGGTTAAAAGGCAGCAGCCGGTACCTGCTGCACGATCGCCGGCACGTCTGGGGACCCAACCCCCCCTTTTTTCCTCACATAATCCACACTGGGGTAGCCCTCTTCAGGCTACCCTCTATACAGCAGTTCCGGCATAACTCCACTGCTTCAGGTAGGTACGGGTATGTAGTTCTCATTCAGCCGATCCTAGCACAAACACATTAAGGGTATTCTGCAAGAAGTACAGGGATTGGACTGCAGAGGACTGAGGTTAATTATTTTCTCTGATTAAGTCCCCTTCAAACTGTTTGGCACATCTGGAAAAATTATTGGAGAAGAAACGGTGAGCATTACTATGACTCCTGTGTCATGCCAACAGTAAAGTATCCTGAGGCCATTCATTGGTGGGGTTGCTTCTCCTCCAACAGAGTAGGCTCACTCACAATTTTGCCTAAGAACACTGCCATGACTAAAGGGTTGAAAACATCCTCCAAGAGCAATTTCTCCCAGCCATCTAGGAGCAATGTGGTGATGAAAAATGTTTTTTCCAGTATGTTGAAGCATCATGTCACAAGGCAAAAGTGATAACTAAGAGGCTCAGTGAACAGAACATAGAATTTTTGGGCCCAGGACCAGGAAACTCCCCAGATCTATATCCTCAAAAAGTGGTTGGACAAACAAAAACTCAGAAATTGTGATAAACTCTAAACATTGATTAGGTAAGAATGGGTTGCCATCATTTAGGATTTGGCCCAGAAGTTGATATCCAAGCAGCCCGGGCAAACTGCAGAAGTCTTGAAAAAGAAGGGTGTTTGTATAACCATGATGGATATCAATAAAAGTAAAAAAAAAAAAAATTATGAAATTCTGATTGTACTTCAGTATACCATAGAAACATTTGACATTCTCAAAACATTTGGCCACAACTGTAGCTCTGATGTCCTGCAGCACTAAAGCCAATTTGTCCAGGATAGTTCCATGTCTGCTCGCCATCACGTGCTGTACATTTATTGACCGTCACTGATCATAGAGGACATTCAGGTATATGCAGATAATCTTGTGTCCTCAACATCTCAAAAGGGACAAAAAGGCAGGTTGAATTTTCTCTTTCCAAACATACATTTCCTTTTTTTTTCTCCTTTTGTTGAGATAAGCAATGCCTGAGGTACTGTATCTGTATCTGCGATCCACTTAGCTTAGTTACTGTATGCATGTGAACTGGTCAGTCAGAGAAGATGGCTGATAGCTAAACATACACACGTGGACAAAATTGTTGGTAACCTTACACTAAAGAAAGAAAAACACACAATGGTCACTGAAATAACTCGAAACTGGCAAAAGTAATAATAAACATTTACTGAAAATCAACTAATGAAAATCAGACATTGCTTTCGAATTGTGGTTAGATCAGAGCTCATAGAAGGCCACTTCAAAATAGTTCAATGTTTCGCTCTTAGCCGTTCTTGGATGTGTGTGTTGCATCATTATCCTGTTGGAGGACCCATGAACGGCTACTGAGTCTAACCTTTCTAACACTGGGCATCACATTTCGCTCCAGGATACCTGGATAGTCTTGAGATTTCATTGTACCCAGCACAGATTCAAGACACCCTGTGGCAGATGCAGCAAAGAAGCCCCAAACCATAACGATCCATCTCCATTTTTCACAGTAGGTACAATGCTCCTTTCTTTGTATGCTTCATTTTTGCATCTGTGAACATAGAGCTGATGTAACTTGCCAAAAAGCTCCAGTTTTGTCTCACCTGCCCAAAGGACATTCTCCCAGAAGCTTAGCAGTTTGTTAATATTCATTTTGGCAAATTCCAGTCTCCCTTTTTTATGATTTGCTTTCAACAGCGGTTTCCTCCTTGGTTGTCTTCCATTAAGCCCACATTGGTTAAGACAGCGACGGATGGTGCGATATGACACTGATGTACCTTGACCTTGTGGTTCACCTCTAATCACTTTGGAAGTTGTTCTAGGCTTGTTGTTTACCATTGTTATTATCCGTCTCTTCAATTTGTCATCAATTTTTCTCTTGCAGCCACATCCAGGGAGGTTGGCTACAGTCCTGTAGACCTTAAACGTCTGAATAATATGTCCATTTAAAAGATGATCTCGCTGCCTTCCGCGGACTCCAGCCTCTAAGAGTAGAAAGGTATGGTAACAGCTCTTTTCCTGCAGCCCCAACACAGAACTCCAGCAAAAAAGAAGATCTCCACCACGGATATTCCTTCTGCAGATTAAAAGGTTTCGGGGCACATAGTGAAGCTCCACCAGTTTACGTATAAATTTTTCTTTTAATATGCTCACAAGGAGAATAAAATAGCAGGCATTGAATACAAATGTCTGCAAAAGTCTGAAACACCGCCGGGCGGGAATATCCGTGGCGGAGATCTTCTTTTTTGCTGGAGTTCTGTATTGGGGCTGCAGGAAAAGAGCTGTTACCATACCCTTCTACACTTAGAGGCTGGAGTCCGTGGAAGGCAGCGCGATCACCTTTTAAATGGATTGTGAATCTTTGTGAAATTAACCCACTTTGCACGGTTGATCAGCGACGCCAAAGAAAAAATCTACATACACAGTGGTGAGTTTTATACAAATTTATTTTAATTTGTAGATTATTTTATTTATTTACGTCTGAATAATATGTGCAACTGTAGTAACAGGAACATCAAGCGGTTTGGACATCGTCTTATAGCCTTTATCTTTAACGTATTTGTCTATAATTTTCTTTCTTTACTTAGCTTTCTTTGGTCCATGTTCAGTGTGGTACCCACCATTATATAGAACAAAAATGGTGGGTGACCTTAATTAATACTTAACTTTTAATGTACAATTAAAATAATGGCCCAATAAGGACAATAAACAAACAATCACAGACACAAATAACACACAGTGGTGCAACCTCAAAATTGCTGAACCATACCACAGGAGTATTCTCTAAGGTAATTGACCCTTGATTTGGGGTATAGGTAGGGAATTGAGGGGATACACATGCTGGGTCTCTACCCCTACAAGTCCCTAATACAATGACACTATCTATCCCTACAGAGGGGGTGAAAAATGCTAACCCTCAAAAGGGCGACCCCCCCCCATGTCACTCCTGACTCCTAAAGTGTCCCTTCTTGTCCCTGCACCGCGCCAGTTGACTGTCCAGCTTCGTCAGAGGGAAGGAAACAACCACAAGGGCCCTGGAATGGCACCCACCATTATATCAAAAAGCACAGTGACTACTTTTCACTTTTTGAATAGGCAGACTGACTGATTACAAGTTTGAAGACACCTGTGATGTTAATTACAGGACAAACCTTAGTTTAACATGTCCCTATGATCAAATTATGTTACATTTTCTCTAGGGGTACCATCATTTTTGTCCAGGCCAGTTTCATTAGTTTGTTTTTTTAAATTATTCTGTTGAACCACAATTCAAAAGAAATGTCTGATTTTCAGTAAATGTTTTATTTATAATTACTTTCGTCAGTTTCAAGTTATTTTAGTGACCATAGTGTAATGACCGACGTCACGCACAGGGAGGAAAACAGGGAAAGCCCTGCCCAAGGGAGAGGGAAAGGTGGTGACCCCTAACTCACCTTGCGGCTGGCACCTGACTGCCCTGACGTCCCTAGACGGGTTCCTCACCCGTGCGGCGATCACGTGCCTAAACCCTGGCTTTCCCTAATATGAGCCCTAGATAGTGAACGGGCCGGTGGGATCGCTAGTCCGCACCACTATCACTAAGAGGGAAACACCAGGGAGAGGACAGACAAAACAGACAAACACATACACCCAGGTGGGCGACCACAATAGACCAAAAAGGTCCAACAGAGATCCGGAGGGTAGCGTTCTGGACCAACTACCAGAGAACGCAGCAACACAGCTCCAGAAGGTCAGAATAGATGTCCAGGCAGGAAGCTCTATCTCTGGCAACCAGAGAATTGTGAGAGAGGAATATAAGGAGGTCTGGGAGTGCTGGACAAGGAACAGCTGAGGAGAAGGAGCTACGGATCCCTGAGTGAGTCAAAAAGGTTTGCAAAGCAAACCCAGAAAGCTACCATAGGGAAAACAGCCCTATCTTAAATAGAGTGTGCAGCCAACCGCTGCGACTTCCTGACTCCGGGTATAACGGAGTGAGGCGTGGTTCTCGATACCCTCGTGACAGTACCCCCCTCTCTACGAGGGGCCTCCGGACACTCAGGACCAGGTCTCTCAGGATGAGAGGCATGAAAAACCTGAACTAACCTGTCGGCGTTTACCTCAGATGCAGGAACCCACATTCTTTCCTCGGGACCGTAACCTCTCCAATGCACCAGATATTGAAGAGAGCGGCGGACCCGACGAGAATTAACAATTTTGGATATCTGAAATTCTAGATTACCATCCACGACAACAGGAGGGGGTGGCAGCGGTGATGGTTCTAGAGGTGGAACATATTTTTTGAGTAACGACTTATGAAAAACATTATGAATTTTAAAAGTCTGAGGTAACTCCAGGCGAAAAACCACGGGGTTGATGATGGCTACAATTTTGTAAGGGCCAATAAACCTAGGACCCAGTTTCCAAGAGGAAACCTTCAATTTAATATTCCTAGTAGACAACCACACATAGTCATTCACTCCTAGGTCCGGACCTGGCGACCGTCTCTTATCAGCCATGCATTTGTATTTACCTCCCATATTTTTCAAGTTAGCTTGCACCTTCTGCCATACCGATGAAAGAGATGACGAAAACCGTTCCTCTTCAGGAACCCCAGAAGACCCCCCCTCTTTGAAAGTACAGAATTGGGGATGAAAACCATATGCACCAAGAAATGGTGACTTGCCAGTGGATTCCTGACGACGATTATTTATGGCAAACTCAGCTAACGGTAAATATGATAACCACAACTCTTGGTTTTCAGACACAAAACATCTTAGATATGGCTCAAGGTTTTGGTTGGTACGCTCAGTCTGTCCATTCGACTGAGGATGGAAAGCTGAGGAAAAGGACAAGTGTACCCCCAAACGGGAACAAAAAGCTTTCCAAAATTTAGAAATAAACTGGGTACCCCGATCCGAAACAACATCGGAAGGGACCCCGTGAAGCTTCACGATTTCACTGACGAATACCTGAGCAAGAGTCTTAGCATTAGGTAGTGCGGGTAACGCAATGAAGTGTACCATTTTGCTAAACCTGTCCACTACTACCAAAATAACTGTTTTACCCGCAGACAAAGGTAAGTCAGTGATAAAATCCATTGACAGATGTGTCCACGGTCTATTGGGAATGACGAGTGGTAATAGAGACCCTGCAGGACGTGTATGTGAAACTTTTGCGCGCGCACAGGTAGAACAAGAAGACACAAAATCCAAAACATCCTGACGCAACCTAGGCCACCAAAAACGACGAGACAATAGCTCCAAGGTTGCTTTACTACCCGGGTGCCCAGCAAGTGCCGAGATTATGATGTTCCTTTAATAATTCGAAACGTAAGTTCAACGGTACAAACAATTTCTCTGAGGGGCAAGAGACCGGGGCGTCCCCCTGGGCCTCTAACACCTTCCCCTCCAAAACAGAGTGTATAGCAGAAACAACCACTCCTCTTTGAAGAATGGGCACCGGATCACTCACATTACCCCCTCCAGGGAAACAACGAGATAGTGCATCAGCCTTGGTGTTCTTTGCCCCAGGACAATAGGTAATCACAAAGTTAAACCTGGTAAAAAAAATAGCGACCACCTAGCCTGTCTAGGGGTGAGACGCTTAGCTGATTCGAGGTACAGAAGATTTTTGTGGTCCGTAATCACAGTGACGAGGTGGACTGCCCCCTCTAAGAAGTGACGCCACTCCTCAAACGCAAGTTTAATAGCTAATAGTTCCCTATTGCCAATATCGTAGTTCTTTTCTGCTGCAGATAGTTTTTTAGAAAAGAAAGCACAAGGATGCCATTTGCCAGGAGACGGACCCTGAGACAGCACCGCCCCCACTCCCACCTCTGACGCATCGACCTCAACAATAAAAGGCTGAGAGACATCAGGTTGGACTAGTACAGGTGCTGAGGTAAACCTCTCTTTTAGAGAGGAAAAAGCAACTTTAGCGGCGTCAGACCATTTAGAAAAATCAGTCCCCTTCCTAGTCATGTCAGTAAGCGGTTTTACAATAAGTGAATAATTTTTAATGAATTTCCTATAGAAATTCGCGAAGCCCAAGAACCGTTGTAGTGCTTTGAGGTTCTCAGGAAGATCCCAATCTAAAATTGCCTGGACCTTCCTAGGATCCATACGGAAACCTGAAGCAGATAAAAAATAACCCAGGAATTGTATCTCCTGAACGGCGAAGACACATTTTTCAATTTTAGCATATAATTCATTCGTCCGTAGGACCTGCAGTACTTGTCTGACATGCACCTCATGTGTTTTCAGATCAGACAAATAAATTAAAATATCATCTAGGTATATTACCACAAACCTGCCGATTAGATGACTAAAAATGTCATTAACGAAATGTTGAAAGACGGCAGGAGCATTAGTCAGACCGAAAGGCATAACTAGATTTTCATAATGCCCCTCAGGGGTGTTAAACGCTGTCTTCCACTCATCCCCCTCCTTAATACGAATCAGATTGTAGGCCCCCCTAAGATCAAGTTTGGAGAACCACCTAGCACCCGTAATCTGATTAAACAGGTCAGGAATGAGAGGAAGAGGGTATGGGTCTCGGATGGTTATCCGATTTAATTCGCGAAAATCTAAGCAAGGACGCAGGCCCCCATCTTTCTTTTTAACGAAGAAAAACCCTGCAGCCACGGGTGAAGAAGAGGGTCTGATGTGTCCCTTAGCCAAGCTCTCGGAGATATAATCTTTCATGGCTTGTCTCTCTGGACCCGAAAGATTATATAACCTGGTCTTGGGTAATTTTGCGCCGGGAATAAGGTTAACCGGGCAATCATAAGGACGATGAGGTGGTAACTTCTGACAACCCTTTTCAGAAAAAACATCCTTAAAATCCGAAATAAATGTAGGTAGGGTAGTTATGGAGGCGACTAAGCAATTGCTATGTAAGCAATTTTCTCTGCACTGCTCACTCCACTCCAATATCTCCCTGGCCTGCCAATCCACCACTGGATTGTGCGCTACCAACCAGGGAAGACCCAGCACTACCGGAGTGGGAAGCCCCTCCAGAACATAACCTGAAAGCATCTAGTTATGGTGGTCCCCTACCTGAAGGTGTAAATTATGAACAATGTGGGTGAGGTTTCTCTGAGACAGGGGAGCAGAATCAATAGCGAATATGGGAATGGGTCTCTGTAAAGTACAGAGAGACAAACCCAAAGTGCGGGCAAAATGGGCATCTATCAAATTTACCCCTGCTCCACTGTCTAGAAAGAAATAAATAGTCTCCGTCTTATCACCAAAAATAATAACCGCTGGCAACACAAATTGCGATGTACGTATGGAGGAAACGTATACCCCCCGGCTGACATCCTCCACACAGCCTGGGGTTAGTAGTTTTTCCGACGGTCTTTTGTTTCTGAGGAAAGAAGGACAGACATTAATGAAATGACCCCTCTCCCCACAAAAAAAACAAACCCCACGCCTACGGCGAGCCTCAGGAGGACGGACCTGACGAGTAGTTCCTCCTAGCTGCATAGGCTCATCTAAGTCCGTACAGACTAACTGCTGCTTGGGAGGGGTTACCAATTGCTCCGGTTTTTTCAACCTGTCCCTAAGGCGTCTCTCTATACGGATAGAAAGGGACATAACCGCATCAAGGGAAAAGGGGGTCTCATATAATGCAAGCGCATCCTTAACCCTTTCGGATAACTCAGAGCAGAACTGACTCCTGAGAGCCGGGTCGTTCCATTGGGTATCCGTAGCCCACCTACGGAATTCAGAGCAATACTCCTCTAACGGCCGCTCTCCTTGTAAGAGTCTCCGTAATCTTGATTCAGCCAGTGCGACTCGGTCAGGGTCGTCATATATGAGACCCAAGGCCCCGAAAAACTCATCCACTGACCGAAGAGCCTGGGAATCAGTAGGTAAAGAGAACGCCCAGGACTGCGGATCCCCCTGCAGCAGGGAAATAACAACCCCCACCCGCTGATCTTCATTACCAGAGGAGTAAGGGCGCAGTTTAAAATATAACTTACAGGCCTCACGGAATGTCAAAAACTTGTCCCTTCCCCCAGAAAATCTGTCAGGGAGAGGGACCTTGGGTTCCGCAACAACCTGGTTACCAGTAGCAACCGCTGGGCTTGCAGTCAGTTGCAATCGCTGCTGTTGCTGGAGGACCGACGCCTTCAATCCTACCACCTCCAAAGACAGGCCATGAAATTGTTTGGACAGAGCAGCAATTTGATCCATACTGGATTCTAAGTAGGTAAAAAAAAAAATATATATATATATATATATTTTTACCTACACAAAATAAGGGCCAGAGATAATGTAATGACCGACGTCACGCACAGGGTATGGTAGGAAATTAGAGTGTGAGCTCTGTGGGTGTAGAGATCATTGTGACTATGATTTTTTTTTTACAGTTTATAGAAAGATTAGCATTTTAATTGTGATGTAAACTCAGGATTTAGCATATACATTACAAGTTCCATCTTCCCATTTCCTGCCGTGTTTCTGCCCCCCCGCCCCTTCTTTTTGCGCTGGCTTGGAAATTTATTAGTTTTACTAATATTTTCTTTCTTAGTTCTTTAAAGCAAGCTCAAAATTTGCTAGCAGCGGCTATGTGAAGGCCTCAAACCACATGTTTATTTTCCTAAGCTATAAAAAGTTTATGGGAGCTGCTGGGATTCTTATAGGCCACTGAGCAGTAATTTAGCTTTGCATTCCACATTGATACAGAAGAGCACTGTCCTATACCAGAGGGAAATCCTGGTGACATAGAAGATGAGAAGCCAACAAGAACACAAGCGTCTCCAAAAATATATCATACGATAAAATATATGACTTCTTCGTCTTCCACCAGAAAGGTTCCACGTTTTAACACTTTCAATCTTGCGTTTTCTGCAAACCCGGCCACGACTGGTATCAATGAGTAAAATTTCAGCCTCTGCAGCTTAGTGAATAAAGTCCCCAGAGAGACCTGTGGTGTTAACATATAGTAGCCAAAGAAGTTCCTCTTAAACATTGACTTGAAAGCCAAGAAAGCAAGCTCCCTGAGATCTATGTTCTGTATCAACCGCATACTTCGGAGAACTTGGGACATTTCCTTATGGCTTCTCTGTGGAAATGTAAAAGTTCTTTGAGATATTTATTTTTGAAATTTAAAGTAGGGTTCAGGCATAATAAGTGTATGAGTAAAAGCAGACACCTGGCAAACTGTGAAAATGCCACCCACTACGTTACAAGGGTGCCTTCGTGCAATTTTGCATCAAACCATGTCTTTTTGTAAAACATACATTGTTTGTGGCTAAAAGTCTAAACCAAGCAGAGGCCGAGACACACACAAAACACATCCTAAAAGTAAAAGTTCAAGATGTTCAGAGTTCATACATCTCATTTATACATGAAGGTCTACATGAAAAAAAAAAAAAAAAGAAAATGAAAAATGACTAACACATTTTGCACCAAACCATGACCTTTTCTAAAAAAGTAAAAGTTCAAGATGTGCAGAGTTCATACATCTCATCTATACTTGAAGGTCTACAGAAAAAAATGAATATAATAAAAAATGAAAAATTAGAAAAATGACTAACATTGAAGAGAATTATCAGTCATGCAGATGCCAGCAAAAATCACAAATCTTCTTATGAGGTGCAGGGGGTGACTATATGAGTAACTGTTAATCTTTTCACCCTTTAATTTAATTTCATCATCTTTAATAGTAAAAAAAAAAAAGACTCCTCAAAATGTGGGCACATAACCTCTCTAATTGCCTTCACTGGAGTCTCCAGGTGGAGCTAACTGTACTAGTCTGTGATTGGTAACAGGGGAAGAAAGGTTTCTGTATCCCTACATGGAAGAGGTGACTAACAGGTAAGATACAATGATAACATTAAGAAAAGTTCCTGTATCCTCCCTTGTGGTCACTGTAGGCTGTTCAGAGGAGATGTGAACGCAATAGGCAGTGATTGGTAAGAAAGGGTGTTAACATGAAGAAAAGTTCTTGTATTCTCTCCCGGGGTCACTGTAGGCTGTGCAGAGGAGAGATGACAGTAACAAGCCGTGATCTGTCTTTCCTCTCTATCCTACATGGAAACCAGGTAATAAAACTTTCATCTGTTCTACAACTTCAAATGAGTGCTCTGCCTTGAATATTGCATCTAGAACTTTGTTCACTTGAAAGATAAGTTTCTGGGACATCAAACTTTCTGACAACAAAATCTAAATTCTAGTACTAGTACGTGGTTGATTAAGTGTGGTTGCTTAAGTGTGTGACTTAAGATTAAGTGAGGGGGTATCTGAGAGCTAAATTATTTGTGGACATTGATGAGTGGCTGCGTTTGACTGTATTGTGTGCTGTGATAAAAAAAAATGTTTTCCTTCTCCAGGGGTTGCACAGGTGAGTAATTAGGGTGTGGCTGTCTAATTAGGAGACTATAAAAATTCTGCAGTGAGAGCAGCACAGCCTTTTTGAATCCAGAGGGAAAACAAACCAGGCTGGTGTAGTGAGCTGCATTTATATTTATATAAGCAGATATATAACGCGAGTTTGACCGCGACGCGTGGTTGATTAAGTGTGGTTGCGTAAGTGTGTGACAAGATTAAGTGACTTTAGATTCAGGGACTTCAGTGGGGGACTGCAATTAGCCAGTTTCTTAGTACTACATTATATTGTATTTTTCACTTTTGTGGTGTAATCCCCACAGTGCACATCTTGAATGATGTATGCAGTCCTGGAACAGCCGTTCGAGGGTGTATATCTTTGTTCAAGATGTGAGCAAATTACCCGTTTGGAATCGCAAATCGAGTCTCTAAACAGGTAAGTTGCAACACTGAAAGGCATTGACAATTTGCAAAAGAGTTTGCTTCTCTCCGAGCAAGCACTCTTTGGGGTAGATGAGGGGGAGAGTGACAGAGAGAAGGCTGAGGAAAGTGAGGTAGCTAGCTGGGTAACAGTTAGAAAGTGGGGTAGATGGAAGAGTGCCAGGGAGGCTAGCCCTGACACACCCCAACAAGTTTGCACATTTGGCAGATGAGGGGGATGTCAGTCCAGGGACGGCACTGCTGCAGCCGGACACTTCCTCTGCCAGTCAGGGGAATGTCAGCTCCAGTAAGCAGGGGACCAGGAGAGCAGGGCAGGCCAGACAGGTGCTGGTAGTGGGAGACTCCATTATTAGGGGAACAGATAGGGAAATCTGTCACAAAGACCGTGATCGCCGAACAGTGTGCTGTCTTCCTGGCGCTAGAGTTCGAGATATTGCGGATCGGGTTGACAGATTACTGGGAGGGGCTGGAGAAGATCCAGCGGTCATGGTCCATATCGGAACCAATGACAAAGTTAGGGGTAGGTGGAGAGTCCTTAAAAATGATTTCAGGGATTTAGGTCAAAAGCTTAGGGCAAGGACCTCAAAGGTAGTATTTTCCGAAAAACTACCTGTACCACGGGTCACACAAGAAAGGCAGCGGAAGATTAGGGAGATTAACAAGTGGCTCAAGAACTGGTGTAGGAAGGAGGGGTTTGGGTTCCTGGAGAACTGGGCCGACTTCTCTATCGGCTACAGGCTCTATCGTAGGGATGGGCTGCACCTCAATGGGGAAGGGGCAGCTGTGTTGGGGAAGAAGATGGCTTTAAGGTTGGAGGAGTGTTTAAACTAGGGACTGGGGGAGGGAAATTATATTATAGGAGGGGAAGATAGTGCGGATAGAGACCGGGGGCAAGGTAATGGGACTGGGGGAGGAATGGAAGGAGGGACTAGAACAGTTCAGAAGGAAAGGTGTAGGGTAAAAAATATACATAAACCTCTCAAATGTATGTATACTAATGCCAGAAGCCTGAATAATAAAACTGGGGAACTGGAATTAGTGATGTGTGAGGAGGACTATGACATAGTGGGAATAACTGAGACATGGCTGGATGATAGCTATGACTGGGCAGTTAATGTACAAGGTTACAGTCTGTTTAGAAAGGATCGTCAAAACTGGAGGGGGGGGGGGGGGGTCTGCCTTTATGTAAAGTCCTGTCTAATGCCCACACTCCGTAAAGATATACTGTAAGTGAGGGACATGAACATGTGGAGTCACTGTGGGTAGAGATATATGGAGCTAAAAACAATAATAAATTACTAATAGGAGTTTACTATAAACCACCTAATATACCAGAGTCCACAGAAAATCTACTACTAAATGATATAGACAAGGTGGCAAATCATAATGAGGTTGTTATTATGGGGGACTTCAACTACCCAGATATAGACTGGGAAACTGAAACTTGTATATCTCATAAAGAAAACAGGTTCTTGGCCATAACCAAAGACAATTACCTCTCCCAACTGGTTCAGGACCCGACTAGAGGGACAGCCATACTGGACTTAGTATTAACCAATAGGCCTGACAGAACAACAGATGTGCAGGTTGGGGGACAACTGGAAAATAGTGACCATAAAGTAATAATCTTCCAATTATCATTCAAAAGAGCGTTTCTACAGGGAGGAACAAAAATACCAAACTTCAAAAAAGCTAAATTTAGCCAACTAAGGGAGGCCATAGGCCTAACTAACTGAGACAAAGTCCTCAAAAATAAAAATACAGCCACAAAATGGGATATCTTTAAAAGCATCCTAAAATCTCATTGTGAGAGGTACATACCGTATGGGAATAAAAGGTTAAGGAACAAAAAGAAACCAATGTGGATAAACAGAACTGTAAAGAAAGCAATAAATGACAAAAAGAAAGCATATAAATCACTAAAACAGGAGGGTAGCACAGAAGCACTGAAAAACTATAAGGAAAAAAATAGAACATGTAAAAAACAAATAAAAGCGGCCAAACTAGAGACCGAGAGATTAATTGCCAAAGAGAGTAAAACTAACCCTAAAATGTTCTTCAATTATATAAATGTTAAAAAGTATAAATCTGAAGGTGTCAGCCCTTTAAAGAGTAATGAGGGGGGAGTCGCAGAGAGCGACGAGGAAAAAGCAAAGCTGTTAAATATTTTTTTCTCTAATGTATTTAATGAGGAAAATAAACTGTCAGATGAAATGCTGAATGTAAAAATAAATTCCCCATTAAAAGTGTCCTGTCTGACCCAGGAAGAAGTACAACAGCGACTTAAAAAGATTAAAATGGACAAATCGCCAGGACCGGATGGCATACACCCCCGTATCCTAAGGGAATTAAGTAAAGTCATAGCCAGACCCTTATTTCTGATATTTGCAGACTTTATACTGACAGTGAATGTCCCACAGGATTGGCGCTTAAAAATCTGGTGCCAATATTCAAAAAGGCTCCAAAAACAGAGCCTGGAAACTATAGGCCGGTAAGTTTAACATCTGTTGTGGGTAAACTGTTTGAAGGTTTTCTGAGAGATGCTATGTTAGAGCATCTCAACAGAAATAAGCAAATAACGCCATATCAGCATGGCTTCGTGAGGGATCGGTCATGCCAAACTAATTTAATCAGTTTCTATGAGGAGGTAAGTTCTAGACTTGACAGCGGTGAATCAATGGATGTCGTATATCTGGACTTCTCCAAAGCATTTGACACTGTAATACACCATAAAAGGTTAGTATATAAAATGAGAATGCTCGGACTGGGAGAAAACGTCTGTATGTGGGTAAGTAACTGGCTCAATGATAGAAAACAGAGGGTGGTTATTAACGGTACACACTCAGATTGGGTCACTGTCACTAGTGGGGTACCACAGGGGTCAGTATTGGGCCCTATTCTCTTCAATATATTTATTAATGATCTTGTAGAAGGCTTGCATAGTAAAATAAAATTTTTCGCAGATGACACTAAACTGTGTAAAGTAATTACTGTATATTCCTGCGTATAAGACTACTTTTTAACCCATGAAAATCTTCTCAAAAGTCGGGGGTCGTCTTATACGCCGGGTATGGCGGGCGCTGCAGTGCTGGGACGCCCGAATTATCAACAGAGAGAGCCCGGGCTATTGCCTTGTATCCCCAGCAGCTGAGAGCTGTGATGTAACCCACGGCATATGCCCCCCCTGCGCTGTACCTTGTATACCGGCCCCCCTGCTCTGTACCTTGTATGCCTCCCCCCTGCTCTGTACCTTGTATGCTCCTTGTACCGCCATCCTCCCGGCCGCTCGCATCTCGCTCCTACGCATGTACGAGATTTCATGCGGCGAGCGTGGATACACGGGATCCTTACGGCCACTCGCATCTCGCTCCTGCGCATGTGCGAGATCTCCGTGCGGCGTATCTAAGTGCGGCGCAGATGTGCATATGTGAATGTGAATATGAAGAATAACATAACAAAAACATGTTCAGGGTATAGGTGGCACATGTTTAGGGTCTGGGAGGCAGGGAGGGAGGACAAGGAAGGTGGTGGGATGCAGGGATGGTGGTGATACCATGGGATGGCGGTGGTACCTAGGGATGGTGGTGGGATGCAGGGATGGCAGTGGTATCTAGGGATGGTGGTGGGATGCAGGGATGGCAGTGGTATCTAGGGATGGTGGTGGGATGCAGTAATGTACTGCTGTGTGTTGAAAAAGGGGTAGTCTTATACGGCGAGTATATCCCAAACTCTATATTTTCAGTGTAAAAGTTGGGGGTCGTCTTATACGCCCAGTCGTCTTATACGCCGGCATATACGGTAACACTGAAGAGGACAGTATACTACTACAGAGCGATCTGGATAGATTGCAGGCTTGGGCAGATAAGTGGCAGATGAGGTTTAACACTGACAAATGTAAAGTTATGCACATGGGAAGGAATAATGCAAGTCACCCGTACATACTAAATGGTAAAACACTCGGTAACACTGACATGGAAAAGGATCTAGGAATTTTAATAAACAGCAAACTAAGCTGCAAAAACCAGTGTCAGGCAGCTGCTGCCAAGGCCAATAAGATAATGGGTTGCATCAAAAGGGGCATAGATGCCCGTGATGAGAACATAGTCCTACCACTTTACAAATCATTAGTCTGACCACACATGGAGTACTGTGTACAGTTCTGGGCTCCTGTGAACAAGGCAGACATAGCAGAGCTGGAGAGGGTCCAGAGGAGGGCAACTAAAGTAATAACTGGAATGGGGCAACTACAGGACCCTGAAAGATCATCAACATTAGGGTTATTCACTTTAGAAAAAAGACGACTGAGGGAAGATCTAATTACTATGTATAAATATATCAGGGGTCAGTACAGAGATCTATCCCATCATCTATTTATCCCCAGGACTGTGACTGTGACGAGGGGACATCCTCTGCGTCTGGAGGAAAGAAGGTTTGTACACAAACATAGAAAAGGATTCTTTACGGTAAGAGCAGTGAGACTATGGAACTCTCTGCCTGAGGAGGTGGTGATGGTGAGTACAATAAAGGAATTCAAGAGGGGCCTGGATGTATTTCTGGAGTGTAATAATATTACATGCTATAGCTACTAGAGAGAGGTCGTTGATCCAGGGAGTTATTCTGATTGCCTGATTGGAGTCGGGAAGGAATTTTTTATTCCCCTAAAGTGGGGAAAATTGGCTTCTACCTCACAGTTTTTTTTTGCCTTCCTCTGGATCAACTTGCAGGATGCCAGGCCGAACTGGATGGACAAATGTATTTTTTCGGCCTTATGTACTATGTTACATATAGTTGTGATGTGTAATACACCAGATAGGGTATTTGTAATTGTTATGTTTTATATGTAATGTTATGTATTTTTAAAGTATTGGCCGTGTGTCCCAGCAGAGGAGTTAATGGTTGGCAATGGTTGGCAGGAGCAGGCCTTAACCACTCTGTTGCTCTCCTCTTGGTAGGAGAGCACCGGTCCTGCTTCCTGCCAGGAGGGGGAGTTGCAGTCTAGGTAGGAAGAGAGAACGGAGTTTCTGTTCAGACAGTAGGGGAGTGAAAAAGTGCATGCTGAGCTCCTGCTCTTAGGAACCATATCGAATTACCCTGTGAGACCAACACTTCGGAGTGATACCCTGGAACCAGATTATATTCTCCTGCGAGACCAACACTCCAGAGAGATCAGCAAAATTGAAGAGTACGGCTTCAAGAATGTATCAGTGCGACAAGACAGCAGAGTGATCAGCGAGATACAGCTTTATAGACTCTGCTGCAAGGTGGGGGACTACACCTCAGACACCACCACCTATCTAAACCATCACTAGGGTAGTCTAATATCAAGCCTGTATTACAGTGGACACCTATATCCACAAGTGCTTGCTAGTGCTAAACTATTGCCATCCAATCCGCCACCATACATCATCCACTGATGCCAGAGACTGCGCTTTGTATTTGCTGCTGCTGGATGTGGCACAAGTTATATTTGCACTAAGTAAAAAGAGACAGTTAAACGTTTACTTCTGGCCTGATTCTTCAAATCACTGCATGAGGCACAATATCTAATTAAGGCCACTACCACTCCCATCTTCTGCTCCGGTCCCTGAGGGGCTATGAAAAGCTATGATTAGGGTTGAGCGAACACCTTGAAGTTCGGGTTTGCCCAGTTCGGCCAAACTTTGCCACAAAGTTCGGGTTCGGGACTCAAACTTCTCCCTGAACCCCATTGAAGTCCATGGGGACCCGAACTTTGGGGCACTAAAATGGCTCTAAAAAAGTCATAGAAATGGCTAGAGGGCTGCAAAAGGAAGCAAAATAGGGGTAAGAACAGGACAATTGCCCTGCAAACAAATGTGGATAGGGAAATGAATTAAAATAACACAACATTTTTATAAAAAGTAAAAAATAATGATCTTGAACTAGGAGGCGGAGGGGGTGGACATGGTGCTGTAGGTGTAAGCGGTGGTGGATGAGGAGGAGGTGGCCAACACTATTTTTGTAGCTTTTATTTTTTTATAAATTTGGGAAGACCCCAAAACATTGGGAAATATAAAAAAGAAAACAAAGAGAAAGTGCGCTGGAGTATAACAATGGCTGGGTGCGGCCGGTATACTTGTCTATTCTGCACAAGGTACGGACAAGTCCTGTGGGATCCATTCTTGGTTCATTTTATTGAACGTGAGCTTGTCCACATTGTCTGTGGACACTTGTCTGTGATCACCCCCCTGCCGTGCTGAACACACGTTCGGATAATACACACGTAAAGGGAAAGCTCAGGCCATGTGCCCAATTTGGAAACCCAGAAGTTGAATGGGGCAGACCCATCAGTCAGTACGTGTAGGCGTGTGCACACGTACTGTTCCACCATGTTGCTGAAATGCTGCCTCCTGCTAAGATGTTCCATATCAGCTGGTGGTGCTGGTTGTTGTGGCGTGCTGACAAAGCTTTTACACATTTCGGCCATGCTAACCCTCCCTTCTGATGTGATGGCGGTGCCCCAGCTGCGTTGGCGACTTCTTCTTTTTCCTTCGCCTTCTGCTTCCACTGTGCCCCCGCTGTCAGGTGTGAATGCCATCAGCAGCGTGTCTACCAGCATGCGCTTGTACTCGCGCATATTCCAATTACGCTCCAGTGACGGAATTAAGGACGGCACGTTGTCCTTATAGCGGGGATCCAGCAGGGTGGCAACCCATTAATCAGCACTGGTTAGAATGTGGGCAACTCGGCGGTCGTTGCATAGGCACTGCAGAATGTAGTCGCTCATGTGTGCCAGGCTACCCAGAGGCAACGACAAGCTGTCCTCTGTAGGAGGTGTATCGTCTGTGTACTCTGTATCCCTCCAGCTATGCTCCAGTGATGCCCATGAGCTTTTTTGGGTGCCACCCCTGCTGTGAACACAGTTCCTTCTTCTCATCATCCTCCTCATCCTCCAGAACTGTGCCGTGGCTGGACAATTGTGTACCTGGCCTCTGTTGGTGCAGGAACCCACCCTCCGAGCCACTTGTGAATGACTGGCCTGAAAACCGTGGAAATGATCCCTCTTCCTCCTCCTGTGCCACATCCTCTTCCATCATCGCCCGAATCGTTTTTTCAAGGAGACATAGAAGTGGGATAGTAACGCTGAGGACTGCGTCATCGGCACTGTCCATGTTGGTGGAGTACTCGAAACAGCTCAACACACGTCCTGCATGAAGGCCCACTCGTTGGTGGTGAAGTGGTGCTGTTCCGTAGAGCGACTCACCCGTGCGTGCTGCAGCTGAAACTCCACTATCGCCTGCTTCTGCTCGCACAGTCTCTCCAGCATGTGCAAGGTGGAGTTCCACCTTGTGGGCACGTCGCATATGAGGTGGTGAGTGGGAAGGCCGAAGTTACACTGCAGCGCAGACAGACGAGCAGCAGCAGGGTGAGAATGCTGAAAGCGCGCACAGAAGGCCTGAACTTTCTGCAGCAGCTCTGACATATCGGGGTAATTTTTCAGGAACCTCTGCACCACCAAATTCAGCACATGCGCCAGGCAAGGGATGTGCGTCAAACCGGCTAGGCCCAGAGCTGCTGCGAGATTTTGCCCATTATCGCACACCACCAGGCCGGGATTGAGGCTCAGTGGCACCAACCATTCATCGGTCTGTTGTTTCATGCCCGTCCACAGCTCCTGCACGGTGTGGATTTTTCCCCCCAAACAGATGAGTTTCAAAACAGCCTGCTGTCATTTCCCCCTGGCTGTGCTGAAGTTGGTGGTGAAGGTGTTACGCTGACCAGATGAGAAGGTGGTAGAGGAGGAAGCGGAGTAGTAGTAGGAGGCAACAGGAGGCAAAGAGAAACGTCCTTCAATCCTCTGAAGGACATGCGCCAAACTGCTATCCGCCTCAGGCCTAGCCGCCACTGCATTTACCCAGTGTGCAGTTAGGGAGATATAACGTCCCTGCCAGTGCTTACTGGTCCACGTATCGGTGGTTATGTGGACCTTGCCACAGATGGCGTTGCGCAGTGCACCCCTAATTTTGTCCGCCACTTGGTTGCGCAGTGCCGGGATGGCTCGTCTGGAAAAGTAGTGGCGGCTGGGCACGACGTACTGTGGGACAGCCACCGCCATAAGGTTTTTAAAAGTCTCCGTCTCCACCAGATGGAATGACAGCATTTCAAAGTCCATGCATTTTGAAATGCTGGCATTCAGGGCCAGGGATCGCGGGTGGGTAGGGGAATACCACCTCTTTCTCTCCAGTGTTTGGGAGATGGACAGCTGAACTCTTCCATGGGACATTGTGGAGATGCTTGGTGACGGACGTGGTGGCGTTGCTGCCACATCCTCTGTTTGCGGGGTGGCAGGTGCCACTGTCACTCCAGAGGGGGACGAAGAGGCCGAGACTGCAGCAGAAGAGAAACCAGGAGGAGCCTGAGATCTTTTGTGGTTTTTGAGGTGTTCACTCCACTGCAGCTCTTGCTTTGCATTTAGATGGCTGGTCATGCAGGTGGTGCTCAGGTTTAGAACATTTATGCCTCACTTCAGGCTCTGATTGTACAGCGTGCAAACCACTCGCGTTTTGTCGTCAGCACATTGTCTGGAGAACTGCCACACCAGGGAACTCCTTGGAGCTGGCTTTGGTGTGCTCAGTCCCTGGGTGCGTTGGGCAGTAACAGGCGTACTGGCTAGGGGACGGCCACTCTGCTTTTGCACCCTGCTCCCTCTTTTGTTGTGCGGCCGGTGATGTGCGACCACCACCTCTTCCTCCGAACTACACACGTCACTCGCATGACCTTGATTCCATGTGGGGTCTAGGACCTCATCATCCTCCACATCATCTTCCACCCACTCTTCACCCTTGCCCTACTTGCTGGTCTGCACAGTGCAGAAAGCCGCAGCAGTTGGCACGTGTGTTTCATCATCATCAGAGATGTGCTGCAGTGGTCCTCCCATGTACATATCCTGAATCATAAGTGGTTGAGCATCAGTGCACTCAATCTCTTCTTCTGGAGCAGGGCTATGTGGACGACCCTCGGAAACCCTGCTAGCAGAGTCATCAAAAAGCATAAGAGACTGCTGCATGACTTGGGGTTCAGACTGCTTGGCTGATTTGCAAGGGGGTGAGGTAAAAGACAGATGCCCATGGGCTGCAGGCGCCAACTCTCAGGTTTCATCAGGGGACTCGGTGGGAGACAAAGTGAAGGAACCGCAATAAATGGGTACATGACGTGCACCTAACTAACAGACGGATTAACTATATCAATTTCCTTGTCACGTATGCAGTGCAGGTGTACTTCACGCTATAAATTGGTATATACCGTGCATCTAACTAACCGAACCGACGGATTAACTATATAAATTTCCTTGTCACGTATGCAGTGCAGGTGTACTTCACGCTATAAATTGGTATATAACGTGCATCTAACTAACCGACGGATTAACTATATCAATTTCCCTGTCATGTATGCAGTGCAGGTGTACTTCACGCAATAAATGGGTATATGACGTGCACCTAACTAACAGACGGATTAACTATTACCTTTGTGTGTCAGGGGTACAAAGTACAATGCTGCATTTCACCCACAATTTTTTTTTTGCTGTAGGTCACCCACAGAATTAACAGACAGATTTATGATTAGCTTTCTGTGTCAGAGGTGCAAAGATGGTGTATTGCACCCACAAACAATCGCACTAACAATGTCCCTCACTTCAGCTGCCTGCTTTCTGTCCCTTTACTACTGAGAGCTGATGGGCGGTGCTACACAGGATCCAGCTTATATAGAGGCTGGATCATATGATGCACCGGACAATCACAGCCATGCCATTAGTAGGCATGGCTGTGATGGCTTCTAAGGGCAAACAGTTTAAAAGCTTGTTGATTGGTTGCCCTGCAGCCTTTCAACAAGCTTTATTAAATGCCCGAACACCGAACTCGAACTTTTCCGGCAAAGTTCGGGTTCGGGGCCGGGTACCAAAAATCGGGTTTGCTCAACACTAGCTATGATTTCTATGAGCCATAACTATTGGGACAACACAGGTCATGTGCTTCAGAAGACGATATTTATATTCTCCTTCCACAGTTTGGTACAGAACAGTATTAATAATTAAAAAAGAGGGAGGAATTATAACCTGGTGTGGCTGACATTGAGTGATCTGAAAAGGATCCCAGAAAGGTCCAGACCAGTACATTTCGTTCTTCTGGCCTCAGCAATCAGCCGTCCGCCTTGTCTGTGTCTTTTGTGTAATTCATAAAACTTTGCCTCTACTTGGGCAACGACATAAACATCAGTTTCCTCTGTTAGTTCTCATGTCAGTCATATGGACCTTACTGACAGCTCCAGATTTCGCAGTATTGTTTTGTATTGAGCGACAATGGCTTCAGGCTGTACTCACATTAAACCATCGTGACAAGTTGTAAATGTGAAAATCATTAACAGACTCTGGCGAGTGCAGAACAGGCTGACGCTTGTGACCTGTGAAAAGTGGAAAGTTATTGTAAAAAAATTAAAAATGAAGGTTTAATATGAGAATGATGTTAAGACTGAAGAATTGGAATGAAGAACCTTCCATACAGAATTCATTAGGTGACGTAAGATGAATGTATGATTGCTGAATAACGAAGAAACTAGAGGTCCAATAACCAGACAGATTGTAAGGATTTCTGGTGGGGCACATAGGGCATATACTGTACTTGGTTTGAAATATACCTTGGTATTTTCAAGAATTTGAAGCATATGTCCAATTTGCAAACTACCTAAGACTATAATGTATTGTACACAAAAAGTTGCGTAAGGCTGAGTTAACACCAGCACTAATAATTTCCATTGTTCTACTGTTAAGATGAGCAGGACAATGAAAGTAGCTAAAGCACTGGATATGCAACATAACTGAACAGAACGGATTCGCCGAAACCCGATTGAATTAAAAAGGTCCATTCTGTTTCCATTCTGGAGTCCACTTTTTAAAGTCCTGCATGCTCTTTTTGACAAAAATCTGTGATGGAGGCCATGAATGGAGCCAACAAGGCTAATGTGAACACAAATGTAAATACAGTGATCCCTCAAGATGCAATGGCCTCAGGATACAATATTTTCAACATCTTTTCTGACCCATCGTAAGTTAAAACTAGACTCAACATACAATGTTTCAGACTCCCAACCAATCAAGGCCGCTTCTCTGTATTTTTTTGCTAGTTATCCTGACTGTTATATGTGAAGGATTGTTTTATCTGTCTTAGTTATCTGTTTTTTTTTTTATTAAATCATAATTTTCTCTTATCTTGGATGACATCTTGGAGCTTTGGAATCGATTACTCAAGTTACAATGGTTTCAACATACAATGGTCATCCTGGAACCAATTAATATAGTAAATTGATGGACCACTGTACATTATTTATCTTCTACTGATCCTGAGTTATCCTGTATTATACTCTAGAGCTGCACTTACTATTCTATATTCAGAACCTCAATAGGGAGCTGAGAGACAAAACTCAAAGGGGTCTGAAGGCTTGTTAGTACTTGTATTTACAATATGTTGCATCCTGGTTTGTAACTTCTGTAATTTGTTGCATTGGGCTCTTTGGTCCTTCTTGGGCTTATACACAGTCAAGTCACATTATTATGGTCACTTGCATAGCTCATGAAGAAAGTCATGTGTGTTGAGCTGGCTTGGTAGGTATATAAGGTATACTGAGCTGGCTTGTTGGGTATATAAGGTGTGCTGAGCTGGCTTGGTGGCTATATATGGTGTGTGATAAGCTTTCTGCACACGTATACTTAGTTGCTGTCATGGGTAAAAGGGGCTTTTTATCAAAGTTGCTAAAAAGGGATAGTTATTGGCAGGTCAAGGGTGGGCGAAATTTTTAAACTGTGCAGTTTGTGAACTGTTCACGTGCTGCTGTGGTGAAAGTGTATTGTGAGTGGACAAATGGCACTATTGCGAACAAGGAACGTAGAAACTGTGGAGCACAACGTGCCACTGTTATGAGAGGTGTATGTCAGCTACAAAGGAGCGAGAGTGCGAACCGACATGCTAAAGTGGAGCAGTTCACCACCAAAATGAAACAGGGGGCTTCCAGATGTGTGTCTAAAACAACAGTTCAGAGAATCCTACTGTGTATGGGGCTCCAAAGCAGATGGTCACTGGACCTCTGTTAACAAAGTTGCATTGGCAGATAAGACTTAATTTTTCACGGCAGTATCAGAATTGGACATTCGCCGATTGGAAAAGGGTTGCCTAATCCAACGATTCATATTTTCTGCTTCATTGAATGGATACTGTAGATGTTGGTGGTTCAGCCGAAAAACACCCTTCAAACATTGCTGGAAGAACACAAGCTCGTGGTGGCAGCGTTATGGTCTGAAGAATGTTTTCGTGGCATTCTCTAGGACCACTCATCCATGTGGAAGGCAATCTCAATAATATGGGTATGAATCCATTGTTACAGATCATGTACACCCATAAATGCTGATTCTCTTCCTCTGGGTGGCTGGGATCTTTCAGCAAGACAATGTGACATGTCACATGGCTAGAAATTGGTTGGAAAAGAATGACCAAGTACTACCCTTGCTCCCTAATTCCTCAATCTTGAACACAATTTAGCATCTGTGGATCACCTTGATCATTGTTAAAGTTGAGCGAATCGAAGCTGACAAAGTGGAATTCGTTTAGAAATTCAGGAAAAGTTCGATTTGCAACGAATGTGAATTTCCTCACGCTTCGTGGCCCTATAAATACAGCGGCCATCTTACAGTCAGACATTTTTCAGTGTTCAGAGTGCAGGGACAGACGTGTGAAGGCGCTAGGGATAGCAATTGTAAAAACCTGATTGTGGAAAAAAAAGACAGAAAAAACTATTTATAAGTGCAGGGAAAGGATAGGGAGGTATTATTTCACAGCATCGTAGTGCAGGGAGAGACATCAGAAGGCGCTAGGAACATTGATTGGAAAGCGATTTACAAGTGCAGGAAAAGATTATTTGGGGATCCAAATAGCCATTAGACAGCTCTGTCATTCCAGCTATTTGTTATTGGGGTGCAAGTGCTATGTTGAAAAGCCTTTGGTGGCTTGGATCTTAGTATCTTATAGCAGTACTACAAGAAAAATATATACGCATTTCACTTCTGCAGTTATTTCTGGTGAAAGCGTATAGGGGCGTATTTCAGTAAAAAAAATAAAAAAATATACGCACTGCACTGTTGCAGTTCTTTCTGTTAAAAGAGTATAGGGGCGTATTTCAGTACTACAAGAAAAATATATGCGCACTTCACTCTAAGTTTTTTCTGGTCAAAGCGTATAGTAGCCTTTTTCAGTCCAACATGAAAAATAGATTTAGTTAACTTCTGCAGTTATTTCTGTTGAAATCGTATAGTGGTGTATGTATTTTAGTAAAAAAAGAAAAATATGTACTCTGTAATCTTTAAAGGGAACCTGTCATCAACTTTATGCTGATCTCACTGAGGGCAGCATAAAATAGTGACAGATGCTCTGATTTCAGCGGTGTGTCACTCATGAGCTAAAAGTAAGTGGCTGCTGAGAACAATCATCATAATGATTGCAGCACAGGTTTCGAAAAGAGTCAAATCTACTTGAGAAGAGTCCTGGTTATTCATAATCTCCTGCACTCTCATCCATCTGCTGATAATTGTCAGTTCTCTACTAGATAGAAAGGGAGAAAACCAGGTAGAAGCCTGTCAGTCATCAGCAGGTGGGCAGGCAGAGCAGGAATTTATGAAAAACCATGACTCTTCTCAGGTAGCCGGGACTCTTTTCCAGGCCCAGTCTGCCACGATTGTGATGTTGGTTTTCGGCAACAACTTACTTTTAACTTTTAAATGACCGACAGCAGAAATCAACTCACCTGTCTCTACTTTATGCTGCTGTTAGTATGGGCAGCACAAAGTTGATGACACGTTCCCTTTAAGTTTTTTCTGGTCAAAGCGTATAGTGGCCTTTTTCAGTCCAACAAGAAAAATATTTTTTTAGTTCACTTCTGCAGTAATTTCTGTTGAAAGCGTATAGTGGTGTATTTCAGTAATTACAAGAAAAATATATACGCACTTCACTCTAATTTTTTTCTGGTCAAAGCGTATAGTGGTGTATTTCAGTCCAACAAGAAAAATATATTCTCAGTTCACTTCTGCAGTTAATTGTGGTGAAAGCGTTTAGTGGCCTATCATCAGACACCTCCAGCCAACAGTTGGTGGGTTCGTCAGACACAACCCTTAGTTGGCATGGCCTGGAAGCAGGCCCTGTGCCCTCACCTGTCCTCAACCTACCACTGTCTTTTTCTGTTCCCTCATCGCGAGAAGTACTATATGCTGTGGGCTCAGCTCCACTTTTCAGCAAGGAAGAGCTACTAAAGGACAGTGAGCAGCTACTGCCCAGCCAAGATCTGGAGGAGGCATCCACCGCTTCCTCCGCTAGGCGGGCAAGTAGTGATGAGTAGGGATGAGCGAACCCGAACTGTATAGTTCGGGTTCGTACCGAATTTTGGGGTGTCCGTGACACTGACCCGAACCCGAACATTTTCGTAAAAGTCCGGGTTCGGGTTTTTGAAAGGCTGCAAAGCAGCCAATCAACAAGCGTCATACTACTTGCCCCAAGAGGCCATCACAGCCTTGCCTACTATTGGCATGGCTGTGATTGGCCAGTGCAGCATGTGACCCAGCCTCTATATAAGCTTGGGTCACGTAGCGCTGCACGTCACTCTGCTGATTCAAGCATAGGGAGAGGTTGCTGCTGCGACGTTAGGGCGAGATTAGGCAGATTAACTCCTCCAAAAGACTTCATTCTGTGATCGATCTGCAGCTGGGGATCATTGAAGTGCTAATATCGACTTGCTCACTTTTTTGAGGCTGCCCAGAGCGTTTTTAGATCACTTTTTTCTGGGGTGATCGGCGGCCATTTTGTGGCTTGTGGTGCGCCAGCACAAGCTATCACCAAGTGTATTTAACCATCAATAGTGTGGTTATTTTTTGCTATATCCTACATCAGCTGCAGGCTTAGCCTGTGTCACCGAAGTGCATTTAACCATCAACAGTCTGGTTATTTTTTGGCCATATACTACATCTGGTGCAGGCTGAGCCTGTGTCACCCAAGTGCATTTAACCATCAATAGTGTGGTTATTTTTTGGCCATATACTACATCAGGGGCAAGTTGAGCCTGTCACCCAGCGCCTAAAAAATAGACCTGACATTTCTATTCAACCAAATCTGTACTGTTTTAGCTGGTCAAGTTATTTGTAGTGACCGTAAAAGCACATTTTTTGTTCTGGGTTGAAAAACTATTCCCAAATTTTCCATTCTCAAAATAACTAGTTTCTGCTATATGAGGCCTACTTGAAATCTATCCCAAAAAGGATATCTTACATTGAAGGTGCTGATAGTGTCATTCAGAAAAATTTAACACACACGCTACCGTGCAGATACAAGTCTAATTCTGTGATTAAACCTATACCTGTCACACAGCGCAAAAAAAAACAGGCCTCACATTTCTATTCAACCAAATCTGTACTGTTTTAGCTGGTCAAGTTATTTGTAGTGACCGTAAAAGCACACTTTTTGTTCTGGGTTGAAAAACTATTCCCAAATTTGCCATTCTCAAAATTGTGGTGAACGGGAACAATGAGGAAAACATCTAATAAGGGACGCGGACGCGGACGTGGACATGGTCGTGGGGGTGTTAGTGGACCCTCTGGTGCTGGGAGAGGACGTGGCCGTTCTGCCACAGCCACACGTCCTAGTGAACCAACTACCTCAGGTCCCAGTAGCCAGCAGAATTTACAGCGATATTTGGTGGGGCCCAATGCCGTTCTAAGGATGGTAAGGCCTGAGCAGGTACAGGCATTAGTCAATTGGGTGGCCGACAGTGGATCCAGCACGTTCACATTATCTCCCACCCAGTCTTCTGCAGAAAGCGCACAGATGAAAACCAAGCCCATCGGTCTGTCACATGACCCCCATGCATATCAGGGAAACTGTCTGAGCCTCAAGTTATGCAGCAGTCTCTTATGCTGTTTGAAGACTCTGCTGCCAGGGTTTCCCAAGAACATCCACCTAGCCCTTCCCCAGGGGTGGAAGAGATAGAATGCACTAACGCACAACCACTTATTTTTCCTGATGATGAGGACATGGGAATACCACCTCAGCACGTCTCTGATGATGACGAAACACAGGTGCCAACTGCTGCGTCTTTCTGCAGTGTGCAGACTGAACAGGAGGTCAGGGATCAAGACTGGGTGGAAGACGATGCAGGGGACGATGAGGTCCTAGACCCCACATGGAATGAAGGTCGTGCCACTGACTTTCACAGTTCGGAGGAAGAGGCAGTGGTGAGACCGAGCCAACAGCGTAGCAAAAGAGGGAGCAGTGGGCAAAATCAGAACACCCGCCGCCAAGAGACTCCGCCTGCTACTGACCGCCGCCATCTGGGACCGAGCACCCCAAAGGCAGCTTCAAGGAGTTCCCTGGCATGGCACTTCTTCAAACAATGTGCTGACGACAAGACCCGAGTGGTTTGCACGCTGTGCCATCAGAGCCTGAAGCGAGGCATTAACGTTCTGAACCTTAGCACAACCTGCATGACCAGGCACCTGCATGCAAAGCATGAACTGCAGTGGAGTAAACACCTTAAAAACAAGGAAGTCACTCAGGCTCCCCCTGCTACCTCTTCTGCTGCTGCCGCCTCGGCCTCTTCTGCTGCTGCCGCCGCCTCAGCCTCTTCCTCCGCCTCTGGAGGAACGTTGGCACCTGCCGCCCAGCAAACATGGGATGTACCACCAACACCACCACCTGCGTCACCAAGCATCTCAACCATGTCACATGGCAGCGTTCAGCTCTCCATCTCACAAACATTTGAGAGAAAGCGTAAATTCCCACCTAGCCACCCTCGATCCCTGGCCCTGAATGCCAGCATTTCTAAACTACTGGCCTATGAAATGCTGTCATTTAGGCTGGTGGACACACACAGCTTCAAACAGTTCATGTCGCTTGCTGTCCCACAGTATGTTGTTCCCAGCCGGCACTACTTCTCCAAGAGAGCCGTGCCTTCCCTGCACAACCAAGTGTCTGATAAAATCAAGTGTGCACTGCGCAACGCCATCTGTGGCAAGGTCCACTTAACCACAGATACGTGGACCAGTAATCACGGCCAGGGACGCTATATCTCCCTAACTGCACACTGGGTAAATGTAGTGGCGGCTGGGCCACAGGCGGAGAGCTGTTTGGCGCACGTCCTTCCGCCGCCAAGGATCGCAGGGCAACTGTCACGAGTTGGAGGTCCCAGGAGAGACCACCGCGTCGTCATGCAATAAACAAACGGAAATCAGGTACAGACACATAAGAGTTTATTGCACAAACAGAAACATGGAAAGCAGCACAGATAAAACATGAGCTCTATGTACCGTCAGCACAGCGGGAGAAAACCCCCACTGCGCCACTGTCTAGTAATACTCCAGAGGGGCGTAACTAAGCAACTCCTGGTTTTCACTAGGGCCTCAGAAGGTAAGGTTAGGCTTTGCCGCAGGAAGTTGCCAGGGTCCACTCTGGAGCGTGAACTAGACAGTGACAGCAGGAGCGAATGGACAACAGGTACCAGAAGGTACCGACGGCACATAGGCAAACATAACATACAGGCAAATACAAAACAGGGCAACTAATAATACAAGCAGGAGTTCACGCAAGGGAGCAGGAGTGGCAATGAGCAGAGAAGGACTTGCTCCACCAGTAGTAAACTGCATGGCCTTGTCATGCCACTCTGCTACAAAGGCTTGCTGAACACAGACATATGAATACAAAACAGGGCAACTAATAATACAAACAGGAGTTCACGCAAGGGAGCAGGAGTGGCAATGAGCAGAGAAGGACTTGCTCCACCAGTAGTAAACTGCATGGCCTTGTCATGCCACTCTGCTGCAAACACTTGCTGAACACAGATATAAGAATACACACAAAGTAACTAAAACATAACTGGCAGAAACAGATAACAGAAAGACAGGAAAGAGGACATCAGAGAACATAAATGAACAAGTAGGAAAACCCACAGAGCACAGGCAGACAGACACGGATCCCATGGGTCAGCAGCATGGGAGGGAGAGTACAAACCAGGAGCAGGACAAGACAACACACACCAGGAGAGCTGACACAGAACTGAGGAAACCTCAGCCTTATATACAGGTTCCATGGGTGCAACAGAGAAACCACACCCATGGAGCAGACAGAGGATTAACTCCTAATAGGCACACAGGGGAGTTAACCCCTACAGAACCACAAATAACACAAAGGAACAAAACTTCAGCGAGGAGCGCCGAACAAGCAATGATGGAAGGTCACAGCCAGAGATAGTGGCTGTGACAGCAACATTCTTTGCCTCCTGTCTCCTCCTCCTCCTACTCAGCTTCCTCCTCCTCTTCTTCCACCTGCTCATCCAGTCAGCCACACACCTTCACCACCAACTTCAGCACAGCCCGGGGTAAACGTCAGCAGGCCGTTCTGAAACTCATATGTTTGGGGGACAGGCCCCACACCGCACAGGAGTTGTGGCGGGGTATAGAACAACAGACCGACGAGTGGTTGCTGCCGGTGAGCCTCAAGCCCGGCCTGGTGGTGTGCGATAATGGGCGAAATCTCGTTGCAGCTCTGGGACTAGCCAGTTTGACGCACATCCCTTGCCTGGCGCATGTGCTGAATTTGGTGGTGCAGAAGTTCATTCGCAACTACCCCGACATGTCAGAGCTGCTGCATAAAGTGCGGGCCGTCTGTTCGCGCTTCCGGCGTTCACACCCTGCCGCTGCTCGCCTGTCTGCGCTACAGCGTAACTTCGGCCTTCCCGCTCACCGCCTCATATGCGACGTGCCCACCAGGTGGAACTCCACCTTGCATATGCTGGACAGACTGTGCGAGCAGCAGCAGGCCATAGTGGAGTTTCAGCTGCAGCACACACGGGTCAGTCGCACTGCGGATCAGACCCACTTCACCACCAATGACTGGGCCTCCATGCGAGACCTGTGTGCCCTGTTGCGCTGTTTCGAGTACTCCACCAACATGGCCAGTGGCGATGACGCCGTTATCAGCGTTACAATACCACTTCTATGTCTCCTTGAGAAAACACTTAGGGCGATGATGGAAGAGGAGGTGGCCCAGGAGGAAGAGGAGGAAGAGGGGTCATTTTTAGCACTTTCAGGCCAGTCTCTTCGAAGTGACTCAGAGGGAGGTTTTTTGCAACAGCAGAGGCCAGGTACAAATGTGGCCAGACAGGGCCCACTACTGGAGGACGAGGATGAGGTGGAGGAGGATGAGGATGAAGCAGGTTCACAGCGGGCTGGCACCCAACGCAGCTCGGGCCCATCACTGGTGCGTGGCTGGGGGGAAACGCAGGACGATGACGATACGTCTCCCACAGAGGACAGCTTGTCCTTACCTCTGGGCAGCCTGGCACACATGAGCGACTACATGCTGCAGTGCCTGCGCAACGACAGCAGAGTTGCCCACATTTTAGTGTGTGCGGACTACTGGGTTGCCACCCTGCTGGATCCACAGTACAAAGACAATGTGCCCACCTTACTTCATGCACTAGAGCGTGATAGTAAGATGCGCGAGTACAAGCGCACGTTGGTAGACGCGCTACTGAGAGCATTCCCAAATGTCACAGGGGAACAAGTGGAAGCCCAAGGCGAAGGCAGAGGAGGAGCAAGAGGTCGCCAACGCAGCTGTGTCACGGCCAGCTCCTCTGAGGGCAGGGTTAGCATGGCAGAGATGTGGAAAAGTTTTGTCACCACGCCACAGCTAACTGCACCACCACCTGATACGGAACGTGTTAGCAGGAGGCAACATTTCAATAACATGGTGGAACAGTACCTGCGCACACCCCTCCACGTACTGACTGATGGTTCGGCCCCATTCAACTTCTGGGTCTCCAAATTGTCCACGTGGCCAGAGCTAGCCTTTTATGCCTTGGAGGTGCTGGCCTGCCCGGCGGCCAGCGTTTTGTCTGAACGTGTATTCAGCACGGCAGGGGGTGTCATTACAGACAAACGCAGCCGCCTGTCTACAGCCAATGTGGACAAGCTGACGTTCATAAAAATGAACCAGGCATGGATCCCACAGGACCTGTCCATCCCTTGTGCAGTTAGATATTAACTACCTCCCCTTAACAATATATTATTCTACTCCAGGGCACTTCCTCATTCAATACTATTTTTATTTTCATTTTACCATTATATTGCGGGGCAACCCAAAGTTGAATGAACCTCTCCTCTGTCTGGGTGCCGGGGCCTAAATGTGTGACAGTGGCCTGTTCCAGTGGTGGGTGACGTGAAGCCTGATTCTCTGCTATGACATGAAGACAGATTCTGTGCTGACATAAGGCCAGATTCTCTGTTACGGGACCTCTCTCCTCTGCCTGGGCCTAAATATGTGACAGTGGCCTGTTCCAGTGGTGGGTGACGTGAAGCCTGATTCTCTGCTATGACATGAAGACTGATTCTGCGCTGACATAAGGCCAGATTCTCTGTTACGGGACCTCTCTCCTCTGTCTGGGTGTGGGGGCCTAAATATGTGACAGTGGCCTGTTCCAGTGGTGGGTGACGTAAAGCCTGATTCTCTGCTATGACATGAAGACTGATTCTGTGCTGACATAAGGCCAGATTCTCTGTTACGGGACCTCTCTCCTCTGCCTGGGTGCCGGGGCCTAAATATGTGACAGTGGTCTGTTCCAGTGGTGGGTGACGTAAAGCCTGATTCTCTGCAATGACATGAAGACTGATTCTTCGCTGACATAAGGCCAGATTCTCTGTTACGGGACCTCTCTCCTCTGCCTGGGTGCCTGGGCCTAAATATGTGACAGTGGCCTGTTCCAGTGGTGGGTGACGTGAAGCCTGATTCTCTGCTATGACATGAAGACTGATTCTGCGCTGACATAAGGCCAGATTCTCTGTTACGGGACCTCTCTCCTCTGTCTGGGTGCTGGGGCCTAAATATGTGACAGTGGCCTGTTCCAGTGGTGGGTGACGTAAAGCCTGATTCTCTGCTATGACATGAAGACAGATTCTGTGCTGACATAAGGCCAGATTCTCTGTTACGGGACCTCTCTCCTCTGCCTGGGTGCCTGGTCCTAAATATGTGACAGTGGCCTGTTCCAGTGGTGGGTGACGTGAAGCCTGATTCTCTGCAATGACATGAAGACTGATTCTGCGCTGACATAAGGCCAGATTCTCTGTTACGGGACCTCTCTCCTCTGCCTGGGTGCCTGGGCCTAAATATGTGACAGTGGCCTGTTCCAGTGGTGGGTGACGTGAAGCCTGATTCTCTGCTATGACATGAAGACTGATTCTGCGCTGACATAAGGCCAGATTCTCTGTTACGGGACCTCTCTCCTCTGCCTGGGTGCCTGGGCCTAAATATGTCACAGTGGCCTGTTCCAGTGGTGGGTGACGTGAAGCCTGATTCTCTGCTATGACATGAAGACTGATTCTGCGCTGACATGAAGCCAGATTCTCTGCTATGGCATGAAGAGACTGATTCTCTGCTGACATGAAGCCAGATTCTTTGCTATGGCATGAAGAGACTGATTCTCTGCTGATGTGAAGCCATATTCTCGGCTATGGGACCTCTGTCCAATTGATATTGGTTAATTTTTATTTTAATTCATTTCCCTATCCACATTTGTTTGCAGGGGATTTTCCTACATGTTGCTGCCTTTTGCAGCCCTCTAGCTCTTTCCTGGGCTGTTCGGCCGAACTTGTCGAACCCGAACATCCAGGTGTTCGCTCAACTCTAGTGATGAGGAGAGTGGCGCAGGAGCTGGTGTTGCAAGCGGTCAGGCTCCTGACCCAGAGACCATTGAGGAGGACATCAGTGACGTGCAGACACTACTCGATGATAATGAAGCTGATCACACTTAGGAGTCGGGTGAAGAAGGGGCTTCATCATCATCAGGAGAAGAGGGTGGCAGTTTGCCCGTCAGGCAGTGGCTGAGCTAGCAAGTCTCTAGCGTGGCCGGGAGTCAGCAGGGTGGCAGCAGTGGGATGTCGAGCGCCAAACAGGTATGGGGTAGACCACCCGCTTTGCAGCAGCCTACCTGCCCGGAAAGGAGTGGTGCACGGGTTCACGGAAGCAGTGGCGGTAGCAGTCAGCCAGTGAGTAGTGTTGGGGGGAAAATCTGGTACTTGGCGGTGTGACAGTTTTTTGTGACGCCGACGGAGGAGGTCAACATGGCCATATGTAGAATATGTGGGCAGAAGGTGAAGTGTGGTCAGGGTGCCAATGTTGGCACCACGGCCCTGCGTCCATATATGCAGTGTCACCATAAAGTGGCCTGGGAGAACAGTGGCTCCGATGTGGTGGTCCAGTCTGCCGCAGCAACTGCTGCATCACCCAGTGGCACGCACCTGGTTTCA
Organism: Bufo bufo; assembly: GCF_905171765.1. Classification (NCBI taxonomy): domain Eukaryota; kingdom Metazoa; phylum Chordata; class Amphibia; order Anura; family Bufonidae; genus Bufo; species Bufo bufo. Next base: position 57,532,856 of record NC_053392.1, read on the forward strand.
GGCAGTCAAGACTCCACCACCTCAGTCGAAGGGAGCTGTCATTCCCATCTTCTGCTGGTCCAGATGCTCCTGCTCCTCCTCATCACTCATTCCGTCAGCAATTGATCACCGAAGCGATTGCCAAGAGACAGGATTATGAGTGCACTGATCCAACGGCGCAGAAGCTGAATGTGCTCCTGTCCAAGTTGCTGGTGCTGCAGTCCCTCCCTTTCCAAGTGGTGGACTCTGCACCTTTCAGAGAACTGATGGCTTGTGCCGAGTCGAGGTGAAGAGTCCCAAGCCGTCATTTCTTTTTTTTTTTTACCAAATCTTTTTATTGAAATAGGCAGTCCAACCAGTCACATACATTTGAACATACGTTGGTTATGACAATGTTACAAGAGTGTGTTACAATTGCAATCACTCTTATAATGTCTGGTACAGTAGCAATTACAGTGACAAACTGGGATCACAAAATGATTCGACTTAGGCTACTTTCACACTTGCGGCAGAGTGATTCGGCAAGCAGTTCCGTCGCCGGAACTGCCTGCCGGATCCCGCAAAACGTATGCCAACTGATGGCATTTGGAAGACTAATCAGGATCCTGATTAGTCTTAAAAATGCCTGATCAGTCAGAAAAATGCATTGAAATGCTGGATCCATCTTTCAGGTGTCATTCGGAAAAACAGATCCGGCATTTATTTTTTTCACCTTTTTTTCTGGGGGGTGATTGTTGGAGATATCATTTAAAAGAGGCCTCACCAGTGTAGATGGGGGTATATGATATAAGGGCTGATGATAGTAACTTTGTTTTAAGGGTGATAAACAGGATGGTCATTCGTTAATGGAAGTTCCTGTGTGCACTCCAGGGTTCCCAGATTTTCAGGAACTTATCGCGAGAGTGGGTTTCCCAGAGTTCTTCAAAGCGGTAGATTTGGTCGACCTTCTCAGCCCATATTAATGTATTGGGAGCGGAGCTGCTTCTCCACAAAAATGGGATGAGTAGGCAAGCTGCTGTGATAAGCATGATGGGGAGGTTGTGTTTGGATGGTGTGATGGTCTCGTTTGGGCACCATAAGAGTATCAATTTGGGGTCAAGTGAAATCTTTGTGGAGCATATATAATTAATTGTGGAGCTCAATTCTTTCCAAAAGGGCATCAAGACTGGGCAAGACCACCATATGTGGGAGAGGGAGCCTAAACCCAGACTGCACCTCCAACATGAGCTCAAGATTTCTGGATTGATTTTGTGCAAGTATTCAGGGGTCCAGTACCACCTGGAAAACAATTTGTACACGTTTTCCTGTATTTTAATGCATTTATTAAATCCATGTGAGTTTGTCAGGATGAAAGCCTTTTCCGGGGTGTGTGAGTTTGATCGAGAGTTCCCTCTCCCACGCATCCAGAAAGGATAGCCTGGGTGGCACAGAAGACAAGAGTAGTTTATATGAAAGGGATAGTAGTCGTTTAGGAAGCTGGGGTGCATCTAGTAGCTTGTCGACCCAGGACACTTCTCCCTGGTGAGCGGCGGGTATGGTAAAACGTCTGACGTCTCTCTTGAAATTGAGTAGATGCAGGAATGAGGCTCCCTGCACTCTAGGGAGGTTAAGGATGCCACTCCAGTCGGTTCCACCATCTGTCTTAGAAATCTCACGGAGCGTGTGGTTAGTTAGGAGAGACCACACACCTGAGGGCTCCATCAAGTTGGGGTGGATATATGTTTGCAGAAGGTTTAGCGGGAGGTTTGGGTGGGGGAACCTGATCCCTTGTGCCTTATAGATCTTAGACCACTCAACCATCATGCTCCGCGACAGAGTTGGGGAGGAAGAGTCATTATGAGAATGGTGTCGGATCTCCCATAATGTAAGCCTCTCCTTATTAATCAGAAGGTGTCTCTCTAGTTGTGAGCACAGACTTGGTGAGTGTGGGGATAGTAAGGTTAGACTTCTACTCAGTCGTTCTGCTTTATAATATTGGTGGATGTCTGGTAGTCCAAAGCCACCAAATCTTTTCTCTCTCGTCAGGAGGGAGTATGTGATTCTGGAGGATCTCCCTCCCAGAGGAAAATAGACCACATCCTTCGTACATCAGAATAAAAGGTAAGGTGGAGCCAGATACGGAGGGCCTAAAGTAGATATGTAAATTTGGGCACTATGTATGTTTAAAGGTAATTTTTTCTACCTATCCAGGATATGAACGGGATTTATAAAGGGATTCTGTCACCAGGTCTCCTTGTTTTGTATTAAATGATCCCACTCTTACTGCTCTGTGTGCCTTTTATTCGTCAAAAAAGCAATTTTATTGCTATGTAAATTACCTTGATAAGGAGCCCAAGGGGTTGTCCCACGATCCGTTGGAGCCCGGCTGCACCCATCGTTCCGGAGCCCAGCACCGCCTACCAGTTAGTTTATTCACTGCACTTGCCCTGACGTCATTCCTTCCAAGCGCCGTGATCTCGCGCAGGCACAGTGTACACAGTAGTCTGCGCCCGTGCGGACTACTGGCACAGGCTTCGTCGATCCAACTGCACACGCAGAGAGCAGTAAGAGTAAGATCATTTAATACAGAACAAGGAGACCGATGGGCACATATGAATATCTCTGTAGGGTAAATCCTGGTGACAGAATCCCTTTAAGGACTTGAGGTGTGAGCGTGTTGACTGTAAGAGCAGTGTTTAGTTGAGAGTGTAAAATTCTTTGGGGTTTGCTGAGATATGGATTCCCAGGTATTGTACCCTTTGGGTGCCCAGGTAAAGGGGGTGGATCGTTTCAGGGCATTGACAGTAGAGGCATAGCAGGAAATGTTAAGGGCCACTGATTTATTGTAGTTGATTTTAAAGTTGGAGATGAAGCCAAACTCATTGAAAATGGAGAGGAGGTCATCTGCGAAAGCGGCTGAGAGATGGTTGTGTGTCCTAACTGTAAGTCCTTTAATCAGTGGATCTTGTCTAATTTTACAGAGCAGGGTTTCCATAACCAGTACGAATAGGGCTGGTGACAGTGGGCAGCCCTGCCTCGTCCCATGGAGTATATGGAAGGGGAGGGGATAGGGTCCCATTAATCTTGACTCTGGCAGAGGGGGCCGAGTAGAGTGTGAAAATTGACTGTATAAACTGCTCTGGTATTCCGAATCTCGACAAGGCAGCCAACATAGAGGCATATGGGAGTTTTGCGCCCAGGTGATCAGACACAGTAAACGTATTGTGTTCTCTTTGCCCTGTCTTCCAGAGAAAAATCCCACCTGTTCCCCCTGGATTATTTTGGGTAGGATTGATTAGGTCTGTATTCAATAGGGAGATTGGGCGATAGCTGCCGCATTTTAGTTTGTCTTTTTTGTCTTTGTATATAACTGTAATGTGGGCTTCTAGTGCTTGGGGCGGGAGAGAGCCTCCTTTAAGGAGGTGGTTACAAAGCTTTGAGAAGTGGAGAACTAAGGTGTCGCGGAAGGTTTTATAGTATTAGATGGAAAAACCATCGGGTCCTGGGCTTTTCCCAGAGGGGATGGAGGATAGTATTTGGCAAACTTCCAAATCTGTGACGGGAGTAAGTAGTTGTTCGGATTGGAGTATGGTGATTGATGGTATGTCAAGGGATGAGAGGAATGCTGTGGTGGCCTCCGGTATAGTAGTCGGGGTTTGGTGGGTAGAGGGGGACAGGTTATATAACTCGGCGTAGAAGGTACAGAAAGCTTTTGCAATCTCTGGGGTTGTTTTGTGTTGGATTCCCTTCATATCTTTAATGGAGTGTATGAAGGAATCAGATTGTTGTTGTTTAATCAGGGCCGACATCAATTTGTTGCCCCTGTCATCGTGTGCGTGGGCCTTAAATCTAGAGCGGAGGAGTCTTGGCTGATGATACATTAAGGAGGTTCTTCAGCTCTGTAAGCAGCTTTAGAAGTTCCTGAGCTGCTGATTTGGCTTTAGATTGTTTGTGTGAGATTTCTTACTTGGAAATCTGGGACAACAGGGAGTCAAGGGCCATCTGGCGTTTTTTTTTTCATTAGGGAGCCTAGGGCAATGAGCTCACCTCTAATTACCGTTTTGTGCGCTTCCCATAATATGGAAGGCGAAGTCTGATCATTCTGGTTAAATCTGAAGTACTCCTCCAGGGAGAGCTTAAGCTTTGATATGTTTGAGGGGTCTGCTATCAGCGTGTCATTAATGCGCCAACTCCATTCTCTCTGGGGTAGGTCTTTTAGGAAAATATGGAGGAAAGTTGGTGCGTGGTCCGAAAGGGTGATATTTCCAATGCTGGCCCTCGTTATGAGTGGAGCATGGGCAGTGGAAAGGAAGAGGTAGTCTATTCTGTGATAGGAAGACTGCACATGTGAGAAAAATGTGTAGTAGCGACATGTGGGGTTAAGGGTACGCCAGACGTCCATGACTTCCAGGGTTTTCAGGGCTGTTTTTAATTGGCCAAGGAGTTTATGGGAGATATGTGTGCGTCTGGTTGAGGAGTCTAGTTCTGGCTCTAGAAGAACATTAAAATCACCCCCCAAAATGACCACGCCCTCCTTCAAGGAGCTAAGTAGTTTGAGGGTCTGATCGAGCCACTGTGTTTGCCCCTTTTTAGGGGTATATAAGTTCGCTAATGTGACCCGGGTACCTACGATTGAGCCCTTGACAAATATATAGCGACCCTCGGGGTCAGCAACGGAGGTAGAGTGTGTGAATGGAAGTTGTTTATGGATGACAATGCTGACAACTCTGCTCGCTGATGAATATGTGCTATGAAACCATTGGAAAAATCATCTGGGAGGTAATTTAGGAATATTACCCGGTTTAAAATGAGTTTCTTGGATGAAGGCTATGGAGACTTTGTCCTTAAGAAGGAGTGACAAAACCGGAGATCTTTTCCGTGGCTCGTTCAGACCCCGTGCATTAAGAGATGATACAATAGAAACCATGACATCATCAACATGTACAGTTGCATAAAAAGTGGTATCTCCAAGGGATAGGGTTTAGTGGTGATAGTTAGGGTAGGGTGGTACTGATGAGATGAATAGGGGGGAGAGAAAAGGTAACACTTAACAATAGTGGCTATCAACCACTTAACTGGGGAAAGTGAGTGCCCTACTAAGCACCTGGGGACACTCAGTACTGCCACATATGAAGCATATAGGAGAATGTGCTCAGGTGGGGGGTCCTGTAGGGCGCCTAGTGGTCTCTTGTGGACCAACATAGTAAAGGTGGGACCAGAACTGGAGGTACACTGGCTATACCCCCTTAAGTCATTTACATCAACATAGTGTAAGTATTATAACAACTGTAAGGTAGAAAGAAATAAAACAGTAAAAATATGTATAGGAGATGATAGAATATAATATGACATGTCCATCTGGGTGTCACAGCAGCAACAGCGGACCGGTGAGACGTCGCAGTGACCTGGTGGAGCCCGGGTAACTGCGTGGTACCTTAGGTCTGCGGATGGCATGCTTGTAGATCGGGCAAATGCCCAAAGTGGTCCAGGCAAAGATGTCGGAGTCCCTGCGGGTTACCGGTGCCGTCTCCTGCTGCTTGGATGATTGAATCCCTTAAGGTGAGACGGGAAGGATCAGGTTGGGTTTCTGGGCGGGCGGCTCTTCTGGGTTTTATCCGTCTTCCCTGGTGACACCAGTTTCCAGGGGTCTGAACAAGGTGGTCATGGCAGCGGTTCGCCTTGGTCCGCAGGCATCCAGAAGGGGATGTCTATGGGAGTAAGTCCCAAAATGCTTCAAGCGGCTTTAAGGTCCTGAGGCGACCAGATGGTTATTTGTTTGCCGTTCTTGGTGATTGCGAGGCCAAACGGATAGAGCCAGCGGAACGGTGTCGCTGATTCTGATTCGCTGATTCTTTCAGCACCTCTTGAAGGGGTTTGAGGATTCGGCGCTTGGCCAAGGTGGAGGGGGCCAGATCTTGAAACATTAGTATGTCTGCTTCTTCATATTTGAGCTGGATTCTCTGCAGCTTTTCAGTATGGCAGATATATCGACATAGCTTAGTAGGCCGCATATCGTGTCACAAGGTGGCTCGTTTGTCTTGGGCCTAGGGCGCAAAGCCCTGTGGATTCTTTCAATGACAATGTGGGCTGCCCTCTCTGGGCCTAACAAAGTGGCAAAAAGTTCCCTGGCGACTTTTGAAAGTGCCTCTGCAGCTACTGACTCTTCTGATCTTCTAGTTTGAGCAGAGCTTCATTTAGTAGGGCTTTGTGTGTTGCCAGTGCTTCACTGGTTTTCTTGCCATAGGACAGTATGGCATCCTGGGTGTTTTCTAGCGCCACTACTGACCTAAGTGGCGCAAGTCACTGCTCCGTGTAATTCATCAAAAAATCGAATCCTGGCTTTCTCCACAAGAAATGAAAATCGGAACCATGGTGACCGACAACGGGAAGAACATGGTGTCGGCGCTGCGTCAAGGAAGGCTGAGCCATGATCCCTGTATGGCACACGTGTTCAATCTGGTTGTCAAGCGGTTCCTGAAGTCTTCTACCCATCTGCAAGACATCCTAAAAATGGCCAGGAAACTTTGCATGCACTTCAGCCACTCATACACCGCAAAGCACATCCTCCGTGAGCTACAGCGGCAGAACAGCATCCCCCAACATAGGCTGATATGCGACGTTTCCACCCGTTGGAATTCCACCCTCCACAGAAAGGCCATCAACGAATTCTTGATGATGCAAGCGGACAGGAGTAGTCCCCTGTGTAACTTTGATGTTAGCTCATGCGTGACACCTGTCGTTTGCTCAGGCCCTTTGAGGATGCCGCGTTCTTTGTCAGTCGCCAGGACTACGGGCTGAATGACGTCATTCCACTGCTTCATGTTCTGGAACAAATGTTGGTAACAATAGCTGGTCAGGGGACAGGAGACGTGGCGCCTAGATCTCAAGGCCACATGAGCCCTGTGGGGGCTGACCTGGAAGAGGAGGTGGAGGGGGAGGAGAACATTGGAGCACAGGCAATGTGTAGAGAAATGGGTGTTTTTTTCTACTCAGCTGACAGGACAGGAGGAGCAGGAGCAGCGAGGGGACTACCATAATGGACCACAAGACTGGTGTTCACCGGGATACAGGACCTACCGCATCACGGATTTCCCCCTCCTGGATCCTTTTCGCCTTCACTATTATAATATAGGATTAATTTATTATAATTGGTAATTTTTGCACTCTCATTGACCTCGGGTGATTGGACTCGGAATGATTTTTATCATGGGACTCCAATGACCCCGGGTAATGAACATTCACATCATCCCCTTCCTCAAGGCCCTCCCCTTTCTGGCCGCCTTACACTTCCTCTCCTTGAGGGATTAACCTTACCGTCATCTAATCGTATATCTATATGTATGTTCTGGTTCACTCTTGCTAATTTATGGTTTGTCTGAGAATGTTTTTTTATGGACAAACATAGGATCTAATAATCTCTAATCAAGAATGTATTCTTGGACGTTCTCCTCTTTTATATATATGCGCCTGCGCTCTCTGGCCGCCAGTCCCGGTGCATGGTCCACACCCTGTGTTTTGCAAAATGTGTATGAGATAACTTTTTTATTATAAGATGGTTTATGTATTTATTATGCAAAGTGGTGATTGGAGGATTTTTCTAGGTGTTATTGAAAGAAATCTATTGTCTTTTTTATTATGGTACATCTTATCTGTATATACTACTCGTTTATGAGTAAGCACTGATTTGCACCTTTTTAGACTATATCATGGGATATTATGTTATGTGTTTTTTGATCCCTCTTTGATCACGCATGTGAGGGTATATATTTTTAATTCTATTGTACAGTAGATATGAATTCAGTGTGTTAGAGGTTACATTGTATCCGTAATTACTGTAATGTATACATATGTATATATTTATATAAATTATTAATTTGTGGTATGCAATGATTATTTAAACTATTACGGCTATTATGCATTATGAAATTTGGATCCCTCTTTGATCATGTATGAGAAGGCTTATCTGAAGGATCATACTGTACATTAGACATTAATTTGGTGTTCAAGAGGTTTTACTATATCCGCAACTGCACTATATTATAACTGCATAAGTGTGTATATATATATGTATATTGATTTGCGGTGCCCAATAATCATGCATTGGTTCATGTTTAATCATGTGTAATCATGTGTATTCTATGAACAGATATTCAATTTTTGGTGCGCCTGCTTTTATTTACATTTTGCGCTCCACCGGGACTCAGCTGCAGTGTGACTCCCGGATATGACGTCTGACGCTCCACTGTGCTTCCGCTGTTTGGAACGCATCGTGACGTCGATGTCTGTTCCGGGAGCCATTTTGCGCATGCGCACCTGTTCAGTCAACACGCCGGCTCTCCGGCGGTTGCAGGTGCGCTCGGACCATGCACCGGGACCTATTCAGGTGACATCCATCTGCGGCTCCCCTCTGACTTCTTCACCTAACGAGCTTTTAATAGGTATGACCACAACTGATTCTTACTTACTTAATTTGATATTTGATCCTACTCACTATATAGGATGAGTTCCTAGGATTCAAATGCACATGGACCTCTGAGGAAGCTAGTCCTGGCACTAGCGATACGCGTCAGGCTTTTAGTGCACTCCTCTTGGATGGGTTTTGTATGCTCTGTGTGTCATCATTATGTTTGTGCCACTACCACAGGATTGAGGGAGTCTTATCAGTGATTATATTGTTTATGCGTTTATGCATTGCTCCTTGTGTGGTATAACATAACGCACATATATATACCTTAATTGTACCATCCTTGGGGTTTGCCCCATGTACATGTTGTTTTTAATCTTTATATATTTCAATAAATTGTATTTTTGAGGTGCGGCCACTGTATGGTATTTCTTTGTCTTGTTCTTTTCATGTTTGCTACATATACCAGGCCAGCACTCTTTCATTATTATTGGTGTGCCCCCCGTGTCTTAGTATTGTAGACTACTCTATGACCTAAGTGGCGCAAGTCACTGCTCCGTGTGATTCATCAAAAAATCGAATCCTGGCTTTCTCCACAAGAAATGAAAATCGGAACCATGGTGACCGACAACGGGAAGAACATGGTGTCGGCGCTGCGTCAAGGAAGGCTGAGCCATGATCCCTGTATGGCACACGTGTTCAATCTGGTTGTCAAGCGGTTTTTGAAGTCTTCTACCCATCTGCAAGACATCCTAAAAATGGCCAGGAAACTTTGCATGCACTTCAGCCACTCATACACCGCAAAGCACATCCTCCGTGAGCTGCAGCGGCAGAACAGCATCCCCCAACATAGGCTGATATGCGACGTTTCCACCCGTTGGAATTCCACCCTCCAGAGAAAGGCCATCAACGAATTCTTGATGATGCAAGCGGACAGGAGTAGTCCCCTGTGTAACTTTGATGTTAGCTCATGCGTGACACCTGTCTTTGCTCAGGCCCTTTGAGGATGCCGCGTTCTTTGTCAGTCGCCAGGACTACGGGCTGAATGACGTCATTCCACTGCTTCATGTTCTGGAACAAATGTTGGTAACAATAGCTGGTCAGGGGACAGGAGACGTGGCGCCTAGATCTCAAGGCCACATGAGCCCTGTGGGGGCTGACCTGGAAGAGGAGGTGGAGGGGGAGGAGGACATTGGAGCACAGGCAATGTGTAGAGAAATGGGTGTTTTTTTCTACTCAACTGACAGGACAGGAGGAGCAGGAGCAGCGAGGGGAGCTACAGGGCGATGAGGAAGATGAGACAGAGGACATGGACACACCGTGGCATTCTGCAGTGGAGATGGAGGCAGGGAGTCCCTCCGAGTCACTTGCACAAATGGCCCGATGCATGCTCACTTGCTTGCGTAGTGACAGTCGAATTGTTACCATTCGGCAGAGGGATTACTTATGGCTCTCCACCTTGTTGGACCCTCGCTACCAGTCCAGAATGGAGGCCTTTTTTACACCCACAGAGAGGAAGGACAAACAAAACTACTACAGAGATATCCTATGTAGTCAGTTGGTCGCTGCCTCTGCGCCATCGTCCATCCTCTCGCAGTTCTGACCGGAGGGGCCCTCTGCGCTCACGTCCACTGCCATGGCTGCTGGGGAGGGGTGGGGTGGCAGGAGCAGTACCAGCTCCATCAGCAGCAGCATGAGTCTACAGTCACTGATGAGTAGCTTTCTTCACCCGCAGCAGCAGCAGGTAGACCTGGAGCAGGACCTGAACCAGCAGGTGGTGGCATCGCGAAACGTCCCGGCCGATGTTTGTCTATCACTATTGCTAATGCCAAAAAAAACTGGAGTGGATCTAAAACAGTGATGGCACGTGAATGGAATATTTGCATGTCTTCTGTGTTTTGTACTCCTGCTTTTGGCTACCAAATCATAAGCCAATTCTGATGGGACCCTGCAGGTCTTATAGCTGTTGCACAGACAGGATCCGTTGTACGTCTCATTTTTCCTTCCTTCTGAAAGATCAGAAGAAAGGTCAAATAAATCATGATGTCAGCCAGGCCCAAAGGCAAAATAGTGGCCCAGTCATGAAGTGGGGAGGGTGGGAACAGCATGAGAAGTCCACAGAGTGGACCTATGACATATTGATGAGGTGGAAACAGCATGAGGAGACCACAGAGTGGCCCAAAGTCAGAGTGAGGAGGTGGCGGCATCAGCAGCATTAGGAGGATACGCCAGAGTAGCAAGGTGATATAGTTTGAAGATGGCAGCAACAGGATACCACAGAGTGGCAAGGTGACATAGTGTGGAGATCCAAACATAAAGAGAAAAAGTCCAGCTCACCAGATATCCACCGTGCAATGGACAAGCCAAGGCCAGCTCTTTGTAATTAACCTTCAAAGAAAAACTTCAAGCACGTAGTAGGTATAAAAGATTGCTTCGTCTTTATTCCATGGCACTCGCAACAATGAAGGTGCATTGAACAAAACCTCCCGATACCTCCCATCAGATCTGACGGGAGATATCGGGAGGTTTTGTTCACTGCACCTTCATTGTTGCGAGTGCCATGAAATAAAGACGAAGCAATCTTTTATACCTACTATGTGCTGGAAGTTTTTCTTTGATAGTGTGGAGATGGCAGCAGCATCAGGAGACCACAGAGTGGCAAGGTGACATAGCGTGGAGAAGGCAGTAGCAGCAGCAGCATCAGGAGACCACAGAGTGGCAAGGTGACATAGCGTGGAGAAGGCAGTAGCAGCAGCAGCATCAGGAGACCACAGAGTGGCAAGGTGACAGTGTGGAGATGGCAGCAGCATCATCAGACCACAAAGTGGCAAGGTGACATAATATTGTAGCAGCAGTATCAGCAGGAGGATACCACAGAGTGGCAAGGTGAGATAATGTGGAGATGGCAGCAGCAGGAGGATACCACAGAGTGGCAAGGTGACATAGTGTGGAGATGGCAGCAGCATCAGGAGACCACAGAGTGGCAAGGTGACATAGTGTGGAGATGGCAGTAACAGCAGCAGCATATGGAGACCACAGAGGGCAAGGTGACATAGTGTGGAGATGGCAGCAGCAGGATACCAGAGTGGCAAGGTGACATACTGTGGAGATGGCAGCATCAGCATCAGGAGACCACAGAGTGGCAAGGTGACATAATGAGGGGATGGCAGCAGCAGGAGGATACCACATTGTGGCAAGATGACATAGTGTGAATATGGCAGCAGCAGGAGGATGCCTCAGAGTGGCAAGGTGACATAGTGTGGAGATGGCAGCAGCAGCATCAGGAGACCACAGAGTGGCAAGTTGACATAATGGGGGGATGGCAGCAGCAGGAGGATACCACATTGTGGCAAGGTGGCATAGTGTGGAGATGGGAGCAGCAGCAGGAGGATACCACAGAGTGGCAAGGTGACATACAGGGAGTGCAGAATTATTAGGCAAGTTGTATTTTTGAGGATTAATTTTATTATTGAACAACAACCATGTTCTCAATAAACCCAAAAAACTCATTAATATCAAAGCTGAATATTTTTGGAAGTAGTTTTTAGTTTGTTTTTAGTTTTAGCTATTTTAGGGGGATATCTGTGTGTGCAGGTGACTATTACTGTGCATAATTATTAGGCAACTTAACAAAAAACAAATATATACCCATTTCAATTATTTATTTTTACCAGTGAAACCAATATAACATCTCAACATTCACAAATATACATTTCTGACATTCAAAAACAAAACAAAAACAAATCAGTGACCAATATAGCCACCTTTCTTTGCAAGGACACTCAAAAGCCTGCCATCCATGGATTCTGTCAGTGTTTTGATCTGTTCACCATCAACATTGCGTGCAGCAGCAACCACAGCCTCCCAGACACTGTTCAGAGAGGTGTACTGTTTTCCCTCCTTGTAAATCTCACATTTGATGATGGACCACAGGTTCTCAATGGGGTTCAGATCAGGTGAACAAGGAGGCCATGTCATTAGATTTTCTTCTTTTATACCCTTTCTTGCCAGCCACGCTGTGGAGTACTTGGACGCGTGTGATGGAGCATTGTCCTGCATGAAAATCATGTTTTTCTTGAAGGATGCAGACTTCTTCCTGTACCACTGCTTGAAGAAGGTGTCTTCCAGAAACTGGCAGTAGGACTGGGAGTTGAGCTTGACTCCATCCTCAACCCGAAAAGGCCCCACAAGCTCATCTTTGATGATACCAGCCCAAACCAGTACTCCACCTCCACCTTGCTGGCGTCTGAGTCAGACTGGAGCTCTCTGCCCTTTACCAATCCAGCCACGGGCCCATCCATCTGGCCCATCAAGACTCACTCTCATTTCTTCAGTCCATAAAACCTTAGAAAAATCAGTCTTGAGATATTTCTTGGCCCAGTCTTGACGTTTCAGCTTGTGTGTCTTGTTCAGTGGTGGTCGTCTTTCAGCCTTTCTTACCTTGGCCATGTCTCTGAGTATTGCACACCTTGTGCTTTTGGGCACTCCAGTGATGTTGCAGCTCTGAAATATGGCCAAACTGGTGGCAAGTGGCATCTTGGCAGCTGCACGCTTGACTTTTCTCAGTTCATGGGCAGTTATTTTGCGCCTTGGTTTTTCCACACGCTTCTTGCGACCCTGTTGACTATTTTGAATGAAACGCTTGATTGTTCGATGATCACGCTTCAGAAGCTTTGCAATTTTAAGAGTGCTGCATCCCTCTGCAAGATATCTCACTATTTTTGACTTTTCTGAGCCTGTTAAGTCCTTCTTTTGACCCATTTTGCCAAAGGAAAGGAAGTTGCCTAATAATTATGCACACCTAATATAGGGTGTTGATGTCATTAGACCACACCCCTTCTCATTACAGAGATGCACATCACCTAATATGCTTAATTGGTAGTAGGCTTTCGAGCCTATACAGCTTGGAGTAAGACAACATGCATAAAGAGGATGATGTGGTCAAAATACTCATTTGCCTAATAATTCTGCACGCAGTGTAGTGTGGATATGACAGCAGCATCAGTAGACCACAGAGTGGCAAGGTGACATAATGTGGAGATGGCAGCAGCAGTAGGATACCACAGAGTGGTAAGGAGGCATAGTGTGGAAATGGCAGCACCAGCAGGAGGATGCCACAGAGTAGCAAGGTGACATAGAATGGATATGGCAGCAGCAACATCATCAGACCACAGAGTGGCAAGGTGATATAATGTGGATATGGCAGCAGCAACATCATCAGACCACAGATTGGCAAGGTGATATAATGTGGATATGGCAGGAGCAGCAGGAGGATACCACACAGTGGCAAGGTGGCATAGTGTGGAGATGGCAGTGGCAGCAGCATCAGGAGACCACAGAGTGGCAAGGTGACAGTGTGGAGATGGCAGCAAAGAGCTGCATCAGGAGACCACAGAGTGACCCGGTGACAGAGTGGGGCGGTGGGTGGCAATACCAGTACCCGCTGACGAAGGTGGCTGAACGAAGGAGCACTTGGCATCAGATGTGTAGCATCAGGCGGGTGGCAGCATCAGTGTAGTAGCTTAGGCAGGTAGTCAGAAGAAACCGGTCTCTTTTATCTAAGTGTTGGTGTGGCACCATGGATGATCTAGTCTTAAGCATCAGGAGTTGGTCGTTGGAAATCCTGGCTGACCCACGTCTGATTCATCTTGACAAAGGTCAGTCTCTCCACATTTTGGGTGGACAGGCGAGTTCTCCTTGGGGTAACTATGGCCCCCACCGCACTAAACACCCACTCTGATGCCACACTTCTGGCCGGGCAGGACGGCTTTTCCAGGGCAAACTTTGCTAGTTGCGGCCAAAAATCCAGTTTGGCTGCCCAGTAGTGCAGGAGATTTTCAATGGATACAAATGTTACTGTAGACCAGTACAGGCCCCAAAAATTAGGCATTTACCTGACAGAAAAGAACTTGTGATGATGTAGCTGGAGGTATATTATGCGGTCAAAGGATACAAATGTTACTGTAGGCAGGTAAAGGCCCCAAAAATTACGCATTCACCTGACAGAAAAGAACTTGTGATGATGTGGCTGGAGGTACATTAGGCAGTGAATGGATAAAAATTTTACTGTAGGCAGGTACAGGCCCCAAAAATTAGGCATTCACCTGACAGAAAAGAACTTGTGATGATGTGGCTGGAGGTACATTAGGCGGTCACTGGATACAAATTTTACTGTAGGCCACTGGAGTACAAGCCCCAAAAATTGGGCATTCACCTGACAGAAAAGAACTTGTGATGATGTGGCTGGAGGTACATTAGGCGGTCACTGGATACAAATTTTACTGTAGGCCAGTACAGGCCCCAAAAATTAGGCATTCGCCTGACAGAAAAGAACTTGTGATGATGTGGCTGGAGGTATATTAGGCGGTCACTGGATACAAATTTTACTGTCGGCCAGTACAGGCCCCAAAAATTAGGCATTCGCCTGACAGAAAAGGTATTTTATGCCGCTGTATATACATAAGACAAGGACCATTCTTTTTTCTGGGTAGTGGCGGATATGTGTGGGCTGGCATGAAGAAATTCAATTACACGTGGTCGTCACAGGTGTTGAATTCCTCAGAGATACATGCCTCATTCATTTTTAGAAATGTGAGGTAGACCACACTGTCGTGAGCTAGGCAAGTTCGCTTATAGGTCACGATCCCCCTGCTGCTCTGAACGTCCTTTCGGACAGGACACTTGACGAGAGACAAGCCAAGAGTTCCATGGCAAATTGTGCCAGCTCTGGACACAGGTCAAGTCTGCACACCCAGTAGTCCAGGGGTTCCTCGCTTCTCAGAGCGTCCACATCGGCCATTAACCCGATGTAGTTGGACACCTGTCGGTCTAGGCATTCCCTGAGGCTAGATCCGGAGGGCGGCTGTCGATGGGTTGGCTGAAAAAATGATCTCATATCCGAAGTGACCAACACATCTTCAAGTAGCCCTCTTCTTGCAGGCGCGGTAGGATTGGTACCCGCACCTGTTTCGCTGTGGGTGGAAATTCCTCTGCCAACGCCCGCAACAGAAGAATGCAGCATCTCTCGCAGCAAGGCCTCTGTGATGCTGGTAACATGTCCGCCATTTTGTGTTTGTACTGGGGATCTAAGTACGTTGCCAGTACTGGTCCTTGCCCTTTATGCTATTTATACGGGGATCCCTCTTCCAACACTGGAGCATGAAGGCCGCCATTTGCACAAAATTGGAAGCGGTGGAGCGCCCTGGCTCCTGCTGATCGCCCCGTCCTCGGTCTCCTCCCCCCAGCCACAGACAACACCAGGGATACCTGAAAAGTTTAAAGTCCACCTCCAAGCCTGCTCTTCTTGATCCTCCTCCTCCTCCCCCCAGCCACCATCCTCCTCCTCCTCTTCAGACTCCTGCTACTTGTCTCAGATGGAGTAGCGCCCCTGGGAATTCATTCAGCATTGCGACTTCCTCATATTCCAGCTCCTGCTCCTCGACGGCATGATCAATGACACAACGCAATGCACGCTCTAGAAAGAAGGGGTAAGGTACGATGTTACTGATGGCACCCTGGCTGCGACTGACCAGTTTGGTCATCTCATCAAATGGCAGCAGAAGTCTGCATGTGTCGCGTATGAGCAGAAAAGAAACCAAGCTCCCCAGAACCTGTCCTGCTGCAGAGTGCGCGTCGGGCTGTCACAAATCAGACGTCTGAAAGTCAGCAAGGCGAACCATGGCCGTGTAAGATCTTCTAAAATGGCCAGAGATTTTCCTGGCCTGCCACAAGACATCCTGGACCCCAGGGTATTTGGCAACGAATCGCTGCACGACACGTGTGTCATTTTGCCCTGTTTCAGCGCGCTCAGCAGATTGGCACCATTGTAGAGCACCACTTTACCAACTGTCAAATTGAGCAGGGTTAGCCACTGATTGGCCTGTGACTGCAGAGCTGAAAGCAGTGCAGGACCGATGTGGCTCTTGGCATCCAGGCACAACAGCCGCAGCACAGCATGGCAACGTCTTATCTGGCACGTTGAATAGGTTCTGGGGAGCTTAGGGGGCGCAGCGGAAGAGACGGTAGCAGTGGAAAAGGAGGATTCAGCCGAGGAGGAGACGGAGGATGGAGGAGGAGAAGAGGCAGGCCTGCATGCAATCAGTGGCAGTAACACCAAATCAACACGGGAGCCATGGGTTACATGCTTGACGGCCGTCAGAAGGTTCACCCAGTGGGCAGTAAAAGTTATGTACCTTCCCTGCCCGTGTTTGCTAGACCACGTGTCTGTGGTCAGATGTATCTTGGCACCGACACTGTGTGCCAGAGATATATTCACTTGCTGCTGAATGTGGCCATATAGCTCTTGGATGCCCTTCTGGGAAAAATATTTCCTTCCGGGGACCTTCCATTGCGGTGTGCCAATGGCCACAAATTTTCGAAAGGCCTCTGAGTCCATCAGTTTATATGGCAGTAGTTGGCTGGCTAGCAGTTCCGATAAGCCAGCGGTCAGCTGTTGGGCAAGAGGGTTATCCGGCGTCATCAACTTTTTACGCTCGAACATTTGAGCCACGGAGGCCTGCCTTCTGCCAGATGAACGCAACGATGGCACGGTAGAAGGTAGAGTGGAGGACAAATGGGAGGAGAGAGGAGAAGGAGAAGAAGCAGGACGTGGAGCGCCGGGAGTGTGGCTTTGAGGGTTCTGAC
The DNA here is from genome assembly GCF_905171765.1 of Bufo bufo. Classification (NCBI taxonomy): domain Eukaryota; kingdom Metazoa; phylum Chordata; class Amphibia; order Anura; family Bufonidae; genus Bufo; species Bufo bufo. Next base: position 57,549,861 of record NC_053392.1, read on the forward strand.
GGCGTTGCTCCCACTGGGCTCAGTGATGGGAGGCCAGGTGCCTTCTTAAGGCGGTCGTCCCTAGGTGAGTGTTGGGCAAGTATATAGAACCCCTTTATTTGTTTTGCCACAACAGTTATATTACACCACCCTGTTTATCTGGGGCAACAGGTATATCGCAGTCCTCAATCAGTATTTTGTGGAAGAAGGTATATCACACCCCTCAATCAGTTTTTTTGGGGCAACAGGTATATCACACCCGTTGCAAATAGTTGTTCCAATTGCGCTTGTCCCTCTATATAGCTGCGGTATCGCAGCAGAACCGCACATAACTGCTGCACAATACAAATGCACTATATACTTTCTATGTTAAAAAGTATATCATAGGTATAGCACACCCCTCAATCATTTTTTGGGGGGGCAACAGATATATCACACCCGTTGCAATTAGTTATTCCAATAGCGATTGTCCCTCTATATAGCTGCAGTATCGCAGCAGAACCGCACACAACTACTGCACAATACAAATGCACTATAATATACTTTCTATGTTAGAAATTATATTATAAGTATATCACACCCCTCAGTATATCACACCTATCGATAGCACACCTATACCAGTCCTTAAACAGACTCTTGTGGCCCTATTAGCTAGCGTTTGGTGTCCCTAACAACCTTTCCCTGCTCCACACAGCAACCTCTCCCTACACTGGCAAAACACAGAATGTAAAGTGGCTGCCAGATCGGGTTCTGTGAAACGTCTCAATTGGCTGTCCTGTCCCACCTGATGGATGTGTCATGGGTCAAAGTTCGGCGCAATGCAAAAGAATACGAAACGACCGCCGGGCGAAACGCAAGGCCATCTCTAATTAGCAATACTGATGGATTATTGAGCAAATGCTGACCGAGTGAAGGCGTATGCTCCAAAGACAGGATGCGTTTTTTGTGGGTTATTAATCTGACGGATCAGAGGAAAGGCAAATTAATCAGTGACGTCAACACAAACTTACTGCTGACACCCTCTCCACTCTGTGGGGGGGCTCTACTTGTATAAGCGTTTAATAGAACAGGTTCTGTAAACATCTATGTGGAATCAGCTGACGACGGTGTAAAAGGAGTGCGCTTCTTCTTGACGCTAACATCGACCTGTAAGGCTGAGTTGATACTTCACTTATTTGGGCAGTCACGGGGCCAAAACTGACCAAATAACTGAAGTGTGCAGTGATTCTAAGTGCAACACTTGTCATCTGCATGTCATAAGGACTCACAGTATTATTTCACTACCAAAGCAGACCCCTATGCGTGTTACTGCAAGGCACAGTGTTGTACACCACTAGAAAAGCTCTCTGCAGCCAGGAAATAGCCGTTTTTTTAAGTAGTTCGCCGCAAATTTATTCGGATCGAAGCTAATTTTTCTTAGTTTTTTTTTGTGCATACGCTGACTGTGGCCGGCACTCTTAGCGTTCGGCCACTGTTAGCGCATCGCACACCCCACCGCTGATCAGCGGTTTAGAAATTTTTTTTTCCTTTTTTTTCAAATTTTTTGCTCTTTTTTTAGTTAGTCTTTTTTTTTTTCTGTTAGTTTTAGGTATAAGTCCGCAAACACCCGTGCCCCCACACACACGCACACCAAATAAAGATTTACACGCACGCACATACACACGCAGAAACACACTCCCCTATGGCCCGCCGGACTCGGAGGCAAGCTGGGCGTATGCCTCCTCGGCCGAGAGTCCCAGTGAGAACGAGGATGACCCCACTTCCCTGTTGCCATCCGCGTCCTCCTCCTCATCTAGCGATGATGATGAGCCCCCAAGGCGGCGGAAAGGCCGGCAGGCGGAGCAAGGGGACCGCCATGTTAGGGACCCTGTGGACCACCCTAGTACGAGCAGCTCCGGGGCTCGTACTAACTTTCCGGCCCACCAGTTAAATCCACCAGAGCCCCCTGCTGGTGAACTTGTCTGGTATACCCCAGAGCGATTTGAGCCCGTAATTCCTGATTTTGTAGGCCAACCAGGAATCTAGATTTCCACAGTGGGCTTCACTGAATATGACTTTTTTAGTCATTTTTTTAGTGACCAACTGGTAAATCTAATGGTGGAGCAGATGAACCTGTACACCCAACAGTTCGTTGCTCAACACCCAGGCTCCTTTTTGGCTAGGCCCGGTGGCTGGACGGTCAGTGCAGCCGAGATGAGGACATTTTGGGGCCTCGTGCTGCATATGGGCCTAGTCAAGAAACCTAGTGTCAGGCATTACTGGAGTGGGGACGTCCTCTACCAGACCCCACTTTACAGTACGGCCATGACACGCTCCCGGTTTGAGGCCATCCGGAAATGCCTGCATTATTCAGATAATACAGCATGTCCCCCCCCCGAGGTGATCCTGCCTATGACCGCCTGTACAAAATCAGGCCGGTCATCGATCACTTTGGGGCCAAATTTGTACAGGCCTATGTACCTGGAAGGGAGGTCGCGGTTGATGAGTCTCTCATTGCGTTCAAGGGGAGACTTATTTTCCGCCAGTATGCTCCCTCAAAGCGGGCGAGGTATGGTGTGAAGCTGTACAAACTTTGTGAGAGTACCTCAGGGTACACTTACAAGTTTAGTGTGTATGAGGGGCGAGATTCCCGTATTCAAACCCCAGAATGTCCCCCCACTCTGGGTGTTAGCGGGAAACTTGTGTGGGACCTTATGCACCCACTGCTAGATAAGGGTTACCACCTTTACGTGGATAACTTTTATACTAATATCCCCTTGTTCCAGTCCCTCGCCGCCAGATCCACGTCTGCTTGTGGGACCGTGCGGAAAAATCAACGCGGCCTCCCTGTCCACCCCCTCCAGGTACCTATCCCCAGGGGTGAGACCCGTGCCCTTACCACTGGAAACCTGTTGCTGGTCAGATATAAGGACAAGAGGGATGTCCTTGTACTGTCCACAAATCATGGTAACGGCATCACCCCTGTCCCTGTGCGAGGTGCAGCGGCAACGGTCCTCAAGCCCGATTGTATCGTCGACTACAATCGGTATATGGGAGGAGTTGATCTCTCTGATCAAGTCCTCAAGCCATATAATGCCATGCGCAAAACTCGGGCATGGTACACAAAAGTTGCAGTCTACTTGGTACAGGTTGCCATGTACAACTCTTTTGTGCTGTCCCGGAGCGCTGGCAACACAGGGACATTCCTTCAGTTCTATGAGGCAGTCCTCAAGGCCCAGATCTTTTCTGACTGGAAAAGAGCAGGCCGGAGTACCTCGGGAACTGGAGGCGCTGCATCGTCCCTGGCCAACACTTTCCAGGTGTGGTCCCCCATACTGGAAAGAAGGGACGTACCAAAAAAAGATGCAGAGTGTGTCACAGGAGGGGGATACGGAAGGACGCCACTACTCAATGTGACACGTGCCCCGATCAACTGGGCCTCTGCATTATTGGTTGCTTAAGGGAGTACCACACTTCCATGGAGTACTAAATTTATATCCCAATGTAGCTACTGACAATCGGATAAAAAAACTATGGTTCTCAGACTTGACAAAAAAATGGTAAAAACTAAAATAAATTTTAAAAAAGTATACAAATTAGGTATCTCCGCGTCGGTAATAATCTTCTCTATAAAAATACCCCATGACCTAACCCCCCAGATTAACACGGTCCAAAAAAAACCCAAAAAACGGTGCAAAAAAATATTTTTTTTGTCACCTTACATAACAAAAAGTTTAATAACAAGCGATCAAAAAGTCATATAGCCCCCAAAATAGTGACATTAAAACCGTCCCCTCATCCCGAAAAAAATTAGCCCCTACCTAATACAATCGGCAAAAAAACGGAAAAAACATTACTCTTAGATTTTAGAGATACAAAAAAAAAATTTTGTATCAAAAAGGATAATATAGTCTAAAACCAAATTAATTGTAAAAAAAGTTGACTTATTAGGTATCGCCGCGTCCGTAAGAATCTCCTCTATAAAAATACCCAATGACCTAACCTACAAAAAAAAAAAAACGGTGCAAAAAAAGATTTTTTTTTGTCAACTTACATAACAAAAAGTTAATAGCAAGCGATCAAAAGTCATATAGCCCCCAAAATAGTGCCAATAAAACCGTCCTCTCATCCCGCAAAAAATAAGCCCCTACATAGGATTATCGGCTAAAAAAAAAATGACTCAGACTTTAGAGATATAAAAAAAAAATTTGTATCAAAAAGGATAATATAGTCTAAAACCTAAATAATTGTAAAAAAAATTAGGTATCGCCGCATTCGTAAGAATCTCCTCTATAAAAATACCCCATGACCTAAGAAAAGGACCGACATGGTTTCTTGAAGGCCGATTTTGATGCCCTTTTTTATTGACACCATGTCCCTTTTGAAGCCCCCCTGATGCACCCCTTGAGTAAAAACTCCCTAAAAGTGACCCCATCTAAGAAATTATACCCCTCAAGGTATTCAAAACTGATTTTACAAACCTCAACAGTTAATGGCAAATGAAGATGAAAGTTCAGAATTTCAATTTTTGGTAACCTTACCTCACAAAAATATAATATAGAGCAACCAAAAATCATATGTACCTTAAAAATAGTCCCAACAAAACTGCCACCTTATCCCGTAGTTTCCAAAATGGGGTCACTTTTAGGGAGTTTCTACTCCAGGGGTGCATCAGGGGTTTGAAACAGGACACGGTGTAAATAAACCAGTCCATAAAAATCAGCCCTCCAAAAACTACACGGCGCTCCTTTCCCTCTACGCCCCACCGTGTGGCCGTACAGTAGTGTACGACCACATACAGTAGGTGAACCCGATTTTGTGTCAATCTCGCCGTATTTCTCGGCGAGATTGAGCACATACGAGCCCCATCGCGGGAGCCAGCGCCGAGCTGGCTTGCCGCGATGGAGAGCAAGCGCGTCATAGAAGAGGCGGGAGATCCGACTTGGATTCCCGCCAATTCTACACGTGTGCGGCGTTTGTTATGAATCCTGAGGGGGAAGTCCCCGCCGGATTTTAAATAAAAATCCGGCCTGGGTCCCGCCCTCAGGAGCATACCGGGCCCTTAGGTCTGTTATGGGTTGTAAGGAGAGCCCCCCCTACGCCGAAAAAAACGGCGTAGGGGGTCCCCCTACAATCCATACCAGACCCGTATCCAAAGCACGCTACCCGGCCAGCCAGGAAGGGAGTGGGGACGAGCGAGCGCCCCCCCCCCCCCCTCCTGAGCCGTACCAGGCTGCATGCCCTCAACATGGGGGGTTGGGTGCTCTGGGGCAGGGGGCGCACTGCGGCCCCCCCACCTCAGAGCACCCTGTCCCCATGTTGATGAGGACAGGGCCCCTTCCCGACAACCCTGGCCGTTGGTTGTCGGGGTATGCGGGCGGGAGGCTTAACGGAATCTGGGAGCCCCCTTTAATAAGGGGGGCCCCCAGATACCGGCCCCCCACCCTAAGTGAATGAGTATGGGGTACATCGTACCCCTACCCATTCACCTGCAAGAAAAGTGGTAAAAACACAAATAAACCACACAGTGTATTAAAATATTTTATTTTTCTGCTCCGGAGGCCGCCCCCTGTCTTCTTTATTAGCTCTTTTACCAGGGGGGGCTCTTCTTCTTCCGATATCCCGACGGGTCTTCTCCGCTATCCGGGGGGGGTCTTCTCAACTCTCCGGGGTTCTCCTTCTGTCTTCTCCTTCTGTCTTGTTGTCTCCTTCTGTCTTCTGTCTCCGGGGGGGGCTCTTCTTCTTCCGATATCCCGACGGGTCTTCTCCGCTATCCGGGGGGGTCTTCTCAACTCTTCGGGGTTCTCCTTCTGTCTTCTCCTTCTGTTCTTCTTCTGTCTTCTCCTTCCTTCTTGTTGTCTCGGCGCACCCCGGTTCTTCGTCTCGCGAGACTCGGCGCACCCCGATTCTTCTCTCTGTTGTTGACTCGGCGCACCCCGGTTCTTCGTCTCGCGAGACTCGGCGCACCCCGATTCTTCGTCTCGCGAGAACCGGGGTGCGCCGAGTCAACAACAGAGAGAAGAATCGGGGTGCGCCGAGTCTCGCGAGACGAAGAACCGGGGTGCGCCGAGACAACAAGAAGGAAGGAGAAGACAGAAGAAGAACAGAAGGAGAAGACAGAAGGAGAACCCCGAAGAGTTGAGAAGACCCCCCCGGATAGCGGAGAAGACCCGTCGGGATATCGGAAGAAGAAGAGCCCCCCCCAGAGACAGAAGACAGAAGGAGACAACAAGACAGAAGGAGAAGACAGAAGGAGAACCCCGGAGAGTTGAGAAGACCCCCCCGGATAGCGGAGAAGACCCGTCGGGATATCGGAAGAAGAAGAGCCCCCCCCGGAGACAGAAGACAGAAGGAGACAACAAGACAGAAGGAGAAGACAGAAGGAGAACCCCGGAGAGTTGAGAAGACCCCCCCCGGATAGCGGAGAAGACCCGTCGGGATATCGGAAGAAGAAGAGCCCCCCCTGGTAAAAGAGCTAATAAAGAAGACAGGGGGCGGCCTCCGGAGCAGAAAAATAAAATATTTTAATACACTGTGTGGTTTATTTGTGTTTTTACCACTTTTCTTGCAGGTGAATGGGTAGGGGTACGATGTACCCCATACTCATTCACTTAGGGTGGGGGGCCGGTATCTGGGGGCCCCCCTTATTAAAGGGGGCTCCCAGATTCCGTTAAGCCTCCCGCCCGCATACCCCGACAACCAACGGCCAGGGTTGTCGGGAAGGGGCCCTGTCCTCATCAACATGGGGACAGGGTGCTCTGAGGTGGGGGGGCCGCAGTGCGCCCCCTGCCCCAGAGCACCCAACCCCCCATGTTGAGGGCATGCAGCCTGGTACGGCTCAGGAGGGGGGGGGGGCGCTCGCTCGTCCCCACTCCCTTCCTGGCTGGCCGGGTAGCGTGCTTTGGATACGGGTCTGGTATGGATTGTAGGGGGACCCCCTACGCCGTTTTTTTCGGCGTAGGGGGGGCTCTCCTTACAACCCATAACAGACCTAAGGGCCCGGTATGCTCCTGAGGGCGGGACCCAGGCCGGATTTTTATTTAAAATCCGGCGGGGACTTCCCCCTCAGGATTCATAACAAACGCCGCACACGTGTAGAATTGGCGGGAATCCAAGTCGGATCTCCCGCCTCTTCTATGACGCGCTTGCTGGGATGTGCTGTCGCTATCCCAGTGAGTGCGAGATCTCGGCACCACGTCGCCGAGTATCAGCGCGACGCTGTCGTGCTGAAAACACAATGTCACAAACACCTACTGAGTAGGTGAACCCGATTTTGTGTCAATCTCGCCGTATTTCTCGGCGAGATTGAGCACATACGAGCCCCATCGCGGGAGCCAGCGCCGAGCTGGCTTGCCGCGATGGAGAGCAAGCGCGTCATAGAAGAGGCGGGAGATCCGACTTGGATTCCCGCCAATTCTACACGTGTGCGGCGTTTGTTATGAATCCTGAGGGGGAAGTCCCCGCCGGATTTTAAATAAAAATCCGGCCTGGGTCCCGCCCTCAGGAGCATACCGGGCCCTTAGGTCTGTTATGGGTTGTAAGGAGAGCCCCCCCTACGCCGAAAAAAACGGCGTAGGGGGTCCCCCTACAATCCATACCAGACCCGTATCCAAAGCACGCTACCCGGCCAGCCAGGAAGGGAGTGGGGACGAGCGAGCGCCCCCCCCCCCTCCTGAGCCGTACCAGGCTGCATGCCCTCAACATGGGGGGTTGGGTGCTCTGGGGCAGGGGGCGCACTGCGGCCCCCCCACCTCAGAGCACCCTGTCCCCATGTTGATGAGGACAGGGCCCCTTCCCGACAACCCTGGCCGTTGGTTGTCGGGGTATGCGGGCGGGAGGCTTAACGGAATCTGGGAGCCCCCTTTAATAAGGGGGGCCCCCAGATACCGGCCCCCCACCCTAAGTGAATGAGTATGGGGTACATCGTACCCCTACCCATTCACCTGCAAGAAAAGTGGTAAAAACACAAATAAACCACACAGTGTATTAAAATATTTTATTTTTCTGCTCCGGAGGCCGCCCCCTGTCTTCTTTATTAGCTCTTTTACCAGGGGGGGCTCTTCTTCTTCCGATATCCCGACGGGTCTTCTCCGCTATCCGGGGGGGGTCTTCTCAACTCTCCGGGGTTCTCCTTCTGTCTTCTCCTTCTGTCTTGTTGTCTCCTTCTGTCTTCTGTCTCCGGGGGGGGCTCTTCTTCTTCCGATATCCCGACGGGTCTTCTCCGCTATCCGGGGGGGTCTTCTCAACTCTTCGGGGTTCTCCTTCTGTCTTCTCCTTCTGTTCTTCTTCTGTCTTCTCCTTCCTTCTTGTTGTCTCGGCGCACCCCGGTTCTTCGTCTCGCGAGACTCGGCGCACCCCGATTCTTCTCTCTGTTGTTGACTCGGCGCACCCCGGTTCTTCGTCTCGCGAGACTCGGCGCACCCCGATTCTTCGTCTCGCGAGAACCGGGGTGCGCCGAGTCAACAACAGAGAGAAGAATCGGGGTGCGCCGAGTCTCGCGAGACGAAGAACAGGGGTGCGCCGAGACAACAAGAAGGAAGGAGAAGACAGAAGAAGAACAGAAGGAGAAGACAGAAGGAGAACCCCGAAGAGTTGAGAAGACCCCCCCGGATAGCGGAGAAGACCCGTCGGGATATCGGAAGAAGAAGAGCCCCCCCCAGAGACAGAAGACAGAAGGAGACAACAAGACAGAAGGAGAAGACAGAAGGAGAACCCCGGAGAGTTGAGAAGACCCCCCCGGATAGCGGAGAAGACCCGTCGGGATATCGGAAGAAGAAGAGCCCCCCCCGGAGACAGAAGACAGAAGGAGACAACAAGACAGAAGGAGAAGACAGAAGGAGAACCCCGGAGAGTTGAGAAGACCCCCCCCGGATAGCGGAGAAGACCCGTCGGGATATCGGAAGAAGAAGAGCCCCCCCTGGTAAAAGAGCTAATAAAGAAGACAGGGGGCGGCCTCCGGAGCAGAAAAATAAAATATTTTAATACACTGTGTGGTTTATTTGTGTTTTTACCACTTTTCTTGCAGGTGAATGGGTAGGGGTACGATGTACCCCATACTCATTCACTTAGGGTGGGGGGCCGGTATCTGGGGGCCCCCCTTATTAAAGGGGGCTCCCAGATTCCGTTAAGCCTCCCGCCCGCATACCCCGACAACCAACGGCCAGGGTTGTCGGGAAGGGGCCCTGTCCTCATCAACATGGGGACAGGGTGCTCTGAGGTGGGGGGGCCGCAGTGCGCCCCCTGCCCCAGAGCACCCAACCCCCCATGTTGAGGGCATGCAGCCTGGTACGGCTCAGGAGGGGGGGGGGGCGCTCGCTCGTCCCCACTCCCTTCCTGGCTGGCCGGGTAGCGTGCTTTGGATACGGGTCTGGTATGGATTGTAGGGGGACCCCCTACGCCGTTTTTTTCGGCGTAGGGGGGGCTCTCCTTACAACCCATAACAGACCTAAGGGCCCGGTATGCTCCTGAGGGCGGGACCCAGGCCGGATTTTTATTTAAAATCCGGCGGGGACTTCCCCCTCAGGATTCATAACAAACGCCGCACACGTGTAGAATTGGCGGGAATCCAAGTCGGATCTCCCGCCTCTTCTATGACGCGCTTGCTGGGATGTGCTGTCGCTATCCCAGTGAGTGCGAGATCTCGGCACCACGTCGCCGAGTATCAGCGCGACGCTGTCGTGCTGAAAACACAATGTCACAAACACCTACTGTATGGGGTGTTTCTATAAACGGCAGAGTCAGGGCAATAAAGATACAGTCTTGTTTGGCTGTTAACCCTTGCATTTGCCAATAACTCTTGTGCAACACCTAAAGGGTTAACAAAGTTTGTAAAATTAGTTTTGAATACCGTGAGGGGTGTAGTTTCTTAGATGGGGTCACTTTTATGGAGTTTCTACTCTAGGGGTGCATCAGGGGGGCTTTAAATGGGACATGGTGTAAATAATCCAGTCCAGCAAATTCTGCCTTCCAAAAACCATATGGCGCACCTTTCCCTCTACACCCTACTGTGTGGCCGTACAGTAGTGTACGACCACATATGGGGTGTTTCTGTAAACGGCAAAGTCAGGGCAATAAAGATACATTCTTGTTTGGCTGTTAACCCTTGCTTTGTTAGTGGAAAAAATGGGTTAAAATTGAAAATTTGGCAACAAAAATGAAATTCTCAAATTTCATCCCCATTTGCCAATAACTCTTGTGCAACACCTAAAGGGTTAACAAAGTTTTTAAAATCAGTTTTGAATACCTTGAGGGGTGTAGTTTCTATAATGGGGTAATTTTTGGGTGGTTTCTATTATGTAAGCCTCGCAAAGTGACTTCAGACCTGAACTGGTCCCTAGAAATTGGGTTTTTGAAAATTTATGAAAAATTTCAAGATTTGCTTCTAAATTTCTAAGCCTTGTAACATCCCCAAAAAATAAAATATCATTCCCAAAATGATCCAAACATGAAGTAGAGATATGGGGAATGTAAAGAAATAACTATTTTTGGAGGTATTACTATGTATTATAGAAGTAGAGAAATTGAAACTTGTAAATTTGCAATTTTTTACACATTTTTGCTAAATTTGGTATTTTTTTATAAATAAAAATGAATTTTGTTTTACTTCATTTTACTGGTGTCATGAAGTACAATATGTGACGAAAAAACTGTCTGAGAATGGCTTGGATAAGTCAAAGCGTTTTAAAGTTATCACCACTTAAAGTTACACTGGTCAGATTTGCAAAAAATGGCCTGGTCCTTAAGGTGAAATAAGGCTGTGTCCTAAAGGGGTTAATTGGAGTCACCTGTGATAAATTCAGTTGATTAGACATGTTTTGGAAAGACTCACCCCTGCTTATATGAGGTCTCACAGCTGATGTAATCGGGGAGAAAGGCTGTAGTAAGAGAGATGACCAAGAACCAGATGGTCACGCAGGCTGAGCTCCAAAGATCCTGTGTGCAGATAGAAAAACCTTTCAGAAGGTTAACCATCACTGCAGCATTTCACCAGTCTAGGCTTTATGGCAGAGTGGCCAGAATGAAGCCTTTCCTCAGTAAAAGACACATGAAAGTTTGCAAAAAATCACCTAAAGGACTCTCAGACTGTAAGAAACAAGATTCTCTGATCTGATGGGAACAAGATTGAACTTTTTGGCCTCAATTCTAAGCATCATGTCTGAAGGAAACCAAGCACTACCCAATACCATCCCTACACTGAAGCATGGTGGTGGCAGCATTATGCTGTGGAAGTGTTCTTCAGAAAGACTAGTCGAAGTTGAGGAAAAGATGAATGGAAAGTAAAGATCAGATGAGATATTCTTAATGAAAATCTACAGCACTCTACACTTCAGACTGGGCCAAAGGTTTACCTTCCAAAAACACAATGACAGTAAGCACACAGCCAAGACAACACAGGAGTTGCTCACTGACAATTCTGTGAATGTCAAAGAATGGCCTAGCAAGAGCCTTGACTTGAACCCAATCAAACAAATCTGGACAGACCTGAAAATGGCTGTCCACCAATGGTTCCCATTGAACCTGACAGAGCTTGAGAGGATCTGCAGAGAACAATAGCGGAAAATCCTCAAATACAGGTGTGCAAACCCAAAAAGACCTGGCTGTAATTGCTATCAGATGAGCTTTAAAGGGGTTATCCCATCATAATGATCACTGTTAAATCAGTTAATGATTTGACAGTGATCATTTTTGTAAATATATTTGATTAACCAATTCCCACCGTTTAGGAGAAAATTCATACCCACTTACCTCATTGTTGTCATTCGGTCTCCCCTGGTTACGGCCACCGCTCTTCTCCAGAATCCCGATAGTCGCACTTGCTCAGAAGACTCCTTTTCTCCCGGCCGGGCCGCTCGCTGTCCTGAATGCGCACGCTGACGCGCATGCACGACGGTGACTTCTTCCCGGCCAGAATAGTACAGAGCTGCGAACGCGCATGCCGGCTCTGTACTATACTGGCCAGAAATAAGTCACATGGCGCATGCGCAGCAGCGTGCGCAATCAGTCCAGCGCGCGGCCCGGCCGGGAGAAGACTTCAATCAAGATGAAGCCCGCCCCCAGCCAGAATCCAGGAAGTGAACGGCGCGGTGGCAGCAGGTAAGTATAAAAAGGCGAAGTGGGATAACCCCTTTAAGTAAGTCCATTTTCAATAAATTAGCAAAGATTTCAAACATTCTGCTTTCATTTTCTTATTATGGTGTATTGAGTGCAGAATGATGGGGGGGAACTTTATTTTTTATTTTTAGCACGAGGCTACAACTTAACAAAATGTGAAAAAAGTTAAGAGTTATGAAGACTTTTTGAAAGCACTGTACATATCCTGTACTGGTCCTGAGTTACATCCTGCATTATACTTCACAATTGCACAAACTATTCTGCTGGTGGAGTCACTGTGTACATACTTTACTTATCCTGTACTGATCCTGAAGTACATCCTGTATTATACTCCAGAACTGCCCTCACTATTCTGCTGGTGGAATCACTGTGTACATACATTACATTACTTATCCTGTACCGATCCTGAGTTACATCCTGTATTATACTTCAGAGCTGCACGCACTATTCTGCTGGTGGAGTCACTATTTACATTACTTATCCTGTACAGATCCTGAGTTACATCCTGTAACAACTCCAGAGCTGCACTCACTATTCTGCTGGTGCAGTCACTGTGTACATACATTACTTATCCTGTACTGATCCTGAGTTACATCCTGTATTATACTCCGAGCTGCATTCGCTATTCTGCTAGTGGAGTCACTGTATACATACATTACATTACTTATCCTGTACAGATCCTGAGTTACATCCTGTATTATACTCCGAGCTGCACTCACTATTCTGCTGGTGGAGTCACTGTATACATACATTACATTACTTATCCTGTACAGATCCTGAGTTACATCCTGTATTATACTCCAGAGCTGCACTCACTATTCTGCTGGTGGAGTCACTGTATACATACATTACATTACTTATCCTGTACTGATCCTGAGTTACATCCTGTATTATACTCCGAGCTGCATTCACTATTCTGCTGGTGGAGTCACTGTATACATACATTACATTACTTATCCTGTACAGATCCTGAGTTACATCCTGTATTATACTCCAGAGCTGCACTCACTATTCTGCTGGTGGAGTCACTGTATACATACATTACATTACTTATCCTGTACTGATCCTGAGTTACATCCTGTATTATACTCCGAGCTGCATTCACTATTCTGCTGGTGGAGTCACTGTGTTACTCCTGTTCATTTCAAGGACTTTATAACTTAAAGCGACATTTCACATTGGGGAGCTGATACAATTCTCACAAACTCAAGCCAGGCTGGCGGTTTCTTGGTCAGGAGGAATAATCAGGCACGTGCTACAAAACCAGTTATGGGAGGGGGAATACTGTAAAACTTGTTAAGATTGTAAGCTGTTGTGCTGCACCGCAGGATAGCCCGTAACACACACCCATACAATGGTTCTTGTTTTTAGGGTAATACCAGGTAAGGTGTGGCAGTTTAGTTGTGCCCGCCAGCAGGTAAATTACTTCACTTTTCTCCTTCATCCATCGGAGGGCGCCGTGCTGTGCAGCACACGGGTCTTAGCCTTCGGGCTGGATGCATGTAAATTGGTTGTACGTTCTCAGCATTTGTGGTTGTGTTTATTCTGTTTTGGCAAAAGCTGGTGTTGGGGTTGCTTTCCTCGTTTATGACTTCACTGTATCCTGGGGAGCCCACCCCGGTACACGGCTTGCATACATACATTACTTATCCTATACAGATTCTGAGTTACATCCTGTATTATACCCTAGAGCTGAATTTACAATTCTGCCACAACTAGTATATGGTGTGTTGAAAGACACATCCCTAACAACTTAGCTGAACTTCTTTAATGGGGCTGCTCCCTCCTATACTGTAATCTGGGACAGTAATGGTGGATCTACATGGGGCTATTATCAGGAATGAACATTCATATGAAAGCTCTTTCCTGATAAACGGCTCCTGTAAAGGTGCTGCTTATCACCCGATGAACAAGCAAACGCAGCAAATTAAATCATCATGGGTTCCTTCCTAATCATTGCCTGCTCAGCTAGCGCGTGTACATACACTTTTAGTCTTTCCTTTATCAGATTACTAGACAGATGTAAACCTTCAGGACAAGATGGTGTAGAAATGGGACAGGTAGAGAAGCTCAGCGTCTGATTGTAAAGTGCTGAATGAGGGTAGACTTAAAATAACGTATTCCCATTATAATAATGTTATATTGTAGAATGTCAGTAGAATCCGCCATAACATTACAATCGACCAAATAAAAATGATCATTATATATAGTTTCAGGTATATAAAAGGTCATATAAACCCAGACTTACAACTCCAGCACACTGGGCAGTCTCAATACTGTCTCCTACTTCAGACATGATTGCAGGACGACACGCAGAAGTGAGCCTCTTGAAATGTTCTCCTACCTTCAGACCTCAGATCAGAGGGTGGCATCCACCTTGTATCTTGCACCAGAAACTGTAGCCAATTGACGGTTACACTGGCACCACCAGAAGAGGGCCGGACTGGATGCAGCCATTCTCCATCAGGCTCGGACTGGCCCACAGGGTTACAGGTGAATCCCTCGGTGGGCCCCTAGTCTCCCACCCCCTGCACAAGTGGCACATAACACAGTAGACTTACTGCACTACAGACATATATTCAATGTACTGCACTTCAACCAGGACCTACCTTTTCAGAGTTGCTGCAGGGACCTCCATATACAATCATCTGGTGGCTTCCTACTGCTGTGTAAGCAGGTAATATTTGAATGTATCCGTATGGTGGACACCCAAAACTAATTTCACTGGTGTGCCCTAGGCACCCCAGTCCGACACTGTTCTCCATTACCCTGCCTCAAGCTCCCTGTAAAGTCACCTGCTGGAGCCGAACATATCGGAACAGTGGCGGCTGCAACGACCGGCGGGACAGACTGAGTGTACAGTCGCCATGTGCTCACCCGCATCCTGGCGTTTGGTGGGAATATGAGAAAAAAAAAGGTGAGAGATGAAAACCTTCACAGCTTACTGGCGACCATTAGGCAAAAATGGAGAATTTACTGCACATATCTTACACCACACATGGTAGGCACATTAAGACACCAAGAACCTGCTTGCCCAGGACAAGGCCTGGGTATGACTGTTACCTCTACACCCCCATAGCTGCCCCTGAGAGAGAGGGGGAAAGGATCTTCACCCCATAGTTGTCATTTCCAAGGCACTTTAACATTTTACAGACCTCCACCGGACATCCAGTCTTTAAAGATAGTAGCCGCTCACAAGTGCAGTAGGCGCCATAACCGCCCTATTTCTGCGGTTTTACACAGCAGAGGCCCCACAGCTAATGTCTGCGATCGGCTATAATGCTGTTTGAAGCCATTTAACCCCTCAGATGCCGCGGTCAAAAGTGACCACGGCATCTGGGAGCGCTAAGACCAGGAGTCGAGTGCTTTCCGGCCTCAGCCACCTTCACTGGCTGAGATAGGGGCAAGATGTCCCATACTAGTAATAGGCCTGAGCCTCTACAAGGCTTCCAGTCTGATTACTAGTATATTCTAATGCTGGCCTGCAGATGGCAGCACTGCATTGGAATATACTGAATCCTGTAATCTGTAATGCATAGAGGCAATCTAATGATTGCATGCTATAGTCATCTAGGGTGACTTAAAAAAAAAAAAGCTAAAAAAAATTAAATAATAAGAAATATATAAAATAAAAATCACCCCCTTCCTCTGGAATAAAAAAAAAATCTAATAAATTAAACATAATTGGCATCGCTGTGTCCATAAACACCTGTCCTATTAAAATATAAAAATATTTATCCCATACGTGGAAAAAAATAAAAATAAAAAATCAGAAAAAAAGCTAAATGGTTAAGTCAACATTTTTATATCACATCACCTCCCGAAAAAAATAAAAGGTGATCAAAGTCATACACACTCTATAATGGTATCAATAAAAACTACAGATCGTCCTGCAAAAATTAAGCCCTCAAAAAGCTTAGAGACTGAAGGTAAGGGTACTTTCACACTAGCGTTTTTCTTTTCCGGCATAGAGTTCCGTCACAGGGGCTCTATACCGGAAAAAAACTGATCAGTTTTATCCCCATGCATTCTGAATGGAGAGCAATCCGTTCAGGATGCATCAGGACGTCTTCAGTTCAGTTGTTTTGACTGATCAGGCAAAAGAGAAAACCGCAGCATGCTACGGTTTTATCTCCGGCGAAAAAAACTGAAGACTTGCCTGAATGCCGGATCCGGCATTTTTTCCCATAGGAATGTATTAGTGCCGGATCCGGCATTCAGAATACCGGAATGCCGGATCCGTCCTTCCGGTATGCGCAGATCGAAAAAAAGGTGAAAAAAATAAATGCCGGATTCGTTTTTGCTGGATGACACCGGAAAGACAGATCCGGCATTTCAATGCATTTTTTCGACTGATCAGGCATTTTTAAGACTGATCAGTCTTACTAATGCCATCAGTTGACATACGTTTTGCCTGATCCGGCAGGCAGTTCCGGCGGCGGAA
Organism: Bufo bufo; assembly: GCF_905171765.1. NCBI lineage: Eukaryota > Metazoa > Chordata > Amphibia > Anura > Bufonidae > Bufo > Bufo bufo. Next base: position 57,566,374 of record NC_053392.1, read on the forward strand.
CTGCTTGCCGGATCTCTCTGCCGCAAGTGTGAAAGTAGCCTTACTGGTCAGTTTTACCACATAGGGAACGGCATAAAAACAAAACCTATAAAACTGTGGTGAAATTTCATTTTTTACAATTGCACCCCATTTGCAATTTTCTTTGCAGCAAAGTATGCAATAGTAAATGATGCCATTTAAAACTTATCCTTCAAAAAACAAGCCCTCATACGGCTATGTGAACAGAAAAATAAAAAAGTTATGTCTCGGAGAAAGGCAGGGAGTGAAAAGTGTAAATGCAAACGATGAAAATTTTATAATTTTGCAAAATAAATAAATAAATAGAAGAGGGTAAGAATTACTTTAAAAAAATTAATACCTCATCTATTCAGAAAGTAGAGACTACGGTGACCCAGGAAACTTTGGAACAGGAGCAGATAGGGATTGGTGAGGTGAGTATTACCTTTTTAAACCATTCTGATCCTCTTAGTAAAACTACCCCTTTAAGTATACTTGCAGCTTTACAAATGTCAAAAGATGTAGCTGAAGAAATCATGATGTAGTTATTTATTATTGTGAAAAATTGCTATGTGTAAACATAGGGCGGGGGTCTCCACCTACCTCTGGGGTCTCCACCAGCTTCTTCCCCTGTACAGGTATACACAGATTATTAAGTATGAATAGACCTTACATTCTGGATCCATGTAAGAGTAACAAACCATTTTCAGTAGCTATAATTACATTTTATAACCTCTGCACAATACGCCCCCTTTTCCCAACTCAAACCGGTCAACATGAACTGTGTACAAAAGTGCAAACCTAGAAAAAAATAATCCGGCCATATGAGAACAATAATCAGAAGATATTTATTGTCTGGTTTTGAAATGTTTCAAATATTCAAAGCTATAAAACGTCAGGGGAAAGTCGACTTCCTGATGTAAAAGACACCATAAATTTCCCTTTCTTTAGACAGAAGATGAAAAAAAAATGGATCAATGTGATATTTTGTGTGAAAGGGCGAAAAAATGCAGAAAATAACAGAGTCGAGCTAGCTGAAAAACCCCAGAGGGCATCCTCGTCCTGCCTTGGGGAGTCTGAAGGAAATCAACAGCAGCCAAGTGAACAATTCCTGTAGAATAAATTGGAATATATTTCCAGGGCACATTCAGCGAGCAATGAAGCCATAGAAGTCTGCTCCTGCCCCTGCTACCTGCAGTCATATACCGACCTCGACTCACTCCACAGTCACATGTAGGGATAAAAAATCTACTGAACAGGAGATAAAAGATAAATAGATAGATATGAGATAGATTCAATAGATGGATAGATATTAGATACATAGATATGAAAGATAGATAATTTGATAGATAAAAAAAAGAAGGTATGAAGGGAGGAAGAAAAAGATGATAATTACACTTACTGGTAATTGGACTTTATATTTAGCCTCCACAAGGGCACTAAACAGGAGGGTACCCCACCTCCCAGGGACAGGAAACAACGTGGAGAGTAAAAGTTTAAAAGCCTCCTCCCCTTTACCTTGTTCAGTAAATATCCAAGAACACAAGAGGATGGTGAATACATTTTTTATCTGGGAGAAAGAATACAAAAAAAGAGACACAAGAGAACTTTTTCATAATATTCACAAAAGAGCAAAATTAGGGTGGGAATCTCCAGTGCCGTTGTGGAGGCTAAATGGAAAATCCAATCACCGGTAAGTGTAATTATCTTTCCATTCGCCTCCCCAAAGGCACTAAACAGGAAGATTAACAAAGGAATCAACAGTTCTGATATATCTGGGCCAATGAAGCAGAGGACCCTTCTGCCCAGGAGGTTGACACCGCTCTGGTTGAATGAGCTTTCAGATCCACGGGGGGGGAGGGAGGGGGCGACGACACCTTTTTCCTTGTAAGCCTTATAGATAATCATTTTTATCCATCGTGAGATGGTTATTTTTGAAGCCCCGTGGCTTCTGTTTTGTCCTGCATACTGGATTAAAAGGCGATCTGACTTTCTCATCTGATTAGAAGCTTCCAAATAGGCCAAGACACATCTATGGACATCTAGGTTGTGAAATTGTCTCTCCCTGGCGGACTTAGCTTGTGGACAAAAGGTAGGCAATGAGATTTCTTGCTGACAGTGAAACCTGGAAACCACCTTAGGCAAAAGAGAAAGGTTCATGTCTCAGTACAATTCTGTCATCCAGAACAGTTAAATATGGAGGCCTACAAGATAGGGCCTGGATTTCTCCTACCCTTCTAGCTGAGGTTATGGCTATTAAAAAGGCTGTTTTTAAAGTCAGTAATTTCAGAGAGATTTCGTTAAGCGGCTCAAAGGGCGGGTCCATGAGGACAGAAGCACTAAGTTAAGGTCCCAAGGAGGTACAGTGGATCTAATTGCTGGATGAATTACGCATGCCCCTTTAAAAAAAAAACGCCTGATTAAACTTACCTCTGCAAGTTTTACATCCAAAAAGGCACTAAGAGCTGCCACCTGGACTTTTAGGGTACTAACCATTAACCCTTTATCAAGGCCATCTTGGAGAGGCCAAGGGATCCCAAGAGGCCCCTGCAAAACGGAGAAACAAATTCCATGTTCTAAGATAAATTTTTGATGTAATCGGTTTCCTACTGCTCAGCGGAGTGTTTATGACTGCCTCAGAATACCTGGATTTCAGAATTGACCATTCAACTTCCAGGCTGTCAGCTTTAACTGGCGAACCTCTGGGTGTCGGGCAGGACCCTGAAGAAGAAGATCCGGGATCTGTGGGAGTATCCAAAATCTTCCTTTTGAGAGGCTCAGCAGTAGAGGAAACCATGTTCTTTTTGGCCAGTATGGAGCTATTAGGATTAACTGACATCTTTCTTCCATTACCTTTGTGAGAACTCTCGGTATTAGAGAGATTGGGGGGAAGCATCTCTGCCGGCCAGGGACCCGAAAATGCATCCACTCTCACCGGATCGTCCTAGTATGAGAGGGAATAAAATTGATCCACTTGTTTGTTTACTCTGGAGGCAAAGAGATCCAGGATTGGAGATTCCAATTTTTTGCAGATCTCGGTGAATATAGATTTGTTCAGACTCCATTCTCCTGATTTTTTCAGCTCAAGAAATCCGCCAAACAATTATCTTCCCCTTTTAAATGGACTACTGAAATTGAATTTATATGAACCTGAGCCCACGAGAAGATTCGGGATGCTGTCTGACATAGATTCTGGCTTCTTGTTCCGCCTTGTTTGTTTATATATGCCACCGCGGCTCTGTTGTCCGACAAGATTTTGACATCCCGTAGATAGATGAACGGAAGGAAGATTTTTAGGGCCAGATATACTTCTAAGAGCTCTTTTGAGTTTGAAGATAGAGGGAGAAGTTCTGGACTCCAGGCCTCCTGTACTAGTTGATTTCAACAATGGGCACCCCAGCCTGATCCACTTTCGTCTGTTGTTATAACGATCTGATTGATAGATCGCCATTGTACCCCCTGGTTCAGATTCTTTAAATTCAGCCACCACCATTCTTTACCCAAGTAGGCAGGGATACTTTCTTGTTCAGGGCTAGTTGGCTCCGGTCCCAGGAATTTAGAAGGAAATTCTGCAGAGTCCTTCCATGAAATTAGGCCCAGTTGACCGCCGGTATTGCTGAAGTCATTAGACCCAGAATCACCATAATTTCTCTTAAGGAAACCCTGAGGAGTAACCTGAATTAAGAGATCCTTGAGATAATGTCCTGTTTCTTTTGCTGTGGGAGAAAAGATGCCATAAGATGGGAGTCTAGAAGAATTCCCAGAAACACTTTCTTTCTGCAGGGAACTAAGTCCGATTTCTCCAGATTCAGCTTCCAGCCCAAAGATTGAAGAGCGGATTTCACTACTTGCAGATTTGCTTAAAGAAGATGTACTGAACTGGCTGCAATAAGAAAGTCGTCCAAATAAGAAATGAACAGTATTTCCCTTTGATGGAAAAAACTCGAGATTTCTGCCACAAGCTTTGTAAAAATCCTGGGAGCAGACGAGAGACGGAACGGGAGAACTTGGAACTGCAGATGAACCAGGTGATTCTTCAGGAAGACAGCAAATCTCAGATATTTCTGATGACTGACGTGTATGGGGACGTGGTAGTAGGCTTCCGCTAAGTTGAGTGTTATCATGAAATAGTCCTGTGACAACAGATTGATAGTTGATTTGACTGTCTCCATTTCGAACTTGAGGTACTTTAGATTGATAATTCCATTCCTCAGAAATGAGCTTTTTTATGTTTTCATGGACAGGAAAAATCTCTTTTTATCCCCCAGATCTTTAAACATTTTTTCTTGTGTAGAGTGTGGCTCTTTAGACTCCTCTATATTTATAGTAGCTCTGATTGGGAGCAACGAATTGGTCTCCTATATCGAACATAAAGGCCTTCCAGATTCATCGTCAGATGAGGCCGAGTCAGAATTAGATGAAACTTTACCCTCGTCTAAATCAAAATCCATATCAACCTGAGTTTCGGGATTAGATCTGGATGTAGAGGGTGTGACGAATACCATACCCCGACTGACGTCGGACGTCAAATACGTAGAGCCAGCGTGATATGGTATAGTCACTGGTTACCAAGGCGTGACGTTACACCGTCCCAGAGGAGCAGGTAAGGTCAGCTTGGTACAGTGTTCACAGACTCCTCCTGTCCACACGGGCACAGAGAGGCTGAGGGAGCCTTTTCACTGCCCCAGTGAAACATCGCTTCCTCAGCTCGGGAAGACTGCCACCAGCTTCTCGTTTGATATAAGCTCAGTACGCTAAAGGGATTATATAAGGTAAGAAACCAACCCGGAGTAGCGTATAACTAGGCCGAAACACGGACGAGGGGATTAGTGATCGAGATACTAGACAGCACAAGATTAAATTATATATTTAATTGCTTTAAGGACTCACTAGACATAACACAATATACACAGAAAATATATACAGTGGTCTGAGTGGTAAATACAGATGGCGTGGTACAACAGGGTTAAGCAGAACAAAAAGGTCAGTTTACCAGGTATATGAGTCCTTTGGGTTGTGGTGAGTTCTTAGCTGTAGTCACATGGGATGCAGTGATGTCAGCCGGTTGCAGGTCCCCCTAAACACATGGCACAATGTGACCTCCCTTCAGAGAAAAGACACTCCCGCTTGCTGGCACAAGCCTTTTGACCTGTAGCCAGTCCCTCCCCTCCCAGCCTTTGGGAAGGGGTCCACTCCCCCTCTGCTAGGGCTAGCAACAAATAAGCCACAAAACTGATTAGGGCTCATGGCTCCAGACCAGAATGTCGCAGGGAGGTGGTTCTGGGACCAATGGGTCCGCCTGGGTTCCTGCTACCAGTAGAGTCCAAGCATGGTACCGTTATTTGGTTTCTGGGGGGAGATATGTATGTCCACAGGCCTGTTCATCGTAGCCACAGGGACACAAATATGTATCTGGTTTATGTCTGTGATGGACGGGCGAATCACCGGTGCCATGATGTCTGATAATGTTCATTGAACTGGGGAATGGCCTAAACCCCCTGCAGGGAAGCTTTCCTGCAGGATCCATGCTATCTGAATGGAGATGAGAAATTGTAAACAGAGGTGGCCTGCAAGAAGTTCTCTGCCATTTGGCTGGGCTTTGAAGCAGGACCCCCCTGTGGAGTTCACTACCTCTGCTATCTGACAGCAGATGTGGGAACATGGCCGACATTAAATAATAATCCATATTCCTCACAGAGGGTTTTTGTGGAATTAAAGCCATCTTTACGTTAATAGCAGAGCTTTCTTCTTCTTTTATGATGGATTTCAGACTCTCAACCAAAGAAAGAGCTTCATCTGACATGACTTTGTCTGTACATTTTTGACAAAGAGGCTTTTTAATATGTGCGGCTAACTGCTTCTTGCAAATAGCACATTTATTCTTTAGAGAAGGTTCCCCACTTTTACTGGCATCTCTGCCCTGAAATTTAAAAAAACAATCCCTTAGTAGGGAGTTTTTGTTTAACCACTTCCAGACCGGGCCATTTACCCCCTTCCTGACCAGGCCTAATCTTGCAAATCTGACATGTGTCACTTTATGTGGTAATAACTTTTGGAACGCTTTTACTTATCCAAGCCATTCTAAGATTGTTTTCTCGTGACACATTGTACTTCATGATAGTCATAAATTTGAGTCAATATTTTTTACCTTTATTTATGAAAAATCCCATATTTACCAAAAAAATTAAAAAAATTCACAATTTTCTAAATTTCTATTTCTTTGCTTTTAAAACAGAAAGTGATACCTCATAAAATATTTATTACTTAACATTCCCCATATGTTTACTTTATATTGGCATCATTTTGTAAATGTCATTTTATTTTTTTAGGACGTTAGAAAGCTTAGAATTTTAGAAGCAATTCTTAAAATTTTTAAGAAAATTTCCAAAACTCACTTTTTAAGGACAAGTTCAGTTCTGAAGTCACTTTAAAGGGGCTTACATAATAGAACCAACCCATAAATGACCCCATTTTAGAAATGACACCCCTTAAACAATATTTTTTTTTTACACCGTTCACTTGATGGGGTAGATCATGTGATATTTTTATAGATCCGGTCATTACGGACGCAACGATACCAAATATGTCTTTTTTTTTTTTATGTTTTACACAATAAAAACATTTTTAGGGGAAAAAAATCATGTTTTTGTGTTGCCATTTTCTTAGAGCCATATTCTTTTTCATTTTTCTGACTATAGTCTTGTATGAGGGCTTGCTTTTTGTGGGACAAGGTGACGTTTTTTATTGCTACCATTTTGGGGTACATGCGACTTTCTGATTGATTGATATTATGTTTTTTGTGAGGCGACTATAAAAAACTGTTTTGGCATAATTTTTATTATTTATTTTTTTACACCGTTCACTTGATGGGGTAGATTATGTGATATTTTTGTAAAGCCAATTTATACGGACGCGGCGATAACAAATATGTCTATTTTATTTTATTTTTTTACATTTTACACAATAAGAGCATTTTTAGAAAAAAAAATCATGTTTTTGTGCAATGGCTATAGTCTTGTGGGGGGCTCATTTTTTGCAGGATGAGGTGACGTTTTTATTGCTACCATTTTGGGGTATATCTGACTTTTTGATTTATAAACATATGTTTTTGGGAGGTGAGCTCACAAAAAAATCTGTTTTGGCGCAATGTTTTTTTTTTTTTTTACGGCGTTCACCTGAAGGGATAGATCATAAGATATTATTATAGAGCTGGTCATCGGACGCGGTGGTACCAAATATGTCTTATTTAAATTTTTTTTCATTTTTTATTTTACACTTTATGTCCCCCATAAGGTCATACAAGACCTCTGGGGGACATTTAACTTCATTTTTTTTTTTTTTTCACTATTGATTTCTCCTGTAACTGGGGTTGACATAGTAGCCCAGTTACAGTGGAAATACACCCCCTAGAGAGGCTGTACAGCAGTATACTGCGCTGTACAGCCTCAGTGCAGGGCTGATCGTGGTCTATGGAAGACCTGACAGCTCCTGCACTCACCTGGACCGGCGGATGACATCTAGAAGGCAGGGACACCCAGGAAGGGTCCCTGCCTTCTCCCTGGGGTGCCCTGCTGTCACTGTTTCCTGTCCCTGGGAGGCGGGGTACCCTCGTATTTAGTGCCGTTGGGGAGGCGTATGGAAATTAATGTGACAGATAGATGATAGGTATGATAGAGAAAGATATTAGATATAACAGAAAGAAAATTTGAAAGATAAAAAAGTAAAAGGGAAAAAAAGAAAATGAAAAAAGAAAGAAAAATAAATAAAGAGATAGATAGATAGATAAATTTGGAAGAAAAAAAAACAGTAAAGCTGGGTTGTTTCAGCAAAGTGTAATATTTTGAGGCATAAAAATCCAGGCATAATTGTGTTATGGGCCTGGATTTTATTTTATGGAATGGTGGGTAGGTTGGTAGAGGGACCTGCCATTCCTACCTACTTTAGTAAAACATTTTCCCCTACTGGAGGCAAACCCAGATGTAGCTTCTGGGCTCATTACTGTGGGGAGAAATACAGAGTTGAAATGCCCATTCCTGGTCAGAACTTGGAGACTGCATGGCGTGTGGTGGCTGTGCAAAGCCTGATCCCCCTGTGTTGGAGTACCCAGGTAAGGTAACCTGATGTAAAGTTAGCGCCCAGACGGGCAAGGCGATTTATTTGGTGTATGTCACGTACATGTAGATGCTTAAAAGTAACCAATGAACTTAAAAGTCACTGTCTTGTGTTGGATGGAAAATAAAGCATCTTTGACTCTTAACCCCTGAAATCTGTGAGTCTGTCATTTCCGACCCCACCACAAGAACATGGACCCGCCACAATAGATAGTTATTAGATAACACAGATAAACAATTGGATTGGCAGATAGATTAATGGATATAGAATTACATAAATATATACTTTATTTCCTTTATTTATATAGTACTACTATATTCCGCAGTGCTTTACAGACATTAGCATCAGGTTGTCCCCAATGGGGCTCACAATCTAAGGTCCCTATCAGTATGTCTTCGGAGTGTGGGAGAAAACCGGAGAACCAAGAGGAAACACAGTGAGAACATACAAACCCCATGCAGATGTTGTCCTTGGTTGGATTTGAACCTAGGACCCCAGTGCTGCAAGACACCAGTGCTAACCACTGAGCCACCATCCTTTGTAAGATAGATATTGGATAGAACACATAGATAAATAATTTGACAAATTACAGTTAAAATTATAAATAAAACATTTTTTATATAAAATAATAGTTTAAATAAAAATGTGAATAAAGACTATTTTGGCATTCAGCACTTCGTGGAGGAGAGCAAAGTCACCAACCAGTATCTGATGAGTTAGACCACCAAAGTTCATTTTTACCCTTGGGTGAAATAAAGCCACACTTCACCCATAACTGGTTCTGCTACGTGGTGGCTTCCCTCACATTTACCCATGTCTGCCCCCATCCACCAGCGTATACATTACTAATTGAGGCTAATGTACTTTGCAACTAAGCCGCTCATAAACCCTGTAAATCAGAAGCAGCGAGATGAGCAGGGAAGACAAGCACGGAGCGCTCCTTACACTGCATCAATTCTGTCTTCTTAGCTACATGTCCAAGAATATCTCTAAAAAGCTTTTAGTTTTAGTAGGGCGATGCCAAGAGCGGGTGATTAGGGGTTTGTTTCCAGGATCACACTGAGAAGGGCGCTCTATATGGGGATTCATGGCCGGGCGCTGCCATTACCTGGCCTCATTGTACGCTCTTCATTACCTGGAGATTTATTGCGTCGTAGTGTTGTGCAAACTTGAATAGACAAGTAAAGACGTTTATACCATGTTGTGGCTTTTCTGGTCAGAAACAGATCTGTAAATAAGCGTCTGTCAGGCTGTTCAAGATAGACAAACACAGTGCAGACCAAGCAAAATAAAATCCAGCTTCTTATTTGGAGGGATACGTGTTAGGTCTTTATGTTCTTGGGCTCCGCTTCCCTAAGACATCTGCTTCCCCTGACTAGACATTTTTAGGTAACGGAGCGGGGAGGGGGGTCAGCACAGATGGCATCATGGTTGTGGCAATGGTAATTTAACTGGCAATTAGGTTTTGGCAAATTTGTCGTCACTTTACGCTGTACGCCGAGATAAGAAACAATTCCTTTCATCTGAAATCAGTTAGTCCTGCCAGATTATCACACGTTCTAGACCAGGGATCAGTAGCCTTCAGCACTCCAGCTGCTGTGAAACTACAACTCCCAGCAGGGCCGGCTCCAGGTTCTTGTGGGCCACATACAGTATAATGACCACTAGTAGCCCTTCACACAGTATAATGACCCCCATACTGTATGGAGGGGGCATTGGGGGTCATTAAATTGAATGGGGGGTCATTGGGGATTATTATACTGAATGGGGGGCACTGGGGGTCATTATACTGTGTAAGAGGCCCTCACACAGTACAATGACCTCCCAGTGGCCCCCTCACATACCTATCATTGCTGGAGTGCAGGGGAGCCGCCGGTCGTTTTATTCATTACCCGCCGCTCATCTTCCTGTGCTCCTCCTCTCCTCCGGCCCGCTGCAGCAGTGAGACACACCGCTGGGCCAGGTCTTAAGGAGAGAAGAAGCTGCGGTTAGTGAATGAAAGGACCGCCGGCTCCCCTGCGCTCCAGCAATGAGCGCTTCCATCTATATTGAAGGAAGCGTTCATAGCAGCAGGCCCGGCACCCCCTATGACAGCTGGGCCGCCCCCCCTTGGCAAGCCACTGTGCAGTGGGCCCCCAAGAACAGTGGGCCCCGACATTTGCCCGGGTATGCCGGGTGCTGACGCCGGCCCTGACTCCCAGCATACACACCGACTTGGCTGCCCTTGTAACTCCCATAGAAAGGAATGGAGCAATCTGGGAGTTGTAGTTTCAGAACAGTTGGAGGTTGCTGATCTCTGGTCTAGACTCCATAATGAAATATTAATGCAAGATCTGCATTTTTAACCTGTAGTCTATTCTTTAGTTTTTTCTTTAATTCAAGATTATCACTCTGGGTCAGAAACAAACGATTATCATAATTTCTGGATTAAGGGAATTTCACTGTACATGTAGCAGAGTTTCATTTATTGGACTGTTAATGAAGATAACTTGCAGTCCTATGGGAAAATAACTCGGCTCAGCTGTTGTAAAAACTACAACTCTCAGCATGCATACTTGCTCGTCTGTACTCAGACCTGCCACAAAACTCAATTGAGCATGCTGGGAATTGTAGTTTTCAAAAGTCTGGAGTGTCAGAGGTTGCTGAACCCTGTCCTACACTTGCACACAGATAGACAGTACAGGGCTGAGTTTGACGGTTAAATACTATGGACACCTTTGGGGGCAATTTTTTTTTATCATTGCATTTTACTCATTTTTGGGCATCTTTTTTTTTCAAATTAATCTGTATTAAATTTTGTCAACAGTTTTTGTCCTACAGCTTTTACTTTCCATGTATCTGCAGACTATTTATGGTTTACAAGGAATCTGTCGGGGAGCTGCTCTGATCGTACAGCCCTTATCTCTGAACTTCTGACAGCTCCTAAACACTAATTTAAGCCATATCATTACCAGTTTGATAAGAAGTTAGCTCTAATGAGTGTTTATAAGCTGTCAGGAGGTCAGAGATAAGGGCTACACAACGAGCGATCAGAGGAGCTCTCTACGGAAAGGGAAGACAGGTTGAGATTGTTGAAAATTTTTAATAAATACCAATTGAAAAATAGACTTTTAGCTCAAAATGAGTAAAATGCGATGATAAAAAAATGCCCCCAGAGATGTCCATAGTCTTTTTTTTTTTTTATATTAACAATTTTTATTGTTTTTCTTGTAACAAACATACATAGCATTGGTCAGATAAATAGCACAGATGATCACATTTGTACATTCTCGTTGGACCAAGTAATTAGACCTTCCAGTCTATGTTGAAATAGAGTAGAACAATTAAAGAACATAAACGAGAATAAAATAACTCATAAAGAGGACCAAGGTCCTAAAGGATAGGTAGAACAAATTCAAGAACCTCTATTTAGGTGTATTGCATAAGTGTCTCTGCATCGGAGGGCGTTAATGTGTAAATAGTTGTAGGTCAGGAGCTGCAAATATGTCATATGACTTATGTACCAAACGTGTGTGAACTAGGTATTGTGGAATAGATTTCAGTTTTTAAGTGAATTTTCTGTATTTTCTCCAGGGGGCCCAAATTTGGAGAAAGACATTTCTAGTACGCAGTTCCCAGTGTGAGATCTCTTCCAAGCGATATATTTGATCCATTCTATTGATCCAGTGTTCTAGACTAGGGACCTCTGTTGACAACCAGAGTTTGGGAATCAGTAGTCTGGCAGCTACTATCATGAAAGAGAAGAGTGTTGTTTTGCGGGATTTGGTAATCCTCATACCTAGGCTAAGTAATGACAATTCAGGGGTGCAGGGGAAGGAGGTTTGACATATATGGTTGCTGAGTTTAATGATCTCAGACCACCAAGGCTGAATTAATTCACACGTCCACCAAATGTGGTAGAAAGAGCCCCTTTCTTTACAACATCTCCAACAAGTGTCAGTGTAATGAGGATTATAGAGGCAGGTCTTATCTGGGGATGTCCATAGTCTTTAAAGGGGTATTCCCATCTGATAAAAGTCATGGCATATATCGCTAGAGCACGCCATCATTCTGTGACAGGTCCAACCACTATTTCCCTGCACAGCTGGGTGGATGGGAGCGTGACAATGGAGGGAAAACATTATTCTGCAGCCCTTCTGTAACATCCCAGAGTATGTCACTAAAACTCTGTCACCCAGCTTCATGATGCTAAAGTGTAGATGTGTTGTCACCCTGTGTAACCTGACATTGCATTTATATTGTATGCCATTTCTATGTCTGTATTGAATGTATTTGCTGTAATATCCATGTACACCAGCAGGTGGCAGCAATATGTAGACAGAATAAGGCCAGTTAGTATACCTAGACTGGAATAGACCATTCCAGGCTAGCTTCCCCCTATCTGAGGAGGAGTGGAATGTTCCCACATCCTACTTCAGAGGGAGGACAGAAAGTTCTAGGAGTGTACCAGCCACCCCCTGTTGGGGTAGGCTGTGTGAATAGGAGCTCCCATAAAACAGGGATCCCAACCAAGGATTCAGGCCTGTGCTGAGGCCCAAAGCAACCATCCCAGCCTGAGTTCCTTACCTCAGCTGGATGACAAAGAAAGCAGCCAACTTCAGAACTACTAGATCTCCAGGAAGAAACCACCATTCCCTGCGAGCAGTCCTGTAAGTACAGATTCCAAATACAAGGAGAAGATAAGTACCTCCATAGCTAGTCAGGCCCAAACAAAGCAGAAGATAGACAGAGCAGAAGACAGATACCTGCCAGATTCTTAAAGTTGTATGTATTAGATGCAGAAGATATATATAATTCCTGCCACATATTGCCAATACCTGCTGGGACCCTAGACTATTGCTGTAACATTGTATGGATCTAGAGCTGCATAAGATAACCTCAAGTAAAGACAAGTTGGACCCTATTCTCTGTGTGGAATTCCATCATTCCTCCATTACTCCTATTTACAACACTCAATTTGTTGCATGTGAGCCAGGATACAGGAGTCCAGCCGTACTACAGGTAGGAGACACCGTTGACACAATACAGAGACAATATCCCTCTCTGGCATTCCTAACCTAGTACATGAGCTATACCATCTTAAAGGGCCCTTTTACAGTACCTGCGCAAGCTGCAACTGGCGTCACGAACTTAGTTACACCTAAATCTGACCCACTGCATAGCAGCCTCAATGACCCAGTGTCCTGCTCATTGCACTTCCACTCTAAGGATCATTGGGATCCCAGAGATCAGACCCCAACCAATCACAAAGTGCTGGAATATCCTAACAATCTGCCATTACTTTATCCGATGGGAATACCACCCTAACCTAGTCACTGAATTCAAGTGATCTAGACGTAAAAGCACTGAAAATGCACCTTCATATCAAGGCACATTGCTAAAATAACAAACGTGTCTGTTTATTTAAATATATATAGGAAATAAGACATATTATATATAATATTAAATAAAAAATAAAGACATTTTGTAAATAGTCAAAATACTACATACAACTCCTATGCAGAGGTAAGTGCCTCAATGGTAACATACCACAAAAACACCCTGTGTGATAACCCTTCAAGCAATGACAATGTTGCAAATCAAAACTAGTTCTATCACATTATACACGGCTCACATCCAGGGGTTACAACCACCCTGCAATCCAGCAGTAGTGGCCGTGCTTGTACACTAAAGGAAAAAGTGTCGGCCTATGCGCAGTCCTCCAGTCCCTTTCTTCTATAGTGTACAAGCATGTCCACCTCTGCCGGATTTCAGGGTGGTCGTAACCCCTGGACATGAGCAGTGTATAATGTGATGGAAAATGATGATTACACTTACCGGTAATCGGATTTTCCTGACCCCACGACAGCACCACTGAGAGATGGCTCCGCCTCCATGGACAGGAAACCTGTAGCATAAAAAAGGTGGAGCCACTCTCCCACCTCAGTGAGTTTACAGAGCATGAGAGGGACTCCCCTTTGGTTAATCAAAGTTATAACAGATTTTTTATTTATTTTTGCACTTCACCACGTGCTCTCAACACAGCCCTATCACCTTAGGGAGGGAATTAGACGGGTGCTGTCATGGGGTCAGGAAAATTTGATTACCGGTAAGTGTAATCATCATTTTTCCCCTCCCCACGACAGCACCACTGAGAGAGATTACATAGAAATTCAAGGGTGGGTAACAGCTTCTAACACCTTTCTGCCAAAAAGGAGGTCAGAGATAGAGTTCAACTGAAGCCTATAGTGCCTATAGGAGGTAGAGGGAGATGCCCAAGTGGCAGCTCTACAGATCTGATCGATCGATACACTGGCCCTCTCCGCCCAGGAAGTAGACACCGTTCTAGTGCAGTGAGCCTTCAAGGATAGAGGAAGAGAAGTACCAGAATAAGAGTACGCTAACGAAATTAGCTCTCGGATCCATCTAGCGATAGAACTCTTTGAGGCTGCATTACCTTTCCTAGCCCCTGCATATAAGACAAATAGCGATGAAGATTTTCTCCAGTCCTTGGTCCTTTCTAGGTACTGGATCAGACACCTTCTTACATCTAGAAAGTGCCATTTTTCCTCATCCTCATCCTTCGGTTCTGGAAAGAAAACTGGGAGAACTATCTCCTGTAACCTGTTTGTCTTGGAAGGGACTTTAGGGATAAAATTAGGGTCCGGCTTCATCACTACCCTATCCTCATGTATCGCCATAAACGGGGGATTAATGGACAGGGCCTGGATCTCACTAATCCTTCGTGCTGAAGTAAGGGCTACTAAGATTACCAACTTCAGGGTGAACAATTTGATAGAACTATCTTTGATCGGCTCAAAGGGATGATTGCTTTTAACACCAGATTTAGGTCCCAGGGGGGAAATCTAGGTCCCTTAACTGGAGCAACCCTATCTACTGATTTAAAAAACCTGACTATCCAGGGATCCATAGCCAAATTCTTACCGCTTAACACTGAGAGGGCAGAAACCTGAACTTTTAGAGTACTCTTAGCTAAGCCTAAAGATAGTCCCCGCTGCAAAAATTCTAACACCTGCTCGGTAAATATGTTGTCTGGCCAAACCTTGGTCTCTAGGCCTGCAAAGGATAGAAATATTTTCCAAATCCTGGCATAAATTGTGTTGGTCACTTTTTTCCTGCTCTTTAGCAGGGTAGAAATTAGCGCCTCAGAGAAACCCCTGCCAGATAAATATGCCCTTTCAATCTCCAGGCCGTAAGATGCAAGGTCTCTACCTCTGGATGAACTACTGGGCCCTGCAACAGGAGATTCGGAATCTCGGGAAGAACCCAAGGGTCTGATATTGACATCGACCTGAGAAGAGAGAACCATGCCCTCTTTGGCCAAAACGGGGCAATAACTATCATGTTCGATTTTTCTTCCCTTATTTTCCTGAGTACCCTGGGTAGCAGTTGAAGAGGGGGAAAAGCATATCCCAGGCGAAATCTCCATTTTAGGAGAAAAGCATCCACCCCAAATGGGGATTCGTTGGGACTGAGGGAGCAAAACCTCTCCACCTGCCTGTTCTCTCTGGTGGCAAATACATCTATTTCCGGGGTCCCCCATAACCTCACAATTTTTGCAAACACTAAGGGGTTTAAGGGCCACTCCCCCTGTCTTAACTGGTGATGACTTAAAAAGTCGGCCTGAACGTTCTCTTTCCCTTTTATATGGAGGGCTGAAATATGTACCACCTGTTCCTGTATTTCTGTGAATATTATTTCTGTCTCCCTCATCAAAGATCGGGATTTGGTACCCCCCTGACGATTTAAGTATGATATCACTGTCCTGTTGTCTGACATAATTCTGACGTGACTCTGCTGTATTTCTGGGAGGGCTGCTCTCAAGGCTAACAGTACTGCCCTTAGTTCCTTCCTGTTGGAGTAAAAACTTTTCTGAGCTAAGGTCCAGTTTCCCTGCCTCATCTGGTCCCGAAAATGAGCGCCCCACCCTTATGGGCTGGCATCGGTTGTGATTACCACCGGGTCTGGGTAACTGCACGGGATACCTTAGTTTAACTTTTTTACCTCCAACCACCAGTTGAGGGAGATTAGAGTTTTTCTGGAAAGCTTCATCTGGGAGTCCAATGTCATCCCTTCCAGTCTTGTCGCCTCCAAGATTTCTCCCTGAAGCTGTCTTGAGAGCCCACTGGACTGCTGGGATACAGGCTGTCAACATTCCCAACAGTGACATTGCTTTTCGGATGGACATCTGTAGATTTTTCTGAGTCCTCAGAATCTCTCTCCGAACCCTTACTATCTTTTCTGTAGGAAGGAAGGTCCTCTGCCATAAAGAGTCCAGCTGTAGACCTAGAAATATCTGACTTGTACTGGGCTCTAATCTGGATTTTTTCGTATTTATCATCCATCCTAGCCCTTCCAGAAAATGTATAACCCGATGAATAGAATTCTGACATTTCATCAGAGAATCTGCGATTATCAGGAAATCGTCCAGGTAGGGTAGGAAGATAATGTTCTCTTTGCGAACAAACGAGGCTACTTCCGCCAGGATCTTGGTAAAAATTCTTGGTGCAATTGACAGCCCGAGGGGCATGGCCTGAAATTGGAAGTGTCTGGTTTCTTCGCCCCATACCACTGCTACCCGCAGGAATCTCTGGAAAAAGGGATGCATTGGGATGTGCAGATACGCATCCTTCAAATCTATCACCGCCATGAAACATCCTGGAAAGACTAGGTGAATTGCAGATTTTATGGTCTCCATTTTGAATTCTTTCACAACTAAGGACCTGTTCAGCTGTCTCAAGTTTATAATTGTGTGGAAGGAACCATCCGTTTTTTTTTACCAGGAAAAGAGTCAAGTAGAAGCCCTTCCCCCACTCTGTTTTTGGTACTGGTATTATAACTCTTTTTCCTATTAACAGGTCTACTTCTCTTGACAAATCTGGAGACGCTCTTGTGATCACAAACCTCTGCAGATAACTGCCTTTGAAATCTAATTTTAGCCCCTCTGTAATAATGTTTCTGACCCAGCTTCCTGCGATTTTTTCCCAGGCACAGAGAAAGTACTTTAGCCTTCCTCCCACCTGCAGCCTGGCGTAATTTTTTGGACAGTTTATCTTTTTGGGAGGAAGAACCTCTGAACATGAAGCCCTTAGTCCCTGAACCTCTTGCTCTGGGGAGTTGATCTTTATCCCCTGATTGCTTCTTCACCTGAAATCTAGAGAGATTACGAAAGGGACACCTGTAACTTTTAAACTGGGAGAAGGAGGACTCCTGAAGTAATTTCTTTTTCCTATCTGCTGCCTTCTCCAAAAGGGCATCTAGTTCTGGGCCGAATAGAAACTGTCCCTGACAGGGAATACTACATAGCCGTTGCTTGGAAGCCATATCTCCCCCTCTCCAGTTTTTAAGCCATAAGGCTCAACGGGCAGAATTAGATATAGAGGCTGACCTGGCTGACAATCTGACCGCCTCAACCGAAGTGTCAGATAGAAAATTCACTGCTTTTTGTAAGGTCGGCAAAGAGGCCAGAATCTGATCTCTAGGGCATTTATCTCTTATCTGCCCTTCCAGTCTGTCCAGCCAAATAGACATAGATCTGGCAGTAACAGTTGCCGCTATATTGGGTCTAAAGGATGCGGTAGATGCTTCCCATGTATTTTTAAGACAGGAATCTATCTTTTTATCCAGCGGGTCTTTTAAAAACCCCATGTCCTCGAACGGCGGGGAAGACCTTCTAGATATATTTACATCTAGTCTGGGTGCTTTATCCCAAGATGTAGAAGCTTCTTCCTCAAAGGGATATTTTCTCTTAAAGTTCTTAGTAACAAAGGCCTTTCTATCCGTTTTTTTCCATTCTTTTTCTATTAGAGCCGCTATACTCTTGTGTAAGGGATAACATCTTCTTTTCACGCAATCCCTCAAAAACCACGTCTGCTACCGACTTATCCTCTTTAACGTCTTCTAGTTCTAAGGTGGTCAGTATAGTTTTGAGCAGTTTGTCAGTGTCACCCACTGGGAATAAGAACTTTTTCTCATTGTCCTCTTCTGAAGAAGACAAATCCTCGGACTCTTCATCTCTATTCATGCCTTCACTATCGTCAGATGATTCCACCTCTGACTCCACCTGTTCCTCCATTCTCTTACATTTCTTAGACAATTTAAGGGAATCCTTTACCTCGGATCTAATTAAGGCCCTAATGTCTTTCATAAAATTTGGGCATTCTTCCGCCAGCGTTTTTTCGATACACTGCTGGCACAGCTTCTTAGAGTAGGGGGATGACAAAGGGCATCTACATATGGCACATTCTTTATTTTTATTTTTCGCCAAGACCTTTTTTGGTGCCATCGGAGTCTGCTTCTCCGCTTCCATTTCTTCAGGCTTCTTATCCTCCTCCATGCTGCCTCTTACTCCTGAGGGCATATGAGGGTTAAAAATATATCCATATGTAGCAGGGAACAGGACTTCTCCTCTGAGAGTTCCACATGCTCCCTGGGAGCCAAATCTCGTACCAGGCATACCATACATGCAGGTTTTCACCAGTGCTAGTGATGAAAAAGTGCCCCCAGCTCTGGAAACGCCAGCGCTCATTACTTTGCACGAGCTGCTTTTATTTCCGGTCACATGACTGGAACCCGGCCTGTGGAACGCACGTCTCACCTCTCTGACGTCACCGCTCCTGCGACTTCTTGCTTAGGCTCCCGGCGCGCATCTGCTGTTGCTGCCGACTTCAAATAGCGAATAGCATCCGCGTGCGCGCCCGGAACTTCACCCCTCTGGGTTGTCCTTCATACAGCTGCCCGACATCTCGGCGTTCTGCTGCCCACCACGCGGTCTCACTCCTCTGAGGGACTCGCGCTGCCAGCCATGAAGCTCAGGGAACGGCCCGGACCATCCCCTGTCTCCCTGTAAAAAGGACCTCCGGCACCTGGCCCTTGGCTGGTAAGACCACATGACCCTCTAGGCTCTCCTAGGATTTCCTAGTCATGGGTCCCTAGGGAAAAAAGACAATAGGTCTCCCGCTCCAGGGACAGGAAACCTCACTGAGGTGGGAGAGTGGTTCCACCTTTTTTATGCTACAGGTTTCCTGTCCATGGAGGCGGAGCCATCTCTCAGTGGTGCTGTCGTGGGGGAGGGGAAAAAAATAAATCAAGCCAGCAAAGGAGGCAATATGGACAATCACAATAACTTTCTCTACATGATAAATGCCACTTGCTGAAGTGACAAAACCCCTTTAACCCCTTTAAGGGTGCTACACTTAATAGGATTAGGCATAAATGTCTTGGTGTGTCCATTGCTGTGTTTTTTAAGTCATTGCCTGCAGTACCAGGCTTGGCCACATGTTTTACTGGTACACAGCAGTAGGAAGCACAATTTCATTCAGGCATATGCATAATACTCTATAGCACCACCTAGTGGTTGAGATATTTTATTATTTCTATATGATGCATTGTGCCGCACATTTATAAACAATTGAAACTGGCAGTTTTTTAACCCCTTCCCAACATATGATGTACTAATTTGACGTAATAGTATGTTATGCTGATCGGGCGGGCACCCGAGCGGTGCATGCCTGATCAGTGCAGGGACCCGACTATGACTGACAGCCGAGCCCCTGCTGTATCCCCTGGAATCACTGTAAACGGCGATGTTAACAGACTAACCCATTGTATGCCACAGTCAATGCTGACCGTAGCATACAGGGGATTTGCGGGGGTCTGCGGCTCCATTTACTTCCCTATCGGAAGATTTATTTTCAAGAATGCTTTTATTGTGTAAAACTAAAATAAAAAAATTTAAAAAAAGTAGACATATTAGGTATCACCTCATCCATAACGACCTGCTCTAAAAATATAAAAAAAATCACATCATCTACCCTTAAGGTGAATGCTGTAAAAAATAAAAATAAAAAAAATCAATAAAAAGTCTGTCAAAACAACCATTTTCTAGTCACCCATAAAGTGGGTACATTTATATATTTACTACGTGCCGCCTCTGAACCACACCCAGAATAGGTCTTAGGCCTATTGCACACGACCGTATAGGTTTTTTCAGTGTTTTGCGGTCCGTTTTTCATGGATCCGTTGTTCCGTTTTTTTTTTTCCGTTGTGTTTCCGTTTCTGTTCCGTTTTTCCGTTCCGTTTTTCTGTATGGCATATACAGTATACAGTAATTACATAGATAAAATTGGGCTGAGCATAACATTTTCAATAGATGGTTCAGCAAAAAACGGAACGGAAACGGAAGACATACGGATGCATTTCCAGATGTGTTCCGTTTTTTTTGCGGACCCATTGACTTGAATGGAGCCACGGACCGTGATTTGAGGGCAATAATAGGACATGTTCTATGTTAAAACGGAACGGAAAAACGGAAATACAGAAACGGAATGCATGTGGAGTACATTCCGTTTTTTTTGCGGAACCATTGAAATGAATGGTTCCGTATACGGAACTCAAAAAACGGCCAGTAAACGGGAAAAAAAAACGGCCGTGTGCAGGAGGCCTTAGGTCTTTTGTTTTATGTCACCATATCAGCGAAAGGTGTTCCCTAGGGAGGTAAAATCTGTTACTATTCTGGGTTTGGTTCAGAGGCGGCACGTAATGGAAACGTGCCTAGTATATTGTATCCATGGATTACGGTATACCATTCTTTGTATATGAAACAGATGTGGATTATCTATAATTTGTTGGCACCTTTTTTACTATACAGCTGTAAATGGTGATTGCAATTTGGCCTTATTGAGTAGATTCCCTACTGTTAGTATTATTAAGTAATCAGTATTTTAATAACGTTCAATAAAATGTAAATTATTTTAAAAGGAATTGAGTATTACTCATTGTGTCATTGACTATATTATAAAGTGATACATGTCAGATTTGCAAAAAATGGCCTGGGCAGGAAGGCGAAAATGGCTCTGTCTTGAAGGTGTTAAGGTTGACCTAGGGTAAGAAAAGGGTGACCTGAAAGCTGTCACCAGCGTTACTGGCGGGCTTGTGTCTACAGCTGCCAGCCACTAATAATATCCTATATAAATAAAATAAAAATCTCTAAAATAATAAATAAATAAAGGATTTCCACACTTTTCCACAGGTTATGTCTGGTATTGCAGCTCAATCCCATTCTTTTGAATACAGTTGCAATACCAGAACTATCCCACGGAAAGCGGTGGCGCTATTTATGAAAAAAAAAAAAAACTTTTCTTTAGTGAATATGATTTTTAGATATTTATTTTATTAATATATTAATTTAGCAGAGGGGTGCAAAAACCAGAGCTGCTTGATCTTGTGATATGTGCTACATCTGTCCGCAGGCTGGAATGTGCATCTTACTTGGCATGGATACATAGATAAGGGCGGTGTGCTCTAGGAATGCGGCTCCATAGAAATGAATGGAGGGCGGCTGCGCGCGCGCAGTGCACCCTCCTTAACTTTCTCCTCTCCGTTCTCCCACCTCTGGGACCCGCACCTATCAGACAATGGGGGGCATATCCTAGCGATATGCCCCCATTGTCTAAGATGGGATAACCCCTTTAAGTATTTATGATCTTTTTAATGATTTAGACATAAGGGTTATTAGATGACCGGCACAAAGTAAAAAGTACATTCACACAGCTAGAAAAACTGTTTACCCTTTGAAACAAAATGACTCAACATTTTTAATAAAGACCAATTGAAAAAAAAATTTTTTAGCCCTAAATGAGTAAAATGCAATCATAAAAAAAATGGATTCAGTGGATTCCTACTTGCATCTCTCCAGCAATTGCAAAACTACAACTCCTAGCATGCTCTGACAGCCTGATGTCATGGCATGCTTTCCGTTATAGGTTTGCAATAGTTTGGGAGCTACAAGTTGGAGGCCAATGAATTATTGATACCTTTCATCACTGTTCCCCAGTCATGCATCCTGTCTGACATCTTGTCTAGTTTGCCACCTTGACCAGGGGTACTTCTTTGAATCAGTCTGAGTGCACCATGGCAGGTTGGTCCCACTTTAGTAATGGATATAAATAATGTACACAATAGCCAGAGAGGGCCCTAAAGCAATCCCATGTCTAATACAGGATTACCATAATTATTAGCTGCCAAATGCCAGACTAATGAAAGAGAGAGAAAGAATGTTTTAAGGCATTTTTATTACTTTCTGCAAAGTCAAATGTTTACATACACGAAAGGTACTTTCACACTAGCGGTTTTCTTTTCCGGCATAGAGTTCCGTCCTAGGCGCTCTATACCGGAAAAGAACTGATCAGGCTTATCCCCATGCATTCTGAATGGAGAGCAATCCGTTCAGGATGCATCAGGATGTCTTCAGTTCAGTCTTTTTGATTGATCAGGACAGAGATAATACCGCAGCATGCTACGGTTTTTATCTCCGGCCCAAAAAACTGAACACTTGCCGGAATGCCAGATTCTGCATTTTTTCCATAGGAATGTATTAGTGCCGGAATGCCGGAACCGTCCTTCCAGTCTGCGCATGCGCAGACCGAAAAAAATGTGAAAAAAATAAATGCCAAATCTGTTTTTCCAGATGACACCGGAAAGACGTATCCGGCATTTTAATGCATTTGTAAGACGGTCAGGATCCTGATCAGTCTTACAAATGCCATCAGTTGGCATACGTTTTGACCGGTCACTCTGCCGCAAGTGTGAAAGTAGCCTAAGATTACTATGCCGTTTAATAATTCTGGACTGCCCATATGATGATGTCATGTGTTTGGAAGCTTCTGTTAGGTTTGTTGGCAACATCTGAGTTCATTAGAGACACACCTGTGGATGTATTTTTTATTTTTATTTTTTTAATTTAATCTTTTTATTTGTTATACCAAACACATATAAAAAATACAGTATCGGACCGTCCAAAGGGTCCATCACAATAATCATTCATGTACCTGTGGATGTATGTAAATGCACACCTGAAACACACTGCTTCTCTGTGTAGCATCATGGGAAAGTCTAAGGCTGGGTTCACACCTGAGCGTATTCGATAAGCGCTGTTTACAGGCGTTTTTATCGGGCGTTTTTGTATTTTGGAAACGCACGTTCTTGCTATTGACCACAGAGGTGTACAATGAAAAACAGAGGTAATACGCCCCAAAGAAGCTCCTGTACTTCTTGGGGCGTAGGGCGTTTTACAGCGCGTTCGTACGCGCTGTAAAACGCTCAGGTGAGAACCATTCCCATAGGGAAACATTGGTTTTTGCCTGTTGAGCATTTTACAGCGCGTAGGAACGCGCTGTAAAACGCTCAGGTGTGAACCTAGCCTTAAAGGGATTCTGTCACCAGGTTTCACCCCTGTCAGCTAAACATATGCTGATGTTCAGGGCGTCTTCACGATTCCTAATGTGGGCTTATAAATGTCATCTGTGAGCTTATTTAGCTAAAAAAACAGCGTTTACTAACCTGTCAGTCAAACAAATAAGGTGCCCAAGGGGATGTTAATGTATGCAAGGTGTCGGCCGCACTCGCCGCCGTTCGTGCCCAGCGCCGCCTTTACGGACGTCTGCGCCGCCTCCTAATCCTCTGTGCCGCCTCTTGCTCTCCCTCCCTCCCTCCCCCCTCCTCCTGCTGTAAGATCTCGCGCATATAGGGGTTGAGCGAAGTGCCGGCGCATGCGCACTTCGCTGTAAGAAGCCAAATGGAGACGTCCGCACGGGCGCATCAGGCAGAGCTTACAGCAGAAGGAGGGGGGAGGGAGGGAGAGCGAGAGGCGGCACAGAGGATTAGGAGGCGGCACAGACGTCCGGAAAGGCGGCGCTGGGCACGAACGGCGGTGGGTGCGGCGGGCATCTTGCACCCATTAATATCCCCTTGGGGATATTTAAAAATATGCTTAACATTAAAACTTGGGGCACATTTATTAAGACCGGTGTTTAAGACGCCGCTGTTAATAAAACCCTGCGCTGGATCCGCTGAAGTTATGAGATGGTGAAAGCCTCTCCATAACTTCGGGGGATCCTCCTTCCTAGCTGTCTTACATTTAGAGCTTTTTCTAGGCCTGAAACAGGCGTAGAAAATAGTAAATTACACGGGCCTGCCGTCCCATCCCCTTCCCCGCTACGCCCACTTTTTTAGACATGGCGTGCGCAGGGAGAAGTCGCTGATTGCGGTGCAACTAAACGTAGCGCCACAATCTGCATCTGAAATGTGCCTAATGTAGGTGTATTTCAGCATCATAAATGACCCCCATGATTTAAAGAATAGGTCCTATTTTTGATGAGACATACCCTATACCAGTGGTGGTGAACCTATGGCACGGGTGCCAGAGGCGGCACTCAGAGCCCTCTCTGTGGGCACCCGCACCCTGGAAAAAGTCTGTGGTGTACCAATATGCCTTAGACTTTTCCTACCATTCGTCAGCGCAGGGCGCACTATGAACAGCACAGGCACAGTACTGAATGTAGGCAGGCTATTATAGCTAAATGATAAAGTACATAGAAGATATACTATACTGGACAAGGAGTATTCAGGTTATTGCCGTGTTGGCACGTTGTAATAAATAAGTGGGTTTTGGGTGGCAGTTTGGGCACTCGGTCTCTGAAAGGTTCCCCATCACTGACCTATAACATATTGGGGTCATTTATCAAACGTAAAGAAGAACTGGCTTAGTTGCCCATAGCAACCAATCAGATTCCACCTTTCATTGTGAACAGCTCCTATGGAAAATTAAAGGTGGAATCTGATTGGTTGCTATGGGCAACTAAGCCAGTTCTACTTTACACCAGTTTGATAAACTCTATGGCATCTAGGGTGGCCACTCAGACCGCCCTCAAAAGCCGGACTTTAGACCCCCCTGACTCCGCTAGGCCATGCCCAATCCCATTAGGCTAAGCCCCTCCCCACACAGAGGGGCTCAGAAAGTCCGACTGTCCGGCCTAAAACGGATGTCTGGCCACCCTAATAGAATGTGTATGTCAGAGTCTCTTCCATCGGAAGTGAGCAGAGAGTAACACATGACTGCAAATAGGATTTGTGCATCGTCTGTTGCCATGAAGACGCAGTGGCATGCACTAGAGTTGCATACACAATACGGGTGGAGATTTTTAATCAGACTTCACATTTCCGTGTCAGTTGGGTGTCCATGAAAAAAATCATCCGTGAAGGATTTGTGTGTCCGTTTTCTGCCCTCCGTGTGTCGGCCATAATCCACGGACACTGCTCAGCTTAACATTAATTTCACAAGCATCTCCTGCCAGTCGTCAGTGAAAAACAGACCTAAGACGGGTCAAACATGGATGCCACCCGTGACCAAAGTAGTGCAGGTCTCCGTGATTGTTTCACTGACTCGCGGTCAGTAAAAAAATACTGATGTGTGAACAAACACATTAGTGTGCCATCCGTGGAAAATGCGGACAGCGCACGTCAGATAAAAAAAAACGGAAATGTGAATGAAACCTAAAAGTTGCTTTACTGGTGCGGTAATTGCTTGCAAAATTAGACATACCCTTTAAATTTAGAGCATTCCAGATAAGACAAAAAGCTGTTTAATATCACACAATCCCGCCTCATGCTGCCTCTATGTATACATGGACCGTACTTGGGTCGCGCGGCACAGACTGGAGCCCCCTTCAGCTCTATTATTAAGATTCAGGATTCACTCCACCAGTTTTTGGGTAAAACATATATTTACAATGTCACATCTCCAAACGGGGGAATAAAGGGAAGCTTCTCCCTAAAAGAAAACCAACATTATGGACTGTATACGACAGAACAAAAATACACGCGGGCCATGTTTTATATAAATAATCCCACACAGAAAATTATACACACACAGAAGGAAAATTGTAGGCCGGGTTACAAAAACACTGAACGGGATCATTTTATTCTCCATTCTGTTTATAACCGAGGCAGGACGTGTATAATTTAGCCGCACACTGGGCCTCTCACTACTGAACTGGCACAGAACGACTTATCCATCATGTTTATATCTATGGAGATCATGTGGAGGAGAATTACTAGCCATATGTATGATACACGCCCAATAATTAAAGGATACTACACCGAAAAATATTCATAGTTATATCTGTGTCTGAGAAAGCAAATACAACCCCAACACATACCACAGTGGTTGGCACCCAGCTTTTCCAGAAGGGCAAATACCAGGGGTATGACCCTAAAAAAAATGTCAAGGTTACATTCCTCTAAATAATACTGCCATACATGGGCCAAATGGTATTGTCACATCATGACCACATATTACCGTCACACCACTATACTGTTAATTAATTAGAAACACTGTACAAAGATAAAGATTACCACCACAGACGAGCGATTTGGCTGCTTTGCAAAGTTTTACAAAAAATCCACTCCATGACGAATGACATCATCGCGAAACGCATTTCTTTGTAAATAGTGGGTGCAATGACAGGGAGCGACAATTGTGCCGCCCCCCCGCCATTGTACCCCTCAGATGCCGCATTCATAGCTGATCACAGCATCTTCGAGCCATATTACAGTGTAAAATTAAAAAAATTAAATTAAAACATACTTATCTCATCCATTTGCTCGCAATGGGCCGGCTACCTCCATCTTGATTGAAGATCTGGTGCAAAATCTTGGCGTGGCACGTGATGACATCATCATGTCGGCCGGTGTGGTGACGTCATACGTCACCGCGCATGGGATTTTGTGCGGGATCTTCAATCAAGATGGAGGCAACAGGCCCGTCGCGAGCAAAAGGATGAGGTAAGTAAGATTTATTTCTTTTTTGACACCATTTTAAGGGAAAATCAATTCGCTACCACGAAGCACAAGGTAATTCAGCTCCGCGGCTAATCGAATTTTCCTTTGTGGACTTCGATTCGCTGAACACTAATTACCACTATACAGTCACTATACAGTGGTAGGTAAAAGTCCAACACCGATGGTCTACAGCATTGTTAAAGCCAGTGACTCACAGGTGACAATCCTCTCTAACTGGAGTGTCACTTTCCTTTACTTCTCCATTGGACCCAGACCACTATGATGACCTCTCTTGAGCACTGCAGCATTTGCTGCTGAGACATCCTTGACTCCTCAGCTTATCACCACCATCTACAGTAACAAAACCCTCACATCCTTTAACCAGGGGTGCACCTAGCCTTTCTGCTGCCTGAGGCAAAAACTGAAACAGCCTCCCCAATGCCAATTTCTTAACCTAACCCCTTCCCTTCAGCCCATGGCCTTTTGGCTGCCCCCCTCTTGCCCCTACCCTACCTGGTGCTGCCTAAAGCGATCGCCTCACCTGGCCTACCTGGTGCTGCCTAAAGCGATCGCCTCACCTGGCCTATTGGTGGTGCACCCCTGCCTTTAACACTGCCCCAGGTGCCCCCCATTACTGTACATATAGTCTATACAGAAGAAGGACTGGCAATACTACTCCTGAGCCACTTACTTCCATGTGACGGATGGACAGGGCTGTGTAGCAGTTTGCGTTGGTGCTCTACCGGTAGATTATGCAGTATATGGAGAAGCAGAGAGGAATCTGTGGCACTCACCGTCCGGTACAAATTTCTTTATTTATTGCAAAGTGTAGAAACAAAGGCGATGGCCGTTTCGTGCTACATTGCATTTTGTCTGGCCTGGCCCTTGTTTCTCCACTCCATATGTACCAGCTTTGCAATAAATAAAGAAATATGCCCCGGATGGTGATTGCCACGGATTCCTCTCTGCTTCTCCATATACTGTACATACAGTGCTGACCAATGTGCTAAAATACTAACCTAGTCTGAGCAATGAGGATATAGATTAAAGCAAGGGCATAACTAGAATTTGCTTGGCCCCAGACCTCAAAATAAATGCAGACCCCAGAACAAACAGTAAAAATAACCAAGACCCCAAAAACCATGGAGACCCAAGACCAGACCCCGAAATTATTTCATCCCCCAGATCAGACCCCAAAATGTTAAAAACATTTTTTTTTTTTAAACATGGAGAAGATGTACATGTGGTAAGCAATACATGAACATATCTATTAAAAACCCTAATAATCTCAGAAGACCCCTTTAAGGTGAACGTATCACCATGAAAATACAGTGCAGTCTGCAGGCAGCATGTTATAGAGCGGGGGGAGCTGAAGCCGAACAGATTCAATATACACTGCTCAAAAAAATAAAGGGAACACTTAAACAACACAATGTAACTCCAAGTCAATCACACTTCTGTGAAATCAAACTGTCCACTTAGGAAGCAACACTGAGTGACAATCAATTTCACATGCTGTTGTGCAAATGGGATAGACAACAGGTGGAAATTATAGGCAATTAGCAAGACACCCCCCAATAAAGGAGTGGTTCTGCAGGTGGTGACCACAGACCACTTCTCAGTTCCTATGCTTCCTGGCTGATGTTTTGGTCACTTATGAATGCTGGTGGTGCTTTCACTCTAGTGGTAGCATGAGACGGAGTCTACAAACCACACAAGTGGCTCAGGTAGTGCAGCTTATCCAGGATGGCACATCAATGCGAGCTGTGGCAAGAAGGTTTGCTGTGTCTGTCAGCGTAGTGTCCAGAGCATGGAGGCGCTACCAGGAGACAGGCCAGTACATCAGGAGACGTGGAGGAGGCCGTAGGAGGGCAACAACCCAGCAGCAGGACCGCTACCTCCGCCTTTGTGCAAGGAGGAACAGGAGGAGCACTGCCAGAGCCCTGCAAAATGACCTCCAGCAGGCTACAAATGTGCATGTGTCTGCTCAAACGGTCAGAAACAGACTCCATGAGGGTGATATGAGGGCCCGACGTCCACAGGTGGGGGTTGTGCTTACAGCCCAACACCGTGCAGGACATTTGGCATTTGCCAGAGAACACCAAGATTGGCAAATTCGCCACTGGCGCCCTGTGCTCTTCACAGATGAAAGCAGGTTCACACTGAGCACATGTGACAGACGTGACAGAGTCTGGAGACGCCGTGGAGAACGTTCTGCTGCCTGCAACATCCTCCAGCATGACCGGTTTGGCATTGGGTCAGTAATGGTGTGGGGTGGCATTTCTTTGGAGGGCCGCACAGCCCTCCATGTGCTCGCCAGAGGTAGCCTGACTGCCATTAGGTACCGAGATGAGATCCTCAGACCCCTTGTGAGACCATATGCTGGTGCGGTTGGCCCTGGGTTCCTCTTAATGCAAGACAATGCTAGACCTCATGTGGCTGGAGTATGTCAGCAGTTCCTGCAAGACGAAGGCATTGATGCTATGCACTGGCCCGCCCGTTCCCCAGACCTGAATCCAATTGAGCACATCTGGGACATCATGTCTCGCTCTATCCACCAACGTGACGTCCAGGAGTTGGCAGATGCTTTAGTCCAGGTCTGGGAGGAGATCCCTCAGGAGACCGTCCGCCACCTCATCAGGAGCATGCACAGGCGTTGTAGGGAGGTCATACAGGCTCGTGGAGGCCACACACACTACTGAGCCTCATTTTGACTTGTTTTAAGGACATTACATCGAAGTTGGATCAGCCTGTAGTGTGTTTTTCCACTTTAATTTTGAGTGTGACTCCAAATCCAGACCTCCATGGGTTGAAAAATTTGATTTCCATTTTTTTATTTTTGTGTGATTTTGTTGTCAGCACATTCAACTATGTAAAGAACAAAGTATTTCAGAAGAATATTTAATTAACTCAGATCTAGGATGTGTTATTTTTGTGTTCCCTTTATTTTTTTGAGCAGTGTAATTAGTAATTTGTTCATTTACAAGGAGTTTTTCAGGACTTATACAGTATATTGATGACCGATCCTCAGGACAGATCATCCATATCTGATCGGTGAGGTCTGACTCCTGGCACTACCACCAATCGGCTGCTTGAAAAGGCCACGGCACTCCAGTCAGCACTGTGGCCTCATCCAAAGCCATTGTAAGTCAAAGGGGGACGGATCCGTTTTCTTTTGTGTCCGAGAAAACAAATCCGTCCCCATTGACTTACATTGTGTGTCTTGGCTATTTTAGAGATAATACAACAGGATCTGTTCTGAAGGCATCTGTGTTGGTCCCATGTCCATATGTGCCCGCATTACTGAGAAAAATGATGTTTTAATATATGCAAATGAGCCTCCAGGAGCAACGGGGGCGTTACCGTTACTCCTAGAGGCGTCTGTCAATCAAAGTGCAGAGGACGCGGTAGTTACAGAGAAAACTGCTGACAGATGCCCTTTAATTCCATAAATATATAAATAGGCTTTTCTTGGGAATGAAAGCTACAGTTTCGGGGCAGTTTGCTTATTTTGAGGCTGATTTGACAACCTTTTAGTTCCTCTTCAATCTACGCTTAGAGCAGGGATTTAAATGAATGAATTACAGATTATACTAAATAATTTCCCATAAAACGATATATCATCTGTTCAGCTCCTTCTGCGTTATAATATGCTGCCTGCAGAATGGAGGCATTTTCGTGGTCACAGCTTCTCTGGGAATTACATATCAGGCTAGGTCATCAATAGGATATCGGTGAGGGTCTGACTCTCTTCAAAGAGGCTGAGACGCTCCACAAGCGCTTAGGCCCCTTTCACACGGGCGTGAAGGCATTATTGCACCCGCACTGAATCCGGACCCATTCACTTCAAAAGGGCTGTTCAGATGAGCGGTGATTTTCACGCATCACTTGCGTGAAAATCGCAGCATGTTCTATATTCTGCGTTTTTTCATGCATTGCAGGCCCCGTAGAAATGAATGGGTCTGTGTAAAAATCGCAAGCAAGGGCGGATGCGGTGCGATTTTCACGCATGGTTGCTAGGAGATGATGTAAGAAAATTGATAAAAGTCAATTTACTGTACATGGGTATAAAGGAAAATAATAGCATTCTTAATACAGGATGCTTAGTAAAATGTCCATTGAGGGGTTAAAAATATAAAAAAATATTAACTCACCTCCTCCTGTTGTTCACGCAGCCGGCATGGTCTTCTTTCTTCTTCTTTCAGGACCTGCCAAAGGACCTTTGACGACGTAATCGCGCTCACCACGTGGTGACGTCAGCGCAGGTCCTGCTGAATGAAGATAGAAGATACGCCATCAAAGGTCCTTTGGCAGGTCCTGAAAGAAGAAGAAAGAAGACGATGCCGGTTGCGCGAAGAACAGGATGAGGCGAGTTAATTTATTTTTTAACCCCTCCAGCCCTATTGTACTATGCATTCTGTATTAAGAATGCTATTATTTTCCCTTATAACTATGTTATAAGGGAAAATAATAAAATCTACTGAAAACTTAACCCAAACCCGAACTTCAGTGAAGAAGTCCGGGTTCGGGTCTGGGTACCACAGTCAATTTTTTATCATGCGCATGCAAAACGCATTGCACCCGCATAATAAAAACTGACTGCAATTGCGTACCTACTCGCACGATTTTTCCTGATCGCAGACGCAACGCATCCGGACCTAATCCAGACACGCTCGTCTGCAAGGGGCCTTAGACCTCTTCCTAGGTCAGTGGCCTAGGCGCAGCTCAGTCCTATTCAAGTGAAGTAGCTGATCTGCAATTCCAAGCACAGCCACTATACAATGTACGGCGCTGTGCTTGGTGAGCTGCGAGGAGGCCAGTGCCCATGGGAGAGCTGCGGTCTCCTCAAATATCTGATTGGCAGGGGAGCCGGGAGTTGGACCCCTGCCCATCTCATAGTAAACACTATGTACTGTAAATCCCGGAGAACCCCTTTAAGTATCTATGGGTATTAATTTGTGGACTCAATGTACGGGCACTGTACCTATTTATGTATGCACAGTATCTATGGTCATGTATTAAAGGGAATGTGTCGCCTACATTTTTTTTTGCCAGATAAAACCAAATAGTGGCGCATATACTTTTTTTCTAATCTGCTTTTATTTTCTGATTGTTGATTTTTTTTTTTATATTTTATTTCCTGAACATGACTGTTATAAGGGCGGCCATCTTGCCAATCTGAATTCCAAATTAACCTACCAGTGTGTGTTTTTTCTTTTGGGTTACAGGAGGAAGCCACACAAACCCAAAGAGAACGTAGAAACTCTTTGGGTGGGATTTCCACCCAGGACTCCCCAGCGCTTCAGGACAACGAGTGTTGACCACTGAGTCGGCGTACTCCGGCAGGTATGTGTGACTCTACATGTGAAGAGAGATCCATCTATTTTGAGGTCATAAAACAATAAACGAACCAATACCATTTTATTCAAAAGAAAAATCAAAAACATCACAAAACATAATGCGTGGCCAAAAGAATTACAAAAAAGCAGAACAGGTCTTCAACAACATCAAGTCAGGTAAAAGAAAAACAGTCGGTTCAGCAAATCTAGAGCAAGGGTCGATGGCCTCCATTTATAACTAGAGTACGCGAGTGTGTGTCTCAGGCTTTATACACATTAAAGGGGTTGTGTCATTAAACATATTCTACATTTTCTAAACCAGCACATGGATCTGAATACTTTTGTAATTGGATGTCATTAAAAAAAATTGTGTATTCACTGAGTTATTCAATAAAATATATCTGTATAGCGCCACCTGCTGTTTGTTCTTTTCCTTATTGTTTGTCCATCCCACTGAGCAGGTCGGACGTGCTCAGTGTAAGGTCACTTTCACACGGGCGAGTATTCCACGCGGGTGCAATGTGTGAGGTGAACGCATTGCACCCGCACTGAATCCGGACCTATTCACTTCAATGGGTCTGTGTACAAGAGCGATGTTTTTCACGCATCACTTGTGCGTTGCGTGAAAATCGCAGCATGTTCTATATTCTGCGTTTTTTTACGCAACGCAGGCCCCATAGAAGTGAATGGGGCTGCGTGAAAAAAGGAAGTGCGGATGCGGTGCGATTTTCACAGATGGTTGCTAAGGAGACGAGGGATGTATGACCCGGGACCCTATTTACTTTATTATTTTCCATTATAACATGGTTATAATGGAAAATAATAGCATTCTTTAATACAGAATGCTAAGTATAATGTCAATTGAGGGTTAAAAAAATAATAAAAACATTACTCACCTCATCCACTTGATCGCGCAGCCGGGATCCTCTTCTTTGTTCTTCTTCAAGGACCTGCAAAAGGACCTTCGCTGACGTCATCGCACTCACCACGTGGTGACCTCAGCGGAGGTCCTGCTGAATGAAGATAGAAGGTCCTGCTGAATCTTCATTCAGCAGGACCTTCTATCTTCATTCAGCAGGACCTCCGCTGAGGTCACCACGTGGTGAGTGCGATGACGTCAGCGAAGGTCCTTTTGCAGGTCCTTGAAGAAGAACAAAGAAGAGGATCCCGGCTGCGCGATCAAGTGGATGAGGTGAGTTACGTTTTTATTATTTTTTTAACCCTCAATTGACATTGGACTTAGCATTCTGTATTAAAGAATGCTATTATTTTCCCTTATAACCATGTTATAATGGAAAATAATAAAATCTACAGAACACCGATCCCGAACTTCAGTGAAGAAGTCCGGGTTCGGGTCTGGGTACTACATTCAGTTTTTTTCTCACGCGCGTGCAAAACGCATTGTACTCGCGCTGAAAAAAAATTGAACAACGGAACGCAATTGCAGTCAAAACTAACTGCAATTGCGTGCCTACTCGTACGACTTTCCCTGAACGCACCTGCATCGCATCCGGCCCTCACCCGCGACGCCCGTGTGAAAGAGGCCTAAATCTTCAACTGCCACCACCCATATGTGGCAGTTAGGGCTCATGCGCACGCGGCCGTTGCCTGTATTGCGGCCGGCAAACAGCGGTTCCGCAATATACGGGCACCGCATCATGGATGTGGACCCATTCACTTGAATGGGTCCGCAACCAAAGGTGCGGTGCGGAACGGAGGCACGGAAGTGGGGTTCCTGTCTGTGCATCCACTACTTTTTTGCGGTGCGGACTGTCAGATGTGGATCACGGACCCCATTCAAGTGGATGGGTCTGCGTCCGTAGCACGGGCCCGGCCGACACACGTTCGTATGCATAAGCCCTTACAGGGAGAGAGCTGCAGGAGAAAGGACCCCCCCCCCCCCCCCCCCGAGAGACCAGGCTGAACATAATCTAGCAGATAAATTGGAGCAGTGAATGTGGAGATCTCTGGATCCATGTGAGGTCCAGGGCTGGTTCTGGTTAGAAAGAGATTCTCATGTCCTATATGATGTCTGATTATCATTTTTTACATCAATCATGGCAGAACCCCTTTAAAGAGACGTATGAAGCGTATACCTATGTACAATGTGTAAATGCAGATGGAGGATCTCAGATATGCGGAGTAAAGTAGTGATCATGGGGCCGGGATTGTTCTGGACGTCCTATCAGTAATGGCTGATAAAAGGGAACAACAGTTGATCTTCCACTACACAGAAAATAAAAATGTTTTATTTTTATTTTTTTTTTCAAAAGTGGTTAGGGTCCCTTTAAATGTGCTGAAACGTCAAAAAATCTTTTTGGTCCAGCACTTTTTTCGGACGTCCTGGAAGCCCGGAGTGACACACGACACCTGCAACTACTATTTCCTGCACACAATGAAAACCAGAGCGCTCCCTTCTCGAGGTCTATGTAAACAGGCCCCACCCAGGAGAAAGGATGACAGCGCGTTTCGCATCCGTGGGCAGCTGATGGCAGTGTGCTTGTAGCCAGCGACGCAAGTGTGTGATGTGAATTCTCCTCCACCCACACACAAAGCTCCCAAACATCCTGCCGGTAATTAGCTCAATGCTCCGACTAGTAAACAAGCGTGAAGATTGAGGGGGCTGAAAATGAGACATCCAGCCAGTGCATAGTCACAACAAGCGGCCCACTCACTCCGGGGACCAGGCCCTTCCTTCTGACATGGAGGCATCACCTTAACGTAACCTTCTCCTTGTTTTCCCTTTTCCTTCCTCGCTGGATATACTAACAGGCTAAAAATGGCATCCCGCTCCTGCGGTAGGCGCTCTGCAAAGAGAGGGAGGAAAAAAAGAGACAATCAGTGAGGGATGAGGACATGACTAGTAAACATGGCCGGGCGGAGGGGGGCACCGGACACAGGTCTATTAATAAGACGGGATTTAATATGTGGTTTGTTGGAAGGAGAAGACTCCGTATGAGGTCATCTCACTTATCATGAGTGAGCGCTACTGGAATCATCACAAGAAATGTTAACCCCTTAGGCCCCTTGCAGACCAGCGTGAGCGGATTAGGTCTGGATGCGTTCAGTGAAAAACGCGCGATTTCGCAAGCGAGTGCATTCAGTTTTGTCTGCGATCGCGTTCAGTTTTTCTCGCGCGGGTGCAATGCGATTTAATGCGTTTTGCACGCGCGTGATAAAAAAAAAATGGAATGTTTACAAACAACATCTCTTAGCAACCATCAGCGAAAAACGCTTGCAGATGCGATGCGATTTTTTTACGCAGCCCCATTCACTTCTATGAAAATCCCAGAATATAGAAAATGCTGCGATTTTCAAGTGATGCGTGAAAACCAAACGCACATGTACACAGACCCATTGAAATGAACGGGTCCGGACTCCGTGCGGGAGCAATGCGTTCGCATCACGTATTGCGCCCCCGCGCGCGGAATACTCGCTGGTGTGAAAGGGGCCTTAAAAGGATGTTCCCATCTTAAATGGTCGTCCCATTACAATAACTTCCACAAGATAGGCGATAAGTGTCTGATCAGCGAGGGTCCAACCACTGGAGCCCCTGACGATCGCAATGACAGGGGTCTGTGTTCCCCCATGGAGCAGCGGACAAGTGCAGTATGTGCGTTGCTGCTCAATTTAACTCTATGGGTTAAATTGACCTATCCCCTGGATAGGTCATCAGTATCTGATCGATGGGGGTCCGACACCCGGGACCCCCATGCTTCAGCTTGCAAGAGTGCCGCGGCCTTCTCTCTGCTCACCGTACATTGTATAGTGGTTGTGCTCGGTATTGCAGCTCAGCTCCATCACTTCACTGGGGCTGAGCTGCTCCTGAACGACGTGACTGATGAACGTGACGCCACTGGCCTAGGCAAAGCTCAGAGAAGGCTGCAGAGCTACTGCTGATGGGCACCAGGATCAGATACTGATGACCTATCCAGAGGATAAGGCTAGGTCTGCGCGACAATAAGTCGCCCGACACATAGGGCACAACTACACTGCAACATTTGTTGCGCGACATTTTGCTGCACCAATGCCGCGCGACAATTTTTATAATGGTAGTCTATGGTGTCGCACTGCGACCAGACAGTCACAGAAAAATCCATCTCAAATTGATTTTTTTGCGACTGTGCGCGTCGCAGTGCGACAAATCTCGTTGTGTAGACCTAGCCTAATTCATCAGTATAAAGGTCTCAGAAAACCACTTTAAATGATAGGATAACTTTTTTACGTTGGGCTAATGAATACGTGTACATTTATTACTTTTGGAGAACTTCATTAAATCAAAAATGTTGGACTTTTTCTTAAAGGCGTTATTCGAGATGCGCCGCGTTCCTTTGCGGTGGCCACTTACATTGGGCATGTTATCCTAGCCGTTAGTCGTGTTCTCCTGCCAGAGCGCTGGTGAGAGATTCAGACTCACGCATACCCTGTGGGTTCTAACCCCAGACTAGTGTCACGTGCCCAACGTAAGTGACCACCACCAGCGCATCTCGAATAACCCCTTTACACAGTTATTTTAGGCCACTGTCTACTAGTGTATGATCGCCGGCCATGGCAAACAAAATGCCATAGAGGTGATTGGCTTTGCAGAATTGGTTAAAGGGGTTATAAACTGACCGTAAATCACTAGGATATGCCATCAATTGATGATCGGGTGCAGACTGACCTCTGGGACCCTTACCGATCCGGAGAATTATTTAGTCCTGCACTGTGCACTAAACCACAGCCGGCGCCATTCAAGTGATTGCAAAATTGCAAGCATCCGCAAGCAAGTGTGGATGCGGTGCGATTTTCACGCACGGTTGCTAGGAGACGATCGGGATGGAGACCCGATCTTTATTATTTTCCCTTATAACATGGTTATAAGGGAAAATAATAGCATTCTGAATACAGAATGCATAGTAAAATAGCGCTGGAGGGGTTAAAAAAATAATAATAATATATTTTAACTTTAACCTTAATCCACTTGTTCGCGCAGCCGGCATCTCTTTTGTCTTCATCTGTGAGGAAAAGGACATTTGATGACATCACTACGCTCATCACATGATCCATCACCATGGTGATGGATCATGTGACGGACCATGTGATGAGCGTAGTGACGTCATCAAAGGTTCTATTCCTCACACAAAAAGACAGAAGAGATGTCGGCTGCGCGAACAAGTGGATTAAGGTGAGTTAAAAAAAAAATTAACCCCTCCAGCGCTGTTTTACTTTGCATTCTGTATTCAGAATGCTATTATTTCCCCTTATAACCATGTTATAAGGGAAAATAATACAATCTACAAAACCTCGAACCCAAACCTGAACTTCTGTGAAGAAGTTCGGGTCTGGGTACCACATTCAGTTTTTTATCACACGCGTGCAAAACGCATTGCACCCGCGCGATAAAAACTGAACAACGGAACGCAATCGCAGTCAAAACTGACTGCAATTGCGTACCTACTCGCGCGGGTTTGCTGCAATGCACCGGGACGCATCCGGAACTAACCCGGACACGCTCGTGTGAAAGAGGCCTAAAGGAAATGTTTCACCTAGATTTTTTTTTTTAGCTAAATCCAGAAAGAGAGAAACAATTCTTTTTCTAACCTAATTTCCTGATTTTAGGTTCTGTGACTAGTCATGTGGCAGCCCTTGCCTGAGCTGCTGTTAACAGCATTCACAGATATGCTTTACAGCTGCCACATGGGCCATAGGAAACTGTAGATTGGAAATGACTCATTAACTTCTATGGCAGAGTGCGGTGGGCATACTCTGCGACCTGTGCAGAGGTCATTGTGCAGGGAGGACAGAAGGTAAGCTGTGGCCATTACCTATTAATAATACGTCCTGGGTTATCTAAATATAGGTGTTACCTGTCATTTTATATATATATATATATATATATATATATATGAGGATAATGAGATGACTGCTGAGAAGTGAAGTCTACAGAGCAAGATGTGTCGGTAAATTATTAGGCTTAGTGGCCAGAGTGAAAATTGTGGGCTAGAACGGATCCCTCAGAAGTGAAGGAGAGCACTCAGCACATGCATGGCATGCTCTCCATTGATTTCTATGAGAGTTCCAAAAAGAGCTTGTTTTTTTCCCCAGCAGGGCCCATAGAAGTGAATGGAGAGTGCACTGGGCACCTCTCCATTTACCTCTATGGGAGTGCCGGAAAGGCACTGGGGCCCCGTTCTAGAGCTAGGTGTGGGACCCACACTTATCTGACAGTGGTGGCATATCCAAGCACTGATACTGTGAAGATGTATGTTCTCAACACAACACGGTGGCTCAGTGGTCAGCACTGGTGCCTTGCAACGCTGGGGTCCTAGGTCCAAATCCGACCAAGGACAACATCTGCATGGAGTTTGTATGTTCTCCCTGTGTTTGCGTGGGTTTCCTCCGGTTACTCCGGTTTCCTCTTATAGACACAACCAGTTTAGCAGTGGTCAATGCTCGAATAGCTAAGGGTAACCCAGAAGCCAAATACACTACACAAAAATATAAATCGCGGGTACCTTATAAATAATACATAACTTTTATTATTCTACTTTTAAAATTTGCCCTACTAAATCAATAACCATGTTCCACTTGTGCAAACCCACATTAACACGCAGCGCCACTTAGCAGCGCCACGGGGGTCTCTAATACTGGGTCTCTGACATCTACTTGACCCTGCCTGCCCTAGTATCCCGGGAGTGTTGTAGCTCACCCTAAAAAGGGCGACCACTCAGGACCAATGTACTGACTGACTGTCCCTCCTTGTCCCTGCGCCGCGAAGGTGACTGCCCAGCTTCGTCAAAAGCTAAGGTGGGGGACCCTAATGCCGATATATGATAATTATCCGCAATTTGTTCCAACTGCATCAGCAATTGAAGAACCCTAATGCCAATATACACAATTGTCACAAACTGTCCGTAGATGTCAGAGACCCAGTATTAGAGACCCCGTCATCCCCAGTACTAGGTTCTAAGTGGCGCTGCGTGTTAATGTGGGTTTGCACAAGTGGAGCATGGTTATTGATTTAGTAGGAAACATTTTAAAAGTAGAATAATAAAAGTTATGTATTATTTATAAGGTTCCCGCAATTTATATTTTTGTGTAGTGTATTCTCCGGTTTCCTCCCACACTCAAAAGACATAGGGAACTTAGATTGTGAGCCCCATTGGGAACAGTGTGACGCTAATGTCTGTAAAGCGCTGCGGAATATGTCAGCGCTATATAAGTGCATAAAATAACTAAATAAACTCCTTCTTTCTCCGCGATTTTCCTCCTCTTTGTATAAATAAAGAAAAAAAAAAGAAAAAAGAAAAACGTGAGTTAAGAATCGGTCGTATTCTGACAACACATTACCTTTAATAATGGAAGTGCTAGACACAAACGGGTTAAACACTGGCATCTGAATACCATGGAGCTTGATAACCAGGCAGGGCTTCTGCTCGCTCCGGTTTATATAAACATTATAATGCTGCATCTGGTGGCTCCTTCTCCAACCACACAATTCCGATTCCCCGTCTTCTATTCCAAGGAGGGAAAATAAGATTTCTCTCCAAGACAAAAAGTGATTTCCTCTCTCAATACTTACACTTTATTTTCTTTCCTTCCTAAGTAAATGAAAGTAAAATGTCTGTAAACAATGACCCTTGAGCTAAATAGGGCCTTGATACTTACAGCTATAATAACTATGAAACCTATGGACCTTAAAGGGGGTAATCCCATCTCAGATATTGATGGCATATCACTAGGATATGTCTTCAATGTCACATAGGTGCAGGTTGCACCTCTGTGACCCACACCTATCTCCAGAACTGGGTCCTCAAAGTGAAGGTGAGCACGTTGCGCGTGCATACATTCACTGCTTAGGGAGTACTGAAAGACTAGGGGTAAACTAAAGAGTTGTTCAGTTTAGAAAAAACTTTTCACGCATCCTATTAAGGAATTCATCCCTTGGCAAGAGAGGACTGTGGTTACAAAGAGTGTCTCTAGCTCTGGAGGACCTGTCCTGTCCTGGATTACACAGGCAACCCATTGATATGGGTGGATACCGTATAAAGCTTTATTTCAACTCTGCCAGATTTCCTCACACTGGCCATTTTGTTGTAAGGCCACCATATGTCACAGTTGCGGTGTCCCAGTCCCATCGTTAGTCCAGATATCACAGTCTCATTGATCCCAGTCCCGATTTGTCATAGCTCTACTGTTCCAGAATAATCCATTGATCCGACACCAATTTTTTCACCTTGCCCATTGATCTGACTCCAACTGTTTCACAATGCTCCAGGACAAAAAGTTTCCAAGCTTTATGGCTCCGCAATATCCCAAGTTTTAGACTTTCCTAGCCTGAGCCTAGGGATGACTGCACTATTTCTTTATAAGGCCAAAAACCAAGGAGAACAAACTAAGGAACGCAAACAATTTATATTTAGGGATGAATGGAGTACTGTATGAACATTTAGCCAAAGGAAAAAAAGATTCCATAGATCCAGGAGTAATGTGCTTAGTCAGGACTATGGCCTGAGGAACATGATGAGATAAGAAAAGACATTTCAGATTGGAACTCCTCTGGCCCAAGAAATTTCTGAAGGCCTACCCTCCATTTATACAGAACATGTGCACACCCGTGTTTTATCACACTGTATTTGTTATTATCATTGTATACACGGGACATATGATCAATACGAACTAATACGTTATTTGTGTAGTATGTCATAAGAAATAGACCCTAGTTCTAAGTGACTCCAAATTGGGTTGTCTCTAGTGCCCTGAAGGAAACTCTCCATTGACCTACAGTATATTACATATATAAATACATACGGACACAGTGCGTATGTGTACGGTATATAGCTACCTGTATTTTTAAAGCCTTCATGTGCTGACACAAATATGGAGAGCTCAGACACAAATCCAGATTAGGCCCCATGTACTCTGCAGACACCACACTGGACGAGCACTCGAAGAATAATCCATGAACACTGAATGTTGACATAGGGATTTTCTATAGACTCGCCTCCACATAATAAAGGAAAACACATGTGTGTGTTGGGTTTTACGTGAGGTCCCTGAATTGGACACTATTGAGTTACTTGGTATCACCTGTGCTATGCTTTTTGCCAGGCAGCCCACATAGCAGCCCGTCCTTTAAGGATTTATATTATAACAAGTGAGATTTATGCTTTAATTTATTTTAACACCTTTACTTAATCTGCAAATCAGTGGCTCCCAATGGCAACATTCGAGCCTGACATTCAGCAGTCGTCTCCAGTTTATACATGGTCGAGTAACCAGAGAAAGTTTGGATTCTGAATGGGTGGTCCTCCTGCCTTTGTTTTGGAAATTTTTCTTGGCAAACAGATGAAAAAAAAGAAATGGTGGGGTTCACTTGTGGGATATCAAATAAAACCGGTTTCCAACAGGAGCTGTAAATTGTACAGTTACCAGGAGGAGGTAGGTGCACATGTGCAAAGCTCTCCGCTTCTCATATGATTTATATTTTTACTGCTCATGAGATTTGGAACACCTACATCTGCCAGGAAATTTTCCTCTAAAATTATCACATTAAGAAAAGCTTAAATATCCAATATCCTTCTATACAGCTGAGAGCTACCCATTATAAAACTTTAAGACGTGATTCATGGTCGGTAAAACAACAATTGATCATATTCCTTGACTGAGATGGGCAGTTGCTATGGGCTTCAGAATCAAACTATTTAGAGCAAGATTC
This sequence comes from Bufo bufo, assembly GCF_905171765.1. NCBI lineage: Eukaryota > Metazoa > Chordata > Amphibia > Anura > Bufonidae > Bufo > Bufo bufo. The sequence continues at coordinate 57,608,140 of NC_053392.1, forward strand.
TGATAGATCGGCAATCATGGGATCGGTGGATGATGCAATGCCAAACTGATTTTTACAACCATCATGAAACCGGATTTACAGATCAGAAAATTAAAGGTGTGTTCCAGGAGTTCAATATTGATGACCTATATCGCTAGGATAGGTCATCTTGATCTGATCTGTGCAGGGTCCGACTTTCAGAACCCCAAGCCAATCAACTGTTTGAAGAGGTTATGGCACCCCGGTGAGCTCCACACCTCTTCGTAGGCAATGATGTCACGTTTATCGGTCACATGGCCTATTTGCAGTTCAGTCCCACTCAAGTTAAAGGTGTTTCCTGAGACTTTATAACTGATGAACTATCCTCAGGTTAGGTCGGTGGAGATCCCGATCCAGGTGTCGGATCCGAGGATAGGTCATCAATATAAAAGACCTGGAAAACCCTTTTAATGGGACTGTGCTGCAATACCGACACAGCCACTATACAATGTGCTTGGTATGCTAGGAGAAGGTTGCAGCACTCACTGGAACACCAAGGCCTCTTCACACAGCTGATCATGAGTGGTGCCAGGAGTTGATAAGATCTTGATGACCTACTCTGAGGATATGCCATGAAGATCAAACTATCTAACTGTGCCTTAGCCAAATTTGGTAACCATAAGGTTTTTCTGGACACTATTCATTTATCCAAGGATTTTGTGCTTTGGTTTTTGAATCTTTGTGCCTGACTAAATCCAATATTCCCCCAAAAGGTTGAGCCTTTTATAAGTGTGGCTTCTTGGATTTTGGCCAGTTTTCAATTGGATTCTTTCTGCTTCGACCGTGGTGTCCGTATCCATTCATGCCATAGTTTATCGTTGCCATGTTTTTCCATTAACTATTCACCTGACCCATTGTCGCTGACATTCATCATGGTGACATCACAACCATGTGATAATGAGTCACTCAGTGTTATAAAACACATGGTGGCAATGCGTCAACTAGAGTGATATCAAAATTCAGAATAAAGCCTTGCAGTATGAAAGCATCTTCTGAAGATGAAAAGGGCGCTTCACTGTGTGTGGGCTACTGATCTAATTAGAGAAAATAAGGACAAATGTCATTCATTGAAATCAAAGAACGATGATGGCTGGTAATGATTAGCCCAACCCTAGTACAAACGGGTTACTGTCTGTCTGCAATGCACAACATTTCTCTCATCTTCATTCCAGATTCCATAGGATGGAACTTATCTGAGCCTATCAATAAAATCTGCTGCTCTCAATTACCCTGGTAAATATTACAGGACATTATGAGGGCACCAGCTCGGCAGGACTGCTCTACAGAACACTGGGTATAACATGCTGGAGGTTAGACAATCCCGTAAAATAAACGTCTGGTAGGAAATAGAAATAACTTTTACAACAATATTAACTTCTTCCTCCTTGGGAGCCAAGCTCTAGCATTCTTTTCCTCAGTTTTAAATAGAGCCTTTGGAAGTCTTTTGGAATTGTTTGCATGGATTAGACATTAACCACAATGGCTGCTATTTCTGAAGTGATTTTTGTTACAGGGATTCTATAATTTTACATATTGGATAGAACTGAATAACGAACGTACTCCAACTAAGTAATATCCAATATGTTGGAATTCTGTCCTGGGTCGTTGATCTTGTAGATCAAGGAAGAGTTTATATACATTAGTCCACACTGCAGGTCATAAGGCTGGATTGTATGGATGTGTGGGATGTTTTTATGTCCCCATAAATGGATATGAAATTTCTGGCTAGTGGTGGGGTGGCCACACCAGGGCAAATAGTCTACAGTCTCCTACCGATCTTAAGCCATAATAGTTCATATATATGGGCAGCATGGTGGCTCAGTGGTTAGCACTAGGACAACATCTTCAAGGAGCTTGTATGTTCTCCCCGTGTTTGCGTGGGTTTCCTCTGGGTTCTCTGGTTTCGTCCCACACTCCAAAGACATACTGATAGGGAACTTACATTGTGAGCTCCATTGGGGACAGCCCAATGCTAATGTCTGTAAAGCGCTGCAGACTATAGTAGTGCTATATAAGTGCGTACAATAAATATATATGGCTATGCTACACATGGTGAAACAATTTTAAGGCACCTATATATCCTGCATGGCCTTATACTGTACCTCCAATCTTATTTGGAGGCAAGATGTTCGTTACCCTAGACAATAACTTCTATGGGTTATGGAGGCACCATATGGTGGGACATGGAATGGCTTCAGGTCAGTATGGGCTTCATGTGACACAGTGCAGGGTTTGTGCACACAGCTTTGTTGTATGTATGAGGCCTAACTCCAGCAAGATCTCAGAACTTCCATTCAGATCAGGGATCAGCAACCTTCTGCACTGCAGCTGTTTTGAAACTACAACTCTAAGCATGCTACGTTTTCTTCTATGGGATTTCTGAGAACAGTGTGCATGCTGGGAGTTGCAGTTTCACAACGGCTGGACTGCAGAAGGTTGCTGACCCCTGGCTTAGATGTTCAGGTTACAGTATTACCATGAACATTGTAATGATTGTGGAGGTCATTACAAATGCTGCAGTTAACTCAAGACCAGTTCAAGAAGATTCAAGAGATTTCACTGGAAAACAGTAAAATTATCTTTCATGGCCACACCTAGAGTCATTACTATTGCCGAGCTTCTTCTCTAGTGCACTCCCAAGTCAACACAGACAGGAGAAATGCAACATATGCAATATATCATTTCAAAGCCTTGTGGGATTTTTTAAAAAAATTTTTAATTATTTTTTTTTTTTCCGGGGGGGGGGGGGGGGGGGGGGGGCTCTGGAGTCTAAGAAAACCACTTTTCTCTAAAAATCCAAAGGTGTATCCCATTAAAAAAAAAAATACATTAAATTACTGTGTTTCCTAAGGAACAGAATCCCTACACAAAAAAAGTGACAGGCAGGTCCTCACAGAAGTATGAAGACGTCTCCAACTAAAATACAATTCTGTTCCTAAATTTTACTTGAGGAATACAAATTTAAGTTTATTTAGCACCTACCAAGTCGTTTTGGACAGTCTCATGGTTTGGAAGGCTTTAAAACCACTCTACTCATGCCAGGTTACTCTGCAACATTAAAGAGCTAAGTTATTACTGTATGGTATGAAATATGTTCAGCCAATGTGAGGACATAAGAAGACACCAAAGGCTGGGGATCTTGGGGGGAGATGTGTTGGTTGCAAATTTTAATTTGTCATTTGAGAAAACAGATTTTCTTTAAGCTGTAACACTATCCCATTCTACTGATGGAAGCTTTTTTTTTTTTTTCTTCAGAATATATTTATACAAAAAAAATGTACCCGAGCTGTCGCAGAAGACCTAGATTACCAAAGAGGGCTGTTTTCCACTGTGGGATGCTACAGCGGACAGCTGCACGGTGGACCACCTGGGAGATAAAGGGGTTATCCTGTAAGGGTACTTTCACACTAGCGTTTTTGTTTTCCGGTATTGAGTTCCGTCACAGGGGCTCAATACTGGAAAAAAACTGATCAGTTTTATCCTAATGCATTCTGAATGGAGAGCAATCCGTTCAGGATGCATCAGTTCAGTCCCTCTTACGCTTTTTGGCCGGAGAAAATACCGCAGCATGCTGCAGTTTTCTCTCCGGCCAAAAATTCGGAACACTTGCCGGAATGCCGGATCCAGCATTCATTTCCATTGAAATGCATTAATGCCGGATCTGGCTCCTAGTGTTCCGGAAAAACAGATCCGTTCTTTCTGTCCGTGCATGCGCAGACCATGAAATCTGTGAAAAAAATAAATACTGGATCCATTTTTCTGGATGACATCCGGTTCCGTCTCACAAATGCATCCGTTTGCATCCAGATTGACGAATCCGGCAGGCAGTTCCGGCGAAGGAACTGCCTGCCAGAATCCTCTGCCGCAAGTGTGAAAGTACCCTTAGATTGTTATCTCGCCAACAGTGGCACGTCTTAAAAGAATAGCATGACCATAATTATATAATTTTTTTATTCGTACCTGGTGAGCACTGTGATCCCGGTGTAATTCTGTAGCGGGCACTTCCAGGATTACGTGCCGTATTTTATCCTAGCCCAATTTTCAACCCACAATGCTTGTGTGTTGCAAGTGCGCACTCAAGCAGTCTCAGGCGCGCTGCCTGAGACTACCTGAGTGCCTCACAAACAGTTAAAAAAACATGAATAAAAAATAACCCTCCACCCGGACGTGAAACTGTGTCCACACTCTGTCTCAGTCACCCGAACTTATCCTGTGACCCAACAACCAAATAAAATGGGGAACGTATAGTTCATAATGTTTCATGTTCTAAATTCTCTCAATAGTAGGTTTTGTAAACTGCAAAAAAGAAAAAAGGTAAATATCTCACCATCTGGTGAATCAAAGTCAGGGGAAAAACTTTCTAATATCTATAGGCATCACTGGACAGCTGCGGTTATCAGATCTGGAGGTAAATAGGAGCTAGCTATGTTGCTGTTCCTCGAAACACAACAGCCATCAGCATTTACGACTTTATTCTCGTTCTTGTCAGAAACCGAGCAGACATAGTGTTAAGTCTTCCACAGTCTAAACTCTTTGCAAAGAAAACAAAACATCACAAAATACCCGAATGTCAAACTTAATTTACAGTTCAAAGAAATAGGCCTTCAAGAGCGGCAAGTTCTGCCCACGACTGTATTGTTTAGGCGAGCTCGCAGCACAGCCTGTGTTTGATCTGTTTAGGAGTACTGGAAAGGCCGGCACATTCTGAAATGCCTGACCAGTTTTTTTTTATTCTTTACACAGGAGTGAAGTAGACGCAGTGGAATACGTTTCCCATTAGCTTGACATTTCTGTAATGCAGTTGATTCTAAACATATGGCTGACTACCTACAGTAGCTTTACGTGCAAACAGAGGAGATGGACAGTCACAATGAAAATGTACAACACCTACTCAGAAGTAAAAGTATCTCAAGTAACCACCAGAGTCAAGACAACCTAAAAAAATGACGATATACTGTAATTGTATGTTCTGTCTTCTGTTTAAGGCCTTCAAGCTCATCAACATTTCCATGATTTGATTGGTCATCTCTATCTATCTTGTTGCTGACGGTCCACTCCATCTATTTTGCCAATTGTTTCAAGCAAAGAGTCTAATCTTATTGTGATAAGTTTCAGTTTGGTCATTTGTTCTTCTAGTGGAATATCTGGTTTGATTTGGTCAAAGATCTACCATTATACTTGCCTTTTTTGAATGAGTTAGGGCTTCTCAGAAAAAGTCTAAATACAGTAGATAGCTTTCGACTCAGTTTTTCAAGTTTAAGATTTGGCTTCATTAGGTCAAGGGTCTACTTTGGTTTCCATCATAAAATATCTTTGTCGCCAAAAAAGTTTAGAGGCATTGAGAACTTTCCAGAGCCACACTAATAAAGACTAAGTAAAGAATAGGGCAGCAAAAATTATGGAAGCCCTAGCCATCAGTGATTGCTTGGATCCATTACAGGTGCAGTGTTCTACGTTGAACGTATAACAGAATTGTAATATGTAATTTACAGAGGATAGGACATGTTTAGGGTTGCTGTGCTCTATGTCGAGAGTATTTTGGGGGTACTATCTCTCCTTGGGGAGAGAGCGCCTTAATCAGCGTGAGGAGACTTACAGGGCATACATGCTCCTCTGGAATTCTTGGAAGAAGGGATGCAAATGAGCTCTTAATAAGCTCTGCCTCTAATGCCACCAGATATAAGGCAGCTATCCTATAAGTCAATGTTCCACTCATTAAATAGACATTGAGACATGACTTGGGTAATAAATAAGCCAGCATCTCATCTGCAGACAGTTGTTTGGGGGTGATTGCCCTTCATCAGTGCAGAGCAGAGAGTACTGGCTTAACTGGGTGAGTAGTACCCCCCCAAATCCTGACTTAGGCCTCTCTGCTCTGCACTGATGAGGGGCAATCACGCCGAAACAGCTGTCTGCAGATGAGGTGCTGGCTTACTTAATATCTGAGCCATGTCTCAAGGACTATTTAAAGGGTCGAACATTGACTTATAGGATAGCTGCCTTACATTTGGTGGCATTAAAGGCATTAAGAGCTTGTTTGCATCCCTTTCTTCTATGTAGAGAATATAACAGAACCATATTATGGTCATGTCCAGTCATCAGGTCATGTTAGGGGATGTAGCATGCTATGTACGGATACAGTATAGTCAAATAAGCCATCAATATCGCAAAGCTGGAATACCCATTTAAGCACTTTGGAGGTCAAGGTGAAGTTCTGCATTTGCACTCTGGTCATAATCAAAGGTCTGCTAGTACTGTTAGTATCTGTATTCATTGATCTCTCCTAAAGCAAGATCATATCTCATATCATTTTTATGACCATTCTCCATGGCAAAAAGAAACTCAAATAAAGGTGGGCGTCTGACTGTGGATGGAGCAGTACAGGGAAGTTTGCGGACGCTCTGTGCCATTGCACATGATTAAACACTCTGACAGCTTCCTTGCAAATTAATAAAACGCTCTAACAGTTTCTGTGTAGATTAACAGTCTTTCCTTTCTCCCTGTAAATGAAGGCTCAGTTTTCCTGTAAACCAACAGAACAGACTAACAAATCAGCTGGATGGTAAATTAACAGCCCTGCACCAATAAATCAGCAAAACTGTTCCAGAAAACAGTCCCTGTATGCACCTTAAAGGCTGAGGGCGGCTGATTTACCGAGAACGTGTGACAGAAGGGAAAGCAGCTCAGGAGACATTGACAACAAGAGAAGGCTACGAAAGCATTTAGCAGCGGGGAATTCGAAGGCACCAATTTACGTCTCAGAAGAGGTCTTGGCTCCAAGCTTAGCATTGGATTAAGTGTTGCTTACAAAATGACCTTTGATTTAGTCTTGGTGGACCATGGGCTAGCAGTTCAAACTTCATGTCTTAGGTGGAAACCATAAGCAAGCCAATTGTTGATGACAATAGGAACGAGGAATTCAAGTGAATGGGCGTGAGCTGCAATAATATCCCCAAAAATGTTCATTGACATTTTTTCTAATCTATAACAATCCCTTTAACCCCTTCACTGATTAGTATGCAGCCAGGGTTATGTGGAGAAGGAGAATGGGGGCTGGAGGGGATGAGCGGGCAGCGTGGAGGGAGAGGAGAAAGATAGCAGGCCTTCCTCCTGTCTCTGTAATGTCTCCGCAACCTCCGGCGTTCCAGCTGTTCTGAAACTACAACTCCCAACAATCCTCCTTTCACTTCCATGGCACTTACAAGGACAGCTGGGTAATTGTGCATGCTGGGAGTTGTAGTTTCACAGCAGCTGGAGTGCCGAGGTTTACTGATCCCTGGTTTAGACATTAACACTTCATGTTATCTACCTCCATAGCAAAACTTAGTATGGCCCCCCCCACGTCCAGTCTCCGACTACAGGTGCATCACACACACACCCAGGCAATGCTGAATGCAAAATGTGAGGTCCCAGATTTCTAACCAATTCACTTCTTTTTTTTTTTTTTTTTAACAAGCAGAAGACATTTTAATTTAAAAATTTTAACAAAAAAGTCACCCTTTGCCTCACCCAAATGTGCTTCATTCTGAACACTGTATTTCTCAATGCATTTACACACAACCCGCATAAATACATTGATTCTTCTCCCCATACAGGTCTGTGCTTGTGGCTCCTCCGATACAATGTATTATAAAACTGTCTCTCTGAAGCCACTAGAGGGAGCTCAGTGCACACAATTTTAAACAGTTATCATTGACTGCAACAGAAGCTGTAAAAATCCCTCTGAACTGAGCCTCCTCTAGTGGCAGCTGCATGAAAATGCAATATTTATCTGTTGGGACAGAAGAAGGAGCCTCCAAACTCCAGTGACCTGTCTCCATGGACGGCATGCCATGCTGGTTTTGAGCTTGACTCATGATTGCCTTCAGGATTTAAAAAAAATTCCTACCTATTGTCCTATGGGATTTTGAGCCGGATATCAAGTTGACCCAAAGACCAACACCTAGTACGTGGGAGCGAACATAGAGCAGAACAAGTCATACAAAAAGAGACTGTGAGTAACAGTAGAAGTCTGGCTACTGCTTAGCCTATGGGATTTCCTTCCAGACACACCGCCACCCTTGTATGCTCTTCTGTCCATAGGATAATAAAGAACACAGCCGAGCACTACAGGTTGCTTAGATTTCAATTCTGCTTTCTGTTTAAAGATAAGAGGAAGCCTTGAAAAACAAACACAACATGATATTCCTAAGCTTGTTGTGGCTCTCAGAGCCTTTGAACTGCTGGGAAAACTGCACTTCCTCTTCCCAACTTTTGGACCCGAATACAGCTTGTCCTAATCAGATCACTGACGTCCAGCTCCTCTCACCCTGCTTTGTGGAAGTTCCTGTTCGAAGTATACACAAGGCCTAATGTTCCAGACAGATGCAGCTTGTGTTCCCACACATCAGACAGGAACACGGAGATCTGGAGCATTTTTACTGGGTTCATGCTCCCAGACCTAAGGTCCGATGCGAGAGACGACCAACTACTGAATTCAGCTGACGGAGTGTAGCTACTGTTGAGGTCTGGAACGCTTATAGGAGGCTCCACAGAGGTCATCAGCAGGTGCCACCGTGTCTATTGATCATTCTAATAAAAAAATATATATCAAGTTCAAAAATGTTATTACATTTTTGTAGTTTGGGATCGTGGTATAAATTGTCACCAGATGGGAGTCCTTCGTCCTGAATTCTTGGCACCAGGCTCTGAAATGTAATGTGCCGTGAGGACAACCTGAACAGGGTGGAGATGTAAACAGCTTGTGTTGTTTACAGAGCTGCAAAGTTTGTAATAGTGCTGAAACTCAGAGTCCGGTAGAATGGTTTTCAAATCTTGCAGATTATTTCATTTGTAGTTTGAAACTGGAAAGCACCCGTTTCTGGGTGCACAAGACCACTTCATCAGGCCTGCGAGATATCGCACACATCTGACGAAGGGGTCTGAAATGCTTGGCTGTGAATATTCAATAAACTGACTGTGATTTGCAATGATAACTGGTTTTGCTTTGGTGTTTGGACACCAAGGGGGCTGTTGGTGACTCAGTTTTCCACATGGGTCAGTATTAAAGATCTATCACCATGGCATGTTACCTACTTAAAGAGGACCTTTCACTAGAATAAAACATCTAAACTAAGCATACAGACATGGAGAACAGCGCCCAGGGATCTCCCTGCACTTACTATTATCCCTGGGCGCCGCTCCGTTCTCCCGGTATAGGCTCCGGTAGCTTCATATGTTCGGCTCAACTGGGTGGAGCCTGCCGGCATCTCCTTCTCCCAGGCTGGAGTGCTGGCCAATCGCAGCGCTCAGCTCATAGCCTGAGAGTTTTTTTTTAATTCTCTCAGGCTATGAGCTGAGCGCTGCGATTGGCCAGCACTCCAGCCTGGGAGAAGGAGACGCCGGCACAATTTGTACTGTATGCTCCTCCATTGGCAATATATCTCCTTAAAGGGCTGTCTCACTTCAGCAAATGGCGTTTATCATGTAGAGACAGTTAACACGAGGCTAATTTACTGTGATTATCCATACTGCCTCCTTTGCTGGCTTAAATCATTTTCCGATCGCTCGTCTGCAGAGGTTACGACCACTGGTGCAGTGCAGAAATGAGCCGGAGCGCATGCGTGCCCATGTGTGATCCCATGGTCTTCTCCACCGGAGACACCGGCAATTTTTCCTGTAGTGTACAAGCACGACCACCGCTGCAGGATTGCAGGGTACAGGTTGGGTCCATAGCAGAACGCTAACACATAAACTCCTACAGAGAAACTGACCCATATAACAGCGCAGAACCAGAACCTGAAGCAAAGGTTCAATTGACTGTCCTTGCCCTGAATCTAAATACCTTGGCCATGGCTTGTCAGGACCCACAGCTATTAGTCCCCAGGATGTCCTCTGGCCATGCTCCTGTAACTGTAGAGGAAGATCTCTACATCCTTTGTCTTAGGGCAATGTTCTCTGAAATGCCTTTATTTTGCATAGGCTTAAACCCACCAAATTATCATTAACCCTTAACTCGTCCTGGCTTCAGGAGCTCAATCTGTCATATATCCCTACAGTCCATAATCCTCATTTCTGAGCCAACTTTCAGCCTCGTTTGTGGCACCAGAAATCAGATGAATGTCTGCAGAACTGATGGATCTCCACTGCTAATTCCTTTTTCATGCCAGATTGCAAGCTGCTTGTTTATTAAGGGCTCATTTTTGGCACTCCCAGATGAACGCAGGGTAATGCGATACGTATGATTAAAACAAAAAAATTGAGTTCAGTAGCTGATCCAATGGCGGAGGCTCGCTGCATCCGAATGCCAAATCGAACATTAAGAATGGAGACAGGCTTAACCTTCCAGGCCAGGAGCCAGCGGAATCAAGAGCCTGTAACACTGATACACAATCTATCCCTAATTATATTTGCAAACACAAGATGGTAACAATGTATCCTCTCCCAAGAATGTCAGCGCCACATGCTCTAATCACACGCCCTGTGCATGCCAACGCGAGGAGCGTAATCAACATTGGTAGAAAAGTACATGTTGACCGAACACAAAGCATAGTTTTCTATATGGAAAATCACTACACGACTGAAATGCAAAACTGATCCAACATGAACGTTGATGGTTCACATCCACAAATACATGTGCTATGACAAATAACAAAAAAAAACTAAATGTGTGCACCTAATATCCACACACGGGAGACCTACCGAAATCATCAGAGCATTTACCGCACCATATCGATGAATGAAGTGTTGATTCATTCATATATCTTTTCTAGCAGTCAAGTGTTTTCCTGGAAACCCCACGACAACGAGTTTATTGCAAAAATTTTGACTGCCTGCAACCACCACTAGGGAGAGCTTACTGGTTGTACACAGAACTGTATAATAAAACAGCATACAAGATGCTCCCCCTGGTGGTGGTTTTAATGCAGCCAATGTTATCGTCTTGTCTACGGAAAGGGTCATGGAGCTCTGCATCACAAAAACATATCTACGAAATTAATCAACATGGGAAACTGGAACCAAAAACAGTTTAAAAGGTTGACATTTTAAGCTCCTGCTCTCCCGTCCCCGTGTCCTGATGCCTGGTAATAGGCAAATTGGGGAGATAGATTTATTAAGACTTTATATGTGGGCTTAGGGCATCTGTCAGCAGCTTTGTACCTATGGAACTGGCTGACCTGTTACATGTAGGGTTGTTGCGGGTATCGAAATTTCGATACCCAATCAATACTTTTGTCCCGGTATCGATACGATACCGGGATTTCCATTTTTTCGATACTGGGCTGCGCTGCTACGCAGTCTAGTATCTCTGAACATGAGCGCGCTGCTGTCAGCGTACTCATGTTCCCTCAGCAGCACAGGGGAGAAGGAAGCAGTCTCTCCCTCCCCCTGTGCCGCTGCTGCCGCTGCCACCAATGAACGGAGAGAGGGGCGGAGGAGGGGCGGGCGCACTGCGCCACCAATGATACGACTTTTCCTACCCAGAGCGGCGCCCAGAGGTGTCCCAGCACTTACTATTATTCCTGGGCGCCGCTCCGTTCGCCCGCCATGCCCCATTACTGTCTCCTCTCCTGCTCCATATGCTAATTACTATCAGAGAGATGGGGAGGAGACATCAGCTTCTCTAGTGGGCGTTCCTTCTCCCTGCGCTGCGATTGGACAGCGCTACAGCCAGGGAGAAGGAACGCCCACTAGAGAAGCTGATGTCTCCTCCCCATCGCTCTGATATTAATTAGCATACGGAGCAGGAGAGGAGACAGTAATGGGGCACGGCGGGCGAACGGAGCGGCGCCCAGGAATAATAATAAGTGCAGGGACATCTCTGGGCGCCGCTCTGTGTAGCCTAATACTTAGTCTGGACTCATATAAAGAAGTATTTAACACATAATACAGGAGGCGGGTGCCGGCAGCAGAATCGCATTGCCGGCACCCTCCCCCCATTATTAAAATCATTGGTGGCAGTGGCCACAGGGTCCCCTCCCCCTCATTGGTGGTGCAGTGGCAGCTTCTGATCGGACCCCCAGCAGTGTAATCCTGGGGCTCCGATCGGTTACCATGGCAGCCAGGACGCTACTGAAGCCCTGGCTGCAATGGTAACATCCCTGATGCTGTGTGTACTATGCACAGAGCAGCAGGGAGAGTGTGAAGTCCTATTCACCCTGATAGAGTTCTATCAGGGTGACTAGGACAAGGGATGAAAGATCCCAGGTTCTGGCCCCTAAGGGGGGAAATAGTTATTAAATAAAAAGTGTAAAAAATAAATAAAAAATAAGTAAAAATTTCACATATAAAATGTATAAACAATAAATAAACATTACATATCGCCACGTCAGAAAAGTCCAAACTATTAAAATATAAAAAAAATCCATGCGGTGGACGCCGGAACAGAAAAAATAAATAAAAACTGTGCGATTTGCCATTTTTTAAAATGCGGAATGCACGTGGCTTGTTTGGTTTATTTTTTCTCGTGGTATCGAATGGTATTGAGTATCGCAATACTTTTTTATGGTATCGAAACCGAATCCAAAATTTGGTATCGCAACAACTCTAGTTACATGTGCACTTGGCAGCTGAAGGCATCTGTGTTGGTCCCATGTTCACATGTGCCCGCATTGCTGAGAAAATTTTTGTTTTAATATACAGTATGTAAATGAGGCTCTAGGAGCAACGGGGGCGTTGCTGTTACACCTACAGGCTTTGCTCTCTCTGCAACTGACGCGCCCTCTGCACTTTAATTGATAGGACCATATGTGATGCCGTTTTCACCTCCTGGCCTTGTCAAAGTGCAGAGGGTGCGGCAGTTGCAAAGAGAGCAGAGCCTCTAGGTGTAATGGTAACGCCCCCGTTGCTCCTAGAGGCTCCTTTGCATATATTAAAACATCATGAGTCTCAGCAATGTGGGCACATATGAACATGGGACCAACACAGATTCCTGCCAAGTGCACATGTAACAGGTCAGCCAGTGTCATAGGTAAAAATCTGCTGACAGATGTCCTTTAAGCCAAAGTAAGCTGTAGTAAGATGTACACTACTACAACTACTACCTCTCTGGTGCACCTTGGGCTGTCCACGTGCTAGATAATGAAATATACACCTGCTATAACATTAATGCTATTTTCTGCCTTAAAACGTAATATTTTCACTGGTTTGATGGTAATCTCACCCAATCCTAACCCTACCTAGTTGTTAAGAAACAAAAAGTTACAATTTTTAAAAATTTTTTTTTTACAAGTATAACTTTTGCAAAAAAGTTGCAACAAATTTTTACGGCAGAAAACTGGTGATCAATTCCCTGCAGAGTGCAGCTTAGAATCCCCATCTACTATACAACTATGTGGACGCTGCATGTTTTTTGACTTGTTACATGCTATATAAGTAATGAGGTTCTTAGGGGGAACTTTATCACAAGGGTAATACTTGAAGTCAGTGTTGCTTGAGACTGCGTTAGCATACTTTGTGCCGGTCACACAAAAGACACACATTTGACGCATCTTCAAACCTAACATTTTTGTCTAGAAACGGTAACATAGTAACATAGTACATAAGGCCAAAAAAAAGACATTTGTCCATCCAGTTCGGCCTGTCATCCTGTAAGTTGATCCAGAGGAAGGCAAAAAAACCCTGTGAGGTAGAAGCCAATTTTCCCCACTTAAGGGGAAAAAAATTCCTTCCCGACTCCAATCAGGCAATCAGACTAACTCCCTGGATCAACGACCCCTCTCTAGTAGCTATAGCCTGTAATATTATTACGCTCTAGAAACACATCCAGGCCCCTCTTGAATTCCTTTATTGTACTCACCATCACCACCTCCTCAGGCAGAGAGTTCCATAGTCTCACTGCTCTTACCGTAAAGAATCCTTTTCTATGTTTGTGTACAAACCTTCTTTCCTCCAGACGCAGAGGATGTCCCCTCGTCACAGTCACAGTCCTGGGGATAAATAGATGATGGGATAGATCTCTGTACTGACACCTGATATATTTATACATAGTAATTAGATCTCCCCTCAGTCGTCTTTTTTCTAACGTGAATAACCCTAATTTTGATAATCTTTCAGGGTACTGTAGTTGCCCCATTCCAGTTATTACTTTAGTTGCCCTCCTCTGGACCCTCTCCAGCTCTGCTATGTCTGCCTTGTTCACAGGAGCCCAGTACTGTATACAGTACTCCATGTGAGGTCTGACTAGCGATTTGTAAAGTGGTAGGAATATGTTCTCATCACGGGCATCTATGCCCCTTTTGATGCAACCCATTATCTTATTGGCCTTGGCAGCAGCTGCCTGACACTGGTTTTTGCAGCTTAGTTTGCTGTTTATTAAAATTCCTAGATCCTTTTCCATGTCAGTGTTACCGAGTGTTTTACCATTTAGTATGTACGGGTGACTTGCATTATTCCTTCCCATGTGCATAACTTTACATTTATCAGTGTTAAACCTCATCTGCCACTTATCTGCCCAAGCCTCCAATCTATCCAGATCCCTCTGTAGCAGTATACTGTCCTCTTCAGTGTAAATTACTTTACACAGTTTAGTGTCATCTGCGAAAATTGATACTTTACTATGCAAGCCTTCTACAAGATCATTAATAAATATATTGAAGAGAATAGGGCCCAATACTGACCCCTGAGGTACCCCACTAGTGACAGTGACCCAATCTGAGTGTGTACCGTTAATAACCACCCTCTGTTTTCTATCACTCAGCCAGTTACTTACCCACTTACAGATGTTTACTCCCAGTCCGAGCATTCTCATTTTATATACTAACCTTTTATTACCCCTTCTGCCTACTCCTTCCTTCCGAAAATACCTCTCAATGAGCGCTATGCAGTGAATAGAGGAGGCGGCTATGATGCTTCACCTCTTAGACCCGGTGATCATGTCACCGCCAGGTGTCTTGGGCATAAGGCAGGTGTGGGTCTTAGCAACAAAGGCGTTTTACCCGTAACTGGGGCTCCTATGGATGCCTCAGCTATAGTGAAAAAAGTGCTAAAAGCAAAAAAAAAAGGGTCACTGTCCCCCACAAGTCTTTTACTATATATACTAGAAAGAAAGGAAGAAAGGAAGAAAACAGTTCACCTTAAAAGGTATTTAATGAAACTAGAAAATTCCCATCAAAGGTCCTCTTTAACCAGCACATAAGATAAATCACAAAAACTTTTCTAGTCATTTAAGGGTTAACCAATGAGCTTTTTACCCGCTAGTAAGGAAAAATGTTTACTGGTTACTGGAAGGCACTTGACCAACCTTAGCTTACATCTTGGGGCATTGGAGGCTCAGTTTTCCTTTCTTTTTGGAAAGAAAGCTAATTTGTATATTTTATTCCCAGACTGTAATACTAAACTATTTCAGTGCAATCTGTAGGCAGACGATTACACCTTCAGGTAACCTAGGGGGACTCAAATTAAAGTAAGGGCTTGCTCGCACGACCATGCTGTGTTATGCGGTCCGCAAAACACGGACGCCGCCCGTGTGCCTTCCGCAACTTGCGGAACGGACGGCTCATTATAGAAATGCCTATTCTTGTCCGCAAAACGGAGTGCTGTCCGTATCTTTTGCGGCCCCTTTGAGGTGAATAGGGGTCCGCACCGGAGCCGCAAAAAATGCGGCTCAGATGCGGAACCAAACCGCGGTCGTATGAATGAGTCAATGAATTACAGTCAATGGGGATGGAGCGGTAGTCCGGGGGCACACGGGAACTAGCGGCAGGACGGATCCGACAGGCTGTTCACCCGCTGGACTTCCCTGCCGCTAGTGTGAAACTAGCCTAAGAGAAGCTTTAGAAATTAAACATACTGACAATAAAGGTAACATGGCATTTTTCGCGTACAGCAAACACCATAAAAATGATAACAGAACGGTGTTTTCTTTATTTTTTCAGTTTCACAACACAAAGCGGGTCATTTATTAAGACCGTCGTTTTAGATGCCGGAATTAATAACCCCTTGTGCTGGCGGTGGATCTGCCAGAGTTATGTAGAGGTGTCGATCTCTTCATAACTTTGGCGCATCTACCGCCAGTCTAAGTCCATGCCAGCTTCCTTCCTGCCGTAGATTTAGAACATTTTCTATGCCTAAAAGAGGCTTGGAAAATGATAAATGAGATGGGCCTGGCGGCGCACTGGCTTCCCCACCCACATCACTCCCCCTTTTTTAGACCTGGCGTGAGTGGGGAAAAGTCGCAGATTGCGGCGCAAATAAACCTTTGCGTAGCAAACTGCGACAGACATAAAACTGATGTATATCTAATAGTAAATAAGCCACAAAGTTTTTTCTCCATTTCAACAAATTAGTATGTTATGGTAAATTAAATGGTGCCATTAAAAATACAATAAGGCTACTTTCCCACTAGCGGCACGGACGTCGGGTGAACAGCCTGCCGGATCCATCCTGCTGCTAGTGACCGTGTGCCCCCGGACTGCCGCTCCGACCCCATTGTCTATAATGGGGGCGGGGCGGAGTTCCGGCGAGAGGCTGCCGGAATAAATGTCGGACATGTCGTAGTTTTATTCCAGCAGAATTTCGCCGTGCGCTGCCGTGCCTCCGCTGGACCCCCGCCCCCATTATAGTCAATGGGGACGGGGCGGCAGTCCGGGGGCACACGTTCACTAGCGGCAGGACGGATCCGGCAGCCCGTTCCATCGGGTGAACAGCCTGTCGGATCCGTCTTGGTACGGCTCTTGGAAGGTGGAAGTAACGAAAATGAATTCAAAAATATGAAAATTGGCTGTTCCAGAAGTCCAGCTATGTCGGGCGCATGCACACTGCGCAGATAAAGCTGCGGACAACACGACTCTCTTCACTGTGTATGCACTGGGAGCCGCCAAGGATCTGAATACTAAAATAATTAAGAATTAAGCACCGCCACTGAGTAATTTACTGAACTCTATCTGTATAACTTCTTTTCCCCCCTCCCCTGAATCAGCACTCCTCCCCATGTGGCTCAGGTGCTTTTTAATTAGCAGAAGTCTGCAAAGGGTTTATATATTCCTACCACATCTCAGTTGGAGTTCCTGAGAGGCTGTGAACAGGTGAGCCATTTGCACCAGTTCACATGCGGCGCTGGACGGCGGCCGTCTCTGCTTCTGTGCCGTGCTGGTGGAGTGATGGGACCCGGGGCCCATGTGGCCTCACTGTACAGTGGGGCCGCTGTGCGGCTGCTGGGTCCCATTGCCTGCTGGAGCGGTGTGGAGGCGTGTCGGTCGCCGCACGGCTCTGCGCCATGGTTAGAGTAGGTTCCCACTTAAACAAGAGGCATCCTTGTCGCGGTAAGTGGGCCTATGCGCTTTGATCAAACTGTATACTAATTGCCTCTATATAGTGCACAGCAAATGATTGATAGCATCGCTGTATAGCCATGTTTTATCATAAGAAATGCTGATAATTGAAAACAGTTGTATATCAGAAGCATAGGTATGAGGATGTGCGATTTAGAGATTCTCTCTACATATCCATACAATCTATCTGTATAGCGCCACCTGCTGTTTGCTCTTTTTCTATTTCCTTTGTCCTGCTCACTGAGACGGAAGCACATGCTCAGTTCTATCCTTCAACTGCAGCAAATAGGACACGCCCCCTGAGAAAGGACACACCCCCTGAGAAAGGACACGCCCCCTGAGCTGCCAGCCCGAAATAAATCTAGCAGAGCAATCGGAGCAATGAGATTCGGAGATCTCTGGATCCATGTGAGGTACAGGGCTGGTTCTAGTGTCGTTAGAAAGAGGTTGTCATGTGCTAAATTATTTGTGGTGCACTTCGCTTAGTAAATCTCCTCCATTGACTCCTATGGTAGAATGTAGTGGGGACTTGGTATGCTCTGAAGGAGCTGAACTGTCCCTCATGACCTAGTGTCAATGGTGGATCCTGTGCTATCTGCTTCCAGCTCAATAACAGAGGCATTACCCCTCACTGTAATCCTGCCCTGTGATGACTGCTGACCCTGCCTCCAGTGTACACAGCACAAGCAAGACGCAGTTTAAACAAAAAGGAGCCATACGGTGGTATCTGCCACCATAGCGTTCTATTGTCTGCGCTTCTGCACCGGTTTTACCCTTATATGTTAAACGTGATGTGAACAAACGCTAAGTGTGAAAACGCCAATTCTTCTAGATTTTATTATTCACCTGGAAAATTATGAAAATGGGTTTGTCTAAAAGCTTCCACAAACAATAGGCAATTCTCTAACAATAGATAAAAGAAGAAAAGTGGGTTCCTTTATTTTCTGAAGTTACAGCAGCCGAGGCGCGAAGGCAGAATCCAAGAACCTTCATGTGACCCGTTCATCGCCTCCTCTCCGAGACAAGGCTGCACTGAGTTCGGTTTTATTTTCACTCTGAGAATATTTGAATTGGGATGGAGAGAGAAATGAGATATTACAGTCCCCGTGTCATGCGCGGACCCAGAGCAGATGTGCTGCCAATCTGCCAGGTTAAAGCAACACTCTGCAGCAATAATAGGTGCACCGGTCCCAGAGAAACAACAGGGTAGGTTCTCTTCAGACAGCAGGACCATTTTCTTCCCCTCCCCGTATGTAAACTCTGAGCTCTCCTGAGCTTTCTCTGCTCTATGAGTACTGTATGCCTAGGACTGAACGTCTTTGTAGATTAATACACGCCGGCTGCCCAGGACACATTCAGAACTGATGCTACCCCGGGCAGTTCTGCTGGACGGGAGAGATTTATATATAAACTCATAGACATGCGTCCTCCTGCAACTTTATAGCACATGTGCACCTAAGGAATGGTCTGAGATTAGAAAAAAGAATCTGATTTCTGGAAACAGCGCCACTATTTCTTCTATGGGTCATGTCAGGTAGTGCAGCTGAGCCCCAGTCACGCACAGACATTGGGGGCCGATTTCATAGGAACACAATTTCACTAGCTAAGTCACAGGAAAAGGGACAAAATCCAAACAAGCAAAGTAGGGCTGCAGCTATCGATTATTTTTGTAATTAAGTAATCTACGGATTGATCCAACGATTAATCGAGTACTCTAATAAGAAAAAACTAATAAAAAAAACCATTTTCCTTTATAAAAACTCATCAGCCACCCCCCAATGCCATCATTATACCCCCCTGCCTTCAGGCTCCTCCCAGTGCCATCAGCTTCTCCCCGTGCCATCAATCTCCCCCCAGAGCCATCAGTTTCCCACTCAGTGCCATCAGCTTTCCTCAGTGCTATCAGCACCCCCCAGAGCCATCAGGTTCCCCCCCAGAACCATCAGGTTTTCCCCCAGAGCCATCAGGTTCCCCTAAGAGCCATCTCCCCCCCCCCCCCTCCCCCCCGGGTGCAATCAGACTCTCCTCCAGTGCCTTCAGCTGCCCCCCAGTGCCATCAGCTTTCCTCAGTGCCATCAGCACCCCCCCAGTGCTATCAGGTTCCCCCCTAGAGCCATCAGGTTCCCACCCAGTGCCATCAGCCCCCCCCCCTCATCCTTTAACTGCCTCCTGAGCTGTGATAGGGAGAGCTGAGACACGCCTCCTGAGCTGTGATAGGGAGAGCTGAGACACGCCTCCTGAGCTGTTATAGGGAGAGCTGAGACACGCCTCCTGAGCTGAGATAGGGAGAGCTGAGACACGCCTCCTGAGCTGTGATAGGGAGAGCTGGGACACGCCTCCTGAGCTGTGATAGGGAGAGCTGAGACACACCCCCTTAGCTGCAGAAGAAAAGACACTCCCTTTGAAGGTGTCAGCTTGATATAGATCTAGCAGAGCAATGAATGTGGAGATCTCTGGATCCATGTGAGGTCCAGGGCTGGTTCTAGGTTTGTTAGAAAGAGATTGTCATGTACTGATTTTCATTTTTTACATGATGGGATCACAGCTTTAAGAAAAATGTTGGGCGAACTGAAAACTGTTGATACTGACAACTATGTCAGGGTCTTTCAGACTCTCCCCAACAAATGATGTCGGGGAAGGGTAAGACTTGTTAAATTTCCATGCCCAATTCTTTTGTTCTTAGGAGAAATAAGCTCAGTCATCAGAGGTATGCGGCGGCAGCTTTCTCCCCTCTCCCACGGAGACATGTACACTCTGCCAAAGCGAGTGTGCATGTATATGCGGGAGTGAGGAGGAATAGCAGACCGCTAATGAGCAAGTGTGAGCATCTTTAGATTCCTTGTGTAGCCAATAACTTTTAGCCATGACATCTTTTTTCATGAAAATGGAAGCGTACTCGAGCCATCCTTCTATTACCTTTCCTAATTAGCATCTGGCGATCTCTATCAGTCCCATAGACACTGAGTGGAGGTGTAATGCACGTGCTCAGGGATCAGTCTTGCAATGAGGAGAAAAAGAGAATTTGGACCAAAATTTAAAATGCCCAAATCACCTCCCCCCAAATTTTTTTTTTTTAAAAAGTGATCAAAAAGTCAAGCAAACCCCAAGATAATATCAATAAAAAAAACTACAGCTTGAATGAGAGCCGTCACACAGCTCCACAGACAGGAATGTAAAAATGTTATGGTTATCACAATAAATATATTTTTTTTTACATTTAAAAAAAATATATAGTAAAACATACCAAAAACTTTATAAATTTAGCACCGCTGTAAACGTACTAACCTACAGAAAATGATGATGTTTTATTTTTACTGCACGGTGAACTAGTAAATCAAAGGCAATTGTATTTTTTTCCATTTCTATCCTGGAACTGGAAAAAAAAAAAAAAGCTGCCCAGCATATTATGGAATATTAAATGGTGCCATGGTGCCATTAGAAAGTACAACTTGTCCCACAGAAATCAAGCCCTGATATGGCTATGTGAAAGGAAAATGAAAAAAAATTATAGCTTTTGGACAGCAGGGAGCAAAAAGGAAAATGGAAAAACAGAAAATGGCTGCAATAAAAAGGGGGTTAACAATATCTCTATAATAGTCAGTATTTTTAGTTTTCTGCCGGAGTTAGTAATTTTTTAAACGACTCCAAATCCACCCAAAACTGGACCTGAATCCGAGTCCTGTAATCATTACAAAGATCACTCCACTTTCTGTTACATAATTTTATATAAAGTATAATCTGTACATTAAAGAGTAACTGTATGTTTACACCATTCCATTTAATAGAGAATGGTGTAACTAGCAAATTTCGAAGTCTCTTTATCCCACCTGGAAAAAACAAACTGTAAAGTAATGGCCACTAGGGGTCTCACTTCCCCCTAACTTGCAGTCCACTGCCTGTGGTCGGGCAAGATCCGTCCCTGGTAAAAGAGACACAGAAGATGGTTCACAAGGAAGTGGGGGTCGTGTCAGAGCTAGCGGAGATCCTGAGCCTGATAAAACAACTGCTTCTACACTGCTTCTGAACATCACAGGATCCTCTTGTCTTTCTGTAAGTGTAATTCGTCCCTCATCATCAGCTTTCTGATCTCCCTAAAACTAAATAAACATAGTGGAAAGTAAGGGAAATGAGGTCACTTCATACTGTACTGGCAGAAGGGGGACACCCACTGCTTGTGAGAGAAATGCACCTAGCTATGCAGCTGTAACAGGGAATAATATGGCTGAACGAGACTTTAATAACTGTTTCTTCACCGTTATGATTGTACAAAGAAGCACACCATTTTTTTTATTCAGACACACTTTAAAGAGAACCTGTCACCGGGATTTGATGTATAGAGCTGAGGACATGGGTTGCAGATGGCCGCTAGCACATCCGCAATACCCAGTCCCCATAGCTCTGTGTGCTTTTATTGTGGAAAAAAAAGGATTTGATTCCTATGCAAATTACCCTGAGATGTGTCCTGTACGTGAGATGAGTCCAGCGTGAAGGAGCGCAGCACCGCCCCGCATCCTCAATCTAGCAACCCATGTCCTCAGCTCTATACATCAAATCCCGGTGACAGGTTCCCTTTAAGTATTGCATTATTTTGTAGGGTTGCAAATACATTACTATAGGCATCTTGTGGGCTTATTTTTACAGTTATTTTTAACCAATTTTGTGGTACATAAAATGTATTTGAATTTTAGTCAATCTTTTTATAGGGGAATGGAAAAAAAAGCAATTCTCATATCACGCACAATGTGGTTACAGGTCATTACATGTGTTATGGAACTATCTATATTTAAAAATATTTTTAAATGAAAAACGTTATTTTTACTTTTTGGGGAGGGGACATTTTATTTATTTTTTGTTCCCCTAGGGCAGGGATGGGCAAACTGCGGCTCTCCAGCCGTTGTAAAACTACAAATCCCATCATTCTCAGTCTGCCTACAGCTATCAGCCTACAGCAGGGCATGATGGGATTTGTAGTTTTACAACAGCTGGAGAGCCGCAGTTTGCCCATCCCTGCCCTAGGGGTTAAAAACTGTGATCCTTTAAAACACAAAGGGGGTCATTGATCGAACTGGTTTAGTTGCCCATAGCAACCAACCAGATTCCTTGTTTCATTTTCCAAAGGAGCTGTCAAAATGGTGGAATCTGTTTGGTTGCTACGGGCAACTAAGCCAGTTTTACTTTACACCAGTTTGATAAATGACCCACATAATACTTAGGAATAGATAGTATAAAACTAACAGGTAAACTATTAGGCCATGCCTCTAGCATGACCTAAGATGCAGCTGCCTCTGGCAGACATGGGGGGTCTTTCCAGACCACTGGACAGCCATCAAAACCCACTGCCACTCCACCATCACATTGTTGGACACTAAACCGCACCACCACATAACCTAAACGGGATGCTGCAGCGGGTTACCAATTGTATAGCCACAGGATGCATTATAACATCTTACTTTGGGCATCATGGTGGCTCAGTAGTTAGAATTGTTGCCTTGCGGGGCTTTGGTCCCGGATTTTAATCCAACCCAAGAGAACATCTGCATGGAGTTTGTATGTTCTTTGTTGTGTTCGAGTACTCCTGTTTCCCCCCACACTATAAAAATATACTGATCGGTTAATTCAGAATGTACAGTCGTGGCCAAAAGTTTTGAGAATGACATAAATATTGGAAATTGGAAAAGTTGCTGCTTAAGTTTTTATAATAGCAATTTGCATATACTCCAGAATGTTATGAAGAGTGATTAGATGAATTGCATAGTCCTTCTTTGCCATGAAAATTTACTTAATCCCAAAAAAACATTTCCACTGCATTTCATTGCTGTTATTAAAGGACCTGCTGAGATCATTTCAGTAATCGTCTTGTTAACTCAGGTGAGAATGTTGACGAGCACAAGGCTGGAGATCATTATGTCAGGCTGATTGGGTTAAAATGGCAGACTTGACATGTTAAAAGGAGGGTGATGCTTGAAATCATTGTTCTTCCATTGTTAACCATGGTGACATGCAAAGAAACGCGTGCAGCCATCATTGCGTTGCATAAAAATGGCTTCACAGGCAAGGATATTGTGGCTACTAAGATTGCACCTCAATCAACAATTTATAGGATCATCAAGAACTTCAAGGAAAGAGGTTCAATTCTTGTTAAGAAGGCTTCAGGGCGTCCAAGAAAGTCCAGCAAGCGCCAGGATCGTCTCCTAAAGAGGATTCAGCTGCGGGATTGGAGTGCCACCAGTGCAGAGCTTGCTCAGGAATGGCAGCAGGCAGGTGTGAGCGCATCTGCACGCACAGTGAGGCCAAGACTTTTGGAAGATGGCCTGGTGTCAAGAAGGGCAGCAAAGAAGCCACTTCTCTCCAAAAAAACATCAGGGACATATTGATCTTCTGCAGAAAGTATGGGGAATGGACTGCTGAGGACTGGGGCAAAGTCATATTCTCCGATGAAGCCTCTTTCCGATTGTTTGGGGCATCTGGAAAAAGGCTTGTCCGGAGAAGAAAAGGTGAGCGCTACCATCAGTCCTGTGTCATGCCAACAGTAAAGCATCCTGAGACCATTCATGTGTGGGGTTGCTTCTCATCCAAGGGAGTGGGCTCACTCACAATTTTGCCCAAAAACACAGCCATGAATAAAGAATGGCACCAAAACACCTTCCAACAGCAACTTCTTCCAACAATCCAACAACAGTTTGGTGAAGAACAATGCATTTTCCAGCACGATGGAGCACCGTGCCATAAAGCAAAAGTGATAACTAAGTGGCTCGGGGACCAAAACGTTGCCATTTTGGGTCCATGGCCTGGAAACTCCCCAGATCTTAATCCCATTGAGAACTTGTGGTCAATCCTCAAGAGGCGGGTGGACAAACAAAAACCCGCTAATTCTGACAAACTCCAAGAAGTGATTATGAAAGAATGGGTTGCTATCAGTTAGGAATTGGCCCAGAAGTTGATTGAGAGCATGCCCAGTCGGATTGCAGAGGTCCTGAAAAAGAAGGGCCAACACTGCAAATACTGACTCTTTGCATAAATGTCATGTAATTGTCGATAAAAGCCTTTGAAACGTATGAAGTGCGTGTAATTATATTTCACTACATCACAGAAAAAAATGAAACAAAGATCTAAAAGCAAATTAGCAGCAAACTTTGTGAAAATGAATATTTGTGTCATTCTCAAAACTTTTGGCCACGACTGTAGATTGTGTGTGGGGACAGGGACTGATGTGAGTGACAAGAACTCTGGATTAGTGCTGCATATCTCCCATAGCTTACAAAGTGTCAACATATCTTGCACTTCTGTGAACATATGTAAGAGAAATCCAGAGAACCAAAAATAAACCAATGTATGCAGAAGCTACCAACTTGTTTCAGATGCCAGGTCTTGGAGACATTCAAACCTTGAGCCCCGGTTAGGCAAGGTAATGGTGTTAACCAGGGCAAGATCATAGTTGGTTGAATCTCTTTCCCACTTGACACTAACCTCCAATTCCAGCTAACTGAAGAACACCTGAATATGGTAGACCATTTTCTGACAGACAACGAGATCATATCTTACTAGGCTTCTATTCTACTTCAGATTGGCTGCTGCGTAGAATGCAATAT
This sequence comes from Bufo bufo, assembly GCF_905171765.1. Classification (NCBI taxonomy): domain Eukaryota; kingdom Metazoa; phylum Chordata; class Amphibia; order Anura; family Bufonidae; genus Bufo; species Bufo bufo. The sequence goes on from NC_053392.1 coordinate 57,632,996, forward strand.
AGCAGTCACGATGATGAATCCTATGCACAGAACTATGGAAGAGCTCAAAGAAAACTGGTTGTGGAGGTCACTAGATGTTAGGAGGCTCCAGGGCAACTGCCTGTTCTGCACTCCCTTTAGTTCCACATTGTTGCTAACCACTGAGCTGCCCCAATCCTATGTATGCTCAATAGTTCAGCACTATGCAGAAATATGGACCTGAGCAACAAAGTTTACATTGTCTACCTTCTAACCTTCAGGGTGTTAATGTGTTTTCTCGCCTTCCTGTATGACCGACTGTTTTGCAACTCTGATCTCCGAGGACGGTCCATGTCCATTTCCTACAAATAAATAATATTTCGGGGATCGTACTTAGGTGTTGGGAACAGAACAATATCAGCCTGAGCGTGCGGTATTATTTCTGGCTCTGGTCTTCTCCTGTGACGATATTTTTCTGATAAAGTAAACACAATGCTGCTTGAACACAACCTCTAGTCGCTCGCAAGTCTCGAGACCACAAACTCTTAAACACATAACGCTGTCTGCCATGGCCACACCATGTGATTGTCTTTTAATAGCTCCAATAAAATTTGTGAAGGGAAATAATATTCTACGTCCTTGGCTTTCAACTGTGCATTGTGGACCGTCCCGAAGGAGAGTGGGTCTGGGCTGTATGTGTGTGTGCTACTTAAGGAGTAAAACAGGAAGTTCTTGTTGCTCATTTTGTCTTTTATACAAAATTTTCCAAGTTAACGTCAAAGTGAAGTTATTGGTGTCAACAAGCCAAGTCCTCTCTTCTTGTTTTGCTGTACAAGGGCGGAAGAAAATAGTTTGTTCTCTGCTGTCTTTTTGGTTCCGAAAGGCCAGAGCTGAGCCAAGGAGTTGAAATAAAAGGAGAGGAAGATGAAGAAGTGAAAAGAGATGATGTTTATCTAGGAGGAATTTCGATGCTGGGATGATAGCAGCCAAGTCTTTCTGATGCGTCCTTAAGACAGACTTACTCTTCTCCAGGAGATGACAGACTAATTACAGTGCTGCTGCCAGGAGAGACTCACACATGTAAACCATTAGGCACAATATAGATGTTCCTTCTTTGTACATTTAGTCTCATTAGACATGGTTTCTATGAATGTTATAAAATCGGGACTAAATAGAAAATTTAAAGGTTTTAAATAGATGCAGTGTAATTCCCTCGTGTATTTATGGAACCGGAGAAACTGTGGTTTGACATTTCATAATTCATTTTTTTTTTTTGCTTTTGCTGCTATTTTTCCATTGGTTCCCATCTCTCTTTTTATCTGAGGATATCAGGATATTTGATTTACGGTATGGGGCACACATCCAGAGAAATAGTTTTGGGGTAGTTGTGGAAGAAGAACAGTAAATGGCAGTCTGGTAAACGCAACATTTTAAGACAAATCTGCTACTGTTTTGCTGAGGATCATTCTGCGTTATTATAAATATGATTTATATAATCCAATGGAAAGGTTTTGTGCTTGCTGTATTTTCAGCTTACTTTCTGTTAGTCCTGTTATTTTTGCTTGTGTGAGATTTGAGTTCAGACTATGGAACTAATGACAGCAGCAGGAGAAGAGTGTGTCAACCTTGTGGGAGGCAGTGACCTGTCCGCTCATGGGATGATGTTAGTAAGGACAGGCGGTTATAATGTATGGAGAGAGACAAGCCACAGATTGATATGTTGAAAGGAGCAGGAGTCTCAGCAGTACAGAGTATTTTAAGGAAAGAGGTGTGCCAATTTTATTCCAGGAAGTTACCACTTATGCGATTATGTTAGCGAAGACGGGACAGCATTTGGGCAGGGTGTAATGAAGTGGTTAAAAATTTGTAGTCATTCAGATCATGGAAACTATAACAGCATCAGAGACCGAGTGTGTTGATCTTGTGGGGGGCGGTGACATATACCTTCATCAGAACATTTTAGTGAGGTCTGACACCCAGCACCCCTGCCAATCAGTTGTTTGAAGAGGAGTTGGTGCTCCATGAGAGCGCAGCTTCCCATTCATTACATGACGTAATGTAATTATAAGTACTCGCTCCACTCAAGTGAAAGGAGCAAATACCGTACTTGTAATTACACTGTGCCGCAGTGTAAGGAAGAGGAAGCAGCATTCACATGGAGCACCGCCTCCTCTTCAAAAGCTGATCGGCGGGGATGCCCTGTGTCCTGAGGATAGGTCATCAATATATACTGCCTGCACAACCCTTTCAAAAGGTTTTTCCAAGACTAAAAAACTGGTGACCTGTCCTCTGGTGAGCAGGGAGAAGGCCACAGCGCTCACAGCGCCACTGCCTTCTCAAACAGCTGAAAGTCGGGGCTCACGAGTGTTGGACCCCCACCGATTAGATACTGATGACCTATCCAGAGGATAGGTCAACAGTATTTAAAGGAATTATCCAACACTAACAAATGGCCCACCCATATGCCAGGCCTCTCACACTAATTCTACTTACCTGGCTCCCCACTCCAAGCGCCGCTTCTGGTCCCCGCGCGTGCATGAAAACATCCGGTGACGGAGTGGGTTTGGCCAATGGCAGGCGGGGACTCGTCCCCCTCACCGCCTGCCATTGGTTGCTCTCCCCCCCCTGACACCGGATGTTTTCATCTGCACACGGGGAGAAGCAGGGGCGGCACTGCGGGGACCAGGGAGCCAGGTAAGTATAATTAGTGTGAGGGGCCCGGCATATGGGTGGGGCATTTGTTAGTGTTGGATAACCTCTTTAAGTCTCGGAAAACCCTTTTAAGGGAGAAAAACAGGGAGATTCCTTAGACTGCAAGCTGAATGCAATTTAGAGGATGTAGTTCTTTGGGGAGAAATGTAAACCTAAAATCGTGTGTAGAAATGATAGCTAAACAAGCATATGCAGATTGGGTGGAACTGGTCTAGAAGGTGTTGTCCATGGCTGGTTTCTTCCAAAAAAACAGTGCCACGCCTGTTCATGGGTTGAGTTCATGTGATACTGCAGCTGATAAATATTCACCTAAATGGAGCCAAGCGGAGGTTGTAGACATAAGCTGTGGACTAATGTGGTGCTGTTGTCCAATGCGATACAACCCCTTCAGGGTTTCCAGGTTCAGGTTTATTGATGCAGTTTTTGAAGCCATAGCGAGGACTGGATCATAAATGGAGGATGTATACAAAGGGAAGACTGAGAGGAGATTTATTAAAACTGGTGCAAAGGAAAACTGGCTTAGTTGCCAATCAAATTCCACCTTTTTCAGAGCTCCTTTGGAAAATGAAATGTGGAATCTGATTGGTTGCTATAGGCAAGTAAGCCAGTTTTCGTTTCATACCAATTTTTATAAATCTCTGAGTCTTATACTGTTTTTGAATCTACTCCTGGCTTTGTCTTCAAAAACTACATAAAAAATCGGAACATTATTAAGAAAACAGCTCCATGGAGACTATTGGTAACAGTAAAATTGCCAAAATAATTCTAAGCATGTGGGTCACGATAACCTCTCCAACTCCATATCCTACAAATGGCTATTATCCAAAAAAATCAACAATCTTTGAAACAAATGGACAATACACAATATTAGTGTAGCCTTGCAGATCGTTCCGAACTTCTACTGTATGTTAAATACATAGGGCAAGTGGCAGCAATTAACGACCCATTGTATAGGTTCCACTACAACGCTAGAAAGAAAAGTTCTGAAACTCATCAGGTAAAAAGAGGTTAAAAAGTCAACTCCGAGACCTTCGCCTAAGTTTTAACTCACATGTGATGACATAAAACTGAGAAAAAAAAATAGTTTGGAGTTGAAAATGATTTAAATTTGCCAGCTCCCAGCTTTTCTGGCCATCGGCCAAGACTAATTTGGATAGGGGCATTTCAAAGCTGTTTGTACAGCCTTACATTTGCCAGAAAAAGAAAAGTAGTCTTGCAGGAGAGGTTAAAAAAAGTGCAACACAAGAAGAGGTCTGTTCTCTGGGATGTGGGGTGACTGAGATGCCCAGAATAGGTAAAGAAGATGGGCTAAGGAAAGAGTAGAACATGCTAGTGAGAATATGGTACCATCGTTAGTGTGCACATTGGTCCATATAACAGAGAGCATCAGGAGCAAGACCCTCCGCAGCTCAGACCAATTAAAGTGAATAGCTATAAGTAAAGCTCTAGTATTGGGGACAGCCACATGTAAGGAAGCATGTATCTGGTACAAGAGTAAAAAAGATGCAGTTGGTCCCACAGCCTTCTGCTACTTGGTAGAAGGATAGGCCACCAATTTAAATTCTTAGAAAAACGATTTAAAGGGGTTGTCCAAGAGTTGAAAAACAAACAAAGAAACCAAAACAAAAGAGAAAAAGTAAAGTTTAAAAACCCCCCACAAAAAACAAGCCTCTCCACCTCTTCAATCCCTCACCGATCTAGCAGTTATGCTTAGGAAGTCAGTTTCTTTACTCATTCCTAAGAGACTGAACTCGAGGTTCTCATAGGAAGGACTAGAGAAACGGACCTCCTATCCACACATTATTACACCTATAAATCACTACCAGACCGCTTGTAATTAAATACCAATTTATTGCATGATTTCAAAAGACTTATATGACATACATATTAAAAAATTAAAAAAAAGGAAGACACACAGCAGACCGTATGGGATCCACAAAGTCTCCTCGGGGGTCACAAGATCTAACTGCTAAAAGTAATAGAGGCTGAAAATACGTACATCAATACATTAAAAATTATGCAAACTAGATCACTTACAAAAAAGAAAAGTGGGGAACAAAAGAATAAAAAACATTTTTGTGGGAGCACCTCTAAGTTTTCAAGATAGCATGTCTGACAATGGTAGAGGGGAAATTATGTCATAGGAACACCTAGGGTTGCAATAGTCCTGATAACCTTAAGCTACAAATTGTTTCCTGAATTTTAGGGGATTCAACCAGTTAGTATGGCACATGGGTAGACTCCATTACATGAATGACTGCTAGCTTTACAAACAACCTTTGGGACCCCCACTAATCCCGAGAACAAAGGGGCCAAGTTTCCTTCACGGTCTTCCTTGCACAGCAGCACCTAGTCATCCGAATATATAGATTAGTGCAGCATGACCCCATTAACTTGAATACGGCAGTTCCCTGGATAGCCTGTAGCTGAGAGGACCACTGTGTGGGGGGAAAACAAAAAGGGGTGTGGGCTTCATAAAGTGATGGCCTATCCTGGTCTATCTTCTGGGAGAATAATAACTTACAGTCGTTTTGGACACTCACTGACTCTCTCCACGATTCTCGTTAAAAACTAGGCATAGGGTTGTGTTACAGTATGGTTTCTAAACTGGGGCAGCTGGACTACACCTCCTGCTTTTCCAAAACGTATGCAGCAACAAAGGAAACAATCATGAGATCTGTCACCATTGACATACTATGGTCATCGCCTTATACAATCATTGGAACGTTCCTTTAAATTTCCCAACTGGCCTCCTCTAGGATGAAAACCAAACGTAACTTTCTATAAACTGAACACGGCTGTAGCGGCCAGGTTACTGACAACCAGAGAACGACATTAAAATGTTCTGCTCTGTTTAAGGTACAGAGAGAGCTGCGGCCGGATCAAGGGGCGAGGTACAAGACGGCAGTCAGGCATTAAAACATCATTTGCCGTGGTTTCAATGCGGTTTATTTTGCAGAAGTAATTATCCTGAACAAGCCCATGTGATGCCTTCTATCTTGGACACAGTTTAATCGCCAAATTCCAATATTTTCTTCCAGCTAATGTAGCATTTGGCTCTTTGTTTTGTAGAGTTCATAAACCTGGTATTGCCATAGGAAACATTCATCATCTCTACAATTTTATTATTATTGCTAAGGACGTTATTCCCTGGCAATATTCTAGAGGTGGATGGGTGGTAGCGTCATAATCGCTGACTGCAATAAGACATGCATGTCGGCTGGTGCAAAGTAATGCAAGAAGGGAACACTACTTTATCTAAAAGGGTCCAAAATTCTGTAATTATCTTCCTCATATTATGTATCCATACAGGGATTGGATCAGCATCTTTCTTTTAAAATGTGCCTTGGCTGTGGTGAAGGGGAGCTTACGGGCAACAGATTTTTTTTAATTTTTTTTTTACTTCAATAGAAGTTTTATATATTAGTCTTCAGAGAGCTCCCTCTAATGGCAGCTACAGGAACATAACTTTTTTTCATTACACTCTGGCTGTATAAAGGGAAGCATATTGTATTTTATTTAAGGAAGGCGACAAAGGTGGGAGAACGGAGCCTCTAAGAGCAGGAACAACGTCCCCCCCTGCTCCTAGATGCTAATTAGCATATTATAAAAGTTAGATTTCTGGCATAACGGGGGCATAGATAAAATAAGGAATCGGCTAGTTAGGTTTAGCTGACATTAGCACATCGCTAATGTCAGATAGCTTAATAGGGTTAAATTTGGTGACAGAAACCCTTTAAGTGACTTTAGGTGATTTGACCTTCAAAGGAGCTGCGGTCCCCACTCTCCTGCTCTCAGGCTTAACAGATAACACATTATGGCTGGTACTGCCTGCTCAGACCATCACTGGCCGCAGCAATCACCTGCCCTAGACAGACAGTCCAAGCCATGTCCTGTGTGTCGAGCCCATAATCAGGACATATCAAGCAGCTGGGAACAAAGCAGCTTCAGAACGGCAGCAGTGAAGGGGGAAACTAATATTTATATATTTATGATCCCGTTCTTCATCCTTTTGAAAATTCACTTGGAAAACGTAATTACTCTTTTTTAACCCCTTAGGGACCGGGCTCATTTTCACCTTAAGGACCAGGCCATTTTTTGCAAATCTGACCAGTGTCACTTTATGTGGTGATAACTTTAAAACGCTCTGACTTATCAAGGCCATTCTGAGATTGTTTTTTCATCACATATTGTACTTCATGACACTAGTAAAATGAAGTAAAAAAAAATAAATCTTTTTTTAGTTATAAAAATATACCAAATTTACCAAAATTTTGGAAAAATTTGCAAATTTCCAAGTTTCAATTTCTCTACTTCTATAATACATAGTAATACCTACAAAAATAGTTATTACTTTACATTCCCCATATGTCTACTTCATGTTTGGATCATTTTGGGAATGCCATTTTTGTTTTTGGGGACTTAACAAGGCTTAGAAGTTTAGAAGCAAATCTTGAAATTTTTCTGAAATTTTCAAAAACCCAATTTTTAGGGACCAGTTCAGGTCTGAAGTCACTTTGTGAGGCTTACATAATAGAAACTACCCCCCTCAAGGTATTCAAAACAGATTTTACAAATATCGTTAACCCTTTAGGTGTTCCACAAGAGTTAATGGCAAATGAAGATAAAATTTCAGAATTTAGATTTTTTGGCAAATTCTCTATTTTAATCCATTTTTTTCAGTTACAAAGCAAGGGTTAACAGCCAAACAAAATGCTATAATTATTGCTCCGATTCTGTAGTTTGCAGATACACTCCATATGTGGCCGTAAACTACTGTATGGGCACATGGTAGGGCGTAGAGGGAAAGGTGCGCCGTGTGGTCTTTGGAAGGCAGATTTTGCTGGACTGGTTTATTTACACCATGTCCCATTTGAAGCCCCCCCCCCCCCCCCCCGATGCACCCCTAGAGTAGAAACTCCATAAAAGTGACCCCATCTAAGAAACTACACTCCTTAAGGTATTCAAAACAGATTTTACAAACTTTGTTAACCCTTTAGGTGTTGCACAAGAGTTATTGGCAAATAGAGATGAAATTTGAGAATTTCAATTTTTTGGGCAAATTTTCCATTTTAATCCATTTTTTCCAGTAACAAAGCAAGGGTTAACAGCCAAACAAAATGCTATATTTATTGCCCCAATTCTGTAGTTTTCAGAAACACCCCATATGTGGCCATAAACTACTGTACGGGCACACAGTAGGATGTAGAGGGAAAGGTGCGCCGTGTGGTTTTTGGAAGGCCGATTTTGCTGGACTGGTTTATTTACACCATGTTCCATTTGAAGCCCCCCTGATGAACCCCTAGAGTAGAAACTCAAAACAGATTTTTACAAACTTTGTTAACCCTTTAGGTGTTGCACAAGAGTTATTGGCAAACGGAGATGAAATTTGAGAATATAGAGCAGATTCTTATATTATTTTTTTATTAACAAAAAAAAACCATTGGAGGCTTGGGCAGATAAGTGGCAGATGAGGTTTAACACTGAGAAACAATGAGGTTTAACACTGAGAAATGTAAAGTTATGCACATGGGAAGGAATAATGCAAGTCACCCGTACATACTAAATGGTAAAACACTCGGTAACACTGACATGGAAAAGGATCTAGGAATTTTAATAAACAGCAAACTAAGCTGCAAAAAACAGTGTCAGGCAGCGGCTGCCAAGGCCAATAAGATAATGGGTTGCATCAAAAGGGGCATAGATGCCCGTGATGAGAACATATTCCTACTACTTTACAAATCACTGGTCAGACCACACATGGAGTACTGTGTACAGTTCTGGGCTCCTGTAAACAAGGCAGACATAGCAGAGCTGGAGAGGGTCCAGAGGAGGGCAACTAAAGTAATAACTGGAATGGGGCAACTACAGTACCCTGAAAGATTATCAAAATTAGGGTTATTCACGTTAGAAAAAAGACGACTGAGGGGAGATCTAATTACTATGTATAAATATATCAGGGGGCAGTACAGAGATCTATCCCATCATCTATTTATCCCCGTGACTGTGACGAGGGGACATCCTCTGCGTTTGGAGGAAAGAAGGTTTGTACACAAACATAGAAAAGGGTTCTTTACGGTAAGAGCAGTGAGACTATGGAACTCTCTGCCTGAGGAGGTGGTGATGGTGAGTACAATAAAGGAATTCAAGAGGGGCCTGGATGTATTTCTGGAGTGTAATAATATTACAGGCTATAGCTACTAGAGAGGGGTCGTTGATCCAGGGAGTTATTCTGATTGCCTGATTGGAGTCGGGAAGGAATTTTTTATTCCCCTAAAGTGAGGAAAATTGGCTTCTACCTCACAGGGTTTTTTTTGCCTTCCTCTGGATCAACTTGTAGGATGACAGGGCGAACTGGATGGACAAATGTCTTTTTTCGGCCTTATGTACTATGTTACTATGTTACTATGTTACTTGTATCTCCATAGTCTAAGAGTCAGTTTTTTTTGTTAGTTTTTAGCCGATTATCTTAGCTAGCGGCTAATTTTTTGCGAGATGAGAGGACGGTTTTATTGGCACTATTTTGGGGGGCATATGACTTTTTGATCGCTTGCTATTACAATTTTTGTGATGTAAGGTGACAAAAAAATACCTTTTTTTGCACCGTTTTTATTTTATTTTTTTGACCGTGTTCATCTGAGGGGTTAGGTCATGGGATATTTTTATAGAGCAGATTCTTACGGAAGTGGTGATACCGAATATGTCTACTTTTTTTTAATTTATTTTAGTTTTACTAAATAATATTTTTGAAATTTTTTGTTTTTGTTTTAGTGTCTCAAATCTGAGAACCATAGTTTTTTATCCGATTGTCAGTGGCTAAATTGGGGAAGGGGAATATAAATTTTGTACTCAATGGAAGTGTGGTACTCCCTGAAGCAACCGTCAATGCAGAGGCCCGGATGATCGGGGCACGTGTCACACTGAGTGGTGGTGTCCTTCCATATCCCCCTCCTGTGACACACTCTGCATTTTTTTTGGGTCCGTCCCTTCCTTCCAGTATGGGGGACCACACCTGGAAAGTGTTGGCCAGCGACGATCCGGGCGCCTCCAGTTCCCGAGGTACTCCGGCCTGCTCTTTCCCAGTCAGAAAAGATCAGGGCCTTGAGGACTGCCTCATAGAACTGAAGGAATTTCCCTGTGTTGCCAGCGCTCCGGGACAGCACAAAAGAGTTGTACAAGGCAACCTGTACCAAGTAGACCGCAACTTATTTATACCATGCCCAGGTTTTGCGCATGGCATTATATGGCTTGAGGACTTGATCAGAGAGATCAACTCCTCACATATACCGATTGTAGTCAACGATACAATCGGGCTTGAGGACCGTTGCCGCGGTACCTCGCACAGGGACAGGGGTGAAGCCGTTACCGTGAATTGTGGACAGTACAAGGACGTCCCTCTTGTCCTTATATCTGACCAGCAACAGGTTTCCAGTGGTAAGGGCACGGGTCGCACCCCTGGGGATAGGTACCTGGAGGGGGTGTGTATGGAGGCCGCGTTGATTTTTCCGCACAGTCCCACAAGCGGACGTGGATCTGGCGGCGAGGGACTGGAACAAGTGGATACTAGTATAAAAGTTATCCGCGTACAGGTTGTAACCCTTATCTAGCAGTGGGTGCATAAGGTCCCACACAGTGTCCTGAAGAGGTTAAGGGGTGGAAACATTGCAAAGATGTTCAAGAAAAATGGTAGGCCCCAGAGCTAAATTTCCCGCTAATACCCAGAGTGGGGGGACATTCTGGGGTTTGAATATGGGAATCTCGCCCCTCGTACACACAAAACTTGTAAGTGTACCCTGAGGTACTCTCACAAAGTTTGTACAGCTTCACGCCATACCTCGCCTGCTTAGAGGGAACATACTGGCGGAAAATGAGTCTCCCCTTGAAAGCAATGAGAGACTCATCAACCGCGACCTCCCCAAAGTGATCGATGACTGGTCTGATTTTGTACAGGCGGTCATAGGCAGGATCACCTTGGGGGGGACATGCTGCATTATCTGCATAATGCAGGCATTTCTGGATGGCCTCAAACCGGGTACGTGTCATGGCCGTACTGTAAAGTGGGGTCTGGTAGAGGACTTCCCCACTCCAGTAGTGCCTGACACTAGGTTTTTTGACTAGGCCCATGTGCAGCACGAGGCCCCAAAACGTCCTCATCTCGGCTGCACTGACCGGAGTCCAGCCACCGGCCCTAGCCAAAAAGGAGCCCGGGTGTTGAGCAACGAACTGTTGGGCGTACAAGTTTGTTTGCTCCACCATCAGATTTACAAAATGGTCACTGAAAAAAATACTAAAATAGTCATATTCAGTGAAGCCCACTGTGGAAATCTGGATTCCTGGTTGGCCTACAAAATCAGGAATTGCGGGCTCAAAATGCTCTGGGGTACACCAGACAATTCACCGGTAGGGGGCTCAGGTGGACTTATCTGGTGGGCCGGAAAACTAGTACGAACCCCACAGCTGCTTGTACTAGTGTGGGCCACAGGGTCCCTAGCATGGCGGTTCCCTTGCTCCGCCTGGCGGACGTGGATCTGGCGGCGAGGGACTGGAACAAGTGGATACTAGTATAAAAGTTATCCGCGTACAGGTTGTAACCCTTATCTAGCAGTGGGTGCATAAGGTCCCACACAGTGTCCTGAAGAGGTTAAGGGGTGGAAACATTGCAAAGATGTTCAAGAAAAATGGTAGGCCCCAGAGCTAACTTTCCCGCTAATACCCAGAGTGGGGGGACATTCTGGGGTTTGAATATGGGAATCTCGCCCCTCGTACACACAAAACTTGTAAGTGTACCCTGAGGTACTCTCACAAAGTTTGTACAGCTTTACGCCATACCTCACCTGCTTAGAGAGAACATACTGGCAGAAAATGAGTCTCCCCTTGAAAGCAATGAGAGACTCATCAACCGCGACCTCCCCAAAGTGATCGATGACTGGTCTGATTTTGTACAGGCGGTCATAGGCAGGATCACCTTGGGGGGGACATGCTGCATTATCTGCATAATGCAGGCATTTCTGGATGGCCTCAAACCGGGTACGTGTCATGGCCGTACTGTAAAGTGGGGTCTGGTAGAGGACGTCCCCACTCCAGTAGTGCCTGACACTAGGTTTTTTGACTAGGCCCATGTGCAGCACGAGGCCCCAAAACGTCCTCATCTCGGCTGCACTGACCGGAGTCCAGCCACCGGCCCTAGCCAAAAAGGAGCCCGGGTGTTGAGCAACGAACTGTTGGGCGTACAAGTTTGTTTGCTCCACCATCAGATTTACAAAATGGTCACTGAAAAAAATACTAAAATAGTCATATTCAGTGAAGCCCACTGTGGAAATCTGGATTCCTGGTTGGCCTACAAAATCAGGAATTGCGGGCTCAAAATGCTCTGGGGTACACCAGACAATTCACCGGTAGGGGGCTCAGGTGGACTTATCTGGTGGGCCGGAAAACTAGTACTAACCCCACAGCTGCTTGTACTAGTGTGGACCACAGAGTCCCTAGCATGGCGGTTCCCTTGCTCCGCCTGGCGGCGTCTCTGCCGCCTTGGGGGCTCATCATCATCGCTAGATGATGAGGAGGACGCGGATGACAAAGGGGAAGTGGGGTCATCCTCGTCCTCACTGGGGCTCTCGAACTCGGAGGCAAGCTGGGCGTATGCCTCCTCGGCCGAGAACATCCGGCGGGTCATAGGGGAGTGTGTGTGTACGTATTAAACTTTATTTGGTGTGCGTGTGTGTTTGGGCACGGGTGTTCACGAACTTACCCTAAACCCAACAGACAAAAAAAAAAAAAAAAGGGAAAAAAAATTGAAAAAAAAAAAAAATTTAAATTCTAACTCGCTGATCAGCCGTCCAAAGCTGATCAGCGGTGGGGTGTGTGATGCGCTAACAGTGGCCGGACGCTAAGAGTTCCGGCCACAGTCATTGTACACAGAAAAAAAACTAAAAAACTTTTCAGAGACCCAAAAGTACTTGTACTTGACTACCCAACAGCTGTGTTGTCAGGGCAGACCCCTGCTTTTTCCATACCATGATACACATTGACCATGGTGCTTAAGAGGTTAAACATCCAGGATTGGAGTTTTTCTCCATGTCTTAGAGCCATCCTCATTCGAATTATTGTACACACAATCATCATGTACATGGCAAGTCGGGAGGCAGGAAAGGGACCCTTCCCTCTACCCACCATGTACTTGGTAGGCAGGAAGGGGCTAAAGGGTTGCCTCATCTGAAACCCCCGGTGATCAGATTAGATGTGGCCAGCCATATATGTTCTCTAAGTTGGCCTCTTATTGACTTTTGCAAAGTAACGCAAGAAGAGAGCAGTACTATATCTATAAATGTCTTGGGCCTTACCTGGCCACTTCAGATAAGAGGAACCAATGGCGTAAAAGACGTCATGCTCCAGTCTCCAAAATCAGACAGACCCTTTGAGGAAGAGTATTACTAGCCTTGAACATTGGCACTTATCTTTACAATGCCCATATGTATTGATGCCTATATCTGGAGAGAGACAGAGTTGAAGCAGTTAACACGTTAATGATGGTGCATGCCCCGTATAGCGTTCACCCAAGCCCGATAAGGAATGTGCAGATCATGATGTAGGCGACACTGGGCAGAAATATCTGCTGTAGATCACTTGCTCCATTAACACGAATATGTTTAAAGCAATGGCCAAATACCATGCATATCATTTCCTGCCTCAAAATTGAGTTTTTGTACCTTCCTGAAATGAATAACCATAAAATGTAAGGCTATTTATCATATAACCTTTTCCCTTGGCTGCTCTCTATTTTCGCAACGCTTAAACTATTGCTGTGTCAACAGAAACTTTCCTCTTAAAGCTCAACCCACTTTTACATACAGCAAAGTCAATGTTTTCTCTTGCAGGGTTAAGGAAATGGGGTCTGATGTCACACCGGGGTTAGAAAGGCCCGAATCAGCAAAAAAACACAAGTGACCAGAAGCAGCGCTAGAGGGTTATTCATCAAAATCAGCAAAAACCGAATCTCCCAAGTATGTGGTCATATCAAGACAAGTGCAAGCAACACCTATCCCACATAGTGATAAACCAGATGGATCTACAGGGGGAACTTACTGTGGGCTACACTACCGTTTTCTGGGGTATGCAAGTTGCAAACGTTTGCTGCAAAATGTGTGACTTCAGATGGACAGGGTTGTCAGAAGGGACAGGGCCATAGTTGGTCAGACAAATTTGCTATAATTATGCTACAAATTGGTAAACCTACGTCAGGTCAGAGTTGGCACACGGTGCCAAAATGTGCACTAAATATGTAATCGGGCCATCCCCTCTCCATAAATTCGGCACCTCTCAGTCCAATCTAATGCATACTGGGGGAAATTTATCATTACGAGAATTTTTAAAGTCAGTTTCTTGAGTCTGTGTTGGCATAATATGCGTCAAATTAATTGAATACACACTGTTATTTATAATTTTGGTGCATCTTTAAAAATATCGGAGGTCATTTATTAACAGACATATGCCAATGTTTAGAGTAAATCTGTTGCAAATTCAGTCGTAAAGCGGATTTGCGGCCGAATATGCAACTTCTTCCCCATCCATGCTAGGTATGCCAGTACTAAATAAAAGGGGGCGTGGCATGGGCAGGAAGGGGGCGGTCCACCTGGCCTGTCACATTCATCACTTTCTATGCCTGTTTTAGATGTAGAAAATGATCTAAATCTACGTCAGCAAGGGAGGCCGGGGCCTCTACATAATTTAGGCACATCAAGCACCAGCGCAGGGATAATAACACCGGCGTCTAAAACGTTGGTCAAAATAAATAACCACAATAATTTTTGTCCAGAGAGGTTACTCCGGTTTCTTACACCACCCCTGTGCAGGAGAAAGATTGTGACTTTTTTTTTTGCATCTGATAAATTGATAAATTGGATGTAGATCTCATTAACATAGCTACATCACATATCTGTAAAGAATAAATCAAGGCAACTGGACTTACTGTAGATTTCTTGAAAACGTTTCACTCGTTCTTCCAACGAGCATTCTCAATTCTGAGTGACTGTACAAGAATTCTCTGGGAATAAATATGTAACTGAATCAGAAAAGAGCCACACTCTTCCACTGCTCCGCTTCTCTCCACCTATCAGTGTCACAATCAGTGTGTGTGGGGGACGACGACTCCACACTGAACACAGGAGGGAAGGGGAACATTAACTGTGCCTGGAAACTAGGGAAGAAACAGGTCACCTCCTAGACAACCCTAATCTGGGCCCTGACTACCTATCAATATGAATAGACCTTGAAGGTAGGAATATTCATAAGCAGGATACCTAGGCCCTGATTTCCCTATAAGTCCCTGCAATAAGTATATGACCAGAGACAACCCATTCCTTCCCAGATGGATGAATGGAAGTCTCTGTCTCAGGCCCAGATACAACAACAGGGAATATAACAAATACAAAAAAATGCGACACAACTTCTGTAGAGATGGAAGATAAGGAACACCAGAGAGGGTCTCACACCAGCTCCGCCAAACCCAAATGAAGCTTTCAACCGCATAGTCAAAAGGGTGAGGTGAGACTATAAAGGGTAGAAGTGATGACCACTGAGCAACAGCTGAGAAAAGGGAAGTGGTCATTAACCCTATCAACACTGAATCAAGAGAAATCAAGGAGGCTGTTAGATTCCTCCACGCTCAGCCAATCTACTTGATTTCCTGACATCAGTCACCTGAGGGACTGTGACAGTAACACACCTTCTATGGGTGACCTCCGGGCACCCAGGACCGACCTTATCATGATGGGCTCTGTGAAAGGCCTTCACCAGACGATTCGCATTAACATCGGCCGCTGGAACCCACATATCTGGGCGAGATACTGGAGGGATTACAATCCTGCTGATTTGAAATTCTAAATTACCGTCCACTATGACAGGAGCGGGAGGCAAGGAGGACGGCTCAACAGGTTCGACACATTTCTTTAACAACGACTTATGAAATACATTATGAATTTTCAAAGCCTGAGGAAGTTCAAGACGGAAGGCTACAGGGTTAACAATGGCAATGATCCTATATGGACCAATAAATCTTGGGCCCAACTTCCAAGAAGGTACCTAAAGCTTAATGTTTCTTGCGGACAGCCACACAGAATCACCCACTTTCAGGTCCGGACCATTCATACGTCTCCTGTCAGCCACACGCTTATACCTGTTGCCTATCTTTTTCAGGTTATTTTGAATTTTTCGCCAAATCGAAGACAAAGAAGAGGAAAATCTTTCCTACTCAGGAATACCGGAAGTTTGAGAACCAGAAAATGTGCCAAACTGCGATGGAATCCATATGCCCCAAAAAACGGCGACTTATGAGTGGACTTCTGTCTACGGTTATTAATGGCAAACTCAGCTAACGACAAGAATGAAGACCACTCCTCCTAGTTCTCCGAAACAAAAAATCTCAAGTAAGTCTCCAGATTCTGATTGGTGCGCTCCGTCTGTACGTTCGACTGAGGATGAAAAGCCGAAGAAAAGGACAATTGTACCCCCAGTCGAATACAGAACGCTTTCCAGAATCTGGAAACAAACTGAATCCCCCGAACAGACAACACATCAGAGGGAATGCCATGTAGTTTCACGATGTTATCGACAAACACCTGTGCAAGAGTCTTGGCATTAGATAGAGCAGACAATGCTATAAAATGCGCCATTTTGCTAAACTTATCAACTACCACCAGGATCACGTTTTTTCCCGAAGAATTTAGTAAATCCGTGATAAAGTCCATGGACAAATGCGTCAAAGGTCTGGACGGGATGGGTAATGGAAGAAGAGATCCACAAGGCCGAATATGTGTCACCTTAGCACAAGCACAGGTACAATAGGCTGACAGATAGTCCTCAGCACACTTACGCAGCCCCGGCCACCAAATCTGCGCCAGATGAGATCGACAGTGGATCTACTCTCAGGGTGTCCAGCCAAGACAGTACAGTGATGTTCCTTAAATACCTTATGACATAAGTCTGAAGAAACAAACAATTTCCCTGGAGGACAAGCATCCTCTTGGGCCTCCAACACCTGAGCCTCAAGATCAGGATATAGGGCAGATATGACTACCACTTCAGACAAAATAGGATTAGGATCTTTAGAATCACCCCCCCAGGAAAGCTGCACGACAAAGCATCTGCCTTGATGTTCTTAACCCCAGGGCGGTAGGTAACAATGAAGATAAATCTGGTGAAAAACAGCGACTATCTGGCATGCCTTGGATTCAGTTATTTAGCAGACTCAAGGTAAGCCAGATTTTTGTGATCAGTAATTACCGTAATAGGATGAATTGCTCCTTCCAACCAATGGCGCCATTCTTCAAAAGCCAACTTAATGGCCAGCAATTCCCTAATACCCACGTCATAATTTCTTTCAGCAGTCGAAAGTTTTTTAGAGAAAAAAGCACATGGGCGCCATTTACTAGGTGAAGGACCCTGCAATAAAACTGCTCCCACCCCTACCTCGGATGCGTCAACCTCTACAATGAATGGCTGAGACACGTCCGGTTGCACCAGAATAGGGGCTGAAGCAAAACATTCCTTCACAGCAGAAAGGCTTGTAACGCCGCCTCAGATCAAACAGAGAAATCGACCCCCTTCCTAGTCATGTCTGTCAACTCTTTTTACCCTATAGAGATGCGGACATGCACGACTAGATCGCCGCTAGCATGTCCGCAATATACCTGTCCCATAGCTCTGTGTGGTTTTATTGAGTGTAAAAAATGATTTTATATATATGTAAATCAGCCTGGTAAGGAGTCCAAGGGGCTGTACTAACCGCTCTGGAGCCCAGCCACGCCCCCCTGTGAAGGAGCCCAGCACCACCTGTATCCACGAATCTCTTCCTTGCTCGTGAAGTCTATAGGGTACAAAGAGGTGACAGAATCCCTTTAAAAGTTTAACCACAGTTGAATAATTCAAGATTAATTTAGGTTAGTAGTTGGTGAATCTCAAAAACCACATAAGCGCTTTCAGATTTTCGGGTCGATCCCAATCCAACACCGCACGGACTTTCTCGGGATCCATACGAAAACCTGAGGGTGAGAGCAGGTAACCCAGGGATTGCACTTCCTGAACAGCAAAAACACATTTTTCCATCTTCGCATACAATTTATTCTCTCTTAGGATCTGTAACACCTGTCTCACATGATCCTTATGAGTCTCCATGTCTGGAGAATAAATTAGTATGTCATTCAGATATACAACAACAAATCTCCCCACCAGATGATGAAAGATGTCATTGATAAAGTGTTGAAAAACCGCTGGAGCGTTGTTCAACCCAAAGGGCATGACTAGGTTTTCAAAATGTTAAATGCGGTCTTCCACTCATCTCCCTCCCTTAACCTTACCAGATTATATGCCCCCCTCAGATCCAATTTAGTGAACACCTTGGCACCGACAATCTGACTAAACAAATCCGGAATCAAAGGAAGGGGGTAAAGATCACGGACAGAAATACGGTTGAGCTCACGAAGTCCAGACATGGTCTAAGGGTACCATCTTTTTTTTTTACAAAGAACAACCCAGCAGCCACTGGGGATTTGCATGCTCTGATATGTCCCTTCGCCAAGCTCTCAGTGATATACTCCCGCATAGTCTTTCTTTCAGGCTCTGAAAGATTATACAACCGAGATTTGGGCAGTTTAGCTCCAGGTTACCACCCTAGGGAAAACACATCAGAAAATTCGGAAATGAACAAGGGTACAGTTTTAGTGGTGACCACAGAGAAAGACGCATTAAGGCCTCATGCAAACGACCGTTGTGTGTTTTGCGGTCCGCAAATTGCAGAACGGCACGGACAGTCATTAATATAACTGCCTATTCTTTATATATTTTCTTTATATATTTTTTTTGCGGACCACAGAACAGAGCAATGGATGCGGACAGCACACTCAGTGCTGTCTGCATCTTTTGCGGCCCCATTGAAGTGAATGGGTCCGCATCGGAGCCGCCAAAACTGCAGCTCGGATGCGGACCAAAACAACGGCCTTGTGCATGAGGCCTAAGACAGTTGTCCATGCAAAAATCACTCCAATCGAGAATCTGTCTCGCTTGCCAGTCGATGGTATGGTTATGTTTGCTTAACCATGGTAAGCCCAAAACCATCGGTGCAGGCAGACCCTCCAACACATAACACGAGACAGATTCCTGAAGGATTTTACCACCTGCGACAGGCATTTTTGGGTAAGAGGTGCAGAATCAATTGCAAAGACAGAAATGCTTCTCTCTAGTGTACTAGTAGTCAACCCATGAATACGAACAAACTGTCCATCAATCAGGTTAACCCCAGCCCCACTGTCGATAAATACATTGCTTCCCACAGTTTTGGACTCTAACGCCACCTCGGCAGACAGGAGAAATCAGGTACTACCAGTAAATGACAAAAGTAAGTTTTCTTGCTCCCCACCCACACCGCCAATAGTAATTTGGGGATTAAGTGTTTTTTTGTTGTTGTTGACACCTTGATGCTGAATGTACGGACAAATATTCACAAAATGTCCCTTCTTTTCACAACAAAAACAGACTCCCTTCATAAGACCAGAGCTTTTACCAGCAGTCCCAGGAGTAGCTCCCCCTAACTGCATAGGCTCCTCACAAGGCGTAACCACAGGTGTCTCTTTACCATAAGTGTCAAAGGAAGCCGCCACCTTATTTGACAGTACGTCCTGAGGATGAGGACCCTTAGATCTCTACCTCAGGCGTCTATCCAGACGTACAGCAAGGGGCATGGATGCTTCCAATGACTCAGGTTTTTCATGAAAGGCCAACGCGTCCTGCAGCCTCTCAGATAGACCCTGACAGAACTGGCTACAGAGAGCAGGATCATTCCACTCCGTATCCGTAGCCCATCTCCTAAATTCAGAGTAATAGATCTCCGCGGAGCATTCTCCCTGCCGTAAACCACGTAACTTGGTCTCAGCCTGAGAGATCCGATCCGGGTCATCATAAATAAGACCCAAGGCTCTAAAACATTCATCTACCGACTGGAGGGATGGTGATCCGGTCGGCAGAGAAAAAGCCCAAGACTGGGCATCATCCTTAAGCAAAGAAATGATCATACCCACACGTTGACACTCATCCCAAGAAGAGTATAAACGCAGCTTAAAGTACAATTTACACGATTCCCTGAACCGAATTAAATTGTCATTACCCCCAGAAAATCTGTCCGGGAGGGCAACCTTAGGTTCAGGGCAGGCCTGGTACCCACCATCGGAACCAGCCACCTGTGGTCTCTGAATCCGTAAGACTCTCGCGAGGAGGTCAGCTACCTCCAAAGACAGTCCCTACAGCTGTTCAACCAATACAGACATAGGATCCATAGCTGCACTGACCTGAAAGAAATGGCAGTTTTCGTGGCAGTTGATAATGTCACGATCAGTGTGGGGGGGGGGACGACGACTCCACACTGAACACAGGAGGGAATAGGAACAGTAACTGGGCCTGGAAACTAGGGAAGAAACAGGTCACCTCCTAGACAACCCTAATCCGGGCCCTGACTACCTATTAATATGAATAGACCTTGAAGGTAGGAATATTCATAAGCAGGATACCTAGGCCCTAATGTCCCTATAAGTCCCTGGAATAAGTATAGGACCAGAGACAACTCAGGCCCAGATACAACAACAGGGAATATAACAAATACAAACAAACGCGACACTTAACTTCTGCAGAGATGGAAGAACAGGAACACCAGAGAGGATCTCACACCAGCTCAGCCAAACCCAAATGAAGCTTTCAACCGCATAGTCAGAAGGGTGGGATGAGACTATAAAGGGTAGAAGTGATGAACACTGAGCAACAGCTGATAAAAGGGAAGTGGTCATTAACCCCATCAACACTGAATTAAGAGAAATCACGGAGGCTGTTAGATTCCTCCACGCTCAGCCAATCTACTTGATTTCCTGACATCAGTCACCCGAGGGACCTTAACACCCAGCTGCGGCAATGTCATTATGCTGCCACTCCAAATCATGCACAGGCGCACATTTCCTTTCCGTATGCACCAGCAGGGTCTGTTATCTTCTGCTGGCAGCGGCCTCATTAACTGAACTGTGCATGTGCCAGCAGTATGGAAATGTGCTCCTGCGTGAGATTTGGAGCAGCTGCATGATTGCGTCACAGCTGACAGGAATCCTAATATATCCTGTGTGTTTAAAGGCAGCACACAGTGTTCTCCCAACATTGGTCGTAGTCCATGCAAACATTGTTAATAAATACCTCAACCCATTATAAAATTTGCTTCTTGAACCCAGTAGAACATTAACCCTTTCACACTCTGTTATGTAATGTACTGTTACGTCACGGAGAAGCTTGTACTAGTGTCATAATACATCACAGTGATGGTGCAGGCCCAGGAACTGGGTCCACCCCATCAGTTGTGGGTGTTGGTGGTATTATACAGCAAGCATCCAGCTCTCACTGCAAATATCAGAGTTAATGTCAATCCTGACAATTTAACCCTGCAGATTGCAGGATAACAGGCTGAACTGGATGGACAGATGTCTTTTTTCAGTCTTATAAACTATGTAACTATATTAGATGCAGCAGTCAATAATGATTGCAGCATCTAAGTGGTTAAACAGGGGGAGCTCCCTCTGTCCTCAGATCAGCACCCCATAATCGCAGGGTGCCAAATACTTGGCATGGCAGCCTGGTGCCTTTGAAAGATCCTCAGGCCTGCCACTTCCCATGCCTGTCAGAATGACTATGCACTGTAATATAGGTGTATAACAGTGCATAGTACAAGCAATCAAAAGATTGAATGTTCAATTCCCCTAAGTGGATTTGAAAAAGTGTGAAAAAAAGTTCAATAAAGTTTTTTTTTTCAAATATTGAAAAAAAGAAATTCCCATTTTTCTTGTATATAAAAACAATCATATCTATTTAAATATCCCATTATTTAATCTACATGGTGGAGGGCAAAAAAAATATAAAGTACAATGTTCCCAATGCCCGAATTGGTCACCTCACTTCCCCCAAAAAATTGAGGTCCCAAGTATCCCAAAATAATATCAATAAAAACTGTAGCTCGCAACACAAGAAAAATAGGTCAGAATGTCGACACAAAGCAATCTCATTTCTAAGAAAATGTTTTTTAATTTAAAAAAAGTATTGAAATTAAAACATCAATTAAAATTAATTGGTACAAAATTTGATGTCATTATTACAGCACACTGAACACCATAAAATGCTAAAAAGGATTGTATTGTTTTCAAACCATCGCCCCCCCCCCCCCAATTTTTTTTTATTTTAAATTATACAATTCACCTGATGTGTCCCAAAATGGTGCCATAAAAAAAAAAATACAACTTGTCCCACATAAAACAAGTCCTCATGTGGTTGGTGAAATAAAAAAAGTTATGGATTCTGAAATGTGGAGATCAAAAAACGTAAAAGAAAAAGTACCAAACTATTGAAATGCTCATTAGTACCGGAGGACCGGGAAGCGGTGAAGGCTCTGTACTCACCACTTCCTGGTCCGTGGCTGTCGGCTCTGTGATCTCACGCTGTGCACGTTGGGTCACAGCACAGCCGCGGCAGGAAGAAGAGGAGAGCTGGAGGTGAGGTGGCATCCGGAACAGGAGAGGTAAGTGTTTTTTTTTTAATTTTTTTTATTTCATTTACTCTGTGGCATGGGGGCTGATAAATGGCATGGGGGCTGATATATGGCATGGGGGTCTCATCTGAGGTCTGATTGGGGTCTTATTAACATTGGGGGTCTGATTGGGGCTGTGAGCGGAGGTCTGATTAAAGAGGACCTTTCACCTCTCCTGACATGCTTTTTTTAATAGCTTCATGCATTTCCCATGTAATAACAATTCAGGAACATCTATTCTTATGTCTGTACATTGTACCATTCCTTTATTATTTCTACTAGAAGTTATGAATGAATTGCTAGCAGTCTGCAGTAAGGGTATAGAGAGGTGGTAACAAGTTGGGGGGGGTGTACCTGCACAGACTCACTCTATCCAATCAGTGCTGCCATTTTCGGTCTGTGCAGGTACACACCCCCAACTGGTTACCTCCCCTCTGTACCCTTACTGAAGGCTAATAGCAATTCATTCATAACTTCTAGTAGAAATAATAAAGGAATGGTACAACATAGAGACATAAGAATAGATGCTCCAGAATTATTACATGGGGAATGCATGTAGCTATTAAAACAGGCATGTCAGGAGCAGTGAAAGGTCTTCTTTAACATTGGGGGTCTGATTGCTGGCCTGATCTGAGGTCTAATGAAAAATATTTTTTCTTATTGTCCTCCTCTAAAACCTAGGTGCGTCTTATGGACCGGTGAGTCATATAGGGCGAAAAATACGGTATGTTGATTAACCAGAGATGGACACAACTTTTCACAGGCCTATGCAGCATACGATCACTTCTGCCTAAACTGCCTCCCCAGCTACACTTCACCAACTGTGGGGGCCCCTCACAGTATGAGAAGCTGTGTACTAAATGAACTGCTACAAATGAACACAAAATAATTTAATGTAGGGGAAACAGACAGGGGACTGTTTAATCTTACGATCCATTTGGAAGTAGATGATCAGTTTTAGACTACTCTGGTGGGCCAATGATAATGAAAAAGCTGAATATTTTTTCCCCTGTAGATGATCATTCCGGTCAAGTCGACATATGTTTCCATTGACAGCAAGCAGTGATGGTAAGAAATGGAAATGCTAATTAAAAAGATGCAACACTTTTTAGTTTAGAATAATTAGAATGTGCTAACGCAAAATCAGAAAAAGATTTTAAGGAAATTCTGGACAACCCTTTGGGCAATCACTTGTTAATTTGATGGGGTTCTTGAAGATAAGATGATCCCAGAGTGTTCTGCTGCTGGGACCTCCAGTGATCAGTTGCAATCTGCTCGGAAACTGGCAGCAAGTGTTTGATTTTCCTGCAGCACCACCACAGGAGAAATGCAGTATTACACAATTCTCATTGAAATCAATGGGCTGTCTGTGCAATCTATGGAAGTGTTGGGGACTCTCATTGTGACCCATAGTTGAGGGACCTGAACATTTAAGGGTTATTGACATCTGGGACACTCATGGAATATACCATAAATATCAGGTGCGGGTCCCACATCTCATCTAGGAGCTGCACCTACCTCTAGAATGGGACCCCCAAAGTGAACAGAGACCAGCAGTACACACGTGGTCACCCTCTGGCTCTGCTATTTCTGGCAGTCCCATACCGGTGAATGGAGAGGTGGGTGAGCTTGTGTGGTGCGCTCTCCATTCACCATGATATGACTTTCGATAATAGCCAACTGATGTGTTGTGTACTCTCCTTCACTTTGTGGGTCCCGTTCTCTAGATAGAAGTGAGTCCAAGAGGTGGGACCTGCACCCATTTGACATTGGTGGCATATCCTAGCTATATGAGATTAATGTCTCAGATAGGGCCAACTCTTTTAACCCCTCCATTAATTCAGAATTTTGAGAAATAGTTTTCCAAGCGAAACAACCCCTTTACTACTATTTTATATATATAAAACATAACGGAGCACAAGCCCTGAACCGAAAAGATCCTGATTAATTATTTGCTGATGACGGAATGGTTTTCACCTTTCCTGTTTTTCCATTTTTTCACATCTTCAATGATTATTTCTCCATTAGCCTGCGATTACAAGTATCATCTTTAACCTACAGAGTACGAACTCGTGAGCCAATGTTCATAGGATGCCAAAATGCCTCATATGACCTCCTGTCTAGAGATAAAACGTGAACATTAAGACAGAAGCCTCGTTAAACCTAAAGGAACCAACACGCTTATTTGGAATATGAAAATGCTTCTTCTAATATTCATTTCTTCTTGGCTACTGAGCGAGACCTGAGAGCTGATTTCATGTAAATCTGGTTTATAGCAATGTCCTGTCAATCAGGCTACAGGATATAATGTACCTAGAACACCAAATGTTCTCCCTTCCACTGGGGTTGGTGGAACTCCCAAAGCTGGTGAACATATTTCCTGTTACCATAAAATCTGACTGTAGCTGGCCAAGTGTATGTCAGAAGTAACTTCCAATGACCACATGTTCTGTAGTGTTTGCTCAGAGTAATTTTATATGTTTTTCTTTTTGGGCCCCCTTTTTTTTTTTAATATGCTGCTAAGTTTTGCAAAGTGGCAGTCTTCCCTTTCCATTCCACTCACTATATAAATTGTAGGAGGTGAAGGAAAAATCTCTCGTTTATATTTCGCATGGCTGAAATTGAAAGAGGTTGTGTAACCTCAGATCAATACTTAGCACGGATGGGTCACTTCATGGAAAGCTCTGGAGTGTGGTGGAGCCACTTGAGCGCTCCATGGAGATCATTCCATGACACGAAGCAGAATGTAAAATGGCTAATAGGAATTCTCCATACCTCATACGTTTGTGGTGTTTATGTAGGAGAAAAAATGACATGAAAACTGCCCATTGATAATAATAATAATAGTAAATAAATTAGAATAATAATAGAAATACTACTAATAATAGTAGTGGGCATAATAATAGCAATAAAAAATGCCTATAGTAATAACACTAGTAATAATAATAATCATAGGTGACAACTGCACTGAAAAAAAGCATGTGGTTTATTCACTCTGCTCTGACTTTGTGACACACCATTACATGTGAATGTACACCTTAAAGAGGACCTTTCACCTCTCCGGACCTGACATGTCTGTTTTAATAGCTTCATACGTTCCCCATGTAATAACAATTCTGGAGCCTCTATTCTTATGTCTCTATGTTATACCATTCCTTTACTATTTCTACTAGAAGTTATGAATGAATTGCTAGCAGTCTGCAGTAAGGGAATAGAGGGGAGGTAACCAGTTGGGGGTGTGTCCCTGCACAGTCTGAAAATGGCAGCACTGATTGGATAGAGTGAGGCTGTGCAGGTACACCCCCCAACTGGTTACCACCCCTCTGTACCCTTACTGCAGACTGCTAGCAATTCATTCATAACTTCTAGTAGAAATAATAAAGGAATGGCACAACATAGAGCCATAAGAATAGAGGCTTCAGAATTGTTATTACATGGGAAGTGGCATCAGGTCCTCTTTAAAGGGCTTGCACAGTTAATTATGAATTGACAGAGGCAGGGGGTCCTCTTCATGTTCTTTATCACTTGGACAGAAAATGGTTTCAAAGAATGCCCATTACTCTGAAGGACCTGTCCTGCATTACGCAGACAAACCATCTATGTATGGACACTGTGAGATCCTCACATTCCCCGGTGGTGGAGTCGCTACTGAACACTAAATGTAGCCATACACCCTTCAATTATTCCCAATACCCCACAATCGGCTGAGCGTGTATGTGTTCTGAATGGGGAGCAGCTTATTTCTCCTGAGGATTGGGCATGATGAAATCCAACAGCCTGGTTCTTCTTTCCCCCAACAACTGCTGTCGTGGGAGATTTGGGTCATCCTTAAACACACTAGCTGGCGAGGCCGTTGGGCCGACATTGGTCTAAATAAGTATGGCCAGCTTAGGTGCCAGGTTACCACCATAGATTAAAGCTGACTGATGCAGGTTCGCTAAACTTTGCGATCCGCTTATTGTCAACAAGTAGGGACCTTCCAAACTGGGGAACCCCTTTAGCATGATTATTGTATGAACCATAGTGATAATTGTCTGTGAAGGTTCTCATTTATCCAGGTCATGGTATATCTGTAAAGAATAAATCAAGGCAACTGGACTTACTGTAGATTTCTTGAAAACGTTTCACTCGTTCTTCCAACGAGCTTTCTCAATCGTGATAATTGCTCTACAAAATGTTTATAGTAAAAGAGAAATTCCAGTTGTCAGGTATGTACTTTATGGGAAAGCCCTAGGTGCTCTGACCATTTTACTTTATGGGGCTCACACATTGCAAAAGGGAATTTTTGGCATGGTTTTATGCAGCATCCCTCATTCATGTAAAGGTAACCACGCATTTAGGAGATAAAGTAAAATAAAATACTTTTCTAACTCCAAAGAATCTTAAACGTCAGAGAACAGCACTTGTCACACAATCTCCATGTATTATCGGCTCTAAACGTACTGTACATCTCCCAAAAACAACTGTAATTAGCCGGCTCCTATCTGCACCTCGTCCTTGAAGATAACGTTCTGTTTATGAACATGATCCTCGGGGGAATCATCTTGTAATTTAGCAGTAAACGTCAGACTAAATTAAAAATAGGTTAAAATAAGTAGAAATGAGATACAGTATCAGCGTGTTCTTTCAACAAAAACATTCAGCTGCTAAAAACAAGATTATTCTGAGACCGCTCCAAAAAAATAGTCCGTATCAATCCCTTCACATCCACGGTTTAAAAGTTCTACTTTCCAGTTAACCTATTTAAGGCAACAAGCGCAATGTCAACCCTGAAATCAAAAGTAAAAAAAAAACATCTCCAGTAAATGTACGTCCTTCAGTTGTCCTCAATTATCAAGTTCTGGAAAAAATCTAATCCATTGTTATTATCAGTTTTTTGGGTTTGTAAAACTGGATAACATCCAATACAATTGCTGTGTCTGAAGTCCTCAATTTAGCATTTCTGTCATAATATGGCATTTCTGATCTTTAAAGGGGTTTTCCTAGGAGGTACAATATTGTTGGACCTATCCTCAGGACCCCTGCCAATTAGCTGCTTGAAGAGGCCTCACAGCATACCAAGCACAGCACCATTCACTGGACAGTGGCTATGCTTGGCATTGCAGCCCAGGTCCATTCACTTGAATGGGACTGACCTGCAATTAGGCCAAACAAACATGACATCACTCTTCAAACTGCTGATCAACGGGGCTGCCGGGAGTCAGACCCCCATCTGAGGATAGCTCATCAATGCTGTACCTCCTGGAAACCACTTTAAGGTATCCAACATCCATTTCACTCATGTGCAAAAGAAAGGTATATTTGCAGAAATTTCTACTATTCATCTGAATTAAATTTGCAGAATCTCTGCAATAAATCTGCCACATGTGAATATAACCTCGGATTCTCAGTCAGCCAATTGAAATATGCAAAGGCACTCCTGAAGGGATGTAGTTTTGACGGTTGCAAAGCTGAGGGCTTTATACAAATAGTTAAGGCTGCGTGCAGCCTGTAATTGTGGGAGGGGCCAGGTCCCCCTTCTTAAACCCCCTCGTCCAGCTCACCTCACCGCGCCCGCCGACTCGCACTTCCTGTGACTCACGTCACTTCCGGTAAGCACGCCTCCCCAGGTAAGCATCGCCGCACGCCTCCCGCCTTGTGTCTCCGGTCCGTTCGACATCAGGACCGAGGTCGGCCGCTGGCCCGCTCCCCCTCACCGCTCCGGCCACCGCGAGCTCCCTCCACCGCCGTCCTGTCGCGGCCGTCCTCTCGCAAGAGGTCGGGCGCATGCGCAGCCGGCTACCGGTCCCAGCTCCCGGCTGCCGCATTGAGCGCTGAACGCTGGCCGCTAGGGGAGGGAACAGAGGGGGAGCCCCGCTCACTGCCTCCGTCCCTCTGCTACGGCCGGGCCGCACACCACGGCCGCCTCCCGCCTCCCACGCTCCTGTCAGGGCCGTTCCCAGCTTGCCACACTTCCGTGCCCCCAGAGTACAGGCCAAACCAGAACATCCAAGGTGCAAACCACACTCTGGTGGGTCTGATATAACATAGCTGAATGCTTATCCTAAGTGTGCATTAAGTCAGCTGCCGCCCGTGCCGTTTCAACCAGCCCATGGATATTATGGTGGCCAGCCTGCATTGGTGCAAGAAGGCTAGGTCACGACCATAAGGTGTTAACAGAGCAGGGCTAGCAGAGGTAGCATATTGAGGTCATGACCACCACATTTGGGCAGTCAGTGATACTGGAATGCATTAATTACCCATCACGTATAGAAGCACTGATGGGTAATTAATGGTCCGCACCCCTTCACGTCTCACCTTGCTCCATCCAGTTCGCCCATTCCTGGCTCCTGTATTTCTACCTCCAGGCCACCCACTCCTGCCAGGATGGCACGT
Organism: Bufo bufo; assembly: GCF_905171765.1. Taxonomy (NCBI): domain Eukaryota; kingdom Metazoa; phylum Chordata; class Amphibia; order Anura; family Bufonidae; genus Bufo; species Bufo bufo. The sequence goes on from NC_053392.1 coordinate 57,661,638, forward strand.
GCCACAGGCTCCTCCACGCCCACTCAGGTTGGACCCGTGGCCCTCCAGGCCCGCTCACGCCCCTGCCAACCCACGGCCTTCCAGCCTGGCCCACGGGGGCTCCGGCCCTTGTTGCTCCCAATTTTCACATGTGTGTTCCTTTCCCAGGTGCCAGTAGCGTTCGTGGTCCCCGACGTGTCTTGTCTCGACTTCCTGACGTCAGGTTTAGGTCCTGCAGAAGGTCGCTGCCGGCCACTCGCGGGAATTCTCAAGCTTGAGGGTTTTCAGGTAGGTAATCCTGGGCTGCTCCCCGCAGTTCCTCTTACCTACATCCCGGGTTGCCTCTCTGGAGGCACGCAAAGGATGTTTTCTCTCTCACTTAACCTGAGACGTTCAGGTGTCTTCTCTGTCCTTCTTAGTCTGAGGCGTTCTGGTGTCTTCTCTGCCCAGGTACCCTGAAGCGTTCAGGTGTTTTCTCTGTCCATCTCGGCCTAAGACAGTCAGGTGTCTTCTCTGTCCAGGTACCCTGAAGCGTTCAGGTGTCTTCTCTGTACATCTCGGCCTGAGACAGTCAGGTGTCTTCTCTGTCCAGGTACCCTGAAGCGTTCAGGTGTCTTCTCTGTCCATCTTGGCCTGAGGCGTTCAGGTGTCTTCTCTGTCCAGGTACCCTGAAGCGTTCAGGTGTCTTCTCTGTCCATCTTGGCCTGAGGCGTTCAGGTGTCTTCTCTGTCCAGGTACCCTGAAGCGTTCAGGTGTCTTCTATGTCCATCTTAGCCTGAGGCGTTCAGGTGTCTTCTCTGTCCAAGCACCCTGAAGCGTTCAGGTGTCTCCTCTGTCCATCTTAGCCTGAGACGTTCAGGTGTCTTCCCTGCCCGGGTACCCTGAAGCGTTCAGGTGTCTCCCCCGTCCACTGTTGCCTGTAGCATCAGGGTCGTTCCTGGTCTCTTTAGCTCACAGGTGCAGCCACCTTTACGGTAGTCAGCCGGTGCGTCAGGTGTCTCCCAGTTCCTACGTATCTTGCGGCACCCAGGCAACCCTGCTCACGTCCCCAACCTGAAACGTTCAGGTCACTCCTCGCCGCTCGTCCTGGAACTTCCAGGCCTCCTTCTTACCGCAGTCCTTCGACTCCACCTCCTGGCTCCCCAGATACCCCTTCTTCCTGGTTTCATGTTTCATCCACGTCTCCCTGTTCCCGCTAGTAGCCGACACAGCGGTGTGTCCGCACGCATCAGCATTGGTTTTCAGGTCCTGCGCTGCAATTTTCTCACGTCGCTCCTAACTTTTCCAGTCCTCAGGGCCAGCCGGGTCGTTCCCGTCGATCCTCAGACGGTAAGGCAAGGGTGTTGATTCCACGCTCTCAGGTACGTCCTCAAATACGTTCTCCCACGACCTCAGTAGTCATGGTACACGTCCCCATGACCTCTCCAGCTGCCATATTGTTGTCTCTAAATTCCAGGTCTCGCAAGGTCTCTGCTATCTTCGGAGCCATGTCGCAGGTATCAGACGTCGACGACGCATTGTCCCTCCCGGGTTCTTCGGTCTCCGGCCAAGGCGGCCCAGTAGCCCTCCGAAGATGGACCGTGCCAAGGCTCATTGTAGAGTTGGGCAGAAGGGGTATCAGGCACCCAGCGTCAGCCAGAAAGGCCGAGCTATACAGGCTATTGATGACCGAACCCAGCCCTCCTGAAAGAGAAGATCTACCCCCAGCCATCCAGCAGTCCTTGGTACAGCTACAGGCCTCCTTGGATTCGCTCATCTCACCCGTTGCCGACATCAGGACCAGGGTGGTGGACTTGGAGTCCAGAACACCGGCGTCATCCCAGGCGGTGGTCCCCATCACCGATCCCCCTCTATATCAGCTTCCGGCTCCAGGTACGTCCCCGGCTGCTCCCGTGGTGGCTCCTGCGCACTTTGTGCCGGACAACATCAGGAGGGACATCTTGGCGGGCAAGGACGTGAATCTCGCGTCCATCCTGATTGCGTCCCACGATGCCGCAGATAATAAGACCTTTGACTGCGGGGAAATCTCGGTGGTCCTTCGGGCCAAGGATGGCCGTCTCAATCGCAAGCTCTCTGTACCTGAGTTTGTTTTGGCCTTTGGCTTGTATAGAGACGTGATCTGCTCCGCCTATCCGGCTCGCCGGGAGGAGCTGGACACGTATCTACACAGGGTCACTGATCTTGGGCACAAGTACGGCGGCACGGCTTTTTACGATTACCACCACTCCTTTTCAGCCAAGGCCGCCGTTGCGCTGACCCAGTTTCAGTTCTCCATCAACTGGGCTACGCTGGACATGGAGTTGTTCTGCCGGCATTTCGCCGGTCTCCGGGCCCCTGCTTGTTCGACTTGTCAGTCGATTTTTCATTCCACAGAGTGGTGTCCTCAAACTGCCACGGCCCAACCAGACAAGGTCAGCCCAGGCCCCTCCGGGGTCCCCCGCAGTCCCTCCTCCACTGATAAGTTGGGCAGACCCATTGTTTACCTTGGCAACAGCCAAGTATGCAACAACTTTAACTTCGGTTCCTGTCTCTTCAGCGGTTGCAGGGCCCTGCACATCTGCTCCATCTGCTTCAGGGCTCACCCCAGGTCCACATGTCCCAAGAAGGCGTCCAAGCGCCTATGACTGGCCGATTGCGACATTGACCTCCTGGCCCTCCTGTTACGGGAACATCCGGTTCCGGGATTCGTGGACTTCCTGATCGCTGGCCTCTGCTTCGGCTTTGACACAGGGTTGGTGGCACTCCCCCATTCCAACTGGGAGTGCGACAATCTGCAGTCAGCCAGGTCAGATTCCGCCACTGTGCAGGAACTCCTGAATTCGGAGGTGGAGAAAGGGTTCCTCCTGGGCCCTTTCAACCAGGTTCCTTTCTCTCGCTGGCGGATCAGCCCCATAGGAATAGTGTCAAAAAAAGATTCAAACAAAAAACGTTTGATTTACGATCTCTCCGCCCCCCATGATTCGGTCATCCCCAGCATCAATTCACTCATTCCTTCCGAAGAATTTGCCATGAAGTATGCATCCATCGACGAAGCTATTGCCCTCATCCTTAGCGCCGGGAAAGGCGCCTGGTTGTCTAAAACTGACATAGCGGACGCCTTCAAACTGCTGCCTATCGCCCCTCACCTATGGCAGTTCTATGGTATTCGGTGGGAGGGCAGGTTCTATTTTGCCAACAGGTTGACTTTCGGCTCGAAAAGCAGCCCGTGGTTACTCGACCAACTGGCGCAGGCTCTACACTGGATCCTGATCCACCATGGCAGCGCCCCAGCGGTCATCCACTACCTGGACGACTTTCTCCTCATAGAACCTCCGCTATGTCAGCCATCCGGGCTGCACTCCCTCCTGGAGCTCTTTGCCGCCCTTTCCATCCCAATATCACAGGGGAAGACCTCGAGGCCGGTCACTTCCATCACCTTCCTGGGTATTGTCCTGGACTCAGACAGGATGGAGGCCAGGCTTCCAGAGGCAAAGCTGTCCCAAATCCGGGAAGTTGTGGCCGGGGCCATCACCTCTTCCCAGGTGACCAAGGTCGAGCTACAGTCCATCCTGGGTCGGCTGAACTTTGCCTTGAGGGTGATGCCCCAGGGCAGGGCCTTCATTTCCCGCCTGCTCTCGCTCCTTCCTACAGCCTCCGAACCCAGCAGCACTTGGACAGGGCTGCCATGGCAGACTTGCGCATGTGGGACAGCTTTCTTTCAACCTGGAACGGGGTCAGCCTGTTCGTCCCCTCATGGTCCCAGTCATCTACCAGGGTGTTTTCCGATGCCGCGGCATCCCGGGGTTTCGCTGCAATCTTCGGGTCCCAGTGGTTAGCTGGTCCATGGCCTCCTCAGGTCAGCTCTGACCCTCAGTCCCTCAGTTCGTCACCGTTTCTGGAATGTTATCCCATCGTGGCGGCCGCATCCGTCAGGGGTCACCTCTGGGCTAATTCCAGCGTCATGTTTATCTCTGACAGTCAGGACCTGGTGGACATCATCTCCAAAGGCCGAGCTAAGTCTGCCAGGGTCATGTCCCTTTTGCGCAAACTGGTCTGGCTGGCCATGATCAATAACTTTCATTTCTCATGTTCCCATATTCCAGGTGCCAGCAACACGGCGGCCGATGCCTTATCTAGGTTCAATTTTCAAACCTTCTTTCAGGTATGTCCAGAAGCAGACCGGACCGGGGCCCGGATTCCCGGCTTCAGCGACCTGATGTTGGATTGAGGTCTCTGCTGGCAACCGCCAAGGACCTCATGCACCGGTCCCTCTCTGTCAACACGGCTCGCAATTACAGCACAGGTTGGAACCTCTTTCAAAAATTTTCCAGGGACCATCCTCAACAGGATACGGCCTTCGTTTCTTACATCATGGCTTTCATGGCCCATTGCCATGTCAACCTCAAGCTGGCACCCAGCACCATCTGTTTGTACCTAGCCGGGGCACAACATTTCTTAGTCCTACAGAATCCAGAGGTTCGCTCGGCGTTCACATCCCAAGCCATCAAGGCCGTCAAGGCATTGAGAAAAGCAGTAGAGACTCAAACCCGTCCCGTCGGCCGGTCTCCGGCGAGCTATTCAGGCAGCTGTCTGCATCCCTAGATGGCAATCCTTTTGGCCCTTCCGTTAGTCTGGTCATCAAGGCCGCAATGTATCTAAGCTTCTACGGCTTCCTACGTCAAGGAGAATTCTCAGTTTCTTCCCAGAAGACGATCTTTCTGAAGAAGAAGCAGCTGTCCTGGAGCCAGGATCATCTGGTGTTAAGCCTTCTTTCCACCAAGACGTCCCAAACCGGTCCTCCCATACAGATCCGCTTCTTCAAGTCCGAAAACGCCTGGTGTCCGGTGGTGGTACTCCAACGTCTCCTTGATTCCACACCATCTCCAGATCCAGAGTCTCCTTTGCTTCCATTCCAAGGGAAACCCCTATCCACGCCAAAGTTCGTCTCACACATCAGATCCCTGGTCGCAGGGTTGGGGGTGGACCCCAAAACTATATCGGGACATTCATTCCGCATCGGAGCTGCCTCAGCGGCTTCCAAGCACAGGACGCCTCCGCACGTCATTCGTCACATGGGTAGGTGTTTCGTCAGGTATTCCTTTCCTTGGTTTTGTAATACTGTTCCAACATGCATTAAACAGCAGCACTTCTCCTACCCGGTGTCTTTTTGGCCCTCTTTTAGGCAGGCCCACGTCCCATGGCTCCAGGCACACACCAGCCACTGTTAGGGCCCCCTCCTGTCACCTTACTGACCATGGCCGCGGCCACAAATAGTTAAGGCTGCGTGCAGCCTGTAATTGTGGGAGGGGCCAGGTCCCCCTTCTTAAACCCCCTCGTCCAGCTCACCTCACCGCGCCCGCCGACTCGCACTCCCCCCCCCCCCTTTTCCCACCCCTTTCTTTCTACTCTCCCTAGGGTTGGCCCTCTTTTAGGCAGGCCCACGTCCCGTGGCTCCAGGCACACACCAGCCACTGTTAGGGCCCCCTCCTGTCACCTTACTGACCGTGGCCGCGGCCACAAATGCCGGTTATCGGATCAATAATCAGAAAAGAACATTTGTAAAAAAAAGACAAAATTAATAATTAATAATTTGCAATAACTGACTAATGTAGATGTGCCAGTGATCAACTGCGAAATAAGCAAAATTTAGTATAACCACTGAGCAATTCAATGAAATCTATATGTATTACACAATCCTGCGGTTTGTTCGTTTTCTAATCTCTTTGTCCACCTCACTGAAGTGGTCGCACATGCTCAGTTCCACTCTGCCAAAAGCTGCAGCAGACGAGACACGTCTCCTTTGAAAGGAAATGGCCCCTGAGCAGTCAGCCTGAAATAAATTTATCAGAACAATTGAAGCAATGAATGTGGAGATCTCTGGATCCATGTGAGGTCCAGGGATGGTTCTAGCTTTGTTAGAAAGAGGTTGTCATGTACTATATGATGTCTGATTTTTATTTTTTATTTCCTTTTTCATCTTTGAGTTCGGAACTTCAAATACTCAAATGGGTTACCCTACCCATGTTCTCACAAGCCTGACACATAGAATTTTGATGTTGATTTTTGAAATGTGAAGTTTCTGCCAGATACAAATTATGCCTACAGCGACCACTACAGGGGAAATTTTGTATTACATGCAACCATGTCCATGTGCCCTTACATAGTAACCGCTTTAAAAAAAAAAAAAAAGTTTAATGCTTTGTGAGGTATTCATTTGTAGTCAAGCAGGGATATAAAAAAAAAAACTAAAATGTCTGGTCTCATTAGGAACTGTCGTCATTATGCTCAGATTAAGGCCTCATTCAGACGACCGTAGTGTTTTGCAGATCTGGGTGTTCCGCAATTTCTGGACCACACATGGCCGCAACCATAATAGAAAATGCCTATTCTTGTCCGAGATTAGGATACGCTCTATCTTTTCCGCGGAACCACGGATGCGGACAGAACACAGTGTGCTGTCCACATCTTTTAAAGGCCCCACTGAAATTAATGGGTCCGCACCCGTTCCGCAAAATTACACAGACCTATTCCTCCGGCCGTCTGAATGGGCCCTAAGGATCCTCATGTGAAATGCACCAGTGGGAGTTTTCTTTTAGGCCCCTGCTTGACTTCTTTTCATAAACTCCTCAATAAGCATTTTTAAAAGAATATTTCCATTGTTGGTCCAGAAAAAGATTGTACAAAAACACTGACAACCGAAGGAGCTATATTTACTGGTGGCCTTTGGGAAAACGCTCATTAAATTGCGTACTCTAACACCATGCCACTCGCTTTGTCTTGTTTTCTGCCCGTACCCCATTAATGCATTTGTTGGGATAACACTTTCTCATCTGTTAGAAACGAGTAACGCATGAGCTTAAACAAGAAGCAAAACAAGAAGAAATCATTACTGCTTTTCGCAAAGGTAATTGCATGAATGAACGTTCCCTTCAAATCCTATAAAGTTTTTATAGAAAAATAGTGGGGTATAAGGGTTATGAATGAATATCAATGTGAACATCATCATCATAATTCTTGTTTAAGAAACTTGCAAAAGCAAATAATTGATGTGGTTATAGGTTTCACGATAGGTGGTCTAGTAGGACCAGCTCCAAGTTGGAAATATCTTGCATAAAAAACAGGAAAAGGGATTTGATTGCAGACCCCAGTTCATGAGGAAAAAAAAAACCTGCAATTCGGCTGGCATAAATCTGGCTAAGCATGCCTACATAAAAACAGACGCTGAGGAATTATTCCAGAATATTTATTGTTAAGGCAGGAACGTTAATGAGGTGCTTGTTTTTACACTCTATCTGCTCCATGGTCTCTGTGACCTACTGTATCCTCTACTGCTATCGAATTAAAAGGTACAATCCCGCAAGACTCCTAGAACAAGGCGGAAAACCTACAGGATCAAGCTAGTCACACAAGCTGGCAACTCCAAACTTCAACCTTTTCACCCCAACCCTAATTCAACTCAAGTATCGATAAAAAAAAAAACTAATAACAACAATATTCCTACTAAACACGTATCAAATACAAGAGTGGCCACCATCCACTGCACCTGTATATAAGGACCGTCAGTGCTTAAAGCCCTTTTGTAAGAAACTACTTCATACATCCAGATATTATACCAACCTAAGAATGTTCAGATACAATTAAGGGGGTTTGACATTGATGATTTACCCTCAGGATAAAACATCAATATTCAAATCGGTGGGGTTCCAACTCTCGGTACCACAGCGGTTTGAAGAGGCAGCAGCGGTCCAGTGAGTGCCTTTCTATTAGTCAAATGCACTATGTGCAGCTTAGTTCCACTGAACTGAATAGGCCTGAGCTGCAATACCAAACACACAATGCACTTAGTAAACTGTGAGGAGGCAATGGTGGGTCACTTCAGTCTCCTTCAAACAGCAGAGTGGCGGAAGTGATGGGAGTCGGACCACCCAACGATCCGATATGGATGACCCATCCTGAGGATAGGTCATGAATAGTGTTGAGCGAACTTCTGTTTTAAGTTCGGCATCTAACGTTCGGCTTCCGGTTAGCGGAGAATCCCGATATGGATTCTGAATTCCGTTGTGGTCCGTGGTAGCGGAATCAATAATCGGCCATTATTGATTCCGCTACCACGGACCACAACGGAATTCGGAATCCATATCGGGATTCTCCGCTAACCGGAAGCCGAACTTTAGACGCCGAACTTAAAATAGAAGTTCGCTCAACACTAGTCATAAATATTGAGAACCCCTTTAATGCTCACACCAAGCTATACACCAATCAGCCATGGAAGTGTTGAAAGGAAAAGGGGGAAAAGAAGGACCATCCGCAAGATGAATGAAACCTGTAAATTTGTTGCTGAGATGTCTGAAGGACCATTCTTGAGAAACACCATACAAGACAAAGCTAGACTACTGTAAACTGACTCATGGAAGATTATTAGAACATGTACACATAAATCACCTCAAGACAAGATCAAGAAACAAGTGTTGATGCCTTCATTTCTGTTACAGAACATGATACAAAAGAAGAACATTGTGCATAAAGTGAGAGCTGGTCTTTTCACCTACTTGAGTTAGAGACATGAACACCACACGCAAATAAATAAAGGTACCCAACCAGCGAGAGATAATGAATACCACTCGCCAGCTACCACATTAATGGATATGTGCAGGAAGAAGAGGTAGCGTATTATAAGACTTAACATTTAATAAATACTCAGATAAAAAGTACGGACATAATACAAAATGCCAAAAAGTGTGCACACCACAAACGTGTCACAAACAACACAATTACCAAACATTAACAGTCACCATGGGAAACCACAGTAGTATGGTTACAACCATGTGAACGAAGTAACACAATACCCCAACACAGGTATAAATTCCACAGAGAAGAATAAACGGGAACAGTCTTACCGGTGGGTGACGGTCATCTGGGTGTAGTAGCGCAGTCCCAGAAGCCAGTGTTACTTGTGGGGCAGGGTCCAGGTGAGACTCACTGTCCCTAGAAATCCCTGCCAGGCCTATAGAGCCCTGTGGCCCGGCTAGGGGCCGCACGTCCAGGAGCTAACCCTACAATATTAGAAGCCTTAGACAACCCTACCTGGAGGTACACAAAGAATTTTTATCTGAGTATTTATTAAACGTTAAGTCTTATAATACGCTACCTCTTCTTCCTGCACATGAACACCACACGCAGAACATCCGGACCCCGACTGGTTTCTTCACGAATTCAGCTCTTTCCCACTAAAGACTTTTTAAACTTATTGCAACTTCCACAGAATTTTACTGTATTCTACTAGAAATTGTACCTATCAATAATTTCGCAAAAAAGAAAGGGTTTAGTACCTAACTTCAATGGCTTAAGCAGGGATAAAAAAAAAAAAAGAAGTCTGGTCTCATTAGGAACTGTCGTCATTGTGCTCGGATTAAGGCCTCATTCAGATGGCCGTAGTGTTTTGCGGATCTGCAAAACACAGATAACGGCCGTGGGCGTTCCGCAATTTCCGGATCACACATGGCCACAAACATAATAGAAAATGCCTATTCTTGTCCACAATTGCAGACAAGAATAGGATATGCTCTATCTTTTCCGCGGAGCCACAGAAAGGAACCACAGATGCGGACAGAACACAAGGCCCCAATGAAATGAATGGGTCCGCACCTGTTCTGAAAAATTACGTAACGGGTGCGGACCCATTCATACAGCCGTCTGAATGGGCCCTAAGGATCCTCATGTGAAATGCACCAGTGGGAGTTTTCTTTTAAGCCCCTGCTTGTGGACAAGGATAGGATATTCTCTATCTTTTCCGCGGAACCACGGATGCGGACAGAACACAGTGTGAAAAAGCTTCTACAGAGAAATGAGTCTTTAACAAATTAGACATCAAATGTGAGCATCGGGTCATCATTTTATTTTTTTTTATGTTGCAAATTATTTTAATCAGAACAGTAATTTTAATTAGGTAACACTAACTCTAAAATTCAGTCAACCCTCCCCCCGACACCAAGTTTCATTTCTACACTGTCAGGCTAGCCACATACATGTACATGTGGTCAACCAGTTTGGGTGTTTTTGACCACAGTGGCTGACCATAGTACAAATTGTCCCACGCCGGTCGTTAAGGCTCGTCTCACATCACTGGTCCGCAGCCTAAAGGGTTTTGTCAAGCTCTGCGACAGTCACACGATGGAGCCGTTGTGGCTGCTTTACAAGGCAAAGATACACTCTGCAAAGTGCCAAAAACAAATCCGGTGGTAACGAGCGCAGGACATCATGGTGCTTTCAATGTGTTTATAGTGGACTGTTTCTCACAAGCTGGTAAGTCAGTCTTTTTTTTTTCTTCCTAAAAACAAGAATATTTCACCAACTCTTCACTTTTTGCCTAGAATGTGTAAAAAGCTAAGACTGTTTATTTTGTATAATAAAAGGTTTTGGCAAGGAAGGAAGCAGTTTGTGTGGTTATTTAGGCGTCTGTCACCAGCTTCAAAAGTCTGGCTATGTGTACGTATTATTTAACAGTTGGGGTCATGTACAGATCACAGTACAGTTTAGCAGAAGCCGGTTAGCAGAAGAGAAGTGCAGCACTGCTGATTAGTACTGTGAACTTGCTGAAAGACACAGGAAGTAACACAGTCTATGCCGATTTATATTACCCTGATGGTCATTCATGAATGAGGCCTCTGCTGGTAATAAATTAGTCCCCGTGTCAGGGCAATTTGGACTCAAAAACAATAACTGAATACGCTGGAGAACAGGAACATGCATAGATCAAGAATTATTTCACTTGGCCTCAATGGGGCATGCCCAGTGGAGGATCATCAATTCTGGATTATTGGACTGAAGACTTTATTCCCAATGAAATTAAGGACAGAGAATAGGTCATCAATATATGATCTAGAGATCAGCGAACCTATTAAGATTTGGTTTGTTTCAGGTTCACTAAATTTAGAAAAAAATATTCTGTTCGGACAAAAAAACTATTCCACCCGAACCAAAGCTCTTTCTGGATGACTACCTTTTAACAGAGCTGAGCAAAGAAAATTTGCTTGGCTGCCTGAGAGGCCTTGGTTGGGGTACTATTTCTTCTTATGGAGGGCGCTGAGTATGCATGAGGAGTATCGTAAGCCAGTCAACACTCCTCTGGATTTCTGGGAAAAATATATGAAAATTAGCACATCTGCTGGCATCAGACAGGCTTAGGAAAGCTAATTTTAATATCTTTCCCAGAAACCCAGAGGGGCATTGCCTGGACTACAATACTACTCACACATACTATGCATGCTAGGCACCCTCCGTAATGAGAAAGAGTACCCTCCAGACAAAGCATCTATATTGCAGAGAAACCCAGAGTAGCATACAAGTCTCTCTCTCTCATCACAAAAAATGTTTGGTTTGTTAGGAAAATTTGGTCTGAATCAGGTTTTGTTCTGAATCAATTTTCTCATCCTTAAAGGGATTTTCCGAGATTCTGATACTGATGACCTATCTTTAGGATAGGTCATCAGTATCTGATCGGAGGAGGTCCAACCCCCAGACCCCCACTGATCAGCTGTTTGAGAAGGCACCAGCGCTCCTGTGAGTGCTCCGGCCTTCTTTGTGCTTACCAAGCACAGTGGTGTACATTGTATAGCGGCTGTGCTTGGTATCGTGCTCAGCCCCATAGAAGTGAATGGGGCTGAGCGCGATACCAAGCACAGCCGCTGTACAATGTACGGCGCTGTGCATGGTAAGCTGCGAGAAGGCAGTGGTGATCACAGGGGCGCTGATGCCTTCTCAAACAGCTGATTGGCGGGCGTCCTGAATGTTGGACTCCCACCGATGACATCACCGAAAGAGAAGACGTCATCGGCGCAGGCGCACTGAGGGAGTGCTGAGGAGACGAGCCTCCTTATCTCAGAGCGCCTGCGCCGAATGACCAGAGGAGCGCGATTTTTGAAATACTGACAGGGCCGGCCGGAGGAGGAGATCACGGCTGGCCCTGTCAATCAACACGGCGAGGGGGCGGTTCTCTGCTGCGGCTACCAGCAAGTAGACGCCCTACTTGCTGGTAGAGCCCTCATTTACATATTATAAAACTTCGTTTTATAAAGAATCGGCCGCATGAAAGTAAGTAAGACTATTATATTCTCCTATATCGCGCTATGAGGAATCTAACTATCCAAAAAAAAAAAAAGAGTTTTGTGGGGTGACAGAAACCCTATAGCCTCTGAGCACAGAGCCCTGTCACGTGTGTGTGAGCCCTTAGTTAAAAAAATAATAATAAATACAAATTCTGAATTTTTTCTGCATAAGCCAAGATTTTATTTTGTGAATTTTGCCTGCCGCTCTCGACACTCCATTAAGTATTTACTATAATGAAAATTAATTAGTCACCTGAATTTTACGTCTTACACATTAAAACAAAGTCTCCATTGTACCGACACAGAATGCCCAAATTTTATAGTAAACATTTAACAACTCAAAAGTGGAAAATATAATAAAATCCCATTTCTTGTACCATTGTCCAACTGCAAAATAATATTAATCTTTTAACAGCCACTTAAACTGCAGAAAGGAGCTTGTTGTCCTGTTCACCTCCCAATACATTTCAGGCCGTTTAATAACACTTTTCTTTTTTGTTAAACTCGGGTGGGATGATATTCTGGCCAATGAGGTCATTAGGGTCTAATTGTGAAATGACTTCACTTTATGAGTTTTAGAAATATGGGTTTATGCCTATTCAGTCATTAAACAATAATTATATATGTCTGGATAAGCTCTAACTGGAAGCACATTGTACAGAAATGCTTCAGATTGCATGTGCAGGCAGCATGTTTGGCGAAATATTCGGAAAATTAAGACATGACAGATTGTAGGAAATAAAAAATAAAGAGATATATCAACTTCACAACACCAGGAAGTTCCCTAATTATTTTACAAGTTATTCTCATCATGTAGGAATGGAAAAGAAAATCTTGTGACTGGAGGCAGTGAATTATTATGCATATACATTAGACAGTGGCAGCGATGTGCGGCCGACAGGGAAGGCAAGAGCCAAATTATAAGAATTTTCTAGAACACTGAGATTTTAAGGCCATGTAACCATTTGTAACTATCTTAGGTCCAATGCACAAAAAAATAATTTAAAAAAATGAAGCAGTCTTGCAAATACATTAGTCTTGTTTAAAAATCTTCTACCGTTTGGTATATGCAGCTCTTAATAGAGATCTATGTGTCTCCATGGTTACAGACAACAAACAAACTTTGTGTGTAGTCTGACGCTACACTCATAATCCCTTCTGCGCAGCCAAGCATGCATGTGTTCTCAATGGTGAAAAAACATGCATGGCAGCAAAGGACCAGTCATGTTGAAATCCAACAGCCCGATTCTTCTCTCCCCTAACTACAGTCATGGGGTTACGACCTCTATGTATCAGATGGGTGATTCCCATGATTTCAATGAGTCCGCATTTTACAGACAAATACGGGACATGTTCTTTTGCACAACGGACATACTGATGGGGAAAGCCCATGAATCATCTGTGTGCTTTGCGCATCCTTATGTCTGTTCCGCAAAACGTCTACGGGGGTCATTTATTAAGAAATATCCGCCACTTTGTGACGTATTAAAGGTGCAAATTTTGTTGTAATGGGGTTTTGCGGCAAAATCTGTGATTTTTTCCTGCTCACGCCACTTTTCCTAGGTGGCAGAAAAAGGTGGCGTGGTATGGGCAGGGAAAAGGGCGGGCCGACTGGCCTGTCTCATTTATCATTTTCTACACCAGTTTATGGTGTGGAAAATGGTCTTAAACTATGCCAGCAAGGGAGCTGGCTTAGTTTAAACCATGCCGCACAGCCGGCAGCACCAAAGTTATGTAGAGGCCTGCGCCTCTACATAACTTTGTTGTATCTGCCACCAACACATGGGGATTAAGACCAGCGTATAAATTGTCGGTCTTAATAAATGACCCCCTTTGTCTGCAAAATGTGGACCACGGACCTAATAAAAACTATAGGTCAACAAATAAAATGCGGACGGCACACAGACGTTCCATTTAAAATGGCTCTGGAGTGAGCGCTGTGGTGATTGAAAACTTACTGACAGGTTTCCCCAGATTAGGTGTTCCAGTAGGAGGACACTTTTTGAGCATCTTATTGTCAAGGGACTCTTCTAACAAGCATGGCTCGTTCAAAGAAGAGAACCTCTTTAAGAACTATTAATCTTCCCCCTTTAATCGGGACGTATAGATAACAAAATTAGTTATTTCATTCTAATCACCACTAGGGGCTGGTAAGGATTGTTCCCTACATTGGCCAATTTCATTGGCCAATTTCATGTCCGGGAAACATGCTCTGTTGTATGGGCGCATTTTCCAAACCTAACACACCTCTGATCCGAATTGAATCTTGCCCTATAATTTGGCGTACATCGGTAGCCCCTTGAATCTTGGGGTTTAGACATTATTTTGAAGTCCATGAATGAATATTCAGTAATCTATTGCTCATACCTTACATGTACCAACCTGTTTACACTGGCAGATGTCTTCAATCATCGGAAGGTGGGTGTGTAAGTAACTTAATACTGGAACATTCAAGCACCAGGGTCGATGTCTTGTTTTCCCTCGCTTTGCTTTTAGGAAATGACCCTAACAGTGTTTTCAAGACTCCGCCAAAGGAACATGGAAGAAACTGTCAGTCAAACCTCAAGACCGACAGAACCTACGAAATATGCTCATTGCTTAAGTGAAAGAAAATAAACAAGAAGTCAAGAGCTCTCGAAAGAGAGTCTGGTGCTAAGAAAAAACACGCTTAGACTAGATGTCACGTCAAACAAATAAACACTTCCAGATGGTATTCACTGGGAGAAACTGTATCTTCCATTAATCTAGGGAGGGACTCTGCAGGAAATTAAGTGTATGAAGAATGAGGAACTGGTACACGGCATGGTCAATTTGTTTGACATAACAATTCCTTCTTCAACCACCGAGTTGTCCTGTGATGGTTCCTTCTTCACCAGAAAGAGCTGGTTCACAGGAAAATTATTGGTTTGTGGTTTGACATAGTCACCGCTCAGCAAATTAACATGTGATGCTGATATTTAAGGTGCAACTCCACCCTCCAAATATTTATTCAAGTCTGTATCCAGGTGTAGCCTGACCATGGTGCCATCAGAAAAAAAAAAAACAGCTAAAAGGAAAAATTCTCCTATACACGAAAATCTCCCTTGGTTGGAAAGGGATCCTCATGGGACACCATAAAGTTACAGTTAGCTGATGTTTGTACCTTTGATAATAATTAATTTGATTAATATATTGATAATATCTTTTAACTTAAAGAAGTTCTCTATTTTAATGGTCTTAAAACTATCGGGGTATTGCGTTTACGACCTTCATCGATAATCCAGGATGGTGGGTGGGTTCAAAGAGCGTCACATGCTCTGGAGGACCCAGCATATTATATGGACAGTTCACTTACATAAATTAGAAGTCTGCAATGCATCATTTTCCCTGCGGGGGCGCTGCAGGTAAATTAAACACTTGCTGCCTGGTTCCCATATTGTTATTCATTGTGGATCTCAGCCGCATGCAGATGGTGTGGAGGTGGATTGGATTCTGGATCAGGCGTACCAGTTGCAGGTGCCCCGATAACAATGTGTTTTTTGCAGGTGCCTGTGTCGCCAATCATAGATGTGGGTTATTCTGATGGGAAACTACCTTTACGAGGGTTCTCTGCTTTGGGCAATCCCCTACTTGTAAGAAGGCAGACACCGAGGGACGATCTGCTAGGAACTGCAGCTGTTATCAGTGCTCAAACCTGGCAGTAGGCGGTCAATTGGCGTGCAGCTACTCACAGGGGAAGTATACAGGCACATCTATGGGTTGTATACCTCCCAACTTTTGAAAATTGCAAAGAGGGACAATGTGTGCGGCGCGCATTACGGCCATTTTTTCATACTAGACCACGCCTTTAACTCCACCCAAAGCATAATTACTGGAGCCCCTGCGGCAATTTTTTTTTTAAATGTCCATATAACTATTAGCATATAAATCATGAGATTATAGATATGTTAAGGTACAAATTGCACCAAAATAATGAAGTTCTGGTCTAAAATACAGCTAGAAACCATACAGACACTTTAGTAAGGAGCAATTTAGTAAATTTATGAATGCACATTTATGCATTAATTCTCCAGGTCAAAAAGAGGGACGTTTAAGGATCAAAGAGGGACTTGGGTCAAAAAGAGGGACACTTGGGAGGTATGGGATTGTCTGTGTAATACAGAATAGGACAGGTGCTCCAGAGAGAGACACTATTTGTAGTTGGTCTCCATTCCTAACCAGAGGATAAATACCCATGGTTCTGTGGACAACCCCTTTAAGGGTATAGCAATAACACAAAAGTGTTCTTCATTGATTACCAAAGCTCAGATGAAGCATGTTTTGTTCCTGACTATCCCGGCATGTGTGAAGGGCGTATCCTGCAGGTTTTACTCATTGCACTGAACACTAATAGCGCAGGCTCCAGCTATTTATTGAAATGTCCTTGGCTGTCCCAGACATAGTTAATTTGAATGCAATAAATGGGTGGGATTCAGATGTGAAGGTCAGCTCGGCTTCCGCCCCATCGTATGCTACATTGATTGAATAACTACTAGTGGGATAGAAGACCCTTTGCTAAATACAAAGAAATGACAAAAACATGTTCTTTAGATTTTGCAGATGATTTAAGCAACAGAATAGGGTGTTTTAAGGAAAAACACTAAATCAATGTTACAGCACTGAGAAGGCGAGAGCGCAGATTAAAGCACATCCGAGCTCCGAAATCCAAACTGCTGATCTACAGCAGCCATGCTAGCAGCTACACTGTAGAGTTTAGGGATGTCACAAAGTCGCCCAGACTAGAGATGAGCGAATTTCCGATTATGAAATTCATTTGCGATTCGTTTGGTGGTAAAAGCAGAATTGCGTTATGGATTCCGTTACCACGGACCATAACGCAATTCTATGACAGAATGCAGAACGGAATGCCTTTAGAGGCCTTTCGTTATAGTCTATGGGCTGCATAATGGATCCGTCCCCTTTCCGTTATGCAAAAACTGACCCATGCTGCAAAACTGACCCATGCCCTTCATTGTAGGTCAGTACGATTACAAAAATATCACATACAGTCTAAATAGTGTAAACTCTTTTTTTTTTTTACATCACAATATTCTGACCCCCAGAACTTTTTTTATAGTTATAGCTTTGTGCCATTTTTATTGATACCATTTTGGAGTGTGTGTAACTTTTTGATCACATTTTATTACATTTTTTGGGTAAGAGAAGCAATAAAAAAAAATGGCAAATTGGCGTGTTTGACCCTTTTTTCCGTTACACCATTTGAGGTATTGGAAAAATGTTTTTATATTTTAATAGTAGGGGCATTTTTGGTCGTAGTGATACACATGATGTTTATATTTATTGTTATTTATGTATTTACTTTTTTAAAAGGCGTGATTTAAACTTTTGTATTTTTGAATTTTTTATATATATATATTTTTTTTTTTTTACTTTTTTTTTATGATTTTGAAGCTCGTTTTTGAGCGTACAAAATCCTGTTTTTTTTAAAAATTCTGAACAATCATGGATCTTCAAAATCCATTTATTACTGAGAATTGCTCATTTCTTATGTTGGTCTGCCACCTGGTGGCCAAAATAAGAATTGCAGCTTTAATGCCCTGAGTCTCTTCAGCGAGACTCAGCGTATTAAAATCAATTACCAGTATCCTCACTGGCTGCAGAGGATGGCAGTAAGAAGCATCACTTGATCACGGCATCTAAAGGCTTTAATTACCACGATTGGCATTATTGAGGGTTGCGGTAATTAACCGCGGGTGTCCGCTGTTTGAAACAGCGGAGACCCACCGGCTATATGACGCCCGCTGAATGTGCGAGCGAGAGCCATATATGCCCATCGCTCCACATGTACAGCGCTGGTAGCGAAAGGGTTAAAGGATTATGCACCAGTACACCCAAAAGCAATGGAAACTCCACTTTTAAAGGGATTGTGCAGTGGCTTAATACTGATTAACTACCATCAGGATAGGTAATCACTATCAGATCAGAGGGGGCCCAATTCCCAGCACTCCTGGCAACCAGCATCAGTTGAATGGGAAGAGCAGTTGTTGGTACACTGCCACTGCAAAAAAGACACAGTCCAACTCTCATGAGTGTGCTACCCCTTCAAACAGCTGATTATGGGGGTCCCCGGAATCGGACCGCCTCTGATCTGATGTTGATGACCTATCCTAAGGATAGGTCGTCAATATTATGGCATTGGTGAATCCCTTTTAATCAAACCAATTTTTGCTTTCATTTTTCCCCTCCTTGCCTTCCAAGAGCTATAACTTTTTTACTTTTCCATTCACATATTAGAGCTTTCTTTTTCAGCACGTTTTCTTTTCTTTAATGGCATCATTTAATTTACCATATCTTGTATGGCAGGAAAATAACTCTCCATTTTGAGGTTTTCATGGAGTTTGTTTTTACTGCATTCACTGTACGCTAAAAATGAAAAGACAACCTTATTCTTTGGGTCAGTAAGATTACCGCAATACCCAATTTATATGGGCTTTGTAATGCTTTCACTGCTTTAAAAAATATAAAACTTTAGAAAGAACAAAAAAAAAAGTTGACTGCACTGCCGTATTCTGACACATAACTTTTTAGATCTCCATCTATAGAGCGGTGTGAGGGCTTGTTTTTTGTGGGGTGAACTGTAGTATTTATTGGTACCATTCTGGGATACATACGAATTTTGATAACTTTTTGTTAAATTTTTTCACGGTGTTAGGCTACATGCACACGAACGTGGTTTGGTTCCGCATCCGAGCCGCATTTTTTGCATTCACTTCAACGGGGCCGCAAAAGGTGCAGACAGCACTCCGCGTGCTGCCCGCATCCGTTGCTCCATTCCGTAGCCCGCCAAAAAAAATAGAACATGTCCTATTCTTGTCTGTTTTGCCGACAAGGATAGGCATTGTTACAATGGATCCGCCAAAAAAAGGATGGCATACGGATGTGATCCTTTTTTTTTGCAGATCGCAAAACACATACGTTCGTGTGCATGTAGCCTTAGTTGACAAAAAAAAAAGGGTTATTCCGCCATTTTGGTTTTTATGATAAAATCTTTAACATTTTAACTGACAATAAAATGTTTATTTTCTATTGTTTATCTAGTTTAATATGAGAAACTGGGAAACTGGGCAATTTGAATTTTTAATACTTTTGGTTTTATTAATATTAGATTAATTTAAATTTAAGTCCCTTCACAGGACTTGAATATGCAATTCAGATTAGCACAGCTTGACGTAATCAGTGCACTGAAAAAACACAAAGATACAAAACTTGCCATAGCAAAGATCACAGGTATGGGTGAAGTTTCAACTCTCAGGCCCAACATTGTACAATACGCTTAGGGCTACACAGCGACATGTGTCGCGCGACACATGGGGTACAACTACACTGCAAAATGTGTTGCACAACATTAATGTCGCTCAAAAGTCACACAACAATTTTTAGAATGATAGTCTATTGTGTCGCACTGTGACATGCTGCAACTGCGACGCGACTTGGATGGATTTTTTGCAACTGTCACGTCACAGTCGCCGTGCGACACCATAGACTATCATTATAAAAATTGTCACGCGACAACCGTCACCATGTACATAGCCCTAGCCTAAGGCAATGGCCACATGGATACATTTTGTAGCATTACTGGCAGATTTTAATTATATACTTTCAGCTGCAGTCCACATAAATGCATTCTGATCAGTGCATTCCTTGGACTGTAGGAACACAGTACAGCGAAATAGGCTTAAACGGGTTGTCTCATCTGAGACAATGGGGGCATATCGCTAGGATATGCCCCCATTGTCTGATAGGCGCTGGGACGTGGTGGAGGGCACACTGTGGATGCGCAGCCACCCTCCATTCATTTCTATCCGAAATAGGAGCAGTGGCCGGTCATGCGTGGTGAGCTCCCATTCACTTCTATGAGCGACTGGTGGTGGCCGGACCGGAGTCCTCCAGAGGTGGGACCCGCACATATCAGACAATAGGGGCATATCCTAGTGATATGCCCCCATTGTCTCAGATGAGACAATCCTTTTAAGGTCGAGTCTACATCTAGACTTTTGGTAACCCTTTTGATATATATATATTTTTTTTACTATTGAGTGACAGCTGTAGTCCAAAGCAGTAAATTGACGTGCATGCTACCTTGTGCACTGCAAGCGTCATTCGACAGTTAAAATCAATCAAAAGTGCTACAAAAAGTCTAGGTGTAGCCCCAGCCTAAAAGTTATGATCTGTGGCTTTAAATGCTGTGGTTCTTCCACTTTTGAATGACCTTCAGGCAGGGTTTCCACAGTCAGTTTTTGAAGTTAAAACCAGGTGTGGATCATAAAGGGGGGGTACGGATCAAGTACAGACACTACCTCACCTCTTTTTGATTCCACTCCCGGTTCTGGCTTCAAAAACTATACAGTATAAGAAAACCTTAACGTGTAAACCTAGCCTGCTATTCTTTTCACATCACTGATGTGCTGCTGATTCCAATTTACAACAATTACACGGGTAAGGCGATTCCTTTCTGCCAGAACCGAGTATGCAGCGATAAACTAATGCACCAATATCCGGTCTTTTGCATGCTGCTAAGGTTCTTGTGTTGCAGGTCATTTCCACTACTTGTATAGTTTGCCTCTTGCCAGCAGAACACACGAGAGAAGCTGGTGGAGAATAATTAAACACCTCCCTAACACAATAATAGGGTTGTAAAGTGACCAGCATAGACATAACTGCACTATTGTGTACATAATAAAGACAAACCGTGAGGAGAATGAGTGTTATTCTTCTAGTAACAGACAACAGAGCCAAATCACTCTGGTTAATGTTTTAGCAGAAATCTGTAGTCTCTCAATTCTTATAAAAGAAAAAAAAATAAACTTTACAATTCGTCTTGTTCCAACATTTCCCAGAGTTTGTTTCTACTGCTCCTAGGCAGACTATGTGTCTCCATGGTAACAGACAACAAACAAACTCTGTAGTCTGAATTTGCAATTATACTCTCTTTTATCTCTCCCCTACTCATGGCTAACCTACCCAATATATGTAAGCAGTAGACAAATGGTACACTTTGCCTTCTGTCTGTTACCATGGAGATATATCGTTCGCTCGGGAGCTGTACACACACCACAACAGGGAATTTTTAAGTAAGTCCTATTGCTTCATTAAATGTACTTACTGAGAGTATTCCAGTTAGAAAAAGTCAGCCCTTAGCCACAGCATTGAGGATAACTATTAGATAGGTGGGGGCTCCCGTTTGCGTGACTGAGCGGGTCCCAACAGTGGGACCACTACTGATTTAATAGTTATCCCTATCTCTACTACTACATACCAGGAACACCCTACAAGATCTGCCATTTTGGGGTTGCTCTGCTGACCCAGTCTTCTAACCTTCACAATTTAGCCCTTGTCCAACTCCCTCAGATCCTTACTCCTGGCCATGTTTTCTGTTTCCAGAGCATCAACTTCAAGAAAGGACTGTTCATTTGTGCCCCCTTTGACAGGTG
This sequence comes from Bufo bufo, assembly GCF_905171765.1. NCBI lineage: Eukaryota > Metazoa > Chordata > Amphibia > Anura > Bufonidae > Bufo > Bufo bufo. The sequence goes on from NC_053392.1 coordinate 57,683,170, forward strand.
CCATTGTCACACAATAATCAATTTTATTCACTTGACATAGAAAAATATATGACACATTAAAGTTCAGCCATCATCTTTTTCAGGAAAACACACAATGAAATTTCTTTTTTTTTTTAAAAAAGCCCCTCCTACATATAGGAATAGATCAAACCATAATCATCAAATTAAGTAATTTCTGCTACTTCACTGGGGACCACAAGTGACAATATTAGGCCTAAAATTCTCCGTACATAAATGAAAATACTACACAATGGTCAGATAACAATATCAGGTTTAGACTGTACACACAAATGACAAGTTACAACACCCAGTAAAAACACTAACATCGGACAGTGAGGCATGCAGAAGCAGACGCCGCGTACCAATAAAATCACTAAATTCCAGTTCATTTGGTCAGGTCAATTTTTTTTTCAAAAAGTCAATCTAGCTCAATCAAAGTGCAAGCTACCCACCGCCAACCCTTCCTCCTTCCGCTTCCATAATGTCCATTGAGCTAAATTGACTTTTTGTATGAATTTTGACCTACCCATGAACTGGAATATAGCGATATTGGCGCGATGTCTCCTCACCGGCATGTCCAACTGTCCAATGTAGTTGTTTTGTATTGAGGTTCTTAGCCTGTTCCGGACCGCCCATAGACTTTATACATCCGGTCAGTCTACATTTATTATTGGAGCCTGACCGCTGTGCTCCCCATGGAGAAGGCATAGATGGTTTTTACCCTCCTTTCTTTTCCTGTGTATCTTATATACACAGTGCAAAATAAGCGCAGTCTACACATATCAAGCAGTGACAAAGCCATTTCATGCTCCGGTCCTAGCAATCACATGCTTGCCTGTTGTATACCCAGATAAGCTATGCAGTGGATATCAAAAGGCTGTATTTCCCCTAGAACTCTGGCAAGTACGTCAGCCCCAGATACTGGAGAAATTAGCAATAAAAAGAAAAAGGTTATACACCCCCAGAGGTCTTATGCAACCTTATGGAAAGCACAAAGTGTAAAAAAAAAAATAATAATAAATGTAAGAAACAATAAATAAAAAATAAAACCATAATGTTAAAAATGCCACCGGTAGCCCACACTGCAGCTTCTAGGTCCACTGCAAACGATATCTCCCGTATGTCAAAATGGCCAAGTTGGAAAGGGAACACAAATTTAAAAAAATTTAGGAACAGAGTTTTCTTCACGGGTATTAAAAAATAAAAATATAATAAAAGTGGCAAAAATAAGTCTTGCATTTATCTGACCATTGTATGCCATATTTTGTTATCTTAATTTACATAATGTGAATGGTGGGCTTAATTATAATTTTTTTTTATATGCTCACTCACTGTACTAGTCAATAAAAGAAAACATAAAATACACACAATAAATTATAGCCAAACTTTGGGCCTTAAATTAAACTGAAACTGGATAGAGTTTATGAAGAAACAGCAAAAAGTCAACTAAAGGGTTTTAGCAGAAATATTCACTGAACATGAACCGCATTTCAATGGATCGGGAAGGCATCCATTTTAAGAGCTATAAATTACCACACACATCATCAGAATCTTCCATTCTACATTAAATCCCGATGTTAATTTTTTTTCCTGTATTTTGTGAACTTAAAGGCGGTGGGGAAAGTACAGTTTTGGAGTGAAAATACTAAAACTTTTACTGTTATGTATGTCTAATACATAAGTGAAATATAAGGAAAAAAAATGCATTTATGATTCCAAAAAGAGACAAGTTTTATTTCCCGGGAGAAATATTTCTTTTTTTTTTACCAAGAAAATTACAGTGACCACAAATTGCTCTTAACAATTCCAAGGCTTCTTCATAAGACCACTTGAAGATGAAATCTCCTTAAGATTACAAATATAACTTTTTTTTCGAGTCTGTTATTACGTACCGTGAATGGGGAGAGCGGGCCAATCTTGTGGCTGTAGCGTCGTATGGCCTCTCTGATGTGGCTAGGCTGGATGGCATCACTGTTCGACTCGATCCCACCGGCTGCAGCGCTCTGCAACAGAAAAGGCACCGAGCTGTTATTAAATGAAAAACATAAAACGGGACTTCACGTACAGACTTGCTGCGCCTCGCTTAAGTCATGCTGACATTTTATTTCCTGAGATACGTGCTGCTACTGCCACATCATCCACCATAAAATATCCACAATGAAATCTAGTCTATTCTGTCTAGTCTTTGGGAAGTGATTCGTATCCATCAGAAGAAACGGGATTGTGTACCTGTACCACTGATTTTGCCCGCTCCGGAATGCAGTCATGTGACCTTGTCCACTTCGGGCTTTGCAATTTCCTGAGACATCATATCTATTAGCTTCCAGCCTGATTGTATGGTCTCTGCAGTGTAGTGAAGTGTGAACGCCCATCTAATCAGTATGGACAGAGAGAACGTGGGTCCCTCCGATCCTCTGCCTTTCCAGTAGTGAAACAGAGAATGTCTGATGAGGCATGCACTGTAGATTGTCTGTGCATGTGCCGAACGACATGGCAACACACAAAGTTACAAAAGACCAGAATGGATGAGGTTGCTTGACTGCATTCTGGAGAGGGTGACACTGGCAATACAGGTATAGACACTACATGACAAAATAAAATACTGCCACACAATAGGAAAAAAAAATTAAAGGCGGTTGATGCAATTCAGAAAACCCATTTAAACGTATCACTCCCCCACAAAGCTGCACCGGCTTATATCTGTAACCTCATCTCTACCAACCTACCAGTGCTCTAGTCTACCACTGATCTAAGATCATCGTCCTCCATAATCTGAACCTTCCACTCCTATTTCCAAGTATTTTCTCATACTTCGCCAGTTCTCTGAAATGTGCTACCCTAGAAAAACAAATTTACTCCCAACATTCACAGTTTTAAGTGTGCCTGAAAAAATACTTCTTTTTAAGCACTTATCACAATTCATAAATTGACTCCTGTCCTTCTAACACCATAATGTACTTAGACATATACTGACTGATGACTGGCTCATGCAGGTTTGTGTGTACTACCCAATATAGTATGAAATAAGGTGTGACCCTACTTACCTCTTGGGGCAACCCTATTTCCTCACAGAATGTAAGCTCTCCTATTGGTTAGTTTGCTACTATGTAATGTCTGATTTTGTTTGTACATGTACCCCCTGAAATGCTTCAGAAAATGTTACATGTACTCTCTAATTGTAAAGTGATGCAGAATATGTTGACGCACTATAAAGATTATTATTATAAACTTCACACTGCTCATCAAAACCTTTCTTATCTGTATGACAGGTGACTACAGAACAACCAGCACTGCTGGGATAAGATAGACATGTCAATATGAACTATTAGACCATGGTAAGCTGGTAGAGAAGGGACCTTAATTATTTAGCTAATCCTGGAGGCCATTTTGAATATGCTACTTCCTACAGGACCATGTTATCTACTGGCAGCAATGGACTTCTAGTGACTTTAATGAATTTAAAGGATGTGCAGAATGAAAACAGCTTGGCCACAGCAGATAACCTGAATTCAGATTTGTGATGCCCAGGGCAGTTCTAACTTCCCTTCAGACAGAATATGGGCTTTCAAAGCGGTGAAGAAATGTCCAGCTCAAAAGATGATATTTGATTATGGTGCTTTGCCAAGCTGCATCACGGTTCTGAACCTCAACGTTTTAAATTGGGCATTTAAGATGACTTGCGGACTGGTAGACTTGTAGACATATGACCAGGTAAGATATCTGCAGATGATACTGACACTTTTGGGAACAGTAGGAAATCCATTTGGGCAAGTGAGAAGAATGTTGAAGAACTAAAGAAACCCCATGCAAACAAGCAAATGTAAATTCTGTCAGATTTCAATCAATCAATCTATGGTTCCAAGTCCATGTTCTGGGAGTCAGGGAAGCCAGGAAGGTAATATGACAGATTTAGACAAAGTTGCAGATGGACACATAAATCCATATACAGACAAGACGGTCAAAAACCCACTCGAGATTCTCCTCCTGAAGTCAAGTAAATTTTTCTTGTTTTTCAATCATTTCTAATTTCTGCAATGGCCCCAAAGCTGACTCCAGACATGTCATTTAGAGGTAGACTTGTATCCATGAAGGTTTTCCTGTATTTTTTGATCTTTTTACATACAAACCTCTGCGGACAACCAACTGCAAATGTTGCACAGCCAACTAACAGTCTAGAGGTATAGAAGTGAACAAGGTTCTTGTTATATATGGTGGAACATTTCAAACCACAATCTTCCAGTCCGGGTTTGATCTGAGCCTCATTTGACTATTTTATTGTACTCCAAGTGTTCCTGGTGAATAAATATCTTTATGTACCCATGTCTCAAGGCCACATGTACACAAACACGGGATAAATTCCCTATTAAGTGACCAAAAGTCTCCTGTTTGCGCCATGCCTGACATAACCAGTGAGTCACTTAAGATCCACGACTGAACCACTTTTACATCAGCTAGGTTCAGAATTTCAACATAAACTCTGGTTTAAGCCCATTTTAACGAACATACTGGTGGGTTGTACCCCATTACAATGCTTCTTTTAGAACTGCTCCTAATATAGGAGAAAATGAAACTGACCATTAACCCATTGCATCAATCATTTAAAGGCTACCATTGCGGGGATTTTTTTTATTATGATTGCATTTTTCTAATTTTGGGCTATGAGAATCCTTCTTTCACTTTGTGCCAACCCCTATCTCTAAATTTACTAATAGTTAAAAAACACTTATTTAAGCCACATTGCTATCAGTATGATAAGAATTGAGCTATAATGAGTGTTTATAAGGTCCGAGATCAGAGATAAGAAACCATCAGCTGAGCTGCCTGATAGAACATACTAAAAATGCAAAGCATGCTACTAGAGAATCTTAAGGCCATACAGAGAAAGGGGCTCAACATTTTTAATAAAGACCAACTGAAAAAAAATATTTTTTTTAGCTCAAAATGAGTACAAATGCAATAATAAAAAAATTGATACAAATGTGTTCATAGCCTTTAACCCCTTCACGCAAATTCACGTACATGTATGTGGGGGAATGTGGTGCCTTACTGCATTCCCACGTGCATGTATGTGATGGTATCGGGTGGGTGAAGGAGCTGCACCCGCCCGATCCTCAGCACGGGCCTGGCTGTTACCGATAGCCAGGCCCATGCTGCATCTGCCGGCATTGCTGTATGCGGTGATGCCGGGGGATTAACCCTTTCACATGCCGCGGTCAGCGCTGACCGCGGCACGTGCAGGGTTTACAGAGGGAGGGGGCTCTCTCTGATTCCATCGGCCCCCCCACACGGCGCTGGCAGGGGGCCGATAGTTGCCATGGCAGCCCCGATGCCTTCCATAGGCATCCGAGCCTGCCAGCTACGGAAGCTCAGGAGATCCAGCCGGCAGGCTGGGTCTCCTAGGCAACTGTCAGCGTCTTACTGTGTAAGACGCTGACAGTTCAATTCAGTACAATACATAATGTATTGTACTGAATTGAAACAGGAATCAAACCCTGAAAATGTGAAGTACCACAGTGGGACAAATATAAAAAGTAAAGAAAAGTGAACAAAATGTGTTTTTTTTATAATAAAAAAAATTAGTTTCAAATAAAAATAAAAAAGAAAGCGTCCCTTTTCCCAAAATAAAATAAAAAATAGGCAAAATAAGAAAAGTAGATATATTAGGTATCGCCGTGTCCGTATCGACCGGCTCTATGAAAATATCACATGACCTAACCCCTCAGGTGAAACCGTCAAAAAAATGTAATAAAAACAGTGCTAAAAAAACCAACATTTTTTGGCACCTTAAATCACTAAAAGTGCAACATCAAGCGATCAAAAAGGCGTATGGCCCCCAGAATAGTACCAATCTAACAGTCACCTCATCCTGAAAAAAATTTGCCTTACCTAAGACAATCGCCCAAAAAATAAAAAAAATATGTCTCTCAGACTATGGAGACACTAAAACATGATTTCTTATTTAAAAAATGCTTTTATTATGTTAAATGTAAAAATTTTATTAAAAGTAGACATATTAGGTATCGCCGCGTCAGTAACAACCTGCTCTATAAAAATACCACATGATCTAACCCCTCAGATGAACACCGTAAAAAAAATAAAATAAAAACGTTGTCAAAAAAGCAATTTTTTGTCACCTTTCATCACAAAAAGTGTAATAGCAAGCGATCAAAAAGTCATATGCACCCCAAAATAGTATCAATCAAACCGTCATCTTATCCCGCAAAAATGATACCCTACCTAAGACAATCGCCCAAAATATAAAAAAAACTATGTCTCTCAAACTATGGAGACACTAAAACATGATTTTTTTTGTTTCAAAAATATTATTATTGTGTAAAACTTAAATAAATAAAAGTACACATATTAGGTATTGCCACGTCCGTAATGACCGGCTCTATAAAAATATCACATGACCTAACCCCTCAGGTGAACACCGTCGAAAAAATTTAATAAAAATTGTGCTAAATAAAAACATTTTTTTTGTCACCTTACATCACTAAAAGTGCAACACCAAGCGATCAAAAAGGCGTATGCCCCCAAAAATAAAAAAACTATGGCTCTCAGACTATGGAGACACTAAAACATGATTTTTTTTTCCAAAAATATTATTGTGTAAAACTTAAATAAATAAAAAAAAAGTATACATATTAGGTATTGCCACGTCTGTAACAACCTGCTCTATAAAAATATTACATGACCTAATACCTCAGGTGAAAAATAAAAAATAAAAACAGTGTCACCTTACATCACAAAAGTGTAATACCAAGCGATCAAAAAGTCATACGCAGCCCAAAAGCATACCAATGAAACAGTCATCTCATCCAGCAAAAAATGAGACCCTACCTAGGACAATCGCCCAAAAAATAAAAAAAAATATGGCTCTCAGAATATGGAGACACTAAAACATGATTTTGTTTTGTTTAAAAAATGCTGTTATTGTGTAAAACTTAAATAAATAAAAAAAAGTATACATATTAGGTATCACCGCATCCGTCAGAACCTGCTCTATAAAAATGTCACATGAACTAACCCCTCAGATGAACACCGTAAAAAAAAATGAAATAAAAAGTGTCGAAAAAGACATTTTTTGGCACCTTACATCACAAAAAGTGTAATACCAAGCGATCAAAAAGTCATATGCACCCTAAAATAGTACCAATCAAACAGTCATCTCATACTGAAAAAAATGAGCCCCTACATAAGACAGTCGCCCAAAAAATAAAAACTATGGCTTTCACAATATGGAGACACTAAAAAAATAATTTTTTAAAAAATGCTTTATTATGTAAAACTGAAACAAACATATTTGGTATTGTCGCACCCGTAACAACCTGCTCTATAAAAATAGCACATAATCTAACCTGTCACATGAACAGCTATTTTTTGTTACCTTGCCTCAAAAAAAGTGTAATATAGAGCAGCCAAAAATCACATGTACCCTAAAATAGTACCAACAAAACTTCCACCTTATCCCGTAGTTTCCAAAATGGGGTCATTATTTTGGAGTTTCTACTCTAGGGGTGCATTAGGGGGGTCTTCAAATGTGACATGGCAACTTAAAATTATCCCAGTGAAATCTGCCTTCCAAAAACCATATGACGTTCCTTTCCGTCTGCGCCCTGCCGTGTGCCCGTACAGCAGTTTACGACCACATATGGGATTGTTTCTGTAAACTACAGAATCAGGGTAATAAATATTGAGTTTTGTTTGGATGTTAACCCTTGCTTTGTTACCGGAAAGAAATGGATTAAAATGGAAAATCTGCCAAAAAAGTGAAATTCTGAAATTTCATCTACATTTTCCTTTAATTCTTGTGAAACACCTAAAGGGTTAAAAAAAGTTTGTAAAAGTAGTTTTGAATACATTGAGGGATGTAGTTTTTAAAATGTGGTGATTTATGGGTGGTTTCTAATATGTAAGCCCCAGAAAGTGACTTTATAACTGAACTGGTCTTGAAAAAATTGGGTTTTGGAAATTTTCTTAAAAATGTTAAGATTTGCTTCTAAAGTTCTAAGCCTTCTAATGTCCCAAAAAAAATTAAATGTCATTTTCAAAATGGTCCAAACATGAAATAGACATATGGGGAATGTAAAGTAATAACTATTTTTGGAGGTATTACTATCTGTTATAAAAGTAGAGAAATTGAAATTTGCAAATTTTTCCAAATTTTTGGTAAATTTGGTATTTTTTTTTATTAATAAAAATTTAAGATTTTGACTCAATTTTGCCACTATCATGAAGTACAATATGTCATGAGAAAACAATATGGCTTGGATAAGTAAAAGAGTTTTAAAGTTATTACCACATAAAAAGACATGTCAGATTTGCTAAATTAGGCTGTGTCCTAAGGTGAAAAATGGCTGTGTCCTGAAGGGGTAAAGGAGATATCTGGGACTTTAAGGCCTCTTTCACACGAGCGAGTTTTCCAGGCGGGTGCAATGCGTGGCGTAAACGCATAGCACCCGCACTGAATTCTGACCCATTCATTTCAATGGGTCTGTGTACATAAGCGGTTTTTTTTCACGCATCAGTTCTGCGTTGCGTTATAAACGCAGCATGTTCTATATTCAGCGTTTTTAACGCAGCCCTGGCCCCATAGAAGTGAAAGGGGCTTTAGTGAAAAACGCATTGCATCCGCGTGGAAAAAACTGAACAACTGAACGCAATCGCAGACAAAACTGACTGAACTTGCTTGCAAAATGGTGCGAGTTTCACTGAATGCACCCTGAACGCATCCGGACCTAATCCGTCACACTCGTGTGAAAGAGGCCTAATATTGTAGGTAATCCTTAGATTGACTTCTGGCACTCCCGCCAATCAGTTTTTGAAAGGGGCCATGGTGACAAGGTGGGCACTGCAGCCTCTTCATAGTATATTAAGCGCGTATGTTCTATGGTGACCATGCCTGAATGTGATGTCAATGGCCCAAGGAAGAGGCTGCAGCAATGACCAAGCATTGTGGTCCCTTTAAACAGCTGACTGGTGGGGGTGCTGGAAGCCAGACCCCCACTGATCTGTTACGGATGGCCTACCCTGAGGAAAGCTCATCAGTATTCAATTCCTGGAAAGCCTCTTTAACACTCAAATTAAAAGGAATCTGTAATCAGGTTTATGTTGCCCTATCACTGTTCCAGCACGAGCAGAGTTGCTGGAGTCTAACGAATGATCTTGAGAGTCTTCACATTCATGAATAGTGTTTAGCGAATCAAGCTTCAGATCATCGATCCGAAGTTGATTCGGTCAGCTGACTCCGTATAGCATTAAAATGTATTGGCTCCGTGGAGCCAAACTTTGTTTCATCTGAAGTTGCGCGGTATTCATTTCTGGCACCTTGGTCGCAAACCAGACTTCAGATTCCTAATTTTAAATGTTTTCAAAGATGCAGAAAAGAATACCGACTTCGAGTGAAACTAATTTTGCCTACATGGAGGCAATACATTTTAATGCTGTACGGAGACAGCATTAAAGAGTTTGACCGAATTGACTTTGGATTTCTGATCGATTCGCTCAAGCCAATTCATGAAATCCCAGCTCCTCCAAGACAGGGAAAGAGCTGTCAATCATCTGTAGGACGGCAGTGGAGCCAGAGCTCATGGGTGTTGGGACTCCAGAGCTCAGCTCACACCCTGGCAATGTTGAGCTGTACCTTAAGGAGAGTTCATTAACGCAAGTCAATGTTTTCGGCTCAGTCACCCACCAAAGATCTAGGATACAATAGAAGGGTAATAGCCCAAGGGTGTGTAATGCTCCACTTTATAAGTATGTTCAGCCGCTAATAGCTGATGCCAGACACTGCACCAGCAACCGAGGAAATGTTAAGTTACAAGTTCTCCTCGCCAATACTGACGTGCGGTATGTTCAAGTGAAGTAGTCCCCAACCATACGGAGTGAAACAGTAAATCAGTCCTGTAGGAAGTGCATGTAAATCAGCAATTATTGTCTAAGTAAAACTAGCCAAGGCAGGAAGAATTTCCCCTGAACCTACCACTCTTCTGATAGAAGGCCTCAGGTCCTAATGGGGCATACTGTGAAATATATTCATCCCCTTAAGGCCGTTCCGTGGGCATTGCACATCACGGATGCAGACCCATTCACTTGAATGGGTCCGCAAATCCGGAGATGCGGAATGGTGCGGAACGGAAGCACAGAACGGAACCCTACGGAAGCACTACAGAGTGATTCTGTGGGGTTTCATCCCGTACTTCCGTTCCGCAAAAAGATAGAACATGTCCTATCTTTTTGTGGAAAGGCCGGATTGCGGACCCATTAAAGTGAATGGGTCCACGATCCGCTGCGGGTGCCCAACGGACAGTGTTTGTGCATTGCGGCCCGCATTTTGCAGGCCGCAGCATGACCACGGGGTGCACACGTTCGCGTGCAAGAGGCCTAAGGATGTGGCAATTTTGGACCTATTTTTTGAGGGATAAGCTATACGTTTTATTCATTGTGAGGTTCATTTATTGACAAACATTAACATTTTTTGGGTAAAGAATGTAAAAAAAAAACATCAAAAACAGCATTTTCCTGTTTTGTTTCAGAGCTATGTAATGTTTTTGTTTTTTTTGCAGGAAGAAATGTAGGGAAAGCGATGTTTTTTTTACTGTTAGCATTTTGATATTGATGGTTTATCTGACACCCCGCTCCCCCACTGATCAGCTGCTCTGGCAGGCTGAGACACAGGAAACTATACAGTGGACAGAGCCGGAAGCAGAAGACCGTGTAGTGGCTGTTCAGCTCCCAAGTGAATAGGAGATGAGCTGCAGTACACGGGCAATGGAGACAACACAGGGGATGGAGTCTTCCGCTTCGCTGTACAGTTTCCAGCACCGGTGGCTGCTTGAAACAACTGATCAGTGGGGATGCCGGGTCCTCCTTTGTGTTGAATGGACCTACGGTAATCCAACTACAAGGATCTCCTCCAACTACTCCCAATGGTTCTTAAATGGGTTAACCATTAAAAAGTATTACTATACAAGCAGTATTATTGCATATCTGCTAGGACCTTTTCCAATCTGATATTGATGGCCTATCTTGAGGACAGGCCACAATACCAAAATTTTGGATTACCCTTTTAACAATTTATTTTAACCTGATTATGTCATCTAATGCCCTGTATTGCAGTGCATCATGTCTGTCAGTGTAAAATTGGCAGGTAGTCTATTATTATTATTAGGCCCTACTTCTGGAGTAGTCCCCAGGTCTGCCACTCCTGAGGGAGGGCCTTCTTTAGGCCTTTGGCTGCCACAGAACTCAGGTGCACCCCACATAATAGTGTCTGCCTTTTGTCCCCTTCATACAGCACTATTTTGTTCCCATCAAATATGAAGAAGACCATATTTATCCTTAAATATTCTACATTTTTCAAACCAGCATCTGGATCTGAATATTTTGGTAACTGCATGTAATTAAACATTTAGTATAGTCACTGAGTTATTAAATAAAATTTATCTGTATACCGCCACCTGCTGTTTGTTATTTTCCTTATTTCCTGTCCACCTAACTGAGGTGGTCACACATGCTCAGTTTAAATCTTCAACTGTCACCAGACATATCTTCTGTTAGAAGCTGTGACAGTTATAGGGAAAGAGCTACAGCAGAAAGAAAATGCCCCCTGAGCTGCTGAAATAAATCTAACAGAACAGTGGTAAGAATGATGGATCTCTGGATCCATGTGAGGTTGGTCTAAGTGTGTTAGAAAGAAATTGTCCTGTACTATATGATGTCGGATTTCCGTTTTTTACATAATTCATGGCATAACCCCTTTAATTATTGCCATTTGCATTGGATTATTGATAATGGTTGATACATCTAGTGCAACCTTAAAGGGAACCTGTCATGTGGATATTTGATTATAATCTAACTAATTATATACAATCATTAATTACTAAAAAGTGCCTTAGATGTATTCACTTACTGGTGTGACAGATGGTTACCTCATAATATACACACAAAGATGCCGCATGCCACATGCTAATGAGCTGATTTAAGTCCAGCGTGATGTCATTGAGTCCAGCGTTTTTTAATTCAGAGCTATAGCCACTGCCCTGCCCACCTGCTGCTGATTCATATGGAAAATAACTGTCAATCAGCAGCAGGTAGGCGGGCAGAGTCAAGAGCTCATAAATATTCAGGACTCATCATTATCAGCTGGAGCTTTTCAATACAAGATGTTGGCAGATCGACTGGGTCAATTAAAGAAAGTGACCAAGCATTTTGCTAAGAGAATCAGTCACTTATTTATGTTGCCCTTAGTTAGGACACCATAAAACTGGTGACAGGTTCCCTTTAAGATGGAAGACTACACATTCTTCACCTTCCTGGGTAGCAGAGGTGAATTGTTCCTGTGACATTTGGAGTAGGTTAAACCAAACATAATGAAGTAAAGCATAATATAGAGATTATCTGCTCCTTGAACTGTCCCCTGAGGTCCTTCTTTTGGCATAACACAATGCTCTAGATTATTTCTTAAGTAATTTCATATTATATTGGCATAAATAACAAGCCCTGCAACCTCAGCTCTGCTAACTACATTCTGCAAGTCAAGTCCTTGGAGTGGTCACCAAACCTTCTGAAATGGTGGACCCTTAAAGGGGTTGTGCAAGAATGGCTCCCCTTACTTCATGACAAACGGTGACATGACACAAGGGGATCCGATCTCCACTCACTGGCCGCAGTGATGTCAAACCAAATGTTTATATCAGGGGAGCCCAGCAGAGCATTGCAAGCCTGAAGGAGAAGGAGCAGTGATCAAGTGCCAGGAACCAGGTAAGTAGTCTTCCCTTTACAGGACCGGCCAAGTGGGAAGGGTTTGCCAGAACATCCCCCTCATTCTTGAACAACCCCTTTAATATCTCAAAATCAGTCAAAAATCAACACTGCCTACGTTTTTACTTTATAAGGCATGACTGCCATTTACGTTCCTTAAAATATGAGGCCATAGACAGAAGGATGCATTTTCAGTTCATGGGACACGCTCCCGGGTGAGTTTATTTCCAACAACTGGAATGGCTGTAGTAAATCAGTTTAATTTCTTGTCTAGTGAACCTGGAAGAATGAAGTCCCGGTAGAATGGTCATGAAAGCCCAGCTCTGCCAACAGAAATAATTAGCAAACAGTAACTCTTGCAGAGTAGGACAAATATAGTCACAATTAATCTCCTACAAACTGCATAAACCAAGACTCCAAAGCGAGGTAAAAATAACACGCCATTCATGTTTGCGCGGCAATTTGCATAAACCACGACGTGTAAAAAAAAAAAAAAAAAAAGGAAAAAATGAAAAGAAAAAAGAAAAAGAAAATGTTCAGCTTAATATTTTTTTTTTTCTCATACAGCAAAGCTAGTTAGACCACCAGCACCAACGCTCGTCCTGCTGTAAAGCGTCCTTTGATGACTGTTCCATGGGCTCCTGTATAGTCTAACAGACTAATTTGCAAACATTTTTCCTCTATTAAAATACCATTTTTCCTTGATTTCCATTTTTTTTTTTTTCTGGTCATGGAATTACCCCGGTCTGCTTTTGCATTCATGGGGGAAATGCACTGACTTAAAAGAGAGTCATTATTGAAAAATGGATGCAAACATGTAAAAAAAAAAAAAAGTTAAAAATGACCCAGCGCCAGTCAGCGGGGGGATAATTGATGTGAACGTTCCAGTCTTGTATGTATATTTCTGCCACTGGGCAAAAGCCGCTCATATATATACATATCATTACCTTATTACATTTCCAGGAAATTGTATTTTAAATTTGGCAAAATAAATGGAGTTTCATTCATTTATTATTCATTTAGGACATGGAAAAGAAAATTACATCAAAATCTTCTGTGGAGTGCCATTTACTGAAGAGCACAAAATTAGAGTTCTACTATTGGCGGCAGTTGTCTGCTATGTTAGGCTCTGTTCACATCACGTTAGAGTCCTTAGTATGGGATATATGCCAAGAAAGCGCCGGTGGGCTCCAGTGTAGATTTAAAAAAATTATTGTATATATTATTATTTTTTGTTGTAGTAAACTGTGCTATTGTATATAAAGGCATCCCACAAATTAAAATATACTGCACAGGGTCATGATTTTGAGAATTTATGACACATTTTATAAAAAAAATGTTTGTGCTTAATTATTTTTATGACCATAATTAATAATTCTTAATTAAATTATTACCGCCCGACATAAATCTGAGTCCGACTACAGTAAAAAAAAAAACTTAGAAACTTCTGGGCAGTGTATATTACTGTATACCTATATCCCACAGACATATACAGTGCCTTGAAAAAGTATTCATACCCCAGAGCGGGCCTCTGCAGCGTGCCCACACCATACATGGCACTCGCCCGCACTAACCGGAAGCAGCAATTGCGCCGCCCCTGTCATTTAACCCTACATATAACTATAGTGCTGCAGTTGTGCCATACTCCTTCCATTTTCGGATGATGGATAGAAATGTGCTCTGTGAGATGTTTAGAGCTTGGGATATTTTTTATAACCTAACCCTGCTATACACTTCTCCACAACTTTATCCCTGACCTGTCTGCGGTGTTCCTTGGTTTTCATGATGCTGTTTGATCACTAATGTTCTCTAACAGACCTCTGAGGCCTTCACAGACCAGCTGTAGTTATACTGAGAGTAAATTACACACAGGTGGACTCTAATTAGGTGACTTCTGTAGGCAATTGGTCACACTGGATTTTATTTAGGGGTATCAGAGTACCGAGGGCTGAACACAAATGCACGCCGCACTTCAGAATTTTATTTATTAAACATTTTGAAAACCATGTATCATTTTCTTTTCACTTCACACATACTTGTTACTACATAAAATCCCAATAAAATACATGTAAGTTTGTGGGTGTATTGTGAAAAAATGTGGAAACATCCAAGGGGTATGAATACTTTTTCAAGGCACTGTAAGGCTCCATTCACACGTCTGCAATTTCGTTCCGCATTTTGCGGAACAGAATTGCGGACCCATTCATTCCTTAGGGGCAGAACGATGTGCTGCCCGGACACGGAATTGCAGATCCGCACTTCCGGGTTCGCACTTCCGGGTTCGCACTTCCGTTCCACAAAAAAATAGAACATGTCCTATTCTTGTCCGCAATCGCGGACAAGAACAGGCATATTCCATTAGTGCCGGCAATGTGCGGTCCGCAAAATGCGGAATGCACATTGCCGCTTTCCGTGTTTTGTGGATCCGCAAAACACGTTGCGGACGTGTGAATGGAGCCTAACTCAAACAGAAGGCTACAATCAGTGGGGAAGAAGAACCAGGTGTGCTGTTTGTATCAGTGGACAAATCATATAGTGAAGATCGATGAGTATAAGCCTTTTTACTTTTATCAGAATAACGAGTTTTGGGGGCCAGACAGACCGCTTCATCAGATTCACTCTAATATAAACATAAAACAGAGAGCAGGAAGGCGCCAAAAGACAGGTTAGGAGGCCTGATGAAGAGGCCTGTCCAACCTGAAATGTGTTATGCTGATACCCAATAAAAGTAAAAACTTATACTTAAAGATCTTCCCCTGATGTTTAGTCCACTGATACGAGTAGCGCCTGGTTCTTCTTCTCCACTGATCCTCTGCAGGCGGCCCATTCCCAGTGACCGATCTTCCAGCGCAGGAGCCCGTGGTGCTCGTTCTGTCCTTCTAGGTCCCTGCACAACACCTACAAGTAAGCCTTCTGTTGGCAAGTGTGTTGCTATCTGTCTGATCGGTCTTACCTAACTGCGCTTCTCCTTCATCTATGGCTAAAATGCCATGAAAACATGGGACTTCTTCAGGGCAAAGAGTGTAGTAGACTGCCCCTGCTCTCCATTTTTAGAAAGACCTTGCGCTTTCACGCAATGTATTCTGCCATATAATACCAAATGAAACCGACACACAATACTAACACAATACACAGCGTGACTCCCCTGCACCACACCACAACTCCGTGGATCACCTGGGATGGCCTTCCATCAACTGTGGAAATACTTTTAGCATAGAAACTACCCAAAACACTGGAGACTCCCACAACATTTTCTTATTTAGATCATCATTAAAAATGGCAAATGATGACATCTCGGCCACGCTGTTTCAAGCCATCTGTCGAAACGTTGCCATTTAGAATGACGGTCTTAATGATGATCTGGTGGCTCTATACAGTAATAGAATACTCACACAATACGGCCATTTTGGTACCGAAATAAAGACACTCTAACACCCAAATATACTGTGCTTCAATACAATACATAAATAAGAGTTAATTTCCAAGGAAAACTGCCATAACACAGTGAAGGGGTTAATGGCAATGGTTAATGCTGTCATACACTTGCTTTGTTCACTCCTGGATTTCAAAATAAAAAAATTACCCAAATTAGCTGCCAGGAAAGTACTGTATATAGTGTCGATGCCGGTAAATCCCAACCATTATCTTTCCACAAGAGGAAGAGTAGGCAGCAGAGGAACATTTCCTTCACCGAGATCAAGATTAATCATCGGGCTGTGGTAGTGACCAGAGCACATCTGTGCCCCGGTGGCTGCAGCGCCAGGTTCCTGACTGACGTTCAGCTTTCTGATTGTGGGTAAATCACAGATGGCTTTAGTTATCACCATCATAGACTGGGTGAGTGATTATGTCAATAGACAAAATGGTATATTTTTTGTTTTTTAAATTTTCCATATTAATTTAATTTATACAGTATTTAATATTTCTCTGTCCTTTAAAGGGCATCTGTCAGCAGATCTGTACCTATGACACCGGCTGACATGTTACATGTGCACTTGGCAGCTGAAGGCATCTGTGTTGGTCCCATGTTCCTATGTGCCCGCATTGCTGAGAAAAATGATGTTTTAAGATATGCAAATGAGCCTCTAAGAGCTCAGCTTTCTCTGCAACTGACACGCCCTCTGCACAGCAGTTGCAGAGAGAGCTGAGCCTCTAGGTGTAACGACGACGCCTCCTTTGCATATATTAAAACATCATGTTTCTCAGCAGTGCGGGCACGTATGAACATGGGACCAACACAGATGCCTTCAGCTGCCAAGTGCACATGTAACAGGTCAGCCAGTGTCATAGGTACAAGTCTGCTGACAGGTGCCCTTTAACCATTTGTGTAACACCTTCTAGATGGATATCAAATTAAATTTTCCAAGGATTTTACTATTGATTACCTCTCCTCATGATACTTCATCAATGTCTAAATGTATGTGGTTTTGAAATTGGGCTTTATTAAAAAATTGCCTTGTATTACATTAAATATGATCATCTGAGCTCAACTATGGTCGCATCACAGTTGTGAGCTTAGAGGATAATTCAGGAGAAGGCAGGAGGGGCTGTAGACCAAGCCACCTGAGAGTTTGTCTAATTGAATGAGCAGAAACCGGATTGAGCAGCTTGCTATATATTGTGATACATAAAAACTGCATAAGGCAAATGGTTGAATATTTTGAATTAAACCTAATAACAAAACTGAGCCAAAATGTTCACATTTTAAGAAATAAAAGGTCAAATTGTGTCTTTAGCAATTAAGTAGCACAGAGCTCCTTTGCTCTTTTTGCCAGAAAAGTGCAAAAAATAGAGCACAACATTGTACTTCAGTTTTTGGCCACCACTATCTGCCATCGCGGTGGCCTTGGATGTACTTACTATAAGAAAATAAAATCCTTGGCTTCAATGACCTGCATATATCTTTCTTACCTTCTTCCTTTTCCTCTGTTTTGCCTTAGCAGATTCAGGTGTCTGTGAACCATTACCAAGTGACCCAGGTGGGTTTTTGCCCATATGTTGGGCACCGGTTGAAGGGGGAGTCGGTGTAGCAGGAGGAGTGTTCTCTGGTGTGTCTGGATTGCTCTTGAGTGGCTGATTCTGAAAGACCGTCTTTTACATAAAGAGATTTTAAGTTACGACAGAATTGTAGAAGGACAGACAAGTGGAGACAAGATATTGTAAGTGGCTTACCTCTGAAAAATTATGACTTTGTATGTACGTAGCAGACATGGCATGGGAGAATGGGTCACTGGTCTTGGGAGACATATCTTGCTTCACAAGCAGAGCCAAATCCACTAACTACAATCAAAGATGTTGAGGGTCTATTAGATATCCGACCGGTGAAAACCTCAACCCTGCTACTAGTTAACTATCTACTCACAATTAGCATATATTCCTCCATATTACAACTCATCAGGACATTATGATTGTCTATTGAAAGCTAAGAAATATCTTTTCAAAATAATTCTCATGCTAAAAATTGGAAATGTTCGCTTGAACATCAACAAATCTTGTCAAAAAGCTCAACTATAATATTAATGGTCTGTACAACTATCACTGATTTAATGGTTAATTGGCCGTACACAATTATCACATTTCATTGGGTTAGGCCAGCTATCTGATGTGTATGGCTGCCATAACCTTTACTCTCAGGGGATGAGTAGCTGGGAGACATGTCCGCCAGTGGTGTGTTCACCTCTACCCAATAAAAAAAAGGTGCATACTCAGCTTGGAAGTAATAAGGTTAATTCACAACATCTACAAGTTTAGGTGTTTCCTAAAAACACATATTTTTTAAGGTGGTCTATCACATCCACTAATGTAACTCTTCTCCCTTCACCCCTTCATCATCATTCTTCTGAACCTGATCCATCATCAAACAGTATCTACCACAACCCATGCACTACAGATATCAGCTAGTGGCTGGCTCATGCAATATATACGCCCAATTTTCTTAAGATGGCCAGACCATTGTACAAAACAAGCATTTTTACCCTGACCCCCTCATAGATTGTAAGCTCTTGTGAGCAGGGCCCTAACTCCTTGTTTTAATCACTGACTTGTGTACTGCTATAAAATATATGATTCTATTGGTTCCCTCTGTAGAGTAATAAAGATAATTATTACACAGATATCACATTGATTTGAATAAGTACTGTGTAATGTATGATTTTCCCTGTGGTGGCGCTGCAGCGAATCTAAAGGAAAGGGATTTCCCAATCCGGACAATCCCTTTAAAGGCTATGTACACCTTTGTTTTTGTTTTTTATTATTATTATTGCATTGTACTCATTTTGAGCTAAAAATAATTTTTTTAATTGGTCTTTATTAAAAATATGGCTTCCTTTTTTCTGTACAGAGCCAACATGCTCTAGTAGCACCCTTTGGACTTTCTATCTTTCCCGTCAGACCAGGAGCAGACAGACTCCTTATTTCTGCTCTCTGACATTATAAACACTCATTATAGCTCAGTTATTATCTTACTGATAAGAATGTGGCTTAAATAAGTGTTTTTGACCTCTCAGTAGCTTCGAGATAAGGTTTATTAGATCACTGGCACAAAGGGAAAGTACCCGTCACACAGCTAGAAAAAACTGTTAACCCTACTGACCATTTTTGTTTATTTAGAGCTATTTTTCTAATAGAAATGTACGATTTCATTAATAAAGTATGTTACAAAAATGGTCAGTATCACTGGCCCTACATATTACAAAAATTAAAAAAAATACACTTTAATGAATATTACTGAGACACCAGCCATTTGTGCTGACAGTTGTAGAAGGTTTCTCTGCAGCTGCAGCCCAGTCTTTGTTCATTGGTTGCATACAGATGGTTTTACAAAATTAAATAATGGAAACCTTCTTAATAAAATAGACACCTCCTGTAAATATTCATTGCCCGGACAACAAATATACTTTATAGTAGTACAACAGATCAATCTACATAGCATGTATTTAAAAGATGCACAAAAGACATTTCAAGGTTCAAGTTACCTGAGCCACGGTTTCATAGGCCAGATATGCGAGTATTTCCATGGCCACAGCGTTTGGCTTAATCTCCATGCTGCTGCAGTCCAGCCAGTCTCGAAATTTGGAGGCCTTTTTAGCTGTTGATTATGTAAAAATATCTTATTATCCTGTTAACACCACAATACAATAGATAATGTATTTTATTGGCAGCCACCAATATCACTAATAATATCTGCATGTTTGGTATCCTTTAATGCAAATTTGAGGTGCATAATAAGTCATCTAGGATTTCCATTTCTAAAACGGGGATTTAGAAAATGATAGTTAATTTAAACAGTTGTAACGTTCTTTACCACATGCTGAAATGTAAGATAATGGAGGTCTCTAAGCTTGAATTGGGTTAATAGCCTCGATAAGATTAAAGAGGACCTGTCACCTCTCCTGACATGCCTGTTTTAACAGTTTCATGCATTCCCCATGTAATAACAATTCTGGAGCATCTGTTCTTATGCAACCAATAAACGTTTCCCCTTCTATGTATATATGACCCAATATCAGAATAATTGGAACCAATAAAAGAAAATGTATGGATCAAAGTTTCACAAACCGTAATTCCACCACTCAATATGTTTTCAAATAATCATTATTTTTATTCATTATTATATTTGATAAAAATAATTATAATATTTAATAAAAATGATGATTATTTGAATACATATTGAGTGGTGGAATTACAGTTTGTGAAACTTTGATCCATACATTTTCTTGTATTGGTTCCATCTATTCTTATGTCTCTATGTTGTGCCATTCCTTTACTATTTCTACTAGAAGTTATGAATGAATTGCTAGCAGTCTGCAGTAAGGGTACAGAGGGGAGGTAACCAGTAGGGGGGGTGTACCTGCACAGTCTGACTATCCAATCAGTGCTGCCATTGTCAGACTGTGCAGAGACACCCCCCCCCCCCCCCCCCAACTTGTTACCTCCCCTCTATTCCCTTACTGCAGACTGCTAGCAATTCATTCATAACTTCTAGTAGAAATAATAAAGGAATGGCACAACATAGAGCCATAAGAATAGATGCTCCAGAATTGTTATTACATGGGGGATGCATTAAGCTATTAAAACAGTCATGTCAGGAGCGGTGGAAGGTCCTCTTTAAAAACAGTAGATTTACCAAAAAGTATTACTCACATATTTAGATTCATCCCCATCTTAAAAGTCACCTTATAGAATTAAAGGAGGTGGCAGCGCGTGGTGTAAATGCATAAAACTGTATAAAATAACATTTACTGCCTCACACAACAGGTGTGAAGTAGACCATTCATCTTAATTGGGTGCTAACATCAGTGGTTAGTCTGGGTCACTTAATGTCGGCCCCAATAAACCAGCAGCCGGAGCTCGAAAACGTGCAACACCATTGAAGGATACAAAAACAATAATTCATTTTAAAATAATTGTTGTGTATTCAACAGAAATAATAAGTCAATAATAAAACTTATGAAATAGAGTATCAACATAAACAAAATGTAATATCGGTTTCTATATACAGTATACTGCACACCACTAAAAAATATAAAAAAATAAAATAAATGTACTTGTGCGTGTGATATTTGGTAGTCACAAGATAATATAATTTTAAAAGAAAAAAACAACGTATTAAACATGTATGTATGAACATAAAAAAAACCTTTAAACTACAGGTATAGAATAATAATAAAGTTAGAATTTGCACCCGACTGTCCCTATTGACTCTAATGGGGTTTATTTTTGATGGTACGAGTAGTGCTACAGACTTAAGTACTCTTACCATAAAACATACAAGAAAGAGTCAAATGGTAGTAAGAACAGAGTCTTCCGCTCAAGATTTTGTAGTATAATTCCGTGCATTTTTATGCTGAACTGAACCTGATCTCAGGCCTAGCTCAGTATTAATGAGAAATACTTTTTATCCATTTGGTTCTGAGAAATGATTTCCAGCCTTGGTCCACAATGAATCTGGAAGTATTTTCCATGACCAAACTGATTTCATCTTTCGGACAGTGGTCACAAGGGTGGATCCTTTGTCTTAGTGCACTACAATTACATGTGTTTCACATGGGATAGTGGCTAGTGTGTGGTGGAGTGGACATGTAACGCAGACCACAGCAGCCATCGGTCCCTGGCGTCCATTCAAAATCCTCCTGTGTCTTCAGATGGATCACGAGATGCAGGTAACTCTGCTTCACAACCAACTACAAATAAGGTCAAATGTCTCTGGACGAGAGAGGCACCATATTACATGGCAAGCGTACATCTTGTCCATGAAACCAGACACGGTGGTTATTTTTGTGCCCTCAGCGGTTTTCATTTTTTCATGTTTTTTTATTTATTTACATTTATACTTGCCTTGATTATAATTTTTAGGTTTAAAATGGCTTTATCACAAACCTCTCATTTACTGGAATCACTGTGATCTCAAGTACCAGTCACTTAATGTTTTGCAGATGCGACCAGCTAAGATTCAGCTGAGCTCCAAGGGCTCAATTAAATTTAGAATAAAATATTTTATTTTTTTCCAAAAAGAAAAGAAAAAGAGGAGAAAAAAAAACAACAGAATATTCTTTTCCCCTTGAATCAGCATCTATACGAGGGTTTGAAGTCAGTAAAAGGCCCAATTGTCCTCGTCATGTGACCACATTTAATGTGTTCCTTTCTTTACTACTGTTGCTGTGACCTTTCCATGCTCTTAGTCACTTCACCACTGTTTGGTCAGTCCTTACTCACTGAAACCCATTACAGTCCTGCCCACAGTGTATTTCTAGGAACCTACCAGTAAGTCTGTGGGAAGCCGTTCATGCCATCATCATGTTATTAGATAAAGCTGTAAATTAGGAGTCTATTCCGGGCAGTTACTTGAAGAATAGCTGTGACAATATGCAGTTAATTCTATGATTATGGTTATTTATAGCGTTGTGTACAACCAGATGAGCTGGTACAAAGCAGGACACTGTAAGCACAACTTGTTTTCCACCAAAATGCTGAGTAATAAGTAGGCACAGCTTTCGTGTAAAGGTCAACCCAGAGTATTGTGAGGGATTAGCTCTTTTTCGGGGGTCATTCTCACAATTATCTCCACAGCAGCCAAACGTCAGGTTTATTTTCACAACAGCCAAACCAAAAATAACAAAACAAACCCCTTGCCCGTCTGGGCTGTAACTAATCAGGTATAATCCTACCTCACTTGTTGCACCCATTCACACACGGTACCAACATGCGGCTTTTCCAGCCTCTACTCCAGCACTTCCAGGCTGTAACAAAGTCCAGTACGTTTGGGGGATTGTGGCCCAGAAGTCTGCCTGACTCTGGCCTAGCGACCGTAGATTCCCAGACCTCGTGGAGTCCCCCAAAGTTCAGGCTAACACCTAGCCCCGTGGCCCCTCAGCCAGGCCGGCTGAGACCACCCTTCCAGAGCCTCTAGCAGGGCCTCTGTTGCACCAAGACTCTCTCTCTTGACTGACAGTCTGGGCTGGTCTCTTATTCAAGACCGATTGTGGCACCTGGTGCTGCCTCAGAATTGATGACTGACGGGGAAGACATGGAAACTACTGCCATGAATCTCCCCTAGCAGCCATGAGACCCGTCACTACCTCACAGTATTAAAATAGAAGAATAGATGAACATTAGTGAATAATAAAATAAATAGAAGTTTCCATACACTGGTTTATTATTTGGTAGCATTGCCTGTAAATTGTCTAACTTTGGTCAAACATTTTGGGTGGTCTTCCACAAGTTTCCACAATAAGTCGCTGGAAATTTGGACCATTCCTTCTGACAGAACTGGTGTACCTGAGTCAGGTTTGTAGGACTCCTGCATATGCTTTTTCAGTTCTGCCCATACATTTTCTATTAGACTGAGGACAGGGTTTTGTGATGGCCACTCCATTATCTTCACTTTGTTGTCAGATTTACTCCATACATAATGATCGTCATTTTGGAGAAACTGTTCCAGTTTTATTTTGTCAGACAAGAGGACATTTCTCCAGAAACTAAGATCTTTGCCCTCTTGTGCAGTTGCAAACTGCAACCTGGCTTATTATGGCAGTTTTGGAGCGGTGGTTGAGCGTCCTTTCAGGTCATGTTGATATGGGACACGTGTTACTGTTGATATAGATACTTTTGGACTTGTTTCCTGCGGCATCTGCACAGGGTTGTTTGCTGTTGTTCTTGGATTGATTTGCAATTTATTTGCACCAAAGTACATTCATCTCTAGGCATTTAGAATTTGATCTTAAGGATGCATTAGACTACAGGAGGTCCAAAATTTATTTTTCTGATGTCTTGGCTGATTTCACTTGATTTTACCATAATGTCAAGAAAAGAGGCAAGTAGGCCTTTAAATAATAATACAGGTGCATCTCCAATTAACTCAAATGGTGTCAATTAGTCAGAACCTTTTAAAGCCATTTCTGGAATTCTACAAGAAATTTAAAGGCACAAGTCAACTAGGTGTATGTGAACTTCTGTGACACTGGGAATGTGATGAAAAATAAAAGCTGAAATGAATTATTGTCTCTAGTATTATTCTAACATTTTACATTCTTCAAATATACAGTACTGATCCCACCAGACTTCAGGAATTGTGTAAAATACCTGTTTGATCACTTTTTATTCCATTTATTTCAGGGAACGAGGTGACAAAAAAACATTGATTCAGGCAGTTTGATTTTAATTTTTTTCATACACGGTGTTCACTATGCAGGATCAATACTTTCATATTCTAACAGTATGGGCATTTTTCTGAAGTGCTGACACCAGTTATGTTTTATTTATTATAATTATTTTTACTGTTTATTTTAATATGTTAAATTGGTAAAAGGTGTGATTTGAATTTTTTGCACTTTTGCTTCACACATTTATACATGTATTTTTTTATATATATATTTATACACAGTTTGTATAACTTCATTTTTAGACACACTAGTGGACTTGAACCACTGCAAGCATGACGAGTGGGTTTATATTGATGAGCTATCCTCAAGATTGACACCCGGCACCCCCATTTATCAGATGTTTAAAGAGGAGCCTGTTATATAGTTTCCTGTTATCACATCACATGTCGTCCCGTGCAGTGTAATTACAAGCGCTTGTTCCATTCACTTGACTTGGAGTTGGACCCTGGATCCTGGAGGATAGGTCATCAATATAGGCTCACTGCAGAACCCCTGATTACAATGGCAGGCATAAGAGTGCCGTCACAAGAGTCATCTTCGATCTTGGTCATGGCATGTGGTGTTAGCTGCATTACACAGCCGGCATCCACCACGTATGGAGTAGGCTCCGCTTACAAATAATACCAAAAAACTGGAAGACAAATGTTATGATTGACAGAGTTGTAATACTCTAAGTCTGTTACTTACAAAAACTTAGCTGACGACTTTCGCAGAATTCCGCATATTGTGCTGAGTCCATGTTCCGGGTTTGCTTTTCAGCTCGCTGTAAAGATAACAAGATTAATGAATTGTGTTGTAAGTAAGATGCATGTTGTGTCCATTTACAGCCCTCCTGTACAGTGGATATAAAAAGTCTACACACCCCTGTTAAAATGGTGTTTCTGTGCTGTAAAAAAAATGAGACAAAGATAAATCATTTCAGAACTTTTTCCACCTTAAATGTGACCTATAAACTGTACAACTCAATTGAAAAACAAACTGAAATCTTTTAGGTGGAGGGAAGAAAACAATGGTTGCATAAGTGTGCACACCCTCTTATAACTGGGGATGTAGCGGTGTTAAGAATTAAGCAATCACATAAAAAATCATGTTAAATAGGAGTCCGCATACACCTGCCATCATTTAAAGTGCCTCTGATTAACCCCAAATAAAGTTCAGCTGCTCTAGTTGGTCTTTCCTGAAATTTTCTTAGTCACATCCCACAGCAAAAGCCATGGTCCACAGAGAGCTTCCAAAGCATCAGAGGCATCTCATTGTTAAAAGGTATCAGTCAGGAGAAGGGTACAACAGAATTTCCAAGGCATTAGATATACTATGGGACACAGTGAAGACAATCATCATCAAGTGGAGAGAATATGGCACAACAGTGACATTACCAAGAACTGGACGTCCCTCCAAAAAGACGAGAAGAAAACTGGTCTGGGAGGCAATCAAGAGGCCTACAGCAAGATTAAAGGAGCTGCAGGAATATCTGGCAAGTACTGGCTGTGTGGTACATGTGACAACAATCTCCTGTATTCTTCATATGTCTGGGCTATGGGGTAGAGTGGCAAGACGAAAGCCTTTTCTTACGAAGAAAAACATCCAAGCCAGGCTACATTTTGCAAAAACACATCTGAAGTCTCCCAAAAGCATGTGGGAAAAGGTGTTATGGTCTGATGAAACCAAGGTTGAACTTTTTGGCCATAATTCCAAAAGATATTTTTGGCGCAAAAACAACACTGCACATCACCAAAAGAACACCATACCCACAGTAAAGCATGGTGGTGGCAGCATCATGCCAAGGGGCTGTTTTTCTTCAGCTGGAACTGGGGCCTTAGTTAAGCTAGAGGCAATTATGAACAGTTCCAAATACCAGTCAATATTGGCACAAAACCTTCAGGCTTCTGCTAGAAAGCTGAACATGAAGAGGAACTTCATCTTTCAGCATGACAACGACCCAAAGCATACATCCAAATCAACAGAGGAATGGCTTCACCAGAAGAAGATGACAGTTTTGGAATGGCCCAGCCAGAGCTCAGACCTGAATCCGATTGAAAACCTGTGGGGTGATCTGAAGAGGGCTGTGCCCAGGAGATGCCCTTGCAATCTGACAGATTTGGAGTGTTTTTGCAAAGAAGAGTGGGCGAATCTTGCCAAGTCAAAATGTGCCATGCTGATAGACTCATACCCAAAAAGACTGAGTGCTGTAATAAAATCAAAAGGTGCTTCAACAAAGTATTAGTTTAAGGGTGTGCACACTTATGCAACCATATTATTTTATTTTATTATTTTTTTCTTTCCTCTACCTAAAAGATTTCAGTTTGTTTTTCAATTGAGTTGTACAGTTTATAGGTCACATTAAAGGTGGAAAAAGTTCTGACATGATTTATCTTTGTCTCATTTTTTTTTACATCACAGGGTGTGTAGACTTTTTATATCCACTGTATAAGGTGTGGAAATATATAAGGAGGCAGCTCTGATAATATGTAAAAGAAGGGCCCGGATCTTTTCCTTATTCTTTGAAGTATTCACAACTGAGGATGTGCAGATGTGTCTCTCTAGGATTCCAATACAAGTAAAGTGTACCTAAACGTATAAATAAAGTTTATTAAAACCAACTGTCAATGCCTTAGGCTACTTTCACACTAGCATTTTTTGCGGATCCGTCATGGATCTGCAAAAAAAAGCTTCCGTTACAATAATACAACCGCATGCATCCGTCATGAACGGATCCGGTTGTATTATGTCTTATATAGCCATGACCATGAAAGTCAATGGGGGATGGATCCATTTTCTATTGTGTCAGAGAAACGGATCCGTCCCCATTGACTTACATTGTGCGTCAGGCTTGCAGCGTTATTCTGTCTGCGATGGGAGCGCAACCAAACGAAAAGGAATGCATTCTGTTGCATTTCGTTTCGTTCAGTTCCGTTTTGTCCCCATTGACAATGAATGGGGACAAAACTGAAGAGTTTTCTTCCGCTATTGAGATCCTGTGACGGATCTCAATAGCAGAATTGAAAACGCTAGTGTGAAAGTAGCCTTAAAAATTTTATTTTTTATTATACTTTATTTTTTTGTTTTCTGTGCTATACAGGTTCCTTCAGGTGCCCATCTCTCTTCAGAATCCATACTCCTGTACACTGCTATGTATGGGAGCATGGATTCCCCTGCGGCAGCACTGTACACACAGGAGCTCTATTGCACATTGCTGTTCTTGTCTGTACCAGCACTGCTCTGCTAAATCCAGGCATAGATGTGCTAAGCCAAGCTTTAGTAGAGCAGGCACAGGCAGAGGAGCCATGTGTTACACTAAGCTAATGCCCTGTGCCCGCTTGTTGCACTCTGCTAAGGCCTTGTATGGTGCAGGGTCATGCAGAGTGGAGCGAGTGCAGGACACTTGTTGCGGTCTCAAGTATCATAGTTTAGCAGGACGGCCACAGAAACGAATAAGGTCGGAGCATGTGTTTTCCGTGATCATAGAATCGCAAAAAATCCAACAATGCATTACGTCGACACATCATGAGTGCATCACATAGAATGTTAAATATAATATCACGGCACCTGTAATGAATGGGTGTTAAAGGTCAAAAAAATGTCTATAGACCAATACAATCTGCAGGAACTGATTAAGTACAGCCCCTCACCGAGAGAACAGGGAATATATAGGGTTACTAACCTGCCTTATCATGTATTATGTCATTCATTATAAAATCTCTGCCCTCTAATGATAATGAGATTATAGAACAAAGCTAACAAGCAAGAAGTGTGTGTAAACACTAAGTAATATGAATAGTGACAAATACTTTATATATGTGTGAGTATATATACAGTGCCTTGCAAAAGTACTCACCCCCTTGACTTTTTTCGTATTTTGTTACATTGCAGCCTTAAATTCAATGTTTTGTTAATCTGAATTTTATGTGATGGATCAGAACACAATAGTCTAAGTTGGTGAAGTGAAATGAGAAAAATATATAAATAAAATTATTGTTTAGAACTAGAAAACAGAAAATTGCCATGTGCGTATGTATTCACCCCCTTTGTTAGAAAGCCCATAAAAAGCTCTGGTGCAACCAATTACCTTCAGAAGTCACATAATTTGTGAAATGATGTCCACCTGTGTGCAATCTAAGTGTCACATGATCTGTCATTACATATACACACTTTTTTTGAAAGCCCCCAGAGGCCGCGACACCTAAGCAAGAGGCATCACTAACCAAACACTGCCATGAAGACCAAGGAACTCTCCAAACAAGTAAGGGACAATGTTGTTGAGAAGTACAAGTCAGGGTTAGGTTATAAAAAAATATCCAAATCTTTGATGATCCCCAGGAGCACCATCAAATCTATCATAACCAGATGGAAAGAGCATGGCACAACAGCAAACCTGCCAAGAGACGGCCGCCCACCAAAACTCACGGACCGGGCAAGGAGGGCATTAATCAGAGAGGCAGCACAGAGACCTAAGGTAACCCTGGAGGAGCTGCAGAGTTCCACAGCAGAGACTGGAGTATCTGTACATAGGACGACAATAAGCCGTACGCTCCATAGAGTTGGGCTTTATGGCAGAGTGGTCAGAAGAAAGCCATTACTTTCAGCTAAAAACAATAAGGCACATTGTGAGTTTGTAAAAAGGCATGTGGGAAACTCTCAAAATGTATGAAGGAAGGTGCTCTGGTCCATCTTCGTCCATCAAAGAAAACGCTCTGTCTGGCACAAACCCAACACATCACATCACCCAAAGAACACCATCCCCACAGTGAGACCTGGTGGTGGCAGCATCATGCTGTGGGGATGTTTTTCAGCAGCCGAGACTGGGAAACTAGTCAGATTTGAGGGAAAGATGGATGGTGCTAAATACAGGGATATTCTTGAGCAAAACCTGTACCACTCTGCGTGATTTGACTAGGAGGTTCACCTTCCAGCAGGACAATGACCCCAAACACTCTGCTAAAGCAACACTTGAGTGGTTTAAGGGGAGACATGTCAATGTGTTAGAATGGCCTAGTCACAGCCCAGATCTCAATCCAATAGAAAATCTGTGGTCAGACTTAAAGATTGCTGTTCACAAGTGCAAACCTCTAACTTGACGGAGCCGGAGCAGATTTGCAAGGAGGAATGGGCAAAAATCCCAGTGGTAAGATGTGGCTCATAGAGACTTATCCAAAGTGACTTGGAGCTGTGATTGCCGCAATAGGTGGCTCCACAAAGTATTGACTTTAGGGGGGTAAATAGTTAGGCACATTAACTTTGTTTGCTTCACAATAAAAAAAAAAAAAAAAACATCTTCAAAGTTGTCGGCATGTTCTGTAAATTAAATGATGCAAATCCTCAAACAATCCATGTTAATTCCAGGTTGTGAGGCACAAAACACGAAAAAAGTCAAGGGGGTGAATACTTTTGCAAGGCACTGTATATACATATTACTTTATAAAACCATAAAATATTTCTGGAGAATATATGAAAGAAAAAAAATTATGTGGAACTGAACCAACCATAAGAAAAAAGAAACATCTTGAGGATGATTTATTTTGCATCTCCTCGGCAGGCCTAGATTTTTTTAATTCAGGATACAGTTCTGTTTTTAATGTGGGTTTGATTTGGACAGAGATCAGATGCCACATTATTCTGAAATAAACTGTAACATCTTCTGACAAATATTCATATCCAAATGTCCCATGATATTACATGCTTTTCCACAAGGAGAGGCAGCAATATTTTATCTTTGTCCAACTGGAATTTGGTTGCAGGCCAAACTTTTGAAATGTGTTAAAAGTCTCGTTTATTGGACTGAAATAGTAACAGATAATTGGTTTGTGCTAGTAGCTAAGATGGAAATTCATTACAAGGGTATCAATATCACCAAGAAACTTTCATCTATGAATAGGCTGTGAGTACAGTAACTTGGAACGTGTCTGCAAATGTATCTGAAAGCCAATACGTCACGTCAAGGAGTTTCTGTGTCAAGTTGGAACCTAATGAGATATGTCATCAACCAAAAAGTCTACAGCAGCTTTATCAGAGGAGGCTTCAGAAAACTACATTAGGATGTGTCAGCCTAATAATCCAGATTGTTTTTCTCTTGTGCTGAATTATAGATGAATCTTCTTCTGTGACTCTAGGATTTTGGAGTTTGAATATTGAGAGTCAGCATTGCGATGTTATGGTACCTGGATCTAATAGACCTTCTTTGTTGCAATTGGGTTGGCTCAAGGTAAGCCTACAGGCAGGAATACTATCACCCTAAAACAAGGCCTTTTGCTCCTATGGAATATATGTGGAAAATGTGAGGAATGTGATAATTTCCCCTTTCCAGTCTTTGGAGGAGTCCCAGGACGAGACGGGCCCACTTTAGTGTAGCTTTTCAGGCAATCACATGACAAACCACCTGTGGTGGTATAGATATCAAAATGATTTTTAGATAGCAGAGTAACAGAAGACCCCCTGATATTCTTGTGGCTGGCCATAAATCGTCTATGTCTTATTCTCAAAACCAAAACACAAGGTCTGTCTAAACAAAACCAGGGAAGAAGAACCACTTCACACAGACAGTATATTACCCATCATAAACCCTATCCTGGTATTACAGATTTCTTCAGGGCCACCTAGACCCGTTCAAGGTATCCTCCGCTTGAACTTTCGACCTGCAGAAAAGGTCATGTATAAAAACCCATAGAGATGAATATTCATCAAAGAAGTACTGGACCTAATGCATAACTGGGCAGTGTGCTGCTCAGGATCGGAGTTAGTCCATCTACTGGCAACTCCTGTGTTAACATCATCTCAGTGAGGGCTCTGTAAGATGTAATAATTAAGGAACTCATCCAGTACTACCTCCAAACCCTCTATGTAGGATATGCACGTGTGCGGAATCTTATCACGGGTTGAATGAAGGTGGTATGAAGTTGCTATGATGCTCACAATAAAATATATCTTAGTAGACAGATTCTGAACAAAGAACTGACCTCATAAAACTTGGCCGTAAAAGGCCATTAGCGTACACCGTTCTCCTTAGAAAGAGACAGTAGCTTCACCACCCTATTGTCAGGTATGTGACCACAGATCTCATAGGGTTTAGGGTCCCTGGTAGATTTCTGAAAAAGTTACATATTTTATTTTTTTTGCCCACTGCCTCACTGACTGAAAAAGTGGAGGAAGTGCTTCAAAAAAAAATAGACTCTATACTGTATTTTTCAATGTATTTACACCAGAAAACTAGCATAAATAAATTGATAAATCTCCCCTATACAGATCTATGTCTCTTACTTCCCTTCAGTGCATGTATGAACTGGCTGCCCGCAGCCACCACTAGAGGGAGCTCAGTGCATAGGAATTTATACAGTTACCACTGAAATTAATAGAAGCTGTAAAAATATCTATGCACTGAGCTCCCCCTAGTGGAGGCTGCTGGGGACAGATGTTGGAAACAGAATAAGAGGTTCAGGATTGGGCCTTATAGCAGTGTGACCTGCCTCCACGGTATGTACGCCCCTGTATGTGGCAACAGCCATCTGACAGCTGGTAGTGCACTATTCTCTGGTGGCCCTAAAATAGCAGAAGTCTAAATTTAGCTGTAGACGTGAACGGAGATGATAACATCAGCACAAGATGAGTGAAGTATTTGCAGAGCTCAACACTTTATGCAGATTGTAAGGGAGGAATTTTGCAAACGGTGTATTCCAGTAAGAACATTTCATAAAGCAGCCTTGTATCATCACTAGAGAGCAGACTCAGTCGTCCTTAGAAGTAATCCAATCTTCTCCTTATAACGAATCAGTCGTGAGCCGTGTAATAAGCTGGACGAGCTGCTCCTGAGCCATTTCCCTACATACATTAACATAAACATGGAAGACCTAATACTCTTGAAGTACAGAACATCATGGAGTCTTTCCTCAACGCAAGGCAGAAATCAGATATAAGAGCTCTAAAGCAATCTATTTATTTTTGTTCTAGTCCGAAGGGCACTTAGCTACCCGGGAAATGAAACCAACGTAAAGAAAAACAACATTACTGTAAAAAATGTATCCTAAGAAAGTAATTTAAAACTGAATTAAGATTAAAACAAACTGGAAATGGAGGCGAATAGTTAGGATCTCTGAAGGAAAAAAGGGGGAAAAAAGCTAAAATTTCCTGTAGTACAATTGTTCACTGTTTGGTAGCAGAGTCACAGGAGGACAGCGATGGGCATTCAGAACAGGCTACCAGGGCATGCTGGAAGTGGTAGTTTCACAACAGTTGGAGATCCACGGGCTGGAGAGGACTGTTCTACAGGATACTCTAGGAAGGAAGTCCCCAACCTTTTGTATGTTGCGAGCCACATTCAACTTTCAGTGATGGTTAGGAGCAATAGGCAATTCAAAAACAGAGGAGAGAAATTTTGAATGTGGAGAAACCAAAAAGTTGGGATTGCAAACATTTGCTGAGAAATATTTCAGTATGAAATTTAACACTAGTATTATACCATCCAGGTGGCACTGTTTGGTGATATAGCTAGGACGGGTCTGCAACAATGCCAATTGCCAGTACATATGGTTAAAACTCAGGACTCTCATGGCGAGCCACTGGTTGGGGACCACTGGTCTAGGAGCTTCCATCACAATTATTCAGCTACTGTAGGACAGAATGGAGGAGACATGCCAGTGTAAGGATGAAAATCAGAATTGTTTGTAGACATGTTTGTGAATATATACTATTTGTATACTTTCCTGCTCCCCGACTTCACAAGGCTCTATCAAATTCGAAGTCCCATGTGCTGAGCTGGCTCGGTGAGTATATAACTTGTGTGATAGGCTCCCTTGTTGCTGTTATGGGTAAAAAGGGCAATTTATCAGAGCTGCAGTAAGACATGATTATAATTGTTTTGGACCAAGCATGGCAGCATTTCTGAAACTGCGCAGTGTGAACTGTTCTCTGCTGCTGTGGTAAAAGTGTATCATGAGTGGGCAAATGGCACTATTGTGAATAAGGGACGTGGAAAACGCGGAGTGCAACGTGCCATTGTTGTGAGAGGAGAACATTGGCTACAAAGGTGTGACACGCTACAGGGGGCCAGCTCACCACAAAATGAACCAGGGGACTACCAGACGTGTGTCTAAAACAACAGTTCGGCGAATCTTACTGCGTATGGGGCACCGAAGCAGAAGGATGGTCAGAGAGCAAACACCCAGCAGCCACCGCTGGAAGAACACAAGCTGGTGGCGGAGATGTTATGGTCTGGGGGATGTTTTTGTGGAATTCTCTAGGACCAGTCATCCATGTGGAAGGCAGTGTCAACCAATTTGAGTATGAATCCATCCTTGTAGATCACTTACACCCACACATGCTGATTGTCTTCCCTGCGGAGGATGGAATCTTCCAGCAACAGAATACAACATGTCACACAGCTAGAAATGTCTGACATTGATTGGAAGAGAATGACCAAGACTTCCAAGTACTACCCTGCCCTCTAATTCCCCAGACTTGAACCCAATTGATCATCTGTGGGACCACCTTGATGGTCTTAGGTCGCTCTGTGGATCCTCCCACATGTACTCTCCAGCAGCTGTGGGATGCACTGCAGTCAGCATGGCTCCACATACTTGTGAAAACCTATCAGGACTTTATAGAGTCACTCCCAGCCCGTCTAGATGTTGTCCGTAAGGGGACTTTCTACGTCTAGCTATTGTCATCTGACACTCCTGTTACACCAATATAAGAAACTGTACAGTCAGTCTTTGAAACTGGACCAGCAACTCTAACAAAAAGCTCTCCCGAGCAGTGACATCAAGAAGTCCCCGATCTCTGAGTATTCTTTCAGAATCTTGATCTATACTCTCAATATAAGCTGGCCTAGCTCGCTGACTTTGGCAAGATTGCGGAACTAATATCTATGAAGGTTGCCCGACTCTTCCTGCATTAGCACATGTTGAGGGAAAGATCAGGTGTGTTTGAGTTCAACATGACCAATAATTAAAGGGGGTTTTCTGATACTTTCACAGTGAAGACCTATTCTCATTTAAGCCATTGCTTAAAGAAATACATAAGAAAACACGTTTGGAGTTTCCCATACAGCATAACAAACACTCCCTAAACACATGGAAGAAGGATCTCTGGTGTTCTCAGGTGAGACTAAAACTGAACTTTTTGGGAAATGAAATGTGTGGCACAAACTCAACTCTTTTACCCCAAGCAGTGCATTCAGATAGGTTCACCTTTCAACAGGTAAACACCCTAAACATACTTAGTGGAAAAAAGTTAAATGTCTTTTAACAGTCTAGACAAAGCCCAGATCTCAATCCAACAGATTCTGTGGACTAAGACGGCTGGACACCAACACAACCCGTCTAGGAGCATTTTTTTTTTCTTTTTGGGAGAGTAGGCAAAAATCCCATCTTCTAGATGTGCTAAACCAGGGATGCTCAACCTGCGGCCCTCCAGCTATTGCAAAACTACAACTCCCAGCATGCCCGGAAAGCCTACAGCTATCAGCCTACAGCCGAGCATGATGGGAGTTGTAGTTTTACAAATAGCTGGAGGGCCGCAGGTTGAGCATCCCTGTGCTAAACTAACCCAGGAGATATAACCCAGGAGAATGGCAGCTGTAATTTCAAGAAAAGAAGATGGTACAACAAAGTCAAAGTATTTACCTTCGGGAATGAATATTCACGTAAGTCTTAATTACTGTTTGTCTCACAATAAAAAAGTCTTTCCACCTTCAAAGTGGTAGTTATGTTGTATAAATGATATGGTACAAGCCCCCTAAAAATAAATTTTTATTTGAGATTGTAGTGAATCAAACCAGGGAAAACACCAGTGTATACTTCTGCAAGGTATTGACTGTAAAGTACATAGGATGTAGAGCTGTGGAAACTTTTTAGACTCATTTTAATAGAAATCTTTGACCTTACAGGGGTATCGTGACTTTTTACTATATATATGAGAAAACCCACTGACAAATGATGCATCCACATATCACCATTTCAGTAAGAAATTTCTAAATCTCTACAGAAGTCTCACAAGCTTTTGTTCCCTTTTGCCACTTTGTAATCCAGAGAATTTTCTGTTATGTATTTTTTTATCTTTGTGTCCAACCAAAATTGCATTCTCATTTTCTCTCGGTGTGAAGGTCTACGATGTGAAGAAGCTAAGAACTGCTATCTTCTCTCTTTACCTCTATAGCCTACCTCACCACAAAGGAACTCTTGGCATGGAGAGGGCTCATGGGATTGCCGGGCATGCTTACAAAAACAAACAAAAATGGATTAAGAGGAGGATCGGCGACCTTGCTGATTTATTCACAACGAAAGAACAAGCAAAATACTCTGAGTAAAAATGAAACCGTAAACAAGTGGTTGTTTAACAATAAAGAACAAAAACAAGTGGGAGGTTTCAGCCAATATTAAACCCCCAGACTAAACAGCACTAATTATAATAACAGCTCCGGCCATTATCATGTGACTGACGGTGGAACGTCTGATTTATTGCTTATGTTTTAGAGTCTATAGCAAAACAGCATAGAAAAAAAAACTGCCTATGAGACTCTTATGTGAAATTAAAAAGATTGTGGCAAGTTTTTAAGTTAAACCCCATCGAACAAAACAACAGGGGTCCTGGTCCCTTATCATAATTGAGCAGTTGGTCGAGCATGCACCCTGCCATCTTATTCATTCTCTATGACACTGCTGGAGATTGCAGAGTACAGTAGTTGTCCAATAGAGAATGACAGGAGTGTCAGGGCAAATGCTCAATCTGCTTCTCCAGTAGGGTAGGGAACGGGACCTCTGGTCTCAGGATTGGTAGGTGTTTCAGCATCTGAACCACCACCGATCAGTTAATTATACCCTATGATGTAGATAAGGGATAATGTTAAAACTTACCACAACCCCTTTGAAAGGTGTCTCTGCTTTGGACAACCCCAACTTATTAGAAGGATCCCTTGACAATAAGCTGATAACAATGTGTCCTCCACCTGGGATCCCCAGCAATCACCAGTTATCTGTGGGGAAACTTGGCAGCATGTGTTCAATTTCCCGGCAGCGCCAACAGAGGAAAAATGAAGCATTACAAATATTCATTCAAATCAATGGGTTCTCTAAGTAATTTAGGACAGGAAAGGTCCTCCAGAGTGATAGATGCTCTTTGGAGCTCTACTCCAAGATGACCAAGAGATGAGGATGGTGAACAGAATAGTTGCCTCTATTAATGCTCTAATAAGAAATGTAAAATGGGATTTTCAAAAGTAACAAATAATCATGTGGATATGTGATAAATGCTGTTCATGAAATAAACCCTTTAAGTTGAAGAAATCATTAAAGCCTAAATCTACCTACACAAGGTTTCTGGCAGCAGTACCTGATAAGCCCAATGTCACATATCTACATCATATCATTTGCTTTATTTGTCCACTCTAGTCCTAAGAACCTGTCCTCCTGGTTGTTGAAATGATTGGTCACCATATTATTACTTCCTGTCTTTAGTGTAAGTCATCAATATCAGGTTGGCAAGGGTTCGACATACCGTACCACAACTGATCAAATGTACTAAAGTAGCTCCAGCACCAGAACTACACAGCTGTGTTCCTTGGGTAGTGGAAGGTGCTTACTGCAGCACTGCTCCCATTCACTTCAGTGGGAGCAGTGCTGCAGTTAAAAGCTCCTTCCACTACAAGGCACTCAACTAGCGTAGTACGAGCCAAATCTGAACCCCTTTCTCTTTAAGAGGGCATCATATTGCATTGGGACAACCACTGAAGGGGGCACTTGATATGGCATCACTGAGGGGGCATTTAAAAGGGCAACATATTGTGTAGGGGCCACTTAATAGGCATTACTATTAGGTGAATATAGTTATATCGTGGCTCACCCGTGTCTATTAATATGGTTAAGGTGCAAGGATCGCGTAATCTCGCGATAGGTCAAACCAGTTTCTCTTTCACTGGTATCCAGATCACCATCGGAATGCTTGTATTGACCAACAATGTATAGGTCTCTTTCCTCGGGTTAAGGTGGGTAGTTTGTCGCTCGCAGGACCAGCCAGACGCGTTTCGAGGGGTCTCCCTCTTCCTCAGCCACTGTGTATGCGGCGCTGCAAGACGAGATTTCTCCTCTGCAGTAAAAGATATGTTTGCCGAGGCATATGAGCTGAGGAGGTGGCGGTGTTCATATACTTTGGCAAACACCCAAAAAATCCCGGCAATGATTTATTCATCCACATCGATTGATGTGAATGGATAAATCTGGTTTGCCAGGGCATACGAGCTGAAGTGGGTATGGATGTTGGGCGGAGCTCCTATGTCCTGGCAGACGCCTTTCCCCTCCTTTTTCTTTTTTTGGCAGAGATTTTTTCATCCACATTGATCGATGCGAATGAAGAAATCTGTGCCGTTCATTTTTTTCTTTCAGCCCAGAGGCTGAACGGAAAAAAAAAATCTCATTACCCGTATGCTCAATATAAGGAGAATAGCAGAAACTCCTAATGCTGGGCATACATGTAATGATTGCGGAGACCCTCAAATGCCAGGGCAGTACAAACACCCCACAAATAACACCATTTTGGAAAGAAGACACCCCAAGGTATTCGCTGAGGGGCATATTGAGTCCATGAAAGATTGAAATTTTTGTCCCAAGTTAGCGGAAAGGGAGACTTTGTGAGAACAAAATCAAAAAAATCAATTTCCGCTAACTTGTGCCAAAATTTCTTTTTTTCAATGAACTCGCCATGCCCCTCATTGAATACCTTGGGGTGTCTTCTTTCCAAAATGGGGTCACATGTGGGGTATTTATACTGCCCTGGCATTTTAGGGGCCCCAAAGCGTGAGAAGAAGTCTGGTATCCAAATGTCTAAAAATGCCCTCCTAAAAGGAATTTGGGCCCCTTTGCCCACCTAGGCTGCAAAAAAGTGTCACACATCTGGTATCTCTGTATTCAGGAGAAGTTGAGGAATGTGTTTTGGGGTGTCTTTTTACATATACCCATGCTGGGTGAGATAAATATCTTGGTCAAATGCCAACTTTGTATAAAAAAATGGGAAAAGTTGTCTTTTGCCAAGATATTTCTCTCACCCAGCATGGGTATATGTAAAATGACACCACAAAACACATTCCCCACCTTCTCCTGAGTACGGAGATACCAGATGTGTGACACTTTTTTGCAGCCTAGGTGGGCAAAGGGGCCCACGTTCCAAAGAGCACCTTTCGGATTTCACAGGTCATTTACCTACTTACCACACATTAGGGCCCCTGGAAAATGCCAGGGCAGTATAACTACCCCACAAGTGACCCCATTTTGGAAAGAAGACACCCCAAGGTATTCCGTGAGGGGCATGGCAAGTTCCTAGAATTTTTTATTTTTTGTCACAAGTTAGTGGAAAATGATGATTTTTTTTTTTTTTTTTCATACAAAGTCTCATATTCCACTAACTTGTGACAAAAAATAAAAACTTCCATGAACTCACTATGCCCATCAGCGAATACCTTGGGGTCTCTTCTTTCCAAAATGGGGTCACTTGTGGGGTAGTTATACTGCCCTGGCATTCTAGGGGCCCAAATGTGTGGTAAGGAGTTTGAAATCAAATTCTGTAAAAAATGACCTGTGAAATCCGAAAGGTGCTCTTTGGAACATGGGCCC
Organism: Bufo bufo; assembly: GCF_905171765.1. NCBI lineage: Eukaryota > Metazoa > Chordata > Amphibia > Anura > Bufonidae > Bufo > Bufo bufo. The sequence continues at coordinate 57,722,183 of NC_053392.1, forward strand.
CTTTGCCCACCTAGGCTGCAAAAAAGTGTCACACATCTGGTATCTCCGTACTCAGGAGAAGGTGGGGAATGTGTTTTGGGGTGTCATTTTACATATACCCATGCTGGGTGAGAGAAATATCTTGGCAAAAGACAACTTTTCCAATTTTTTTATACAAAGTTGGCATTTGACCAAGATATTTATCTCACCCAGCATGGGTATATGTAAAAAGACACCCCAAAACACATTCCTCAACTTCTCCTGAGTACGGAGATACCAGATGTGTGACACTTTTTTGCAGCCTAGGTGGGCAAAGGGGCCCACATTCCAAAGAGCACCTTTCGGATTTCACAGGTCATTTTTTACTGAATTTGATTTCAAACTCCTTACCACACATTTGGGCCCCTAGAATGCCAGGGCAGTATAACTACCCCACAAGTGACTCCATTTTGGAAAGAAGAGACCCCAAGGTATTCGCTGATGGGCATAGTGAGTTCATGGAAGTTTTTATTTTTTGTCACAAGTTAGTGGAATATGAGACTTTGTATGAAAAAATAAAATAAAAAAAATCATCATTTTCCACTAACTTGTGACAAAAAATAAAAAATTCTAGGAACTCGCCATGCCCCTCATGGAATACCTTGGGGTGTCTTCTTTCCAAAATGGGGTCACTTGTGGGGTATTTCTACTGCCCTGGCATTCTAGGGGCCCAAATTTGTGGTAAGGAGTTTGAAATCAAATTCTGTAAAAAATGACCTGTGAAATCCGAAAGGTGCTCTTTGGAATATGGGCCCCTTTGCCCACCTAGGCTGCAAAAAAGTGTCACACATCTGGTATCTCCGTACTCAGGAAAAGGTGGGGAATGTGTTTTGGGGTGTCATTTTATATATACCCATGCTGGGTGAGAGAAATATCTTGGCAAAAGACAACTTTTCCCATTTTTTTATACAAAGTTGGCATTTGACCAAGATATTTATCTCACCCAGCATGGGTATATGTAAAAAGACACCCCAAAACACATTCCTCAACTTCTCCTGAATACAGAAATACCAGATGTGTGACACTTTTTTGCAGCCTAGGTGGGCAAAGGGGCCCATATTCCAAAGAGCACCTTTCGGATTTCACAGGTCATTTTTTACTGAATTTGATTTCAAACTCCTTACCACACATTTGGGCCCCTAGAATGCCAGATCAGTATAACTACCCCACAAGTGACCCCATTTTGGAAAGAAGAGACCCCAAGGTATTCGCTGATGGGCATAGTGAGTTCATAGAACTTTTTATTTTTTGTCACAAGTTAGTGGAATATGAGACTTTGTAAGAAAAAAAAAAAAAATCATCATTTTCCACTAACTTGTGACAAAAAATAAAAAATTCTAGGAACTCGCCATGCCCCTCACGGAATACCTTGGGGTGTCTTCTTTCCAAAATGGGGTCATTTGTGGGGTGTTTGTACTGTCTGGGCATTGTAGAACCTCAGGAAACATGACAGGTGCTCAGAAAGTCAGAGCTGCTTCAAAAAGCGGAAATTCACATTTTTGTACCATAGTTTGTAAACGCTATAACTTTTACCCAAACCATTTTTTTTTTTACCCAAACATTTTTTTTTTTATCAAAGACATGTAGAACAATAAATTTAGAGCAAAATTTATATATGGATCTCGTTTTTTTTTTGCAAAATTTTACAACTGAAAGTGAAAAATGTCATTTTTTTGCAAAAAAATCGTTACATTTCGATTAATAACAAAAAAAGTAAAAATGTCAGCAGCAATGAAATACCACCAAATGAAAGCTCTATTAGTGAGAAGAAAAGGAGGTAAAATTCATTTGGGTGGTAAGTTGCATGACCGAGCAATAAACGGTGAAAGTAGTGTAGGTCAGAAGTGTAAAAAGTGGCCTGGTCTTTCAGGGTGTTTAAGCACTGGGGGCTGAGGTGGTTAAGAAGATATCACCAAGTTCTCATTAGCTGTTTATTCAGCAAATTTTTTTCATATTTTTTTCACGTTTTCAAACTCCTTCACAGGTACTAATCCTTATACGGGACATTTTCACTTATAGATATTTGTTTTTTCACATATAGTGCACAGTTTCATTTTATCAGATTGAAGCAATTATTCTATGAATTACACTCACCTAAAGAATTATTAGGAACACCATACTAATACGGTGTTGGACCCCCTTTTGCCTTCAGAACTGCCTTAATTCTACGTGGCATTGATTCAACAAGGTGCTGATAGCATTCTTTAGAAATGTTGGCCCATATTGATAGGATAGCATCTTGCAGTTGATGGAGATTTGAGGGATGCACATCCAGGGCACGAAGCTCTCGTTCCACCACATCCCAAAGATGCTCTATTGGGTTGAGATCTGGTGACTGTGGGGGCCATTTTAGTACAGTGAACTCATTGTCATGTTCAAGAAACCAATTTGAAATGATTCGAGCTTTGTGACATGGTGCATTATCCTGCTGGAAGTAGCCATCAGAGGATGGATACATGTTCTCATTCTGTTTACGCCAAATTCGGACTCTACCATTTGAATGTCTCAACAGAAATCGAGACTCATCAGACCAGGCAACATTTTTCCAGTCTTCAACAGTCCAATTTTGGTGAGCTCGTGCAAATTGTAGCCTCTTTTTCCTATTTGTAGTGGAGATGAGTGGTACCCGGTGGGGTCTTCTGCTGTTGTAGCCCATTCGCCTCAAGGTTGTGCGTGTTGTGGCTTCACAAATGCTTTGCTGCATACCTCGGTTGTAACGAGTGGTTATTTCAGTCAACGTTGCTCTTCTATCAGCTTGAATCAGTCGGCCCATTCTCCTCTGACCTCTAGCATCACCCAAGGCATTTTTGCCCACAGGACTGCCGCATACTGGATGTTTTTCCCTTTTCACACCATTCTTTGTAAACCCTAGAAATGGTTGTGCTTGAAAATCCCAGTAACTGAGCAGATTGTGAAATACTCAGACCGACCCGTCTGGCACCAACAACCATGCCACGCTCAAAATTGCTTAAATCACCTTTCTTTCCCATTCTGACATTCAGTTTGGAGTTCAGGAGATTGTCTTGACCAGGACCACACCCCTAAATGCATTGAAGCAACTGCCATGTGATTGGTTGACTAAATAATTGCATTAATGAGAAATAGAACAGGTGTTCCTAATAATTCTTTAGATGAGTGTATATCGCTATACTATATCTATTGTGCTTACCATATATAGAGCGAATGTGATATAATATATGAGCCAACCCCAGTGCATATCAATTTTGTGATATATTGTATTTTATTTTGTATTTTATATGTATTTTATGTGTGATTTTATATAAACATTCTACTATAGACATACCAGCTGGTGAGTGCCTGTTTTTATTTTTATTTTATATTTTTATTTTTATATTACTATTAGGTGGCACTTGAGAGGGCATCACTGTGAAAAGGCCACTTAAGGGGACAGCTTACTGTGTGGGAGCCACATGATGAGTGATAAATGGGCATCACTTTGTGAGGAAGGTGTACAAGGGGGCATGACTATGTGTGGGCCATTTAAGGGGACATAATACCGTGAGCAGACCACTTAGGAGGAGCATACTGCATGGAGGACACTAAGGGGCATCATAAGGTGAGGGGAAGCACTTAGGGGGCATTATACTGTGAAAATAGGCACTATGGGTCATCATACTGTGAGGGCTGGCACTATGGGGACATCATAATCTGTGGGGGGCACTAAAGGGCACCACTATTGTGAGGTGGCACTAAGGGGACATTTTTATTGTGTTGGGACCCTAAGGGGTTTGTGTGGGATTAGAGGCGCTGCTTATTGTTATAAAAAAAAAAAAAAACATGCCGTAGAGCGCTACATGCCACTTGTTTGTTCCCTCTTTTTTTGCAGCTCGAACCTTCACAAAGCAGCAAATCCAGATATATGATCTTTACAAGAAGTACTTGAGTAACCCTGCACTACACAATGGACAAAGCTGTATAGTTCCGGCACATGAGCTACATCTGAAAATCTGATCAGTGGGGGTTCACATTGTCGGACCCTGCCAATTTGATATTAATGATTTATCCTAGGGAGAGGTCATCAATAGTTACATTTTGGAGAAGTGCTTGAAACATTTTTTACATTGGTTTAATTAAAACATGTATATATCCTACACAGCCAGCTGCAGATTGACCTTCTCTGAAAAGTCCTTCAAATGAGCTGTCTGATGCTTTCCCTGTCTATCTCTGACCTCTTCTGAATGATCTTCTGTGTTGACCGATGTGGTCATAAAATCAGCTTAGGCTACTTTAACACTCGCGTTTGGTACGGATCCATCATGGATCTGCACAGACGGATCCGTTCAGATAATACAACCGTCTGTATCCGTTATGAACGGATCCGTTTGTATTATCTTTAACATACCCAGGATGGATCCGTCTTGAAAACCACTGAAAGTCAATGGAGGACAGATCCGTTTTCTATTGTGCCAGATTGTGTCATAGAAAACAGATCCGTCCCCATTAACTTACATTGTGTGTCAGAACGGATCCGTTTGGCTCAGTTTCGTCAGACGGACACCATAAAGCTGCAAGCAGAATTTTGGTGTCCGTCTCCAAAGCGGAATGGAGACTGAAGGGAGGCAAACTGTTGCATTCTGAGCGGATCCTTTTCCTTTCAGAATGCATTAGGGCAAAACTGATCAGTTTTGGACTGATTGTGAGAGCCCTGAACGGATCTCACACACGGAAAGCCACAACGCCAGTGTGAAAGTAGCCTTAGAAGATTGTTCAGTAAAGGTCAGAGAAATAATGGAGAATGTCCCATTGGACAGATCACTGGATGGATGAAATCTGGAAGTGACATTCCTAAGAAACACTTGCTGTGTGAGGGTGAGCATTAACCTGCTGAAAAATACTAATTGGAAGCTCTGCCACGAGAGGTAACAGATGTGTCCAAGGTTACACCCCCCTCAAAGTTTGTCAACTGGGCAAAATATGTGTCGTAGAGGCATTGTCACGGACATTCCCGTGGCAGGTACCAGGAGATCGGAGAGACTGGCAACTCGTGGGTTTAAATTGACAAGTTCACCGTGGATCTTATTGTGTCTGTGTTTTGGTGAATGCCACAACCCTTGCTTCAGGTGTTTCTTGTTGGTAATTTACCTTTCCCATAAGTAGCCGCTTCTCACTCTTGGAGGTGCGGTTTATAGATCTTCTTCCTGCCTTCTAACTAGCTGGTCGGTTGTGCTCTGTGGTGCTTCTGGAGTTGCCAGTTTTCTACTTTCAGCTAAGTCTTGTCTTTTCTTATTGTTTTGTGTTTGTTATATTCCTTGTTGTTTGTATCTGGGCCTAAGACAGAGACTTCCATTCGCCCATCATAGGGAAATAAGGGCCTACTGTAGGTATACAGCATATGAATATTCCTACCTTCAAGGTCTATTCATATTGATAGGTAGTTAGGGCCCGGATTAGGGTTGTTTAGGAGGTGACCTGTTCCTTCCCTAGTTTCCAGGCCCAGTTACTGTTCACCTTCCCTCCTGTGTTCAGTGTGGAGTTTTTCCCCCACACTGATCGTGACACAAATATCTAACAGTCAGTGATCTCTCATAAATAATGTATACTACTCAAAAGTAGCCTATGAGGGCCTCCTGTTTTGAAATTTCTATCTGGGTGTGTTATTTATTTTTTCAATGGGTAGATTAGTGATAACGGTGATCTCAGCTCATTAGTTCACTGTGACCAGCGGTCGATATACGCAGACATACAGAAAAGACTTAGGTCGCATCGTTTCTGCATGTCTTTTTGTACCTACTCAGAATAATTAAAAAATAATCAGTATGTATCTTGTTAGTGGTGCTTTCATATTTCACAAAACAGAAAAGTGCAGCTCTCACCTGCGTATTATTGCCACGAGCGCGGACATAGCGCCTGGTTTGCACTATATCAAACCTCGAAAAAGAACTTGTCAAGTCCAGCTCAAGTTTTCAAGCAAGGAGTAAACTTTATTCCAGCGGCTTTAAAAACTTGCGATACATACAAACTTGTACTTGTTACGCGTTTCAGACCATTGTCAATGTAGGTCCTTCATTATGTCATGATGAAGGACCTACACTGACAAGGGTCTGAAACGCGTAACAAGTACAAGTCTGTATGTACCGCAGGTTTTTAAAGCCGCTGGAATAAAGTTTACTCCTTGAACACTTGAGCTGGACTTGACAAGTTCTTTTTCATATTTCACGGTCTAATCCAACCCATTACATTTAGATTTTGTTCCCTGACAGAACAACAGATTCTTTTTTTTTCTTGTACAGGAAGCCAAAAATCATCTCCTGAGCAAGTCAAGTAAAGGGTTATTAAGACAAAACCTTAAGACAAGCAGAACAATAAACATTGAGGTTTCAGATTGAAATCATCCTGGAACCTCCAACTCCAAAAATCTGCTGCCTTTTTTGGTGGTAATATCTCTATGCAACTTCTGAACATCAAGCCTTACAAAAATTTTTTTTTTTCTTTTCATCGCCCTATTCTGACCCCCATAACTTTTGTCTACAGAGCTGTGTGGGGGCTAATTTTTGTTTTGCATTTTAGTTTTTTCCTCCCCACGTTCCAATAGCCATAACTTTTAAAAAATTCTGTTCATATAGCCATATGAGGGCTTATTTTTTGTGGGATAAGTTGTATTTTTTATGGGCACCATTTAATATGTTACTATGTTTGTTATTGGAAAACTGGAAAAAAAAAATCCTTGTGGGGTTATATTGAAAAAAGAAAACACCAATTCCGCCAAGGTTTTTGGGATTTTGACATCACAGTGCTAAAAATGATGTGATGTTCTTATTCTGCGGCTCAATATGAACACGGCGATACCAAACTTGGATTTTTTTTTTTTGTTTTATTACCTTAAAAAAAATAAAAACCTCTGAAAAAAATCTAAATTTTCTTAGCAGCCATTTTCTCACAGCCATAACTTTTTTATATTTCAGTCTGCAGAGCTATAGGAAGGCTTGTTTTTTGCCAGAATATATTTTTATACATAAAATAGGATGATTTAAACTTTAAATTTTTATTTATTTTTGCTCTTTATTTATTAACTATTAGTCCCCTTCGGGGGCTAGAACCTGGGATCTTTTGGTCCCTTGTTCTATTCGCCCTAATAGATCTCTTAGGGTGAATAGGTTTCAGGACACAGCAGCAGGGAGCTTACCATTGCAGCCTTTCACGGCCTCTGTTGTGTTCGCCTTGACACGATTGCCGTGTATGCTGTTGCCAGTGGCAATGTGTGTCACAGCCTCTTTTGTGTTCGCCGTGACACGGTTGCTGTGCTTTCTGTTGCAGCATGCAGGTGCCTGCCCCTTATATCCTGATTCCCTTCCCTGTTTGGTGCGTGAGGGGTTAACTATCTGGCTGGTGTGGATTTAGGTGTGCCCTGGGTGTGGCCACTTGGCTCTTTATATCCTGGTGTTGTGAACATGAGGTCAGTTGCCCTCCTGCCTTTGTGGGAGCTGGAGTGTTGCTCCTTTCCTGGATATACCATCTGTCCAGTGTGAGGGCCTCCTTGTTAGACATCAATGTCACCATGATGTCTACACCTATGTTCCCTCTGTCCTTTTCCCACCCTCACCTGTTGTCTTGTTTGGTGTGGTTGGTGTTATGGGTGTTCGTTTATGTCTAGTTTGGTGTTCCATGTCTGGGATTTTTGGTGTTGGAGTCCAGCATGGTTGCTAGACATTTCCCCTGTCTATCTGTTGTACCTCCAGAAGGGGGTTTCAGGGTTCCCCCGGAGGGGAAATCATATGTCAGTGAGCAGCTCTGCCTGGGGCCCCCATGCTTCCTGTCTGCATGTGGGTACGGTCATCGTTGGGGCCGCGGCAGGTAAGTGCGTGTTGGTTCTGGGCTCTTACCTGCCGATCCAGTGGCTGTTCACTGTCTGTCCCTTTCCTTGCAACTAGGCAGGTGGAGACCAGATTCATCCATTTCTGAGATGAACAGGTCGTCTCTGCTCCTAACCTTATTTCAAGGATCTTCAGGGTGTCTCAGGGTCCTAGGTTACTGTGTATGAGCCCACCTACCTTCTGGGTGCGCTCATACAGTTAGGAGTCAGGGCCAGGATTAGGGAAGCTTTAGGAGGTGACTTGCTCCCTTATCCCTGCTCCCAGGCCTAGTTGCTATCCCGTCTGCTCCACATTGTACGGGGGGGTTTCCCCACTCCCCACTGTGACACAGCCATGGAAGGCTTCAGCAGCGTTCAGGCTGCCATGGCAACCGATCTGAACCCCTCGATTTCACTGCTGGGGCTCTGATCAGAAAGCAGAGGGAGCCGCAATCCCCTGCCTTGCCTCACAGGTGCCACGATCAGCGTTAATCGCGGCACCTGAGGGAATCGCCGTTCCCAGTCATTGCGGCCTGGTACTAGCTGTATGATACAGCTTGCACCCGCCAGTACCAGTACGTCACTGGGGCTGGAGGCGTTAAAATGTGTTGGGCCTCATGCACACGATTGTAGTTTTGGTCCATGTCCGATCTGTATTTTTTGCAGGTCGCAGGCAGACCTATTCAATTCTATGGGTCCGCAAAAAATGCGGATGTCATCAGTGTGCTGTCCACATCCATTCTATAAATTCTAGACCATGTCCTATTCTTGTCTGTTTTGCATATGAATACGGTCTGTGCATGAGGCCTTAAAATAAAAGATAAAAATTTTCAGCAACTGTGCCACATTTTGGGCACTTCAGTCCCGTTCACTTCAAGGGGATTAGGCTACTTTCACATTAGCATTTTTTGTGGATCCGTCATGGATCTGCAAAAACCCTTCAGTTACAATAATACAACCGCATGCATCCGTCATGAACGGACCCGGTTGTATTATGTCTTCTATAGCCATGACGGATCTGTCATAATAACCATTAAAAGTCAATGGGGGACGGATCCATTTTCTATTGTGTCAGAGAAAACGGATACGTCCCCGTTGACTTACCGTATTTTTCGCCCCATAAGACGCATTTTTCCCCCCAAAGTGGGGGGGAAATGCCCCTGCGTCTTATGGGGCGAATACTAATGAACGCTTCCATTATGGAAGCACTCATTAGCACAGGAGGACCGGGAAGCCGTGAAGGCTCTGTGCTCACCGCTTCCTGGTCCTCGGCTGTCGGCTGAGAAGGCTGCGCACAGCGTAAGGGCGCTCTGTGAACTCACGCTGTGCGCGCCAGTTCACAGCACAGCCGACAGCAGGAGGGAGTCAGAGCGCGGGCGGTGAGGAGCGGCGGCGTCCAGGAGCAGGAGAGGTAAGTGATTTATTTATATTTTTTATCTAAGGCAATATTGGGCTGATAAATAGGCAATGGGGGCTTATAAATAGGCAATGGGGGGCTTATAAGGAGGCAATGGGGCTGATAAAGAGGCAATGGGGGCTTATAAAGAGGCAATGGGGGGTGATAAAGACGCAATGGGGGGTGATAAAGAGGCAGTGTGGACTGATAAAAAGAGGCAGTGGGGGCTAATATGAGACTAGGGCTAGCCAAAAGAGGCATGGAGCTAATATGAGACTGGTGGCTGATTTGAGACTGGGGGTCTGATCTGAGGTCTGAATGGGGTCTTATTTATATTGGGGCTCATATCTGAGGTATGATTGTGGGTCATTCACTTTTGGGTGTGAGCTGAGGTCTGATTGTGGGTCTGATCTGAGGTCTTATTAACATTGGGGATCTGATTGGAGCTGTTAGCTGAGGTCTGATTAACATTGCGGGTCTGATTGCTGGTCTGACCTGAGGTCTAATATAAAAAAAAAAAATCTTATTGTCCTCTAAAAACTAGGGGCGTCTTATGGGCCGGTGCGTCTTATAGGGCGAAATATATGGTACATTGTGTATCAGGACAGATCCGTCTTGCTCCGCACCACATTGCAGACAGAAAAACGCTGCTTGCAGTGTTCTTCTGTCCGCGATGGGGACGCAACCAAACGGAATGGAATGCATCTTTGTGCATTCCGTTTCATTCAGTTCAGTTTTGTCCCCATTGACAATGAATGGGGACAAAACTGAAGAGTTTTCTTCCGCTATTGAGATCCTATGACGGATCTCAATAGCAGAATTGAAAACGCAGATGTGAAAGTAGCCTTAGCCTTGGACCTGGCACTTTTTTGACTCTTGCAAAACCCCTTGAAATTGTCATCTCAGGTGCATAATTGACAACAGTCCTAAATTTGCAGGGACTTGTTCTTCATTTTTAGAGACAGCCTCACAAGCGGCCAACCCATTGGGTTTGAGGGCATTCCATGGATGGGGCTTATATGCCCTGAATTTACCAACAACAATGTACAGGAGGCAACTAAGATCGCTGAAACTACAGCTCTAAAATGGACTGTTCTAGAGCTATAACTGTGGGGTGAAACTCCTGGACAAATACGCAGACTTGCGGTTCAAAATGCAAATAAAAAAATAAGAAAAATTTTGAGGTTTCCAGTTTCAACATTTGTAGAAAAGGTTAAAGGGGTTGTCTCACTGCAGCAAGTGGCACTTATCATGTAGAGAAAATTAATACGTGGCACTTACTAATGAATTGCTATTATCCATATTGCTTCCTTTGCTGGCTGGAATCAAGTTCCCATCACATTATACACTACTCTTTTTCCATCGTTACGACCAATCAGTGGTGGTCGTGCTTGCACCCTATAGGAAAAAGTGTTGGCCTCTGGTGACCAGGACCGTGGGAGCGCACATAGGCTATTGCTTTTTCCTATAGTGTGCAAGCATGGCCACCGCTGATGGATTGCAGGGTGGTCATAACTATGGAAACGAGCAGTTTATAATGTGATGGAAAAATTAACCCAACCAAAGGAGGCAATATGGATAATCACAATACATTAGTAAGTGCCTTGTATTAACTTTCTCTACATAATAAATGCTATTTGCTGAAGTGAGACAGCCCCTTTAACTAATGCCGCAGCCCCAAGTTGGAAAATAACATAGTGTGAATGCTACCTTGCTGCTTTTACCATCCCTACTGTTAGCAAAGTTCTGTTTTTATCGGATTCGTCAGCTGAGTGTCTTACAGTCTGGTTGCTAGGTATATACTGACTAACAACCATGCTCCTTTATATAGGGTTTATCATGATACTTAGTCTCTAGTAAACGTCTGTCCCCGATTATTCCCCTCAAAGAGAAACTTCCACTAGATTGAAGGCAGAGGTTGGAGCGAGGAGGCCAGGATAAGGGTCTATTTAAAACGTCCGTCTGTGTTTTGCGGATCCACGGTTCCGCAAAACACGGACAACGGCAATGTGCGTTCCGCATTTTGCGGACCGCACATCGCCGGCACTTAATAGAAAATGCCTATTCTTGTCCGCGATTGAGGACAAGAATAGGACATGATCTATTTTTTTCGGGAACGGAATTGCGGACCCGGAAGTGCGGATCCGCAATTCCGGATCCGGGCAGCACATCGTGCTGCCCCATAGAAATGAATGGGTCCGCAATGCGGAACGAAATTGCGGATGTGTGAATGGGGCCTAACACTTTTTTCTTTTTAAAAGAATATATTTACTAAATTTGCAGAATTTGTAGAAAGGATACATACGGCTTTGCTAAAACTATGTTGCTGGTAAAGAGGAAAAAATGAATGGCTGTTCGTGGAGGCCGCTTGTTCTGCCAGACGTGCTCATTAAATTCCATGCATCTGTTTTAGAGCTCTCAGCTTCTCTGACCACCAAGGCAGGCAGACGTTGTACCAATTGCTTGGAATATGGTCCATAGCAAATTCTGGGGAAAATCCCTGCTTAGTCACACTATGAGGTTAGTCATGGAAAATTAACCAACCTAATAACAGGCATGTTGTGCCGCGCGGAGACCTAACTTGCAATTATGTTACACATGCAGAATGAGGGGGGGGGGGGAATGACACATGGGAAAAAAATTTGCACTAAACCCTCAAGATCTTGTCGACGTAGTTATATATTTTTTTTGTACAACAGAAATATCAATAATGGCAGGAACCCTTAATGTCCAAAGTATCGTACTTAAATCTACGAACACCTTCAAGGGCAATTTTATTTAAATAATTGCATTGTAATCATTTTGGGCTAAAAATAATTTTTTCAATTGGTCTTTATTAAAACTTTTCAACAGTTTCTGTTCTACAGCCTTCACTTTCAGTGCATATGCAGACTATGTTGCTTTGAATCTGTCAGGCTGCTGCTCTGACAGCTCGATGCACAGCCCTCATCTCTGAACTCCTGACGGCTCATAAACACTCATTATAGTTAAATTCTTATCAAACTGATGATATGGCTTAAATGAGCGTTTATGAGCTGTCAGGCACTCAGAGATAATGGATAAACAACCCGTCAGAGCAGCAACCCAACAGGTTAAGTGTGAAACTAAAAGCAAAGACTGTTACTATTTTTTTTCAAAGACCAATTGAAAAAAATCATGTTTAGCTTAAAATGAGTAAAATACAATGTAACGGATCTCCTGGCACCCGACTGGGTACCTCCGTTGATGGATGCACCTAGTGCTTCCCGAGGGCTCTAAGCACTCCACTTGACACCGTAACCACCACAGACCCCACGAACCGCCGCAGCTTGGTTGGGGTCTCGTCGTCCTCCACCCACGCTGGACCCAAGACCGGGCTTCAGCTTCCAGTGGGTGAACCTCTCCTAAATCCAGAGAGCAGGAACCAAGAACAAGCTCTTACAAGAGCTTATACTCAGGGGAGTATTGTGATATAGCAATTCCCAAGAATGTAGTTATCCCATCCCCCAAACATGAGCCAAGACTTTATGAAGGGGTAAAGCAGGACTCTTTAATAAGCACAAAGGCATTTCTTATATACCGTTTTCCCCACAAGGTTACCACCCACGAGGACCTTGTGGAGCACAGAACACAAAGTCACAACAGCCAATCAACACGGTATTGTACAGATAGACACTCCCAGCTAATGTACACAAACCCCTCTCTGCCTGTGATACAATTAACAAAACACAATGGGCATTGTCTGTGACTCAATCAACAAATACAATGGGCATTGTCTGTGACACAATTACCAAACACAATTAACTTAATCACTCACAGGCAGAAAACACAAATTTTTCCAAAAACACATTAAACACCTCAAAACCCCACATATCCCCATAAATTATACATCCGTGGATAGCTCTGATCTGGGCGAACAACATATCTAAAAATCACCCAGATATGAGAAGGGGTTCCTGAATTCCATAGAAGTCATATTTCAATGCCCAAAACAGTTCCACAGATTTAGGCTGTGCGGCCGGTCTATCTTCTCCTTCAAAGTTAGTATATGGGCCATAATCCTGAGGCAAGAGGCTGGCAAACAGGCCCCTCCAAAACCCAGTGGCGAGGTTATTTTCGCCACATACAATAAAACAAATTGTCCCTGAAGGTCTTAATAGCCTTCAAAGAGAATATCAAATGATACGGCTGACAGCGGGCAACACTGAATGGGCTTCCCTTGCTCTCTTTCTATAAACACAGATTTAAAGAAGAAACTATAAAAGAGCCTTCCTATACTTCTTTGCCTGATGTCTGTTCCCCACTATAAAAAGCTGAGAAAGATCTCTAAGTTTCTTAACAAAATCTATGGTCTACTGCCTGAGGAGACCTAGCCACATCATGCTAATGGCCACTTAGTCTTCCTGTGAAAGATGGGCTAAGACAGAGGATGAAGCAGCTACCTGCTTTGGCTGGCATTACTGGAACACCCCCCCCCCCCCCCCATGACAGGACTACTACTTTTCCAAAAGCTAAATGCCACCCCTACAGATCCTGCTTATTAATTAAAAGCCACGGCAAGCCTGAGACAAACTCAACAGCACTTTTGTGCCTATAAGGGTCATTGTCAACTCCTGTTCCCTTCAGCCATGCACCCCATGTTCGAGGTCCTCATAGCTATTTTTGACTCATGTTGGTCCTCCAGGGTGTTCTCCAATAAACCCTGTTGGGGAAATTTATCAAGCCTACATTCCAGAATTCTGGTTTAAAAAAAGTCACAAAATAGGAGTTTGTGAGTTTTTGGGCTTACTTGCAAAATTTTGCAACATTTAGATTTTTATACCATTCACTCCAGTTTAGAAAAGTGGATGGGAAAGTGGGTGTGGTTAGTCTGTCAAGCTGATTCAAGTCAAATTTAGTTGGAAAAATGATTCCAGTACAGGGAGGGAGGTGTATAAAAAGGAGTATAAGGTAAAGACAGAAGTGTTCTGTGTTTTTGACCAGCACATGGTTTTGTCTCAGAATAACTGATAGAAATAACTGACCAAATAACTGAAGTGTGAACCCTGCCTTATACAGAATTTTTTAAACTTTTTTAATGGTCCTCCCCTCCATGTGATTAAGCACGTTAACAGTAATAACGTTGAAAATATTCAGCACTGTGCTCCTCTAGGGCACTTCCTAGATCATGTGCAAAATGTAGGGCGATGTACGTGGGTTGCGTCGTTGCAACCTCGGGCACTTCCTAGATCATGTGCCAAATGTAGGGTGATGTACGTGGGTTGCGTCGTTGCAACCTCGGGCACTGACTGCTCACAGCGCTGGAGGCTGGCTGACTGCGCAGATGCAATGCATGTATATCACGGGTTGTAAACGGGTTAGGATCATGTGCAGATCCAGGACTGACCTGGTAGGAATATTTTCAACATTATCACAGTTAAAGTGCATAATCACATAAAAGGGGAGGGGGCTTGAAGGAACAATTTAGTTTTTTTTTTTAATTGTGGATAACCCCCTTTAAATTTATCAAAACTTCTTACACCATTTGATAAATATGGTGCAAATTGCAACGCCACAGATTCCTGCACAACGGACTGATAGAAGCACCTAACTAGTAGAAGCATTCTGCAATCTACGGGCTTCCATCAGTCCAGACCTTAAGAAGTTTTCCATATCCATAAGTAGCTGCCAACAAAACTGTCCTAATGTTTTCAATGTATTTCTCTAACATCATAGCATAAATAACATACATAAAACAGATAAGGAAGATCTTAAATACAACAAAAAGACACTCGGCTCAATTTTTCCCAGAAAATTTCCCAGTCTTGGTGACACTTTGCTACCGAGCCAAACTATTTCATAAAGGCATCTACTTTCCGAGGACTCGAAGGCTGCACCGAACAATATATTACCAATTTCTAAAAGTACAAACGTCTTTTTGTTTCTATATAGCAATCTTTCACAGTTTATAAATCTCTGAATGAAACACAAGCCCTGAAATAATGAGACGTTTTCCCCTCCGAGATCCTCGGCAGTCCGCTTATATTTTATATGACACACAAGTTAGATTTAGGACCATTTCAGCAAATCTAGGACATTCTTTTTGATTTATATTGCTAATGACACATTATGGATTATTTCTCCTAATAGCTTAAAACCTAAATGTATGGAATTTCTTAAATTCGAGGAGGAAAAAAAAAAAAAGTGCAGACCCCGGGGGTATAGACTGAGTATTTACTATTATATGTCTGATATACAACGTGTTGCCACACTGATTACTATGTAGTGCTGGATCGCAACCCAACTAGGCTCAATCAGCCATGTTTAGCAGTTGGCACGCTGTACCGAAAAGGATGTTATAAGCTACCAGGCTTCATGTTGAACATCCATTCATCAGCGAAGTGGTTTAACAAGAAAAGCATCAAAGCAATACAACCCTCCTCATCAGTGCGGCACATGGATAAAAGCCCTATAAAAATCAGATGTGCAGACCAAACCCCTGTAATAAGCGTAGGCTAAAAGATTTATGTTCAAGATTCCAGAACCCTTCTTTCGACAAGCTGTTCTCTTATCCAATATCTAAAGCAGAAAGGCAGAATATGGATGAATTTTATACCAAAAAATAGAATTTTAAGCACTCTGCGATATTATACAGACACGTTATAGAGGTATTCAGGAACCTTACATTAATGGCATATTCCTTAGGAAAGGACAATGATGATTGATCGAGAGGATCTAACCTCCTGGCCCCTGACACAGCACTATTCACAGACATGTGGTTGTGTCTGGTACTGCAGCCCAGCCCATTCAAGTGAACCGGCTGTGTCGTGCGGAGATGTAGTGGCAGACACAGCTTCCCTTTAGCTACCCGTTAGTCAATATCTGACCTTTGAACACACCTTGCAATAAAAAATATTTTGCAATCTTTTGCAGGATGAAATCAATGGTCTTCTATCATTGCAAGGGAATGGATCCGTAAAGGCTGGAAACATAGGGGGAGATTTATCAAATGAAAAAGGTAGAATCTGATTAGATGCTATGGGCATCTAGGCCAGCTTTCATTTACACCACTTTCGATAAATTTCCCTCACCATGCTCATAGACCGGAACCAATACCAATCATGAGTGCTATAGGATCCTTCCCTCCAACCCAAGAGATGCATTCAGACGTCTTAGGATTTTCAGCAGTGCTCACTGACTGACCTGCCAATAGGTGGGGGGATGATATTAGGGTGCTGCCCCGATATAATAGTAGTGTAATTTAGTATTATCCCGCTCTAGAATCCCTCTAACCCTCCGATACCTGGGGTAGGGAGATAGTAGGCGGGAATATCCATTGCTGGATTACCTTTCCCCCTATTTTGTGCGTTTTTTCACGCAACGCAGGCCCCATAGAAATGAATGGGGCTGCGTGAAAATCACAAGCATCCGCAAGCAAGTGTGGATGCGGTGCGATTTTCACGCACGGTTGCTAGGAGACGATCGGGATGGGGAAAATAATAGTATTCTTAATACAGAATGCATAGTACAATAGGACTGGAGGGGTTAAAAAATAAATAAATAATAATTTAACTCACCTTAATCCACTTGTTCGCGCAGCCCGGCCTCTCTTCTGTCTTCATCTTTGCTGTGCAGTAGGAAAAGGACCTGTGGTGACGTCACTGCGCTCATCACATGGGCCGTCACATGATCCATCACCATGGTGATAGATCATGTGTCGGACCATGTGATGAGCGCAGTGATGTCATCAAAGGTCCTATTCCTACTGCACAGCAAAGATGAAGACAGAAGAGAAGCCGGGCTGCGCGAACAAGTGGATTAAGGTGAGTTAAATTATAATTTATTTTGTTTTAACCCCTCCAGCCCTATTGTACTATGCATTCTGTATTCAGAATGCTATTATTTCCCCTTATAACCATGTTATAAGGGAAAATAATAAAATCTACACAACACCTAACCCAAACCTGAACTTCTGTGAAGAAGTTCTGGTTTGGGTACCAAACATGCCGATTTTTCTCACGCGCGTGCAAAACGCATTAAAATGTTTTGCACTCGCGCATTTGCCCGCGACGCACCCGCATCTTATCCGGCCCAAAAACATGACGCCCGTGTGAAAGAGGCCTAATAGTTAAATAGTCCATAGCATGACAGATCTTTTTCTTAGTTAATAGTAGTGGATATGGTACCTTACATTGCTGCAGTTTCGGAAACATTCCTTATACTGACTTTTCTTCAAATGTCTCAAAAATAGCCAAGAAAGTAGCGGCAAATTTTTAACCAAATCACTATTGGCACCAAAAATACACAAAGTATATCCTGTTTTAATTAAAGAGTCTGCATTTTGTTGGCTCTTAAATGAGCCATTGTACAAAGCATTAAAGCACTAAAAATCCACATTTACTAGATTTATACTAATGCAACATCCAAGTGTTGGAAGTACAGTGGAAATCACTTAAAGGATTAGCTGCTAGGGTAATAAAATATATAAAAATGCATCAAATTGCGAGAGCCAAGGCTGAAGATGAAATACAGGCTGCAAGACACGTCTAAACTATAATCACAAACACATACCATTTATTTTCATACATATTAAGAGTCAAAATCTGATTGTCCTGAAGAACTCGTGAACTGGAAACGGTCAATTATGAATAGGTAAGTAGCTGAAGACCCAACCTTATAAACACCAATAACTACAGTACAGTTTTACATGTATATATCTAAAATATCATATCATCAAGCCCATTGTGTTAGGCCCTTTGCACACGGGCGTCACAGTTTTTGTCCGGATGCTTTGCGGGTACTTTGCGGCAAACCCCGCGCGAGTTGGCATGCAATTTCAGTCAGTTTAGTCTGCGATTGTGTTCCGTTGTTCAGTTTTTTCCGCGTGAGTGCAATGGGTTTTGCACTCGCGTGATAAAACACTGAATGTGGTACCTGAACCCGGACTTCTTCACTGAACCTTCTATCTTCATTCAGCAGGACCTGCGCTGACGTCACCGCGCTCACCACGTGGTGAGCGTGATGACGTCACCGCAGGTCCTTTTGCAGGTCTTGAAGAAAGATGACGATACCGGCTGCACGATCAAGAGGATGAGGTGAGTTTATCTTTTTTTTTTTTTAACCCCTCAATGGACTTGACTTTAATGGGGTCCGGGGTTGCTCATCCCTATTTACTAACATCATCTCCTAGCAACCATGCGTGAAAATCGCACCGCATCCACACTTGCTTTTCACGCAGCCCCATTCATTTCTATGGGGCCTGCATTGTGTGAAAGTATAGAATATAGAACCTGCTGCGATTTTCACGCAACGCACAAGTGCTGCGTGAAAAACAACGCTCATGTACACAGCCCTATTGAAATGAATGGGTCCGGATTCAGTGCGGGTGCAATGTGTTCACGTCACGCATTGCACATGTGCTCGCCCGTGTGAAAGGGGCCTTAGTGTTTACAAAAAGAGTTCCCGTGGCCACAATCTACAGGAGCAACAAGACATACACCTAGCAACGTACTTACTACTAAATGTTTTTGATGACTGATAACTTCTTAAAAAGTTGCCCTTCTGGCTCCTAGGTATGTTGACACGGCAGATTTTGGTACGTATTCCGCACCCGAAATCCACAGGGAATACAAGTGTACTCTGTATCCTCATTGGTAACCTGCACTGCCGTTCACTTGGTAGCCAAGTCAGGAATGTCCCTTCTTGGTGGGGTTTCCATGTGGAAACCCCGTGGAGATGATAGTGGCCGTCCACTGGCAGATTAGCCCTTTGAATGGGGCAACGTGTGATCAGATCTGCTACATTCAAACTATAAATACGCAGGTTGGATTTTTTCGATGGCTAATTTTATGCCATGTGAACACGCCCTTACGATTTTTCTGGACCTTGCATGAAGATGCTCCAATACTTATGTCAAGCATCTCCATGGAGTAAGTCTTCCTCCAAGTACAGCATTTTACAAACTTAAAGGAAGCATGGAGACAACGTAGTGGCCTTCTATCATGGCGAATACACCTCGTACACATGGCTGGAGTACAATGCTTTGTAAGTGAAACCACACCACAACAAAAACATATCCCACTGAAGCCGTGCTGACGTCAGAAGTATGTGTTTATCATCTGTCCTGAACGTCCTGTTACAGTTTTTGGCCCCGGGCGAACTGGAACGTGAAGTATCTGCAATCGTCCAAAATCAAGATTACCACGCTCCTCCAAGGTAATTGATACGTGAAAGAAAAGTTATGGTTAATGACTTAAACATATTCCTGGGATATAAAACTTTTCACGGGCGTTCTTTACTTCTAAATATAGATCCGAGTCCAGATAGAATCAAGAGGAACATCAGAAAACCCATGAGGAAATATGAATACTACAAATCCCACAAAGATACTCTTGAAGATACCATACTGTATTTCTATGCCCACAATCACGTCACTCTTTGGCTATAAATCATATAATTCACATTATAAATGATTTTCATTGAGCGTGCCCAAATGACAATTCTTACATCCAAAATATATACAGATATGAAATGAAAAGTATGTACATGAATACACTGCATGACTTATCCTGTACTGATCCTGAGTTACATCCTGTATTATACTCCAGAGCTGCACTCACTATTCTGCTGGCGCAGTCACTATGTACATACATTACATTACTTATCCTGTACTGATCCTGAGTTACATCCTGTATTATACTGCAGAGCTGCAGTCACTATTCTGCTGGTGCAGTCACTGTGTACATACATTACTTATCCTGTACTGATCCTGAGTTACATCCTGTATTATACTGCAGAGCTGCAGTCACTATTCTGCTGGTGCAGTCACTGTGTACATACATTACATTACTTATCCTGTACAGATCCTGAGTTACATCCTGTATTATACTCCAGAGCTGCACTCACTATTCTGCTGGTGGAGTCACTGTGTACATACATTACTTATCATATACTGATCCTGAGTTACATCCTGTAATGTACTCCAGAGCTGTACTCTGTATTCTGCTGGTGCAGTCACTGTGTACATACATTACATTACTTATCCTGTACTGATCCTGAGTTACATCCTGTAATGTACTCCAGAGCTGTACTCTGTATTCTGCTGGTGCAGTCACTGTGTACATACATTACATTACTTATCCTGTACTGATCCGGAGTTACATCCTGTATTATACTCCAGAGCTGCACTCACTATTCTGCTGGTGGAGTCACTGTGTACATACATTACATTACTTAACCTGTACTGATCCTGAGTTACATCCTGTATTATACTCCAGAGCTGCACTCACTATTCTGCTGGTGCAGTCACTGTGTACATACATTTCATTACTTATCATAAACTGATCCTGAGTTACATCCTGTATTATACTCCAGAGCTGCACTCACTATTCTTCTGGTGGAGTCACTATGTACATACATTACTTATCATATACTGATCCTGAGTTACATCCTGTAATGTATTCCAGAGCTGTACTCTGTATTCTGCTGGTGCAGTCACCGTGTACATATATTACATTACTTATCCTGCACTGATCCTGAGTTACATCCTGTATTATACTGCAGAGCTGCACTCACTATTCTGCTGGTGGAGTCACTGTGTACATACATTACTTATCCTGTCCTGATCCTGAGTTACATCCTGTATTATACTGCAGAGCAGCACTCACTATTCTGCTGGTGCAGTCACTGTGTACATACATTACTTATCCTGTACTGATCCTGAGTTACATCCTATATTATACTCCAGAGCTGCACTCACTATTCTGCTGGTGCAGTCACTGTGTACATACATTACATTACTTATCCTGTACTGATCCTGAGTTACATCCTGTAATGTACTCCAGAGCTGTACTCTGTATTCTGCTGGTGCAGTCACTGTGTACATACATTACATTACTTATCCTGTACTGATCCGGAGTTACATCCTGTATTATACTCCAGAGCTGCACTCACTATTCTGCTGGTGAAGTCACTGTGTACATACATTACATTACTTATCCTGCACTGATCCTGAGTTACATCCTGTATTATACTGCAGAGCTGCACTCATTATTCTGCTGGTGGAGTCACTGTGTACATACATTACTTATCCTGTACTGATCCTGAGTTACATCCTATATTATACTCCAGAGCTGCACTCACTATTCTGCTGGTGCAGTCACTGTGTACATACATTACATTACTTATCCTGTACAGATCCTGAGTTACATCCTGTATTATACTCCAGAGCTGCACTCACTATTCTGCTGGTGGAGTCACTGTGTACATACATTACTTATCTTGTACTGATCCTAAATTATACCCAGAGCTAACATCACAATTCTGCTGGATGCTGTACCAACCATGAAAAAGCTTGTTGATGGACTCCTCATGGCTTAGATAAGTTAGTATATCATAATGGCTCTGCTGGGACAGTATATTGTGCAGTACTTTGGTATTTGTTTCTGCTGGGGCAATATATATTTATATATCTTTAGGGGAAGTGTATTGTATAATTTGTTTCAGGTGGCACAGTGTATTCTGTTACTTCGGGGGCATAGCGTATAATCTATATTTTAGGGGGAAGAGTGTATGGCACTATTTATTTCAGGGGCACAGTGTATCATATTATCTGTTTAGGGGGCACAGTGTATTGTATTAACACTTTCAGGGGGGCACAGTGTATTGTATTAACTCTTTCAGGGGGGCACAGTGTATTGTATTAACACTTTCAGGGGCACAGTGTATTGTATTAACACTTTCAGGGGCACAGTGTATTGTATTAACACTTTCAGGGGCACAGTGTATTGTATTAACTCTTTCAGGGGGGCACAATACAATGTTTTACTTATTTCAGAGGGACCGGTGTATGGAATGACATATTTCAGGGAGCCCAGATTGTGGGACCATTTTTTAAACACACAATATCTTGTCCCGCCTTCAGGAGGCACAATGTATGGAGCTACTAGGAACTATTACCGGTATATTCATGTGGAAATATCTGGTGGCATTATGATGTTCTGGGGGCACTTTGACACCGTAGGCGCCCTTGACGTCAAGTAGAAAAACTGATGTAAAGCACTTGAATACCAACCTTGGTGATAGGGTTAAGTACATAAATAAGAAGCATTACCTCCATCCGTTCTTGCTTAACTTCATCGATCTCATCGTCTTCCATCAAGGCAAGGAGCTCCCCAGTTTGGTCAATGGAGTTCAGAAAGTCCTGGGCTAATTTTTGCCGTTTGTTTGCGTTATTGTTAGCGGCCAGCTTCTCTGCTCCAAAAATGATGACAAAAAGTTACAAATAAAGACACGGCTGCAAAAGGCATTTGTATTACATCAGGCCTTAGATATCAAACCCTAGAAAACCAAATATGTCATGAAAGTATCATCCTCATTACAATCCATGTAGGACTTTCATACCATAGAGCATTCAGACAAAGTAGTAGATGCAGTGGGTCAACAAGAGGATGATCTAACATGGAAACATCTGATTACTGAGCTCTACTGTGATCCAATCTCTATGTCTACTATGTTTACGTACTATGTAAAGTACATGTTCATAATATAGTGAAATGCTTGGGGATTTCTGTCTTTTTGAGTGCGCACTTACAATCTACTTTCCTACAGTATCTTCTTGTTAGTGTGCTTCCCTCTTTTTGGTTAATCAGAACAAATGTCCACCTTAAACACCGCTGTCCACCCATTAACACCATAAGTGGTCACAGCTGGGGGTAGTATACTGCAAACTGAAGATAGATTGACCTCAGTGATAACACAGTTATCTCCTAAGCTCCCTCTAGTGGTGGCTGTGGGTGGCCAGAATGTTGCAGTTTACAATACTTCTATATTTATGCAGAGAAATTGGAGCTTTGTATCAGACAAAAATGTATAAAGATATAATATGAAAGTAACCAGCAGAGAATACTGGACCTAGAAAACAACTAAAATAATTGCATAGCATGTCCGGCGCGCCATTTAATTCTATGGGACGGCTGGAGATTATCGAATACAAGTTCTCTACTATCACCTGCAGCCCCATAGAGCTGAATGGAAGTGCAGCGTATGTGTGTCCACTCCATTCAAACAGTGTAATATTGGCCCTCTTTCTCTTGATTGGTGGAAGCCCAGCCCGTTGGACTTCTGCCAAGTTGTTGTAATGGGACAACCCCTTTAAAACAGAGTCAGTGGGTCGTAGATTAGGAAAAATACAACATGCTCGTGGGGCTATTGGGCATCAATTAGATGTTTGTTCTGTTTGGTTCATAGAAACGTGCTTCTACTCTAAATAACTCCTATCATTCAAGATCCAAAACGAATGTGGGCATGAAAACAGCAAACATCTGAGCCCACACAGAACATTGCCTCACATCATGAACCAACTATAACTACTCACTCTGCTACATTACTGCCGTAAGGTAACTAACAATATTCCAATATAGTTTATATTACTTTTTACAGATTTTGCATCGAGGCCCAGGAGGTTTAAGCTTCTGTACCTAACAAATGATGACTTACAGGTAGGGCAGATTTTTAATCTTGGCCTTGTCAGCACCATGTAAGTGGACTCAGGGCCTAGCCCCAACTGCCACATAAAAGCTGCTCTGATTGAAGAGTACTTAAAGGCTATGTACTATTACTATTATTATTGCATTGTATTCATTTTGAGCTAAAAATAATTTTTTCAATTGGTCTTTATTAAAAATGTGGATCCTTTTTCTCTGTACATGGCTGAGATACTCTAGTAGCAGAATCTGAATTTTCAATCTGTCCTGTCAGGCAGCTCAGCTGACGGCTTCTGATCCCTGACCTTATAAACAATAATTTTACCTCAATTCTTACCTTACTGATAACAATGTGGCTTAAATAAGTGCGTATGACCGTTTAGTAATTTAGAGATAAGATTTATTAGATGACAGGCACAAAGTAAAATTAAAAAGTATTATTCACACAGCTAGACAAACAGTTAACCTTTTCTGACAGAATGGCTCAATATTTTTAATAAAGAACAATAGAACCAAAACATTTGTTTAGTCCAAAATGAGTAAAATGCAATCATAAAAAAATTGTCCCCGAAGGTGTACATAGCCTTTAAGCAAAGTGTGCTCCAAGCAGGTAAGGAAAAAGGAGACTAGAGAAAAGAAAAAGGAGGTTGTGTATCCAACCCCTGGACCATAAAAACGGAATTTTCAAGAATTCTGCAATTATACCCATTTCTATCTGACCCTACGTCTTACTAACTTACCAAATATACCAAAATCTAGGGGACAAAGAAGTGTAAGAAAGAGGTGTAAGAAAGATGGACAGAAACAAAATGGAAGATTTTTAACCAAAATCTCCAAACAGTTACAAGTCGCCTTAATTAAAGGGGTTGGCCACTATTTTGCTATTGTTTATCGATGTGTTTGTAAGATGACTATATGGCACTTGCTAATATATTCTTTGTAGAAATTCTGCATCATTTTCTTTACTTCATGCCACCTTGTTTGCCAGGTCTTTTGTGCTGTGCACATGGAGTCATTGTCCATAAAATGGCTGCTGATGGAGGGTCACGTGACCAGACAAATCACCTGCATCTGATGTCTCCGCCTTTCAAACACACTGCACCTGCCATCTGCACTTTTTCTATTGGAAGTTTAGGTGCAATGTGTTTGAATAAAGAAGACATCCCATGGAGGTGACTTGCCTGGTCACATGACCCTCCACCAGCAGCCATTTTATGCACAAGACCTCTGTGTGGACAGCAAAAAAGACCTGGCAAACAAGGTGGCATACCATATGAAATATAGAAAATGGTTCTGAATTTCAAGAAAGACTATATTAGGCTATGTTCACATCAGCGTTCAGCCTTTCCGTTCTCTTGCTCCGTTATAGGAGCAGGAAAACGGAAAGGACGGATTCGGCTCATAACTGAGCCGAACTGAGCCTACGGACCTCATAGACCCCCATAGACTATAATGGGGTCCGTTAGGTTTCCGCTCAGAAGATGATTTTGGAGCGGAGACAAAAGTCCTGCATGCAGGAGGGGGGCAGTTGGAAAAACATGCAGGACTTTTGTCTCCGCTCCAAAATCATCTTCTGAGCGAAAACCTAACGGACCCCATTATAGTCTATGGGGGTCTATGAGGTCCGTAGGCTCCGTTCGGCTCAGTTATGAGCCGAATCCGTCCTTTCCGTTTTCCTGCTCCTATAACGGAGCAAGAGAACGGAAAGGCTGAACGCTAATGTGAATAGGGCCTTAGTACTATATTAGTAAGTACCAGGTAATCACCTTACAAACACATAATAAAAAGTAACCAGAAAGTGGCCAAACCCTTTAAGAATTGGAACAGCATCGAAAGAATGGCTTTACACAGCGCACAGCCTAAAATGTTTTTTGATTTTTTTTTCTATTATGAATAAAACTTGAATATTTAAAAACATCTCACTAGTTTTAGTATTTTTTATTCTTTATGCTCTTTATCTATTGAACATTTTAGAGAAGGGAAAGGAGTAAATAATTAAATAACCCTGTAAATACCAGGCGTAAATAATTACAAGTACTGTAAATAATGCAGTAAGTAGGAGCATTCAAGCTTCATAAATACATAATGGAGATATACACTGAGTGAGAAAAAGAAGGGGGGCAGTTGGTACTACTATTGGGCTAGTGCAGTTTTGTACTCTAAGTTTTGGTATACCAACTAGTAATGTCAGGTACCTAGAACGATTTTATAACTGTTAAGAATTTCAAGAGGTGAGTTGTTTTTTTTTTATAGTGTAAACTATGGCAAGAAAGAAAGTGCCAGGGAAATGCTAAGGACAACAGAGCAAAAATTTAAATATAAATATCAAAATAACCCTGAAAAGTAAAATAAGAACATTCCTTTTAAGAGAGTCAAAACTGTGTGAATAATATATATTTAAAAACCTTCTCAGTTATGTAAATTACTGCATAATGTCTTCCAAAAATACGATTCTCTTTCCTGAAACTTATTATTTCAGGTGTTTTAAATCTCCATGCAGAGCAGAAGATGGAAAGGGAAAAATGGCGAGCCCTGAAAAGCTACTGATGTTTCCCATCACATTTGCCACATAACAGTAGGTCCAGTAAAGGTGAATGTGTTATTACAACGCACTTATCCAGCGTGTGACATTCCTCGTGTAAATCATGTACTGGAACAGGCAAAACATTACAGGTCCTATGGAAAAGTATGGAGATGAGATCCAGATTTATATGTTCATGGAGCTGAAGCATCATTTACTGCAATATCTCAACACAGCACTAAAGTAAATGTAATACCAGAAAACGCGGGATTATTTAAATCTGGGTTTCATTATAAACAAATTATTTTTGTTGTGTTTCAATGTGACAATTTCTAATAAAACAAATCCCAAAATATCCCAGTTCTCACACGGACGACCAGAGCATATAGTAAGCTAAGACTTTCTGTTTCCTGCAGTTAAACTGTCTGCTTTGCAGCATAGACTAGGACATAATGAGCAGAGTCATTTTCCTTATCATTACAAGGTGAGTTAGGTAATGATATTTTATATGGGGAGACCTGGATAAGGCAGGATTACAATGAAATATACATATATATATTTGTATGCAGCCCCCCTTGCTACTCAACTGCTCTCTGGTGATGGGGGCTGTTCAGGAGTTCCCGGGGGCTAAAATTTCTCTATATTATCATTCACTTAACCACCTAAATGTTTTGCCCGAGTCCAGCTCAGGCAGTGGGAAAAGTAGCTAACTGGAGGGGAGGGCTGCTTCAGATGCTGCTATCTCCTGAATGCTACAAGCAAGAAACATGCAACTGGTCTTGTTCGAAAGCTGACATTCCAGGCTTTTATACAAGACAAAATGACAGCTAAAGTCCAAGCAACAAAGGAGAAATCACTGTTAGAATTCGAGTCGGGTATAATCGTGGGTAAAAACTGCTTTCACTTTCAGCTGCATTCACAGCATCCCGATTTCTATCAGTAACATCTTCCTCTGTCCTGAACATGTTGCTGTCATTGTATGATTGGTTGGAATGTCAGCTTTCAAACAAGACTAGTTGCATGTTTCTAGCTGCTACCACTTAGGCGAAAGCAGCATCTAAAGCAGCCCTCCCCCTCCAGTTAGCTACTTTTCCCACTGCTGGAGCTGAACTCGGGAAAAACAGCATATCCCCTTTTCCTGAGGGCTGCAGTGTCAGACAGTTTCGCATCCAAGGGCCGCAAATAAAAAAAAAGATGGGGCATTTATGATATATCGGTTTTTTTTCTGCTTGATTAAACCAGTCTAAGAGTATAATTTTATACCATCTATATGGTTTTCAATGTAGTTCTATACTGATCCTTTGTGTTTTGATTATGTCTTTTTGATATGCACATTTTTGTTTTCAATACTTTCAATGGAAATTATTTTACTGAAGCAGTGCCCCTCTTCTCCTTTGCATTGCAGCATTTAAAAGGGGTTGTGTCACTTCAGTAAATAGCATTTATTATGTAGAGAAAGTTAATACAAGGCACTTACTAATGTATTGTGATTATCCATATTGCTTCCTTTGCTGACTAAATTCCATCCATTTTCCATCACATTATATACCGCTCAATTCCATGGTTACGACCACCCTGTAATCCATCAGCGGTGGTCGTGCTTGCACACGATAGGAAAAAAAGCACCAGCCTATGTGCGCTCCCACGCTCCTAGCCACCAGAGAGGCCGAAACTTTTTTCATACACTGTGAATGAATGGCCACTGCTGACTGATTACAGGGTGGTCATTAACCATGGAAATGTGATGGAAAAATGAATCCAGCCAGCAAAGGAAACAATATGGAGAATCACAATACATTAGTAAGTGCCTTGTATTAACTTTATCTACTGTACATGATAAATGCCACTTGCTGAAGTGAGAGAACCCCTTTATATAAGAGAGCTGAGCGGCAGTCCCACACACAGCCAGCAGATATGAATGACACTATTTCTGGAAAATAGTAGACACTTATAGTAATTTTAGACAACCCCTTTAATCTAAATTTTTCATTCCCCAGCATATTTCACAGTTACGTGGTCTCAGGGTAACTGGAGAGTCTTAACATATCTGGTGTAAGTTTTGCCCTGGAGACAGAGGCATTCAATAAAACCTTAAATTGCTTTCACCTTTTCTAAAAACCGCCCTGAGCATGCTTCCTATCATGTGTCCGTAACATTTACAATGGGTAATGTGGCTCCTTTATTTCAACAGCAGCTACTGAAAATTACCTAATCCCAGAATCATAAAATAAATGATTCCAATCCATGAATCGTCCTGTTGGCACCAGACCCCGCACACAAGCACACATGGAATAAGTCATTCTGCACATGTCTATGTTGTCTCTGGTGAATGAAGAACTTGGGCAGCTTTTTCCTGAATAATGCATTAGCAGCTGTCCTGTGCAATAAAGATCCGGGCTATCCCCTCTGCCCATTGTCACCGCACTGAAATTACTGACGCTGAAATCAATTACTATCATCATCATTCCCAGTTTGTAAAAACATCATCGGAAGGAAAAAGTGCGCGCATAGGAAGGATGTTGTGCTTATCCGGATTACAAAGAGCCAAGCAAATTATAATCCTTCCCTTGGAATCGCCTAAACAAGGCTCAGTGCTGCGGTGCCGCCACATCATGAAGAGGCTTCATCCATGTAAGGTGTATATTGAGGTCTACCTACCTTCTAGATCCTCCTCCTCAACGCCTTTGAGGACCTTAGATTTGTAATCCCGGAACACCATGTATTTCAGCAGCCGTTTCAGTTTTTTCTGTTAATGCAAAATAAAAGTACGGACAGTCACGTGATACACCGTCCAATCAGATACAGCACGACCAATCTTTTCACCAATCAGTTCACAAATTGCAACCGGTACATAAGGGTAAGTATTATAGTAGTTATATTCTTGCACATACAGTAGGAGCAGTATTGAGGCAGTATTATTCACATACATAGGAGGCAGTATTATAGTAGTTATATTCTTTATCAAATTTCTTTTTATTGTGAGAAACGCACAAAGTTGTGTGAAAAGTCATACATCTCGTGTACCAGACGCAGCTGGATAAATGCTTAATCAGCAAACACAATATATCCAAGATAATAGCTACACAACAAACAAAATGATATGTGCAGACACATAAGTGATGAGGGAGGGACGACAAGACAAAGGGAGGTGGGTAGGGGGAAAAAAGGGGGGGAGGGGTGGGGAGTTAGATGTCGATCGCATATCTTACATCATAACATATCTAAGCCTAGAACTTGCGATATTGCTTCCATGGGGACCATGTTTTGACAAATACCGCTCTAGAGTGGTTTTCCCAGTGTGCTAACTCTTCAAACCGGTATAATTGATCAATTTTCTCAGTCCACATTAAGAACGATGGGGCCGAGTTATTCTTCCACAGCAGAGGGATCAACAGTCGGGCTGCCGTAATAAGCATGGTTGGTAGATTAGACTTTGAAGGGGCGAGCGTGCTATTAGGGCACCAAAGTAACAGGAGCTTTGCGTCTAGACTAACCTGGGTATTACATATCTTGTTTATAGCTGCCTCCACTTCTACCCAAAAAGGCTTGATTTTCTCGCAACTCCACCAAATATGGGATAAAGAGCCGGGACCTCCTCCGCACCTCCAGCAATTGTCTGGGATAGCGGGATTAAGCTTATGGAGGAATTCTGGCGTTTTGTACCATCTTGTAAGTAATTTGTAAGAGTTAGCTTGAATCTTAATGCAACGGTTGAATCCGTGCGAGTGTGTGAGGATAAACGCCTTCTCAGGTTCTGACAGAGTCGTGACAACTCCTTTTCCCAGGCTGCGAGGAACCACAGATCTGGAGGTGCGGAGGAGAGCAGCTCCCTGTAAAATGTGGAGAGAGGTTTCTTTGGGCGAAGGGCATTAGAAAGTTTCCCCTCTATCCATGAGGGATCCGTTGTAGGCCTGGGGAATGTTTCTAAAAGCGCCAAATCTTTTTTAAAGGCCATAACCGCTAGGAAAGAGGCCTCCTGAACCCTCGGGATTGCAAATATTTTGCTCCAGTCTAAAGCACCTGACTCAGTCATGATGTCTTGTAGTTTAAGGCTGGTTAACATGGCCCAAATTCCTGATGCATCAGAGGTGGTAGGATGGATATATGACTGAAGCAGGTATAAGG
Organism: Bufo bufo; assembly: GCF_905171765.1. Taxonomy (NCBI): domain Eukaryota; kingdom Metazoa; phylum Chordata; class Amphibia; order Anura; family Bufonidae; genus Bufo; species Bufo bufo. Next base: position 57,752,494 of record NC_053392.1, read on the forward strand.
GAAGATTCAAACTAGGAAACTTGAGGGCCGAGGACCTATATAATTTGGACCATTCCAATAACAAACCCTTCCATAAGGGCGAGGCATACTTATTATTAGCAGTGCATTTGCGTAAGCCCCATAGAGCCAGCTTATCCCTATATGTGAGCATATCACACTCCAGTCGGGAGACAAGGCCGAGAGGGCGCCAGGAAAGGAGGTTCAAGGCTCTGTTTAGCATTGATGCTTTATAATAGAGGTAGATGTCGGGTAGGCCGAAGCCTCCCAACCTCTTCTCCCGAGTGAGAGTGGTATAAACCAATCTGGGGGACCCGCCGGACCATACAAAGGCTGAGAAGATTCTGCGGACCTCCACAAAGAAGGAATGGGGTAGCCAGATAGGGAGTGTTTGGATGAAATAAAGTAATCTGGGAACAATAAAGGCTTTAATGTAATTCTTCAGTCCAATCCAAGAAATAAACGGAAGTTTTAGGGAGTGTAAGTGTAATCTAATGGATTTCAGTAAAGGGACTTGATTCAGCTCAAAAAGTTCCTCTGGTTTTTCTGAAATATGAGTACCTAGAAAAGGGATTGACTTAGGGGCCCACGAAAAAGCAGTGGAACATTTGAGCGTTTCGACGGTAGAGGGTGAGCAGGAGATATTCAGGGCCTGTGACTTAGTGTAATTAATCTTAAAATTTGAGACCAATCCATAATCTTCAAAAAGGGCTTGAAGTCTGGGGAAAGAGGTTAGGGGGTTGGACGTTATGACCAAAAGATCGTCTGCAAAAGCAGCCGTCAGATGGGTATGTGACCCCAAGGTGATTCCTTTAATGACCAGGTCTTGCCTAATCTTGGCCAGCAGGGTCTCCATGACAATAACAAAGAGGGCAGGTGAGAGTGGGCAACCTTGCCTTGTCCCATTAGTAATGGGAAAAGCTGGGGAGAGTGTCCCATTAATCCGTATCCTGGCAGAGGGAAGCGAATAAAGTGAGAAGATGGATTGGATGAACTGGTCCGGAAGGCCAAACTTCGACAGTGCCCGATACATAAATTGCCAGCTGATCCTGTCAAAGGCCTTCTCTGCATCTGTATTGAGAAGGGCTAAAGGTATTGAATGCTGTCGAGCATGCGTGATCAAGTGTATGACACGGACCGTATTTTCACTCCCCTGTCTGCCAGAGACGAATCCCACCTGCTCCTCGTTGATAATGCCAGGGAGAACCGACTGAATCTGTTGAGCCAAAATCTTGGCCCACCATTTCACATCCGTGTTCAGAAGCGAAATAGGGCGGTAACTCCCGCAGTTTAGGGGATCTTTATTTTCCTTGTGAATAACCGTGATATGGGCTGAAAGCGATTGGGGTGGGAGAGAGCCCCCTTGGAGTAAGTAATTACAGAGGGTGTTAAAATGGGGGATTAGAGTATGCTTAAAGGTTTTGTAGTAAGAGATGGTGAAACCATCGGGGCCTGGGCTTTTCCCTGAGGGAATGGAGGAGAGGACCTTACCAATTTCAGCGTCTGTGATAGGAGATAAGAGCTGGGCCGACTGAGCTGGGGTAATAGTAGGTAGCTGGAGGAAGGAGAGAAATTTCTCCGTTGCCTCACCTTATTGTGCTGGTGACAGTTTATTTGGTATTTTAAGGTTGTAGAGGTCCCTATAGAAGGCACAGAAGGACTTCGCAATATCTGGAGTACTTTTATGCAAGACGCCTTTGTCGTCTTTAACTGCAGCGATAAAGGAATCCGTTTTCTGCTTCTTAACTAAAGCGGACATCAACCTATTTCCTTTGTCTCCGTGGGCATATGAACGAAATATAGTAGTTATATTCTTGTACATAGGAGCAGTATTATAGTAGTTATATTCTTGTACATAGGAGCAGTATTATAGTAGTTATAGTCTTGTACATAGGAGGCAGTATTATAGTAGTTATATTCTTGTACATAGGAACAGTATTATAGTAGTTATATTCTTGTACATAGGAACAGTATTATAATAGTTATATTCTTGTACATAGCAGGCAATATTATAGTAGTTATATTCTTGTACATAGGAGCAGTATTATAGTAGTTACATCCTTGTACATACTGTAGGAGCAGTATTATAGCAGTTATATTCTTGTACATAGGAACAGTATTATAGTAGTTATATTCTTGTACATAGGAGCAGTATTATAATAGTTATATTCTTGTACATAGGAACAGTATTATAGTAGTTATATTCTTGTACATAGGAACAGTATTATAGTAGTTATATTCTTGTACATAGGAGGCAATATTATAGTAGTTATATTCTTGTACATAGGAGCAGTATTATAGTAGTTATATCCTTGTACATACTGTAGGAGCAGTATTATAGCAGTTATATTCTTGTACATAGGAACAGTATTATAGTATTTATATTCTTGTACATAGGAGCAGTATTATAGTAGTTATATTCTTGTACATAGGAGCAGTATTATAGTAGTTATATTCTTGTACATAGGAGCAGTATTATAGTAGTTATATTCTTGTACATAGGAGGCAGTATTATAGTAGTTATACTCTTGTACATAGGAACAGTATTATAGTAGTTATATTCTTGTACATAGGAACAGTATTATAGTAGTTATATTCTTGTACATAGGAGCAGTATTATAGTAGTTATATTCTTGTACATAGGAGCAGTATTATAGTAGTTATATCCTTGTACATACTGTAGGAGCAGTATTATAGCAGTTATATTCTTGTACATAGGAGCAGTATTATAGCAGTTATATTCTTGTACATAGGAGGCAGTATAATAGTAGTTATATTCAGTATTATAGCAGTTATATTCTTGTACATAGGAGCAGTATTATAGTAGTTATATTCTTGTACATAGGAGGCAGTATTAAAGTAGTTCTATTCTTGTCCATAGGAGGCAATATTATAGTAGTTATATTCTTGTACATAGGAGGCAGTATTATAGTAGTTATACTCTTGTACATAGGAACAGTATTATAGTAGTTATATTCTTGTACATAGGAACAGTATTATAGTAGTTATATTCTTGTACATAGGAGCAGTATTATAGTAGTTATATTCTTGTACATAGGAGCAGTATTATAGTAGTTATATCCTTGTACATACTGTAGGAGCAGTATTATAGCAGTTATATTCTTGTACATAGGAGCAGTATTATAGCAGTTATATTCTTGTACATAGGAGGCAGTATAATAGTAGTTATATTCTTGTACATAGGAGCAGTATTATAGCAGTTATATTCTTGTACATAGGAGGCAGTATAATAGTAGTTATAGTCTTGTACATAGGAGCAGTATTATAGTAGTTATATTCTTGTACATAGGAGGCAGTATTATAGTAGTTACATTCCTGTACATAGGAGGCAGTATTTATAGTAGTTATAGTCTTGTACATAGGAGGCAGTATAATAGTAGTTATGTTCTTGTACATAGGAGCAGTATTATAGTAGTTATATTCTTGTACATAGGAGGCAGTATTAAAGTAGTTCTATTCTTGTCTATAGGAGCAGTATTATAGTAGTTATATTCTTGTACATAGGAGGCAGTATTAAAGTAGTTCTATTCTTGTCCATAGGAGCAGTATTATAGTAGTTATATTCTTGTACATAGGAGGCAGTATTAAAGTAGTTCTATTCTTGTCCATAGGAGAGGATAGACATGTGCTGCTGAGCTCCCTGCAGGGAGGGGCATGGCTTCTGACCCAGGTGGAGGGGAGGGGAGCTGGGCTAATCATCCTGGGAAAGCCCAGAGCTTGGAGTGTGGCCTGCAGCATGGAGATGGAGGAAGCAATAATCTGGAAATGGTGGCTGGTGAGTCAACTGAAACTTGTAGTGCTTCTGGATTGAGTACAACAGTGACAAAGAAAAGATTATTTAAACTGGAAAGGAGCATTTCTAAGTTAAGAGATGAGATAAAGACAGAGGCTGATCCCAAGAAAAAGCTGATGAAGTATGAATGCCTGGATGACTGCACATGTGAACTTGCCATATTGAAAGATAAACTAGATAAAGGCACAAACACAATACCTAAAGTAGAAAGCTGGGCAATGGAGAAAAATAAATTATAGAAATAAAAGGTAAAGATTATGGCGATGTGTACAATATGGTGAAGGAAGGAAACCCTCAGAGATGTGTGGGTGCAGCGCCTGGAGGGTCACTATGTATGGGGTCGGAGCAATCAGTCTCTGAAAATGCTGGGAATACTATGGAGCAAAGTGTGTAATCTAACAAGGGGTTAATTGCAGTGGACTCAGCTTGCAACTCTGCTGTAGTGAATACGAGCAGCAATCCTGTGTGTGAGCAGGAGAGTGCTTCTTGTACGGACATAAGTAAGCCTGTAGAGGAGAGGCCCAGCACTGATACTCCTGAAGACCGTCCACAAATTAGAAGACTATTCTCCAATACAAGGCCGGCTAACCCTCCACCTTAAAGGAGGAACGCTGTCAGGATTAAGTTTACGGGTCCAGAAGAAAAGCTCCCCTCCAGACTGTACATAGGGAAAGTTATTCTAAAGGACTTCATGAAGTTTAAGGTATCTGAGGTGTACGCCCTGATCCATAATCCCTCCAGCAGGATCTATGATATCAGCTTTAAGCTTCAGTATGATCTGGACTTATTCTGGAATATATATAATGACACGAAGGAACAGTCAATCTGGGAGCATCTACAGGTGATCCAGCTGTCCAAGCCTCAGGGAGTGAGGGCCACCATCTTGTTCCAGTCTGAGGTGGTGGCGCTGGCAGATCTAGAGCATTGGCTGAGCAGACAGTGTCTGTTGAAGAGTCATCCAGAAAAAATCTATGATGAGGAAGATATCTGGAATGGCGGATACACCTTGAGGATACAACTAGGGCAAAACAATGGTGTGACCAGACATCTGCCGCACTCCTTCTATCTGGGCTCAGAGAGAGGGATATGCTACTACCCCGGTCAGCCGTGGATATGTCACAGATGTGGGGGCAGGCACCTCGCCATCAACTGCTCCCATATTAAGTACTCATTTTGTGGACAGTTTGGACATTCAAAGGATGACTGTACAGGTCTGGTCATCTGTAATCTGTGTTTAGGAGCTGGTCATATGTTCCGGGATTGTCCGCATGCGGATCATAATAAAGGCAGTGATGGGATCTTCTCAGAAGCCATGGAGGAAGGTCAAGAGGATGTCACTGCCCCTTACTGAGCCCCAATAGGGAATACTCCTCTTACATATTGGTCCTATACAACAATAGGGTACGCACTGTCTATAGGGACTGCAGCCCTGAGGGACTAGTGAGGATATACTCCTAGGACTGCAACAGGAGTGTTCCTTTACTTTTCATACTCCTACACACATAAGGAATTCTTGTGATAGGGTCAATTTAGGAATCAGCATATTATTGGTCTGAATCAGTTCCAGTTTACCCTATCAGCCTATATTTGTGGAGATAATTTTTTAATAAAATGAAATAAAGTGTTTTTAACGTACTTTATTTAGGCAGTAAACAGTATTTACCTAGTACGTCCATCCATTATCATACAAAAAGTTAATTGATGTCACTGCAAGAGCAGATACAGTCCCAAAAACTGACAGTCCTCATACTGAAGTAATGCAAAGTAGTACCAGTGACCTGCTGTAGATGGTTATGGCCCACTTGATGCACCACAAGTACCAGCAGAGGTACAGACTGATAGTCCACCTGCTCCATTACAAGTACCATCATCTGTTGAACTACAAGTACCAGCCATTGAAAAGGCTTCTACATCCAGAAATCCTGCTGTGGAAACTAAAGTACCATCTGTTGCACTACAAGTACCAGCCACTGAAGAGAAATCACATATGCAGAGTAAAGTGACCAGTAAACAAGTTGCCAAACCACCTAAACAACTGCCCTGTACGTCTACAAAACCTGATGGTCCAGCTGCAGGCCTGAAGAAGCTCAGGAGGCCCTCTGTGGATGAAGAGGGGTTCCAGATGGTAAAAAGAAAGAACAGCACTGCAGCAAAGAAAACCTCGGATCCGCCAGTGCTGGCCATAATCTCCGGGCAGTACAGTGTGCTGGGAGAAGAAGAGTCAGAAAAAAAAGGCAGAAATGGAATATGTTTCTTAACATAACCCCGATGGTGGCCCTCTGGAAGATGAACCTGACCCTCCAATGTCCACCAAATGATGGGGCACTACAGGTCACATTTGTGGAAGGAGGGAAAAGAGCAAGAAAACTGGTTGACCTGGATGAGGCTGAGAATCAGCTCTATAAACGTGAACAGTGTGAAGACTAAGAACAGGCGGCAGGCGATTTACCAGCGTCTGTCTCAGGAGAGATCTGACATCTTCTTCTTACAGGAGATCTATTTGAAGAGCAATGCTCAGGTGTTTGCAGCCAAGAGAGACTGGAGACATGGAGCATATTTCTGGTCCTTCGGGCTGGAAAGAAATGACGGTGTGGCGATTCTCTTCAATAGGACAGAAGTTTAGGTGTAGAGAGTCCTGGAGATCTGTCCGGGCCGCTGCCTGATGCTGGACTTTATACTGGACACTGTGTATTATAGGGCCATTCATATCTATGCTCCTCAGACTAGAAAGGAGAGAAGGAAATTATATCAGCAGATTAAGCCATATTACAGCCTTAAGTGGCAGATGAGCTCATCATCCTCGACCAGACGTGTGGTGTGAAAGGCCGGACTATTGAGGACTCATTGCTGCTGGTGAGGGAAGCGGTGACATACATCAGGCAGCACAGTGGAGGAGCATATGTGGTGGTGTTAGACCAGAGCAAGGCCTTTGACAGAGTCAATCATGACTACCTGTACCAGGTGTTGTTGGAGTACGGCCTTCCTGCACGCCTCGTACAATGGCTGCAGGTTCTCTATAAGGAGGCAGTAAGCCAGCCTCTGATTAATGGTCACTTGGCATAACCCTTTAGGATCATGTCTGGTGTAAGGCATGACTGCCCTCTAAGCCCATTATTATACGTCTTCAGTCTGGATCCTTTTTTAAGAAAGTTGCAAGATAATAGAAATCTCTTGGGGTTGAAATGTCACCTACAGAGTAAAAAAGTGGACATAAAGTTCTGTGCTTATGCGGACGATGTGACGGTTCTGGTCTCGTCTAGTGAGGACTGTGTGACCCTACAACAGGAGATAGCAGCTTTCTCTCGAGTGTCGAATTCTGCTGTGAATATGGATAAGAGCGAGGTATTGTGGCTGGGGGGTGACCGTGGGGTCCTCCCAGTGCCCTTTAGAACAGTGCAGGACAAGATAAAGATCTTGTGAGTTCAGTTTGGAACTGTAGATCATGGGAAGGTGAACTGGGAGGAGAAGCTGGCAGTGTGTGAGCAGAAGGTGCAATGCTGGAGGCACTGGAAGCTGACTTATCAGGAGAAGATCCGCCTGCTGAAAAGCTATCTGCTCCCGCTATTCCTCTATGTCAGTGTGGTGTTACCAGTGCTTGATAAGTTGCTTACCAGACTGACCAATATCTTCTTCCACTTCTTGTGGGGTAATAGGGTGAATATAGTCAGGAGGAACATTGTCTATCTCCCCCAGAAGGAGGGCAGCCTGTCCATGCCCTGCCCAGAGCTCTTCTTTAACCTAATGTTTCTGATGAATAATTGTTGAAGCTGTGGAGTAGTCTGTTTAAGAAACAGATCCAGCAGTTTGTCTCTGTGTGGTCGGTAGGTGACTCCATTAAGAGGATCTCGGGGCGCCTTAAGAATAACGTTTCCTGGTACATGGTACATGTAATTAGCAAGATCATTAAGTGGAAAATCTTATATGGTGAGGTAAAGCAGCTCAGTAGGAAAGAGATGTATAAGAGCTGACATCTCAGTTCAGTGCCCACATCCAGCTAAGGAATGCCCCAAACCTGGATGTAAAACAGGCTGTGAAAATCCTGGAGGTCCCCAGAGTCCCAGCTCACATGAGGGACATGTCATATTCGGCATTTCATGGTAAAATGTATGTAAGGGAGAATCCTAAGTGTAGAAATGTGCCAGACAGATCCTGCCCTATAGAGCAATGCCGTCAGGTACTGGAGACCATGGAGCATCTTCTGCTGAACTGTCCGTTCAGTGTCCAGGTATGGGAGGCCGTGTCACTGTCCCTTCAGTTACCACATCTAGTGGGGCAGCCGTATAATCAGCTCTTGTATGGAGACTTCCCCCCAGATCTCAGACAATACAGCAGAAGTCCCCTGTATGTAGTGAATGTGGTGACCATGTACCATCTGTGGTGTGACGGTGCTGCCTGGTCATCAACAGAGAACTCCTGACCTGAAATAAAATCTTATATACACTGCTCAAAAAAATAAAGGGAACACAAAAATAACACATCCTAGATCTGAATTAATTAAATATTCTTCTGAAATACTTTGTTCTTTACATAGTTGAATGTGCTGACAACAAAATCACACAAAAATTAAAAAATGGAAATAAGATTTTTCAACCCCTGGAGGTCTGGATTTGGAGTCACACTCAAAATTAAAGTGGAAAAACACACTACAGGCTTATCCAACATTGATGTAATGTCCTTAAAACAAGTCAAAATGAGGCTCAGTAGTGTGTGTGGCCTCCACGTGCCTGTATGACCGCCCTACAACGCCTGTGCATGCTCCTGATGAGGTGGCGGACGGTCTCCTGAGGGATCTCCTCCCAGACCTGGACTAAAGCATCTGCCAACTCCTGGACAGTCTGTGGTGCAACATGAAGTTGGTGGATAGAGCGAGACATGATGTCCAAGATGTGCTCAATTGGATTCAGGTCTGGGGAACGGACGGGCCAGTCCATAGCATCAATGCCTTCGTCTTGCAGGAAATGCTGACACACTTCAGCCACATGAGGTCTAGCATTGTCTTGCATTAGGAGGAACCCAGGGCCAATCGCACCAGCATATGGTCTCACAAGGGGTCTGAGGATCTCATCTCGGTACCTAATGGCAGTCAGGCTACCTCTGGCGAGCACATGGAGGGCTGTGCGGCCCTCCAAAGAAATGCCACCCCACACCATTACTGACCCAATGCCAAACCGGTCATGCTGGAGGATGTTGCAGGCAGCAGAACGTTCTCCACGGCGTCTCCAGACTCTGTCACGTCTGTCACATGTGCTCAGTGTGAACCTGCTTTCATCTGTGAAGAGCACAGGGCGCCAGTGGCGAATTTGTCAATCTTGGTGTTCTCTGGCAAATGCCAAACGTCCTGCACGGTGCTGGGCTGTAAGCACAACCCCTACCTGTGGACGTCGGGCCCTCATATCACCCTCATGGAGTCTGTTTCTGACCGTTTGAGCAGACACATGCACATTTGTGGCCTGCTGGAGGTCATTTTGCAGGGCTCTGGCAGTGCTCCTCCTGTTCCTCCTTGCACAAAGGCGGAGGTAGCGGTCCTGCTGCTGGGTTGTTGCCCTCCTACGGCCTCCTCCACGTCTCCTGATGTACTGGCCTGTCTCCTGGTAGCGCCTCCATGCTCTGGACACTACGCTGACAGACACAGCAAACATTCTTGCCACAGCTCGCATTGATGTGCCATCCTGGATAAGCTGCACTACCTGAGCCACTTGTGTGGGTTGTAGACTCCGTCTCATGCTACCACTAGAGTGAAAGCACCGCCAGCATTTAAAAGTGACCAAAACATCAGCCAGGAAGCATAGGAACTGAGAAGTGGTCTGTGGTCACCACCTGCAGAACCACTCCTTTATTGGGGGTGTCTTGCTAATTGCCTATCATTTCCACCTGTTGTCTATCCCATTTGCACAACAGCATGTGAAATTGATTGTCACTCAGTGTTGCTTCCTAAGTGGACAGTTTGATTTCACAGAAGTGTGATTGAATTGGAGTTACATTGTGTTGTTTAAGTGTTCCCTTTATTTTTTTGAGCAGTGTAATATCCTGGAAAGTCTGAAGATGATATATAAGAAAGACATTAAAAATAACCGCAATAACGTGTACTGGAGGAACATCCATGTGTCAGCATTTGTATAATGTGTTGTGATGTTTATTATCAAAGTTATGTAACTTTATATTATTTATTATTTCCTATGATTTTTATTGTAAATGTATTGTAATATTTTGTTGCTAGTTTTTAAATAAAAAGATCATTATAGTAGTTATATTCTTGTATATAGGAGCAGTATTAGGCCTCATGCACACGACCGTAGTGTGCATCCGTGGCCGTTGTTCCGTTTTCCGTTTTTTTTTTTTGGCGGACCCATTGACTTTCAATGGGTCCGTGGAAAAATCGGAAAATGCACCGTTTTGCAGCCGCATCCGTGATCCGTGTTTCCTGTCCGTCAAAAAAATATGACCTGTCCTATTCTTTGGACGGACAACGGTTCACGGACCCATTCAAGTCAATGGGTCCGTGAAAGAACGCGGATGCCAATCTTGTGTGCATCCGTGTTCTTTCACGGACCCATTGACTTGAATGGGTCCGTGAACCGTTGTCCGTCCAAAGAATAGGACAGGTCATATTTTTTTGACGGACAGGAAACACGGATCACGGATGCGGCTGCAAAACGTCCGTGATCCGTGGCCGTAGGTTACTTTCATACAGACGGATCCGAAGATCCGTCTGCATAAAAGCTTTTTCAGAGATGAGTTTTCACTTTGTGAAAACTCATATCCGACAGTATATTCTAACACAGAGGCGTTCCCATAGTGATGGGGACACTTCTAGTTAGAATATACTACAAACTGTGTACATGACTGCCCCTGCTGCCTGGCAGCACCCGATCTCTTACAGGGGGCTGTGATCCGCACAATTAACCCCTCAGGTGCTGCACCTGAGGGGTTAATTGTGCATATCATAGCCCCCAATAAGAGATCAGGGGCTGCCAGGCAGCAGAGGGCAGACCCCCCCTCCCTCCCCAGTTTTAATTTCATTGGTGGCCAGTGCGGCCCCCCCTCCCTCTATTGTAATATCATTGGTGGCCAGTGTGCGGCCCCCCCTCTATTGTATTAATATCATTGGTGGCCAGTGTATACACAGTTCGTAGTATATTCTAACTAGAAGCGTCCCCATCACTATGGGAACGCCTCTGTGTTAGAATATACTGTCGGATATGAGTTTCACGATCTAACTCATATCCGACAGTATATTCTAACATAGAGGCGTTCCCATGGTGATGGGGATGCTTCAAGTTAAAATATACCATCGGATTAGAGAAAACTCCGATCCGATGGTATAATAGGGACTCCTGACTTTACATTGAAAGTCAATGGAGGACGGATCCGTTTGAAATTGCACCATATTGTGTCAACGTCAAACGTATCCGTCCCCATTGACTTGCATTGTAATTCAGGACGGATCCGTTTGGCTCCGCACGGCCAGGCGGACACCAAAACGACTTTTTTTCATGTCCGTGGATCCTCCAAAAATCAAGGAAGACCCACGGATGAAAAAACGGTCACGGATCACGGACCAACGGAACCCCGTTTTGCGGACCGTGAAAAAATACGGTCGTGTGCATGAGGCCTTATAGTAGTTATATTCTTGTACATAGGAGGCAGTATTATACTAGTTATATTCTTGTACATAGGAGCAGTATTATAGTAGTTATATTCTTGTACATACAGTAGGAACAGTATTATAGTAGTTATATTCCTGTACATAGGAGTAGTATTATAGCAGTTATATTCTTGTACATAGAAACAGTATTATAGTAGTTGTATTCTTGTGTATAGGATGTCGTATAAAAGTACTGATATTCTTGCCCATAGAGGGTAGCCATGATCCACCATAATTTATATCATTATCTAAGTTTTTTATAAGGCTAATTATCAAGAACACACTAGGTATTATTTCTCTCCATAGTATTTGGTAGCATATTGTTCAAGAGATATTGGCATAACAACGTATTGTTTATAATGATATTGTGTGACCACGCCATTATGTCACTATGGATAAATATCACTGCCGCAGTCCATTTGAGGCCCAATTTGTTATTCGCAGCACTGCACATGACTGTACAGGTAAATAGTTTTCCAGGAGTCCGACATGATAGCACCACATGGAGGATATCCTTATTGGCTTCTAAAGGGACAGGAAGCACAGAAAAGTTAAAAGGCCCCTCCCTCCCTCACCAGTGTTTTTCCAATTACCACACCAGGATAGACGCAAACTTATTTTTTAAACTCTAAAAAGTGTATATACATGAAAACCATCACCAATATAGGGGAGGGAAATAAAGAGGGTGCTGTCATGTCAGACTCCTGGAAATGTATTTACCGGTAGGTCTAAATCCAACTTTCCAGGACGTCCTCCATGACAGCACTGCATGGAGCAATACAAGATCAACTTATTAGGGAGGGACAATGGCCTAGAGAAATTTTCATCCAAAGGCCAATGTATGAAAACTGGACCAAGTTGCTGTTCTGCAATCTGTTTAACTGAGGCATTCGCCTTTTCAGCCCATTAAGCGGCCATTGCATGGGTAGAATGGGCTGTAACTATTAATGGGCAGTCCATGTCTTGAAAGGAATAGGACTGTAGAATTGTTGACTTTATCCATCTTGCATTTGTGGATTTAGATGTTTGTTTTCTTTTGTTCTTCCCTGAAAACTGTAGAAATAAAACAGAGTCCTTTCTGAAAGGGTATGTGGCATCTAAGTATTCTAACACTAATAGTCTGACTTCCAGGGTATGGAATTTTTATTCTTTCTGGTTCCTCGGATCTGCACAAAATAAAAGAAGAATTATTTATTGATTTCTATGGAAAGCTGATACTACTTTTGGAAGAAAAGCCGGATCAGGCTTCAAAATTATTCAAAAATATGGTTCGCTGATAGATAGAGCCTGTATTTCCCCTAATCTTCTAGCAGGCGTTATTGGTCACCAAGAAAGCAGTGTTCATAGATAACATCTTGATGTTACATTCATTTAGAGGCTCAACGGGATGACTACATAAGCAATTTAGGACCATAGCTAAATCCCAGGGCGGAACCAACTTCTGTATAGAAGGACAGATTGTAGACATGGCCCTGAATAAGGTTTTAATACATCTATGTTCTGCCAATCGAAAGTCTAAAAACCAACTTAATGTGGAGATTTGTACTTTTATGGTACTGGGTCTAAGACCCATGTCAAAACATTCCTGCAGGAATGTCCTGACTAGAAGGGGAAAGGTCCTGTTGGTGAACAGAATCATACCAGGAACAGAATTATTATTTTTTTTAAATCTTACCATAAATGGCAGAGGTTACTTTTTTAAGCTGTGTTGCATAAAAGAAATTACTCATTCTGAAAAACCTCTTGCTCTTAACATTTGTTCTTTAGAAGCCATGCTGTTAACTTCAGACTGTGTACTTGAGAATGCCTGGGGTAACCTTGTAGTAAAAGATCCTCTTCTGGTGGGAGAAAAAAATGGTCCTTCCAGTGCAAGATCTTTCAACATCAGAAACCAGGATTGTTTTGGCCAGAATGGAAGTAACAATATTAAGGTTACCGGTTCTCATCTGAACTTCTTTAGGACTGCAGGAATCAGGGGAAAAGGTGGAAAGGTATACGCCAGATCCATATCCCAATCCTGGGATAACACATTTACCGCCACTGGTCTGTCCCATGGGTTTAATGAAAAGAAAAAAATGAAGTTGCACATTTTCTCTAGTGGCAAATAGGTCCATCTGGGGAGTTCTCCACTTCTTGCACAGAAGATGAAAGATGTCCTTCTTGAAACACCATTCCCCTGGACTGATGGAACGTCTGCTTAAGAAGTCCGCCATCACATTTTCCTTTCCTTTTATATGGATGACTGAAATTGATAGAACCTCTAGAATCTCTCTGGCCAGCTGAATAATTGATCTGCCAGGAACTGAAGTGGTGGGAGTTTTGAACCCCCTCACTGTCTGCTTAGGAATGAGACAGTTATCATATTGTCTGATAATACTCAAACACGGCGACCCCTTAAGAGGTGTTCTTCTTTCAGGAAGGTATCTAGGACTGCCTTTATTTCTCTGTAGTTTAAAGACTACTGAGAAATGTCCTAGCTCCACAGACCCTGGAAGTAAGATCTATGGACTTGGGTCCCCCCCAACCCGTTTTGCTGGCATCTGTTGTTACCAGGATCTGAGGATTTAAAGACCATGGGACTCCATTTGACAGATTTCTTCGAACTGTCCACCATGTTAGACTGTGAATTACTCTGTAAGGGTAGACAGACCTTCATGTCCAAGGGGCTCTGATCTCTGTCCCACCGTGCAAATAGAAGCTGTAAATGGAATTGACTCCAGGGAACTGTCCATATGCATGACGTTATTAGACACAGAACTCTCATTTTCTTTTGTAGGATGGTTATCTCCTAGTATATTGAGACCGTTTTTTCTTCTGGTAGAAAGGATCACTGAATGTTGGAATCCACAAGAGTTCTCAGGAAACCTTTTCTACATCGATCATCCAAACTAACTGAGAAAAGATCCTCAGAGTGAAGTCGAGGTGATTTAGAAGAATAGTGCAACAAAGTGCTGTTAAAAGAAAGTCGTTTAGATATGGAACGATCACAATTTCTCTCTCTCTTCGCAGCCAAGAGACTATTTCCGCCATTGTCTTTGTGAATATTCTTGGCACAGAAGCTAGGCCGAATGGTAGACACTGAAACTGGTAATGTAGTGTTGAAGAGCCTTTCTGGACTGCAAATCTTAGCTATTTTTGATCCTCTGGAAATATTGGCACATGAGAATATGCAGAAGTCCAACGTATACATCACTACCCCCAGACAGATTAGGTAGATTGCAGATTTTATTGATTCCATCCTGAATTTCAGTATTTCACGCACTGATTTAGGAATTTCAGATTTAAAATAGAACGAAATGTCCCATTGGGTTTCTTCACCAGGAATACGTTTGAATAGCGGCCAGTGAACACTTTTCCCCGTGTGATGACTTGGATGAGTAACAGTTTGTTGAGATCCTTCAGGACATCGGAATTCTGTTCTGGTTGACTGAATTTGGTTATAATGAATCTTCTTGGAGGAGGACTTGATAGTTCTATCTTGTAGCCTTCCTTTATTATCCTGAGGATCCAGGGATTTTTTTGTAATTTCTTTCCACTGTGGGAGAAAGGACTTCAATCATCGTCCCACAGGAAGACCATCATTGTTTATTCTGAGATGAATTGGGATTAAGGAGAAACCGTCTGCCTTCTCCTCCTTTTCGGTAACTCCATCTCCCAGTCTTGCCTTTTCCTCGGTATGCTTGTGTCTGATAACGGGGCCCAGGTTTCTGAATAGGCTGTGTCTTTTTGGATTTTTCTTCTGGAAAGCCCTTTTTTCTATAAGATGGTGTCTACAACAGGCCTAAATACATAGGATCCAGGGAATGGAATGGTACACAGTTTTAGAAAGAATTTCGCCAGACCATGTTTTGAGCCACAAAGCACGTCTAGTGGTATTTGACAGAGAACTTCCTCTTGCCATAAATCTCATTGACTTTGCAGAGGCATCTGATACAAAAGCTGTAGCCAGTTTCAGAAGCAGGATGGTTTCTAGGATTTGTTCTCTAGATGGCTTCATTATTATATGATTCTCTAATTCGGACAGCCATAAATAAAAGAATCTGGCCACTGACATGGCTGCAATATTAGTATTTATTAGGGCCGTTTATGCTTCCCTAGATCTCTTCAAGAGGCCATCCATTTTCCTATCCATGGCTGTGAAGAATCTTCAAATGGTAAAGTAGTCTTTTTGAATACTTTAGCAATAGGTATGTCAATCCTGGGGGTCTCGACCCATAATTTGGTGTCTTCTGAATTAAAGGCCAGATAATAAAGTCTCTTTTCTGCATCTTCCCATTCTTCCATAATGAGAGTCCTTAGATTGTCATTTGCTGGAAATAAAGGTTTTCTTTTAGCTTTTAACCCGCCAAACATCTCATCTTGGATAGAGCAGGGTTTTGAAACCAATTTTACATCCATAGTTTGATGGACCGCTGAAATAAGAGAGTCCAGATCTTCTGAAGAAAAGAACTACTTCTCTTTGTCTTCTCTTCCTCCTCATCGTTTTCTAATTCCCCCTAAGACCATGGCTCACTTATAGCTTCCGGATCAGAGTCCGAATCTATCTCTGTTCTTGGTCTTTTTTGCTGACCTTGAGGGGTGAATGGCTGCGGATGCCACTGATGACTGAACTTCGTATCTAATCATTTTCTTAATTTCAGACAACAAAGACGGTTGTTCATCTCTCAATATTTTACCTATGCAGGTACTGCAGAGCTATTTGGTATAGGAGCCTGACAACTTCTTGGAGCAAGTTGCACATCTCTTCCCTTTCTTTTTAGGTTCTGTAGGCATCTTATGCACTGCCTCCTAATCATCCTAAAAAAATATATAAAAGGGAAAAAATACCTGCTAGCTACCAAACAGACAAATATATAAATGGTACAGGGTCTGTCAGTGACACTTACTTGACCCTGTGCATGGGATACTTGGACCGGATCAACCCGACCAGAAACAGGACATTCCATGATAGAGAACCAACATTGTCTGAACATAACAGACTTAAATAGTCCTACCTCCCTGCTATCGCAATGCTCCTCCTCCTAATTTCTGGGGACTCGATTCACCTGGAGAGTCACCCATCCATTGCAATGCGAATCTACCCATAGGGGACACCAGCATTGTTGCCACCTCCACTTCCGGTCCTGCTACCAGAATTTTAGATCCCGATTTCATTTGGATTAAGTAAAATGGTTGCGCCCTGTTTGCCCTGGCCAGAGATTATGTCAGATACCGACGTCAACGCCCTTCAATGACGTGTCGATGCCACAGGAAGTGATGTCAGCCGCTCAAGACAGCGCCCGATGTCGAGGACGGTGGCCTTCCTGATGCACTGACGACACCTGGAAGTGACATCTGGCGTCCCATGTGCTTCCCAGCCAAAACCAGAGCACTGACCGAACAGAAGCGGAGGAGACATACGGAGCCCAGAGCCCTTAACCAAGGGAAGCGGCACCCGAAACCAGACCATGCGGCCTGAATAGGGAACTGGAAAGGCCAGTGGACCCAACCATGTGGGGTGCTAGCCGAGCACCAGCATAAGGGAAGGAGAGGTGAAAGCCCCCGATCCATCCCTGGGCTCAATTCTTGCCATCCACGCACCAAGATCTTCATTCCCAGCAGGGAAGCTAATCCTGTCCCTTTAGAGGTCAATAACGACATCCTCCATGAAGGACATCCTGCAAAACACAGATATGCAAAATACGGATGCCCTCCATGTGCACTCTGCTTTTTCTCACTCCCATTGTTAGAAATACAGACAATAGGACATATTCTATAATTTATGGAATGGACACATGGATGCGGACAGCACATCTGCATGCGGTGTAGTATTCAGTTTGCACTCCGGGAGTGCAGTATGGTGCTTGTGACTAGGGAAGGCGTCCCGTTCCCTAAATACTATACATCCGTGTGCTGTCGTTTATTTTAGTGGACCTATAGAAATGAATGGGCCTGTATGCAATCCGCAAAAACAAGGATCGGACACATACAGAAAATACAGTCGTGTGCATGACGTCTTGATCAGTGGACAGGTTCCACAACAATACAATGCTTACCTTATCTCTGCGCATGAGGAAAAGAAGATCTTCAGCTGAAATGACCCTGGCCCCTCTCATCTGAGACACATCGGCCGCTTGCTGCAACTGAAAAAGAGAATATGTTAGGCCACTTTAAATTTTTTACACAGAATTTGGCAGGGCTTGTCACCTTTCTGTGTAAAGCTCCAATATTAACCTACAGAAACACGTGACATCTGAAAAGTAGTTATATATGTCTGCAGATTCACACATGGGGTTTGTTTGTGCTGTATATCTAAGGAAACACATAGGACTGCAAAAGAGCTGTATACACAGAACGGTAAGAGATTTTATTTATTTGTGATTATTTCTAAAGTTACTTCATCTTTTATTTTTATGCTTTGATCAATACTATCGGTTGCAAGAGGACAATTAAAAAAATAAAATATGCTTGAAATATTTTAATACAGAACTTGTAAAGGAAGACTCTGAGTAACACTGATGAGATGTGTTGTGACTAGCGCAGGGCCCGAGGGGGGCAAAGTGTGATGGATTCAACAGAAGACCACAGGGAGTATTTGTGTCATGCCCCCCGAGCCCGTACAATAAGCATGACACCGTGTCTAACTTTTGCCCGCCATAACTGTATCTTTAAAATGGTTTTCCACTTTGGGCAACTTCTTCTGGTGAGGAGGGTCCCTTGTCAATAAGCTGATCACAAATATCCCATTGCTCCGACCAGCTGTAGAACGCGTGGAACCTGACGGTAAGTATTCGGTTTCCTTGCCACCACAGGGAAAATAAAAGGAGTTTGCATACAAACAATATTTATTAGCTATCCACAGGACAGGTGATAAATGTATGACCGCTGGGGGTCTGAACACGGAAACCATCACAAGAATGGGGGTCCTGGAGTCTTCTGGGTTCATTGACCAACGAACAATATTTATCATCTCTTGATAAGTGGGACCGCTAGAGTAGGGATCTCTGAGACCCCTGTGTGAATGCAATGGTAGTGTAACTATAGGGGAGAGTTTCTGCCAGAGGATGCGCCTTATTTATGATGAGTTGCATACCTCATCGTATATTAGGTGCATCCTCCAGCAGAACACGTGGCTACAAAGAAATCTATGGCAGCTCCGACCTGCCACAGATTTCTGTCTTCATTTGCACCAGAAAATGAAGATCAATGTGTGTTGCGGCTGGCGGCTGCTGATCACATTCCTTCCCCACATGCCCCCTTTCCAAAAAAGTGCAGAGGGTGGCGTAAAAACACCACTTGCGACAATGTATCATCAATGAGCAATTTTTGCAATTTTTTTAAGCCAGAAATAAGGCACAAAGACAATGAAAAATTTTCCCCGTAGTGTCAACGGCTCTGACGGAGGTAGATAAAAGACCAGAATTCGGCAGTCCAATAGACAACTGAGTGCGACCACCGCTACATTCACACATGGGTTTCAGGGACTCCTATTCTAGTGATTGGTGGGGGTCCCAGTGGTTGGTCCTCAGCTATCATACATTCATCATCTATTCTGTGAGTAAGTGATAATGGTGTGCCCATTTAAATCAACGGGTTTAATGTAGGACAGAAAGATTCTCCAAGGCAAGAGATGGTCTTCACAACCACTATCCATACTGGCCATGAGATGAGGATCCTAAACCAAGGAGTCCCCCTTTTATGAACTCCCCGACAGGATACATGAAAACAGGTTTTCTAATCCAAATACAGTACATTTGAAAATTTTTGACCTTTTCTAAACTGTAAACACAATTACTAATCTGTAAAGCTGGTAAATGGTCATATACTAGCCTGCGAATACCAAAAACACAAAGAACCTGGGGTGAGTTTCTCAGAGATAAACTTGGAATTAACTAAATCTACTACAAAAGCACAGAAAGCCACGTAACTTCAAACCTGCGTTACATGAGCTGACGGGAGAAGTAAAAATGCACCTGAAAACCATTTCATGAAATTCTACCGCTCTCCATCTCGCACACTTGGCCAATGTTTCACTCAATATCACTGTCTGAATTGCAGCATTAATAATTTTTAGATCCCATGCTGCTAAGATGTGAATTAGGCCCATTCACAAGTTGAAAAGATCAACAAAACCAGTAGCCGGTTCTAATATCCAAATTGAAGGGGGGGATGGGGGAGGTTGAAAAAAAAAATTGACTTCAGAGTTGGCAAAATGACACCGGGCACAGACTTTCGTCCATAAATCATAATACAGAAGGGCATTAATTTCTTTTTTCCACACTAATCAGACGCACACAAAACATTAACTGTATCTATGGCAGACAACAGAAAACATACTGCGTGAAATGTTAGCAATATTTCCCTGTAAAATTCACTTGGGCCCTTACTGCTACAACCAGGGCAGGGGCTCGGGGAGTTTGCAGGAACTCATAAGCAACAGTAACATAATCTAACTTGAAACTACCCTGGAAAATGTAAGAATGTGAAAAATGATCGTCCTATTTGCTTGGCAGGAGTAAAATCAACTTTTCTTCTGATTAGATTCAGGGCATGTGAGGTACTTTTCTCTTTTCTGCAAAGTTGGAATTTTTTTTTCATAAGGACATTATGAAAAAAGCTGCAGCAAATAATTAGAGCTACTCCATGAGGCGGCCATAGATCGCCGCGCTGTTTATATACCCACTGAACCCATATCTCATATTGCTAAGATCTGCAATCACTTTCTGATTGTTGGAGATCTCACTGCCGTAACCTGACGATCCTGAGACTTAAAGCGGCTCTGTCACCCGGATCAGCCGTATACAACCAGGCATATAGCCCGGTAGGGTCGCTGACGATGATTAAAACAATACCTTTCTTTTATCAGTAGGTAGTAGGGTTGTGGAGAAATTTGAACTTTTATAAATAGGCTAAGGAGCTGTTAAAGCACCAGGAGGTGGGCTTATGTGGTATGAGCACCACTCCAGCGACACCCCTGGTGCTCCATACTGACGCCCTTTTCCTTGAAATCATGCCCCCCTCCCTTTAGATTGAAAGCCTCAGCACTCGATTTCTAGAATGGCACGTACGGCACGACACCTTCGGCTTCATCCCAATGAGCGAAGATGAAAATACGCATGCGCCATTCACATCACTGAAACCGGAAGAGGCAGCGCGGATGGCTTCAAGCAGACCACACCGCCACTTTCGGGTTCAGTGACGTGAGCGGCGTTCTAGACAGCGGGTGCGCAGGCGCGAGATCTCATTGCTAGACCTCATTCTGAAGGGAGGGGGAGTCGGTATGGAGCACCAGGGGTGTCGCCGGAGCGGTGCTTGAACCGCAGAAGCCCGCCTCCTGGTGCTCCAATAGCTCTTAAGAATATTTATAAAAGTTCAAATTTCTCCACAACACTTCTACCTACAGAAAAAAGAAAGGTATCGTTTTAATCAGCGTCAGTGACCCTACAGGGCTATGTGCCTGGTTGTATAGGGCTGATCCGGGTAATAGCTATGAAGGGGCCATAGCTTTGCTTAAAGGGGTTTTCCGAGATATTTTAACTGATGACCTATTTGCCAGATAGGTCATCCGTATCTGATAGGTAGGGGTTCGACACCGGGAACCCCCGCCGATCAGCTGTTTGAGAAAGCACTTGCAGTTGCGCCTCGGCCGTCTTGCAGATTTTCCTAGGCCTGTGATGTCACGTTCATCTGTCTCATGACCTATAGGAGCAGCAGCTCAGCCCCACTGAACTGAATGGGGCTGAGTACGATACCAAGCACAGCCACTATACCACAGGATAGGTCATCAGTTAAAATACCTTAAAAAACCCTCTTAAAAAATGTTTTTTCTTTAATCCCCCACACCCAGAGGGACTAGTGAAGGGAACTACATTTACTTTGCTACCTGACTGGCTTCAGCGGTAATGTGTTCCCAGAGAGCACCTAATCCAGAAGTGACATGCCTCCTGGGGACACATCATTGGTGAGGCCAGTCATTGGGTGCAGCGGCAGGGGTGAACACAGAACTTGCATAAATACACTGATAAATCTCAGACATACACCTCTAAGGCTACTTTCACACTTGCGGAAGAGTGATCCGGCAAGCAGTTCCGTCGCCGGCAAAATGTATGCCAACTGATGGCATTTGTAAAACTGATCAGGATCCTGACCGGTCTGAAAAATGCCTGATCAGTCAGAAAAATGCATTGAAATGCCAGATCTGTCTTTCCGGTGTCATCCGGAAAAACGGATCCGGCATTTATTTTTTTCACCTTTTTTTCCGGTCTGCGCAAGGACGGATCCGGCATTGCGGTATTTTGAATGCCGAATCCGGCACTAATACATTCCTATGGAAAATTCAGTTTTCTTTGAGCGGAGATAAAACCGTAGCATGTTGCGGTTTTATCTTTCGCCTGATCAGTCACAAACACTGAACTGAAGACATCCTGATGCATCCTGAACGGATTGCTCTCTATTCAGAATGCATGGGGATAAAATTGATCAGTTCTTTTCCGGTATAGAGCCCCTAGGATGGAACTCAATGTTGGGAAAAGAAAACCGCTAGTGTGAAAGTACCCTAAATCCTCTTGCTTTCCTTCACACAGTACATTATAAAACTGGCAAAAGAGGGAGGTCAGTGCATAGGAACGTCTCGATATCGGTGGGACCCGCACCTATCAGACAATGGGGGTATATCCTAGCGATATTCTCCCATTAACTGAGATGAGAATACCCCTTTAAGGCTGGCATATGAAATTCTTCTCAATGTATGTATAAGAAAGACTCTGGTTTGAAAGGGTTATTCCATGATTAATGTATAAACTGAAAATATACAGTCCATGACAACCTCTTTCCAACAAAGCTAGAACCAGCCCTGTACCTCACATGGATCCAGAGATCTCCCGTTCATTGCTCTGCTAGATCTATATCAAGCTGACTGTACAGGGGGAGTGTCTTTTCTGCTGCAGCTCAGGAGGTGTGTCTAAGCTCTCCCTATCACAGCTCAGGAGGCGTGTCTCAGCTCTCCCTATCACAGCTCAGGAGGCATGTCTCAGCTCTCCCTATCACAGCTCAGGAGGCGTGTCTCAGCTCTCCCTATCACAGCTCAGGAGGCGTGTCTCAGCTCTCCCTATCACAGCTCAGGAGGCGTGTCTCAGCTCTGCCTATCACAGCTCAGGAGGCAGCTGAAGGATGAAACTGAGCATGTGCGGCCTTCTCAGTGAGCAGGACAAAGAAATAAGAAAAAGAACAAACAGCAGGTGGCGCTATAGAGACACGTTGTATTGAATAACTTAGTGGCTATGCTAAATTTTTAATAACATGCCATTACAAAAGTATTCAGATCCCGGTGCTGGTTTAGAATCTGTAGAATATTTTTCGTGGGACCACCCCTTTAAGTTGAAACACATCAAATATATGATGACTTTAATGCTGAATAGGCAATAATACTAGAATCCAGTAAGTGCCTTCCCCAGACACGAGCACGGCCTCGGAGTGCAGGCTGTGAGGATATTCCCCGGATGCTTTGTGCATTTCGTTTCTTTAAGCAGCGGGCACTGGATGTTACTTGAGCAGTGGCTGCAGCCCCATTATCTCCTGGCTGCACATCTTTCCATTGTGTAATGTGTCGTTAAATCGCCGTCCGGGAAGGAGCTCTAGTTAATCAGCGGCACATGGGAACGCTCCTCCTGAGAAGGGGTCACGGCCAGTTTTACACGGAGGAATATTTCTTCTAATTGTACCTATAATAGCGTCCTGATATTTAATGAGCGGCCAGAGTGGAATAAATGAAGCTAATCAGAGCTCCAGAAAACCATAAAACTCCACAAAGCTGGCAGTGACAGGAGCAGCAGAAGGGGACGTATGCGGGGAGGGCGTACAGTGCCAGGAAGAACTAGACAAGTGTGCCATTCAGGGGCTGACAACTCCTGCAGAATCCTGCAGGACTATATCGGTTGTCACCCAGCTTTGCAAACTTGGAAAACAGTGATTTAAAAAAACAACCACAAAAGAGGAAGACATCAACGATCGCAACAGGAAAATGTATTAATGTTACTAAAAAAATTACCTTAAAGGGGTGTCCCATGAAAACTAGTCTACAATTTTCAAACCAGCACCTGGATCTGAATATTTTTGTAATTGCATCTAATTAAAAATGTATTATAGCTCCCACGTGAATTCAATGAAATCTATCTGTAGAGCGCCACCTGCTGTTTGCTCCTTTTCTAATTTCTCTGTCCGGCTCACTGAGATGGACGCACGTGCTCAGTTCCATCCTCCAACTGCCACCAGCTGCAGACACGCCCCCTGAGAAACGACACGCCCCCTAAGCTCACAGCTTGAAATAAACTGAGCAGAACAATTGGAGCAATGAATGGGGAGATCTCTGGATCCATGTGAGGTACAGGGCTCGTTCTAGGTTTGTTGGAAAGAGATTTTCATGTTTTACATTATTCAGGGGATAACCCCTTTAACCACCTCCGGAGCGCCTAACGCAGGATTGCGTTCCGGAGGTGGCAGCGCTGCGCAGAGTCACGCATATACGCGTCATCTCGCGAGACGCGAGATTTTGCTCAAAGCCGGCCCGCGCATGCGCATCGCGGGCCGGCAAAATTAAAAGAAGTATTTCGTCACCAGCCTGCCAGCAACGATCATTGGCTGGCAGGCTGGCGATTTTCAAAAAATCCAATCCAAAGTCATATAACAGATCATATTAGTAAATATGATCTGTTATATGGCTTCTCTGCTCCTCTGCTGGTCCTTTTCGTCGGTTGGATCCAGCAGAGAAGCAGACATCACTGTGAGTACACCAAACACTTCACTGTAGCCCCTGATCACCCACCTGCACCCCAATTAACCCTTTGATCACCCCTTTGATCGCCCCTGTCAATCACTAGTGAAAGGAAAAAAAGTGATCAGTGTAAACTGTCACTTTTTTTTTTCCACTGGTATTGGCTGTTAGGTTTTAGGGATAGTTTAGGCCCCTTGGTTAGGTAGTTAGCGTCAGTTAGCGCCCACCCCACCGCACCGCAGTCACTTTTATTCGCTGTTTAGCGTATCGCTAATCAGCATTTGTACTTTTATAGTATCTGTAAGTGATCAAAACTGATCACGGTCAGATCAATAATAGTATTAGTGTCACTTTAGTTCGCCCTCCACCCAAAACGCAGTGTTTGCCCGATCAGGCCTGATCGGTCGCCCACACGTGCGTTCACCCACGCCCGCCCCACCGCAGTGACAAAAAAAAAATATTTTTTGATCACTGCACATTCATTTTACACGCACTGCGGCGATAAAAAAATCAGTTTTGATATTTTTTATCAACCGCAGCAGCCTCCGGTACTTCGCTAGCCTCCCCTTTGTAAGACAGGCTTGCTTTTTTTCTTAAGTAGTCTCAGGGAATACCCCTAAATTTAGTAGTCCAAAATGTCAAACAGGGGGTATTCTTCTGAAGAGGCCTACAGGATTCTGACCCAGTCGGATGAGGAGTGGGAACCCTCATCTGACGAATCTAGCGGGTCAGAATATGAACCTGTGGAAAGCAGTGGCTCTCTGACCCAAAGTTCGGACGAGGAGGTGGAGGTCCCTGGCAGCACCAGGCGTACCCGGCCCCATGTCGCTAGACCACAGGTTACGCAGGATCCGCTTCAAGAGCAGCAGAGTGGGGCTGTCGCTGCCGGATCACGTGGTGAGGCATACACCAGCAGCGCAGCCCTTCCTGGACCTAGTACCAGCACTGCCGTACAACCTGGTGAAGTAGCGAGCACCAGAAGGGCAGTTGAAGCTGGTACGGTGGCACGTGCAATAGTTACCCCGTCGCAGCCACCGCACAGACAGGCCCGTAGAGCCCCTAGAGTCCCTGAGGTGCTGGCAAATCCTGATTGGCAGTCACCAACTTCAGCCGCACCAGTAGTTCCCCCTTTCACCGCCCAGTCTGGAGTTCGGGTTGAGACGGCTCAAATCGGTTCGGCCCTGGGATTTTTTGAGCTGTTCTTGACTGCGGAGCTCTTGGACTTAGTCGTGGCAGAGACCAACCAGTATGCCACACAATTTATAACCGCTAACCCGGGAAGCTATTATGCCCAGCCTTTCCGGTGGAAACCAGTCCAAGTTTCCGAACTTAAAATTTTTTTGGGCCTTCTCCTCAACATGGGCCTGACAAAAAAGCATGAATTGCGGTCATATTGGTCAACGCACCCAATTCATCACATGCCCATGTTCTCTGCTGCTATGTCCAGGACACGATTTGAGACCATCCTGCGTTTCCTGCACTTTAGCGACAACACCACCTCCCGTCCCAGAGGCCACCCTGCTTTTGACCGGCTCCACAAAATTCGGCCCCTCATAGACCATTTCAACCTGAAATTTGCAGATTTGTATACCCCTGAGCAAAACATCTGCGTAGACGAGTCCCTAATACATTTTACCGGGCGCCTTGGCTTCAAACAATACATCCCAAGCAAGCGTGCCCGGTATGGGGTCAAATTGTATAAGCTCTGTGAAAGGGCCACAGGCTATACCCACAAATTTCGGATCTATGAGGGAAAAGATCAGACCCTGGAGCCGGTCGGTTGCCCTGACTACCTGGGGAGCAGTGGGAAGACAGTCTGGGACTTGGTGTCACCCTTATTCGGCAAGGGGTACCATCTTTATGTGGACAATTTCTACACAAGTGTGGCCCTCTTTAGGCATTTGTTTCTAGAACGGATTTGCGCCTGTGGCACCGCGCGAACTAGTCGCGTAGGCTTCCCCCAACGGCTTGTAACCACCCGTCTTGCAAGGGGGCAGAGGGCTGCATTGTGTAACGAAGAACTGCTCGCGGTGAAATGGAGAGACAAGCGTGACGTTTACATGCTCTCCTCTATTCACGCAGACACGACAATCCAAATTGAGCGAGCAACCCGTGTCATTGAAAAGCCCCTCTGTGTCCACGACTATAATGCGCTCATGGGAGGGGTGGACTTCAATGACCAGATGTTGTCTCCGTATTTAGTTTCCCGCAGAACCAGACGCTGGTATAAGAAGGTGTCTGTATATTTGATTCAATTGGCGCTGTACAATAGTTTTGTTCTCTACAGTAAGGCTGGGAGAACAGGATCCTTCCTCAAATTCCAGGAAGAGATCATCGAGAACCTCCTTTACCCAGGAGGTTCCGTGGCCCCATCCACCAGTGTAGTTAGCCGTCTACACGAGCGACATTTCCCCAGTGTCGTTCCTGGTACCTCAACCCAACCGTCACCCCGAAAAAGATGTCGTGTCTGTAGCAGGAGTGGAATAAGGCGTGACACCCGCTATTTCTGTCCTGATTGTGCTGACCACCCTGCCCTATGCTATGGAGAGTGTTTCCGGAAGTACCACACACAGGTACACCTAGCATAGGGATCACATCTCACCAGGACAGGCACACAGGGCTATTAGGGCCCTTTCTCTCACAGCTGCTGCAAACCTCTCCTTTCACCTGGGATAAAGTGCATAACGTACTTCGCCACATCTTTGGGCGATTTGCGCTTTGCACATTGTCCCATGGGGAAGGAGAGGTTTGTTCTATAAAGGTAAAAAAAACTAAACAAAAAAAAAAATACCGGTAAGTAAAAAAGTTAAACGTTCAGTTAAAAAAGTTTAAAAAAAGTTTCTATGTTCTGTTCAACAGTTAATAAAGTTATTGCTTTGCGGCCTGGTTTTTTCTTTTTTGTTTTGTTTTTTTTACCTTTCAGGTGGACCAACCGATCGACTAGCTGCAGCACTGATGTGCATTCGGACAGAAGCATTGCGCTGCTGTCAGATTACACGCAAGTCGGTGTATGCGGCGCTGCAAGACGAGATTTCTCCTCTGCAGTAAAAGATACATTTGCCGAGGCATATGAGCTGAGGAGGTGGCGGTGTTCATATACTTTGGCAAACACTTTGTATATATAAAAAAAAAAAATCCCGGCAATGATTTATTCATCCACATCGATTGATGTGAATGGAGAAATCTGGTTTGCCAGGGCATACGAGCTGAAGTGGGTATGGATGTTGGGCGGAGCTCCTATGTCCTGGCAGACGCCTTTCCCCTCCTTTTTCTTTTTTTGGCAGAGATTTTTTCATCCACATTGATCGATGCGAATGAAGAAATCTGTGCCGTTCATTTTTTTCTTTCAGCCCAGAGGCTGAACGGAAAAAAAAAATCTCATTACCTGTATGCTCAATATAAGGAGAATAGCAGAAACTCCTAATGCTGGGCATACATGTAATGATTGCGGAGACCCTCAAATGCCAGGGCAGTACAAACACCCCACAAATAACATCATTTTGGAAAGAAGACACCCCAAGGTATTCGCTGAGGGGCATATTGAGTCCATGAAAGATTGAAATTTTTGTCCCAAGTTAGCGGAAAGGGAGACTTTGTGAGAACAAAATCAAAAAAATCAATTTCCGCTAACTTGTGCCAAAATTTTTTTTTTCAATGAACTCGCCATGCCCCTCATTGAATACCTTGGGGTGTCTTCTTTCCAAAATGGGGTCACATGTGAAGTATTTATACTGCCCTGGCATTTTAGGGGCCCCAAAGCGTGAGAAGAAGTCTGGTATCCAAATGTCTAAAAATGCCCTCCTAAAAGGAATTTGGGCACCTTTGCCCACCTAGGCTGCAAAAAAGTGTCACACATGTGGTATCTCCGTATTCAGCAGAAGTTGGGGAATATGTTTTGGGGTGTCATTTTACATATACCCATGCTGGGTGAGATAAATATCTTGGTCAAATGCCAACTTAGTATAAAAAAAATGGGAAAAGTTGTCTTTTGCCAAGATATTTCTCTCACCCAGCATGGGTATATGTAATGTGACACTTTTTTGCAGCCTAGGTGGGCAAAGGGGCCCACATTCCAAAGAGCACCTTTCGGATTTCACAGGTCATTTACCTACTTACCAGACATTAGGGCCCCTGGAAAATGCCAGGGCAGTATAACTACCCCACAAGTGACCCCATTTTGGAAAGAAGACACCCCAAGGTATTCCGTGAGGGGCATGGCAAGTTCCTCGAATTTTTTATTTTTTGTCACAAGTTAGTGGAAAATGATGATTTTTTTTTTTTTTTTTTTTTTCATACAAAGTCTCATATTCCACTAACTTGTGACAAAAAATAAAAATTTCCATGAACTCACTATGCCCATCAGCGAATACCTTGGGGTCTCTTCTTTCCAAAATGGGGTCACTTGTGGGGTAGTTATACTGCCCTGGCATTCTAGGGGCCCAAATGTGTGGTAAGGAGTTTGAAATCAAATTCTGTAAAAAATGACCTGTGAAATCCGAAAGGTGCTCTTTGGAATATGGGCCCCTTTGCCCACCTAGGCTGCAAAAAAGTGTCACACATCTGGTATCTCCGTACTCAGGAGAGGGTGGGGAATGTGTTTTGGGGTGTCTTTTTACATATACCCATGCTGGGTGAGATAAATATCTTGGCAAAAGACAACTTTTCCCATTTTTTTATACAAAGTTGGCATTTGACCAAGATATTTATCTCACCCAGCATGGGTATATGTAAAAAGACACCCCAAAACACATTCCTCAACTTCTCCTGAGTACGGGGATACCAGATGTGTGACACTTTTTTGCAGCCTAGGTGGGCAAAGGGGCCCACATTCCAAAGAGCACCTTTCGGATTTCACAGGTCATTTTTTACTGAATTTGATTTCAAACTCCTTACCACACATTTGGGCCCCTAGAATGCCAGGGCAGTATAACTACCCCACAAGTGACCCCATTTTGGAAAGAAGAGACCCCAAGGTATTCGCTGATGGGCATAGTGAGTTCATGGAAGTTTTTATTTTTTGTCACAAGTTAGTGGAATATGAGACTTTGTATGAAAAAAAAAAAAAAATCATCATTTTCCACTAACTTGTGACAAAAAATAAAAAATTCTAGGAACTCGCCATGCCCCTCATGGAATACCTTGGGGTGTCTTCTTTCCAAAATGGGGTCACTTGTGGGGTAGTTATACTGCCCTGGCATTCTAGGGGCCCAAATGTGTGGTAAGGAGTTTGAAATCAAATTCTGTAAAAAATGACCTGTGAAATCCGAAAGGTGCTCTTTGGAATATGGGCCCCTTTGCCCACCTAGGCTGCAAAAAAGTGTCACACATCTGGTATCTCCGTACTCAGGAGAAGGTGGGGAATGTGTTTTGGGGTGTCATTTTATATATACCCATGCTGGGTGAGAGAAATATCTTGGCAAAAGACAACTTTTCCCATTTTTTTATACAAAGTTGGCATTTGACCAAGATATTTATCTCACCCAGCATGGGTATATGTAAAAAGACACCCCAAAACACATTCCTCAACTTCTCCTGAGTACAGGGATACCAGATGTGTGACACTTTTTTGCAGCCTAGGTGGGCAAAGGGGCCCACATTCCAAAGAGCACCTTTCGGATTTCACAGGTCATTTTTTACTGAATTTGATTTCAAACTCCTTACCACACATTTGGGCCCCTAGAATGCCAGGGCAGTATAACTACCCCACAAGTGACCTCATTTTGGAAAGAAGAGACCCCAAGGTATTCGCTGATGGGCATAGTGAGTTCATGGAAGTTTTTATTTTTTGTCACAAGTTAGTGGAATATGAGACTTTGTATGAAAAAAATAAAAATAAAAAAAATCATCATTTTCCACTAACTTGTGACAAAAAATAAAAAATTCTAGGAACTCGCCATGCCCCTCACGGAATACCTTGGGGTGTCTTCTTTCCAAAATGGGGTCACTTGTGGGGTAGTTATACTGCCCTGGCATTCTAGGGGCCCAAATGTGTGGTAAGGAGTTTGAAATCAAATTCTGTAAAAAATGACCTGTGAAATCCGAAAGGTGCTCTTTGGAATATGGGCCCCTTTGCCCACCTAGGCTGCAAAAAAGTGTCACACATCTGGTATCTCCGTACTCAGGAGAAGTTGGGGAATGTGTTTTGGGGTGTCTTTTTACATATACCCATGCTGGGTGAGATAAATATCTTGGTCAAATGCCAACTTTGTATAAAAAAATGGGAAAAGTTGTCTTTTGCCAAGATATTTCTCTCACCCAGCATGGGTATATATAAAATGACACCCCAAAACACATTCCCCACCTTCTCCTGAGTACGGAGATACCAGATGTGTGACACTTTTTTGCAGCCTAGGTGGGCAAAGGGGCCCATATTCCAAAGAGCACCTTTCGGATTTCACAGGTCATTTTTTACAGAATTTGATTTCAAACTCCTTACCACACATTTGGGCCCCTAGAATGCCAGGGCAGTATAACTACCCCTGACTTGATCCAAAACTAAGGAACCAACGGGTAAGCCCTGTAACAATGCTAGCTCTCTCCCTTACTGCTCAGCCTATGCAAAAATCTCAATGGTAGAAATTTGCATACCCTCGTTCCTCGACTGTATGACACCTGAACACCCTATAATAGTGAGGGGACACGACCACCGACTCCCTACACTTAATACGGAGGGAGTCAGGGTCACCTCGGATCAAGCAAACAGGAAAACAAAGATAAATTAACAGACTTATCTGTAGAAGCATCAGTTGTAGCATCCAGCATGCACACACTCCAGGAAGTTGTTTAAACCGCAAAGTGATGCAGTATGGGAAGGGATTTAAAGGGATGCAATCAGTGCAACTAGATAACAGCTGAGAGAGGGAAACGAGATTACAAAACGAAAGCAAAACAAAAGAACCTCAAGCAGGAGGTTCTAAAGAACGTCTGTCAGAGCTTCACAGATGTCTGGCGGTGACAGATGAGCTGTGTCAGGGGTAGCCTCAGCGCTGTCCAACGTGCAGGGAGCCGAGGCTACTGCAGCACAGCTGATGGGTGGGAGTGCCGCATGTCGGACCCCCACTAATCAGATATTGATGGCCTATCCTGAGGATAGAGCATCTACATAAAAAATCTAGCAAAGTGAATTAAATGACAAAGGTTCTCCTTTACTAGGGGAGGATGGAAACCCAAGGAGCAAATTAAAACCACCCAATATTATTGGGCAAGGAATGGTTTATTATCTGAGAATTGAAAGGTTACATGGGAACTATAGGGCAGTATTATGTGGGCCATGTAAATGGGTTGTCTACATATACTCTCCAACCTGTCTCTGAGAGATGCAACTGCACGTTGGCCCATCGAGTTGCCAAGGCAACCGCCCATCACACAGCAAGTCTTGTGCAGGGTCTAATTCTAAATAATGGGTGGTGTACACGATACTCGCCTCAGGAACCCACCTTACCAAAGTGTAATGACAGATTGGCCAGGAAAGTATGCCTGGACAACCCCGTTAAAGGAGCATCATTCAGATTATGCATGTTACAGTATGTTGGCACTATATTACGGTAGTGTTATCTTGGCACTATGTGACAGTACGTCCTCCGCTTACTCTACTCCAGATGCATGAGAAGCAGCACGCAACACATTCTCCTGATCTCTGTATGTGCGCTACCGGGGAGGCACTGGGTCAGGGGACATGCGGCGGTGAATCTCCTGAAGAGAGCCGCCAGACTGATACTATTGTATGGCCAGTTATTTTCCCTGCAGGGTCCACAGTTATACGGTATTACATGCTGGGTATTCAGCTCTCAGTTTTGGTTAGCAGAGGGGAGCCCGATCAGGTACGGTTAATGATACGGAAATGCGGACCGAAACAGCCAGCTTGAGAACTTCACTTGACAGCAGAAGACGGACCGCACCGCGTCAGCCGCTGTTTCGCTGACTCATTGCATCCTGCCACGGTAAGCCAAGATTTCCAGATGCCACAAACAAGAGAAGCACTTATGGCGATGACTGATGATTTAGTCCCGTAATAACAATAAGTGGGAATTCGTCAAGTGCCAAGTGGAAGAGAAGACTTTCCAGGATTAGAAAGATTATCCGCTTATAATAGCGGTCTACACAAGGAGGCAAAGAAACTCTCCAACCCCGTGATGCTGTCCAGTCCCATCTCACTGAAAGTCCTGCGGAGGAGGACTAGCGCTGCTTATCTACCTGCTGTTTGTTACAACGCATCAGTACGAGCGGAGTTCAGGACAACAGAGGGATTTATCTGGCGGTCTTAATAAACATGGGATCGTCCAGATCAGTGTTTTTTTCAGCGTACTCCCCGACATGAAAGCGCCCCCACACTATGATCCTACACTGTGCTATCGAGTGTAGGGACAGTGCGGCATGAACTCTCAGGCTGAGAACCGACCACCTAGACTGGTAAAGTATGACATTTGGATATGCTGACAGCAAGCAGAGATCTTGAAAATAAGATACTTAGAAACAAGATGTTCAGGACTGGGCATCTGTTTTGAAAGCCACTGGTGGCAGGAATGCACTTAGGGCAGTTTCCTGGCTCTCGCTGAGCTATTGAGGTAAATGACAAACGTCTGCCTGTAGTGTCCACTGGGAGGAGCTTCTTCTATATACATAAAGGAAAGGCTACTTTCACACTTGCGGCAGAGGAATCCGTCGCCGGGACTGCCTGCCGCATCCGTCAAAACGTATGCCAACTGATGGCATTTGTAAGACTGATCAGGATCCTGATCCGTCTTACAAATGCATTGAAATGCCGGTTCAGTCTATCCAGTGTCATCCGGAAAAACGGATCCGGTATTAATTTTTTTTTTACATTTTTTTCAGTCTGCGCATGAAGGACGGATCTGGCATTGCGGTATTTTGAATGCTGGATCCAGCACTAATACATTCCTATGTATAAAAAAAAATGCCGGATCCGGCATTCCGGCAAGTGTTCCGGATTTTTGGCCGGAGATAAAACTGTAGCATGCTGCGGTATTATCTCCGTCCTGAACAGTCGAAAAGGCTGAACTGAAGACATCCTGATGCATCCTGAACGGATTGCTCTCCATTCAGAATGCATGGGGATAAATCTGATCAGTTCTTTTCCGGTATTGAGCCCCTAGGACGGTACTCTATGCCGGAAAAGAAAAACGCTAGTGTGAAAGTAACCAAAAACGGACAGCACTGGGGTGACTTACCATATTCGTTTCCACTGAACGTGTGATTCTAGTTTTGTGATTTATGTACTGTCGTGTCCATGCAATTTATTGTACGTTGGTGAGACATCGACAGATTCAATAACCACAGATACACTATCAGAAAGAAACGTCTCGATTTACCTGTTTCAAAACATTTTTTTTAACTCAAACATACTGAAAAGGATTTCAAAATGTTGGATTGTAGATCATGTTCCTATTCCCAGGAGAGGTGGCAATAGAGTGAATATCTTACACTTTGAACAGTCTAAAGCCACGCGGCCTGAAGGTTGATGTCAGCTTGCCCTCTAGCCCAGCCGGGTTCACTGCGCTCTCTCTTGCGTATCAGGTAGTTTTCTAAGAATGTATTAACTATAAATATAATATTTATCACATTTCTCTCTTTTCCCTTTTTTCACGGTTTGCATACTGAAGAGAAGCGGAGGATGAGGATTTATGAAGGATGTGCCCGCCGACATGTGTAGCAATATGTGATCTTACATTATTTCAAGTCTACTTGCGGTACCCTGGTTGTGTAATCAGCATTTATGAATTATATTTAGTTTTAGGATATTAGATGTATAGATGTATATATATATATACACTGCTCAAAAAAATAAAGGGAACACAAAAATAACACATCCTAGATCTGAGTTAATTAAATATTCTTCTGAAATACTTTGTTCTTTACATAGTTGAATGTGCTGACAACAAAATCACACAAAAATAAAAAAATGGAAATCTAATTTTTTAACCCATGGAGGTCTGGATTTGGAGTCACACTCAAAATTAAAGTGGAAAAACACACTACAGGCTGATCCAACTTTGATGTAATGTCCTTAAAACAAGTCAAAATGAGGCTCAGTAGTGTGTGTGGCCTCCACGTGCCTGTATGACCTCCCTACAACGCCTGTGCATGCTCCTGATGAGGTGGCGGACGGTCTCCTGAGGGATCTCCTCCCAGACCTGGACTAAAGCATCTGCCAACTCCTGGACAGTCTGTGGTGAAACGTGACGTTGGTGGATAGAGCGAGACATGATGTCCCAGATGTGCTCAATTGGATTCAGGTCTGGGGAATGGGAAGGCCAGTCCATAGCATCAATGCCTTCATCTTGCGGAAATGCTGACACACTCCAGCCACAAGAGGTGTAGCATTGTCTTGCATTAGGAGGAACCCAGGGCCAACCGCACCAGCATATGGTCTCACAAGGGGTCTGAGGATCTCATCTCGGTACCTAATGGCAGTCAGGCTACCTCTGGCGAGCACATGGAGGGCTGTGTGGCCCTCCAAAGAAATGCCACCCCACACCATTACTGACCCAATGCCAAAACGGTCATGCTGGCATTGCTGGAGGATGTTGCAGGCAGCAGAACGTTCTCCACGGAGTCTCCAGACTCTGTCACGTCTGTCACATGTGCTCAGTGTGAACCTGCTTTCATCTGTGAAGAGCACAGGGCGCCAGTGGCGAATTTGCCAATCTTGGTGTTCTCTGGCAAATGCCAAACGTCCTGCACGGTGTTGGGCTGTAAGCACAACCCCCACCTGTGGACGTCGGGCCCTCATATCACCATCATGGAGTCTGTTTCTGACCGTTTGAGCAGACACATGCACATTTGTGGCCTGCTGGAGGTCATTTTGCAGGGCTCTGGCAGTGCTCCTCCTGTTCCTCCTTGCACAAAGGCGGAGGTAGCGGTCCTGCTGCTGGGTTGTTGCCCTCCTACGGCCTCCTCCACGTCTCCTGATGTACTGGCCTGTCTCCTGGTAGCGCCTCCATGCTCTGGACACTACGCTGACAGACACAGCAAACCTTCTTGCCACAGCTCGCATTGATGTGCCATCCTGGATAAGCTGCACTACCTGAGCCACTTGTGTGGGTTGTAGACTCCGTATCATGCTACCACTAGAGTGAAAGCACCGCCAGTATTCAAAAGTGACCAAAACATCAGCCAGGAAGCATAGGAACTGAGAAGTGGTCTGTGATCACCACCTGCAGAACCATTCCTTTATTGGGGGTGTCTTGCTAATTGCCTATAATTTCCACCTGTTGTCTATCCCATTTGCACAACAGCATGTTAAATTGATTGTCACTCAGTGTTGCTTCCTAAGTGAACAGTTTGATTTCACAGAAGTGTGATTGACTTGGAGTTACATTGTGTTGTTTAAGTGTTCCCTTTATTTTTTTGAGCAGTGTATATATATATATATATATATATATATATTGAGGAGATCCCTCTTGGGCACGGAATGAATGATCGATATTCGAGAAAGCAACTGACAGATCCCGCGCTGGCGTGCGGTTTTCTGTTTTGGCTGATGTGCTCTTGACAGGAGGCACTCTCCCCACCCTTCCATCTATTTTTCCCCTAGATGCCCTTATTTCGGACTCAGAGAGTGCCTCATGTGAGCCCTTATTCATTTTATAAAAGGTTTTGTCAGTAACCAACATGGCGCAGCTATCCAATGATGTTTGGCGCATGCGCCTGTGACATAGGTCGTCTCTGACCTTTTCCAAGATGGCCGCGTGGTGAGAGCTACTGGATTGCGCAGGCTCCACTAGCGGCCTTACGTCATGAGGTCCTTGATGATTAGGTAGCTATGCAGACACGCCGATCTATGGCGTTGTTGTTACACGAGATCGCGATCCATCCGGCGTGTATACTTAACTTTGTCCTTTGCGCTTTTCTCCTCAGCATAATTAATTTATTGCACATGGCACTTTATTAACACATTATTGTCCAATCATGTTAGTATCATGTATATATTACACTTCATCGGTGCAGGGTATTACATGAATATATATCATTTTCGGAAATTCACTATTTACGTCACATGATCATTTTATGAATTGATCTGTATTTTTATCTTATGTTACTTCCACTCACATGTTTGTTTGTTGTGATTGATTAATTATGTAATGAGATGACGTAATCACGCACTAGATTGTGTCTGGGGTATATATTTCACTCAGTGTGCTTTGGTTGGCTTGAGAAAGGCTCTATTGTTGAGCCGAAACATTGTTTTACTACATGGGTGAATAAAAGGTTTTGACTTTATCCTTGGAACATTGGAGAGCTGTCCGTTTTTCCTTTATACGTGTATATTGTGGGTAAGTGCCTATTCCCATTGGACGCGCACTCGAAAAATTAGAATATCGTGCATAGTTCATTTATTTCAGTAATGTAACTTAAAAGGTGAAGCTAATATATGAGATAGACTCATTACATGCAAAGCGAGAGATTTCAAGCCTTTATTTGTTATAATTTGGATGATTATGGTTTACAGCTTAGGCTACTTTCACACTAGCGTTCGGGGCTCCGCTTGTGAGTTCAGTTTGAAGGCTCTCACAAGCGGCCCCAAACGGATCCGTCCAGCCCTAATGCATTCTGAGTGGATGCGGATCCGCTCAGAATGCATCAGTCTGGCACCGTTTGTCCTCCGCTCCGCTCAGCAGGCGGACCCCTGAACGCAGCTTGCAGCGTTCGGGTGTCCGCCTGGTCGTGCGGAGGCAAACGGATCCGTCCAGACTTACAATGTAAGTCAATGGGGACGGATCCGTTTGAAGATGACACAATATGGCTCAATTTTTAAACGGATCCGTCCCCCATTGACTTTCAATGTAAAGTCAAAACGGATCCGTTTGCATTACCATGAACAAAAAAAAAAAAGCGTTTGCATTATAGGAGCGGATCCGTCTGTGCAGATACCAGACGGATCCGCACCTAACGCAGGTGTGAAAGTAGCCTTATAAAACCCAAAAGTCACAATTTTGAGGTCACTTTTGCTCAGGGGGTATGGATTAATTATCTGACTAGAGTGTGATATTTTGAGCCTAGAATATTGAACTTTTTCACAAAATTCTAATTTTAAGCTGCATTAATGCAATTCCTTTTAATTTGCATTACTGAAATAAATGGACTTTTGTACGATATTCAAATTTTTGGAGTTTCACCTGTATATGTATATATTTACCATATTTTTCGCCCCATAAGACGCACCTAGGTTTTTGAGGAGGAAAATAAGAAAAAAATAAATTTAACCAAAAGGTGTGCTTTTGGTGGGTTTTGAACTAATGGTGGTCTGTGCATGACACTACTATGGGGGATCTGTGGGTGGCACTGTTATGAGTGGGGTGATCTGTGGGTGGCACTGTTATGAGTGGGGTGATCTGCGGATGGCACTCCTATATATGTGTCACCCACATATCCCCCACCCCATAATAGTGCCCTAATATACCGGAGCTAAACCTGTGGGAGGGGGAGGGAGGAGGGGTCAGTGTCATGCAAATGCGGCAGGTCGGTGCGGTCACTGTACTCCGGCCCCGCCGCTCACTCACTTCCTTAATACCTAAACCTTTTATAATAATAACTTTAATTGAAGTTCCGATCCCCAGCCCCATCTGTACTACTTACTAAATGTCCTGTAGCAGGCAGAGCAGGGCGGGCAGCCGTCCGGAACTCACTGATGTCACATGACGTGCCTGCGCCGCCTACTTTATGAATGAAGTAGGCGGCGCAGGCACGTGACGTCAGTGAGTTACGGCCGGCCGCCCGCCCTGCTCTGCCTGCTACAGGACATTTAGTAAGTAGTACAGATGGGGCTGGGGATCGGAACTTCAATTAAAGTTATTATTATAAAAGGTTTAGGTATTAAGGAAGTGAGTGAGCGGCGGGGCCGGAGTACAGTGACCGCACCGCCCTGCCGCATTTGCATGACACTGGTCCCTCCTCCCTCCCCCTGATACATCGCAGTCTGCGATGTAAAATGGCAGCATTCGCCACATAAGACGCAGGGGCATTTTCCCCCCACTTTTGGGGGGGGGGGTAAAGTGCGTCTTTTGGGGCGAAAAATACGGTATATATATATATATATATATATATATATATATAGAGAGAGAGAGAGAGAGAGCGTTTAATAGGAGTTGTATTACTCTGCATACACATATCTCCCCCTAGTGGTGGCTGCAGATTGAAAAAAAAAAATGTATTAATTACCTCTAACCTCTATAGTTGTGTGAAGAAAAGCAAGGGATTTGGAGTCTTCTATCAAAAATCATGGAGCAACCTCCATAAAGAAATATAATAAAATTGATCATTACAGATAAAACAACCTTAGATATTCAGGGATATTGGGTATAAACCACTTTGGATATTAACTACTTCACCACTCTTACCAAGCAAAGTTACAGTATTAACCTCTAATCCACTCTAGACGCCGAGGAACATTAGTGGGAATTTTATGATTAACCTCCTAACCACCTTGTATAAAAAAGTGCAATGTGCATTTATAGTCTCTGTCATGGGCATCCACTAAATGTAACCCCCCTTTTAAAAATAATTTCTCTGATGAGCACTGAAACCTGTGGGCAATTAACATAACCGCTTATGGTAGGTCTCGAAGCATGGAGGGCCATGAAGATATTTGGGTCATCAGCGTGGGGTTTATACAGTGCTCCGTACACATATGACTTTATAGGATGGATCTTTGGCACTTTTCATTTCCTCCCATGCACATTTGCCCTAAGTGTATGGATGGGTACAATGGGGATAAAAAGACTTTGATGTGATGGGTGTGAATGAATACAGCCCTTCCATAAAGTAAAAAAAAAGTTAAAAAACTCTCTGGCTGGAATTGCTCTTTAACCTTTTGGAAATCCGAACTGCGACAGATGTTCAATGCTATTAACATTCTTGGCCAAATCACACCTCTGGATTTAGAGATTGGCGTCTCTCCCCTCCCTATAACTGCGCAGTGTAATAATTACGCCGTGATGACGAATCGATCGGCTGCAAGTGCGAACAATACGCAGTGTATAACAATGCACTCTTGACCCTGAAAAAAGTGAAAACCCCCAGCACGGAGGATAAAATAAACTGCTGGCAGCACATTCATTAGCTGTACGCAGCGATCGCCCCTAATGCTCTCTAATCCCGCTAAGCTACACGGCTACTGCTGGGATACAGTGTTACTGTAAATAGGCAATTATGGTTTTATACAAACAATGAGCGCATTATAAAAATCAGGAATATTTCCTTGTAAAACGCCTTTCTGATTTCGTCTCGAAGGCTTGGGACTTGGGAATTTTGTTATTTTACAGATAAAATGGGTTACGCCGCATTAACAAATACAGAAGGTGAAAAGATAACATATTCCTGGGGAACTTTGGTTAAAAAGGGGCTGCCCAGCAGGATTACAGTTGTTGTTTTTTTTATATATATATGGCCAGAAAAAAAAAAAAAACCATGACTGCTGGTCCCAGCTACGGTAATTTGGCAGGAGATGCCAGCTCAGGCAATCAGTGCCCACAGCAGCGACCCAGCTCACCCAGTGATCGCCTGCATGTTGAGGTGGGGCTGGGAAGAGAAGAGCAAAGGTCAGCATCCAAACAGCAGCAGATCGGTGAGGGTGGGTATGGCTTCTAGCTTTGTAACCCACTTGGAACAATATGTATATATATTTTATAAAAAATAATCGCCCTGGACAACCCCTTCACGCAAAGTTCACTAGATTATTATTACAGCAAGGACAGACTTTTTCCACTGCAAATTTTGGAATCTGGAAATTCCGACGATGCTGGGCATTCCATTAATGGCTAAATGTGGATGGGATCCAACGTACAATAAATTGGTTGCTAAATGAACACCAAAAGACAAAAATGGAAACTACCCAATAAATTGCTTAAAGGGACTTAGATATCCTCAGGATAGGTCATCAGTAACAGACACTAACCCTCTCGATGCCCCCAACCCACCCCCCAGCCACCGATACAGGAAACATTACAGTGGACACAGCCAGAAGCAGAAGGCTCCTTCCGTTGTGTAGTGGCCTCCCGAAAAGTGTGCTGAACTGCAGAACACTGGCGTCAGAAACTGCACAGTGGATAGAGCCTCCCATCCACCGTATAGTTTCTAGTGCCGGTGGCAGCCCAAAACAACTGATTGGTAGGAGTGCCATGCGTCGGACCCCCACAGATTTAATATTGATGACCTATCCGGAGGATAGACCCAAAAAAATTCTAAGTACAACTCTGGTAAGAAGACACCAAGCTGCGTCGTCTGCCTATATAGGAAGTACGCCACTGGATGAACGTGACATCACATGGTCTAGAGAAAGCTGTGAGAAGGCCACGACACTACTGTGAGCAGAGGATAGGTCATCGGTAAAAATATCTCAAAAAACCCCTTTAACAATACGCTGATCAGAAAATGCTTCCCCTTCTGGGTAATCTACGAGAAAACCTGGGAGTAAGTGTTACTCTTCCCTACAGCGCCACCATGGGAGAAATGGAGCATTACCCAGTGTTTATGCAATGCGTGTAATGCAGAACAGGACAGGTCCTCCAAAGAGAGAGATGCTCTTTGTAACCACTCTTCACTCCGGCCAAGAGACTGGGATCCCGACCATAGCACCCCTCTCTATTAACTCAGAATCCCTAATAGGGTATATGAATACGGGTTTTCTAAACTGGGACTCGCCTAAATGAGCCAGTATAGTGAGATGCTCTGCACAAGCAACTCCCATTCTAAAAGATTCAAGCCATCCTTGACATATGAATGGCCGCCTTACAATACAGCGGCAACTGCAGAGAAAATGGCTGGCTGGAGCTTCCCCAGGAATAATCAGCTGTTTGTCAGGGGCGCTGGAAGCGGTGGTTGCCATGGGGGCTGCATTTTGAAAGCGCTGGTCTCTGATGAGATGATCCCTTCAAAGGCTGAAGTGAAAGCAGCAGCAGCAGCATTAAAGGGCATCTGTCAGCAGTTTTGTACCTATGACACTGGCTGACCTGTTACATGTGCGCTTGTTAGCATAAGACATCTGTGTTGGTCCCATGTTCATATGTGTCCTCACTGCTGAGAAAAATGATGTTTTAATATATGCAAATGAGCCTCTAGGAGCAACGGGTGCGTTCCCATTACACCTAGAGGCTCTGCTCTCTCTGCAACTGCTGCGTCCTCTGCACTTTGATTGACAGGACCAGGAAGTGAAAAGATCATCATGCCTGGACCTGTCGATCAAAGTGCACAGGGCGCGGCAGTTGCAGAGAGAGCAGAGCCTCTAGGTGTAATGGTAACGCCCCCGTTGCTCCTAGAGGCTCATTTGCATATATTAAAGATTCACTTTTCTCAGCAATGTGGACACATATGAACATGGGACCAACACAGATGTCTTCAGCTGCCAGGCGCACATGCAACATTTTCTTTTTAATATCACGTGTCCTACAGTATTCATGAAATCCAGCCAACAACTACGACAAAAACCCTCATATACAAAGAGGAAATGTAAAATATAAAAAAGCCATTAATTACTTTACAACACAAACAGCCGATCATCCATATGGGACGGGATATTTCGCTCCTTGTAAATCAAAAAGTAATCGAACAGGAATCTGATCTGTTTGCAGCTCCGGCACCATAAGACCTGGCCGACGGTCCCTGTTCTACAATGTGCACAATTAATTTTCCAGTCTACGCGACATCAGCGTAAAGAAGAAGGCAGTCATCTCCAGCCGCAACGTATGGAACAGGCGGCAGTTCTCTCCATGTAGGAGCCCGGCCCTTACACATGGATCTCATTTCGGGGCTTCTGGTATACACACAGCACATCACTTAGACCAAATGAACTTTTAAATCAATAACATGTACGCCGAGGTTCAGTAGACTTGAGTAAATTCTTCAAAAATAAACATTTGTGTCAAAGATGAAAAATACAACCCCTGCCCGTATATTTTTTACATTATCCAAAAAGCTTTC
The DNA here is from genome assembly GCF_905171765.1 of Bufo bufo. Taxonomy (NCBI): domain Eukaryota; kingdom Metazoa; phylum Chordata; class Amphibia; order Anura; family Bufonidae; genus Bufo; species Bufo bufo. The sequence continues at coordinate 57,794,632 of NC_053392.1, forward strand.
ATGTGCAGAAAACACTAAGGCCATTACTTTAAGACGCCAGTCAAAACGCGCTGGGCACCCTTTCAAAAGTTCACATATTAAAAAAAGAAGAAAAAAAAGCTTCGAAACCCAGATTGTTTGAGGAGACGTTTTTCGTCTAGTCGGCAAAACAGTGCAAGCCCTCCCCCCACCTCCAGCAATGAAAGAATTAATTATTATGAGCGAGACCTGGAAGGTTTATAAGGTACCTGTTGTTGTAAATGTGTCTTTAGAAATGTGTACATCAATAAATTGCTGCACGTCATAAAAATGACAAAGTCTTCAATGCTCCGGGGGCTTTGTGTATGAGAGCAGTGTGTGAGGAAAAGTCTGCAGTGGGGCAAATAAACGGCCGGTGGACTCTGAGAAGACAATGTCCTGACCCCCCCGGTTATAACTAGACTTATTAGGGGTCATTTTACTGGGGCTTTGTGTGGGAAGAATATATCACTGCTGGTTTTGATTGACATCAAGTATATATCATAAGCTCTGAACATAACGATCACCATATTTCTACGTTGACCTAGGAGAACTCCAACCGGTTCCTTCGAGTCTATGAGGACCAGTGACCTGATCATCTACTTTTACTAGCTAAAAGCTTCGTTGCTGTAGTTTTTAATCATTATAAATCATTCCTGTACGGGGAAACTAGCTCTCTGTGCAGCCGAGCTTGTGGTGGGCTTTTGTGCGTACAAAGAAGCCAGTCTAAGAACCGGGGGCGGGTTGGGAACTTAAAGTGGCCCTGAAAAAAAAAAATAAAGTGGCCCAAACGTTGTAGGTAGGTCCAAAGCAACAGAAGGTGGTACTCAGAATACCATCCCACAGAACCAAAAAATACCTCTCCAGAAGCTGTCCCTCTGTGGTGGTCATCAATAGTTGACACGTTCTGTCCTCCTTCTCCTCCAAATGTCTCTAATATGGATATGGGAGGTGGGATATGGGCCACAACACCAAGCCCTACCTTCAGCATGCTGCCTGGACTACCTCAAAAAATGACCTATATTGTTACCCTAGTAGTATGTACCCGGCCAGCAGCAGTGAGGAGGGCTAGGGTGGCCTTATGGGCATCAGCCCACCAGGAAAATCCCCTCTAGGGTCTATCTCCAATCTGCCCCTGCTAAGAACACAGAGCTTCATCATAAAGCACGAAGGACGGAGAGATCAGCAACCCAAGCCTCTGATGACACAGGCGATGTATTACCTCTGAAGTATAGATCATCACTTTAAAAAGGGGTACAGATTTCAATGATGTGACCGGTCACCATGGTACAGTTCTGTTGTTCTAGAAGCATGATAAAATGACAAACCTCCGTGCTTTATTGAGCAGAGACCCCCCAAAACCCAAGGCCACTGTTGTGGGACCTTGAATATTCATTTGCTATTATTTTGACACCTCAAATATTCCAATATTATTGCCCTGGACCCAAAATTTCTCTATATCAAGAGCCCAAATATGCCTGTGCCATTACTAAGTGACTATTTATTGTATGGCCATTGCTCTGGGCCCGAAACATCTCAGTGACACTGCTGCTGGACTACAAATACCATGACCCTTATTTTTCGATGGCCATTGCTCTGGACCTGAAATATCCCAATGACATTCTCCAAATACACCAGTATTATAGTTCTGAGACCCCATATATCCCATTGTCATTGCTCTAGGACACCAAATATTTCTGGTCAATTGCAGTTGGACACCAAATATCCCTTAGCCAAGCCTTCGGGAGAAAAATTTGGAAATTTATATTATGTTTATTTTCACCTTTTACGTTTGAAAAAAAAAAATTCCCTGGACTGTCCTGAATATCTGACAGCCCAGCAGCCGTCAGCTTGAAATGAAAAGTACCTTATGTACCACCCAAAGGGAAAAGAAATGTGGGAGAACAAATAATAAAATGGGATGCAAAAATTAAGATAATTGTGTTTCTTAAAGGAAACGTTTTACCGAAAATGTTATCCTTATCCCTAATCTGTTTTTATTTTGCATTCGGTTTCCTGAACATGATTACGGGGGCAGCCATTTTGCCTGAGCTGTTCTGAACAGCATTAAGAAAACTGCTTTACGGCAGCCCCATGGTCCATAGACACATTGGACAGGAGGGGACCTCATTGACTTCTATGGGAGAGTTTTCTAGGCATGACCTGTGACCTGTGCAGAGGACATTGTACAAGGAAAGAAGAGATAAGCTCTGACAATCACCTATTGTGAATGGTGGATCCTGTCTTATCTATACACAGAGGTGATATCATTACAGGCAGGACTTGATTGACAGATAAGCAGATAACTGCAGTACAGAGCAAGAAGTGGCGCCAATTATTTGGCCTAGTGGCCAGTGGGAAAACTGCAGGATTTTTATGGTTTTGTTTAAATATAGAGATTGACATGAAAAATTATAAATAACTATCAAAAATTCTTAAAAACTATTTTTAACATAAAATAAGTGATTTACACAATAGGTCATTTTCTGATGACACATTCCCCTTAAGGTGAGATGCGATTGTCAAAGAGCTCTGGACTCAAAATCTCCTAAACTAGGGTTTGATTATGGGATGCCCTCCCCAATAAGAGCTGGATATGTGAATGAATAGACGACTGCTATACAAGGTTAGACAGAGACTAACAGGGTGAGGGTCAATGGCCTGCACTGGGGGGACCGGTCAGTTCTCTGGTAGAACGTACATTGATACTCGGTTTAAATTTTCAAATGGGCCTGAAACCAAAGCAGAGGAAGCTGCGGTCCAGGGTAAACATCACCTGCCAATTTGCATGCCATGGTAAACGTTGTGGTGAGGAATCGAAGGGATTTATTAACACAGAGAAAACATCATTCAGCCGCTACCTGGGTCACAGAAAGTCAGATTATATCAATTCTGTTATGTTCAGTGGAGGGGGAAACGATGACGTTCATTAAGCTACAGGGTCTCGGGTTACCATGAAGAATGGCCTCGTTATATCATGACTAATAACTCGATAGACTAATTTGAGCAAAACAGTAGCACTATGGACTGATGCTGGCAGCGCTCCAGACCAATGGACGGATTTAATGTGGAGACTTAGGTGCAACTTCAGGATACATTGCATTAACTTGCTGCGTGGAAAGTCCAAAATGAAAAGAGAGGCTTTGACTCCATCCCTTCCCAGGACAATTACACAAACTTTAAGCTCATTGTTTGAAGCGGGTGAAATACAGTGTAGATCTTCTGTCCGTTCTGCACCGGTATGAATCCAGGGCAGTCATGCACAGCGCCAAGGCAGTCTAGGGGCCCGCAGGAACCTTGCTGCCCAGGGTTAGACTAGTTTACTCTATATATGTTTTATATATACTGTATATTACAGGGTTTGTCTATTGACTGATCCACTGCAGATAATGAAGGCAAGAAAGAGGAGAAGGTGAAGGCTTGAAATAAAAGAACGGTCCCTTGTGAGATGTAGATGTGATGCGTAAATCCAGCCTATTATTACAAGCTGCAAAGACAAGTATCTATTAAAATTCACTACAAATTCCATGACACTACATAACAAGGTCAGTCACCTTGTAAATACATTCCTTTACTTATCATGTACTGACCATACAGGGAGTGCAGAATTATTAGGCAAGTTGTATTTTTGAGGATTAATTTTATTATTGAACAACAACCATGTTCTCAATGAACCCAAAAAACTCATTAATATCAAAGCTGAATATTTTTGGAAGTAGTTTTTAGTTTGTTTTTAGTTTTAGCTATTTTAGGGGGATATCTGTGTGTGCAGGTGACTATTACTGTGCATAATTATTAGGCAACTTAACAAAAAACAAATATATACCCATTTCAATTATTTATTTTTACCAGTGAAACCAATATAACATCTCAACATTCACAAATATACATTTCTGACATTCAAAAACAAAACAAAAACAAATCAGTGACCAATATAGCCACCTTTCTTTGCAAGGACACTCAAAAGCCTGCCATCCATGGATTCTGTCAGTGTTTTGATCTGTTCACCATCAACATTGTGTGCAGCAGCAACCACAGCCTCCCAGACACTGTTCAGAGAGGTGTACTGTTTTCCCTCCTTGTAAATCTCACATTTGATGATGGACCACAGGTTCTCAATGGGGTTCAGATCAGGTGAACAAGGAGGCCATGTCATTAGATTTTCTTATTTTATACCCTTTCTTGCCAGCCACGCTGTGGAGTACTTGGACGCGTGTGATGGAGCATTGTCCTGCATGAAAATCATGTTTTTCTTGAAGGATGCAGACTTCTTCCTGTACCACTGCTTGAAGAAGGTGTCTTCCAGAAACTGGCAGTAGGACTGGGAGTTGAGCTTGACTCCATCCTCAACCCGAAAAGGCCCCACAAGCTCATCTTTGATGATACCAGCCCAAACCAGTACTCCACCTCCACCTTGCTGGCGTCTGAGTCGGACTGGAGCTCTCTGCCCTTTACCAATCCAGCCACGGGCCCATCCATCTGGCCCATCAAGACTCACTCTCATTTCATCAGTCCATAAAACCTTAGAAAAATCAGTCTTGACGTTTCAGCTTGTGTGTCTTGTTCAGTGGTGGTCGTCTTTCAGCCTTTCTTACCTTGGCCATGTCTCTGAGTATTGCACACCTTGTGCTTTTGGGCACTCCAGTGATGTTGCAGCTCTGAAATATGGCCAAACTGGTGGCAAGTGGCATCTTGGCAGCTGCACGCTTGACTTTTCTCAGTTCATGGGCAGTTATTTTGCGACTTGGTTTTTCCACACGCTTCTTGCGACCCTGTTGACTATTTTGAATGAAACGCTTGATTGTTCGATGATCACGCTTCAGAAGCTTTGCAATTTTAAGAGTGCTGCATCCCTCTGCAAGATATCTCACTATTTTTGACTTTTCTGAGCCTGTCAAGTCCTTCTTTTGACCCATTTTGCCAAAGGAAAGGAAGTTGCCTAATAAATATGCACACCTAATATAGGGTGTTGATGTCATTAGATCACACCCCTTCTCATTACAGAGATGCACATCACCTAATATGCTTAATTGGTAGTAGGCTTTCGAGCCTATACAGCTTGGAGTAAGACAACATGCATAAAGAGGATGATGTGGTCAAAATACTCATTTGCCTAATAATTCTGCACGCAGTGTATATGTGCCATTATACATCAGAGCTGACTCACTATTCTGCTGGTGAAGTCACTGTGTACATTACATGACTTATCCTGTATTATACTTCAGAGCTGCACTCACTATTCTGCTGGTGGAGTCACTGTGTACATTACATGACTTATCCTGTACTGATCCTAAGTTACATCCTGTATTATACTCCAGAGCTGCACTCACTATTCTGCTGGTGGAGTCACTGTGTACATAGATTACATTACTTATCCTGTACTGATCCTGAGTTACATCCTGTATTATACGCCAGAGCTGCACTCACTATTCTGCTGGTGGAGTCACTGTGTACATACATGACTTATCCTGTACTGATCCTGAGTTACATCCTGTATTATACCCCAGAGCTGCACTCACTATTCTGCTGGTGGAGTCACTGTGTACATACATTACTTATCCTGTATTATACTCCAGAGCTGCACTCACTATTCGCTGGTAGAGTCACTGTGTACATAGATTACATTACTTATCCTGTACTGATCCTAAGTTACATCCTGTATTATATACCAGAGCTGCACTCACTGTTCTGCTGGTGGAGTACCTGTGTACATTACATTACTTATCCTGTACTGATCCTGAGTTACATCCAGTATTATACTCCAGAGCTGCACTCACTAGTCTGCTGGTGGAGTCACTGTGTACAAACATTACATTACTTATCCTGTACTGATCCTGAGTCACATCCTGTATTATACTCCAGAGCTGCACTCACTATTCTGCTGGTGCAGTCACTGTGTACATACATTACTTATCCTGTACTGATCCTGAGTTACATCCTGTATTATACTCCAGAGCTGCACTCACTATTCTGCTGGTGTAATCACTGTGTACATACATTACTTATCCTGTACTGATCCCGTGGCCTGTAGTATACTCCAGAACTGTACTCCCAACTGCAAACTTCAGGTCCAAAACTTCCAGCATTCATTGTTATGTCTGCATAGAGCTTGCTCAAGAGATCTCCATTCTTTGATGTATAGTTTACTCCAGTTACTTTCCCGTAATCTGATGAAGGGGAAGCTACAGTAAGCACCCTGTCGTATTATAGGAGCTCAGATAAGCTTCTAGATGGTGCATCTGTCTACGAAACTCACTGTTTCTAATATTAATGAGCAGAATTGTGATTGCAGCTCTGGAAGTATAATACAGGTTTGGTTGAAGATGAGTAAAATGATGAAGTATTTACAATGTTACTCATCTTTTTATGTAGAATATATACATAGGTAAGTGTTCCAGGAGGACACATGCTTAATAAATGCATAGTGCTGTGTCCTATGCAGCGTTTACGGTGTAAGGCATTGTGTGAATGTGCTCTTAAAGCATTCATGACTGCACGGCTGCCCTGGAATCCCAACGTGAATATTTACCACCACAGAGAATATTGTCAGATTAGATTTTCTCGAGGGAAAGGCCACAAGAGATTCCGTTCTCCTTTAAGCAGAACTGGCTCTATTACTTCCAGCACTAGATGCACTTAAGTCTCAAGTATGTAGTAATGTTTCTAATTAAATCACTTTGTGGTTATTTGCTGCCATCCACCTCAAAGCCTCCTGACATGATTCAGTGTTATGTGACATTGCTGGCAGGCCTCGGTAACTGGGAATGGCATGGTACAAACCTAATTATCTCATATCCAGCGAGAGGCTGAGGTCACTCATTGGGATGCGGAGGATATTAGATGTACACTTGCTGCTACCGTAACTCTCACATCCTAATATTTCATCTTGTCCATCACTCCTTACGAGCACAGCTGGCCGAGGGTGTAGTTTCCAGGGAATGAGCTGATTCTCCACGACTCTGCCCAGAAGTAAGGAGATTTTCTTTACATACTTCGTATTCCCAATGAGACGCCCTAAGGCAGAGTTCACACTACATGTACAATCTCTTCTAAGAAAAAATTAAATAAAATGCAGGTTCAAAGTTCTGCATATACACTCACCTAAAGAATTATTAGGAACACCTGTTCTATTTCTCATTAATGCAATTATCTAGTCAACCAATCACATGGCAGTTGCTTCAATGCATTTAGGGGGGTGGTCCTGGTCAAGACAATCTCCTGAACTCCAAACTGAATGTCAGAATGGGAAAGAAAGGTGATTTAAGCAATTTTGAGCGTGGCATGGTTGTTGGTGCCAGACGGGCCGGTCTGAGTATTTCACAATCTGCTCAGTTACTGGGATTTTCACGCACAACCATTTCTAGGGTTTACAAAGAATGGTGTGAAAAGGGAAAAACATCCAGTATGTGGCAGTCCTGTGGGCAAAAATGCCTTGTGGATGCTAGAGGTCAGAGGAGAATGGGCCGACTGATTCAAGCTGATAGAAGAGCAACGTTGACTGAAATAACCACTCGTTACAACCGAGGTATGCAGCAAAGCATTTGTGAAGCCACAACACGCACAACCTTGAGGCGGATGGGCTACAACAGCAGAAGACCCCACCGGGTACCACTCATCTCCACTACAAATAGGAAAAAGAGGCTACAATTTGCACGAGCTCACCAAAATTGGACTGTTGAAGACTGGAAAAATGTTGCCTGGTCTGATGAGTCTCGATTTCTGTTGAGACATTCAAATGGTAGAGTCCGAACAGAATGAGAACATGTATCCATCCTCTGATGGCTACTTCCAGCAGGATAATGCACCATGTCACAAAGCTCGAATCATTTCAAATTGGTTTCTTGAACATGACAATGAGTTCACTGTACTAAAATGGCCCCACAGTCACCAGATCTCAACCCAATAGAGCATCTTTGGGATGTGGTGGAACGGGAGCTTCGTGCCCTGGATGTGCATCCCTCAAATCTCCATCAACTGCAAGATGCTATCCTATCAATATGGGCCAACATTTCTAAAGAATGCCATCAGCACCTTGTTGAATCAATGCCACGTAGAATTAAAGCAGTTCTGAAGGCAAAAGGGGGTCCAACACCGTATTAGTATGGTGTTCCTAATAATTCTTTAGGTGAGTGTACATGAAAAGCAGAAACTGAGTTTTTTGTGGCCTTTAACTTAAAGCAGCTCTGCCACAAGGATGAACCCTATTAAACCAGACATACTGGAGCACACGGAGGCAGGGCTGAATCCTTAGAGCACTGCTTTGTAACACCTTCTGTGATCTGCACACTTTACCCTCCCTTTGATTGACAGGGTAAGACATGCTGAGGGCAGAGCTGTGTCCTAGCATCTACATATCATATACACTATGGGGGCCATTTATTAAGACTGGTGTTTTAGACGCCGGTCTTAATAAGCCCCTACGCTGGTGGTGGATCCGCCCCCTACATAACTTTGGCGTATCCAGCGCAAGTCCAAATGTAAGCGCTTTCTTGCTGGCTTACATTTAGACCGGTTTCTATGCCTAAAGCAGGCGTAGAAAATGATGAATGAAATGGGCCTGCCGGACCGTCCCCTTCCCTGCCCGTGCCACGCTCCCTTTTTTAGGGAAGAAGTCGCAGATTCTGACGAAAAACATGCATCTCTATGAGGTGATGCTATAGCTTGGTTGTAGGTGCTCGGTTTTGCATGTAGAGCTCCCAAATTTGAATCCTAGGAGAGACTTACCATTACATACAATATTTGTTATTTTGTTACTCTCTCATTTAACCCATAATACAAGGCTATACTATAATAATAAATATATTATCATATAATAACAATAAAAGGCCTTACTATATTTAGAATAGTGTTTTTGTTTTTTTTGCTTAGAAACCTAAAAACTATTACTGGTTTATTCACAGGCACAATATATAATTATAAAGAAACCAGCAAAATGTATTAGCTTTTAAGCCTAAAAAATATTATTCTCAATATGATACAGACAAAAGAAAGGTATGGTTTTAATCGGCATGATGAGCCCTACCAGCCAGTATGTCTCGTTTAAAGCCACTGCCCTTTCACACAATTTCACTTCACTTAATAGAGAATGGTGGGACTAGCACATTTCTAAATTACTTCATTTAAATAATTCTGCCTGCATCCACCTGAAGAAAACAAAAATGCCTGCATCCACTGCCTGCATTATCAGGCAAGATCCGTCCCTGGTAACAGAGACTCAGAAGACGGATGAGAGGAAGTGGGGGGCGTGTAGGAGCTAGCTGAGATCCTGAGCCTGATCAAACAACCGCTTCTACACTGATTCTGAACATTACAGGAGCCTCCAGACTTTCTTTAAGGGGCTATTCCCACAACCGCATCCTTTTTGCGGTTCTCAAATTGCAGATCCGCAAAACACTCATACAGACTGTGTGCGTCCTGCCGTTTCATAGAAATGTCTATTCTTGTCCGCAAAACAGAAAAGAATAGGACATGTTTTACTTTTTTTTTGAGGGGCCGTGGAACGGACACTTTTGCCGCCACAATGAAATTAATCTTATTAGGTCGGAATCCACTTTCAAACCTGAACTATTCCAATGATCCATATTGAATTCATAGCAGAACAAGGGAAGGAAACCCCTTTAAGTTGGAGGAGAAGTGTCTGGGTGTTAGGCGGCACACGTGTTCACAAGATGTGGATATCACTAGTCACAAAGAATAGCTTGTTGCTGTAAGAGACCCAGGAATTATCTGTGATCTCTAGATTAACCTTACTTATGGATTTTCGTAGACTCTGAACGACAATTTATTATTTTTCTTAATTTGCCTTTCTCTCAGTGACGGAGAAATAAAATGCAATTTCCGTCCTTCAATCAGCAGAATGACGTCTCCTGAGCAGGTTCATAATAGTATACGGGGAAGACGGCAATAAGACGCCAAGTACCATCTTATGTAGATATCACACAGAACATTACAACCCCAACTGTACACTATACTAGTAATACTATAAAGGCACAAGAAGTTAATAGAGGTGGCCTTCCCCTTGTGACTCTCACCCCCACTATTAAGCTGGACACACCAATTATTAATGTGTAGGGGGGCCTCCCGATTCTTCCTCGATAGCAGATGACAGGGAAGGAAAGCATCAGTCAAGGATTTGCCTGGTATCTAGCAGGGCTTTCTCCCCTCTTCTCTTTCACTACTTGGCTAATCTGGAGATTCATATGCGTTGAAGGGTTAGAAGAGATGGCTGTTGGGCGAGCGAAAGAGAGATTATGTGTCTGGCCAGCTTTAGTCAGACTGGAGAGTTGTCGGTGGGCGAAAAGGGGGGTCGGGAGGAAAAGCAGATTTGGTCGACAGCTATTGAAGGTGGCCACTTTTATTGGGTATTTATTATTTTTCAAGCTATCCCACATCAACAGGAAGGGAGATAACTATTAGATCGGTAGGGACCCCCACAGATAACGAGAGCAGGGGTACTGTATACACAGGGCCACCAAAATGGACAGAGCAACCTGCCTCATTTTAAAAAGGAGGTCATTATACTGAGACACCTCCTAATTTCCATGAGCAGCAAAGCAGACAACGACTGGAATGTCTGTGAAGGATCTCATTCATCCAGATAATGGTATATCAGTAGTGACAAGTCAGAGCAATTGGACTTGTGTTTTTTCTTGAAGATGTTTTGCTCCTCATCCGACTGGCTTTATCAGTTAGAATGGCTTGTATGAGAATTCTTAGGCATTAAATACTGGTGACTCATGCTTCAGTCATGGAGATAAGATGTTGATTGCGTTTGCGCAACTGAAGCTTGAATAGCGCTGGAGCAGGGGTGGTGCAAGGATTTTTGCCACCGTAGGCAAAAGCAAATTTTGCCGCCCCTTGACTCCGCCCATTGGCCACACCCCCTTTCCCGCCCCTTTTTTCGCCCCTTTTTCAGCCACCTATTGCATGCAACATTTAACTATGGTCGTGTACCCTGTGCCAGTCTATGGTCATGTACCCTGTGCCAGTCTGACTATGGTCGCGTACCCTGTGCCAGTCTGACTATGGCCATGTATATATAATATCCAGCCATTGTCTGCCACCTAGGACCATCCCAGTGATGCCAATCACTCCGCGCTGTTCAGCAGGTTGGCACACCAAACACGAGCAGTGCCACCTATTCACTGCCAGGCGCCATTCAGCCACTGTTTGAAATCCTGTGCCACCAGGGCAACATAAAACAGTATGCTGTCCTGCACCCTGTACCATTCATAGCCCTTTAGACAGTCTGTGCCACCTATTAGGCTCCATGTGCCACTGCTGGGCACCCTGTGCCAGTCAGAATCTATGGCCCCTAGTCAAGCAGCAGGTGTGCCCTGACCTCTGTACACAAGTGTGTGCCGCCCTGCTGCCAGTCACTTTCCTGCAGCCTCTGACACCCTAGTGCAGGTTGTCAGAGTGCGGTTGCCAGGGGTGCTCACCAGGTTCTGCTCCTCGCTGTGCTCCAGGTCCACATTGCCTTGGCTCTTGCCAAGATCATGTGTCTTTGGCGCGTGATCCCGCGAGACCCACCTCTGGAGGTCACTGGTCTCGTGGGATTGCGCGCCCGAAGTCAGGGCCGATGCAAGGATTTTTGTCAACAAAAGCAAATGTCCCCCCCCCCCCCCCCATCATTTCACATTTCTGCCCCTCATGATTCATGTCCATTTCTTGCCCCCCCCCCATCATTTCACATTTCTGCCCCTCATGATTCATGTCCATTTCTTGTCCCCCCCCCCCCCCCCAAAAAAACACTTTCAAAAAAGTTTCTCCTGGGACTCGAACTCACAACCTTTCACATCAGAGGCAAGGCATTTACCCACACAGCTATGAAAGCAGTGTAGCCAGTTGCTTAAAAAATCCCAGGAGAAACTTTTCTGAAAGAAAGCCTAAGTGAGATTTAAATACACCAGGGTCTTGTAGCTGTGTGTCAGCTGCGTGCCGCTCTCTCTGCCCGAAGTGAACAAACTCATGCTCGCACTCATCGGAGCGCATCCGGCCGGCAAGTACAGGAACAGAAGGAGATGATGTCAGATGGATGACAAGTAGGGGGCGGGGCGCAGGCGGCGGCGGCGCCCCCAGGCAGGGGGCGCTCTACGCGGTTTCCTACTCTGCTTCTGGGTGGCGCCGGCCCTGCGCTGGAGGGGTGTGACATATATTGTCTGCCACTTACAAGGCTGTTTCTAACACCTCTACCATGGTGGTTTATTCACATCGAATAGCTTCAGTGATGCAAACGCAATCAACACCTTACTCCCATGAGTGAAGCATGAGTCACCAATATTTAATACCAGAGAATCTCGTACAAGCCGTTCCAACAAAAAATACAAGCCAGTCTGATGATTAGTGAAACGTCTTCAAGAAAAAAAATATACAATTCTTGTTGCTCTAACTTATTACTACTGATACAACTACTAAGATGTTTCACATTCAGCCATTCAGCAAAACATACCCTTGAGTTATTTCCTTAAATATTTTTTTTTAAGTGTCTAAATGTTTTTGGTTGGGATCAAAGTCCAAACTTGACCTAAAATGACATTATCAGCTCTGCTACCTTTCACACTAAAATACAGTACATGCCGTATTTGATAAAAGGACATTATGAGATACCACAACGGACACCTGGTCCCCCAGCTGACAAATGTCGTTATATGGAAACGCAGAGAGAATAAGTGCGTGAGTCGCTGACGCGGCATGGCTGTAAGGTTTGGATCTGCATGTACGCCATGTCTCCGATGATAAAGAGCTCCCAGCCTTGTCAGCATGAAGCACAGATATCTCCTATCTCTCGCCGCTGAATACTCTGCTAATTGCCTCACTGAAAACTCCCCTTGTCCTACATGTTTCGAAAATATTTTCTTTCCTGTTTCTCATCATCTTGGCCCCAGCAGAAGTCCGAGCGCACAGAGTTGCTGTTTGTTTCAGTTGCACTTGCTGAATTGGAGCCACTTCCTATCAATAACAAGCAGTGATAAATATGGGGTCGGCGGACTCGTGATTTCACATCAGAATCTGGACGTTATTTTTATATACAGTATATTCCGGAATGGCGGATGATAACCCTCAAATCGTCATGATATTTCCACTGCAGCAACGAGTGTGAGGCTGGGTTCACATGCTGCAGTAGTGTGCAAAACTGCACACATTGTACCGCAAATTGCCACGGTTTTTAATGTGCTTATTGGTCACATGGTGTTCACCCAACAGGTGTCGCCTCCTAACCACCAGCTGCATACCTCCCAACTGTCCCGGATCCGGCGGGATAGTCCTGGATATCAGTGGCTGTCCCGGTATGGGGGAGCTATGTCCCGCTTTCAGGCAGCTGTCCTTGCGTCCATAGGAAGCAGAGACAGTTGCCATAATGAAGCAGAGAGTCTGCATCGGCTCCCACACCTCTGGTCTGTGCCAGGGGCGGGGCCGGCCGTTAGCCTCAGCTCCGCCTCCCTCACAGACTAGAGCAGCCCGATGTCCTGCTGCTGCTGCTAGGAACAAGGTAAGTATGTGGTGTTTATATTTTTTTACATTCTGTGAGAGGCACAATGTGGGCATATTAATAAGGGGAACAATGTGGGCACATTACTGGGGGGCACAATGTGGGCATATTACTGGGGGGCACAATATGGGTATATTACTGGGGGTCACAATGTGTGCATATTACTAAGGGGCACAATGTGGGTATATTACTAAGGGGCACAATGTGGGCATATTACTGGGGGACGCAGCTGGGCATATTACTAGGGGCACAGCTGGGCATATTACTGGGGGCACAATGTGGGCATTTTACTAGGGGCACAGCTGGGCATATTACTGGGGGCACAATGTGGGCATATTACTATGGGCACAGCTGGGCATATTACTGGGGCACAATGTGGGCATATTACTGGGGGCACATAACTAGGCATGTTAGTGGGGGCACAGTTGGGCATAATTCTGTGAAGGAGGCACAATGTGGGCATATTAATAGGGGGCACAATGTAGGCACATTACTGGGGGGCACAATGTGGGTGTATTACTGGGGGGCACAATGTGGGCATATTACTGGGGGGTACAATGTGGGCAAATTAATGGGGGCACAATGTGGGCATATTACTGGGGGGCACAATGTGAGCATATTACTAAGGGGCACAATGTGGGCATATTACTGTGAGCATATTACTGGGGGACACAGCTGGGCATATTACTAGGGGCACAATGTGGGCATATTACTATGAGCACAGCTGGGCATATTACTGGGGGCACAATGTGGGCATATTACTGGGGGCACATAACTAGGCATGTTAGTGGGGGCACAGCTTGGTATAATTCTGTGAAGGAGGCACAATGTGGGCATACATAATGTGCGGTGGCCTGAAGGGGGAATGATTACTAAGTGAGGCATTAAAGGGACTGGGGGGGATTTGGTGTATGGTTATGTTTTGGGCGGAGTTAGAGGTGTGGCCTATGCAGACAAAATGTGTCCCTCTTTGTTGGTTTACAAAGTTAGGAGGTCTGCAGCTGTAAAGATCATACACTTGGGGAAAAAAATCCAGATTCTCACCTGCTATTTGTCAAACTAACAATCACTGGTCAGAAAAATTGTACCGTGGGCCTTTATAACATTTGCAGATTTCATTTCCTGTCTGGACTTTCTCTGCATCTAAGTCATTAGGCAGATTTTATTTTGGGTGTTCTTCGTCTAGGTTTTGTGCTGTTACAAGCAGGGGTGGACCAGAACTTATATTAGGCATTTCTGAGACAACACAAATATCTAGTACTTCCATTACCACACTTAATGTTACTCCTCTTTCCCACGTCAACAAAACGCGGACATATGCTCTCCTCGGACCGCTCACGCGTCCACTGACTTTAATACTGTATGTGTATTCACATATTAGCGGTTTTCCATGGACCGCGGGCCTGTAGTGACCCCACGGAAGCATGACCTATTTTGTCACATTATAGTCTATGGGTCCGTGAAAATCACGAACGAAACACAGATTTAATCCATGTTTGGTCCATGATGTTCAAGGACCGTTGCTAGGAAAAACTATAGAAGCTCATTTTCCACCTAGCAGTGTCAGTGGAATAAGGATGACATACAGACCAAACATAGATCCTTCATGGACATCTTCATGGATGAATCACGGACCATCTTGTCAAAGGTCTCATCATGGACATAGACGTGTGAAAGCAGCCTTAAAGTATCCACACATTCCTCACGATTGGTGCTATGGCTGGGCTACAAAAATTGTAATGTCAAAAGAGCAGAAACACAGAGAATGCGAGGAGGGGGACAGCAAGATATTTTTTGGGTATTTTTCGTTCTACTTTTTTTTTTTACTTAGGACTTGTAAAACTGGGCAACTCACATAAAACTCAATTTAAAGGAGTATTCGTATCTCAAAGTTATGGCATATTGCTAGGATGGTGGGGGTATAACCTCTGGGACACTCACCAATCCTGGGAATTAAAAGTCTGCAGTGCGAATTCAGTACAGAGGCCCCCTTCGCATTGTTCTCCGGTACAAAATCCGCAGCCACCCTGCCAGTAGGGAAACTACAGTGTGGCCCTCATTAGCGTTAATGGCGCAAGCTAAAATTCCCTGCAAAGCCCAGTGGTAAAATAGTTCTGAATCAGTGGTGCAAACCCTTCATACTCAAGATCAGTGAGGTCATACACTCACTCATTAGGAGGTGATACCATATGCTAGCGATACACATGAGATGGAAATACCTGTTAATAAAAATAAAGCACGGCAAGTCATTTTACAAAGTTTTTAGAGGATTAAAAAATAATAATAACATTAATGTAGAAATTGTCAACTTGACACATAGTACCTTAAATACACAGGGTGTCTAATACCTCTGTATAATGGATGGTTAGAGGTTCCCATTACTCACTTTCCAAGGGCTTGGACAACTCTGATGGTACGTCCACAAGTGCAGGTTTTTCATGCCATTTTGAAGCCAAAAGCAGGGGTGGATTCAATAAAGAGAAGTCGTATCTGTCCATAGCAATTATTACTACAGTATCTCACCTCACCAAGATGTGCTCCCGATTTTGGCTTCAAGTACTGCATAAAAAAAACGTCAGGTCTGGCCATAACCTCAGTCTGACCCTTGTTGCATGTTAGGGGTGTAACAAATAGTCCTGGGGCCCCATAGCTAAGATCAGAATGGGGCCTCACTCCATCATGAATTCTTTCAGACTTTCAATAGCAAGTTTAGAAAACGTATGACTGATTTCCCTAATTTCCAGGGCTAATGCACACAATGATGTCACTGTACAAGATTAATGATGTAATAAGTCAGATAATGTACACAGTGATTAAATTATAGTGGAATAATACATACAGCAATGTAACAATTGTGGAACAATGCACACAGTGATATCAGCACAGGGGTAATGTAGTGATGTCACAGTACTAAGAAAATAATTATGCTTATGTGCAGAGATTATGAACACAGTGACGTAACAGAACAGGATAATAAACACAATGACATCACAGTATGGGGATAATACACACAGTGATGTCACAGTACAGGGATAATAAACACAGTGATGTCACAGTACAGGGATAATAAACACGGTGATGTCACAGTACAGAATAATAAACACAGTGATGTCACAGTACAGGGATAATAAACACAGTGATGTCACAGTACAGGGATAATAAACACAGTGATGTCACAGTACAGGGATAACAAACACAGTGATGTCACAGTACAGGGATAATACACACAGTGATGTCACAGTACAGGATAATAAACACAATGATGTCACAGTACAGGGATAATAAACACAATGATGTCACAGTACAGGGATAATAAACACAGTGATGTCACAGTACAGGGATAATAATCACAGTGACGTCATTGTATAGAGGTAATAATCACAGTGATGTCACAGTACAGGATAATAAACACAATGATGTCACAGTACAGGGATAATAAACACAATGATGTCACAGTACAGGGATAATAAACACAGTGATGTCACAGTACAGGGATAACAAACACAGTGATGTCACAGTACAGGGATAATACACACAGTGATGTCACAGTACAGGATAATAAACACAATGATGTCACAGTACAGGGATAATAAACACAGTGATGTCACAGTACAGGGATAATAAACACAGTGATGTCACAGTACAGGGATAACAAACACAGTGATGTCACAGTACAGGGATAATACACACAGTGATGTCACAGTACAGGATAATAAACACAATGATGTCACAGTACAGGGATAATAAACACAGTGATGTCACAGTACAGGGATAACAAACACAGTGATGTCACAGTACAGAGATTATAAACACAGTGATGTCACAGTACAGACGTAAGAATCACTGTGACGTCACAGTACAGGGATAACAATCACAGTACAGAGATAATAAGCACAGTGATGTCACAGGACAGGGATAATAAACACAGTGACGTCACAGTACAGGGATAATAAACACAGTGATGTCACAGTACAGATATGATAAACACAGTGATGTCACAGTACAGGGATAATAAACACAGTGATGTCACAGTACAGGATAATACACACAGTGATGTCACAGTACAGAAATAATAAACAGTGATGTCACAGGACAGGGATAATAAACACAGTGACGTCACAGTACAGGGATAATAAACACAGTGATGTCACAGTACAGATATAATAAACACAGTGATGTCACAGTACAGATATAATAAACACAGTGATGTCACAGTACAGGGATAATAATCACAGTTAAGTCACAGTACAGAGATAATAAACACAGTGATGTCACAGTACAGGATAATACACACAGTGATGTCACAGTACAGGGATAATAAACACAGCGATGTCACAGTACAGGATAATAAACACAGTGATATCACAGTACAGGATAATACACACAGTGATGTCACAGTACAGGATAATACACACAGTGATGTCACAGTACAGAAATAATAAACAGTGATGTCACAGTACAGGGATAATAAACACAGTGATGTCACAGTACAGGGATAATAAACACAGTGATGTCACAGGACAGAGATAATAAACACAGTGACGTCACAGTACAGGGATAATAAACACAGTGATGTCACAGTACAGATATAATAAACACAGTGATGTCACAGTACAGGGATAATACACACAGTGATGTCACAGTACAGGGATAATAAACACAGTGATGTCACAGTACAGGATAATACACACAGTGATGTCACAGTATAGGGATAATAAACACAGTGATGTCACAGTACAGGGATAATAAACACTGATGTCACAGTACAGGGATAATAAACGCAGTGATGTCACAGTGCAGAGATAATAAACATAGTGATGTCACAGTGCAGAGATAATAAACATAGTGATGTCACAGTACAGAGATAATAAACACAGTGATATCACAGTACAGGATAATAAACACAGTGATGTCACAGTACAGGATAATACACACAGTGATGTCACAGTACAGGATAATACACACAGTGATGTCACAGTACAGGATAATACACACAGTGATGTCACAGTACAGGGATAATAAACACAGTGATGTCACAGTACAGGGATAATAATCACAGTGACGTCATTGTATAGAGGTAATAATCACAGTGATGTCACCGTATAGAGGTAATAATAACAGTGATGTCACCGTGCACACAGGGTAACTAAGGAAACCAATGTGAAACTTAGAATGGGGACACATTCAATCTGTTATGCCACCTTACATACATTTTACCACTAATGCACCTTTTGAGTGGAGACAGATCCTCTTAGTTGTTGGGACCCGAGCGGCTGCTATGTCTACTACCCTGGTGGTTGTACCAATGTTACACATAAAATTTTTCTTTTTTTCTATGACCACCGATAATCCAGAATATCTGATAACTCAGCACCACTCAGGCCACATAGATGCCAGATGAAAGGAATAGTAGGTCACATGGCATACAACTGGGAAATAAATCATCCCGGACACGTTTATGTATCAGGAGCGTGCAATGATTTTTTCCCCCATTGACACAGCTGCTTTTGTAGTAACAGTCTTAAGGTTCCATGTA
The DNA here is from genome assembly GCF_905171765.1 of Bufo bufo. Classification (NCBI taxonomy): domain Eukaryota; kingdom Metazoa; phylum Chordata; class Amphibia; order Anura; family Bufonidae; genus Bufo; species Bufo bufo. Next base: position 57,813,657 of record NC_053392.1, read on the forward strand.
AAATGCATGCTGATAACATTAATAAGAAAAAGGAGCCAAAATGAGAAACAATTTCAGGACATGATGACTCAATAAATGATATTTTAGGCCGTCTGTGGAGGAAAAACGTGTCGTGTTTTTTTTTTTTTTTTTCTGTCCTGTAGTATTTTCTCTGCAGACATGTAGTCATCACGAGAATGGTAATATAATACGCAGTGTATAAAACACGGCCAGTAACACAGGCTCCCAGCTGCTTTTGATCAGCTCCTTCTGTATAACAATGCCTGTTAACCTCCACAAGACACGTATATACCGAACATCTCACAGGTAATGGTAACCACATGGCACAGACCCTCTGAACTTTACGCTAAAATTATGGTGTGAAAAAAAAAAGCCCTGGCCAAGCGTATTCTGTAAAACCTTCACAGCTTCTGTGGCACCGTGACGCTTAATATATTTTCCAAGGGAAAAATCATTCATCTGGAGGCATGCGTTGGAAGGATTTTTTTTTCCAATTTTTGCAGGGTGTAAGTGTGGAAGGGAAGATAGACTTTGGGCATTTTCGGGAATTATTAGCTGCTTGTCAATAGGTTTGTGTCACACGCGTAAGATCCCGGAGATCTATGGAGTTAAAGAAGCTACTATGGAATTATTAAAAAAAGATCACGTATTAACCACGGAACAGATGCAACTGAAAGAAAAAGGTATGAAAAAAAAAAGACATGTTGTGAACTCTTCAGAATTTTTTACATACCATATTTTTCGCATTATAAGACTCGCTTTTTTCCACCAAAAGTGGGGGGAAATGGCAGTGTGTCTTATAAAGTGAATACTAAAGAGTGTAGCCATTATGGAAGCAAACACTAGTCTTCAGAAGGCGGGGGAGTGAGGCGCTCCGAGCGATGACAGTACTAATCCTCCCTGGGACCGCACTGCACTGTCCTGAATGTGTACAGCGTCAGAATGTAGTGTGGGCACTATGACCTGACACTGCACGCAGTCAGTGCAGCGCGACCCAGAGAGGACAAGGGAGCACAACTGCTACAGAGACTACTAGAGTTGGAGAGGAGCGGCGGAGCAGGAGAGGTAAGTGAATTTATTTAATCTCAGATCCGGGGTCTGATACGGGGATCTGGCATGAAGGCCTGACTGGGGTCTGACATGGAGGTCTGATCTGAGTTCTTGACATGGAGGATCTGATTTGAGTTCTTGATATTGGGGTCTGAACTGAGTTCCTGATTTGGGGGTCTGATCTAAGGATCAAATATAAGGATGGATGAAAAATCTTTTGTTTCTCATTTTCCTTCTCTAAAACCTGGTGTGTGTCTTATCATCAAGTGCATCCTATAAAGCAAAAAATACAGTACTGTTGATCTAAAACTACATCAGATTTTCTCACAAGTTCTAAAAGCAGATAAAGATAAGCAAATCAAATTAATGAGCCAAAAATATTAGAATTGGTCATTTACTGTTTGAGGAAAATGATCCAATATCACATGTCTGTCAAAGGCAAAAGTATGTGAACCTTTCGGATTAGCAGAAAATTTGAAGGTGAAAATAGAGGCAGGTGTTTTCAATGAATGGGATGGGATCAGGTGTGCGCGGACAACCTGTTTTATCTAAAGAACAGGGATCTGTTGATGTCTGATCTGCACAACATTTTGTACTATGATACACTGGAAGTGTATCCTAGTACAAACAAAGGAGATTTCTGAGGACCTCATAAGAAGAGTTGTTGATGCTCATCGTGCTGGAAAAGGTTACACAACTATCTCTAAAGTGTTTGGACCCCACCAATCCACAGTCAGGCAGACTGTGTACAAATGGAGGAAATTCAAGATAATTATTTTCCTCCTCAGGAGTGATTGATCTACAGAAATCATGCCAGAGTAAGGTCTGTAACAGTCAGCAAGGTCACAAAGGAACATCTAAGCAACAAAAGGCCTTTCTCACATTAACTAATGTTAATAAGTCCATCGTCCGGAGGACACTGAGCAACAAGGGTGTGTGTGGCAGGAATGACTCTACTCTCCAAAAAGAACATTGCACGCTGTCTACAGTTTGCTAAAGATAAGCTGGACAAACCAGAAGGCTATTGGAACAATGTGTGGACATATGAGACAAAAATAGAACTTTTTGGCTTAACTGAGAAGGATTATGGTTGGAGAAAGGAAAACACTGCATTCCAGTATAAAAACCTTATCCCATTTGTAAAACACTGCGGTAATACAGTAGCATTATGGGTTTGGGCCTGTTTTGCTACATATGGGCCAGGACTGCTTTTCATCATTGATGGAGCAATGAATTCTGAATAGTGTTGAGCGAACTTGTGTTTTAAGTTCGGCGTCTAAAGTTCGAGTTCAGGTTATCGAAGTATCCCGTTATAGATTCTAAATTCCGTTATGGTCCATGGTAGCGGAATCCATAACGGGATACTTCGATAACCCGAACTCGAACTTTAGACGCCGAACTTAAAACACAAGTTCGCTCAACACTAATTCTGAATTATACCAGCAATTTCTTAAGGAAAATGTCAGGACTATGGTTGAGCGAACCCAAACTGTAAAGTTCGGGTTCGTACCGAACTTTACGGTGTTCGGCACCCGAACCCGAACCTTTCAGTAAAAGTTCGGGTTCGGTGTTCTGGTAATATTAATATACCATCGGATGGGAGTTTTCTCCAATCCGATGGTATATTTTAACTTGAAGCGTCCCCATCACCATGGGAACACCTCTATGTTAGAATATACCATCGGATTTGAGTTAGATCGTGAAAACTCAGATTCGACAGTAAATTCTAACACAGAGGCATTCCCATAGTGATGGGGACGCTTCAAGTTAGAATATACTGAGAACTGTGGACATAACGGTCCCCTGCTGCCTGGCAGCACCTGATCTCTTACAGGGGGCTGTGATCCGCACAATTAACCCCTCACATGCCGCATCTGAGGGGTTAATTGTGCGGATCACAGCCCCCTGTAAGAGATCAGGTGCTGCCAGGCAGCAGGGGGCCAGACCCCCCTCCCTCCTCAGTATTAAAATCATTGGTGGCCAGTGCGGCCCCCCCTCCAATGATTTTAATACTGGGGAGGGAGGGGGGTCTGGCCCCTGCTGCCTGGCAGCACCTGATCTCTTACAGGGGGCTGATATCCGCACAATTAACCCCTCAGGTGCGGCACCTGAGGGGTTAATTGTGCGGATCACAGCCCCCTGTAAGAGATCGGGTGCTGCCAGGCAGCAGGGGGCAGTTATGTACACAGTCCTTAGTATATTCTAACTTGAAGCGTCCCCATCACCATGGGAACGCCTCTGTGTTAGAATATACTGTCTGATCTGAGTTTTCAAGATCCTGAAAACTCAGATCTGAAAAAGCTAATACTATTATTTTCCGTTATAACCATGTTATAACGGAAAATAATAAAGTGAAGTTCGGGTCCCCATTGACTTCAATGGGGTTCGGGTTCGGGTCCAAGTTCGGATCAAGTTCGGGTCCTGAACCCAAACTTTTTTTTAAAGTTCGGCCGAACTCCCCAAACCCGAACATCTAGGTGTTCGCTCAACTCTAGTCAGGACATCTGACATAAGCGGAATCTCAAGAGAACGAGGGTCATGCAGCAAGACAACGACCCAAAGCACACAAGTCATTCTACCAAACAGAGGTTAAAAAAATAATAAAGTTAGGATCTGCACTGCTGGAGGATGCATTTATGAAGAGAGGTAGGCCTCGTCATAAATTACCTGCCTTCTCCGTCTCTATAGATTTTAGTGACTATATAGGCCAGTTTCTGGCATAAATAATGATGATTTTGCCAGGGCTGATAGCTCCGTCATCACTCCGTCCCTGCAATGCCCCTTTTTGTAGACTTGGCGAGGGTGACGTAAAATGCACTGTGACGTTTATGATTTACAAAATCACTGGAGTTGGCAGCCGAGGGTACTAACAGTCGGTGAAAAAAATGTCCTCCGAGAAATTTTGGTACCTTCCCATAAAATTCTTCTACCACCTCTTCTACCACCTCTCCACATAAAATTGGCATTGATGAAGCAATTCGTAAAATCACTTCCAAGAGATGGAGAATGCTTCAAATACTTGGTCACCAAGTTTCGGAGGCAAAATTGAAGGAAGGTGTGTTCGTCGGACCAGACATTAGAAGGCTTATAGTTGATCAAGAGTTTGTCAATACCATGACGGATCCTCAAAAAGAAGGGTGGATTGCATTTAAAAAAGTCGTACAGAAATTTTTAGGCAATAAACAAAGATCCTCACTACAAAAAGATCGTCGGACGAATGCTGAAAGCATTTCAAGCTTTAAGTTGCCTGATCAGTTTGAAAGTGCATTTCCTCCAGTCCCACCTTGACTACTTTCCTGAAAATTTGGGAGCTGTGAGTGAGGAACAAGGTGAACGATTGCACCAAGACATTAAAGAGATGGAAAGGCGATATCAGGGAAAATGGAGCATTACAATGATGGCAGACCACTGTTGGATGCTTCAGAGAGACATTCCAGATGCTACTCACAAGCGTAAATGCACCAAGAGGAGCCTCACAGGGAAGAAGAATCGAGTTTAGTGTGTGTAGGTGAGCTCATTTCAGTTAAAAAAAGGATTTTCATGAATTTTTTTTTAATAAAACTTTAATTTTATAAGTCTATTTCCATTTATTTTGAGGTATTGCCTTATTTAACATAGTTACCTAAATTGTCAGGAAACGTGATGTCCTATGACAAAATGGAGGTCATTTTCGGATTCAGCGCACCAAAAAACATAAAGATTATGTGGAATAACCAAAACAGCTCTTGTAAAAAAATAAAAAAATTTTTTTTTTTTACATTTTTTTTGTAACAAGAAAAAATAAAATAAAAAATGAAGTAGACTTCTGCAGACACAGGGATGCATTACAAGAAGCAGGAATTTCTGTGTTTTCTTGAGTGTGAAGCGCTGGATATTAATTTTCCCGCAGCGCTGCCAAACTGAAACAATACTTGGCAATCTGACACTGGTACTCTTAAGCATTAAACGTGTCAAGGCTCCCCCCATGGAAGACGGTACCACCCAGAAGCTCAAGTCAGCAAGGACGCACCTTGAAGCATGTAAATCTCCCCCCTACCATAACGTACGGAGACCCTCGCAAAGTCAGGAATCCTTTCCAATAAATACACTGACGACACTGCCGAGTCCAGGCAATCCCTTAATATTGCGCAGGCGCTCCCTGTATATTTATACGCCGGCAAAATATGTTCTGAGCTTTACAGAGAAAACATAGAAGATTTTATCAGGACAAGAGAACAGAAAACACGTGCTTGCTATATCTGGAAATCAAAGTCCTGCTCCGCCGGATTAATCCGTAAGAAAAGCGAGTTTAATGTGCAAGTCCGCTCGTGGAGGTCCCGGCTGTGGAAATAAATAGAAGCCTGTAAGGAGATTTACAGAATGGTGCTTGAGCTTTACTGGGCTCTGGAAGGCTTCCTGCAATGAATGGTAATTAATATCATGTATTCACACAGAGGCCGCATCGAACACAAAGCAGGAGCGCGCTAATGACAATAGCAGACACGTGCGTTCATGGATTTCAGATGCTTGTTTAGACTTTGGAGACCTTGGGCCAAGATTGTCAGCGCTGCACATATCATGGCTCCAAATTCAAGCGAGAACCTTACTTCATCTCCTAGACTGGGCGGACCTTCTCACTAAGACTCAGGAATTCTTTTTATTGTTTCAGTGCAATGAAAATGCATCAGATTTGCACATAGGCTTGTTTAAAAAGTGTCCCGTTTTATGAATGCAGCTCCTATGCAAATCCTAGACTGGGAGCTCTCACTGATAAAACACATCAGCATTACTTATATTGATGTAATAAATCCAAAATAAAGAATCAACTTAAAAAAATGCATCAAGTTTGCAAATAGGGTTGAGTGAAGATGTACTCCATCTTCTACTGCCTGGAGGTCAGCAAAAGGAGAAACTGGAGTAATACACGACTACAGGATCAGACTACAAGTCTGTAGTCTGCAACCCTAGAGACACATAGACAGGATCAGACTACATAGTCTGCAGTCTGTAACCATAGAGATGCATAGACAGGATTAGACTACGCAGTCTGTAACCATAGAGACACACCGACAGGATCAGACTACACAGGCTGTAACCAGAGACACACAGACAGAATCAGACTACACAGTCTGTAACCATAGAGACACATAGACAGGATCAGACTACACAGTCTGTAACCATAGAGACACATAGACAGGATGAGACTACACAGTCTGTAACCATAGAGACACACAGACAGAATCAGACTACACAGTCTGTAACCATAGAGACACACAGACAGGATCAGACTACACAGTCTGTAACCATAGAGACACATAGACAGGATCAGACTACACAGTCTGTAACCATAGAGACACACAGACAGAATCAGACTACACAGTCTGTAACCATAGAGACACACAGACAGGATCAGACTACACAGGCTGTATGTAGTCTGTAACCATAGAGACTGCAGTCTGTAACCATAGAGAGGCACAGACATGATCAGACTACGCAGTCTGTAACCATAGAGAGACACAGACAGAATCAGACTACACAGTCTGTAACCATAGAGACACATAGACAGGATCAGACTACACAGTCTGTAACCATAGAGACACACAGACAGAATCAGACTACACAGTCTGTAACCATAGAGACACATAGACAGGATCAGACTACACAGTCTGTAGTCTGTAACCATAGAGACACATAGACAGGATCAGACTAAACAGTCTACAGTCTGTAACCATAGAGATGCATAGACAGGATTAGACTACACAGTCTGTAACCATCGAGACACACAGACAGGATCAGACTACACAGCCTGTAGTCTGTAACCATAGAGACACATAGACAGGATCAGACTACACAGTCTGTAACCATAGAGACACACAGACAGAATCAGACTACACAGTCTGTAACCATAGAGACACATAGACAGGATCAGACTATGCAGTCTGTAGTCTGTAACCATAGATACACAGATAGGATCGGGCTACACAATGTGTAGTCTGTAACCATAGAGACACATAAATAGGATTAGACTACAAAGTCTGTAGTCTGTAACCATAGAGACGCATAGACAGGATCAGACGACGCAGTCTGTAACCATAGAGACACATAGACAGAATCAGACTACATAGTCTGTAGTCTGTAACCATAGAGACATATAGCATTGCATAGGAATTGTACAAACAAATCGATTTCTTGATTATTTTAACTTTTTTGTGGTGGATGCACAGGAGAAAAATACTGTAAATAAAGCTTACTCCAGTTATAACAAGTTATCTCCTACCCGATCATTAGAATGGACCCTGAACCCTGAAATGAATGGAGCTGCTGCAGGTAGCCAAGTACAGTGATCAGCAATTTCTGTCAATGGCATAGAAACTCAATGGTGCGGCACAAACGTGTTGGACCAACCGCTCTGCCGCCTGTTTTGCCTAACACAGGGTCACCAGATCTCTTGTTGAACTCTGTTCATTATATACTGTACACAGACATTACTGACATTTGGCATTGGCTGTTTTAGCACGGTTGGCTTGGTGGTTTTAGCACAGAAGCATACTCTATTTTTGTTCGTGTTTACGGATCAATCATGTCCCCTATAATCTATAGGTCTGTGAAAAACACAGACCCAACACGGACGCCGTGTTTCGTCCATGTTTCACAGACCATTTATAGAAGATGCTCTGAAAATTAGTTTTCATCTCAGTAGTGTCCGTGGAACAAGGATGACACAAGGAGAGTAAAAAACGGACACACGGATCAAACACTGATTCTTCACGAAAATATTAACGGATGAATCACTGACCATCTTTATCACATATTTCATTAAAGACATAGATGTGTGGATAAGGCCTAAGGACTGTGCATCTGTTCAGTCAATAACCAGTTAACACATGTTTTGTCGTGATACTGATATATTACTATGTTCTTATAAATATTGTAGCCACGATATTATCCACAAGGGCCCCGCTGTAATATCAAAGTCTCACGGCCATCTACTGTTGAGCAGTATTACCTTTATTACGGCTATAATCCGGCTAGTACGGTACATACTTAGATTTCTTTTATATGGTTAGCTACAATATTCTTTCTTTGCCTTTTAAAAAACGAATAGTGTTTTCATTAGGAATAAAAAAAAATATTTAAAAATGATATATTTTACCAGAAGTCCTTTGCGAGCCATAGCTTGTATTCCGATGCTAAATTTGCCCATTTATAGTACTGGGGTGAGTGGGGTCTTTTGGGCTTCCTCAGACTCCAGGGACACTCCACCAGCTATAATTACAGCCCCCAGTTTTCATTGGGATAACCTAATGACAGAGTATATTCACCTTTAGGGGCAGTTTGTTTTAAAATTATTATTGCATTGTACTCATCCTGAGCTAAAAATAACTTTTTTAATTGGTCTTTATTAAAAATATGAAGTCCTTTTCTCTGTACAGAGCTGAGATGCTCTAGTAGCACCCTTTGGACTTTGTCTTTTCCATCCAGGGGCGGACTAGGTACTTAAAGTGGCCCTGTAAAAAATACTAAAAGTGGCCTCGTTTTGTAGTTGTGTCCAAATTGATGGAAGGCAGGGCCAGCAATACCATATTGTGGCACATTATACTATCTCAACAGAGCCAAATACCACAGTCCATCACAAAATACTGAAAGCAATGCAAAATACATCTCCAAAAACTTCCACTGGCCGGCCATGAGGAGGGCCCAGGTGGCCCCTGGGCATCGGGTCACCTGGAAATTCCCCTGTGAGGTCTATGGCCAATCTGCCCGTTTTCATCAGACCAGGAGCTGACGGCTCCTTACCTCTGATCTCTGACCTTATAAACACTCATTATAGCTCAGTTCTGATCTTACTGATAAGAATCTGCCTTAAATAAGTGCTTATGACCTTTCAGTAGTTTAGAGATGAGGGTTATTAGATGGACGGCACAAAGTGAAAGTGAAAGTACCAGTCACACAGCTAGAAAAACAGTTAACTCTTTGTGACAGAACAGCTCAATATTTTTTATAAAGGCCAATTGAAAAAAAGAATAGATTTTTAGCCAAAAAATGAGTAAAATGCAATCATAAAAAATAGCCTCCGAAGGTGTACATAGCCTTTAAAGATCTCAACCCAAGAACCAGAGGGATATGGCACCTGAAAGATCACCGGAGGTCCTTTCTTTTTTAGCAATCGGTGGGCGCACCAGACTTATATAAAAGTTGCTATAAAACAGCTGGCTTCTTTGATTAAAGAGATGGCTGCTGTGTGTCTTATTGGGATGGAAAACTACAGCTATGTTCAACAGCTTGATTCATGGGGTCCGACATGTTTAGTGAACAGCAGCGCTGACAAAAATAGATGTCTATTGGAAGTATACACTGGCTCAATGACCCATGCAGCTTGCTATTACATTTCAAGGGAGAGTTTATATACAAAACTTTGTTTATGAAGTCAGAACAGGGCTCTACCTTCGACGCCGCGCTGTGAAAAATGCAGCAGTGGCAGAAAGCAGAATTTACTCCTGGGTTTGATTAAACACCAAAAACGCAAACGTGTTTTTGAAAAGTAGCTGCCAGGACAATCTGGGCCAATTTTTACACCTGGAGAGAGGAGAGGGGGGAAAAAAAAGCCAAGTGAACTTTTCCTCACTCGGGCTCTGTCAAAAGAAATGTGATGTCTTTCTCCTGTTGCTGCGTCTCCAATGAGAAAAACCACGAACGGTAAACCATTAGCGTTCTCGGTAAGCTGATTCTTTTTCCTCTCCTTTGCAGCCCGTGCACGACCATACTGAAATTTAAGGCTGCAGTTATGTGATGTGCCTAAATAGGTCACCACAGAAAGTCAATACTGTGCGTTGATACTGACATGGAGACTGATCGTTTTATTTATTTTTTACCACGAGAAATGAAATGGTGGCACAAACGTGTCCTTTCTTACCATAAAAAAAATATATATTTTTGCAATATTGTGTCATGAGATGCCATGTCTATGCCATCTGTGTAGATGCAGTTCACCTATTATTGTCAAGGGTTTTGCCAGCATGTCGTAATATTGTGTTGAAATTGTATCACAAAAAAATTGAAGACCTTAAAGGGGTTATCTGCACGTTTTTATTTATTTTTTATTAGTCGTCATATAATCAAGCACTTTAACAGTGATAATGTTGAAAATCTTCCTACCGGGTCAGTGCTGTGTTCCTCAGTATAACTAGGTTGTGGGCACTTCTTGGATCACGCGCCGTACATCCTACACATGATCTTAGCCCATTTACAACCCGCAATGTACACAAGGTTGAGCCTGCGCAGTCAGACAGCTGCTCACAGCTCAGGCGCAATGCATGTACATCACAGGTTGTAACCGAATGCACAGCATGTGATCCTGGAAGTGCGCGTGACTTAACTACATTGGGGAGAGCAGCGCTGGCCCTCTAGGAATGTTTTCAGCATTATGATTATCACTGTTCATGTGTTTAATAAAAAAATAAAAAAATAAAGAAATAACCACTTTACCTAAATTTAAGAAAATGTAAGGCTGGGTGCATCTGTATGCTGCATGACAATAGTATTCACAGGGGCACTACATGGCATCAAGCACAGAGGGCTACGAAAAGTCACAAAATAGGGCTTTTTGACTTTTTGGGCTCATTTGCCCAACAATTTAGCAATATTATGAAATTGCATTTTACACCACTCACCCCAGATTTAAAAAGGGGGTGGGAAAGTGGCATAGCTGGCCTGTCGAGCCAATTTACGTCAGAATTATTAACTGCGTCGTTCTTACTCCAGCAAAGTGGTGGTCTAGCAAGTGGAGTAAGATCTCAAGACTAGGGATGAGCAAACTTGCTGTTTTCAAGTTCGGGTTCTGTGGGAATTCCGTTATTGGATTCCATTATCACGGAATTCTATGACGGAATGCACCACGGAAGCCTTTAGAGGCATTCCATCATAATATGGGCAGCCTAACGGATCCGTCTGGTTTCCGTTATATAGGGGTAACGGAAACAGAGTTTGCTCATCCATACTCAAGACAGGAGTATTAGACTTAGAGATTCACCAAATTCATCAAGCATTGTACAACATTTGATAAATTTGGTGCTAATTACAGCAACGCAGACTCCTGCAAAACTGAAAACTCAGCTCATGGTAAACCGTCTACAAGTAAATATTGATGAGGCCGGCCACATGTATCAGGCCACGCGCACCCGTTGCAAAATCATGCAGTCGTTGGCTGGCACAGGTGGGCATGGCCTGCTGCATCATTTGGTCCTACTGTACAGTTTTCCGAGGACTAGCTATCCGGCCACCTACATCTAGAGTAAGCCATCAATATCAGATTGATGAGCGTCGTACTCTTTGCACAGGAACGCTCCCCGATCACCCGATTGAGAGGACTGTAGCACTGCACTCCCCTTCATTGTTTACCATGCACAGCTCAGTACTCGTGGTTGTGGCAGTGCCTGGATCCTCCTTCCACTACGTCCGAGTGCTGTTCAAGAAAAACGGTCCACGTGATGGCCGCATCTCGCGCACCCACCGCGGCTCATCTAACCCGAACTCACAGCATCACAGTGATTTATGAAACAGTGAGATCCTGTCTGACCGCGGGTGTGCTGTACTGAACAACCTGCGGTCAGGCGGCAGAGTTTACAAAATTTGCAGCAACAAAAACTAAACATAAACGGTAATAAAAACCCACTAATGTAAATAGCCCCTGAAAAAGAAAATCTGAAGACGTTTACATGACTAGTGATAGAACGAGAGGCAGTGAACACTAGAGGTCACTGTACAAAGCACAGACCCGTCTAGAACCTGTTGCTTCTAATCAGGTGGATTTAACACAAAACCAAAGTCAGCTGTGACCACTTTGACTGCATAATTCTTCTAACAAGCCGATCTTCCGAAACACAGCAACTCGAAAACCATCAAGTTTGTTTGAAATCAGATAAGGTGATGTTCTGCGGTATTCTGAGAGAGGCTGCGGGGAACGTGCACAGTGAGCTCTCAGGCCTGCTGCTGCCTCTCAGATGTCTCGGAGGTTTTCACCTGGGATTTCTATCCAAAGGACCGAGAGAGCAGCCGAGGAACGGGTCCTACTGCATAAAGGAACAGCCCAAGATACGAAAGCTTACCGGCGACCTCAGAACAGTCTGTTATCTCAACATGAAAAGAAAGAAAAAAAAAAGAACATTTGCAACAATAAATAATAAAAAAAAAATGTATTTTAAAAAGTATAAAATTCATGCAAAAATAATTAGTAACTTGCTTTAGTTTTTTTCCCTCAAGGAATGAGAACAGAAAGATGCAATCTTTTCCAGATTTACAGTGCCTTGAAAAAGTATTAACACGCCTTTAACTTTTTCACATTTTCTTCACGTTGCACCCACAAACTTAAATGTATTTTATTGGGATTTTATGTGATAGACCAACACAAAGGAACACGTATGTGTGATGTGAAAAGAAAATGATACCTGGTTTTCAAAATGTTTAATAAAATAAAAATCTGGAAAGTGTAACTGTTAGGCCTCTTTCACACAACCGTTTTACGGGGCGTTTTTTGGGTTCCGTATACGGAACCATTCATTTCAATGGTTCCGCCAAAAAACGGAATGTGCATTCCGTTTCCATATTTCCGTTTCGTTGAAAGAAAGAACATGTCCTATTATTGCCCGCAAATCACGTTCTGTGGCTCCATTCAATTTAATGGGTCCGCAAAATAAAAGAAACACATCCGTATGTCTTCCGTATCCGTTCTGTTTTTGCGGAACCGTCTATTGAAAATTTTATGTCCAGCCCAATTTTTTCTATGTAATTAATGTTTACTGTATATGCCATACGGAAAAACGGAACAGAAACGGAAACACAACGGAAACAAAAAACGGAACAACGGATCCGTGAAAAACGGACCGCAAAACATTGAAAAAGCCATACGGTCGTGTGAAAGAGGCCTAAGGCCTTATGCACACGACCGCTGTGTGCATCTGTGGCCGTTGTGCCGTTTTCCGTTTTTTCGGTTGACTTTCAATGGGTCCGTGGAAAAATCGGAAAATGCACCGTTTTGCAGCCGCATCCGTGATCCGTGTTTCCTGTCCGTCAAAAAAATAAGACCTGTCCTATTTTTTTGACGGACAACGGTTCACGGACCCATTCAAGTCAATGGGTCCGTGAAAGAACACGGATGCACACAAGATTGGCATCCGCATCCGTGATCCGTGGCCGTAGGTTACTTTTTATACAGACGGATCCGAAGATCCGTCTGCATAAAAGCTTTTTCAGAGATGAGTTTTCACTTCGTGAAAACTCAAATCCGACAGTATCCATAGTGATGGGGACGCTTCTAGTTAGAATATACTGAGAACTGTGTACATGACTGCCCCCTGCTGCCTGGCAGGTGCTGCCAGGCAGCAGGAGGCCGGCCCCCCCCTGTAGTTAACACATTGGTGGCCAGTGCGGCTGCCCCCCCCCCTCCTTACCCTGTAGTTAACTCATTGGTGGCCAGTGGGCCCCCTCCCTCCCCTGTAGTTAACTCTTTGTTGTCCAGTGCAGCCGGCCCCCCCTCCCTCCCCTGTAGTTAACTCGTTGGTGGCCAGTGGGCCCCCCCCTCCCTCCCCTGTAGTTAACTCTTTGTTGTCCAGTGCGGCTGGCCCCCCCTCCCTCCCCTGTAGTTAACTCTTTGTTGTCCAGTGCAGCCGGCCCCCCCTCCCTCCCCTGTAGTTAACTCGTTGGTGGCCAGTGGGCCCTCCATCCCCCTCCTAATTAAAATCTCCCCCCCTATCATTGGTGGCAGCGGAGAGTACCGATCGGAGTCCCAGTTTAATCGCTGGGGCTCCGATCGGTAACCATGGCAACCAGGACGCTACTGCAGTCCCGGTTGCCATGGTTACTTAGCAATTTGTAGAAGCATTATACTTACCTGCAAGGCTGCGATGTCTGTGTCCGGCCGGTAGCTCCTCCAACTGGTAAGTGACAGATCATTAAGCAATGCGCCGCACAGACCTGTCACTTACCAGTAGGAGGAGCTCCCGGCCGGACACAGACATCGCAGCCTCGCAGGTAAGTATAATGCTTCAACAAATTGCTAAGTAACCATGGCAACCGGGACTGCAGTAGCGTCCTGGTTGCCATGGTTACCGATCGGAGCCCCAGCGATTAAACTGGAACTCCGATCGGTACTCTCCGCTGCCACCAATGATAGGGGGGGAGATTTTAACCACCTTGTGTCACACATGTGGTATCTCCGTATTCAGGAGAAGTTGGGGAATGTGTTTTGGGGTGTCATTTTACATATACCCATGCTGGGTGAGATAAATATCTTGGTCAAATGCCAACTTTGTATAAAAAAAATGGGAAAAGTTGTCTTTTGCCAAGATATTTCTCTCACCCAGCATGGGTATATGTAAAATGACATCCCAAAACACATTCCCCAACTTCTCCTGAATACGGGGATACCAGATGTGTAACACTTTTTTGCAGCCTAGGTGGGCAAAGGGGCCCATATTCCAAAGAGCACCTTTCGGATTTCACCGGTCATTTTTTACAGAATTTGATTTCAAACTCCTTACCACACATTTGGGCCCCTAGAATGCCAGGGCAGTATAACTACCCCACAAGTGACCCCATTTTGGAAAGAAGAGACCCCAAGGTATTCGCTGATGGGCATAGTGAGTTCATGGAAGTTTTTATTTTTTCTCACAAGTTAGTGGAATATGAGACTTTGTAAGGAAAAAATAAAAATAAAAAATCATCATTTTCCACTAACTTGTGACAAAAAAAAAAAAATTCTAGGAACTCGCCATGCCCCTCACGGAATACCTTGGGGTGTCTTCTTTCCAAAATGGGGTCACTTGTGGGGTAGTTATACTGCCCTGGCATTTTCCAGGGGCCCTAATGTCTGGTAAGTAGGTAAATGACCTGTGAAATCCGAAAGGTGCTCTTTGGAATGTGGGCCCCTTTGCCCACCTAGGCTGTAAAAAAGTGCCACACATGTGGTATCTCCGTACTCAGGAGAAGTTGGGGAATGTGTTTTGGGGTGTCATTTTACATATACCCATGCTGGGTGAGATAAATATCTTGGTCAAATGCCAACTTTGTATAAAAAAATGGGAAAAGTTGTCTTTTGCCAATATATTTCTCTCACCCAGCATGGGTATATGTAAAATGACACCCCAAAACACATTGCCCAACTTCTCCTGAATACGGCGATACCAGATGTGTGACACTTTTTTGCAGCCTAGATGCGCAAAGGGGCCCACATTCCTTTTATGAGGGCATTTTTAGACATTTGGATCCCAGACTTCTTCTCACGCTTTGGGGCCCCTAAAATGCCAGGGCAGTATAAATACCCCACATGTGACCCCATTTTGGAAAGATGACACACCAAGGTATTCAATGAGGGGCATGGCGAGTTCATATATTTATTTTTTTTTTGGCACAAGTTAGCGGAAATTGATTTTATTTATTTTTTTCTCACAAAGTCTCCCTTTGCGCTAACTTGGGACAAAAATTTCAATCTTTCATGGACTCAATATGCCCATCACGGAATACCTTGGGGTGTCTTCTTTCCAAAATGGGGTCACATGTGGGGTATTTATACTGCCCTGGTATTCTAGGGGCCCTAAAGCGTGAGAAGAAGTCTGGAATATAAATGTCTAAAAAATTTTACGCATTTGGATTCCGTGAGGGGTATGGTGAGTTCATGTGAGATTTTATTTTTTGACACAAGTTAGTGGAATATGAGACTTTGTAAGAAAAAAAAAAAAATTTCCGCTAACTTGGGCCAAAAAAATGTCTGAATGGAGCCTTACAGAGGGGTGATCAATGACAGGGGGGGTGATCAATGACAGGGGGGTGATCAGGGAGTCTATATGGGGTGATCACCCCCCTGTCATTGATCACCCCCCTATAAGGCTCCATTCAGATGTCCGTATGTGTTTTGCGGATCCGATCCATATATCCGTGGATCCGTAAAAATCATGCGGACATCTGAATGGAGCTTTACAGGGGGGTGATAAATGACAGGGGGGTGATCAGGGAGTCTATATGGGGTGATCACCACAGTCATTGATCACGCCCCTGTAAGGCTCCATTCAGACGTCCGTATGCGTTTTGCGGATCCGATCCATCTATCAGTGGATCCGTAAAAATCATGCGGACATCTGAATGGAGCTTTACAGGGGGGTAATCAATGACAGGGGGGTGATCAGGGAGTCTATATGGGGTGATCACCACAGTCATTGATCACGCCCCTGTAAGGCTCCATTCAGACGTCCGTATGCGTTTTGCGGATCCGATCAGTCTATCAGTGGATCCGTAAAAATCATGCGGACATCTGAATGGAGCTTTACAGGGGGGTGATCAATGACAGGGGGGTAATCAATGACAGGGGGGTGATCAGGGAGTCTATATGGGGTGATCAGGGAGTCTATATGGGGTGATCACCACAGTCATTGATCACGCCCCTGTAAGGCTCCATTCAGACGTCCGTATGCGTTTTGCGGATCCAATCCATCTATCAGTGGATCCGTAAAAATCATGCGGACATCTGAATGGAGCTTTACAGGGGGGTAATCAATGACAGGGGGGTGATCAGGGAGTCTATATGGGGTGATCACCACAGTCATTGATCACGCCCCTGTAAGGCTCCATTCAGACGTCCGTATGCGTTTTGCGGATCCGATCAGTCTATCAGTGGATCCGTAAAAATCATGCGGACATCTGAATGGAGCTTTACAGGGGGGTGATCAATGACAGGGGGGTAATTAATGA
This sequence comes from Bufo bufo, assembly GCF_905171765.1. Lineage (NCBI taxonomy): Eukaryota > Metazoa > Chordata > Amphibia > Anura > Bufonidae > Bufo > Bufo bufo. The sequence continues at coordinate 57,830,424 of NC_053392.1, forward strand.
CAGGGGGGTGATCAGGGAGTCTATATGGGGTGATCACCACAGTCATTGATCACGCCCCTGTAAGGCTCCATTCAGACGTCCGTATGCGTTTTGCGGATCCGATCAGTCTATCAGTGGATCCGTAAAAATCATGCGGACATCTGAATGGAGCTTTACAGGGGGGTGATCAATGACAGGGGGGTAATCAATGAGAGGGGGGTGATCAGGGAGTCTATATGGGGTGATCAGGGGTGATCAAGGGTGATCAAGGGTGAATAAGGGGTTAATAAGTGACAGGGGGGGGGTGTAGTGTAGTGGTGCTTGGTGCAACATATTACTGAGCTATCTGTGTCCTCTGGTGGTCGATCCAAACAAAGGGGACCACCAGAGGACCAGGTAGCAGGTATATTAGACGCTGTTATCAAAACAGCGTCTAATATACCTGTTAGGGGTTAAAAAAATCACATCTCCAGCCTGCCAGCGAACGATCGCCGCTGGCAGGCTGGAGATCCACTCGCTTACCTTCCGATCCTGTGAACGCGCGCGCCTGTGTGTGCGCGTTCACAGGAAATCTCGGCCATCGCGAGATGACGCATATATGCGTGACTCTGCGCAGGGCTGCCACCTCCGGAACGCGAATCTGCGTTAGGCGGTCCGGAGGTGGTTAATTAGGAGGGGGAGGGAGGGGGGAGGGCCCACTGGCCACCAACGAGTTAACTACAGGGGAGGGAGGGGGGGCCCACTGGCCACCAACGAGTTAACTATAGGGGAGGGAGGGGGGGGCCAGCAGCACCGGACAACAAAGAGTTAACTACAGGGGAGGGAGGGGGGCCCACTGACCACCAACGGGTTAACTACAGGGGAGGGAGGGGGGGCCCACTGGCCACCAACGAGTTAACTACAGGGGAGGGGGGGGTGGCCGCACTGGACAACAAAGAGTTAACTACAGGGGAGGGAGGGGGGCCCACTGGCCACCAATGAGTTAACTACAGGGGAGGGAGGGGGGCAGGCCGCACTGGACAACAAAGAGTTAACTACAGGGGGGGGGGGGGGGCCGGCCGCACTGGCCACCAATGAGTTAAAAACAGGGGGGGGGGTCTGCCCCCTGCTGCCTGGCAGCACCTGCCAGGCAGCAGGGGGCAGTCATGTACACAGTTCTTTTAGTATATTCTAACCTGAAGCGTCCCCATCACCATGGGAACGCCTCTGTGTTAGAATATACTGTCGGATTTGAGTTTCACGATCTAACTCATAACCGACAGTATATTCTAACATAGAGGCGTTCCCATGGTGATGGGGACGCTTCAAGTTAAAATATACCATTGGATTGGAGAAAACTCTGATCCGATGGTATAAAAGGGACTCCTGACTTTACATTGAAAGTCAATGGGGGACGGATCCGTTTGCAATTGCACCATATTGTGTCAACGTCAAACGGATCCGTCCCCATTGACTTGCATTGTAATTCAGGACGGATCCATTTGGCTCCGCACGGCCAAAACGGTCACGGACCTACGGACCCCGTTTTTGCAGACCGCAAAAAAAACGGTCGTGTGCATGAGGCCTAAGGCCTCTTTCACACGACCGTTTTACGGGGCGTTTTTTGCGTTCTGTATACGGGACCATTTATTTCAATGGTTCCGCAAAAAAAATGGAATGCACTCCATATGCATTCCGTTTCCGTATTTCCGTTCCGTTGAAAGATAGAACATGTCCTATTATCGACCGCAAATCACGTTCTGTGGCTCCATTCAATTTAATGGGTCCGCAAAATAAACGAAACACATCCGTATGTCTTCCGTATCTGTTCTGTTTTGCTGGAACCATCTATTGAAAATTTTATGTCCAGCCCAATTAATTTAGCACAATGTAATTACTGTTTACTGTATATGCCATACGGAAAAACAGAAAAACGGAACAGAAACACAACGGAAACAAAAAACGGAACAACGGATCCGTGAAAAACAGACCGCAAAACATTGAAAAAGCCATACGGTCGTGTGAAAGAGACCTAATACTGAGAGTAAATTACACACAGGTGGACTCTATGTACTAATTAGGTGACGTCTGAAGGCAATTGGTCACGCTGGCTTTTATTTAGGGCTATCAGAGTACAGGGGGCTGAATACCAACGCACGCCCCACTTCAGATTTTTTTTTATTACAAATTTTGTAAACCAGGTATTATCTTCTTTTCACATCACACATGCTTGCTACTTTGTGTTGGTCTATCACATAAAATCTCAATAAAATACATTTAAATTCGTGGGTGTAACATGAAAAAATATGGAAAAGTTCAAGGGGCATGAATACTTTTTTCAAGGCATTGTAATAAATCTGTCCTAAAGTGCAAGCAATTCTAGAGGAAGCCCATGTGGTTCTTATGGGGCCTCCTAAGATAAGAGTTTGCAGTGTCCTTTATATTGATAGGGCTAAAAAATGTGTGTAATGATCTTCATCCTCCACAGTTCCTACAACATTAACAAACAAGCGTGTGGGGTATCAAGAGGTCCATATGGACCAAAGTGGAGAGCCGGTATTCCCATCTCATAACATGATGGCATATCACTAGGAATTGACGGGATTGTCCAGGATTGTTATATTGATATCAGATTCAAGGAGGTCCGACACCCTGCACACCCGCTCCAGCGCTGTAACTACATAGCTCCATCCACTGCGCAGTACTGCAGGCAGGACTTCTTTCCATCTAAAATAATAGATCTCTGATGGAAATGGCTCAAACGGATGCCAAATCTGCATAACAGATACACAGGATCCGTTTTTTTTTCTGTTCTTCTGACGGATCAGAAGAATGGAAAATGAAATGGAGATTTGAACCGTAGAGACCAGTATCAGGCAGCTGCTGCCAAGGCCAGTAAGATTATGGGGTGCATAGATGCCGGTGATGAGAGCATAGTCCTGCCACTTTACAAATCGCTAGTCAGACCACACATGGAGTACTGTGTACAGTTCTGGGCTCCTGTGAACAAGGCAGACATAGCAGAGCTGGAGAGGGTCCAGAGGAGGGCAACTAAAGTAATAACTGAAATGGGGCAACTACAGTACCCTGAAAGATTATCAACATTAGGGTTATTCAGTTTAGAAAAAGGCGACCATTTCTAATATAATTTTCATATACAGTCAGGTCCATAAATATTGGGACATGAACACAATTCTAACATTTTTGGCTCTATACACCATTACCATGGATTTGAAATCCAACTAACAAGATGTGCTTTAACTGCAGACTGTCAGCTTTAATTTGAGGGTATTTACATCCAAATCAGGTGAACGGTGTAGGAATTACAACTGTTTGCATATGTGCCTCCCACTTGTGAAGGGACCAAAAGTATTGGGACAGAATAATAATCATAAATCAAACTTTCACTTTTTAATACTTTGTTGCAAATCCTTTGCAGTCAATTACAGTCTGAAGTCTGGAACGCATAGACATCACCAGACGCTGGGTTTCCTCCCTGGTGATGCTCTGCCAGGCCTCTACTGCAACTGTCTTCAGTTCCTGTTTGTTCTTGGGGCATTTTCCCTTCAGTTTTGTCTTCAGCAAGTGAAATGCATGCTCAATCGGATTCAGGTCCGGTGATTGACTTGGCCATTGCAGAACATTCCACTTCTTTCCCTTAAAAAACTCTTTGGTTGCTTTTGCAGTATGCTTTGGGTCATTGTCCATCTGCACTGTGATGCACCGTCCAATGAGTTCTGAAGCATTCGGCTGAATATGAGCAGATAATATTGACCGAAACACTTCAGAATTCATCCTGCTGCTTTTGTCAGCAGTCACATCATCAATAAATGCAAGAGAACCAGTTCCATTGGCAGCCATACATGCCCACGCCATGACACTACCACCACCATGCTTCACTGATGAGGTGGCATGCTTAGGATCATGAGCAGTTCCTTTCCTTCTCCATACTCTTCTCTTCCCATCACTCTGGTACAAGTTGATCTTGGTCTCATCTGTCCATAGGATGTTGTTCCAGAACTGTGAAGGCTTTTTTAGATGTTGTTTGGCAAACTCGAATCTGGCCTTCCTGTTTTTGAGGCTCACCAATGGTTTACATCTTGTGGTGAACCCTCTGTATTCACTTTGGTGAAGTCTTCTCTTGATTGTTGACTTTGACACACATACACCTACCTCCTGGAGAGTGTTCTTGATCTGGCCAACTGTTGTGAAGGGTGTTTTCTTCACCAGGGAAAGAATTCTTCAGTCATCCACCACAGGTGTTTTCCGTGGTCTTCCAGGTCTTTTGGTGTTGCTGAGCTCACCGATGCGTTCCTTCTTTTTAAGAATGTTCCAAACAGTTGTTTTGGCCACGCCTAATGTTTTTGCTATCTCTCTGATGGGTTTGTTGTGTTTTTTCAGCCTAATGATGTCTTGCTTCACTGATGGTGACAGCTCTTTGGATCTCATCTTGAGAGTTGACAGCAACAGATTCCAAATGCAAATAGCAAACTTAAAATGAACTCTGGACCTTTTATCTGCTCATTGTAATTGGGATAATGAGGGAATAACACACACCTGGCCATGGAACAGCGGAGAAGCCAATTGTCCCATTACTTTTGGTTTCTTAACAAGTGGGAGGCACATATGCAAACTGTTGTAATTCCTACACCGATTACCTGATTTGGATGTAAATACCCTCAAATTAAATCTGACAGTCTGCAGGTAAAGCACATCTTGTTTGTTTCATTTCAAATGCATTGTGGTGGTGTATAGAGCCAAAAATGTCAGAATTGTGTCGCTGTCCCAATATTTATAAACCTGACTAACACGTCAATTAAAATAAAACACTTTCAGAAGTCCAGCTTGGGCTGGGTAGCTGCAGTAGGATGGGGAGCCGCTTCTGAGCGCTCTGTCTCAAGCTAGAATGCAGCTAGAGCAGCTGCTCTAGTCATAATCTAGTTTTACAGAAATAGGAGAACTTTTCCATGTTTTATTACAAAAAAAAAATTGAAACACCCCCAAAGTTACTGTATGACCACTGGGAGGGAAGAAATGCAAATGAGCTCTTAACAAGCTCTGCCTCTAATGCCACCAGATGTAAGGCAGCTATCCTATAAGTCAATGTTCAGTCCTTAAAATAAGCCTTGAGACATGACTTGGATATTAAATAAGCCAGCACCTCATCTGCAGACAGCTGTTTCGGGGTGATTGCCCCTCATCAGTGCAGAGCAGAGAGTACTGGCTTACTGGGTAGGAGGCCTGTGTCCACATCAGGGGGGAGCACCTTAATCAATGTGAGGAGACTTATAGGCCATACATGCTCCTCTGGAATTCTGGGATGTATGACCACTGAAACCTAGAGGGGGGAAAAATATTACTAGAGTGCTCAAGACCAAAAATTTGTCACTAAGGGGTTAAAAGGCGCTTGAGAAACCTCAGTTGCGCGCCAACTAGATTTAAAAAAGTGAAACTCGGGGAGGGATTTTACAATTTTAATGTGACTGTTGATGGGTTAAAGGACCCCAGATATCAGTAACTTAGGTAAGTCCCTTGTTGTATTTCATACCTTTACTCTTGGCTGGAGAAACCCTGAGATAAGCAGCTTTGAAAAAAAAAGTCTTACTTTATCCTGTGTGAGTGACGCAATTTTTTTTTTAAACCTGGTTCTCTTGCACCATTTACCTCAGGACATCTCCAGCCAAGAGTAAACGAAGGACACATCTGAATTTGTAAGCCTAAACCAGCAATGGAACGTAATAGAAAGATTTGCACCTCTGATGAAAACCACACTGTGTGAATAAGGCCTAACACTACATTGACTGTGATTTCCATGTGAATGAGCCCGTGTAACATGCAGAATAAAATGCTACTGGTTGCTACCAATTGTGCGCAGTCCTTGCATGACCTGGAGAATGTTTCTGCAGCCCAGCCAGCTCACATGTCCCAGGGCATTAGGCATCAAATAGGAAACAGGAACGTTCTGTCAAAATGACGTTCTCCCTTTTTGATCCTTCCACCTCGATGGAGACAACATCAATTTTTAAGCTGGTCTGTTGACATCTACTGCCAAATATAAGGACCCGTATGCCTGCAGCTAATTATAGGGCGCTCAGCGCTGATCTGCAAGCACTTCTCCACGCTCTCCACGCATCCTTCAGACTACCAGTCTTGGAGGGGGAACGAGTATTTATTCAATTATAGCAGCCTTGTCTATGGCGCTTACGTGTAATTAGACAATGCAGATGATGGACAGGATCATAGTGCACATATTATATTTCAGAAACGCTCCTGCTTCAAGTCAAGGAAATGTTCGGAAAATTCTAAGGGCAATAAAATGGACTCCGCCAGTCCAAAAGATTTCTAAATACAAACATAACTTTTGGTTCCCTTCTCTCTTCTCTGCTGTGAGTGCTGTAGGGTCTGTGATGAGGGGTAACATTGCGTAGATTCCCTTAAAGGGGTATCCCGTTTATGTTGTTAACCCCTATCCATAGGATAGGGGGTACCTATCAGATCAGTGGGTGTCTGTCCTACCGCTGGGATAGCCACTGATCACGGACCCCGTACTGATCACGGAGCCCCCCGAAATGAACGGAGTGGCCGGTCAGGCATATGCGTATCCACTCCATTCATTCCTATGGGAGCTCCAAAGATAAGCGAGTACAGTGCTCAACTAATTCTGCAACTGGTCTCTCAGTTTCTTGGGGGGGGGGGGGTGCTCTGCGGGGTACCTGTGTGTCTTGACTGGTGGGGTCACTAGTCTGATAGGTATCTACTATCCTGTGGATAGGGGATAACTTATTACCGTAATACCCCTTTAATGCAAATAACCACATTGTAACATTAAGTTGCATTGTAACTAATACAGACCAACAGACTAATCTAAAAGAAAATCAAAGGGGTTGTCAAGCATTTGTAGTAAAAAATAATAATAAATCTGGTAAATCCCTCGCTACTCCAGTTCAGACTCTCCAGTGGTCCCCATCATTCTTGCTGACTTCTCCTGCATTGATGTGCTACTGTATTTATGCACACATGACCCCGGCAGGAAATTCCTGGTCTCAGCGGTAAAGTCTGCATGTGTAGCACAAGACAGCTGAAGCCAGTCATTGGCTGTGGTAGTCATATGTACTTGTATCAACATTGCAGGGACAAGTCTACAAGACCGTATTAACACTGCAGGGACAAGTCTACAAGACCGTATGAACATTGCAGGGACAAGTCTACAAGACTGTATCAACACTGCAGGGACAAGTCTACAAGACCGTATTAACACTGCAGGGACAAGTCTACAAGACCGTATCAACACTGCAGGGACAAGTCTACATGACCGTATCAACACTGCAGGGACAAGTCCACAAGACCGCATCAACACTGCAGGGACAAGTCTACAAGACCGTATCAACACTGCAGGGACAAGTCTACAAGACCGTATCAACACTGCAGGGACAAGCCCACAAGACCGTATCAACACTGCAGGGACAAGTCCACAAGACCATATCAACACTGCAGTGACAAGTCCACAAGACCGTATCAACACTGCAGGGACAAGTCCACAAGACCGTATCAACACTGCAGGGACAAGTCCACAAGACCGTATCAACACTGCAGGGACAAGTCCACAAGACCGTATAAACACTGCAGGGACAAGTCCACAAGACCGCATCAACACTGCAGGGACAAGTCCACAAGACCGTATCAACACTGCAGGGACAAGTCTACAAGACCGTATTAACACTGCAGGGACAAGTCTACAAGACCGTATCAACACTGCAGGGACAAGTCCACAAGACCGTATGAACACTGCAGGGACAAGTCCACAAGACCGTATGAACACTGCAGGGACAAGTCCACAAGACCGTATCAACACTGCAGGGACAAGTCCACAAGACCGTATGAACACTGCAGGGACAAGTCCACAAGACCGTATAAACACTGCAGGGACAAGTCTACAAGACCGTATCAACACTTCAGGGACAAGTCTACAAGACCGTATCAACACTGCAGGGACAAGTCTACAAGACCGTATCAACACTGCAGGGACAAGTCTACAAGATCGTATCAACACTGCAGGGACAAGTCTACAAGACCGTATCAACACTGCAGGGACAAAGTCTACAAGACCGTATCAACACTGCAGGGACAAGTCTACAAGACCGTATCAACACTGCAGGGACAAGTCTACAAGACCGTATCAACACTGCAGGGACAAGTCTACAAGACCGGCAGGGCCTGGGTTCTCTCTTTGGTGGCGGTCCCGTAGGATAAAGACTCAACTTGGGGACAGCAAGTGATGATAGCGTCTGTAAAGTGCTGCATAAAATGTCAGCACTATATGAATGAGTAAAATAATAATAATAAGTAACATAGGCTGTGTTCAAGCTGAGCTTAAAGGGCTCGTCCAAGTTAATAAAAAATTATTTTAATGATATAAAATAAGCAATCATACTAGACTGCTTCATTCCCGTCATTTCCAGCGCCGTTCCTCCTCCCGCTGCTTGTATACAAGGCTGCAGTGGTGATAGAGTGGTATACAGCACTAGACCGTTGCAGTCAATCACTGGCCTCAGCAGTCTCATGTTGTATACCGATGAGGTGCAGCCTCAGAGTTCTAAGAGTCCCTAATAGAGACATCGAAATTTTTTCAAAAACAGTCCATTTAGGCTGGTTTCACACGAGCGAGTTTAATGCGTTGAACTTGCAGCGTGTTTACGAGAGTTCCCGTCATTATCTAGGTAGCACTGCATAGAATTATATTGATGTATGAGGCGATGTAACCATGAAAGTTCTGGAATGTACTGTTTAACACTCACATAATGCTGTCCTATCAGTGCTACGTAGGTCAGGACAAGAGCTCACGTAGACACACGCTGCGAGTTCAACGCATTGAACTTGCTCATGTGAAACCAGTCTAAAAGGGTTTCTCTCTTTTCAGTAAATGTCATTTATCATATAGACAAAGTTAATACAAGGCACTTACTAATGTATTCTTATATCCATATTGCTTCCTTTGCTGGCTCGATTCATTTTTCCATCACATTAAACACTGTTTGTATCCATGGTTACGACCACCTTGCAGTCCAGCAGCAGTGGTTGTGCTTGCACGCTATAGGAAAAAGAACTGGCTTATGCGCACTCCCACGGTCCCAGCCACTCTATGTGCCTTTTTCTATAGTGTGCAAACACGACCACCGCTGCTGGATAGCAGGGTGGTCATAACCATAGAAATGAGCAGTATAAAATGTGATGGAAAAATGAATCCAGCCAGCATAGGAGGCAATATGGGCAATCACAATACATTAGTAAGTGTCTTGTAATTACTTTGTCTACATGATAAATTCAATGTGCTAAAGTGAGACAACCTCTTTAAGGCTGGTTTCACGCGAGCAAGTTCAATGCGTTGAACTTGCAGCGTGTGTCTGTGAGAGTTCCTGTGTTGACCTACGTAGCACTGATAGGATAGCATGATGCAAATGGTGGCGAATAGGATAGAGAAAGGCGCTCATAGGGTAGGTATGTTCAGTAAATTAAAATTCTACTATAAGAGATGGTTTGCTCACCTATTGCGGTTGCACCAATTGGGCGCAACCACAATGAAGGCCAAAAGAAGAGAATAGCAACGGTTGGTGCAGCCTAGATTCGTCCGATCGCCTTGGGCAGGAGCCACCCTGCCGCTCGGGTAACGGTAGAAGAGAAGAAACGCTGAACTTTACGTCGAGCGTGTGGACCTTAGAGGGCGCACTAACACAACCGGTCATAAGCAATATTTAGGTTTTAGCAATTTTCCGTTTCATTCATAGACAACGTGTTTCGGGGTACTGGAGACCCCTTTATCAAGTCTAGGCCGGGTCGGCAGAGCGGATGCCCCGGCTGAATCCAAGTTGCATGAGGAGGACACAACTTGGATTCAGCCGCGGCATCCGCTCTGCCGACCCGGCCTAGACTTGATAAAGGGGTCTCCAGTACCCCGAAACGCGTTGTCTATGAATAAAACGGAAAATTGCTGAAACCTAAATATTGCTTATGACCGGTTGTGTTAGTGCGCCCTCTAAGGTCCACACGCTCGACGTAAAGTTCAGGATAGCATGATGTGAGTGCCTGGTATTAACTTTCTCTACAGGATAAATGCCATTTGCTGAAGTGAGGCAACCCCTTTAAGGAGAACTAACCATTGTTTGTTGGGTCAACAGGCCAGAATTACAGTTGGGAATATGTGGCAAACATGTAGATCTAACCAATAAAGACATCCTAGCCTACCAACCAAAGACCCAAAGACTCAACCCATCTGCAGATTTTCTCAACAATCCCAAAAACGTAACATTTACTGTAGGACATTCTCAACGCAGGAGTCCCAAGATAACAGAATGTTCTCATCACACATGAGAAGGACTACCACATATATGTACAACAGGTGTGCCCTAACCTCATCATACATGTACAGATGGCGTACAGTAGGAGTTAACGGGATATTGCAGGGATTTGTCTCAGATGGTTTCTATGAATGTCTTTATCCCCTCCATGTAAACACAGGGCAGGTTCCGGTTTGCCGAGTTGTGTATACACCAAGTGACTTAGTACAAAGTCTTAATGTTTAGTTAGCCAGCAGATTGCTTCCATCCTGTGACTCATTAGCTCCCAGTGGTACCTCCACTTCCTTTATTTTATACAATCACAAACTATATTAGTTTGTCTTATTTTGATAACCTCGCTAATTAATGTCCTGCACAGGAAACTTTATGAGACTTTTAAAGCAAGGCCCATAAAACAGGGACTTTATTTCAGTGACTCGGGTGGCAAGCGGGTCTGTTTGCAAATACCAGACTGCGGGGCGAGCGGTGCCTGCTATTTTACCATTGTTTATCCCTCCGGATTATTTAAGTTAATGCAAGCAGTGTTTTCATTTTTAAATCGCCTCTTCTGGGGAATTTCAGAAATGTGGAAATTGAGTGTATAGTGTTACTGTCTGACAGGGGGGGAAACGAGCAGGAATTAGTGCAGAGGGGGCCTGCGGATCGTATTTATAGTACTGGTAGCAGGGACGGGATAATGAAATGGATTAGAGTAAAAAATGAACTTTGGATTGTGCACAAGGAGCTGGATGAACACCGCAACATGTCACAGCTCCGCATTAGGGGGGAGTATAACCAAGAGGGGAAAACGACCATGTGATCAGAGAATAATGATCTGGAATCGTAAAGTCACTTTTTGCTACAAAATTCTTGTTCTACCGTATTTTTTAAACCCCATTAAGAAAATAATGACAATTATCTATCATTGATCTAATAAAAGTACAGGTGAATAATTCTTCTCACGATTATCATTTGAAAATGGATTCTAATATTTTGGAGCCATTTAAAAGAAATCTGTCCTGACGTCCGCTAAACTAATGACAGAGACCCTGATTCAAGAGCAGGGTCACTTACTTTATTTTTTTGGTCTAGTCATGTTTTAAAATTCCTGTTGAGCAGCGCCAGAGGAATGAGGAGTCCCAATAGGGCAACTTCCTCCGCCCTCTCGCAGATGATTAACAGCTTTCTTCCTATACTGAGTACGGGGAGAAAGCTGTCAATCAACGGCAGAGAGCTAGGAACTCAGAAATACAAGGACTGAAGGGCCCTTTACAAGGGCCGGAAATCACACCGTTCATAGCAATGATCGGGCGGTGTAAATGTACCGAGTGAAATGCTCGTTCATCGGGTAATCCGATTGGGTAAACACGATCTGCTGCCGGCAATCAACGAGTCCTTATAGGGAAGAGCGATGGCATTAGCTATACTCTGTAAATGCAGCGGTCACCTCCGCCAGCGATCAGCAGTTTAATCGCTCTGGGGCTCCGATCGGTAACCATGGCAACCAGGACGCTACTGCAGGCCTGGTTGCCATGGTTACTTAGCAATATTACAATATTAGAAGAATCACTTCATACTTACCTGCTGGCTGCTGCGATGTGTGTCCGGCCGGGAGCTCCTCCTACTGGTAAGTGACAGGTCTGTGAGGCGCATTGATCTGTCACTTACCAGTAGGAGGAGCTCCCGGCCGGACACACATCGCAGAAGCCAGCAGGTAAGTATGAAGTGATGCTTCTAATATTGTAATATTGCTAAGTAACCATGGCAACCAGGCCTGCAGTAGCGTCCTGGTTGCCATGGTTACCGATCGGAGCCCCAGCTCCCACCAATGATCGGGCGGGGGGGGGGGGGGAAGAGGGGAGGCCGCCCACTGGCCACCAATGAAATTAAAAGAGGGGGGGGGGGGGGGCCGACGGAGGGGGGGGGGCGCGGGGGAGGGGGGGCCGCACACTGGCCACCAATGATATTACAATAGAGGGGGGCCGACAGAGGGGAGGGGGGCCGACAGAGGGGGGGGGGCGGGGGAGAGGAGGCCGCACACTGGCCACCAATGATGATCAAACTGGGGAGGGTGGGGGGTCTGCTGCCTGGCAGCCCCTGATCTCTTACAGGGGGCTATGATACGCACAATTAACCCCTTCAGGTGCGGCACCTGAAGGGTTAATTGTGCGGATAACAGCCCCCTGTAAGAGATCGGGTGCTGCCAGGCAGCAGGGGGCAGTCATGTACACAGTTTGTAGTATATTCTAACTAGAAGCGTCCCCATCACTATGGGAACGCCTCTGTGTTAGAATATACTGTCGGATATGAGGTTCACGATGTAACTCATATCCGACAGTATATTCTAACATAGAGGCGTTCCCATGGTGATGGGGACGCTTCAAGTTAAAATATACCATCGGATTGGAGAAAACTCAGATCCGATGGTATATTAACTCCTGACTTTACATTGAAAGTCAATGGGGGACGGATCCGTTTAAAATTGCACCATATTGTGTCAACGTCAAACGGATCCGTCCCCATTGACTTGCATTGTAATTCAGGACGGATCCGTTTGGCTCCGCACGGCCAGGCGGACACCAAAACGACTGTTTTTTCATGTCCGTGGATCCTCCAAAAATCAAGGAAGACCCACGGACGAAAAAACGGTCACGGATCACGGACCTACGGACCCCGTTTTTGCGGACCGTAAAAAAAAAACGGTCGTGTGCATGAGGCCTAATGCAACATTCTCTCTCCTATCCCTCAGCAGGAAGCCCCAGCACAATATCAAGCACTCAACAGAAGGCAAACAGCTAACTGATAAGGCTGAATTCATAGGGTACTTTCACACTAGCGTTAAAGTTTTCCGGTATTGATTCCGTCATAGGGGCTCAATACTGGAAAAAAAACGCATCAGATTTATCCTAATGCAGCATTCTTAATGGAAAGCAATCCGTTCAGTATGCATCAGGATGTCTTCCGTTCCGTCCCTTTTTTACGGTATTCGGCCAGAGAAATTACAGTATTTTCTCCGGCCAAAATTACGGAACACTTGCCAGAATGCCGGATCCGGCATTAATTTCCATTGAAATATATTAATGCCGGATCCGGTACCAAGTGTTTAAGAAATTTTCGCATTGACGGATCCAGTCTGCGCATGCGTAGACCTTTAAAAATGTTTAAAAAAAATATACCGGATCCGTTTTTCCGGATGACACGGGAGAGACGGATCCGGTATTTTAATGTATCTGTCAGAAAGTTCCGCATGCGGATCCGGAAACAAATGATCTCCGTTTGCATGCGGATTTCCGGATCCGGCAGGCAGTTCCGGCATTTCGGGCTAGTGTGAAAGTACCCATACTTCAGTTATTTCCATCAGTTATTTTGAGCCAAAACTAGGTGCGGGTCAAATACACAGAACATGTTAATGTGGAGGCTTCACTACTGGTTTTGGCTCACAATAACTGATGGAAATAACTGACCAAATAACTGATGTGTGAACTCAGCTTAAGCTGTATATCATCGAACCCTTGTAACCGTGTGTTCCCGAAGGACTAGTCATCATCTCTGAAACAGCAACAGCACGCAGCCAATACCTCTGTGCTGTTTGTTGTAGTCTCAATCAACAGCCTGGTAGTACACCGTTACACATAAAATAGCCAAGATGACTTGGTAAAGAGGATCCGTCACCATTCCTGACAGTAGCTACTTACATTCCCTATGTAATAACATATCCAGAACATCTTTTCTTATGACATTAAGTTGCGCCTTTCTTCTCTTGTTCCTGCTAGAAGTTTATGGATAAAGGTAGAAACGGGTGATACCGATTAGGGCTGTGTCCCTGCATAGTCTGCCACTGGCAACTCTCATTGGACAATGTCAGATGGAAAGGACACTCCCCAAATGGTAGCACCCATCTGTATCATTATCCATAAATTTCTAACAAAAATAGTAGAAGGCGGCCCAACATAGAGTTTAAAGAATAGATGCTCCAGAATTGTCCATCCATGTGGAATATAATTGTTTACTAAGTCATGCCAGGAGTGGTGTCAGGTCCTCATCTGAGATGATTACCACCCCCATTCTTTATGTAAAATGTATAAGAAAATGGATCTTAAGCCAGAAAAACTGAAAATCTGATTAAATTTATACTATAGCTGATAAGGTGAAACCAACCCTAGTGTCCCTCACCTACTAGACTTGCTTGTAAACCATACTGTAGGTTAACACATTAAGATGGGAAGTTTATATTAACTAATTTTCTTAGCTCTCATATTTCACATTTTTCCAAGTCTACTTGTATTTTATGTAACTTGTCAACCCTGCACTTTTTATTTATATTTTTTAAAATTTTTATTACATTTTCATCAAATAGAAATTAAAGTCATCCTGGAAGTCTGAGCTCCATGGGAAGAAACAACAGAAATATTATTATTTGTTATCTATCTAATTAAATCTTGAAATAGATTCACTTCCTTTCCTGCTTAATAAATTCCTTCCTCTTCTCTTATTGCCCCACACTCTTTAGTAGGAAAGTCCTGCATGGAATACGTGGAAGTTCTGTAGCCGGGCGGAACAATTACGGTATCGAGATAGATGACCACTTTCCTAATTCTAGATCATTTCCCTTGCAAGCTTTTTAAAATCTGTAGAGGCAACAATGCAAAAAAAAAAAAAAAGTATTTTGGCTGATTTTTTTTTTATCAAACTTCAATTTTAAGGGGGCAATGTAGTTATCTGCTCATTCAAAATCAACTGCAAAATTTTATTATATCGGAAGATGAATGAGATACATACAATTGATCAATAGGTATACATTACAGAGAATCTGTCGACAGAATGCTGCCCCACACCCCCAAACCACCTCAAGTACTTGATCATTCTGTCCATGACCGCCCCAGTGGTGTCCTTAATCCCTTTCTTTGACGACTTATCTCTCAGAAAATGCACTTTAATCTTGACTCTCTCCATATTTAAATAAGCAGTTTAGATTCAAGGAGGTGGGGGCCTCGAGAATTAAGTCAGCTTTGACACTCCCTATCCCCCCCATCAGTATTGATTGACATCCCTGAGGACATCCAGTCTTAAGGCCTCAACCTTCTTGAGTCCAAACCCCTAATTTAAATAAGTGAAGAGTGGTGATTACAGTGCATTTTCTGATAAATAAACCATCGGAGGAGGCAAGGCCATCATCAGGAACATGTGGAGCAGAATGGTCAGGTACTCTGGGCAGTTTGGGGGCAAAATCCAGCTGAAAGGTCCCATTTAGGCATACATTTACCACTCAAAATTATTTTATTATTCCTAGAACCACAGCTAATGAGATCTCCCACTGACTGGAGTGAGTTCGCACATGTGTAGACACTTCTTTGCTGAAAACAAGGCCATGGTGCCTTCGTTCTCTGGATTGCAGTATATAACTTTCGTGGGAGAACACAACACCCAGTTAATCAATTCTAAGACTATACATGACCCTCCAAATCTAAGCAAATTTTTATGCTGTCATTTTAGTACGGACATTAGAGTTAAAACTAGTGTGACGGTTTGACGGGCTGTTCCGGCATAGCCGGATTTTGCCTTGTCCTGCCAAAGCCAATTGACCATAAAGGACGGTTTCTGACATGAGTGCTGGGATTCAGCTGGACAAAAACTGGTGAAAGCACCAATTTTTGTCCGGCTGAATCCCAGTACTCATGCCGAAAACAGGCCGAATCCCTGCTGGATCACATTATAGCCAATAAGGTATGGCGGTGCTCTGGCCCTATGCAGCTATGCCGGACACCATGAACTCCAGCAGGCTGTTCCATAGATGACAGTCTACACTGAAAGCCAACAGTTGGCGGACAATCTGTCCATCCACAATCCTCTAAGACAGTGTTCCTCAAATCCAGTCCTCAGGGCCCATGTGACTATCCCACAGAATGAATACCCGTGGTACAGTAAGTCCCGATGCACTAATTATATCACCTGCTCAATACTAAGGAAATCCTGAAAACATGACCGGCAGGTGGGCCCTGAGGACTGGAGTTGAGGAACACTGCTCTAAGATATGAATGCTTAGGTGATCTCTAGATATCCCTAGATGTTACATAAACCCTATTTTTTACTAGTCATCGGTAGGCTAACTCATCTGTAGACTCGCTTCCAGTATCATCACTGGGTCAATTATGGCAAGTGTAAGCAAAGAACATAAAACAGCCACCCATGTCCTTTCCTAGTTTAGATTCTTTAAATATAAGGGAAATTAATAGAAACCCTCATTAAATACTCATCCTGGAAAATACAACATGCATTCATTATTTCAAGCCTTATTTAAAAATGACTGGAAACTCATGAGTGGTTTGTACTTTTATCCACCCTTGTGGTTTTCAGACAAAGAGGAGAAAAACTCAAATAGAACAATAATGGATTCAGAGCAATAATGAGAGTGACCGCAATGTTGTCAAATTAGTGAACAGTGGTCTTTATTACTGGTGGTAAGCGTGCCTCTGTAGAGCGGATTGTTTTTTGCTAGGCTTGTGGGCAGACACCTGTTGAAACACTGCAACCTTGCAACGGGGTCAGCTCCTGTCAAATCTCGTTATCAACCCCACAGTGTTTCTTAGTGCTCTCCAGACAACCATTGTGCAAGAAGTCATTACTCTCTGTGCCCTGAGGGACAGTCATGTTACAGGGATATGATTTGTGTTACGACCCCACAGGAGAAGTGGCCTCATGATGAGAAGACTCGGAAAGAATAGCTAGCAACAATAAATCTTCTCTGAAGGAGCTAAGACTTAAGAAGCAGTGGAAGGAGAACATTAAAGGGAGTTAAAACACACAGAGCTTCTGGTGGGGCATACCTCAAACACAATGAGGTAATCAAAGGGAAACCCGAGGGTCTGGAATTAGTCAAGAGTGCAATGATTGCGGACTGTCAAGAAACAATCCTTGAAATACCTAGAGCGGCTACATCTCTCTAAATACTCCTGGATATCAATGCGTTATTGAAGGACTGATCAGCAATCCGATTGTGGAAAGTCTACATGGCGGCCTGAAGTGATGGATACTGGCTGGAGAAAAAAAATGCAAAAGCCTCATTCCTTTAGACATTACATTATTATTATATTATTCACCTGTAGCACATGCTAATACATTTTATATCTAAAAAAAAAATATTTTAAACTAGATTTTATGGGGTCTGATGGTAAATGTGCTTGATAATCAGACATTTAGAATTTTTTACTGATCATAGGTTATAGAAAACAGATTATTAAAGGGGTTATCCCATCACTTATCTAAAAAAATAAAAATCAGACATCATATAGTACATTATGGTCTCTTTCTAACAAAGCTAGAACCAGTCCTGTACCTCACATGGATCCAGAGATGTCTCCATTCATTGCTCTGCTAGATTTATAGTTCAAGGGGAGTGTCCATTCTGCTGCAGCTCAGGGGGGCGTGTCCATTTTCTGCTGCTCTCGCCCTATCACAGCTCAGGAGCAGTTGAAGGATGAAACTGAGCATGTGCGGTCATCTCAGTGAGTCGAACAAAGAAATAAGAAAAAGAACAAACAGCAGGTGGCGCTATACAGAATGATTTTATTAAATAGCTCAGTGGCTATACAATTTTTTTTATTACAAGCAATTACAAAAGTATTCAGATCCAGGTGCTGGTTTAAAAACTGTAAAATATTTTTTTGTGGGAAAACCCCTTTAAGGGTAGTTCCAAGGAAATTCCAAATTATACTGCGGTTCTCTTCTGAAAACAAGGGCCTGGTTACCAGAGTTTCTGGATTAATTACGCAATAAGTGCAATACATTGATAGACTGAATACATGCGAAAGCTCAGCCGTTTTAGAGGAAACACAAAACTTCAGGAGCTTCAGTAATTGGGGTAAAGCCAAGAGCAGTATCCTTATGGATATGGTCATGTAAATGTGGCATTTCATAAATTTTCCAGTCTATTTACAACTGTTATAGAAGTAACCATATAGGGAACCATCAAGTCCCACCACCAATTTGGTGGTGACTAACCAGGTTGTGGAGCCTAATGAACCCTCTGTTATTCAGTCTTAGCCACCAGAAGGCCATGTGCATTTTTCCAATTCGGTCCTGCAATCCCCAGAGCAGTTGCCAACTGGTGGCAGGGGCGATGCTTGGAATGTTAGGCAAGGATGTTGAGATAAACAAGTTACTAAAACCAAAGATCAATACCAGGAAGTCAGAGCTGGAACAACAGTATCTGGAAAGATTCAAGACATAGCAGAGGTAAATAGTCCTAAAAGGAAGGCAATGAAACAAACGTCTGATTTTGTGGAGATTAAGTGAAGATTTGTAACAAAGTCAGAAAATTGAAGATGACAGTAGACAGGAACACTAACCTAAAGGTTCAGGCAAGGTCCTGAGGGCCAGGAGATATCAAATATGGTGATGTCAAGCCAAACTGGTAACCAGAAACAGCACAGAATGGTGCCAACAGGGCAAGGACAGTGTCCTTGGTAAGTAACAGCAGGTTTATGGAAAACTTAGTATTTGCACTAGTGTAGACAACAGAAAAGATGGTGCTAGTGATGAGGTCTCTGTGGGGTGATGGATTGTGAAAACATTTGCAGAACGAGGATGAGACTGATGAGACTGCATTGGCAGATCGACTCCCACTGGAATCGACCCTGCTAAGATGCCACCAAACATGAAGATGCGTGGTAACAGTTTTTGCTTGCTTTATCTTTTTTAGACACACAACAAGCTTCTAATGTGTCCTAAGCACATGTTACCGGATTGAATGCACATGCAGATCTGATTTAAGAGTTTCCTCCTGTCCTAATCAGAGGTCAAAACAATGAGTTACTAAAACTGCTTTCACTTCCTCTACACCAAAGGCCTGTCTAGAGCCTGGAGGCAGTAGGTTAAAAAAGCAATTTGTCTGACTGCTGTCCTGTCTCTTGTCCCTTGTATCCCCCCATCCACTTGCCTACTTCTTGTTTGGGGTTAGGAGATGTCACAGCAAAAGAGAACCCTGCATGAGAAATGTCCTCTAGTTCCCTGCTCAGGCTTAAAGGGTGATAGGTTAAAAAAACGTCTGCAATATTATTTATCTAATCTGGTCAGTACATAAACACTTGGCTACAGGGAGCTCTACGAGTCTTCCTAGGAAAATAGTGAGGTCCGGTCACCACTGCGAGTGATAAAGTTTTATGTTAAGCTGATCACCTGCATCATGGAAGGACGTGAAGTACATGTGAATTGTTTTCAAAACCCAACTGTGTGCCAAGTACCACAAAAAAGTGTAGAGCGTCACAAAAAAAGGATGCAGCCTATTACATGCGCTCTAGAGCTCCTGGACTGTATCCTAACCCTCTGGTGCTTAGAAGAGTTTTCTAGGATTACTTAAGTTTTCAGTTATCCCTCGTAGTGTGTTTGACATATTATTTCATTCTTACCTGCTCTACGCCGCTCCAGTACTGCGCCCAGGGTCCCGCCCGGCCATCTCACTTGCTTACTTCCAGCCAGAAACAGGCATGGTCACGTTCCGTGCTTAAGCCAATGATCAGCTTCAGCAGTGATGTGTCCCCAAGCAACTTGTCATTGTGATCACATGCCACTTGGGGCACATGTCACCGCTACAAGAGTCAGGGACTAGTGACTCCCCTTCAAGAAAGTTTAGGGAGAACCTGTTTGTGCTCCAGTATTTTGCATAAGCCACTCTAACAAATTGCAGAGTTCAATATCTAGATGTGGATTCTCCAGATGAAGGAGCTGGGTAGAAGGGGAAACCTGATGGCCACACAAATCCCCTTAGGAGGAACGCCTAAGAGAACCGCGCCCTGAAAAATCAGTGTAACAAACAAACAAGGAAAAGTGCAAACACAGTGAATAAAACATTAATACGATATCCAGTGTCTCGTAGGATGGCTAGGATATGCCCTCAATTTGAGATAGGGGTGGGTCCCACCTCTGGGACCCACTCCTATAGCCAGGATGATTACTTAGTAACCTGATGAAGGGGACTTTTTGAGCCCCAAACGCGTTGTTTTAGGTATATACGATATCTATGAAATAAAGAAGATTTGATCCTAAAAGACCTCTCCACCAGTGATTTTGCACCTGACCAGAAATATCTTCTCCTACAAGCATCCTTTGGGGGATTGGGCATCCGATCCCAAAGAAATTCCTTCTGCGGCTGCAGTCCTGGAAAAAGGGTCTATAATTGTATAAGTCTACAATAGTGTTGTGCCTATTAGTAGCACAACCCTAGAAGGTGAGTACCTTCGTCTTCTAACCAACTGACACTAGTGTTGGACGTACTACCCTATTGTGCGCCCCCCACCCCTCCTTTTGTCTTTTTTCCCCCTCGTTATTGAGTGGAAACTAGATACGCCCGTGTCTTGAAGATATAGCCAGAATGGGGCGCACTCAGCTGTTTTCAGAAGTTCCAAAGCAATGAATGGAGGATTGCCACGCATGTGCAGTGTGCTCTTCCTGCACGGGTCCCAGAAGCAAGACTTCCACCTATTCTAGCAATATTCCATCAATATGGGAATACCCCTTTAAATAGTCACTGCTTCCTGTAAAAACTATACAAATAGCTCTCTTCCAGAAGAAGGAGAGCTTTTTGAATATTGCCATTTGCAAGGCTATCTAATGTGCCTGTATTCTGCTCTGAATGAGGGCACAATTCACAAAAATGCGAAATAAAGGAAAGATGCTCTTTGGTTTTATCGAAATGGAGTTATATTAGGGAATAGCTTGTAACATTATATTCTAATATTCTCAACCAATTAAGAACACACCTCCTCTGTACCAATCTAACAGAACCATCTCTACCATCAGAACCCATCTCTATGCACATTACCACTTTCTGTTTTCCATTTTTTAGCATGCCATGCCCTGTGACCATGAATGTTAGGTCTGGTAGATAAGTAGACTCCGTAGTCACCGAGACAGGAAGTGATGTCGTTTGACAGGGGAATACAGCGAGAATTACATCATTTGGAAGGGAAAGAGAAGCAATACACAGGAAAACATCTGTAATCATGTTACATGGCGTGTTATATACAAAGGTGTCATGTTGCTTAGTCACTGAAATGGTTTAAACCTCTAAAGCATTTGTTATTAGATTTGTGATATAATATATCCCTTTATGTAAAGATTACAAGGGCCGTACCTCAGTGTCTGCTACTATTCCAATAATTTAAATTTCTCTACTTTTAAGAGAGATAGTAATACTTCATAAAATAGTTATCAATCAACATTCCCCATATGTATGCTTTATGTTGGCATAATTTTGTAAATGTCATTTTTTTTTTTTAGGACGTTAGAAGGCTTCAAATTTTAGAAGCAATTTTTCAAATTTTCACCAAAATTTCCAAAACTATTTTTTTTTAAGCACCAATTCAGTTATAAAGTGATTTTTAAGGGGCTTACGTAATGGAAACCAGCTATTAATGACCCCATATTAGAAACTACACCTCTCAAATTATTCAAAACTGATGTTACAAACTTTGTTAACTCTTGAGGTGTTCCACAAGAATTAAAGGAAAATGGAGGTGAAATTTCAAAATTAAACTTTTTTGGTAGATTTTTCGTTAGTCAATTTTTTCTTGCAAAACAGCAAGGGTTGACAGCAAAGTAAACCTCAATATGCATTACTCTGATTCTGCAGTTTACAGAAATACCCCATATGTGGTGGTAAACTGATCTATGGGTATGTGTCAGTGGTCAGAAGCAAAGCAGCACCATATGGATTTTGGAGGCAGATTTTGCTGGAATGGATTTTGTATTTGAAGAAACCCTGATGTACCCCTACAGTGGAAACGTGGAAACCCTCAAAAAGGGACCCTAGTTGGGAAACTATACCCCTTAAAGAATATATTAAGGGGGGTACTGAGCACTTTGACCCCCCTAAGTGTTTTACAGAATTTGGAAACACTTGACTGTGAAAATGAAAAGTTTCATTTCTTCCAATAAAATGTTGCTTGAGCCCCAAATTTTTCGTTTTCACAAGGGTAACAGGAGAAAAAGCAGCCCATAATTTGTTACCCATTTTCTCCTGAATACATCAACACCCTATATGTGGTGGTAAACTGCCGTAGGGGCACATGGCAGGACTCAGAACGGAAGGAGCGCCTTATGGCTTTTCCAGCGCAGATTTTGATGGATTGGTTTATGGGTGCCATTGGTTTTCATTTTTTAGGTGATTGGCTTATGTGGGGGCTCATTTTTTGGGGGATGAGGCGACGTTTTTTTTTATTGGTACAATTTTGGGGTACATGAGACTTTTTGATCGCTTGGTATTACACTTTTCGTGAGGCAAGGTGACAAAAAAAATGGATGTTTTGGCATAGTTTTAAAAAAAAATTTTTTTTACAGCATTCACCTGAGGGGCCATCTCATGTGTTATTTTTATAGAGCAGGTTGTTACGGACACGATAATACCCAATGTGTTTATTACATTTCTTTTAAGTTTTACACAGGGAAAGCCATTTTCTGAGAGCCATATTTTTTTTATTTTTTTTTGGGCGTAGGGGCTTTTTTTTGTGGGATGAGATGATGGTTTGATTTGTACTATTTTGGGGTACATAAGACCTTTTGATCGCTTGGTATTACACTTTTTGTGAGGCAACGTGTCCAGAAAATGCCTTTTTTTTTTTACACCTTTTTATTTTATTTATTTTATTTTTTAACGGCGTTCATCTGACAAGGTGGATCATGTGATATTTTTATAGGGCCGGCATAAAGCAGGACTCCAGCTATCAGTCACTGCCGGACCCCTGCAGCTGATCGGGCGGGCTGAGCTCCTGCACCCGCCGATCAGCGCGCCGTAGTACTATGTAACTGGGATTTAAGCCAGAGCAGCCAGCGCCGTACATGTAAGGCGCTTATAGCAAACGGCTTAAAGAGGTTCTGAAGCAGTTGCAGAAATGTACTGTATACTACAGAATCCACCCAGTGTACAAACTTTTTAGCAATGTAGGGCTTGGTGTTGAGTAGTTAAGCTGCTATACACATCTCAACTGACCCTTCATGACAGGGAGAATGAGGATCAGGCATGCCACAACTGAACATGGTTGTTACCTTGCGCTGCCGAAGAGTTAAGCAATTGGTAGTGGTTTGCCTTATGCTTCTTTCACATTAGCGTTAGGATTGTCTGGCAGGCTGTGCTGCAGTTTTTGTCCGGCCGCCTCTCGGCATGTTTGCCGTGCTGCGGTCGCATCTCCGACCCTTCCACATCATAGTGAATGGGGCCAGAGCAGACTTCCAGCGGCACACGTGTGCTAGCGTTAATACTGATCCAACAGGCTAAGGCTACTTTCACACTCACGTGTTGGGCGGATCCGTCATGGATCTGCAAAAACTGATCTGTTACAATAATACAACCGCATGCATCCGTCATGAACGGATCCGTTTGTATTATCTGTAACATAGCCAAGACGGATCCGTCATGAACTCCATTGAAAGTCAATGGAGGACGGATCCGTTTTCTATTGTGCCAGATTGTGTCAGAGAAAACGGATCCGTCCCCGTTGACTTGCATTGTGTGGCAGGACGGATCCGTTTGGCTCAGTTTCGTCAAGCAGACAGCAAAACGCTGCAAGCAGCGTTTTGTTGTCCGCTCCAAAGCGGAATGGAGACGGAACGGAGACAAACTGATGCATTCTGAGCGGATCCTTTTCTATTCAGAATGCATTAGGGCAAAACTGATCCGTTTTGGCTCGCTTGCGAGAGCCCTGAACGGATCTCACAAACGGAAATCCAAAACGCTAGTGTGAAAGTAGCCTTACTCTCTCTAATGTAATAAAAATGTATTTCAGGCCAAGTGTGCATGTTTACGACCAGGTCAGGAAGAGAGCTGTAGAGAGTTTGTATCACCAGTATTGAAAAAAAAATCCTATGTCTGTCAAGATTAACTTTTTATCAGACCTAGATTTTTAATACAGATGACACCCCCCCCCCCCCACCCCCCATGGGTTATTGCATCTCATTTGATTCATAAGAAACAAAAAATGTCGTTCCGATCCCACGATCAATGTCCAGACGTCTAACAATCAATTAAAGTCCTGATATATTTGAGTATAATATACACTCCTCAACAATAAACTTGCAACACCAAGAAGAACAAGCAGAAAAGTTATGCAAATCAAGAAAGTAGCATGTGTCGCAAAAAATACAAATTTCAAGCTCCTACCTTCAATCTGTGGCTTGTGGAAGGGGCATAAAAGCCGGATTGAAAGCAAAGTTTTTTAGCCACGTGATACCTAAAAGAAATTGGATCAAGTCATGTGGGATGATTATGCGATGCCTCCTGTTCGTCGATGTGCCAGTTACTGCCACTTGTCTCAAACTGAGAGGGACAGAATCCTTGAACTGAGAGACCTTGGTTTATCCTCAGGCAGATCGCCTAGGCCTAGGTCGAGATTTCAGCACTATTCAATGCTGTTTGTCCCCGTGGCTGGGAGAACGACATTGAACTTGAATGATTGCAAGAAGTGTACAGAGGCAAAACTCTGCACAGACGGATCTTCAGATCAGAAGAATGGCATGTAGTGATCCACTCTGTACTACAAGTGAAATTGGGAGTCACATCCCAAGCCTAGGGTAGCAAACAGTGTCTACACAAACCATGAGAAGGCATTTGCCCAACATTGGGTTACAAGCCAGACACCAAGCTATAGGTGTTTCATTGACCTAAGGCCACCGCTTTCAAAGGCTATCAAGTAGCATAGCAAGACAGCAAGGGAGGTCTATTGAAGATAAGGGTCGGCACTGCCTTGTAATGGCTGCGGTGCACGTGTCAAAAGGTCGGGCGTCCCAGCAAACAATGTAAAGAAGAGGACCGCACTCGCAAATGGAATTTTCACTGCTGTGGTTTATTCAGTCACTCTTAAAGACATAGTGACGCGTTTCAGCACATAGAAAGTGCTTTCATCAGACCATACAACACACTACTATCATTGTGTCTTATATACATTCAAAAGGTAAAGGGACTGACGTCATGAGATGTAAGGCTCTCCCAAATGGAGGCCGATACAGGTTCAGTTGTGTGCATACCATAGACCATGGGAATCAATGTAAAGCGGTGGAAAAATTCAAGTCCGCTGAAATCAAACATAAATCAAAGTATAAGCATTATGCATATTATGCAAACATGATCAAGCATAGATAAAGCCAGAAATATTGTAATCCCTATTGAGGCCTCTTGGTTCCACCGTTTGAAGTCGGTGGATCCAGTACGCCTCTCTCTTTAGGAGCATTTTGTTCCTATCGCCACCGCGGCGGGGTAATGGTACATTTTCGATCACTTGAAATCGCAGTTGGGATATTGCATGTCTTTTCTCATGAAAATGGTGCGGTAAAGGAAGCAGTAAATTCTCGGTGCGAATAGTGGACTTGTGTTTGCTTAATCTGTCTTTGATGCGCATAGAGGTTTCACCCACATAGAGCAAACCACAGGGACATTTGAGGATGTATATGACATGTTTGCTGTCACATGTGAACATGCCCTTAATTGGGATCTGTTCACCGGAATGGGGATGTGTAGATAGGCGCCTTTAATGACACTGGAGCCAGTTATTACAGTTCAGGCATGGGAATGTGCCCTGACGTGGAGTGGTCAGTGTGGTTTGTCGCAGACGGGTTTAATGGTGCCTATGTCGGCTCGAATAATTTTATCCCGGATATTATCTGATCTTTTGAAAACACATCATGGGCGGAGTCTGGAATGCCTCTATCTGGGGGTATGACCTCGAGACTATGTGCCAGTGTTTATTAATAATGCCTCTGATCTTCTGTGTCCAGAAGATCAGAGGCATTATTAATAAACACTGGCACATAGTCTCCGAGGTCATACCCCCAGATAGAGGCATTCCAGACTCCGCCATGATGTGTTTCAAAAGATCAGATAATATCCGGGATAAAATTATTCGAGCCGACATAGGCACCATTAAACCCAGTCTGCGACAAACCACACTGACCACTCCACGTCAGGGCACATTCCCATGCCTGAACTGTAAATAACTGCTCCAGTGTCATTAAAGGCGCCTATCTTACACATCCCCATTCCGGTGAACAGATCCAATTAAGGGCATGTTCACATGTGACAGCAAACATGTCATATACATCCTCAAATGTCCCTGTGGTTTGCTCTATGTGGGTGAAACCTCTATGCGCATCAAAGACAGATTAAGCAAACACAAGTCCACTATTCGCACCGAGAATTTACTGCTTCCTTTACCGCACCATTTTCATGAGAAAAGACATGCAATATCCCAACTGCGATTTCAAGTGATCGAAAATGTTACCATTACCCCGCCGCGGGTGGCGATAGGAACAAAATGCTCCTAAAGAGAGAGGCGTACTGGATCCACCGACTTCAAACGGTGGAACCAAGAGGCCTCAATAGGGATTACAATATTTCTGGCTTTATCTAATGCTTGATCATGTTTGCATAATATGCATAATGCTTATACTTTGATTATGTTTGATTTTCAGCGGACTTGAATTTTTCCACCGCTTTACATTGATTCCCATGGTCTATGGTATGCACACAACTGAACCTGTATCGGCCTCCATGTGGGAGGAGCCTTACATCTCATGACGTCAGTCCCTTTCCTTTTGAATGTATATAAGACACAATGATAGTAGTGTGTTGTATGGTCTGATGAAAGCACTTTCTATGTGCTGAAACGCGTCACTATGTCTTAAGAGTGACTGAATAAACCACAGCAGTGAAAATTCCATTTGCGAGTGCCGGTCCTCTTCTTTACATAGCAAGGGAGGTCTATCTTCTTCAGCGATGAATCCCACGTTTTTTCTTAGATGCAATGATAGCTGGAGACTGGTCAAGGGACCACGCAGGCAACACCAGAAGAGGCCTTCACAATAGAACGTCACACCAGTTCTGCTCCCAGGATTATGGTGTGGTGTGGCATAATGTACGGTATCCAGACATATCTAGTCTTCATTTCAGGTACACTAACAGCTCAGCATTACAATGATTTGGTTGTGTAATCAGTGGCACAGCCATTACTCCAAATTGTTCCATGAGCCTAGGACGCAAGTTGCTCATGCTACTGGGAGCAGCTAGCATGACCTAAACGTGCTACCATGGCCTTTAGCATCTCCGGACTTGTCTCCTATTGAGCATATCTGGGACGTCATTGGTCGGCAATCACACAGGGAGCTTCCTGCAGTAGATCTTGATGATTTTTATGCCCAAGTGCACTCAGTGTGATGGAACACTCCTCAGACAACCATTAATAACCTCAGAGATAGCATGCCAAGGCATGTAAGTGTGTGTATTCCTGTGTACGGTGCTCATACTCGATACCGAAGAAATCAATATGTTTTGAATATTTTCGTTTCCATTTTTTCATCATTTGCATATTATTAAAGGGAACCTGTCAGCGGCAAAAGCCATCCCACACCGCCAGCAGCACCTTCAAGTAGCCGGCAGTGAGTTTCTAATAATGATTTTCTCACTGCTGGCGGTTTGGGATGGCTTTTGCCGCTGACAGGTTCCTTTAACATGTCTATCGATACTATGATTTCCATAATTCCACGACTTTTCCATCTTGCTGTTGCAATTTCAAAGTTGAGGAGTGTATTTCATGGATCTTTATCTAGTAAACCTCAATGCAAAATAACAGGAAAATATTTACCAAATTGATAAGCTGAGTATGAACAATGTCTTCCACCAGCACAGCAGTCTCCTGCAGGGGGCGCCGCGCATCTCCAAGTGAAAACCTAAATGTAAAGCAGAAAACACATGGAAATTAACAACACAGAGGAAGGGGTACAGCACATACACAAATAAGCAAAGGCTTGAAAGTCCAAATTACATCAGAAAAAGGCCAGAAGTGCGTTGGTGATGGGACCTGCTGACTAGCTGATATACATGGAGGTATCTTCACCCTCTCCAGATGAATAAAAAAAAGGATGAACTTGTAATTTAAGATAACCGGTCCTTTGTTTGCACAGGAGATAGCCAGTGTCAGATCATTTCCCCATTTTAAACAAATGCATGCTCCTTTACTTCTTCACAATGTTACCCAATAGACCTCAAGTCAACAGGCTCCATTAGGAGCCTGCAGTATCCAACATACTATGGATCTAAGGATCAAACCATACGTCGTTCTTAGCAGAAACCAGGAGAAGCATGAACATAGCCTAGGAAATGGCAACTGGAAAGTCAAATCATCTTGTATTCTGCCTGGAGAATCAGAGGTAAGTAACGATCAATTCCTTATTGCAGGCAGATTGCATGTCTCCTCCTGAAATCCGGGAAACCCATTTCATAAATGGTCGTTTTACGTAACACATAAACTGAATGAGTGCACATAACCTGGAATTGTTGATCTTTAGTTTCTCTCTGCTGCACTGTAGCTCATAGCAAAATTGCTTCAGGAATGGTTTTGAGGAACATGAGACCCAACAGGACTGTATCGTAAGGGTATTTTTAAGTGACTGATTGGTTCTCCCCTTTAATTCTGTTTAATACTCTATGTAATAGTT
Organism: Bufo bufo; assembly: GCF_905171765.1. Lineage (NCBI taxonomy): Eukaryota > Metazoa > Chordata > Amphibia > Anura > Bufonidae > Bufo > Bufo bufo. The sequence goes on from NC_053392.1 coordinate 57,859,187, forward strand.
TATAAGTTTCCCTTGTAATGAAGTGGGTTAGAGATGGTACCCATCCCCCATTGTGCTGATAAGACCACATTCCTGAGTAATCTCAGAGACATGCGTGATGCACATTAAAGGAGCGGCTAACAGGTTGATACTCTGTGACCCACCTGATCAACCAGCAGGGCTGATGCAACGATCTGCAGACCAGTGAGAGGAGGAGGTCCTTGTGTCAAAGCTCCTCCCACAGACAAGGTAATGGACTGTCTATCACCCACTGATAAGAGGCTCTAAGATCTGCACTGTCATTACACCTGCAAAACCCCCTTCACATAAATAAGGAGGGGTCATAGACTATAAAAAACACATAACGGGTCATGCAGGTGCACAGAACATCAAGAAATGGACAATTGACTTTGTACCGGAGACTTTGTTATCCAAGAAGATCAGAAGTGAAGAAGACCTCAGTGAGACAGTTCTTGGTTAATCCAACACATTTTTTAATTTTTTTTTAGAGATCCAATGGTCCCGAAATAGATTTCTGTCAAATGATTAGGCTATATATGAAGAATAGGTTCTGATATTGAGTGTTGAAAAAGAATTAAAGTGGAAGAACCAGGGGTGCAGTGTATTGTAAGGGTATTTTTAAGTGACTGATTGGTTCTCCCCTTTAATTCTGTTTATTACTGTGTAATAGTTTAGGTTTCCCTTGTAATGAAGTGGGTTAGAGATAGTACCCATTCCCCACTGTGCCAAGACCACATTCCTGAGTGATCTCAGAGACATGCGTGATACACACTGGAGGAGAGGCTAACAAGTTTATACTCTAAGACCCACCTTGTCTAAGGAGACTCCACCAGGCCCTCCAGGTAGGATGTGAGAATGATTGCCCTATCTTCTTGTACACCCTGGGGTGTTGGCCATGTGTTATAACGGGGTAGACGGAGTCTGCACCCCATTTAGGCGAGTGATGTTTATTTACTTTTTATTATTCTGTATGTAATTTCTTTGTGTTATTGTATATTTAATCACTTAGTAAATATATTTATTCACGTAGCCTGCGTAAGCTTATTCATTTTCAAATCTTTTAAATTCACTTTACGTTACAAGGACATATTTAGTGGTCTCGGTGAGTCCATGCCTTGAAAGGTCAAAGCTGGTTTAAAGTGTCACTGTATTTTTCACCATATTTCATTACATTTAATAGAGAATAATGTAACTAGCAAATTTCTAAACCACTTTATAAAAAAAAATATCTGCCTACATCCACATGAAAAAAGCCATAAGGTCATAGTCACTAGGGGTTTCAGTTCCATCTAAATTGCACTCCGCAGCCTGTTGTCAGGCAAGATAAGTCACTGGTAACAGCGACTCGGAAGACGGCTCACAGGAAGTGGTGGCGTGTCACTGATAGCTGAGATTGGAAGCCTGATAAAACTGCTTCTATACAGCTTCTGAATCTCACAGGAGCCTCCTGTGCATCTGTATGTGTAAGTTATCCCTCCTTATCTGTTCTGTGAGCTTCATAGCTGAAAACAAACAGTTGGAAGAAAGGGAAATTGGAGCACTGCACACAGTACTGGCAGACTTCCATAGAAGGGATACACCACCTGCTTCTGAGTGAAATGCATCTAGCTGTGCAGCTAAAGCAGAGAATAATATGGCTAAAAATAAAAAATAAAATAAAGAAAGCCAAAACGTAACTAATCCATCATGATTATGATTGTACAAATAAGCACAGCCATTATGAAACCTTTTTTTTTGAAACCTCAGGTACACCTTAAAGGGGTTGTCCCTTTTCCTGTATCAGATCGGCAAGGGCCAGCCACAGCTCTCCTTTAACTTCACTGTTTACATTGCAGTGGCGAGCAGGTTTAATTGCAGCGCCTCTGTCCCGTTCACTTCAATAGGAAGGAGTGCTGCTTATTCTTTAAATAGCTGATCATGGGGGTGCCTGGAGTCGGACCTCCCAGATCTAATATTGATGACCTATCCTAAAACTAGGTCATCAATACAGGAACTGGGACAACCCCCTTTAAGGCTAAGTGTAAATCTTCAAATTGATATCCTCTTGTAAACTGCATTCATAGGATGTGATACATGATAGTTTATTAAACATTCTGGATGATCAGACAAGCAGTAATAAAAATTTACACGTATGTATAGAGAAATTACCAAGGTGCTCTCTGCTCTGCTCTTGCAAAAGTTCTAGATTATCTTTCAGTTTCCAACTGGAAAGTTTTTATATTCTAAGAAAATCTGAATTTTACTACACATACAAAAATGTATCTATTACTCCTTAGAGAAAATGAGGCTAAACCTTTTTTTTTATAAATCCATGAAGCTTGTGCACATTATGAGGTCCCCAACAAGTAGCAATTCTTCAGCAAAATGTTGAGTACTTGGCGGTGCTGACCTCTTATCTAAAACAGCAGTGAAGACATGTCATGTGAACTACATATCACACTTATCTCTCCCACACTCCAGCTGCCAACTCCTTCTCACGCTTTGAACACTTGTAGACATCAGCACGGTGGTTTTAAGCAGAAAAAAAAAAAGAAGAAAAAGAAGAAAAAAAAGACCAGGCCGCAAGCACTTCCTCTTGTTTCTCACAAGGCAAGGTCTGACTCATAATTGTTGACACTGCCCCTATAAAGCAGTCCCCTATTCACACCCAAAATTATCATTTTATTCTACTGCTTTATTTGTGGTTTCTGCATAAAACAAAAAGATATAAAGTAACTTTCTCAGAATTGTTTTTTTTCACATGAAGCTCTTAGACATCTAAGCTTACAAAAGTTTCTGATGTAAACACCTGAAGGTACTAAAGCAACAGCATTTCATAATCTGTATTTTCTTGTATAAAGAAGTAATACTATAACAGCTATATTCTAATACAAAAGAGGAACTATTATAGTAGCTATATTCTTGTACATAGGAGGAGTATTATAGTAGTTATATTCTTGTACATAGGAGGCAGTATTATAGTAGTTATATTCTTGTACATAGGAGCAGTATTATAGTAGTTATATTCTTGTATATAGGAGGTGGTATTATAGTAGTTATATTCTTGTACATAGAAACAGTATTATAGTAGTTATATTCTTGTACATAGGAGCAGTATTATAGTAGTTATATTCTTGTACATAGGAGGCAGTATTATAGTAGTTATATTCTTGTACATAGAAGGCAGTATTATAGTAGCTATATTCTTGTACATAGGAGCAGTATTATAGTAGTTATATTCTTGTACATAGGAGGCAGTATTATAGTAGTTATATTCTTGTACATAGGAGGCAGTATTATAGTAGTTATATTCTTGTACATAGGAGCAGTATTATAGTAGTTATATTCTTGTACATAGGAGGCAGTATTATAGTAGTTATATTCTTGTACATAGGAGCAGTATTATAGTAGTTATATTCTTGTACATAGGAGCAGTATTATAGTAGTTATATTCTTGTACATAGGAGCAGTATTATAGTAGTTATATTCTTGTACATAGGAAGCAGTATTATAGTGGTTATATTCTTGTACACAGAAGCAGTATTATAGTAGTTATATTCTTGTACATAGGAGGCAGTATTATAGTAGTTATATTCTTGTACATAGGAGGCAGTATTATAGTAGTTATATTCTTGTACATAGGAGCAGTATTATAGTAGTTATATTCTTGTACATAGGAGCAGTATTATAGTAGTTATATTCTTGTACATAGAGCAGTATTATAGTAGTTATATTCTTGTACATAGGAGCAGTATTATAGTAGTTATATTCTTGTACATAGGAAGCAGTATTATAGTGGTTATATTCTTGTACATAGGAGGCAGTATTATAGTAGTTATATTCTTGTACATAGGAGCAGTATTATAGTAGTTATATTCTTGCACACAGGAGCAGTATTATTGTAGTTATATTCTTGTAAATAGGAGACAGTATTATAGTAGTTATATTCTTGTACATAGGAGCAGTATTATAGTAGTTATATTTTTGTACATAGGAGCAGTATTGTAGTAGTTATATTCTTGTACATAGGAGCAGTATTGTAGTAGTTATATTCTTGTACATAGGAGGCAGTATTATAGTAGTTATATTCTTGTACATAGGAGGCAGTATTATAGTAGTTATATTCTTGTACATAGGAGCAGTATTATAGTAGTTATATTCTTGTACAGGAATATAACTACTATAATACTGCTCCTTGTACATAGGAGGCAGTATTATAGTAGTTATATTCTTGTACATAGGAGGCAGTATTATAGTAGTTATATTCTTGTACATAGGAGGCAGTATTATAGTAGTTATATTCTTGTACATAGGAGCAGTATTATAGTGGTTATATTCTTGTACATAGGAGGCAGTATTATAGTAGTTATATTCTTGTACATAGGAGGCAGTATTATAATAGTTATATTCTTGCACACAGGAGCAGTATTATAGTAGTAATATTGTTGTACATATAAGGCTACTTTCACACTAGCGTTCTGCTGTCCGCTCGTGAGCTCCGTTTGAAGGGCTCACGAGCGGAGCAGAACGCTTCCGTCCAGCCCTGATGCAGTCTGAATGGATGCGGATCCGCTCAGACTGCATCAGTCTGGCGGGCGTTCAGCCTCCGCTCCGCTCGCCTTCCGCACGGCCAGGCGGACAGCTGAACGCTGCTTGCAGCGTTCGGGTGTCCGCCTGGCCGTGCGGAGGCGAGCGGATCCGTCCACACTTACAATGTAAGTCAATGGGGACGGATCCGCTTGAAGATGACACAATGTGGCTCAATCTTCAAGCGGATCCGTTCCCCATTGACTTTCAATGTAAAGTCTGAACGGATCCGCTCAGGCTACTTTCACACTTAGAAAATTTTCTAAGTTTTAATGCAGACGGATCCGTTCTGAACGGATGCGAACGTCTGCATTATCGGAGCGGATCCGTCTGATGAAACATTAGACGGATCCGCTCCGAACGCTAGTGTGAAAGTAGCCTAAGGCAGTATTATAGTAGTTAAATTCTTGTACATAGAAGGCAGAAATATAGTAGTTATATTCTTGTACATAGGAGCAGTATCATAGTAGTTATATTCTTGTAAATAGGAGGGCAGTATTATAGTAGTTATATTTATAGTAGTAATATTCTGGTACATAGGAGGCAGAATTATAGTAGTTATATTTTTGTAGATAGGAGCAGTATTATAGTAGATATTTTCTTATACATAGGAGCAGTATTATAGTAGTTATATTATTGTACATAGGGGCAGTATTATAGTAGTCATATTCTTGTACATAGGAGCAGTATTATAGTACTTATATTCTTATAAATAGGAGCAGTATTATAGTAGTTATATTCTGTACATAGAAGCATTGTTATAGTAGATATATTCTTGTACATAAAAGGCAGTATTATAGTACTTATATTATTGTACATAGGGGCAGTATTATACTAGTTATATTCTTGTACATAGGAGCATTATTATAGTAGTTACATTCTTGTACATAGGAGCAGTAATATAGTAGTTATTTTCTTGTACATAAGAGGCAGTATTATAGTAGTTATATTATTGTACGTAGGAGCAGTATTATAGTAGTAATATTCTTGTATATAGGAGCAGTATTATAGTAGTTATATTCTTGTACATAGGAGGCAGTATTACAGTAGTTATATTCTTGTACATAGGAGCAGTATTATAGTAGTTATATTATTGTACATAGGAACAGTATCATAGTAGTTATATTATTGTACATAGGAGGCAGTATTATAGTAGTTATATTCTTGTACATAGGAGCAGTATTATAGTAGTTATATTCTTGTACATAGGAGGCAGTATTATAGTATTTATATTCTTGTAAATAGGAGACAGTATTATAGTAGTTATATTCTTGTACATAGGAGCAGTATTATAGTAGTTATATTCTTGTACATAGGAGCAGTATTATAGTAGGTACATTCCTGTACATAGGAGCAGTATTATAGTAGGTACATTCCTGTACATAGGAGCAGTATTATAATAGTTATATTCTTGTAGATAGGAGCAGTTTTATAGTAGTTATATTGTTGTACATAGGAGCAGTATTATAGTAGTTATATTCTTGTACATAGGAGGCAGTATTATAGTAGTTATATTCTTGTACAAAGGAGCAGTATTATAGTAGTTATGTTCTTGTACATAGGAGCAGTATTATAGTAGGTACATTCCTGTACATAGGAGCAGTATTATAGTAGGTACATTCCTGTACATAGGAGCAGTATTATAGTAGTTATATTCTTAACCATATTTCTTTTTATTGAGGTAAGAAAGCAAGGCCACATGCCTACACAAGACATCAGTATCATAACATTAAAAGTTACAGTGATTATCCAGCATACAAGTCATATGTAGACAATACTAGCGATTATCATCATCATCATCATCATAAAACAAACAACAAAAGGAGGAGAAAAGGGGGAGGAGGGGGAGATAATGGGTTAGGTGGGGGAGGGGGCAGAGAGGTGAGGGGATCCTGCTCTATCATGTGAAATTCCTGTGTGATTTCCATGGGGACCATAGCTTTAGGAAACAATGGCGAGAGTTTGTTTCCCAATGCGTCAGTTCCTCAAAGCGGTAGACATGATCTACCTTGTCCGTCCACATATCTAGATTTGGTGGGGAATCAGTTTTCCACAAAAGGGGAACCAGTAATCTCGCAGCTGTGATCAGCATTGTAGGGAGATTATTCTTAGCAGGGGTTATCGTGCTATTAGGGCACCACAGTAGGATAAGTTTGGCATCTAATAGGACTTTAGTTTTGCAAACGCTATTAATCATTGATTCTATCAATTTCCAAAACGGTTGAATCTTATGGCAGAACCACCAGATATGTGATAATGAACCGGTTTCTATGCCACATCTCCAGCACACCTCAGGTACCTCAGGATTAAGTTTGTGCAAGACTTCAGGAGTTTTGTACCATCTACTTAGTAGCTTAAAAGAATTCTCCTGAATTCTTACACAGCGACTGAAGCCATGAGAGTGGGCTAAAACAAAGGCCCTCTCTGGTTCCGTCAGGATCATGGAAAGCTCTCGCTCCCATGAGGTCACATAACCGAGCTCTGGAGGTAAAGAGGAAAGCAATTCCTTATACATCTGGGATAATGGCCTAAGAGGAGGCCTAGGGGCCAAGACTTTCTTTTCAAGCCAGGAAGGGGAGCTATTACTAGCAAAGTTCACTACGCATAAGTTAGTATCTCTCTTAAAGTCTGCTAAGTGGAAAAAAGGAGCTGACTTGATTTCGGGGCGATCCATTATTAAATCCCATTGCAAACTACCATCTGGGAGAAGGACATCCCGCAGGGACAAACCAGCGAGCCTTGACCAAATCCCGGAGGGGTTTGACACAGAAGGATGAATATGGCTCTGTAACAATTTAAGAGGCATACAGGGGTTAGGAAAGTTAAACTGCTGGGATTTGACCATTTTAGACCATTCTACTAGCATTCCTTTCCAAACCGGGGAAGAGGCGTAGTGGTTGGCTGAAAAGGGCCTAACACCCCATAGAGTGAGCTGATCTTGGCTGGTGAGTAGTGCAGATTCGAGCCGTGAGCAAAGAGAATTAGATTTGTGGGTCAGGGCAGATATACATCTACATAACTGAACAGCAGTGTAATATGACTTTACATCAGGCATCCCAAAGCCTCCAAACTTCTTGTCCCTTGTAAGGACAGAGTAGGCAATGCGTGGAGACTTACCATTCCAGAGGAAGCGCGTGAACACTCGGCGGACTTCTGAGAAGTATGAGTTTGGCAGCCATATGGGAATGGCTTGCAGCAAATAAAGAAATTTGGGGAGAATGAAAGTTTTCAGATAGTTTTTCCTCCCTATCCACGAAACAAAAGGGAGTTTCAGATTCTGTAGGTGAGTGCGAACCTCCTGCAGGAGTGGAGCATAGTTAAGGGAGGCTAGGTCTTGAATATTGGCCGAAACCCGTGTTCCTAAAAATGTAATGTCTCTGGAGGCCCAGGTAAATGGGGTGGCTTGTTTTAGACTATTGACTACAGACTGGGGACATGAAATATTAAGTGCCATGGATTTCCCATAATTTATTTTAAAATTGGATACAAATCCAAAATCCTCAAAAGTATTCAACAACTTGGGCAAGGCCTCTATAGGGTTGGAGGTCATGACTAAAAGGTCATCCGCGAATGCTGCAGTAACATGGGTTTGCGAGCCAATCTGAAGGCCTTTGATAGCTGGATCTGACCTAATTTTACACAAAAGGGTCTCTATGACCAGTACAAACAGTGCCGGGGAGAGGGGGCACCCTTGTCTTGTCCCGTTTGTGATGCGAAATGGTGGGGACAATGCTCCATTGACTTTGACCATGGCAGAGGGGGCCGAATAAAGGGTGTTAACAGCACTAATAAATTGGTCCGGGAGGCCAAACTTCGACAGGGTCCGCGACATAAAGAGCCAGCTGACCCTGTCGAAGGCTTTTTCCGCATCCGTGCTCACCAGGACTAAAGGTTTGGAGGATCTCTTGGCCCGATTCACAAGATGTAGAAGTCGCACCGTATTCTCCGACCCCTGTCTGCCATGGACAAAGCCTACTTGTTCCTCATGTACAATGTCAGGGAGGACATCCTGAAGCCTGGTAGCCAGAATCTTCGCCCACCACTTCACATCATTATTGAGTAAAGATATTGGCCTATAGTTACTGCAGCATGTTGGATCTTTGTTTTCCTTATGGAGGACAGTGATGTGCGCCAATAAGGAATGAGGAGCAAGAGACCCCCCTGTCAGAAGGTAGTTGCACAAGTTCCTGAAACGTGGGATTAACACATCCTGGAAGGATTTATAGTATGCAATGGAAAATCCATCCGGTCCGGGGCTTTTGCCCGATGGGATAGACATAAGGACCTTGCGCACCTCCGAATCTGAAATAGGCTTAGTCAGGAGGGAAGTTTTTAATGGGGATACAGAGGGAAGATCTAGAGACTGCAAGAATTTATCAGTGGCCTCGGATAAATCTCCTGGTGTAGTCCCATTAGGGGGCGGCAAATTATATAAGGCCTCGTAGAAGGCACAAAATGCTTTAGCAACATCTGGAGTGGACTTATGTATTTTGCCCTTGGAGTCTTTAATAGAGGAAACAAAGGAGTCAGAGAACTGCTTCTTGGCAATTGCCGACATCAGTCTGTTTCCTCTATCCCCATGTGCATAGGCCTTAAATCGGGAACGAAGTATCAACTTTGCTGAGGTGACATTCAATAGATTTTTTAGTTTTGTTCTGGCTTCAGTTAGTTCTGCTAGGATGCTTATAGCCCGAGATTCCTTATGGGAGGATTCTAAACGGGTTATGTTCGCCAATAAGGCGTCCAGGGCTAGTGTCCTTTGTTTTTTCAAAAAAGCTCCCAAAGCTATAAGCTCCCCCCTGAGGACCACCTTATGGGATTCCCATAATATAGAAGGAGAAGGAGGCGACTCTGGGGTATCATTAAGCGTGAAAAATTCAGATATTGAGGCCTTAATTTTGTCTGCATGTCTGGGGTCTAGAATCAGGGTATCATTGAGTCGCCAAAAGCGCTCCCTTCTCTGTGGTCCAAACAGGGAAAAATTAACAATGACAGGGGCATGGTCGGACAATGTTATATTACCTATCCGGGCTCCAGAGACATTACGCACGTGAGAACTCGACAGGAAAATGTAATCTAATCTGTGGAAAGACAGTTTAGCATGTGAATAAAAAGTATAATCTCGGCCATTGGGGTTTAGGGCCCGCCAGACATCTAGTACTTTAAGTTTCCTCAGGGAAATTTTTAATCTTCTCAGGAGCCTGTAAGATACTGAGGGTCTGCCCGCCGAGGTGTCCACCGCTGGCTCCAGGGCAACATTGAAGTCGCCCCCCAAAACTAGTAAGCCCTCAGAGAAGGAGGACAGCGCATTAAGGGTCTGAACGAGCCATGGTACTTGGCCTTTATTGGGAGCGTATAAGTTAGCAAAGGTCACTGGAGATTCGCCCAGTAAACCTTTTACAAAGATGTACCTGCCCTCAGGGTCTGCTGAGATAGCTGAGTGCTTAAAGGGGAGGCATTTATGCACAGCTATACTAACCCCTCTACTGGTGGAATCATGAGTACTGTGAAACCACTGGACAAATTTCTTGGGGGGAAGTTTAGGAACTTTGCCTGTTCTAAAATGGGTCTCTTGCAAAAAGGCTACAGAGACCTTATCTTTCAGAAGGAGAGATAGAGTTTGAGACCTTTTACATGGCTCGTTCAGCCCGTGCGCGTTTAGTGAGGCGACTGTTATAGAAGACATTTCTGCATACTTTCGGGTGGGTAAATGCATAATACATCCATGGAAGTATGGAGGAGCACACAGATGATATGAGCAGGAGAAGGGAAGGAAGGTAAGGGAAGTACAAAAGAACAAAAAATGAGTAAGAGAACATTAAACATGTCAAGTTGACAAATGAGTGACTCAGACAAGTTACCCGTCTGAGGAGGGGTTGGTACTCTACCTATCACCAGCCAAGACAGGATTGGACTGGCGAGGGGGCAAGTAAAGCACCTGTGGTCTGAACAAAAGAGACCAAAAACGAAAGATGTGTCCAGCATCTTAATCTATCCGGACATCGCCCTGCAGTGAGGAACAGAATGCAATGTCCTAGAGGTAGCGTCCTGTAGCAGCCATGACACGGCACAAGGCCATTTAAACATAACATTGAGCCCAGTAGGCCACAAAAATAAAACACTAGAAATGTAGAAAACATTGAAAATGTAGGAAGATCATGTCCGCCTTCAATAACCTGTATAACACATAGGTGAGCATCAGTCATCTCCTATTCTGTGGAGGTAGAAATATCAGCAAGGTATGCTTACAAACACCTCTAATCAGGTGGGATCTCTTTCCATCCTGCTGCGTCCCGAACGGTCCGACTTGCCCGCAGATGCTGTTTGCCAAGCGTTGACACGAGGTGGTATGGGGAGGGCGCCATCTTGGTCAGCCGGTAACCATGAGGGGATTTCCATCGGAGGAACGTCCAGGGACCGCCAGACAGATTCCAGGTCAGCAGGTGAACGCACGGTCAGTAGCTTACCATTCCTGGAAATCGCCAACCCAAAGGGGTATAACCAGCGGAATGGGGTCGAGGTTTTTCTCAGGATATCCAGGAGAGGCCTGAGAAGGCGCCGCTTAGCCAGGGTGGATGGCGCGATGTCCTGGAACATCTAGATCGGGGTATTTTCGTATTCCAGTACCTCTAATTCTCTTTGGCTTTTGAGGATGGCTGCGGTATCAACGTAACTTAACAAGCCACAGATTACATCACGTGGCGGTTCTTGCGGTTTAGGCCTGGGGCGCAGCGCCCTGTGTATGCGCTCCACCACGATTCCCGCCGCTCTGTCAGGGTCCAGCAGCTTAGAGAACAATTCACGTGCCACTGTCGGTAAGGCCTCCGCTGCGAACGACTCAGGTAGGCCGCGTATGCGGATATTGCGCCGGCGGCTACGGTTTTCTTGGTCTTCCAATTTTAGGAAGGCATCATTTAGCAAGGCCTTGTGAGACGCCAGCACCTCCGACGCTTTACTCTCATATGTCATGATGGCCTCCTGAGTGGCTTCTAACGCCACCACTCTCTGCCCCAGATGCTTCATGTCGTCCTTGATATCAGACAGGTCTTGTTTCAGGGGCGAGAGGGCAGATTCAAGGACCCGGCGCAGGGTTCGCTCTGAGAGAGGTGGGTCTCTGGGTCTCTTGTCCGAGACATCGGAGCCGCTGCCTGCGTCTGATAATTCCCCGGCGTCAGAGTCCTGTGCAGCAGACGTCGCCATATTGGGGCCTTTCTGCGCCGTGAACCTCGACGTTTTCCGGAGAAACTTCTCCATCTCTGGCTGTTTGGAGCGCAGTGGGGTGGACTCTGAGCTTCCTCTGTTCTTTTCTCTGCCAGGTTTCCCCATAATCAATCAAATTATAAGCTTTTATAGGGCAAATGAGCCGGAATGCTGGAGGAGCTCAAGCTCGTGCGGCCATTCAGCAGCGTGGCTCGGCTCCGCCCCCCTATAGTAGTTATATTCTTGTACATAGGAGCAGTATTATAGTAGTTATATTCTTGTACATAGGAGCAGTATTATAGTAGTTATATTCTTGTACATAGGAGCAGTATTATAGTAGTAATATTCTTGTACATAGGAGCAGTATTATAGTAGTTATATTCTTGTACATAGGAGCAGTATTATAGTAGTTATATTCTTGTACATAGGAGCAGTATTATAGTAGTTATATTCTTGTATATAGGAGGTGGTATTATAGTAGTTATATTCTTGTACATAGGAGAAGTATTATAGTAGTTATATTCTTGTACATAGGAAACAGTATTATAGTAGTAATTTTCTTGTACATAGGAGCAGTATTATAGTAGTTATATTCTTGTACATAGGAGGCAGTATTATAGTAGTTATATTCTTGTACATAGGTCCAGTAATATAGTAGTTATATTCTTGTACATAGGAGGCAGTATTATAGTAGTTATATTCTTGTACATAGGAGCAGTATTATAGTAGTTATATTCTTGTACATAGGTCCAGTAATATAGTAGTTATATTCTTGTACATAGGAGGCAGTATTATAGTAGTTATATTCTTGTACATAGGAGCAGTATTATAGTAGTTATATTCTTGTACATAGGAGGCAGTATTATAGTAGTTATATTCTTGTACATAGGAGCAGTATTATAGTAGTTATATTCTTGTACATAGGCGCAGTATTATAGTAGTTATATTCTTGTAGATAGGAGGCAGTATTATAGTAGTTATATTCTTGTACATAGGAGCAGTATTATAGTAGTTATATTCTTGTACATAGGAGGCAGTATTATAGTAGTTATATTCTTGTACATAGGCGCAGTATTATAGTAGTTATATTCTTGTTATACATAGGAGCAGTATTATAGTAGTTATATTCTTATACATAGGAGGCAGTATTATAGTAGCTATATTCTTGTACATAGGCGCAGTATTATAGTAGTTATATTCTTGTTATACATAGGAGCAGTATTATAGTAGTTATATTCTTGTACATAGGAGCAGTTTTATAGTAGTTATATTGTTGTACATAGGGGCAATGTTATATGATCTTGCATATAGGTGGTAGTACTACCATTTTTTAAATTAATGTCTACTGCATATATTAAAGAAAATGAAAACCCTTGTTCATAATGACTATTAGGGTAAACTGATGTAAAAAAAACAAAAAACAAAGTGGTGGGGGTTCACGAAAATGATTTTAGATGATTATTACATATACATCATTATGATAGATATAACATAAATAGGTATGAAATACATGGATATGAGAGACATGATTCAATAGATAGATATGAGATAGATAGATAGATAGATAGATAGATAGATAGATAGATAGATAGATAGATAGATAGATAGAAACGATGTACACAGCGGATCTAACTCCTCTGCGAGAGCAGAGAACATGCACAGAGCCCCGCTGCTGCATGCAGAGCCGTGTCCGCAGTCATGTCAGTCATTATACATGAAAACCTCAGTGTGGCGTTAGTTCCATTTGACATCTCAGCAGCTAAATGCCGTTTGTCACTTCTGGTCTGCTGTGTGACTCGATAGACAGTACCCGGCGTGAAAAGAGATGGCCACTAAAACCTGATGTGAATGTGGTTTGCGGTACAATCACTCTCAGGGTCAGAAAGCTATAATCAGAGCCAGGCCAGTGTACCAGTGACATGACCGTCAGCCCGTATAAATGTGACATAATGCAGGGAATGACACAGCAGCAAACAAGTCATTAAAGATCAGGAAAGAAAAGGAGGGGACTGCGTTTTCCTGAAACAGCACCACTCTTGTTCACTGACTGCCTCTGCTTTTGCATCTCATCTCAATACCATACAAATATGCAACATGACAATGTTAAATCGCATTATGGTTATGTTTGTTACATTTTGGGGGTCATTTATGAAACAGAAATATGCCTAAATTAATAACTGTAACTTCTCACCGCTCACACCAGGTCTAAAAACATTGTGAGGCGTAGGCTGCAAATTTACCATTTTCTACCCCTGTTTTAGACATAGAAAATGGTCTATATGTAAGACAGTTAAGAAGCTGTCTTACATTTAGAAGCGGTGGAGGATACGCCGAAGTTATGTATAGGCCGTTGCGTCTACATAACTCTGGCAGATCCACCGCTAGGTAAAGGGCTTGTTAAGACCGGAGTCTAAAATGTTGATCTTAAAGTGCAACTGTCATATTTTTTATTTGCTAGTTTATTAGAGCTAGGCATGTATACCTGAGTTAGTCAGTCAATGATTGCCAATAGATCTGTAATTACCTTATAATAACAGCTTTTATTAATGTCCTCTGTCCCTTTCAACTGGTACCTTAAAAGACCATTGCTATGGCTTGTCTGTCTTCCCTTTAGTATAAACAGAAGACGGAGGGGCGGTCCTTCCCACTGCATGCCTGCATTAGGCTTCAGAGTGAGGAGGCGTGTCTCTAAGTAATCCGATCTGATTGGCTGGCAGAAAGCTCCTAGCTACAGCAAGTGTGTATGTGAAGTGAGGGAAGGCAGTTTTGAGAACCGGCAGAGGAGCCATTTTGAGAAGATCCTCATATTGTAGAGGTTAAAACAGCCGTAACTAAGGGAAAAACTCAAGGAAAACAGGGATATGTGAAGAAACTAAAAACTGCTTTATGCATAATGCGCCACCAGCAGTAACATATGCGAAAATTTTATAAATGTGCCCCTTTATATATGAAGTTTTTTTTTATCAAACTGTGTAAGCCCATCTTCCAAGGTCGGCTCATACAGATGGGTCTCTGCATTACATAAAATGTGATGCAGAAATAGATGAAAAGAATCGCGGCACTCACCCTTGTCTTCAAAATGCTTCAGTGCTTTATTGCTTTGCTTTGTTGCAACAGGTTCGCAGGCCGGGGAGCGGGATGGCCCTTCGGTGTGAGTGGGCGGTGACGGCTGTTTCGCACGCGACTTGCGCTTCCTCGGACCGCTATGATACACACGTGCACCGCCGTAACTTTTATTATGGGCGGACTCCCGATCATCACAAAGGCAACCAAGAGACGCTCCACAGATGCGCAGCTGTGTGTTAAAATGAATACAAAGAGAAGGACAGATTGTGCGCAAACACTGCGATGCAAAACAAATGAGCAAACCGTGTCAAATCGCGGCAACAAGTTGCAAAAGGCAGACAAATATGTGAGTACATGGGGACTTCACAGAAATACAGCCATATAATTTTTATCATTTAAGCCGTGCGGGCCCATGGCGTTAGCCCTGATGATCCATCGAGACTCCCGCTGTAGCAGGAGGCGGTGGCGGTCACCACCCCTGGAGATGGGTCCCACGGCCTCAACGCCAGCAAAAGAGAGGCTCGATGGATCACCATCATGGACCGCACGGACATGATCAATCAGGCGGGGAGAACCCCGACCTGTCCTAATGGAACTTAAATGCTCCCGCACTCTTTCAAATAGGGGTCTTATGGTTTTACCAATATAAAACCTCCGGCAGGCAGACATTATAACATAAACTACATAGGGTGTACGACAAGCGATAAAGTCTTTGACTTTGTGTGTGACCCCCCCCCCCCACCCCCCCAAACATAACATTTTTCTCTGTGAATTCTAGGGGGTTTTGAGTCACTCCGATAAGAGTCCCATTTTCTCGAGGTTCATACAGGAATCCTTGGACTTGGTACTTACCAACAATGTGTTCCAATTTGACCGGCAGTGGTACCGCCAGATACTAGGTACAGCGATGGGTTACACCGGTGTCGTGTACCTTCGCGAACCTGTATCTGGCGGTATTTGAAGAGACATACGTCTTCTCACTGGAGAACCCCTTCCTGAAATCCATCCACCTTTACCTGCGGTATGTGGACAATGTGTTCCTGGTCTGGTCGGGCAGCGAGGAGTTGTGTAAGCAGTTTGTACATCACTTAAACAACACTTACCACATGAACATGAGGTTTACCCTCAACTTTGGTGGCGATTCGTTGGACTTTCTGGACGTGAGAGTTACCACAGATAATGGTACTCTCCACACTATAAAGCTTTCGTAAGCCCACCGCAACTAACTCGCTGCTCCACCGGACCAGTTTCCATCCCCCCGCGTTAAAGTATGCTGTCCCTTTTGGACTATTCATCCGCCTTCGTAGAATTAACATTACGGATGAGGGTTATTTCAGGCAAGCCCACCAACTTAAGGAAAGGCTGTTGGAGAGGGCTTAGCCCGGAGAGACGTTATCGATGCTTTGGATCGTGGCGGTGGTCATGCACGCCAAAATCTCCTTATTGATAAGACCGAGGATAACGATCAGGACAGATTTGCATTTGTCTTCAAATTCAGCCCAGCAGCAGGCATAGTGAGACAGGCCGTGTTGAGTAACTGGGACCTCTTGAGGGGCGAGTCCTCTCTGGGGGACTTTGTTTCCAATAGACCTTTTGTCACTTTTAAAAAATGTCACACTCTGAAAGATAGATTAGTCCACAGTGTGCTGAGGCAGTCCAAACAAACTAATTGGTTGCAGAGCAGAAAACCGCAGGGAAATTACAAGTGCGGCAGTTGTTCATTCTGCCCCCAGAATTCACAGAGAAAAATGTTATGTTTGGCGGGGTGGGGGGGTCACACACAAAGACTTTATCGCTTGTCGTACACCCTATGTAGTTTATGTTATAATGTCTGCCTGCCGGAGGTTTTATATTGGTAAAACCATAAGACCCCTATTTGAAAGAGAGCGGGAGCATTTAAGTTCCATTAAGACAGGTCGGGGTTCTCCCCGCCTGATTGATCATGTCCGTGCGGTCCATGATGGTGATCCATCGAGCCTCTCTTTTGCTGGCGTTGAGGCCGTGGGACCCATCTCCAGGGGTGGTGACCGCCACCGCCTCCTGCTACAGCGGGAGGCACGATGGATCATCAGGGCTAACGCCATGGGCCCGCACGGCTTAAATGATAAAAATGATATGGCTGTATTTCTGTGAAGTCCCCATGTACTCACATATTTGTCTGCCTTTTGCAACTTGTTGCCGCGATTTGACACGGTTTGCTCATTTGTTTTGTATCGCAGTGTTTGCGCACAATCGGTCCTTCTCTTTGTATTCGTTTTAACACACAGCTGCGCATCTGTGGAGCGTCTCTTGGTTGCCTTGGTGATGATCGGGGGTCCGCCCATAATAAAAGTACGGCGGTGCGCGTGTGTGTCATAGCGGTCCGAGGAAGCGCAAGTCACGTGCGAAACGGCCGTCACCGCCCACTCACACCGAAGGGCCATCCCGCTCCCCAGGGTGAGTGCCGCGATTCTTTTCATCTATTTCTGCATCATATCAAGTGTCTATTTGCACTCGCGCTGAGCGCCACGTCAACCTGTCTAATTGCTGAGCCGCTGGTCTGTGATTCTCTGCTGGAACAAGGGGTATATGTGAGGTGAGAACAGCAGTGCCGCTGATTCCTTACCCTTTCACTCTCATACAACGCATATTACATAAAATTACTTCTGTTTTAAGTTCGGCGTCTAAAGTTCGGCTTCCGGTTAGCGGAGAATCCCGATATGGATTCCAAATTCCGTTGTGGTCCGTGGTAGTGGAATCAATAATGGCCGATTATTGATTCCGCTACCACGGACCACAACGGAATTCGGAATCCATATCGGGATTCTCCGCTAACCGGAAGCCGAACTTTAGACGCCGAACTTAAAACAGAAGTTCGCTCAACACTACATAAAATGCGCCTGTGAAACAGGAGGCTTGCCTCTTTACTGAACCTAGGACTACAAAATGAACCACCTCGAAAATCGATTTCAAAGTAAACGCACCACCATGTAGGGCAGGTGCGCCAAAACATAACCATATCTTTTTTTGTGAAAATGCTTTTTTTTATGTTAATACATTTTTTGGTGGACAGGCTGGACCTCTATGGCCTGGCACACTTTCACAATATGTGCGCTATAAAACTGCCACACATTACACCATATGTCTACACCCGCTCCTGCCTGAGGTTTACATTGGGAAATTCTCTGGACATACTAATACCTCCAATATAGGTCAAAGCGTGATGCGAACAGAGCCTTAAAATAGGTCCACACATGCCACAGCGGATTGTGAACCCGCCACATAAACTGACCTGCTGTGGATCAAAAACCTGCAACACCAGTCACTTTACTCTGTGCATTTACTTTTCACTGTGTGAATGAGATTTCCAAAATCTGGAAAACTAGAAAATGCTGCAAATTTGTCACATGGAAATCTATGGCATTTATGCCATGTGTGACTTGTCTTCTAGGGGTCATCAACATTTGTTCCCGATCACGACACCGTGTCACTATGTCCGACAGTCAGCCGGCAAAGAAGCGAATATCTGTTTACTGGCCGATAACATCCTTTATGTATTAAAATGATCACTTTCTGGCAGCATATCGACCAGTATTAACGAGGATGTGTGGCCAACAAAAATGAAAAGCTTTGTACACCTTCGGAGGCAATTTTTCTTTATGATTGCATTTTACTCATTTTTGGCTAAAAATCATATTTTCAATTGGTCTTTAATAAACATATTGAGCCGTTCTGTCACAAAAGGTTAACTGTTGTGACTGGTACTTTTACTTTGTGCCGGTCATCTAATAACCCTTCTCTCTAAACTACTACTACTACATGGACCCTTTAAGACTTCTCCTTCCTCCATATTCCTCCTGGAGGAAAGCAGTAGTCTTAAAGTTATACCATAATCTATGACAACCTGATGCCAGGGCTACAACTACAACAACTGTCCAGCTCTGACAACACGGCCGCTGAGATTAAGTGGTTATGTGCCATTCCTGCACACGTCGCTGCTGAGGCCCCTGATTGGTCTTTAGCAGTGATGCGCATGTACAGTAGATGGCACTTTACACTTCTGGTCCAGTGGAGACTAAAACACTAGAACCAGACCATTTTTTTTATTTATTTATTTTGAGCCCATGTCTAGCCAACTAAATTTTCTTTTTAGGTATCGGAGTCCACCCCTTTCATGTGACTCTAAGGCCTCTTTCACACGGGCGTTGCGGGAACACCCGCGATTTTTCCGCGCGAGTGCAAAACATTGTAATGCGTTTTGCACTCGCGTGAGAAAAATCACGCATGTTTGGTACCCAAACCCGAACTTCTTCACAGAAGTTCGGGCTTGGGTTAGGTGTTGTGTAGATGTTATTATTTTCCCTTATAACATGGTTATAAGGGAAAATAATAGCATTCTGAATACAGAATGCTTAGTAGGTGATCAATTGAGGGTTAAAAAAATTTAAAAAATTAACTCACCTTCTCCTCTTGTTCGCGTAGTTCCCG
Organism: Bufo bufo; assembly: GCF_905171765.1. Classification (NCBI taxonomy): domain Eukaryota; kingdom Metazoa; phylum Chordata; class Amphibia; order Anura; family Bufonidae; genus Bufo; species Bufo bufo. The sequence continues at coordinate 57,878,486 of NC_053392.1, forward strand.
GTCTCTTCTTTACTTCTTTAATGATGAACTAACGGCTAGGACCTGTGGTGACGTCAGATCACATGCTCCAATCACATGGTCCAACACTGTGGTGATGAACCATGTGATTGGAGCATGTGATCTGACGTCACCACAGGTCCTAGCCGTTAGTTCATCATTAAAGAAGTAAAGAAGAGACCGGGAACTACGCGAACAAGAGGAGAAGGTGAGTTAATTTTTTTATTTTTTTGACCCTCAATTGATCACCTACTAAGCATTCTGTATTCAGAATGCTATTATTTTCCCTTATAACCATGTTATAAGGGAAAATAATACAGTGAATAGGCTGTCACCTAGCAACCATGCGTGAAAATCGCACCGCATCCGCACTTGCTTGCGGATGCTTGCGATTTTCATGCAACCCCATTCACTTCTATGGGGCCTGCGTTGCGTGAAAAACGCAGAATATAGAGCATGCTGCGATTTTCACGCAACGCACAAGTGATGCGTGAAAATCACCGCTCATGTGCACAGCCCCATAGAAATGAATGGGTCGGTATTCAGTGCGGGTGCAATGCATTCAACTCACGCATCGCATCCGCGCGGAATACTTGCCCGTGTGAAAGGGGCCTTAAAGTAGATTATTTCGAAGGAACTTTTTTTTTGTACTCTGCAGGAAGCACTGATGACCCCAGTAACGAAAATCCCACATCTCTACAGCGTGAGGATCCTAACAAACAGACCCCCAGATCTCTGCTTCCTGAACCTCTAAGAATGTGACATGGGGATATGGGTCTATCTGCAGTCACAGCTGAATTCTTAGCTTTTGGAACCTAAAAAATGCAGTTCCTTAATCCCCACATAAAAAAAACGGTACCAGAAATCATGGCTATAAAAAAGGTGCAAATATTGCAGCAACGAGACTAACTGGCGCACGGCGCAAATTTTTGGATTTTTTTTGTACAGTACAAGTACACGCCCCCCCCCCCCCCCCCTCCATCATCCACAATGACACAGTATATTTTATTGGCCTGGGAAGAGCTGTAAACATTAATGATTTGTACACAGCAGCTGCCAATGAGCGGATGAATAATGTGCTCCAGTTGTGTAATAAGTTCCATTTGCTCCATCACAAGGGGGGGGGCAGCTTTGATCAGGAAGCACATGAGACAATTATCCTCCGAGAAACTCTGAACTGGACACTGATCACTCATTTTCTTTTCTGATGAGGAGACGCACAAGACTCATCACCCACCCAACAGAGCGCCTCATTGAGAACTGCAACCCCAGGCGGCCCGGGAAACTCATTTAAGGCCAACATGAAAAGGCACGAGTCGCAAGAGACTGACTTTGTGTATACACACGGAGGGTGTCGCTAACGACACAAATGGATTCCTGGGATATCGGGCGGTACGGGGGGTCCGTCGCATAAACAGTCTGATGATTACCAATACTGTATGCACTTTTAATATTGCTCGAAAGTCATTTTTCAATTTAACTAATTAAATACAGACTGGCAATTTGCTGCAGTTTCGCTATGCACTGCAGCCGGCTTTTGAAAAGAATGCGCTCAGTTAACCTCTAGGGCACCGGAGAAAAGCAAAATACCGCAGGATATGATAGACCCACCATCATGAAATGTGAAATAGAGAATAGAAATGTAGGTCACACCGTGGAGAACTGAAGAGCTCACCAATGATATCAAGGAGAGCAGTGATGGACAGTTCGCAGTGTTCGCCAGCGAACACATGCGGGCTGCCATCTTTAGTAAGGTAGACTCACCCGTCCGGCGATGCACAGGTAAGCCCTTACCTGTGCCTGTGCCGGTCTGAAATCAAATGCAGTCACCGGGAGCAGGCAGTTCCGAGAACAGCCGCCGGGGGCCTTCATCGGGCTGTTCTCGGAACTGCCTGCTCCCGGTGACTGCATTTGATTTTAAACCGGCTCTCGGCACAGGTAAGAGCTCACCTGTGCATCGCCGGACGGGTGAGTCTACCTTACTAAAGATGGCAGCCCGCATGTGTTCGCTGGCGAACACTGCGAACTGACCATCACTGAAGGAGAGCTTAAAGGGGTTCTGCAGTGTGATGATACCGATGACCTATCCTATCAACATCAGGTTGACAGGGGTCTAGCCAACGGGACCCTAGCCAATATGCTGTTTAAAGGGGTCACCACACTCGTGCAAGCACTGCATGAGTGTTTTATACCTTAGTCAGTATCTAATTGCTGAGGGTCCGACGCCTGGCACTCCTGCCAATAAGCTGTTTAAAGAGGCTGCAGCGATCTGGTCTTCTCCTAGGCCACTGACGTCAAGTGACTCGGCCTGAGCTGCAATACCAAGTACAGCCTCTATCCGACAGACATTGCTGTGCATGGTTAGCTGCGAGATAACCAGGTGTGCACCGCCAATGAGGCGAGGTGAGGCGATTGCCACCAGGAAGGGGCAAGAGGGGAGCAGCGGAAGGGCCATGGGCAAGTAGCGATGCCGTTTCAGTTTTCGTCCCAGGCAGCAACAAGGCTAGGAGCACTCCTGGAGAAGACCATCTTTTTACCATTTTCCTTTCAACCCTTCCAAGCTTAATTGGGTGTAATGTTATGATGGATCAGTGTATAGCTTCTCGTGAGCATCAAAGCTGTTTTCCTGGAGTTCAATATTGATTACCTATCCTCCATCAATATCAGATCAACAGGGGTCCAACTGCAGGCAACGCCACCTATCAGCTATCAAGGGGACTGCAGTGCTCATTGGAGCGTGTAGGCGTGGTCCTAGAAAACCCCTTTAACATAAAGAGTCAACTCAAATTTTCTTTTGCCAAAAATAGAGCCACTCTTGTCAACAGGTTGTGTTCACATACAGTATATGGGTCTGAGATACATAACCCAACATAGGCATGGGTGGATCAGACTCTTTGCACTAATCTCAATTCCTTTACGTTGTAAATATAATAATATAGTAAAAACACTTTCTTCTCCCAACTTTCACCTCTAATACATGCCTTATCAAGACATTTAGAACATCAAGCAAAAGACAAAGAAAAATTTGTAGGAGTGTCACATAAATTCTAGCTTCAATGCTTCCTGAGAAAATAATAAAAAACGGCTCCTCAAGGTACAAAACCCCACCCCCGCGCTTCTTTATCACTATTCACAATTAAGGCAGAGGTTTGTATTTGCCACTAAGCTGCACGGTCTCCAACTTAGTTTGTCTTCCTAGAGAAGGTACTCCAGTATATGCTCATTCCAGGTCCTGCATGTGGGCAGCAATTTACAGCCTGCCCCAACAATACACAAAACAAATGCTGGCACAACCTTATCTATGTGACCACAGGTACCTAAAGTCATAGCTGTTGGAGGGCGATATGGTTTGACATAATACATTCTGCAAGTTGGTGATGGACATGCGAGTAAATGTGGTTTGAAAATCATCCCAACCAGTGAGTATTATTGTCTTCTGCCATTGCTTGCCGGTAATCAACATTTAATTTCTGGAAATGATGCTATCTGTCCACTCAGGTTTGTGGTTAAACAGTCATCCTGTTAGTTGTCTCACTTAACAGCTTTTTTTTTGCCAGGAAATTAGATTGAGATACATTACGAACACGTTAATAAATGGCCAAGGCACCCAGCAGGTTGTAGAACTCACCGTATAGAAGAAAACTCCAAATCTCAGTTTTTCAAAAACGAATTTTCTCTGTTCTACAATACCTTAACCCCTTCCCTGACACGTTATTTTCCTTATTTCTCTGTCCACCTAAGTGAGGAGTTTGCACGCTCCAAGTTTAAATCTTCAACTGCTCCCAGCAATATTGTCTGCTAGAAGCTGTGGCAGTTATAGGAAATTAGCTGCAGCAGAAAGGGCATGCCCCCGGAGCTGTGATGGTGCCACTGCCAGCTTGAAATAAATCTATCAGAGCAACTGGAGTAAAGAATGGAGATCTCTGGATCCATGTGAGGTCCAGGGCTGGTTCTAGCTGTGTTAGAAAGAGTTTGTCAAGCACTATATGATGTCTGTTTTCATTTTCTTACATCAATCATGGCATAACTCCCGTTATGTCCACAGGGCTGAGCAGAGTGCCCTGACCCCTATGTCACAGATGGGGGGGGGGGGGGGATGTCTAAATTCATAGAACCCCAGAATCTTCAAAGATGGATGTTAACCCCTTAGTGACCACTAATTGCATTCCAAGAGCTATAACTTTTAAGTTTTTTCATCATAATACCTTTATGAGACCTTATTTTTTGCAGGACAAGTTATAGTTTTTAACCCCTTCTACCCCGGGCCAGTTTTCAACTTCCTGCTTAGGCCATTTTTTGCAAATCTGACATGTGTCACTTTATGTGGTAATAACTTTGGAACGCTTTTACCTATCCAAGCCATTCTGAGATTGTTTTCTCGTGAGACATTGTACTTCATGACAGTCATAAATTTGAGTCAATATATTTCACCTTTATTTATAAAAAAATTAAATAATTTACCAAAAATTTTTAAAAAATTAGCAATTTTCGAAATTTCAATTTCTCTGCTTTCAAAACAGAAAATGACACCTCATAAAATATTTATTACTTAACATTCCCCATATGTCTACTTTATGTTTGCATCATTTTCTAAATGTCATTTTATTTTTTGGGGACGTTAGAAGGCTTAGAATTTTAGAAGCAATTCTAAATTGTAAGAAAATTTCCAAAACCCACTTTTTAAGGACCAGTTCAGGTCTGAAGTCACTTTGTGAGGCTTACATAATAGAAACCCCCCATAAATGACCCCATTGTAGAAACTACACCCCTCAAGTTACTCAAAACTGATTTAACAAACTTTGTTAACACTTTAGGTGTTTCACAAGAATTAAAGGAAAATGGAGGTGAAATTTCTAAATTTCACTTTTTGGCAGATTTTCCATTTTAATCCATTTTTTTCTTTAATACATCGATGGTTACCTGCCAAACAAAACTCAATATTTATTACCCTGATTCTGAGGTTTACAGAAACACCCCACATGTGGTCGTAAACTGATGTAAGGGCACACGGCAGGGTGCAGAAGGAAAGGAACGCCATATGGTTTTTGGAAGGCAGATTTTGCTGGACTGGTTTTTAGACACCATGTCCCATTTGAAGCCCCCCTGATGCACCCTTACAGTAGAAACTCCCAAAAGTGACCCTATTTTGGAAACTAGGGGAGAAGGTTTATTGGTACTATGTTGGGGTACATATGATTTTTAATCGCTCTACATTACATTTTTTGTGAGGCGTAGGTAACCAAAAAATTGCTGTTTTGGCACTGTTTTTATTTTTTATTTTTTACAACATTCATCTGACAGGGTAGATCATGCGCTATTTTTATAGAGCAGGTTGTTACGGACGCGGTGAAATCAAATATGTCTACTTTGTTTCAGTTTTTTATAATAAAGCATTTTTGTAAAAAAATTATGTTTTTGTGTCTCCATTTTCTGAACGCCAAATTTATTTATTTTTTTCTGCCAATCATCTTGTGCAGGGGCTAATTTTTTGCAGGAAGAGTTGTAGGTGAAGGCCTTGCAGGTGAAGGCTGTAAAAATAAATAAATAAATAAAAACTGTGTCAAAACGACCAATTTTTTTTGTCACCTTGCCTCATAAAGAAAGTGCAATAATGAATGATCAAACAATCATATGTACCCAAAAATAGTAGCAATAAAAACTTAGTTCACGTGATATTTTTATAAAGCAGGTCGTTACGGACGTGGCAATACCTAATATGTATACTTTTTCTTATTTATTTAAGTTTTACACAATAAAAGCATTTTTGAAACAAAAGAAATTATGTTTTAGTGTCTCCATAGTCTGAGAGCCATAGTTTTTTAATTTTTTGACCGATTGTCTTAGGTAGGGGCTCATTTTTTTGCGGGATGAGATGATGGTTTGATTGGTTCTATTCTGGGGGGCATATGCCTTTTTGATCGCTTGGTGTTGCACTTTAAATGATGTTAGGTGACAAAAAATTGCTTTTTTGGCACATTTATTTTTTTATTTTTTTACAATGTTCACCTGAGGAGTTAGGTCATGTGATATTTTTTATAGAACAGGTTGTTATGGACACGGCAATATCTAACATATCTACTTCAGGGCTCCAGATGGCGACCAAAATGGTCGCCAATGCGACTTAGAATTTACAAATGGCGACAAGACTTTTTAGTCTTGTCGCCATTTGCGACTAGATCCGCCGCCGCAGCTCTGCTCAATACAGCGGCGGGCACAGGAGCTGATGATAGTTCTCAGCAGCGCAGGAGGAGTCTCTCCCTCCCCCCTGTGCTGCTGCCCCCACCGCTGCCAATAAGAAGAGAGAGGGGAGGAGGAGGGGAGGGGCTGTGGCCACTGCGCCACCAATGAAGATGACTGACCTGTAATACAAATACAGGAGGCGGGTGCCGGAATCAAATAGCCGGCACCCGACCTCTGTGACAGGGGGCTGCGATCAGCGGCAGTTGAGTTAACCCTTCAGGTGCGGTACCTGAGAGGTTAATTGTAGCTGATCGCAGCTCCCTGTCACAAAGGTCGGGTGTCGGCTATTTGATTCCGGCACCCGCCTCCTGTATTTGTATAAGAACAGTTGGTGGCACAGTGCGCCCCCCCCCCCCCCCCCCAGTATAATAAACGTTGGTGGCATAGTGGGAAGTGCCAATGAGGGTTAAAAATAATAAAAGAAAATTAACTCACCTCCTCCAGTTGATCGCGTAGCTGCCGGTCTCCTGTTCTTACTTCTTTCTTCAGGACCTGTGGTGACGTCACTGAGCTCATCACATGGTCCATTACCATGGTGATGGATCATGTGATGAGCTCAGTGACGTCACCACAGGTCCTGAAGTAACAGGAGACCGGCAGCTACGCGATCAACTGAAGGAGGTGAGTTAATTATTTTTTTATTTTTTAACCCTCATTGGCACTTCCCACTATGCCACCAACGTTTATTATACTGGGGGGGGCGCACTGCGCCACCAATGTTTATTATATTGGGGTGATGGGGGGGGCGCACTGCGCCACCAATGTTTATTATATGGGGGGGCGCACTGCGCCACCAATGTTTATTATATTGAGGGGGGCGCACTGCGCCACCAATGTTTATTATATTGGGGTGATGGGGGGGCGCACTGCGCCACCAATATTTATTATACTGGAGTGTTGGGGGGCACACTGCGCCACCAATGTTTATTATACTGGGGTGTTGGGGGGCACACTGCGCCACCAATGTTTATTATACTGGAGTGTTGGGGGGCACACTGCGCCACCAATATTTATTATACTAGAGTGTTGGGGGGCACACTGCGCCACCAATGTTTATTATACTGGAGTGTTGGGGGGCACACTGCGCCACCAATATTTATTATACTGGAGTGTTGGGGGGCACACTGCGCCACCAATATTTATTATACTGGAGTGTTGGGGGGCACACTGCGCCACCAATGTTTATTATATTGACCTTCTTCTATGCATTCTGTATTCAGAATGCTATTATTTCCCCTTATAACCATGTTGTTATAAGGGAAAATAATACAGTGAATAGACTGTCACCTAGCAACCATGCGTGAAAATCGCACCGCATCCGCACTTGCTTGCGATTTTCACGCAGCCCCATTAACTTCTATGGGGCCTGCGTTGCGTGAAAAACGCACAACATAGAGCATGCTGCGATTTTCACGCAACGCACAAGTGATGTGTGAAAATCACCGCTCATGTGCACAGCCCCATAGAAGTGAATGGGTCCTGATTCAGTGCGGGTGCATTCCGGTATTTTGAATGCCGGATCCGGCACTAATACATTCCTATGGGGAAAAATGCTGGATCCGGCATTCAGGCAAGTCTTCAGTTTTTTTCGCCGGAGATAAAACCGTAGCATGCTGCGGTTTTATCTTTTGCCTGATCAGTCAAAATGACTGAACTGAAGACATCCTGATGCATCCTGAACGGATTACTCTCTATTCAGAATGCATGGGGATATGCCTGATCAGTTATTTTCTGGTATAGAGCCCCTAGGACGGAACTCTATGCTGGAAAAGAAAAACGCTAGTGTGAAAGTACTTTAAAATATTAAGTTTAAATCCCCCCTTTCCCAATTTTACATATAAAATATATAAACAATAAATAAATAAACATATTACATAGCGCTGTCCAAACTATTAAATTATCAAAAAATATCTCCTATGCGGTGAGCATTCGCCATTTTTTAGTCACCTTGTCACCCCAAAAAATAGCATAGGACTGTTCTATTATGGGCCGAATGTTTCATAAAATGCAAAATGCACGCAGCTTTTTTTGGTGTTTTTTTTTTTTTTTTTGTGCGGTATTGAGTATCGCAATACTTTTTTATGGTGATGAAAGCGAATCAAAATTTTGGTTTCAAAACAACCCTACGCCGATCTGATAGGCGTAGCGTTGTCACGATACCAAAATTTTGATTCAGTTTCGATTTGGCTCCTAAATTTTTCAGTTCAGGAGCCAATGGCTACTATGTAATTTTTTTAGTCTGGAGCACTGCTACTTTTTTTTTTTTTATTTCACTTTGAACACAATAATAGCATTTTTGAAGCAAAAAAAAAAACATATTTTAGTGTCTCCGTGTTCTGAGAGCTATATTTTTTTTTATCTTTTGGGCGATTGCCTTAGGTAGGGGACTTTTTTGCGGGATGAGGTGACAGTTTTATTTGTACCATTTTGGGGGGCATACACCTTTTTGATCGCTTGATGTTGCACTTTTTGTGATGTAAGGCTACTTTCACACTTGCGTTAGGTGCGGATCCGTCTGGTATCTGCACAGACGGATCCGCACCTATAATGCAAACGCTTGTATTCGTTCAGAACGGATCCGTTTGCATTACCATGAACAAAAAAAATATATATGTTTTTTTTTTTTTTTTATGATAATGCAAACGGATCCGTTTTGACTTACACTGAAAGTCAATGGGAGGCGGATCCGTTTTCAATTGCATCATATTGTGTCAGTGAAAACGGATCCGTCCCCATTGACTTACATTGTAAGTCAGGACGGATCCGCTTGGCTCCGCATCGTCAGGCGGGCATCAAAACGCTGCAAGCAGAGTTTTGGTGTCCATCTCCAGAGCGGAATGGAGGCTGAACGGAGGCAAACTGATGCATTCTGAACGGATCCTTATCCATTCAGAATGCATTAGGGCTGAACTGATCCGTTTTGGGCCACTTGTGAGAGCCCTGGAACGGATCTCACAAGCGGACCCAGAAACGCCAGTGTGAAAGTAGCCTTAGGTGACAAAAATGGCGTTTTTTTTGTACAGTTTTTTTTTTATGGTGTTTATCGGACGGGGTGGATTATGTGATATCTTTATAGAGCTGGTCGTTACGGATGCGGCGATACCTAATATGTGTGTGTTTTCTTTTTTTTATTACAAAATCACTCTGGGACCTTACTTTTGGGGGTCTGATCCCCTCTGCAATGCATTACAATACATCTGCATTGTAATGCATTGCCTGTTAGTGTATGACACTGAGTCATACACTAACAGGTTGCCTAGGAGACCCAGCCTGAGGCTAGATATTCTGGGCACCCGTAGAAGGCAGGTCCCAATACCGTGAAAGGCATTGGGCAGCCTCTGCATGGCATCGGGCAGCAAATCCCTTCTTTGCCGCGGTCAGCGCTGATCGCCGCATAAAAGGGTTAATCTGACGGCATCGGCTTGTACAGCGATGCCGGCGGATACAGCAGGGGCCTGGCTACCAGGGACTGCCGGGCCCCTGCAGTGATCGGGCGCGCCTACGTCAAAATGCGGGAACGCACCTGCCGCCATGATGTACTATTACGTTATATGTAGGGAAGGGGTTAATGCACCATTTTGGGTACATATAATCACTGATTAACACCAGCTATCTGTCTTAAACCCCCTTTGTTTACATCAGTAAAAAGGCATATTGGTGGTCACTAAGGGGTTAAAATATATGTTAAGGTGCATCTCCCCTTAAAAATGTCATAAAAAAGGAAAATCTGTTTGCTTGTCATCTCCAGAATGACCAATCTACAGTGATACGAAAGCAGAGCATGTACTGTATCTTTTCATTTCTGTTTAAATCAGTGTAGAAGCCCGGTGACTACTCCTTGAGACCTTTAGCGGTAACTTTATAGGTTGTCCACCTACTTTTCCAAGAACATATTTAGCAAAAAGCCCTATGGGACCACCACCCAAAAGTGCATTAAAAATGAGGCTTTAAGGGGGTTGGTCTTCTAAGAAAAATGGTGGAACAGAAAATTTGTCACAGGAAATCTGGTCTGGACACAAGGTCGCCCTCTGAAAGATGTGGTCTTTTTAAGAGGTTTCACTGCAACAGAAATGGCAGCGGAAAAAGTATAACAACCTGACAGAAGCAGACAACTCAAGGACATTTTTTTTTTTTAAAGAAATTACTCAAAATCTCCAGCAAGGGTCAAATAACTTTTTTCTATATGGATGCTAAGTGGCCAAGTAGGTGGCAGAGCTGTTTTGTAGTAAAACTACTACAGGGTCAGACTGTTCTGGAAACAATTTCACAAGAACATTGTGAAACCTAAAAGATAGGAAGTCACCTCAGGTAACGTCGTCAGGAAGGTCTTGTTTTTAGCTAACCACTCTGCAATCATGACCCGTGTAAATAAACTTCCCCAAACGGTTCTCCTTTAATCTTTTTTCCCCCCTTAACAAATAAAATAAAGACGCACTACTGCAATTTAGGGTATAGGAATAAAAGAATAAGAAAAATAAGGACGAAACGGTTAGGGTTTCAAAGCTCTCTGCACTTAGAACTAGAAGCTAGCAAGAACAAAGGCAAAGACTTCAGCACCACATCCGTTTCCAATCATTATATTTTGGTTACTGACTTTGTACCAAGACGTGCTCTCCAGCTGCTGTGTTCAGTATTAACACTACATCATCAAGGGATAATCAAGCGGGAAGTCAAAGTAAAAAAGAAAAAAAAAAGAACAAAAAGTTGTTGTTTTTTAAGGCTATATTCACACTTATATTATGGATTACATTCTAAACAGAAACCACAATGCTGTGCTGAAACTGTCGTATGATGATTATTACCGCCACCCAATGGACCCCACTGACATAACATGGTCCATGTTTGGTGGATAATCTACACTACTTGCCTGATGGTCTGTAACCAGAGATGGTCGATGATGGGCTTCCAACAGGAGTCTAAAAAGTGGCACTGAACACCCACCAGAGTGAATAAAGTAGTGAGAATATTTATCAACACCACCCCTAAAGTTAAAGGGGTTGTCTACTCCTTTACAACTAATGGCCTACACTCAGGTTTGGCAAATGTACGACACCTTGGCAAAGGTACACCTTGCAACTCCTGCTGATTAGTAGATCCAGAACTTCATAGCTCTGTCCATTGTGCAGTGGACAGACCTGGTTACTGTAGCATTCCCTTGAATAGTGCTGTGTAGTTCTGGAGCCGGAGTTACTGTAGAACAACTGATCAGAGGGAATACAGGATACTGGACCCCACCAATCAGATCAGATAGGGATGGCCTATCCTAAGGATAGGCTGTTACTCGTAAAGGAGTGGATAAGGGGGTGTCACAGGAAATGTGGTCTGGATAAGGGGGTGGTCTGTAAGGGGCATATAGGTCATTGGGGCTCAATTTTTAAATTCCCAGCATACACAGAGTTACAAACTTTTGGATGTTTGCAGCCAACAATATTTTTTATATATAGTGCATTTTTCCAGTTGTAAGTGGCAGCTGTAGTTGAAGAAAATATTCTTGTGGGCAGCAGCTGTAGATTGAAAAAATTATATGTGGAGAAAATCTTGAGCATTACATGGTAACAAAGGGCAATGCTGATGCCAGAAGGGAAGATTTTGGGAGGGGGGCAATGCTGATGCCAGAAGGAAGGGGTTGGGAGGGGGACAATGCTGCTGCCAGTAGGTTATAGGTGGGGAGGAGAAACAATGCTGTGGCCACCAGTGAGGAAGAGGTGGGACAACGGGAAATTCTAAAGGTATTATGTGCTGCATTGTGGCATGTGGTGCTATTTGGGAGGCATTTGTGCTGTTAGGGAGGCATGTGGTACTGCAGTGTTTGGCGCAGCCATGGAGGTCTTTGGTTGGCACTGGAGGGGGAAAGGGGGGAAGCCTGTGTGTAAAGGACAGTCATGCTGGATCCTCCAGAACAAGAGGCGCTCATTGAAAACCTTCAAATGCCAGTCATGAAACAGATGTTCATCCTAGAATATTTTCTATTTATTAACATTGCTCAAATGAGCCATTAAAGGTCAGTCTTCTGATTATTTATTAAAGGAAGAGACTCCATTTTGTTTTTCTACGTAGTTATGTAATTATACAAGTACAAACAGGAAGATGCCTCAGAAAGGCCTTCATTCACTATTCTGTGTCAGAACTCAGCACTACCAGTAATAAATGGATTGTGCCAAATACAAGGAAAAATATGAGGCCTCCATGTCAGATTCTTTTTCTTTATTGATGCCAAAAAGTAATATTTTGTTTGTTTTTATAGGACATACATTCATTTCATTCTCACCATCCAGCAGCCTGTGCTGTCCCCAGACACCGCATGCAGCAAGATGACAGGCAGAAAGCAAACTGAATTTCACAGGCTAAGGTCCAGGGGCAATGAAAATGCAAAATGTGCACAAGACCTACAGTGGTGCCTGAAAGTTTGCGAACCCTTCATATTCTTCACACAAGACCTAAATTAAACAAATGAGTCAAAAATATTAGACTTGTAATTTATTCATTGAGAAAAATAATCCAATATCACACGTCAATGAGTGGTAAGAGGGTGTGAACCTTTAGGATAAGCAGATAATTTTAAGGTGAAATTAAAATCGGGTGTTTTCAATCAATGGGATGATCAGATGCGAGTGTGCAACCTGTTTTATCTAAAGAACAGGGATCTATCAAAGTCTGATGTTCACAACACATTTGTGGAAATGTATCATGGCATGAACAAAGGAGATTTCTGAGGACCTCATAAGAAGAGTTGTTGATGCTCATCAGGCTGGAAAAAGGTTACTAAATAGTTTGGACTCCATCAATCCACAGTCAGACTGATATAGGAAATTCAAGATTATTATTTCCCTCCCAGGAGTGGTAGACCAATGAAGATTATTCCAAGAACCAGGTGTTCAATAGTCTGCAAGGCCACAAAGGAACTCCAAGTAACCTCGATGGGTACGGCCACACAGTCAGGTTTCCTGATGCAGTTTTGGAAGCCAAAACCAGGAGTGAACAGTTTAAGGGAGGAAATCCACCAACATTAAGGGTGCCTTCACAAGTGGCTGAAAATTTTCTGCTACAAAAAATCTGTTCCATGTACCTGAATGGTTCTTGCAGAAATCTGCATGCTTTCCTCCAAAACAACCCTATTCAAATGAATGGAAAATGCTCTGCAACAAAATCTGGCACGTGTAGAGTTGAAGCTGTTTTGTATGGCGGAATGGGCTAAAATTCCTCCACGTTTAGTTGAAGTTATTGTTGCACAAGGGGTTCACATACTTTTCACACTCACAGACACGTGATATTGGATCATTTTCCTCAATGAATAACGAGCAGCTGTTGCGAAGCATTCTGCATTATTGGAATGTTACTGTGTAGTGATTCTTTTTTATTGTTCCACTACATACAAGGAAGATGACTTTATATTTCTAAAGGCATTGAGCCATTTCAGAAAATACTGTTCCTGCAACTTGCAGCAAGTGACAAAAGCAGACAGTGAAGTGAAACGCGGGCATCAGACAGCGAGACGTACATGACAATTAATAAGTCTTCCTTTATTCCTCTTTCCCACGACGCACTCAGCAGAAGTCACATCATGACAATTGTTGTGTCTAGATCTCAGACTGGGAAAACACCAAGTGACATTTGGTCCCGTGCACATAGGCTTACTCTGTGAGCAGAAAGGAAAATCTCCTGAGAGCCGTCTGTTGTGCTCGATACAGACAGTTAAATGCAATCCACGGGCCGTGCCGACTGTGTTTACCCATGGAAATGAGGATGTGGATGTTATCAAATATTAGCCTCATGCACCGCTTCTTGTGACTTCCCTCACATCATTGCTGGACGCTAGATAGACACAATACATGCGAGGTACCTTGAATCCTAAAATATGATAGTGGAGCACAGCTGCAGTTCAAAGCATGGGAGTAGAGCAGCAGCTAATCTTTCAAGATACTATAGAATCCCTTTAAAGGGGCTTTCCAGTATCCCAATATTGATGACCTAATTTAAAGGGGTTTTCCAGTATCCTAATATTGATGACCTATCTTAAAGGGGTTTTCCAGTATATCCCAATATTGATGACCTATCTTAAAGGGGTTTTCCAGTATATCCCAATATTGATGACCTATCTTAAAGGGGTTTTCCGAGATTTTCATTTTCAGTATCTGATCGTGGGGGGTCTGACACTTGGGACCCCTGCCAATCAGCTGTTAGAGAAGGCACCGGTGCTCATAGCGCCGTGATCTTCTCACAGATTTTCATAGGCAAGTAAATGTCATGTGCATCGATCACGTGGCCTAGGAGCAACTCAGCCACATTCAAGTGATCGGGGCTAAGCTGCAATACCAAACACGGCCACTATACAATGTACGGCTCTGTGCTTCTATGTTGCAAGACAGCAGTGATGCTCATAGATGTGTCAGTGCCATCTCAAACAGCTGATCGGCAGGGCTCCCAGGTGTCAGACCCCCACCGATCAAATACTGATGACCTATCCAGAGGATAGGCCATCAGTATGAAAATCTCGGAAAATCCTTTTAAAGGGGTTCTCCAGGATTTACATATTGATGATGTAACCTCAGGATAGGTCAACAATATAAGAACGGTGGAGGTCCAACTCCAGAAACCCCCACCAACCAGATGTGTGAGGCTCCCACTGCCTCCTCACAGCTTACCAAGCACAGCGCCGTACATTGTATAGTGACTGTGCTCGGTATTGCAACTCAGCCCCGATCACTTGAATGGGGCTGAGCTGCTCCTAGGCCACGTGATTGATAAACATCACTGGCCTTGTCGTAAATTTCTCTCCACTATCTTGAATTACCTGTTGCTCCCGACCATCACTGAACGTTCAATGAGGCTCACAACATACAAAAGGTTGGGGACCTCGGGTCTATAAGATCTTTCTTACACAGGCTGGTAACAACTACAAATTAGGGGAAATGGCCAGAGAACCCCTTTAAAAGGGTTGTCTCATCATAGACATTGGGGGCATATCGCTAGGACGTCCATTGCCCCAGTTCGGATCCGCACCTATATAGAGAATGGAGCCCCGAAAGTGAAGGAGGGCACACTGCGCGTGCGCTCCCATTCACTTCTTTGGGGAGCAGGCTTGGTGGTGGCCGGACCGGAGTCCTCCAGCCACCAGGGGCGAATTAACTGCATGATAGGCCCGGGGCTGTCTACCCAACTCGGGGCCCTCCCTCCATTTTAGTTACATTTTTTTCTGAATGAAGAGGCTGCGGTGCTTCGTGAGCGTCACAGTCTCTTCCTAGGTCATATGATATCACATTCATCGTTCACATGCAGCTCATTCCCATCTGAGTGATTGGGGCTGAGCTGTAATACCAAGCGCCGTGCTATCAAATGGACAGCGCTGTGCTTGGTAAGGAGAAAAAAGGCTGCGGTGCTCACTGGGACATCGTGGTCTCCATAAACAGCTGATTGGTGGGGGTGCCAGGAGTCAGACCCCCACCATCTCATAGCTCTCTGAGTACAGATGTCATAGATGTTACCTGCAGTCCTATGTAACACCCCACAGAACACAGTGAACTATTGTGTTATATGGGGTGTGACATAGGACTGCATGGAACATCTACTACATTATCTGCACAAAGAAAGTTATCACTGTTATCTGGGCTGTTACATAGGACTGCAGGTGACAAATTAAAATTTTTGTTGGCAAATTTAAAATACATGAGGTTGAGACGCAGTTCACAGTAGTCAGCCAGCTCTACATATAGGGGAATACAGCACCTCATACCTGTTACATCCAGTGACATCTCCTGTCATGTAGATCTTCTCTTTCCTCTTCTCCTCCGTTTGACCCAGACCTCCATGACAAATTCTTTCAGCCGCATCTCGTCTCTATACAGTTTGTTACACAGTAACGTTAGATTTCTCATAATTGGTGACATTTATCAAACTGGTGTAAAGTAGAACTGGCTTAGGTGCCCATAGCAATCAATCAGATTCCCCCTTTCCTTTTCCAAAGGAGCTGTGAAAAATGAAAGGTGGAATCTGTTGCTGTGGGCTACTAACCCAGTTCTACTTTACACCAGTTCGAAAAATTATCCCAAAGGTCCCTATAGTGTCTACAGCAATTATAATTTCCCCTAGAGTGCCCCCAGTAATAATACCACCATATACTGTGCTACAGGTAATGATACCTGTATACTGTCCCCAAAAATAATGTCCCCTAATAGCAACGCCCCCACACAATAACTTCCCCCACATTGCCCCATACAGTAACTTCCCCCACAATGCCCCATATAATAATTTCCCCCACACTGCCCCCATAAAAAAAAATTCCCCCACACTGAACCCATATAGTAATTTCCCCTACACTGCCCCATATAATAATTTCCCCCACACTGCCGCCATATAGTAATTTCCCCTACACTGCCCCACATAATAATTTCCCCCACACTGCCCCACATAATAATTTCCCCCACACGGCCCCCACATAATTTCCCCTACACTGCCCCATATAATAATTTCCCCCCACACTACCCCATATAGTAATTTCCCCTACACTGCCACCACATAATAATTTCCCCCACACTGCCCCCATACAGTAATTTCCCCCACAATGCCCCCATACAGTAATTTCCCCTACACTGCCCCATATAATAATTTCCCCCCACACTACCCCATATAGTAATTTCCCCTACACTGCCACCACATAATAATTTCCCCCACACTGCCCCCATACAGTAATTTCCCCTACACTACCCCACATAATAATTTCCCCCACACTGCCCCACATAATAATTCCCCCCACACTGCCCCCACATAATTTCCCCTACACTGCCCCATATAATAATTTCCCCCCACACTACCCCATATAGTAATTTCCCCTACACTGCCACCACATAATAATTTCCCCCACACTGCCCCCATACAGTAATTTCCCCCACACTGCCCCCATACAGTAATTTCCCCCACACTGCCCCCATACAGTAATTTCCCCTACACTACCCCATATAATAATTTCCCCCACATAATAATTTTCCCTACACTGCCCCCATATAGTAATTTCCCCCACACTGCCCCACATAATAATTTTCCCCACACTGCCCCCATATAGTAATTTCCCCTACACTGCTCCATATAGTAATTTCCCTCACACTGCCCCATGAAATAATTTCCCCCCACACTGCCCCCATGTCCTCCTCTGCCCCCCAAAGTTGGCACACGCAGAAGAAAATAAATAAATAAATAAATAAATGCTAATACTTACCTGTGTCCAGGATGGTGAGGCAGGCCGCAGGCGCGCAATCCTCATTGTCCTGCGTCCCGGCGCGATGATGTCATCAGACATGCCTGTGTCGGGACTATACTACCACATAGGCCTCAGGCCTGCTAGGCCTGAAGCCTATGTCGTTGACCGGCGGCGGGGCAGGGAACTATGCGCTCCCATGCCCCGCCATAGTATATGGGCATTCGGGTTGGCGTTGGGCCCCCCATCGATGCCGGGTCTGCCGACCCAAACGCCTCTATGTTAATCCGCCAGTGCCAGTCACCACCTTGCGGGGCTCCATTCCCGATATAGGTGCGGGTCCCAGCGGTGGGACCCGCACCTATAAGACAATGGGGGCATATCCTAGTAATATCCCCTTATTGTCTATGATGGGACAACCCCTTTAATACTAAGAACACATTATGTAAAAGATTCAACTTTATTTAGCATTTGCACAGCTATACAAAACAGAAAAAGAGGAGTCGTCTAACAGACAGGACAATTATACAGAAATATCCAAATAATACACATAATACAGTTAAAAAAAATATTTTTTAGCAATATTAGCAAAGTAGCCGAATGGAGTACATAAAGGGGTATTCCGGTTATAACAAGTTATACCCTATCCATAGGTGGGGTCAACACGAGAATGGGTCCCAGTACCCCATGGAGTCCCCCTGAAGTGGATGGAGCAGCTGGTCAGAAAAGTACACAGCAGATCTATTCCAGAGATAGCAGAACGCTGTACTCAGAATACCCCTTTAAAGATTGTTGAGTGTTACAAATCCACGGCTACTAGTACAGTTATATAGATATCTACTTCCTTTTTCTATTTCAAATTTTCTATTTCAATGTTTCTTTAGCAACGTGATAATAAGTGACTCCAGCTCAGCTTCCCTGTCTAGTGGAAGTCTAGGGTAGTCTAAAACCCACTTTCTGTCCAATCAGAGGCCGAGGCTACCATTTATCTCTCCCTTGTGTTTTACACTGCAGCGCTGCTTGTGTTGATTAGCTGCTGTATATTAACACTAGCTGGAGAATTGACTTCCACTGGGGTAGGGCCACAAGTGGCAGCATTATTCAGCCAAGTATCTCCCTGCACAACTGCAGTGACCCACGTGTTGCAAATCCACAGGATGTCGGCCACGTCTGAACACCGTCTTACAGCAAGGGCAGAAAGAATATGAACTACAAGCAACTAAACACCCAGCAAAAAAGTTTTGCCAGGTAACAGCCACAACTCGTTTGGTGGCCATGAGCCTAGAAAGAGGATGAAAGACTCAAGTGGACAGTGGAACTGTCCATGGTAAGGGCTCATGCATACAACCATATTCCTCTTCAGTGCGCTGGATGTTTTGTTTTTCACGGATAGCACGTTGACATATTCATTTCTAGAGGGCCACGCACATATCGCTTTTTTGCGGATTTCTGTGTCCGTTCTTCACCTCAGTGCAGGTTTTAGTTTTGTCCATATTTGCGGATGAGAATACGCCTTAGGCCTCATGCACACGAGCGTTGTTGTGTTCCGTGGGGTTCCGTTGTTCCGTGATCCGTTTCTGTTTCCGTGTGTCTTCCTTTATTTTTGGAGGTTCACCAGACATGAAGGAAAGTAAAAAAAAGTCTAAGTCAAGCTTGCCATGCAAATGACGCGCGGACGCGGATGACAATCTTGTGTGCCTCCCCGTTTTTTCACAGTCCCATTGACTTGAACGGGTCCGCGAACCGTTGTCCGTGAAAAAAATAGGACAGGTCATATTTTTTTGACGGACTGGAAACACGGATCACGGACGCGGATGACAAGCGGTGCATTAGCCGAGTTTTCCACGGACCCATTAAAAGTCATTGGGTCCGCAGAAAATCACGGAAAATGGAACAACGGACACGGAATAAAACAA
Source organism: Bufo bufo (assembly GCF_905171765.1). Taxonomy (NCBI): domain Eukaryota; kingdom Metazoa; phylum Chordata; class Amphibia; order Anura; family Bufonidae; genus Bufo; species Bufo bufo. The sequence continues at coordinate 57,897,827 of NC_053392.1, forward strand.
CGGTCGTGTGCATGAAAAATACACTCACTGATATCCGTATTTTGCAAATCCGCCTTTTCTTGCAGACCGAGATACTGACGCAGCTGTGTGCATGATGCCAACATAGCGTTGTCACTTTTCGCTCTCTATCTTTTTTTCGTGAGGAAGATGAATGACGTGCCTTAATGGAGTATATATATATATATAGCATACAGGTGAGACATCAGCACGAGCTGAACACGGTAAAGATGGAAGAGAGCACCGGCCCATAGTTGAAAAGTACAGAGCAGGTTTTGCATAATCCAGACAGCTGCCGCCTGCTTTAAACTGACAGGTCCAATGAAAGCCACATCCTCCGCCGCAGGCTGCAGCCACCTGGTCTGACACAGGCACAGGAGGACAAAAAGCTCCAAATTTGTTAGTCTCGCTGGGGCATCCTATCCCATTTGTTTATCTCCTCTTCGTCCTTCCTGTGTTATGCTTGGTACAGTAACAGAATGCAAAAACTTTTATGCTGTCATTTTCAATAAGGAGGAGATGGATTTAAAGGGGCCCTAATTGTACGGGTTTTCCGGTGCGTAAGTGGAAATATGAGAAATGGCTTCTGGGGAAAAATTCCTGTCTGTATACCTTACGGTCACTGAGACGGTGGGTGTACGAGCAGGCTTGGGAGACACATTCTGACCAGAACGTTTTTTTTTTAAAAGGAGTTGGCCCATCTCATACATTGTGGGCATCTCTCTAGGCTATGCTCCAATGTCTGAGTCTGATAGGTGCGGAGTCCAGAGGTGGGACCCGCACTTATCTCCAGAACACAGCCCGCAAAGCGAAGGAGAGCGGACTACTGCACATGCGCTCAGTTATTTTTGGAAGTCCCATAGAAATGAACGGGAAGCGCACCACTGCTCCATTCATTTCTATGGGGCTGACCGAAATAGCCAAGCCAGCCCTCTGCTATTTTCAGCAGTCCCATGGAAATTAATGGAGGGTGGCCGAGCATGCGTAGTCCTTTCTCCTTTTTTTGGGGCTCCAACAGTGTGGGTGGTGTTGAGAGCTATGGGCTTTAGAAATATCTTTATCTCCTGGGTACAATTACTATACTAACTTCCCAGAGCTTGGATTCGGGTTAAGGGCAGCACATCGAAAAACTTTGCACAGGAGAGAGTTACTCGTCAAGGTTGCTCTCTGTCCCCTCTCCTCTTTGCCACTGCTATTGAACCGTTATCGTGTTTAATCAGGTCGTCTTCATATCTTGTAGGGTTTCCAGCGGGGACGAGTGATGAGCTTATGTCCCTTCATGTGGACAACATGCCTATGACTATGTCGGGGACCTTGAAAAGTCCATTAGGTATGTCCGTTTTTTTAAGGAGGTATTATAAAGTGCAAATACAAGAATTTATAAGAGGGTGTTATACATACAGCCTAACAGTGTGGCTAGGAGAATACCTAAATCAAATTGCATGTGTTGAAAAAGGATAGTCAATGAGGTATAATACAAAATATATAAGCAATATCTTAATAAGGCCTCATGCACACGACCGTTGTGTGCATCCGTGGCCGTTGTGCCGTTTTTTTTCGCGGACCCATTGACTTTCAATGGGTTCGTGGAAAAATCGGAAAATGCACCGTTTTGCAGCCGAGACCGTGATCCGTGTATCCTGTCCGTCAAAAAAATATGACCTGTCCTATTTTTTTGACGGACAACGGTTCACGGACCCATTCAAGTCAATGGGTCCGTGAAAGAACACGGATGCACACAAGATTGGCATCCGTGTTTGTGATCCGTGGCCGTAGGTTACTTTTTATACAGACGGATCCGAAGATCCGTCTGCATAAAAGCTTTTTCATAGCTGAGTTTTCACTTTGTGAAAACTCAGAACCGACAGTGTATTCTAACACAGAGGCGTTCCCATGGTGATGGGGACGCTTTAGGTTAGAATATACTAAAAGAACTGTGTACATGACTGCCCCCTGCAGCCCCCCCCCCCCTGTAGTTAACACATTGGTGGCCAGTGCGGCCGCCCCCCCCCCCCTCCCTCCCCTGTAGTTAACTCGTTGGTGGCCAGTGGGCCCCCCTCCCTCCCCTGTAGTTAACTCGTTGGTGGGCAGTGGGCTCCCCTCCCTCCCCTGTAGTTAACTCGTTGGTGGGCAGTGCGGCCGGCCCCCCTCCCTCCCCTGTAGTTAACTCGTTGGTGGCCAGTGGGCCCTCTCCCCTCCCTCCCCTGTAGTTAACTCGTTGGTGGCCAGTGGGCCCTCTCCCCTCCCTCCCCCTCCTAATTAAAATCTCCCCCCCCTATCATTGGTGGCAGCGGAGAGTACCGATCGGAGTCCCAGTTTAATCGCTGGGGCTCCGATCGGTAACCATGGCAACCAGGTCGCTACTGCTGTCCCGGTTGCCATGGTACTTAGCAATCTGTAGAACCATTATACTTACCTGCGAGCTGCGATCTCTGCGTCCGGCCGTGAGCTCCTCCTACTGGTAAGTGACAGGTCATTAAGCAATGCGCCGCACAGACCTGTCACTTACCAGTAGGAGGAGCTCCCGGCCGGACGCAGAGATCGCAGCTCGCAGGTAAGTATAATGGTTCTACAAATTGCTAAGTAACAATGGCAACCGGGACAGCAGTAGCGTCCTGGTTGCCATGGTTACCGATCGGAGCCCCAGCGATTAAACTGGGACTCCGATCGGTACTCTCCGCTGCCACCAATGATAGGGGGGGGGAGATTTTAATTAGGAGGGGGAGGGAGGAGAGAGGGCCCACTGGCCACCAACGAGTTAACTACAGGGGAGGGAGGGGGGCCCACTGGCCACCAATGAGTTAACTACAGGGGAGGGAGGGGGGGCCCACTGGCCACCAACGAGTTAACTACAGGGGAGGGAGGGGGGCCCACTGGCCACCAATGATTTAACTACAGGGGAGGGGGGGAGGGGGGCCGCACTGGCCACCAATGTGTTAACTACAGGGGGGGGGGGCTGCCCCCTGCTGCCTGGCAGCACCTGCCAGGCAGCAGGGGGCAGTCATGTACACAGTTCTTTTAGTATATTCTAACCTGAAGCGTCCCCATCACCATGGGAACGCCTCTGTGTTAGAATATACTGTCGGATTTGAGTTTCACGATGTAACTCAAATCCGGCGGTATATTCTAACATAGAGGCGTTCCCATGGTGATGGGGACGCTTCAAGTTAAAATATACCATCGGATTGGAGAAAACTCCGATCCTATGGTATATTAACTCCTGACTTTACATTGAAAGTCAATGGGGGACGGATCCGTTTGAAAATGCACCATATTGTGTCAACGTCAAACGGATCCGTCCCCATTGACTTGCATTGTAATTCAGGACGGATCCGTTTGGCTCCGCACGGCCAGGCGGACACCAAAACGTGGATCCTCCAAAAATCAAGGAAGACCCACGGACGAAAAAACGGTCACGGATCACGGAAAAACGGAACCCGTTTTTGCGGACCGCAAAAAAATACGGTCGTGTGCATGAGGCCTAATACCGACCAAATTGTAATGTCCCAGCCTCAAGTCAGACCACCACCACGTCCCGACGTGCGTTTCGCCATCAGCTTTCTCAAGCTTTCTCCCCCTATTGGTGTTCTTTTCTGTTATGTATATGGGTTGATTATAGGTGGGGATATAGGTTTGGTGTTTATGCATGAATGAAGTGGTGGTGTGCATCCGTGACCACTGCTCCATTCACTATTTCTGGGTAAAGGGCTCACCTATCTCTGGCAGTCCCACAGAGGTGAATGTTCTCATGATCGGTGGGGTCCCAGTGGTTGGACCTCCAGCGATCATACATTTGTCATCTATTCTTTGAATAATTGATGAATGTTGTCCATGGGCTAATCCCTTTAATGTGCCGTAGAAAAATGATGGTGCATGACTACTGTTCTCAGGAGAGGTCACCAATATCAGATCGCTAGGCCCAAATCCTGGCACCACCGCTGATCAGCCAGCTGAAGAGACCATGGCGCTCTATTGAGGCCAGTGACGTCACGTTCATTGGTCACATGGTTGATGTGCAGCTCAGTCCCACTCAGGTGATTGTGCCTGGGCTGCAATACCAAGCACAGCCACTATACAATGCCGTTCTTGCTATGCTGTGAGTGGCCCACAGCACTTGTCTAAGTGCTGCTGCCCGTTCAAACCCACTGATCAGGATTGGTCATCAATAAAGATGAGCGAATCGATTGTAACCAATCAAATTCATTCAAAAAGCAGCCTTCTAGAGCAGTAAGGGGCTGGCACTGCTGCTCAAGAGAATCCCTCCAACCCTTTGATTGACAGGGCCAGGCATCTCCCCCGGCCCTGCCAATCTCACACCAGCACTCCAAATATCGGCACAAGCCAACACAATACCAATTGTGCATGCGCCATCTGGACTCACCTGGAAATGGAGGTGGCACTACTCCGTGGGAAGCAGCCAGATGTAAGCAGACGTCAGCAGTGCATGTGCAGTCGGTTTATGCCCTCTTAGGTAGCAGCAGCACATCCTCTGCGCTTGCGCCAATACTAGGAGCAATGGCACCAGCATGAGAGTGACATGGCCAGGCTGAATGTCTGGCGGGAGGAAGGGGGAAGTCTCTTGAGCCACAGACCAGACCCTTGCTGCTCCAGAAGGCTGATTCTCTCTAGTCATCAGTATTGTACTCCCAGAAAACCCCTTTAACATGCCAGACGCTTTGTACTGATGGAACAAAAACTGCTGCTGGACACCCCTGACAGCAATTTATCTCCCTTCCCTCTATTGAATGAGCATGTAGGCTCAGCAAACATTTAAGAGGACACTGAGGGAGCTTATGGTGATCTGTATGTATGGCCTTTCCGTCAGTGTCCATAAGGACCGGTGGAAAGGGTCAATTTAGGTCATGAAGTCTATAATATTGTTTCCACAAATTCTCAAAAATGAAATGTAAGAAATTCCTGCCCAACCAGGTGATCGAAAAATAAAGTTGTTAATTTACTTTTGCCACTGCTTTTGTCACACTGTATTAAAAATACATCAACACAGCTTTAAAAGTGACTTTCCGGCTCAATAAAAAAAAAGAAATTACCTGGTGACCTCCTCCTTTCAGCTGCAGATCTGTCAATTCCTGGACTCCTCTTCTGCCGCACCACTTTTCAGACTGCCTGATGCACACTGTGCATTTGGTAGGCCAAAACACTTCCTGCTGCCCATGGATTGGCCATCAATGCTCACATGAACAGTGCTGGCCAATCCAAGAGCAGAGATAGACTAGAAGGAAGCCAAATGTACCAAATGTACAATGTGCATCAGGCAGTCTGAGAAGTGGTGTAGCAGACCGGAAACTAAAGAGATGAAAAGGTCACCATGTAAGTGTTCTCTACGTTCCCCAGTCAATGTGATTTTTTGTTTTCCTTTAACCAGAGGGTTTTCCAAGAATTTTTGAACTGATGACCGATCCTCCAGATAGGTCATCAGTATCAGATCTGTGGGGGTCCAACACCCCTGACCCTCGCCAATCAGCTGTATGAGAAAGCACCGGCACTCACAGTAGCGCCGTGGCCTTGTCACAGCTTTACCTACTCCATGTGACATCACATTAATTGGGCACATGGCCTAGGCGCAGTTCAGTCCCATTAAGGTGAATGGGGCAGAGATGAGAGACCAAGCATAGCCACTATCAAATGGATGGCGCCGTGCTTGGTGAGCAGAGAGAAAGCCGTGCCACTACTGCGAGCCTCAGTGCCTTCTCAAACAGCTGATCTGCAGGGGGTCTGGGTGTCAGACCCCCACCAATCAGATACTGATGACTGATTCAGAGGTCATCAGTTCAAAAATCTCAGAAAACCCCTTTCAGCAGAGCTTCTACATGAAAAGATGTGACCAAACAAAAATTATGGAGCCACTTGGTTGTCCTAAACAATGAAATTTTTTTTTGGCCAGGCACCTCTCCACTCTAGTCCAATAGTTCTGTCTGGTATAGGACCTCAAGGGAGTGGGATTGAGGTGCAATACCAGACACAGACCATGGACAAAAGTGGCGCTTTTTCTGGGAAAAACAAAAAATAGGTCCTCTGTTTTTCTAATCTTGGAAACTTCTATGAGGTTTCAAGGGATTGCATGGAGCTGCCTTACATCTGGCGGCATTAGAGGCAAAGCTTGTTAAGAGCTCATTTGCATCCCTTCCCGCCCAGAATTCCAGAGGAGCATGTATGGCCTATAAGTCTCCTCACACTGATTAAGGTGCTCTCTCCCTAAGGAGAGTTAGTTCCCCCCTTGCTCGGACACAGACCTACTACCCAGTTAAGCCAGTACTCTCTGCTCTGCACTGATGAGGGGCAATCACCCCGAAACAGCTGTCTGCAGATGAGGTGCTGGCTTATTTAATATCCAAGTCATGTCTCAAGGCTAATTAAAAGAGCTGAATATTGACTTATAGGATAGCTGCCTTACATCTGGTGGCATTAGAGGTGGGGCTTGTTAAGAGCTCATTTGCATATCGCCCCTCCCAGAATTTCAGAGGAGCATGTATGGCCTATAAGTCTCCTCACACTGATTAAGGTGCTCTCTCCCTAAGGAGAGTTAGTTCCCCCCTTGCAAGGGATTGCAGTCACTATTTTATCACATAAAATCTGACATTTATTGCAGTGTAATAGATTATACTACTCGTCATGCACACACAAAAGCAATAAATTGACACTGCCTGAAGGGGAGCATCATGGTGAGATGTTCCTGAGCACACAGTCCCGGCACATATTACACAAAGTGCCATGTCAGGGCGCAAGGCAGCTGCTTTGAATAATCAGGTCCTAAAAACAAGAACATGTCCTTCTAGACTATAGGAGTCATGTCCAATAAACTGATTTTTACCACCTCCATATTTGCATCCTGTTTCCTTTCCCTCATCTGACTAATGATATGTCTAAAAGACTGTGAAAACCACGAGCAATGCAAAAGAGTACAATAAGAAAATAAACAATAATAGAAGAAAAAGCCCCTAAAAATCTCATCATTTTTTTTTTTTACCAAGTTTGCAGTATAAAAGATTATGAAACACACAAGAATGGCTAGAGCTTCTGCAATGCTGGCAAAAAAAAATAAAAAAATCTACCGTAAATATTATTTTAGCTGTCGAGAACAACGTTTTGCATGTGTAAGTATATTATCGAGTGTGTTCCCGCTGCTTGTAATTTAGGATGTGTAAGGCAACGGGCTCGGAAAGCAATCTGTCTAGTTCTTTTAAGCCCATAGTAAAGAAAAATGAAACAGACAAAATGAGGTGAGAGGAAAGCAAGAAAAACAAAGAAATGGGCAAAGCAAATAGACGGCTATGGCAGGTTAGGTCCTAGCCGCTAGTAGATGGTCCGAGTATGAATGGAGATATTCTGGAGTCTCGGCAGAGAATATATTAAAACTAAATTAAACTTTCAAGAAGGTGACAAGGACAGATGTTTGACACCTCGGCTCGGACATAAGCCAATGGTTCCCTTTATCGCCTCCAACTACTCCTCTGCTCTACATGACATTTGCAATGAATTCAGATGATCGACGGGTAAGTAGGGCAGACATTTCTAATAAAACCTGAGACACATCAGTTTACCAGCAATATATGGATTTTGCTAGAGACTGTGCTGTGGGCCACCTTATTCAGTTACTGGGGAGAGAATAAGAGGTGCAAGCATGTCACTGGCCAAACCAAATATACAGGCCGCTTTCACACAGTCCGTTTTCGGTCAGTGGCTGTCCAAAACCAGGAATGGAGCCTACACCGAGATAAAGTATAATGGAAAGATCTGCACCTGTTCTGTGTTTTTGCTCACAATAACTGATCAAGCACTGACTGTGTGAAAACAGTCTTAGGCCTCTTTCACACTACAGTATGTCGATTTCAGTGTTTTGCGTTCCGTTTTTCATGGATCCGTTGTTCCGTTTTTTTGTTTCCGTTTCAGTTCCGTTTTTCCGTATGGCATACAGTAATTACATAGAGAAAATTGGGCTGGGCATAACATTTTCAATAGATGGTTCCGCAAAAAACGGAACGGATACGGAAGGCATGAATAAATCCGTATGTGTTCCGTTTTTTTTTGCGGACCCATTGACTTGAATGGAGCCACGGAACGTGATTTGCGGCCAAATATAGGCCATGTTCTATCTTTCAACAGAACGGAAAAACGGAAAAACGGAAATACGGAAACGAAATGCATACGGAGTACATTCAGGTTTTTTTTGCGGAACCATTGAAATGAATGGTTCCGTATACGGACCGTATACGGAACGCAAAAAACGGCCCGCAAAACGAAGAAAAAAAAACGGTAGTGTGAAAGAGGCCTTACCCAACAACCTCAGTTATTGTGAGCCATTATTAAAACGCCTCTTAGATTTGGGATTGAGATAGGCTCCTGCTAGTACTGCTCCTGTTGCCACTCATCTGAGAGGGATCAAAGGATGACAATTAAAACTTTCAATCTTACTTGATCTGTGTTTCCTTTTGCAGGTATTATACGTCTTATTACTCCAGCTGTGGTAAAACTACATTTCCCAAAATGCACACTTGCTTGGCTGTTCTCAGAACCCCATAGAAATTAATGGAGCATACTGGGAGTCATAGTTTCGCCACAGCTGGCGTGCCGGAGGTTAGCCATCACTGGTAGGGCCTTGAGGGACGTAGACTTTCAGCATAAAACATTGAAATCAAGTCAATAATTTTAACAGTTCACGTTAGGGTTGCAGCAGGTATCGAATTATCGATACTTTTGTACCGGTATTGATTCAATACCAGGATATGACATTTACCGATACTAGGTTGCGCTACTGCGCAGACTAGTATCACAGAACGTGGCACGCGCTGCTCTCAGCGCACGCCATGTTCTCCTTAGCAGCACAGGGGAGAAGGAGTCTCTCCCTCCCCCTGTGCCGCTGCTGCCAATAAGAAGAGAGAGGGGTGGAGAAGGGGAGGGGCTGTGGCCACTGCGCCACCAATGATGATAACTCATCCATTAATACAAATACAGGAGGCTGGTGCCGGTGGCAGAATCACATAGCCGGCACCCGACCTCTATGACAGGGCGCTGCGATCCGAGGCAGTTAACCCCTCAGGTGTGGCACATGACGGGTTAACTGCCCCGGATTGCAGAGCCCTGTCATAGAGGTCGGGTGTCGGCTATGTGATTCTGCTGTCGGCACCCACCTCCTGTATTTGTATTAAAAGGTTACTTATCTTCATTGGTGGCGCAGTGCGCCCCCCATTCCTCCAGTACTAAAAACATTGGTGGCGCAGTCTGCCCCCCCCAACCCCCACAGTATTATAATTATTGGTGGCAGTGGCCACAGGGTCCCCTCCCCTCCTCTTCACTGGTGGTGGTGGCAGCTTCTGATCGGAGCCCCAACAGTGTAATCCTGGAGCTCCGATCGGTTACCATGGCAGCCAGGACACTACTGAAGCCCTGGCTGCCATGATAATCTCCTTGCTGCTGTGTGTACTATGCACAGGAGAGCAGGGATAGTGTAAAGTCCTATTCACCCTAATAGATCTATATTAAGATGAATAGGACAAGGAATGAAAAGATACCAGGTTCTAGCCCCTAAGGGGGCTAATAGTTATTAATTAAAAAGTAAAAAAAAAAATATATTTTTTTTTTAAAACAAACACCAAAATATTAACCCCTTAACGACCCAGGACGAGAATGCTCGTCCTAAATCGCTGGCACTTAGCGCTAGAGGACGAGCGTTCTCGTCCTGCAGTCGTCGCCCCCCCCCGCGTGCGGTGCCGCATTCAGCAGCAGAGATACGGCGGTTACTGACCGCCGGATGCCTGCTGCATCCACCAGCATCGGCGATAACGATTAACCCCTCATATGCCGAGGTCAGCGCTGACCGCGGTATATGGGAGGTTTTCGCTCTCCCTCACCTCATCCATCGGTCCCCGCGCTGCTGTGGTGGGGACTCGATGGTTGCCATGGCAGCGCCAAGCATGTACGGAGGCCTAAGAGGCCCAGCCCCTAGGCTGGGTATCCTAGGCAACTGTTAGCGTCTTACAGTGTAAGACACTAACAGTTCAATACAGCACAATACAGATGTATCGTGCTGCATTGAAACAGGGATCAGACCCTGTAAAGTTGAAGTCCCAGAGTGGGACAAATAATAAAGTGAAAAAAAAAAAGTTAATACATTAAAGTTTTACAAAAAAATGTAAAAGTTTAAGTAAAAAAAATTGTAAAAAAATAGGGAAAAGACATATAGACATATTAGGTATCGTCGCGTCCGTATCGACCAGCTCTATAAACATATCACATGACCTAACCCCTCAGATGAACACCGTAATAAATAAAAAATAAAAACTGTGCTAAATAAACCATTTTTTGTCACCTTACATCACAAAAAGTGTAATAGCAAGCGATCATAAAGTCATATGCACCCCAAAATAGTGCCAATCAAACCGTCATCTCATCCCGCAAAAAATGAGACCCTACCTAAGATAATCGGCCAAAAACTGAAAAAACTATGGCTCTCAGAATATGGAGACACTAAAATATGATTTCTTTTTTTTTAAGAAAACCACAGAAATAAGATAACAATGCACTTAGTAAAGTAGATGCAAGCATTATAAATGGACAAAATCCTCACTCTGATATGATATTATCTGAGACACTTAGTCAATATATTTTGATCAAAACACATTCCTCTGCACTTCTGCCCTTCCTATCCAATAGAGCGCCTTGATTAGGTGGTACATATAGGTGTGCTTGCTCCTCCTCCAATTGGTTGCTTCATGCACATGGAGGTGACTAGGAGAAGCACACCATATGTGCGGCGTCTGCGCTCCTGAACATAGAAGCCAAATGGCTTAGGTAGGTTTAGCGTAGGACCCGCCTGACCTGAGACCACCTTGGCGCTTGGTAGACGGGCTCAGATGTGTTTTGATCAAAATATATTGACTAAGTGTCTCAGATATTATCATATCAGAGTGAGGACTTTTGTCCATATATAATGCTTGCATCTACTTTACTAAGTGCATTATTATCCTTTTTCTGTGGTTTTCTTCAATAATATGGCCAGGGACATCAGCACATTTGTATATCATATAGTGCAGGATGTTTTTATCTTAGTTTTCTCTGTGGAATCATTTTATTTTGGTTTCAAAAATGATATTATTGTGTAAAACTTACATAAATAAAAAAAAAGGATACATATTAGGTATCGCCGCGTCCGTATCGACCGGCTCTATAAAAATATCACATGACCTAACCCCTCAGATGAACACCGTAAAAAAATAAAAAATAAAAACTGTGCTTAATAAACCATTTTTTGTCACCTTACATCACAAAAAGTGTAATAGCAAGCGATCAAAAAGTCATATGCACCCCAAAATAGTGCCAATCAAACAGTCATCTCAGCCCGCAAAAATCCTACCCTGTCCAAGATAATCGCCCAAAAACTGAAAAAACTATGGCTCTCAGACTATTGAGACACTAAAACATGATTTTTTTTGTTTCAAAAATGAAATCATTGTGTAAAACCTACATAAATAAAAAAATTGTATACATATTAGGTATCGCTGCGTCCGAGACAACCTGCTCTATAAAAATACCACATGATCTAACCTGTCAGATGAATGTTGTAAATAACAAAAAAAAAAAAACGTTACCAAAACAGCTATTTCTTGTTACCTTGCCTCACAAAAAGTGTAATATAGCGCAACCAAAAATCATATGTACCCTAAACTAGTACTAATAAAACTTCCACCCTATCCCGTAGTTTCTAAAATGGGGTAACTTTTTTGGAGTTTTTACTCTAGGGGTGCATCAGGGGGGCTTCAAATGGGACATAGTGTCAAAAAAAAAAAGCAAAATCTGCCTTCCAAAAACCGTATGGCATTCCTTTCCTTCTGCGCCCTGCCGTGTGCCCGTACAGCAGTTTACGACCACATATGGGGTGTTTCTGTAAACTACAGAATCAGGGCCATAAATATTGAGTTTTGTTTGGCTGTTAACCCTTGCTTTGTAACTGGAAAAAAAATATTAAAATGGAAAATCTGCCAAAAAAGTGAAATTTTGAAATTGTATCTCTATTTTCCATTAATTCTTGTGGAACACCTAAAGGGTTAACAACGTTTGTAAAATCAGTTTTTAATACCTTGAGGGGTGTAGTTTCTTAGATGGGGTCACTTTTATGAAGTTTCTACTCTAGGGGTGCATCAGGGGGGCTTCAAATGGGACATGGTGTAAAAAAAAACAGTCCAGCAAAATCTGCCTTCCAAAAACCATATGGCATTCCTTTCCTTCTGCGCCCTACTGTGTGCCCGTACAGTAGTTTACGGCCACATAAGGGGTGTTTCTGTAAACTACAGAATCAGTGCCATAAATATTGAGTTTTGTTTGGCTGTTAACCCTTGCTTTGTAACTGAAAAAAAAATATTAAAATGGAAAATCTGCCAAAAAAGTGACATTTTAAAATTGTATCTCTATTTTCCATTAATTCTTGTGGAACACCTAAAGGGTTAACGACGTTTGTAAAATCAGTTTAGAATACCTTGAGGGGTGTAGTTTCTTAGATGGGGTAACTTTTTTGGAGTTTCTACTCTAGGGGTGCATCAGGGGGGCTTCAAATGGGACATGGTGTACTGCCCGTACAGCAGTTTACGACCACATATGGGGTGTTTCTGTAAACTACAGAAACAGGGTCATAAATATTGAGTTTTGTTTGGCTGTTAACCCTTGCTTTGTAACTGGAAAAAAATATTAAAATGGAAAATCTGCCAAAAAAGTGAAATTGTATCTCTATTTTCCATTAATTCTTGTGGAACACCTAAAGGGTTAACAACGTTTGTAAAAATCAGTTTTGAAAACCTTGAGGGGTGTAGTTTCTAGAATGGGGTCATTTTTGGGTGGTTTCTATCATGTAAGCTTCACAAAGTGACTTCAGACCTGAACTAGTCCTTAAAAAGTAGTTTTTTTTAAATTTCTGAGAAATTTCAAGATTTACTTCTAAACTTCTAAGCCTTGTAACGTCCCCCAAAAATAAAATGTCATTCCCAAAATGATCCTAACATGAAGTAGACATATGGGAAATGTAAAGTAATAACTATTTTTGTAGGTATTAATATGTATTATAGAAGTAGAGAAATGGAAACTTGGAAATTTGCTAATTTTCAAAATTTTTAGCAAATTTGGTATTTTTTTATAAATAAAAATGAATTTTTTTTACTCCATTTTACATATAAACAATAAATAAACATATTACATATCGCCACGCCACCAAAAAAGTGTGAACTATTAATATATAAAAATATCTACTATGCGGTGAACGCCGCAACAAAAAAATATATAAATAAATAAAAAACCGTGCGGTTTGACATTTTTTAGTCACCTTGTCCCCCCAAAGAAATACGATCGGACTGTTCTATTATGGGTCAGACGTTCCATAAAATGCGAAATGCACACAGTTTTTTTGGTGTTTTATTTTTTTCACGTGGTATTGCAACACTTTTCTATGGTATCGAATTAAAATTTTGGTATTGAAACAACCCTAGAACGTCACGTATGAAGCAAGGCATACGTGGACCACATCTGCCACGCAGATGACTAGAACTAATGAAATAGCTCCAACAGGAGACCAAAATAGACAATGAAGTCATGTCGGCCATCAGATGTCATTAAAAATGGGCTCAATTTTGACAAATGCACACTAATGTGTACTGAATCAATCGCCTAATAAAAGACAAAATTTTGGTCTGCAGATCATAGATCCACAAAATTCAGATGCGGTCCATGTGTCGTCCGCATTTTGTTTTCAATGGGTTCATGGGCCGCATTTTGCGGACATACGTATTCTATCTGCAGAAGGGACACACTTCCGCAGAAAGCACATGAATTTCTGGAGACATGCCGAAGGAAGCGGGATGACTAGAGCAGGTGAGTTTATCATCACACATGGATGTGGTGTGCTCACCCTGTAAGTCGTTCCCTCCACGCAAGAGCCAAGATATTGCTTAAATTCAATAAAAAAAATGAGATTCCGGTTCTTTTGGTGGATATAAAAATATACACATGGACAGGACTCTAATAATGAACAATGTATGATTAAGACCTCTTCAGGTTGAAATGCGTAAGCGATTTTATTAGAGACCAATAAAAGACTGAAGATTTTTATGGCCACCAAAAGAGCTGGAATCTCCTTTTTCAATTGCATCTTAGTAGGCTATCCTCAATTTTTTTCAGGGCCCCTCAGGGTCATGTGCCGGCTGGGCCCATATTGCGGCCTGCAAACAGTGGGTCCTCAATATACGGGCACCGGCCGTTTGTGCACCGCATCACAGATGAGGACCCGTTCACATCAATGGGTCTGCAATCTGGAAGGTGCAGTGCGGAGGCACGGAAATACTACGGACTGCTTCCGTGGGGTTTTTGTCCTTGCCTCCGCAGTGCAAAAAAGTATTGCATGCCGACCGTCAGATGTGGATCGCGGACCCCATTCAAGTCAATGTGTCCTGCCTCCACATACAGCGGCCCCATGGTCGGGGCCAGGAGCACGGGCCCGGCCAGCACACGTTCGTGTGCATGAGCCCTTATGCTGGGTTCTCCGCGGTGATCGGCTCAGGCTAATAGATGAGGCTCCTAAATGGTAGATCCGCTTTAACAGATAATCCTTAAAATTTTTACTCAAAACCAGACAACCCCTTTTGAGTAATTATTTGATCAAGTCCTGTACTACTATTAACAAACTAAACTAAAACTGAATTTTAGTTCCTGTGACATTCATTTTGTCCAAGAACTTAACCTTCTCCTCTGCCACAATGAGGTGTTAGAAAAATAGGGAACCACCAGTAACCATCCAGTCTACGGCCAATTCCAAGGTTGTTTTGACAAATATTTAATGGTTTCATAAAGTCGCCCCGTTTTGACAGTCACTAATTTTTCCCCTCCCGAGTCGTATATCCTAAATGTTATTAAAGTAATTTAAACCCCCTAATGCCTGAAATCCCCCCCTCTCTGTTTTAGTCTAAACACCAGGTCTTAAAAAAAATCCTTTTAATAATGCGTAAATGGCCAACAATGTCACTCCCAATTTAGCTGCACAATATCCACGTTCAGCAGATGAAATATTTTTAGTAGTCACTCTTGGCTCTCGCATAAAAGCCCAAACACAGGGAGGGACGGGCCCCGAATAAACTAACACAGCGCACTCTTGTTTTGGACACCAGCATTAGCCCAATATTAATGTTTTCCTTGCTTTTTTTAGGCTGTAGCTCGTTACACCTTCTGTCACTAGGCGATGACAAATTTACTCAACTCGTCCATGTCGGTCTCAGAACATTGCATGCTGACCACATCAGTCGCTAGGATGTGAAGGGAACTGGCTCTGTTCTGCACAACTTCTAATTAATTTGCCCATGGTATATTGGTTGAGGTTTTTTACGTTTCCTTGAGTACACACGCATCAGGTATGTTCAGTGACTAATGAGAATTGTGCTTTTTTTTTTTTCTTTTTAAAACTTTAGATTTTTTTTCCAACATAGGAATCGAAGACTTGTTTAACAGTTCTGTTTTCCTGGTAAACTCCATGTCTGTTGCCGATGTCAGCAGGTCTTGTTAATGTTTAGAGGCCGTAATTTATTGAAGGGTGAGAAGCTACGACTGACGCCAAGACCTCGTACGACGGTCTTAGTTGCCATGTTTGGAAAACTTAAAAACTTAAAGTAAACCACATGTACTCTTCTACAATTTTAGGATACAAGAAAAATCAGCTTACATCTAGTTTTTAGCTTATTTAGCAAATAGGGGTGCCACGAAAAAGGTGCTCAAAAGGATATTAGCTGGTGGTCAGAACAGTGGGACTCGACTGTGTAGTTTGGTCAGTGGAGTTCAATACAAGTACTCTTCACAACCCTTGATTTTGTTAACTCAAAGTGACAAATCTCAAGTAGATAGGTATTGTCCTACTAGACCTATAATCGGCCAGCACTGTAAGACCTGTAGTCCATACCCACTTACTGCTTCCCATAAAAAAGTTACCTGAAACTCTCAATGCAAGTGTGAACAATTTTATTGTTTAGTTCTGAAGAAATCAGTCCAACCTAGGGTTGGGTGATATCAAAAATATTCCCACGATAACGATATATAGAAAGTTATCGTGATAAATGCCCATTTAAAAAAAAAAAACACTCAAAACATGTACTCGTGTTTCCTTGTTGCCCCCCATACATTATAATGTCTCCTTGATGCCTCCATGCAGTAATATCTCTTAGCTGCCCACCAAGAACGGTCACCGTTCCCCCCAAATCTGATGGAGCAGCTGTGCCCCCTGCTGCTCCATTCATTCTCTATGGGAGTGCAGGAGATAGCAGCGATCAGCCATCTTCACCGCTCCAATAGAAAAAGGAACATCCTAGCGGAAAACCCTGATAAGTGGGTTGTTCAGAGTGTGCCCATTATAGGTGCACATTATCAGGAAAGTCACCTTGGCATAACAAAGTAATGCAATACTCAATACCACGCAAAAGAAAAATTAAATGCCAAAAAAAAGTGTGCATTCCGTAATTTATGGAACGTGCGGCCCATAATAAAACAGTCCTATCCTATTTTTTAGGGGAGAAGGAGATAAAAAAAATGGAGAATAGTGTATTTTTTTCTCTTTTTTTTTCTGTTACGGGGTTCACCACATAGGAGATATTTTTCAATACTTTAAGTTTAGACTTTTTCGGATGTGGCGATACCGAATTTGTTTTTTTTATTGTTTATATTTTTTTATGTAAATTGGGAAAGGGGTGATTTAAAAATTTATATTTTGGTGTTTTTTGTTTTTTTAACCTTTTTTATTTAATAACTATTTCCCCCCTTAGGGGTTAGAACCTGGGATCTTTTCATCCCTTGTCCTATGCAAATAAATATATATAAAAAAGCTTTAGTATGTTGCCTCTGATGTCAGCGTCGCAGGTCCCAATAGTGAAGTGGGTACAGTTCACATACAAGAGTTGCGTTTTTGGTTGGACCGCGCTGCTTTAGGAGATCACTGAAGGAAATTCCTACTACAGAGCCATTCAGAAAAATTGGATATGGGAAAGCATTCAAGTCACACGAAGCATCCCTTTCCCCTTCCACCGAGCTTCTGTGTAAAAATCAAAGGTTGCAACAATAGTGAAGCACCTGGTTTATTATACTCACAGACTCAGTTCGGTAACAAGCAGTGTTAGGCCTCCTGCACACGACCGTTGTGTGCATCCGTGGCCGTTGTGCCGTTTTCCGTTTTTTTTTTCGTGGACCCATTGACTTTCAATGGGTCCGTGGAAAAATCGGAAAATGCACCGTTTTGCAGCCCCCCCTCTATTGTATTAATATCATTGGTGGCCAGTGTGCGGCCTCCCCCCCCCCCTCGATTATTGGTGGCAGCGGAGATTCCGATCGGAGTCCCAGTTTAATCGCTCTGGGGCTCCGATCGGTAACCATGGCAACCAGGACGCTACTGCAGGCCTGGTTGCCATGGTTACTTAGCAATATTACAATATTAGAAGCATCATACTTACCTGCTGGCTGCTGCGATGTCTGTGTCCGGCCGGGAGCTCCTCCTACTGGTAAGTGACATATCATTAAGCAATGCGCCACACAGACCTGTCACTTACCAGTAGGAGGAGCTCCCGGCCGGACACAGACCTGCAGTAGCGTCCTGGTTGCCATGGTTACCGATCGGAGCCCCAGAGTGATTAAACTGGGACTCCGATCGGAATCTCCACTGCCACCAATGATCTGGCAGGGGGGGGGGGGAGGGGAGGCCGCACACTGGCCACCAATGAAATTACAATAGAGGGCGGAGGGGGGCCGACGGAGGCCGCACACTGGCCACAAATGAAATTACAATAGAGGGGGGGAGGGGGGCCGACGGAGGCCGCACACTGGCCACCAATGAAATTACAATAGAGGGGGGCCGACGGAGGCCGCACACTGGCCACCAATGATATTACAATAGAGGGGGGGCGCACACTGGCCACCAATGATATTACAATAGAGGGGGGGGCCGCACACTGGCCACCAATGATATTCAAACTGGGGAGGGAGGGGGGTCTGCCCCCTGCTGCCTGGCAGCCCCTGATCTCTTACAGGGGGCTATGATACGCACAATTAACCCCTTCAGGTGCGGCACCTGAAGCGTTAATTGTGCTGATCACAGCCCCCTGTAAAAGATCGGGTGCTGCCAGGCAGCAGGGGGCAGTCATGTACACAGTTCGTAGTATATTCTAACTAGAAGCGTCCCCATCACTATGGGAACGCCTCTGTGTTAGAATATACTGTCGGATCTGAGTTTTACGATGTAACTCAAATCCGATGGTATATTCTAACATAGAGGCGTTCCCATGGTGATGGGGACGCTTCAAGTTAAAATATACCATCGGATTGGAGAAAACTCAGATCCTATGGTATATTAACTCCTGACTTTACATTGAAAGTCAATGGGGGACGGATCCGTTTGAAATTGCACAATATTGTGTCAATTGCAAACGGATCCGTCCCCATTGACTTGCATTATAATTCAGGACGGATCCGTTTGGCTCCGCATGGCCAGGCGGACACCAAAACGACTTTTTTTTCATGTCCGTGGATCCTCCAAAAATCAAGGGAGACCCACGGACGAAAAAACGGTCACGGATCACGGACCAACGGAACCCCGTTTTGCGGACCATGAAAAAATACGGTCGTGTGCATGAGGCCTAAAACAGATAAAACACCCAGAGATCTATTAGGGTGCATAGGATCTCACACTGTCCCTGCTGCCCTGTGCTTTGTGCACACTGCAGCAGGGAGATTACCATGGCAGCTATGGAAGGCTTCAGTAGCGTCCTGGCTGCCATGGTTACCGATCGGAACCCTGAGATTTCACTGCTGGGGCACCGATCAGAAGCTACCACTGAACCACCAATGAAGAGGGGAGGGGACCCTGTGGCCACTGCCACCAATCATTATAATACTGGGGGGCTTGTGTGCACTGTGCCACCAATGATTATAATTTATAATACTGGGGTATGGGGGGGGGGGCGAACTGCGCCACCAATGAATGTAATTAACCTCATAATACAAATATAGACTGCGGCCTCAATGACAGGGATCCCGCCGAACCGTGCCAATTAAGCTCTCAGGTGCTGCATTTGAGGGGTAAATTGCCTCGGTTCGCGGGATCGCCGCTTCCTGTCATTGAGACTGGGTGCCGGGTATGTGATACAGCCGTCACCCGCAGTCTAAATTTGAATTGAGGGTAATTTTCATTGGTGGCGCAGCGGCCAAAGCCCCTCCCCTCTTCTTAACTATTACCTTCTCATTGGCGGCAGCCGGATCACAGTGGGGAGGGACTCTCTCCTTCTCCACTGTGCCGGCTGTAATGTGCGCCGAACGTTTTAGAGGCATTCAGCACTGTGACGTGCAACTGCCCCTATCACGTCACTAAAATACCGTGGTAATTAAGAAATGGCGATATCGCCATCTCTTAATACTGCGGTATATCGTTAATACCGGTTTATTGCCCAACCCTAGTCCAACCCAAACTCACCAGGCAGAAAGTTAGCGGTAAAGTGTCCCTCAACATGTACATTTTTACACCGATTAGGATGGTACTGTATTACACTGTTCGATGTTCGGGCAGTACAAGCGCCGATGGAAGAGAACACATCCACCGACACTCATTTGCACTCTGATTACACAGACCGATGCAAACTGAATGTGGGAGAAAAGATTGCTAGACGAGCCGCTCTTCCCTCATTCTATTCGTTATCGCCAGCTCATCGCTGATTACACAGGGAGATGTGCTGCGGATAATCGGGCATATTTCATCCTGATGGAAGGTGGCCATCAACTGCACAATTGTTGGCTGATCAGTGAACACTTGTTCCCAATAATTTGCCCGATTATCAGACAGTCTAATAGAGGCTTAAAGAGGACCTGTCACCTCTCCTGACATGCCTGTTTTAATAGCTTCATGCGTTCCCCATGTAATAACAATTCTGGAGAATCTGTTCTTATGTCTGTATATTGTACCATTCCTTAGAAGTTATGAATGAATTGCTAGCAGTCTGCAGTAAGGGTATAGAGGGGAGGTAACCAGTTGGGGGGGGGGACCTGCAAAGTCTGAAAACAGCAGCACTGATTGGATAGAGTGAGTCTGTGCAGGGACTAGAGTTGTTGCGATACCAAATTTTTGATTCGGTTTCGATACCATGAAAAAGTATTGCGATACTCGATACCATTCGATACCACGCGAAAAAAATAAACAAAAAAAGCCACGTGCATTCCTCATTTTTAAAAATGGCGAATCGCGCAGTTTTTATTTTATTTTTTCTGTTCCGGCATTCACCACCTAGATTTTTTTTTTTATATTTTAATAGTTTGGACTTTTCTGACGTGGCGATGTAATATGTTTATTTATATATTTTATATGTGAAATTGGGAAAAGGGGGGTGATTTATACTTCATATTTTAGTGGTTTTTTTTTTTTCACTTTTTATTTAATAACTATTTCCCCCCTTAGGGGCTAGAACCTGGGATCTTTCATCCCTTTTCCCATTCACCCTGATAGATCTCTATCAGGGTGAATAGGACTCCACACTGTCCCTGCTGCTCTGTGCTTTGTGCACACAGCATCAGGGATGTTACCATGGCAACCAGGGCTTCTGTAGCGTCCTGGCTGCCATGGTAACCGATCGGAGCCCCAGGCTTACACAGCTGGGGCTCCGATCAGAAGCTGCCACTGCACCACCAATGAGGGGGAGTGGAGAGGTCCCTGTGGCCACTGCCACCAATGATTTTAATACTGGAGGGTTGAGAGGGGCCGGCGCACTGTGCCACCAATGATTTTAATGGGATGGGGGGATTGAGGGGGGGGGGGGGGGGCACACTGCACCACCAATGATTTTACCCCTTTATACAGGAGGCGGGTACTAGCAGATCAGCGGCAGTTAACTGCCGCTGATCGCAGCTCCCTGTCAGGGGCAGGGTGCCGGCAATGCGATTCTGCTGCCGGCACCCGCCTCCTGTATGTGTTAAAGACTGACTACTGTATAGGAGTCCAGACTTTCACTATTAGGCCACACAGAGCGGCGCCCAGCGATGTCTCAGCACTCACCATTTAGTCCTGGGCGCCGCTCCGTTCGCCCGCAGTGCCCCATTACTGTCTCCTCTCCTGCTCCACATGCTGCTGATTACTATCGGAGCGATGGGAGGAGACATCAGCTTCACTAGTGGGCGTTCCTTCTCCCTGGCTGTAGCGCTGTCCAATCGCAGCGCAGGGAAAAGGAACGCCCACTAGTGAAGCTGATGTCTCCTCCCATCGCTCCGATAGTAATCCTATCATTGGTGGCGCAGTGCGCCCGTCCCTCCTCCGCCCCTCTCTTCTCATTGCCGCCCCTCCTCCACCCCCTCTCTTCTCATTGCCGCCCCTCCTCCGCCCCTCTCTTCTCATTGCCGCCCCTCCTCCGCCCCTCTCTTCTCATTGGTGGCAGCGGCAGCAGCACAGGGGGAGGGAGGACAGCTTCCTTCTCCCCGTGCTGCTGAGAGAGAACATGAGCGCGCCGATAGCAGCGCGCTCATGTTCAGAGATACTAGACTGCGCAGAAGCGCAGCCCAGTATCGAAAAAACGGAAATCCCGGTATCGTATCGATACCGGGACAAAAGTATCGATTGGGTATCGAAATTTCGATACCCGCAACAACCCTAGCAGGGACACGCCCCCCCAACTGGTTACCACCCCTCTGTACCCTTACTGCAGACTGCTAGCAATTCATTCATAACTTCTAGTAGAAATAATAAAGGAATGGTACAATATACAGACATAAGAATAGATATTCCAGAATTTTTATTACATGGGGAATACATGAAGCTATTAAAACAGGCATGTCAGGAGCGGTGACGGGTCCTCTTTAAATACATACCCAGTACTACAAATCTTATCATATTGCTGTCAAGGTGTAAACTGGGTACTAACTGAGAGCCGTAAATGACATATCTAACCAGATGTGGATCTCTACCGTATGCCATTTGAAGACATAATGCAATAAAAATACACATTGAGCGTCTAATCCCTATATATTCAAGCAATTATAAACTCTTTGTTACTTTCATTAAGAATAAAAAATATTTCAAAATAAATAAATCATACACAGAGACGGTCCATACTGCCACATCACCAGGCATACACTAAAGCTCAATGATCCTAAATAAAACCCCAAAATGTCCAAATAAAACACTGCCATACCACACTAGGAAGTTGTAGGGTTTAGGAAAGGATGACATAGGTTTTCACTAGAGCCTTCATTTCAGCAGTAACCGAGACACTGTTCAGAAGAAATGTTCAGATTTCATTGTAAAAACTTGAACCGAAGACAGCGGAAATGCCTGGGTTTTCTGTAACGCTCCAAAAATAATCTGGTTGTAAAAGTTATTTCCCAACAAGCTAGAATCTGCTCCATCAGCTTCCGGGTATAAATTTAATGCCACCACAGCCCTCTGGACATCCTTTTCCCTCATGGGCCACAGTGCAATCAAAATAGAAAATAAAGACCATGAGAGAAGATAAAATCCGTCCAAAGTCTGAAAAAGTCTTGCATCTGATTGAAACTGACAAGTATTTGTTACCCTAATACCTTCTGCCATGGCCACCAAGTAGAACGTGCTTTCTTTTTAGCCAATGGCTCTCCAGCTGTTCGTTGCAAAATGAGAAGTCCCAGTACTATCGAGAGCATGGCGGGAATACTAATGGCACAATTTGAGAGAAACTGGTTACAGACCAGTGATATATGGGTACGAGATAGTAGTCACAGCCAAGTGGATCATCTCAGCTCATAAAAATATTAGTAATATGTGTAGGTGGAACATGTCATGTTATCTTCACAGTGATCACATTCAATGACACAATGATCTCTGCATATACCGGTACCTGAGTGAATGGGACAGATTTACTAATCCTTTAGCAGGAGTAAACTTAAAGGGGTTGACCAGATTCAGACCTCTTCTTCACTCATTCAACATGTCTGAGTGGAGCATCGGAGCATTTCTTGCTCCGATGCTCCCCCTTGGGCTGTTGTGTTTACATCCTCACTATTCTAGGTGGAGGCTTCCGCCTGGCCGTGATCCTGGTGACGTCACCGGCACAAATGGGTGGGTCAATAGCGCTGCCCTAGGCTCCAAACCAGCCTAAGGATGCCCTATAGACCGCCCATTTGTACCAGAGACATTATCGGGATCACTGCTAGGCGGAAACCTCCACCTAGCATACTCATGTGAACCCCGGTACGTCATCGTCAGTAAAGATATACAGCGCAGGGCAAGGGGGAGCATCAGAGCAAGAAATGCTCTAATGCCCCACTCAGATATGCTAAATGAGTAAAGAAGAGGTTATGTCCGGGTTCAATTCTGAACCTGGACAACCCCTTTAAGACAGGCTGTCCAGACCTAATACATTTGCTGCGGGCATAGAAACTTTTCTCTATACTATATACTAACTATAGGTTGTCTTATATTGCAACAGAATTTTACAGGAGAATGGTACCCAATTCTGGTGCAAAACGTTAGGTCTCACCCATTTCCAGCTAAGCCAATACTCCATCAGACTAGGCACAGATAATTCCTCTGAACCTAGATGTGCCACATTTTAGCTCACTTTATGCCCAAATCTCACTGCATTCACATTAGTAAATGTGAGCCAATATGTGTTAGGGTCATGAGCATCATGTACACGACACAATCATATGGAGAACATTCACTTTCCAACATGTCTTTCTCAGAAGGACATCAATGAACTCAAAAAATTTGTGTATAGTGAAGAACCAAACAGAATCGATGCGTCACTGACACTAGGGTCAGGTAGGGTTAAGAAAAAAAACTGGCGAAAGCTGATCACAAGAAACCGGACCAGGGCACACTATGAAACGTCTGAGGGCAAAACAAGCTTCTTACCTACTGAAGCCTCGGGTATAGGACTGTATGCTATGCAGCCCTAGTGACCATCAATTTCTGCATGGCTACCAATTTTTCCTATGAAAGTCAATCGGCGCAAAAACCGCTGTACCACTGGCAACCGCTAACCCACTGGCGAGCAGGACCCCATATATAAGTAAAAAATATACCTAAATTCATACAGTCAAGTGCAGGTTGCACACTCCTGCAGAGGGACGTACTGTACCAATTTTTCATGCAGTCATGTGAATGGGGCCAAGCAAAGTTATGTCTGGGGACCCCCATAGCACTGTTAAAGAGGATGTCCAGATTCAGAGCTGAGCCCGGACATATCCCCATTCTCACCCAGGCAGGCCCTCTGACATGGGCATGCTCCGATGCTCTCCTTTGCCCTGTGCTGAATCACGCAGGGCAAAGGCTTTTTCTGGACATCCAGTGATGTACCGGGCTCTCCATGCCTAAAACTAGGCGCATCAGTGCCAGTGACGTCATCGGGAACACTGCTAGGCAGAGGCCTCTGCCTATCAGTGTAAAACATATAAACAAACAGCCCTTGCCGTGCACGATGCAGCACAGAGCAAGGGAGAGCATCGGAGCATGCTCATGTCAGAGGGCCTGCCTGGGTAAAAATGGGGATATGTCCGTGTCCAGCTCAGAACCCAGACAACCCCTTTAGGCACCTTCCCATCACTAAACTATGCTTCCGCCTGTCCACTTAGTCCCACTTTCAGTTTTGCAGTTCAGCTTGGGCACTCCTGCTACTGCTCTACAGTTGGGATGGGCCCTCGTTCAGCTTGACCGGTTGCACAGGTTGGTTGTCTGCCCCTTCAGCCATTATTTTTTTAGACAGCCTCTTGCTGCCAGTAGGGGGCCCCAAGGCTCTGCATGGTTTGTGTGGTGGTAATATCGGCACAAGGAAGCATTGCAAATCTTGTCAATGGGCTTGCGTCTGGCAGTGAACGAGAATAAGCTGCAATACCAGTGACAGCCCACAGAGGAGAGCGGCGCTGTTTCTGGAGGATAGAAAGCATCTTATGGAACGTCAGTCAATATGGCCACAAACGACCAATGTAAAAAATGTAAAGTACACTGCACTGACGTGACCTCCAAATGTCGCTTACTCTTCTGAAACGTTCTCCGCTTAATCATTTTTCTGACTAAGCACTTAAGGCTCCTTCACAATCGCCTAGTGTATTTCTACAGTTTATTTACATAATGTACGCCTGATACGCTCCTACTGCACATTTGCAAGAGATGAATGTTTTTTTGACAGTGTCTGTGATTTGCTGTGACATTAACCAGCACATGGCGAATTCTACAAAGAGAACGGTGGGGAGGGGAATTCCTCCCCAGATTCCTGGATTGAGTTGCGGCACAGAGCTGTCCCGAGCTCGACTTTCAATCACTGCAGAGGAACTGCATGTTACGTGTGGTTATAGAAATCCACACATCAATCCTTTTAGACCTGAGCCACCAGATGGTTTTCACTTTGACCCTGGCAAGCTCCATGGTTTAGCCACAACTAAAGAGGTTAGGATAAAATTACATAACAAGCTCAAGGTACTTGGCAACGGAGATGACCTCTCCGGGCTTAACATAGTGAAAAAAATCTATCTAATGTAAATGTGAAATATAGAACATCGCAATCACGGCTGCCCCGGCACCATCCGCTGAGAGATGACCACATGAAAGTCGGCAGTACATTCGATAGACTTTGGAACGTTAAGCAACTGGTAAATGGTCCAAATGTTTAAAATGGGAAGTTATGGATTGTCTCTGTATAAAAGCTGTTCTAAACAGGAAAGCGATACGTACAGAACCCACGCAAGTTCCGCACTGGTCCCCTCTGAGAAGGTTAAGGGAACTGTCTGGTTAGGACAACTATTGTTCTCCATCTGCTTCTTCCATTGACTTACTGCTCCTGTACCCCAATGCAGAACCTGTACCAATCCCAGTACCACCACTTTCTTTCTTAGAAATGACATCAATGAACCCCAATAATAATTAGTGTATAGTGTAGCACCAAACAGAATCAATGCATCATTGACATTAGGGTCGGATAGGGTTAAGAAAAAAATAGAAACCAGCTTACAATAAGAAAGAGAAGAGCTGATCAGTAGGCTATCACAAGAAATCGGATCAGGTCACACTAGGAAACATGTTAGGGCAAACACGCTTCTTACCTACTTAGAAGGTCCTACCGTGCTGTAAAATCAGCCCTAGTGATACGTACAGAACCCGTGCAGTTCCGCACTGGTCCCCTCTGAGAAGGTAAAAGGAATTTTCTGGTTAGGACAACTCTTGTTCTCCATCTGCTTCTTCCATTGACTTACTGCTCCTGTGCCAGTCTAAGCACCACCACCGCCGATGTCTTCTTATGCGAGCCCATTCTGTAAACAGGTAGTCTACTACTACCTCTACGACCCTGCACACTCGCCAAATGTACAGTATGTTCCCAACATATGCCGAAAGCGTTCTTTTGGTATATGGTTGGCGGCTATGTGTCCACGTACCTTTTTATGAGTAGTTACAAGTCAAAAAAACTCTCTCAGGCCTCTTTCACATGTCCGTGTTGACATCAGTGACAAGACGGTCAGTGGTTCATCCATGAAGATGTCCGTGAAGGATCAATGTTTGGTCAGTGTGTCTGTATTCCACCGACACTGCTAGCTTGAAAATTAGCTTCCAGAGCATCTCCTACCAATAGTCCATGAAAACCACTGACAGAACACGGATGCCATAGACTTCACAGACCCATAGACTTCAATGGGTGTGCTTGGCCCCGCATCATGGACCAAAGTCATGGCTGTTTTTTAGTTTTTTTGGGGGGGTACCAGTGTGCATATAACTAATATGTTTTGCATGCAATACTAATTTCTTAAAGGTAAACTCCAACCAAAATTAAAGCTTCCTACCTGTCATATTAAAGAGTCTCTGTTAGCATGATCAACCTCCTCAGGCATGGAGAGAGCAGAAGCAGCTGATCTATTAACTTTTATTATGGGTTGAACGAGGCAGAAAAAATGTACAAGTCTCTGCGGATTTGAACCTGAGACCCTCCATATGGAAGTCACTTACCTCCTGGCTATAGGCCTACCATGTTGAAGGTAATTGATGCTTAGAAAGCGAATAGATATTATTGGTTTCTTCACAGGCCCAATATATATATCTGGTTCGAGATCTGTTTCTCAGCGTAAAGACAAAATGTGAGCCAGAGCAGAGTGTCGCAGATATGAGAAGAGTGACTGCCTCTGCTGCTCCTGCCCTTTCCATGCATGATGTCTAGCTCTGTCAATCAAGGGCAAGGGGGAGTGTGCAGAGCACAGGGCCATTACAAAAGCAGTGCTCCAAGGACTCAGTCCAGCCCCCTCATGCTTGATCAGAGCGTTACTATTTTCTCTGTAGGCCTGGGTTCCTAGGGGAAGAAAACTTGCAAGTGTGGTGAGTCGTTTTAGTCTATTCCTTTCATCAGAGGTATTGAGAAGAACTATGCCGTGCTAGCTCAGTCTGCTAAATTTTCAGATACCAAAAAAGGTTGTGCCAAAAAATACCACTAACAGAAGCCAAAAGAAAGCACTTCGGGTGAACGGAGCCCTATGGATACATTTGACTTATACGTTGGAAGATTTTTACCATATGAAGGACTGAGACGTAGCGTCCATACAGCTTGATTGAAAGTTGTTTTTCCTGAGGAAGTCTCTCTAAAGTAAAGTGTACCTCGTTACTAAGGTATATAAAAATCTGCATAAATTACAGATTAATCACAATGTAAATTATGAAAACCATTGACATTTTTACTTAAAATAACTGGTTGTAATAAGCTGTCATTGGATTGGTTTACATTTGGTCTCATATCTTCCTTGTCTGTGCAAACTGCCTTCGCTAAAGTAAACGAGCTGTGGAGAAGAGCTGTCTGTACTCAGGAAAGCACAGTGGTTGTCTACAAATGCATCCCTGTTATTCCAGGCTGAGGTGACAGATGCAGACATTTAAGTGTTTATAGAAGGCTAATTTTATTAGGACCATCAAATATTAACAATTTTGAGTTGGAAATGCTTGGTGTGCACAGAATAATTGCAGTACACTGATCTACTGCAATCCTCCGTCTTGCTCAAGGGTTCTTCTCACAAAATTGACAGCTAATCATACCAGCAAACGTCCTGGTAATCATACATAATCCCAGGCACAATATTATAATTTTTCCAGAATGCAAAACCAGGACAAATCTCAATTATTTTAACATAACGAAGAAATTTTATTGAAAAATAACTTTTTTTTTTAAAAGACGTTACAAGTTGTTTTGTGTGAGATAGAAAAGATTTTAAAGGGGTTGTCCATGTGTTTAATATCCTCAGCATAGGTCATCAGTATCTGATTAGTGGGGATTCGACTCTCTGCACACCCGCTGATCAGCGCTTTAAAGAAGGCTAGGTCAGTGACGTCACGATAATAAGTCACATGGCCTAGGCACAGCTTTGTGTCATTTAACTGAATAGGGCCGAGCTGCAATATCAAGCACAACCACTATACGATGGACGATGATCTGCTTGGTGAACTATCTTCAGCATAAAGAAGAACAAGGAGTCCTGGAAGCAAGGATATGACCCCCACAGAGCCCTGAGCTCAACATCATCCAGTCTGTCTGGGATTACATGAAGAGACAGAAGGATCTGAACAAGTCTACATCCAAAGAAGATCTGTCATTAGTTCTCCAAGATGTTTGGAACAACCTTCCTGCTGCGTTCCTTCAAAAACTGTCTAATTGTACCTAGAAGAACTGATGTTGTTTTGAAGGCAAAGGGTGGTCACACCAAATATTGTTGTGATTTAGATTTCTCTTCTATTAACACCTCCATTTTCAAATGCAATCTTATCTTGCAGAATTGTTTCCACCTTTGCCTGAACTTTTGCACAGTCCTGTAGCTGTGAGGCATATCCCTGTAAAGTCATACCATGTCCATGTCTTGACCATTGGCCAGCACACTCTTTTGGCTTCTGTCAGGTGAACGGGGTGGCTATGTTCAGCACACTGGTTGAGTAATTATGGTGCGAACAGAGTCTTAAAATATCTTGCAGCTTACAGTTTAAATACAATTTTAAAACAAACTTATGAAAACTAGGCCAATAATTGTTTTTTAAGGGCCACTCAGCTCCAGAGAACTATCGGCCCTACAAGCAATTCATATTCCATTCAGCAGACACGAGGCAGAAGTAGAACTTTGATCCATGATGTTTGGTCACAAAGCCACACGTTCTTCCACACGTTTCCAAAATAAAGCTTAAGTACTAAATTCATCAGTCGAAAAATAAATTCATCGAACGACCACCCATCTCTAATCCCAGAATCTGTGGGATCGTCTGTTTGTTTTAGTACATTTTCTCCCCGCAGCCTGACTGTTCTCCCCTCCAGTTGGAAGGGCCGATTGCTCAGAAGTGTTTAATAGAGCCGATTTACTCCAGGAAAACCTCAGGCAGTCTTTTAGTCTTCACCTTGCCACAAGGATTTTTGGCCCATTTGTATTTACTTTACTACAAATTACCCTTTTGTCTCTTTCTCCACATCTTGGCTTTATACCATGAAATTGAATATCTTAATTTTTACACATGGTTAATGTTAGCAGCCATTGGCTCAAATTAACATTATGAACCACAATTCCTATTTAGGACCAGATTTCACTATTAATTAATTTCCTAATAGGGATGAGCCTAAACTAATCGAAGTTGACCCAAATTTTACAAACATTCAGGTTGAATCCGAAATTGTGGCAGTTCGATTCCAGCAAATTTCTCAAAATGGCGTTAGCCATTTTTTAAATCAGTAGTTGGGAAAGATGAAGGAGTATCCCATGACCCTAGGCAGTGTGTACACCGGCAGGCATTTGCCACCAATAAGTGAAAAAGTTCTGGACCATTTTATTTTATTTTTTTAAAAAGCAGCAGTTTATCACCAGCAGCAATGTATTTATCTGTAGCCATATATGCCACTGTCACTTTAAGATTACTAATGCTGGCTTGGCGTTAAAGAGTTTGAAATGAGTTGCATACAATCCTAGGAAACGTTTTTAGGTCACCCTCTCTATTTTTCTAAATAAAATGTGGGGGAAGGGGCATTGCCCCAGCACACATCAGTTATGGCAGTTTCCTGGCATAATGATGACTGAAATCTATGGCAGTTACGAGCATGGACTTCCGGAGAGTGCGCCTAAATTATGATGCGGTGTGCACCTCATTAAAATGCATCCTCCGGCGGTGCAGGGGATATAAAGACTGGTGTAGCACATAACGGTCTTGATAAATCTCTTAGACCCCCATGTGTTTCTTTTTTTTTATAATGACTGAATGCAGATCACCCCACTGTCTAATTACGATAGACTGGGCGCAGATTACAGCCCCAGCTGGATCACCCTATAATTGTACATCTGAAATCATTGTGCGCGTGATTTCTTCTCTACAGCACTGGCATCTATGCAATCGACCATTTATATTGGGTGACTTTTAAGTGAGAGGTTTTTCTTTTTGTTATTTTTCATTGGTTAGAATAAAAATTATATCATAATTTATTTATTTTTTTACTTAATATAAAAAGGCTCAAGGCCTCATTGTAATTAAAACGGTTTTCCAGAGCAATACAGATTAGTGGCAGATAAAAGACCCCCACCGATTCCCCACCACTGCATTTCCAGCACTGCTCCAGTCTTCACTGCTCTCCCTTTCCTGCCTCAGCTCAAAAGGCCACAAATGTCAGAAAAGGCCTTCTCAGCCGGTCATTGACCTTAGCTGTGACCCACCAGGACATGAAGTGGAGAGCCGAGCAGACCAGAACTACATCAGAACAGCAGTGACAAGGATTGCTGAGGGTAAGTATCCATTATTTTCTGATTTTAAGCCCTCTCAGTCCACTGCCACCGATTTTATTTACACTAGAAAACCTTTGTAATGTTTTTAGATATCTTTATAACAATTATGACTCCAAATCCTTATACATAGACATAGTTAAAGAGCATCTGTACACTACAGCTTTATAGATGTCTATAGCCACCACTAGAGGGAGCTAAAGGGAATGGTTGACATGTTAAATAAACAATGGCAAGAAAACATTAATTGACTTTTTCAATAGTCTTTAATGGCTTTCTTTAAAGAGGACCTTTCACCATAATAAAACCTCTAAACTAACTATACAGACGTGTAGAGCGGCGCCCAGGGATCCCCCTGCACTTACTATTATCCCTGGGCGCCGCTCCGTTCTCCGGTTATAGCCTCCGGTATCTTCACATGTTCGGCTCCACCCAGGGGAACCTGACGCAGTCTCTTTCTCTTATGCTGTAGCGCTGGCCAATCGCAGCGCTCAGCTCATAGCCTGAGAGGTTTTTTTTCTCTCAGGCTATGAGCTGAGCGCTGCGATTGGCCAGCGCTACAGCTTGGAAGAATGAGACGCCGGCAGGTTCCCCTGGGTGGAGCCTAACTATGAAGATACCGGAGGCTATAACCGGAGAACGGAGCGGCGCCCGGGTATAATAGTAAGTGCAGGGGGATCCCTGGGCGCCGCTCTACACGTCTGTATAGTTAGTTTAGAGGTTTTATTATGGTGAAAGGTCCTCTTTAACAAGATAACATTGTGACATGTATATATACGGTGTATATATATATATATATGTACAGTGCTGCCCATAATTATTCATAGCCCTGGCAAATTTTGACTTAAAGAGGACCTTTCACCGATTCTTACCCTATGAACTAACTATACAGATATGTAGAGCGGCGCCCGGGGATCTCACTGCACTTACTATTATCCCCGGGCGCCGCTCCGTTCTCCCGTTCTCCCCTCCGGTATCTCCGCTCACTAAGTTATAGTAGGCGGAGATACCAGTCCCTAAGTTATGGTAGGCGGAGTCTGCCCTAGCGCTGGCCAATCGCAGCGCAGAGCTCACAGCCTGGGAGGTTATTTTCTCCCAGGCTGTGAGCTCTGCAATGCGATTGGCCAGCGCTAGGGCAGACTCCACCTACCATAACTTAGGGAACGGAGATACCGGAGGACATAGCAGGAGAACGGAGCGGCGCCCGGGGATAATAGTAAGTGCAAAGAGATCCCCGGGCGCCGCTCCACATCTATGTATACTTAGTTCATAGGGTAAGAATCGGTGAAAGGTCCTCTTTAAAGTTACTTTTATTCAACCAGCAAGTAATTTTTTGACGGGAAATGACATAGGTGTCTCACAAAAGATAATAAGACGATGAACAAAAACATTTCTCAGCTTTTACTTACATTTGAGCAAAAAGTGTCCAGTCCAAAATTATTCATACCCTTCACAAACTGTCACAGTCTGTGGGAAAATCAAAAGTTCTATACCATTCCAAATAGTCCAAGCTGTTCTAAAGCATCCTAATTACCCTGATTCATTGGGAACAGCTGTTTTAATCAACTCAACAGGTGAAAAACAGCAGCTCTCTGCAGTTGGTTTGTGGACAGTCATGGCTAAGACAAAAGAGCTCAGTGAGGACCTGCGGCTGCTCACAAGTCAGGAAAGGGCTACAAGGCCATTTCTAAATGTTTTCAAGTTCCAGTGGCTACAGTGCAAAGTATTATTAAAAAACACAAGATGTTCCGCACTGTGGAAAAACTCAGAGGACGTGGTCGGAAGCCAAAAGTGACACCTGTGCTGGCCAGGAGGATAGTTACTTAGAGAGGTGAAAAAGAGTCCAAGGATCACCACCAAGGCCATCCTGGTGAATCTGGGCTCTGCTGGTGGCAATGCCTCAAGGCAGACAATCCAATGGACACTGCACACTGCTGGGTTCCACGGATGCAGACCAAGGAGGACGCCACTTCTCCAGATAAGGCACACAAAAGCTCACTTGGCCTTTGCAAAAGCTCATCTGGACAAAGAAGAAGACTTCTGGTCTTCTGTGTTATGGTCAGATGAAACAAAATTGAATTGTTTGGTCACAATGATGTTTCCTTCATCTGGCGTAAAAAAGGAGAAGCCTTCAACCCAAAGAACACCATCCCCACTGTCAAACATGGTGGTGGGAACCTAATGCTTTGGGGGTGTTTTTCAGCCAATGGACCAGGGAACCTAATCACAGTAAACTGCACCATGAAAAAAGAGCAATACATGAGGATTCTCAACGACAACATCAGGCAGTCTGCAGAGAAACTTGGCCTTGGGCACCAGTGGACATTTCAGCATGACAATGACCCAAAATACACAGCAAAAGTGGTGAAGAAATGGTTAGCAGACAACAACATTAACGTTTTGGAGTGGCCCAGCCAGAGGCCAGACTTGAATCCAATTGAGAATCTGTGGAGGGAGCTAAAGATCAGGGTGATGGCAAGAAGACCCTCCAACCTGAAAGATTTGGAGCTCATTGCTAAAGATGAATGGGCAAAAATACCTGTGGAGACATGCAAAAAGCTGGTCTGCAATTATAGGAAGCGTTTGATCGCTGTAATAGCCAATAAAGGCTTTTCTATTGATTATTGAGAAGGGTATGAATAATTTTGGACTGGACATTTTTTTCTCAAATGTAAATAAAAGCTGAGAAATGTTTTTTTTTTCCACAATAATGCCTCTTGTACATCGTCTTATTATCTTTTGGGAGACACCTATGTAATTTCCCGTCAAAAAATTACTTGATGGTTGAATAAAAGTAACTAAGTCAAAATTTGCCTGGGGTATGAAAAATTATGGGCAGGAATGTACATAGTAGCTCCATAGCTTCCCCTAGTGGTGGCCACAGACAGCCAAAGTGTATCAATTATCTATACAGCTCTGATTTAAAAGGATAAAGCTAGAATATGAAGACATAGTATACCACACATTTATTTGAAGACCACATAACGCTTTCATTTTAGTTGTGCAGCATGAACAAAAATAAAAAACAGCCTCCTCACACATACACCATCCAGATACAGTAAAAGTGGAAATTAACACTATGCTCGGCACAACGCAGCCAGCGGAAGACAATAGGTCTCAGATTAAGAATGAATGCAGCTTCTGGTAATAGACAAAACGCTGTCTTCAAAAAAGAACGGCAACCGACCTAAAAATACTGTCCCACAGCTGTTTAAAATTTTTTTTTTTTAGACCATAGCAACACTGTTTGGTTGTTTCCAATTTTTAAACCACAAATAGTAAAAGTGTAAGTCTACTGCAAACATAAATAGCAAATGCACGCTTCAGCACTTTTAAAAGGATATGGAAATTGGCAACAAAAATGCAGTTCATGTCGAAAATTTACGAGGGGCCTGCCATATTTCGAGAGAAATACAATCAGGTAAGAATTAGGAAGATCTCTACCAGCTGGGTGGCATTTTTTGTGTTTTTATACTTACATTTTCCCTAGCTGAAAGACTCTTATTATACGCTTTCTGGCTCTCGATAAAATAGGCCAATGGTACCTTCGCTTTGACCGCAATATTGCTGGTTATGTTTAACTTCCACAAACATCTTTTCACCTTAGATATCCTCTGGAATCAGAAGGTTAGAGTCTAAATTCTCCAAGACATGTTGCAGAAGCTCCAGCTAAATTTATCTCTTTTAAAGCTTTTGCAGCACAAATTATGTTTAGTATCATGTTCTGTTCCCCAACTCCCCAAGCAACGTCTATCCCATTTACGGAGGCAGTCGAAGCTTTGGCCTTATGTGCATGGGAACAAGCTTATATCTGAAAACATATCCCGGATTTCTGCATGAAAGACCCCGGGATATGTTACTCCGGCAGTAGAGTCGTCGGCTGGATGTTTACGTTGCTTTATCACCCCCTCCTTACAACTCGAAGGAACACTTTCAGGTCTGTATCTCCATAGATTTAGCACGCTTACGCGCGCTATCCCGGATTTTGTGGTTACTACATCTTACCTATGGTACTTTAAGCACTGTCCAGCCCCTACTCAAGGTTCTGATGTGAAGCCAATGGGAAAAATCTCTGAATCACTATGCTCGCCTCTTCATTTACCATCTGCCAATTTCTGCTGGGATCCATTCAACAGTTTTATAGACTTCTAATGCTACTTCAACGCCAGGCTCATCCTGGACCATCCTAATGCCATGTTATGAGACTCGTTGCCAATACTGTATTCCAGGAATGGCTAACAGCTGGACTTCCTAAGAGTATAAATCATGACTGATGACTTTCTTTGACATATAATGGAGATCCCGAACATCTCGGCTATAACTCAGTGCAGAGAATAATACAATCTGAATGCAAAAAAATGTAAATGTGTTAATGCTAAAAGAAAAAATATGCTACATGGAAAGAATAGGACGGAATCATTCTGACAATTTTTTGTAGAAGTGATCTATAGAATACTAGATATTTCTTAAGCACTCCTATATTTCCTTTCATGGAGGTGTATCACTGTCCACATGCCCCATTACTTGGGACCCCCCCTATAAGCCAGGACAACAATTTGCTCTGTAAGAGTAGCTCCTGCTCTGGCGGACTTAAAGGGGTTGTCGTACGAAAAAATATTCTACAGTTTTTACACCAGCACCTGGATCTGAATAGTTTTGCAATTTCATGTAATTAAGAATTTAGAATAGCCACTGAGTTATCCAGTACAACGTATCTGTATAACACCACCTGCTGTTTATTCTTTTTCTTATTTCTTTGTCAGGCTCACTGAGAAGGTCGCACATGCTCAGTTTCATCCTTCACCTGCCTCCTGAGCTGTGATAGGCAGAGCTGAGACACACCCCCTGAGCTGCAGCGGAAGAGACACTCCCCTTGAGCTGTCAGCTTGATATAAATCTACAGAGCAATGAATGGGGGAGATCTCTGGATCCATGTGAGGTACAGGGCTGGTTCTGGCTTTGTTAGAATGAGATTGTCATTTACTATATGTGATTTTTATTTTTTACATTTTACTTTAAGCAACTCTGGTATTACATGGATGACTGTTCCTTTGAATGGTTGCCATTTATGTCTGGCTGGCTGTGTCTCCGCCTGGCAAAATCAGCATCGCATGGATCGCTTTGGATTTTTACTTTGGCATGCTACAACTTTGTACATTATTTTATAGGCTTTATATTGTAGTACAAAACTTTATATTTATTGTACTGATCCTAAATGACATTCAGTATTATAATCCAGAGCTGCAATCACAATTCTGCTAATTTCTTTAAAAAATAGTAAAAAAAAAAAAAAACTGTTGACAAACACGTTGTAGCCAGCTTAGCACAGCTCCTATGCTGCAGAGAGGCCGTAAAGATGCCAATAACTGTCAGCTGAAATTGATGATTTTGGCAAAGTCGACTGACTGAAAATTATAAGGAATTGTTCGTGATAGCCAAAAATGAGACCTGTCAAAATAGATTTTTCAGCTGCAGTGGGCTGAAAATGCAAACGAATGACAAGATCTTTCTGATCGGTCAGTTTAGCCTGCCATGTTGCTGGTAGGATCGCTTCTACGATCCAAGTAAGTCTGATTGACCACATCCTAGCCAATCAAAATCTTGTGTATGGAAACCTTTCATTTTTTTCCTGCACCATTTAACTGTACAGTGACTGGTATAAAGGTAACGCTTCCCAAAATGCATTTGTAAAATAAATAAATATGTATGGGTCTAGGGTGCAATGTGCAAGAGTTTTCCTTCTAGATACAACTGATCACCAGGGCTCAGACTAGATCACTGCGGCAGCTACATTTTAAGAAGAGGATGTCCAGATGGAGCAAACCTTATAAGATTTTTTACAGTCTTCTAAAGCAGTTATGTGAGCAGAGACGTAGCTAAAGGCTCATGGGCCCTGATGCAAGAGTTCAGCTTGGGGCCCCCTTCCCTCAGTGCTTTGTGGGCAGGGGAGCACATAGCCTTCGTTGAAGGCCACAAGGGTCTTTGGGCCCCTCAGGCTCCTGGGCTCGGTAGCGACTGCTACCTCTGCACCCTCTATAGCTAAGCCCCTGTAGGTGAGTATTCTGACATTCTGTGATCGTATACATATATATTAGAGAACAGCATTTGAGGAGAGGTCCGTGAAACCCCAGGGCTAAAGATTTTATGATATGGAAAATCCATGTATACCTGAAAAGACCCACTCCAGTAGGGATACTGTCCCAATGGCATCATGAACAGGGCAGTAAACAGCGCATGAACAGGGCACTGTATTCACCCCATTAATTGGCCAGCAGACACATACATTTATATCCTCACTACAGACCATGCAGGGGAAAAATGGCTCCCAAACTCCCCTCTCTCCCCTCAAAATAGAAATATTTGTTCAAGGGTTATAAAATGACTTTTTATACCCTAAAATATAAAATGCCATGTACTATGCTATTTTTTCTTACATTCTTGGCTTATGATTTTCTCAGTCAAGGATCATAATCTGCTAGGTATGCAAATTATATTTTTAGCTGGGCAAAGAGGAGACTATGAAACAACATGGCTGTAAAGCTCTATGCCTGTTCTATTTCTATTCATAAATACTGCTCACCGCAATTTCAATCATGGATGTCGTACGCTTATATATTTTACCGTGATCAATAAAGCCAATGGAGGAGGAGGGTCTACTGAAGTACAGGGCAATAAAACGTACATAAAACATGTCGGAAAGACCTACAGCAGTGGATTTTATCAAGACAGCCGCAAACCCAGAAAAATGGAACTTTAACAAACTCGTACTCCCTGCACGTAGACGACCAGGCACTATATCTCCAAGGGTTTACCTACCGTTAGAAGTGACTGCATATCTCTACGATCAATGGGGGTCCAACTGCTCAGAACCCCACCAATCCTTAAAGGGGTTGCGTCATCTCATACAATGCCTGATAGGTGTAGGTCCCAGATGTAGGACCCGCACCTATCTTTAGAACGGAGCCGTCAAAGTGAAGGAGGGCGCACTGCGCATGTGCGGCCGCCCTGCATTCATTTCTATGGGAGTGCAGAGAATAGCCATGCAGTGAGCACAGCTATTTGATGAGGCCCCATTGAAATGAATACAAAGCGCACGCTGCGTTTTTTTGTCTGGCCGCCTTTCAACACGTTCGACCCTTCCCCATTATAGTGAATGGGACCGGGGCGGGATAGTACAGATCCGGAAGGGGATCAGCCTGCTGGACAATCCTAACGCCAGTATGAAAGAAGCCTAAAGGGGCCTTCAGCATGACACTTCCAGTCACCCAATGTGCAAGAAACTACAAGGGAGCTCCATTCAGTTTAGTAGAGCTTTGATGCAGGTGCCTGAACAGCAGGTATAGAGGAGTACCAATGTGGAGGAGGAAAAACTGCTTTTTCCTTTCCTTACCCGAATCAATCGGGTACCAGCATGGGCAGCACGGTGTCTCAGTGGTTAGCACTGATGCCTTGCAGCGCTGGGGTCCTAGGTTCCAATCCAACCACGGACAACATCTGCACGGAGTTTGCGCCGGTTTCCTCCGGGTACTCCAGTTACCTCCCACACTCCAAAGACATACTGGTGGGGAACTTAGATTGTGAGCTCCACTGAGGACAGCATGTTAGCAATGTCTGTACAGTGCTATGGAATATGTCAGCGCCATACAAATGAGTAAAATAAATAAAAAATACCAGAGGTTAGATGCCCACCAGTGATGATGTCAGGGCACTGCATTGCCTACTGATATGGTATAAATTCTAACAATGGGGATAGCCCTTATGAGGCAGTATACCGCGTTCCTGTGGAGCTGATTGCAACTGATCTTGATAAGGTTTGTAATTGACTGATTTTCACCAATCCCTCTGGTTTGTTCCATCCTATATGTAGCACTTCCTGCTGATGTAACCAACCAAACCCATGATGCACTTCTCCTTCCTCTGCCATAGCTCCAGCACCGCCCCAAATAACATGCAGCTAGTTTATAGCTCCTCCCACTAGCTAGTTACATAGACACACCCCTATCACTGCCCCTAACACCCAGCTAGTTTATAGCTCCTCCCACCAGCTAGTTACATAGACACACCCCTATCACTGCCCCTAACACCCAGCAAGTTTATAGCTCCTCCCACTAGCTAGTTACATAGCCACACCCCTATCACCCAGCTAGTTTATAGCACCTCCCACCAGCTAGTTACATAGACACACCCCTATCACTGCCCCTAACAACACCCAGCTCGTTTATAGCTCCTCCCACCAGCTAGTTACATAGACACTCCCCTATCACTGCCCCTAAGAACACCCAGCTAGTTTATAGCTCCTCCCACCCAGCTAGTTACATAGACACTCCCCTATCACCGCCCCTAATAACGTCCAGCTAGTTTATAGCGCCTCCCACCCAGCTAGTTACATAGACACTGCCCCTAACAACACCCAGCTCGTTTATAGTTCCTCCCACCAGCTAGTTACATAGACACTCCCCTATCACTGCCCCTAACACCCAGCTAGTTTATAGCTCCTCCCACCCAGCTAGTTACATAGACACACCCCTATCACCGCCCCTAACAACGCCCAGCTAGTTTATAGCTCCTCCCACCCAGCTAGTTACATAGACACTCCACTATCACTGCTCTACCCATGGACATGACATCACAGGAAATAAAAGAGCGGCATGGACATTGTCATGTGACTACAGCCCAGAACAGGATATAGGAGTGATAAAGGTAAAAAGACATATATGAGAAAATTACAGCGACCGTCATAAATGATTACGTTAAAGGATGTTAATGCAAACCGAAAAAATCCCTTTAACAGAGGGGTGGTCAAAGAAGAAGTAGGGGAATTAAAAAATTAAATACAAATCTTGTCTACATCAGGGGTGGCCTTGTCAAAGTGGTGGAGGGTCAAAAAGTGCTTCTTGATGCATGTGGGGAGTGTCTGATCCCAAAGAGGAGCAGCTGTAGGACAATTTGCAGAAAAGGTTATGATAGAAAGTGTCAGTACACAGGGGAGGTTAATATTTTGTTTGTGCCAGAAAACCGTCATGAGAAAGTCACTATTTTGACACAAGCCATGTTTGCGTAAAAATGTTGGAACTTTTTGCATTTTTAAAAATTAGGTGGAAAACTGGGCGTGGATTATTATTATATCAGGTGCACTCCAGATTTATCAACTCAGACTTTTTAAAAAGTGACAAACAAGGTGTAACCTCACCCCGATAGAGAGGTGGCATATAAAACTGGAGTAACACAGGTTTAAAGATGCACCAAATCTATCACACCCTGTACAACCTTTGATAAATTTGTCCATACGCCAATGCAATCTAGAAAACTAAATAATCCTTATATCGCCTAAGTAGCCACAGACTGGTCAGAGGATGAATACATAGGTGGATGGGTTATCCATATGACCAGTCATTGTTACGTTGTGCCAGTGCCGCTTAGCGGAAGTTCACATCTGCGTTTAAGCTTTCCAGTCTTCTGAAAAATGAATAATAACTGACCCGTCTTATTTTGAGCACCAGTTGTGATCAGTTTGAATTCGTTTGTGCGAGAACCATAAATCATCATATTTTTTGTTCCGGCAGAGAACAGCCTGCTGGAGTTCTCCTACCCTGGCATGGTTACCAGAAGGCCCGCCGGCCCCACTGACTATAATGGGGTCTAGCGGAGATCTAGTCACTACCTTGCAAATATATTCATCCAGACAAAAAACGCTGCACACAATGATTTTTGTCAGCCTGATTCCCGGAACAGCCTATCGGAGAGCCTTCGGCTACTTTCACACTGGCGTTTTGGTTTCCATTTGTGAGATCCGTTCAGGGCTCTCACAAACGGTCCAAAACGGATCATTGCCCATAATGCATTCTGATTGGATAAGGATCCTCTCAGAATGCATCAGTTTGTCTCCGTTCAGTCTCCATTCCGCATTGGAGGCGGACACCAAAACGCCGCCTGCAGCATTTTGTTGTCCGTCCGACAAAACTGAGCCAAACGCATAGAAAACTGATCCGTCCTCCGTTGACTTTCCATGGTGTTCAAGACAGATCCGTCATGGCTATGTTACAGATAATACAAACGGATCCGTTCTGAACGGATGCCTGCGGTTGTATTATCTGAACGGATGCGTTTGTGCAGATCCATGACGGATCCGCACCAAACGCGAGTGTGAAAGTAGCCTTAGACGGATCAGTTATTTAGCATTTTTCTGTTCTTCCGACAGATAAGAAGAATGGAAAGATAAACTCAGATGTGAAAGAGTCCTCAGAAAATAAATATGGGTAAGGGCATGTTTGCATCTGCGTCAGAAGATCCAGTAGGCTGTTCCGGCAGAATTTGGCATATTCAGCACATCCGGACTCTACAGTCCACTGCCAGACCCCACTATAATGGGGTCTAATCATGTTTTGGCCACTTTCTGGCATAAATGCAGGGTTTCTGCTGGACAAAAACCGTTGCATGCAACGTTTTTTGCCTGGCTAATGGCCGACATTTGTGCCGGATCCGGCGTACCGCAGATATGAACGTACCCTTACAAAGTTTAGACGAGAACGTCAATTCCTCAGATAGCAGTAAAGATGTACGGCATGCATGTTATAAGAAACCCGAACAGGGATTTTTGAGGCATGTTAAGTAAAAACACAATGAATAGTCATCAGTTCTGTATTCACTGGTACAGACATAATAACCCAATCAATAGCAGCTATTAGCAAAAATGAGGACAATGATCATGAAACAACTTAATTGCACAATCCATTTAACAGAGCCCTAGGCCTCTGCAATCTTCTGCTGCAGACGGAGCAATCTCAACATCCTCACTTTTTGTAATTACAGACATTATATTTCTCGGTGTACGTTCCTTCCTTCCAGAAGCTTGGTCCATGTCCTGCTTGGTTTTCAGTAAGCAATCCAATTTTTATATAAAAGCAAATGTCTTCTACTAGGGTTGTTTCGATACCATAAAAAAGTATTGTGATACTCGATACCATTCGATACCACGCGGGAAAAAATAAAATGCCAAAAAAATATGCGTGCATTCTGCATTTTAAGGAACGTCCGGCCCATAATCAAACAGCCCGATCCTATTTTTTGGGAGGACAAGGTGACAAGAAAAAAAGGCGAATCGCGCAGTTTTTCTTTTCTTTTTTTTTTTTCTTTTACAGCGTTCACCGCATAGGAGATATTGTTTAATATTTTAATAGTTTGGACTTTTCGGACGTGGCGATATGTAATATTTTATTTATTTATTGTTTATATATTCTATATGTAAAATTGGAAAAGGGGGCGATTTATACTTAATATTTTGGTGTGTGTTTTTTTTACAGTTTATTTAATAACTATTTCCAACTCTCTAGGGGCCAGAACTTGGGATCTTTTAATCCCTTGTCTATTCACCCTTATAGAGATCTATTAGGGTGAATAGGAAATCACACTCTCCCTGCTGTCCTGTTCGTAGTACACACAGCAGCAGGGAGATTACCATGGCAGTCAGGGCTTCAGTAGTGTCCTGGCTGTCATGGTAACCAATTGGAGCCCCGCAATGACACTGCTGGGGCTCCAATCAGAAGCTGCCACTGCCACCAATGAGAGGAGGTGAGGGGACTCTGAGGCCACTGCCACCAATGATTTTAATACTAGGGAGGTGGGGGAGCACTGCGCCACCAATGTTTTTAATACTGGGGTTAATTGCCACGGATCGTAGCGCCCTGTCAGAGGCAGGGTGCCGGCAATGTGTTTCTGCCACCGCCTGCATTTGTAATGTATTAAATGTTAGTTATCTTTAGTGGCGCAGTGGCCACAGCCCCTCCCCTCCTTCGCGCTCTCATTGGAGGCAGCGGCAGCAGCACAGGGGGGAGGGACAGACTGCTTCCTTCTTCCTTGTGCTGCTGAGAGCGGCGCGATCCATATTTTCTGATACTGGGATGTGCATTAGCACAGCCTAGTATCGATAAAAGACAAATCCCGGTATCGTATCGAAACTGGCCTAAAAGTATTGATTGGGTATTGAAAGTTCGATACCTGAAACAACCCTATCTTCTACAGTAAATAATAAAACATTTGGAAATTTTTCTGTAAAATAATAATATAATATTATATAATATTATCCTGGGGCAAAGAAACATCTGATCACAGCTACGGTAATACGATTATTTTTGCAATGCTCTACAATATGATTAAATTGTGCATTTCATTTTGAGAAAAAAAACAGGGTAACATATTAGGAAGGAGCATTGCACACAACACAACTTGCAACCTGACTCCTGATCTGAATTTGGGAAAGTTCACAGCTTAGAAGCCGTTTTGTTCGCTTTTCTGGCATTAGATCTTTTACCCTTCAGGATAAGGCCTCAGACACATGATCGCAGTTTGGGTCCGTGAAAATAATATAATAATAATAATAAAATAGACGTGTCCGTGATTTTTTGAGGCTGGTAGACTAGATTATTTTGGTGGTAATTATCATAATTTTATTGCTCACAGTAAATGCTGGTAATATTGAGCCGTGAACATGTATTACTTACAATCTTTACCATTCATTATGGTTTTCCAATCTATCCGTAAAAAATATTGGATGTCTGTGATTTTAGAATCAGTTGAGCAGAAAAGACAAAAATCCTGGTTGGCAACCATGGTCTCCTGTAATGAGCGAGTGTTCATGTGCATGCAAGTGGATGAGCTGAATGTTTTTAATTTTTTAATTTGTGGGCACTAGTGGGGGTGGCGGTTGTGTATGGGGCATTACTGGACATTACTCAACGGCATTATTATGCCCACTATGGGGACATGTATACAGGAGACATTATGAGGAAATATAAACAGAGGGTACCGTGGAGCCATTATGTGTCCAGGGGGCACTACAGAGGGACATTATATATACTGCAGGGGTTGAGATAAAAAAAAAAATCCTATGAAATTTATCCATTTTTAATAGCCGTTTTAATAGAAAAAAATGGATGCATCCACTGATGCAAAACAGCCATGAAAACTGAAAACGTATCCGTTTTTAAAGAACATTATTGTTCAGTGTTGTGTGAATGTAGCCTAAGACGATGATAGGGTTGTTCCACCATTAGAACCCCCAGTGATCAGCGGTATTTTGTATGCAAAGTGTTTGGTTTGCCACCAATGAATGCATACATAAAAGCCACAGAACATTACACCTATAGGACATAAGGACACCAATGACTGTTTTTACACCATAAATAATGCTGGGCCACAGTGAGCCACAGCATGGGGGCCATCAGACAGTCTAGCCCAGGGGTGCACAACGTTTTATGGTTTGGGGCCAAATTGCTAGACTGAACCAATGACTAGGGCCAAAAAGAAAATTTAAAGGGGTATTAAAAACTGAAATACTGTATTTTTAGCATACTGAACACACAGTGTATACCATTAATGTCTAGTTACAGTTCCAGGACTCAAATCGAGTGGAAGAAATACATGAAAAATACATGTTGGCAGCCATAAAACATGGACATACATGACTGTTACCAGATGGTTGGGAGCCACACAAAATGGTATCAAGGGCCACATGTGGCCCGTGGGTCGCAGGTTGTGAATCCCTGGCCTAGCCCTATCATTCAAAGAGGAAGGGGGAGTGTTCTGAGTACCTGGAGGCATAGCGGTGCTCCAAGAGCTACGCCGACCCCTCGGTGCTCGAACTGCCTAATTTGCATAAATATAAAAGCAATGAAATCTCCAAAACAGTGCAAGCTAAAAAGAAAACACAGGTATTGCTGAACCCTAATATGCCTGGTTTAATAGGGTTGATCATGATGACAGGCTCTTTAAGTCCATGGGAAAGATTTATCAACGGTGTCATGGGATGTATGGACAGGAGTGCTCCAAATGTATGACACCAGCACCCGCTGCATAAAATTTTGTGTAGCTCACGAGACATGTTAGACACATTTCTCTGTCCTGCTCCATCTTGCTGCTTTCGTATAAACAAACGCCAATATTTTGCCGTGTTTTACCCTTAGCCTTAGTCACGCCCAATAATGCAAAACTGCCAAAAT
Organism: Bufo bufo; assembly: GCF_905171765.1. Lineage (NCBI taxonomy): Eukaryota > Metazoa > Chordata > Amphibia > Anura > Bufonidae > Bufo > Bufo bufo. Next base: position 57,942,559 of record NC_053392.1, read on the forward strand.
AGGCTTAAAATAGTCAAAAACGTAGTAATAAATATGTCTCTTGACACGCGCCGTTTCTCGCCATTTGCATGGATTAATCTCTCCCATATACGATAACAACACTATATCCTAATGTCTTCGCAAACTCAACTAAGCCGTTCCGTTTCATAGAACATCCTATTAGACAATCATTTCTTAAGGACTCCAGAAGGAAGGCGTGGCACTCCAGAGCTAGACGGAGATTTTTCGGCAAGGGGCACAGCATGTTTACTACATATATGTAGAGTTTTATTTTGCGCCTATGTAAGCAAATGGGGATTAGATACAAGCTTGTGGGTTCGCTGGACTGAAAAGCTTTACAGAAAGTGTTCGCCATTAATTCTTTCTTCAAGCCGTGTTCCACAGAAGCGCTCAGTCATTCGAGGTTACAACCCTGCCAAGGAATCTTAAAATTAGGTGATAATAGGAGCAGTTTTCAGGATGAAAAAAAAAAACACCTCGTTTTATAATTACAAGATATTCCATTTTTGCTGGTTTGATTAAATGAATCACGCAGAAATATGAGAAATATGTACTGCAAAACCTTAATCATGGGCACATCAAAGAGCCACGATTTATGGCCCAAGATGGCATAGGATAAAAACAAAATATTTAATGTGCCTCCAGATGCCTACCACAGTGTAACTGCATTGCCTTGGTATGCTCATCCAGCACCAGATATTACTAAACGATTTACAACATGTACAGAGAAGCCCAGGCTTTCTGCAATTAAACAGAAGCTGCCATGTGGAGAAGATTAAGGGTCCTTTTCACTCTGTAGCATCCAATGGAAAACTAAAAGGGTCTATTCCTCCATCGCACACAGGCTCCTTTCATGCAATGTTCATTTATCTGAGGGGTGAAGAAAGATGTGTGGTCTTCACATCGATCTTCAAAGCTGGTGTGAAAACCCAAAATCGCTTTTAAAAGGGTTTATCTCCTCCATTAAACACATTGACCAGTATTTATAAAAAATGTGGATGGCTTAAAAAATACTACCGTAACTGCAACGCAAAATGACCTCGGCGTAAATCAGACTAAGGGCTAAACTCAAGTAGACACATGCAACTCAAAAACTAAATATATGCAATAAAAAAAATTTTCTTCCTTTATTAAAAACAGTAAAACTTCTTTGAGGCGACCACTCAAAGTTGCTTTGAAAAAACCTGCTCTTTTAGGGGTGGTGGACTTCTCCAAGACGATGGCCAGTATGTACTGTATAATTAATGGTGGAACTAGAAATCGGTCTTGGGAAATCTGGTATCTTGCATACGAGGTGGTCTTTTTAAGAGGTTTCATGGTATGTGCAACTTAAAGTAATTAGGGAAATCTGTCACTAGATTTGTGATGCCCTCACCTTCAAATCTTCAGAGCTCCGGCAGATGCCAATGAGTCCCCATATTCATGAGTTGATGCCCACCCACCTTGTCCAACTGAATCAGCAGCAAGTGTGCAAGGAAAGCCAGGAGCTTGCAAATATTCGGGACTCATCATTATACACTAGAGCCGTTTGACACAAGATTTTGCCAAAACGGCTGGGTCAATTAAAGAAAATGACTTAGGGTTTTGCGAAGGGGATCTGTCACTAGATTATGTTGCCCTTAGTTAGAAAACCATAGAACTGGTGACAGATTCACATTAAAATTGTATTTTTGAAAATTAACATAAAATGTAAGAGACAATTAAGGTGTAAACTAGGTTTGAAATTTTTAATTTTTTTTTAAACTTCAAAACTGCAAAAACTAATAAAAAAAATAAAAAATAAAAATATATATATATATATATTAGACACAGTGTAATACATTTTCATGCTTATGCAGGAAAATAATCAAAACTGCATGGTTGCTCGTAGAGATGAGCGGATTAACTTCAGATTAATACTGTACGAAGATCCATCTTCGTACAGTATTAGAATGTATGGGCTCCGATGGGCCGAAGTTAGTTATTGGCGAAGTCGCGCGTGACTTCGTTGAATAACTTCGGGTAGCTGAGTTCGGTTTTAAATTTTGAAGTGGTTTTCCACTTTAAAAATCAACTACTGAAGTTATTCAACGAAGTCACGCGCGACTACGCCAATAACTAACTTCGGATCATCGGAGCCCATACATTCTAATACTATACGGAGAAGAATCTCTGTACAGTATTAATCCGAAGTTATGAATGACGCGACTTCGGATGTCACTAGTTGCTCCGTCTTATTCTCTTCATCAGACAAAGACCGTTTTTTATTTTAATTTTTTCTTTTTTTAATTTAACAATAATTCCTCAGACAAACCTCACTTGCTCTTATTAGTGGCAATGTAAATGTACAACTAAAAAGGCTAATAAAGTGCAATATTAAATTATAGCTTTTAGCAGATATGGTAGAAATAATAGTTTTCTTCTAGGAATAATACAATTTGTAACAAATATCACATGAAAAATGGTAACAAAAAAAGAAAATGCATGATGAAAAACAGGCAAGTACAGTATCCTGGACTGTATCGTTACAAAGTACTTTCAAGCTAATTACTATAGCATGCTTATCGAGAGTAACCTGAGGGTTTAGCCTTTGAAAGACAGACAAATTACATGCAGCCCTTCCTTGTCAGTGACTGCTCGGGAGAGCCCTGCAGCGCGGAAGAAAATCATGTAACAAGAGCAAATAATTAAGGACGTCTTGCACAGTCTACTGTAGGAATGACAGAACACGTGTTCATGAGCTAGAATCCGGAGGCTGGACGGATTACCATTCAGGAGAATCCATCACCTTAACATGTTTATCTGGGGATGAACACACACTCACTCCCTGATGTTACATGATCTTCTCCAGTAGACATTGTTTAAGTGTCTAGTTCCCGGTAGACATTGGCTTGATTGAATAATGCAGTGTTTCATCCTCTTGAGTTTTCTAATATTCCCATTAGTCCTCTTAAATCCAAGCTAAATATACTCAATGTAACCAATCTTTCCGTGTAGCTCGCACCTGAAAAACCACTAATTATTTTTCTTACTCCAAGCTGTTCTTTGGTAAGACAAGGCCTCTCAAGGGCCGGAGAAGTAAGCCACGAATCAGTAAGGCCCGACGATCCCCCAGTTCTTCCAGGATGGGTTGGAAAATGATGAGTTATGTAGAAAGAAAAAACTTTAAATAATTTTATTATACTGCAAACTTGTAATCTTATTTTCCTAAACTACACTGGACTTTTGAACCAATTTTAAGTAAATCATTAATGGGATTTTACTACACAAAAAAAGGGTGGCCTACCGACCCAGGGGAAAGAAGTTACGTGGTAATTCCTCCAATGGTTTTGGGGCTGTACTGTTGTCCTGACATATCCACAATAACAATAGTTAACCGCTCTAGAAAATAAGAAAATGTACAAATAGAGATTTCGTGGCTGTACGATTGGTTTTACGTTTCTGTTTGCAATAGATGAAGCCAAAAAGGGCATTACCATGAAGGATATTTACATTTGGGTAACGCAGTGGGTGTGGACCCACTGTGACCCTCATTAGATAGGACTTAGATAATTCCCCTAGGAGTAGCCCTAAGAGGCCTTCATTCTTTCACCCCTGTACAGGGATCACTCTATTGCAAGGAAATTGCTACCTCTTGAAGTCATCTCTGTTGAGTGACAGCTGACCCAGGTGGGCCGAGACACACTGGTATGTGGCACCAAGGGGACAGACGACAGCAAAGTTATAGGACAAGCTGAGGTGAGGGCAGGTAGAGTTCATTCAATCCATTATCAGAATAGGCAGTACAGGATTGATCCAGTAAACAGGCAGAGGTTGTGTATGGGAGATCAGGGCAATACAAAAGCCTGCCTTCACAGAACTACACAAGCTAAGAACCTATTGCTCAGGTACCCTACTCGGCTGCTCCACTCAGGTCCCTGGATGTAATCTTTCATTTTGACGCCGCTGCAGACAATCGCTGAATACATTGGTGACCTGCTCCCCTTACATCATTATAAATGGTCATGTGACAAAAGGGGAGTAGGTCAACACTGCGGCCAGGAACTGGCTTAAATGGCATCGAAATGGAAACTTGCACCCAGGGACTCGAAGATGAAGAACACAGGAGCGAGCAGACAGAATCGGGAAGCAGGTAATTATGCTTCCCTTCGTAGGTCTCTCTGGATGGGGAAGGGGGGTTCTCAGACCACCAACATGCAAAACCCCTTTAAATAACCCAAGGAAGACCGTGGCATGTGGTCAGTGCGCTTGCCCTTTAAGAGCAGAGGAGTGCACGTAAGCCCTATGGGAGCAGAGAATAGCATGAGGGAGGTCAGAAGAGGCCTACAGCTTGAAGCAGGTATGTACTACACACACTTTGGTGGCCGAGCCCACCAGACAGGAGCACAAGGATCGTAGTGGTCCATGGCCACCGGCAGCACTGTGCTGCTGGAGAAGTGAGTATTCTGCCAGTCATGTCTATGGGCAAAGACCACAGGCATTATAGTAAGTTTAAGGATGGACTAGTCTAGTGGCTCCAGGCTCTGACAAAATACTGGACCTTAAAGGGAACCTGTCACCGGGATTTTGTGTATAGAGCTGAGGACATGGGTTGCTAGATGGCCAGTAGCACATCCGCAATATCCAGTTCCCATAACTCTGTGTGCTTTTATTGTGTAAAAAAAACGATTTGATACATATGCAAATTAACCTGAGATGAGTCAGAGCTTGAAAATATGACTCTTCTCTGGTCACACAAGTAAGATATGACTCTTTTATGTTAATTTGCATATGTATCAAATCGGTTTTTTTACACAATAAAGGCACACAGAGCTATGGGGACTGGCTGGGTATTGCGGATGTGCTAGCGGCCATCTAGCAACCCATGTCCTCAGCTCTATACCCAAAATCCAGGTGACAGGTTCCCTTTAACATAATAAGGGCCCATAAGTTCTGAAGAGTAGCCCATTAGGAATTGGGTTTGTAGCCAACCTCTTGCCACAAAGTTGATTCACAAATAACCTATTAGACTTTACTGATGATATGTTCTGTGTGTGATGAAAGTGGACGTGTACATGTCCTCATCTGTTTTTGATTATGTACTCCACAATAAGACAGTAGTTATTCGTATTGGTGGTGAACTTAATTTTTCTTGTGTTCTGGATTCTTTTGGGTAGGTCAAGGTAGAACCCTCTGCATCATCTGCAAATACCACTCATCTGGATATAGGTGTCCTGTATAGATGGGGGGTGGGCCAGCAGGATAATTGTTCTAGACTCAAAGTACCGCAAACCCAACACAGCGTCTCCATAAGTGTTTGGAAAATTAATCTTAACGTGTGCAATCTTTCCAAAATGTTTCTATCTTTCTAACATATCTTTGTAAAGTAAAATATATACACTGCCCAAAAAAATAAAGGGAACACAAAAATAACACATCCTAGATCTGAATTAATTAAATATTCTTCTGAAATACTTTGTTCTTTACATAGTTGAATGTGCTGACAACAAAATCACACAAAAATTAAAAATGGAAATCAAATTTTTCAACCCATGGAGGTCTGGATTTGGAGTCACACTCAAAATTAAAATGGAAAAACACACTACAGGCTGATCCAACTTTGATGTAATGTCCTTAAAACAAGTCAAAATGAGGCTCAGTAGTGTGTGTGGCCTCCACGTGCCTGTATGACCTCCCTACAACGCCTGTGCATGCTCCTGATGAGGTGGCGGACGGTCTCCTGAGGGATCTCCTCCCAGACCTGGACTAAAGCATCTGCCAACTCCTGGACAGTCTGTGGTTCAACGTGACGTTGGTGGATAGAGCGAGACATGATGTCCCAGATGTGCTCAATTGGATTCAGGTCTGGGGAACGGGCGGGCCAGTCCATAGCATCAATGCCTTCGTCTTGCAGGAACTGCTGACACACTCCAGCCACATGAGGTCTAGCATTGTCTTGCATTAGGAGGAACCCAGGGCCAACCGCACCAGCATATGATCTCACAAGGGGTCTGAGGATCTCATCTCGGTACCTAATGGCAGTCAGGCTACCTCTGGCGAGCACATGGAGGGCTGTGTGGCACTCCAAAGAAATGCCACCCCACACCATTACTGACCCAATGCAAAACCGGTCATGCTGGAGGATGTTGCAGGCAGCAGAACGTTCTCCGTGGCGTCTCCAGACTCTGTCACGACTGTCACATGTGCTCAGTGTGAACCTGCTTTCATCTGTGAAGAGCACAGGGCGCAAGTGGCGAATTTGCCAATCTTGGTGTTCTCTGGCAAATGCCAAACGTCCTGCACGGTGTTGGGCTGTAAGCACAACCCCCACCTGTGGACGTCGGGCCCTCATATCACCCTCATGGAGTCTGTTTCTGACCGTTTGAGCAGATACATGCACATTTGTGGCCTGCTGGAGGTCATTTTGCAGGGCTCTGGCAGTGCTCCTCCTGTTCCTCCTTGCACAAAGGCGGAGGTAGCAGTCCTGCTGCTGGGTTGTTGCCCTCCTACGGCCTCCTCCACGTCTCCTGATGTACTGGCCTGTCTCCTGGTAGCGCCTCCATGCTTTGGACACTACGCTGACAGACACAGCAAACCTTCTTGCCACAGCTCTCATTGATGTGCCATCCTGGATAAGCTGCACTACCTGAGCCACTTGTGTGGGTTGTAGACTCCGTCTCATGCTACCACTAGAGTGAAAGTACCGCCAGCATTCAAAAGTGACCAAAACATCAGCCAGGAAGCATAGGAACTGAGAAGTGGTCTGTGGTCACCACCTGCAGAACCACTCCATTATTGGGGGTGTCTTGCTAATTGCCTATAATTTCCACCTGTTGTCTATCCCAGTGGTCCCCAACCTTTTTTGCACCAAGGACCGGTTTCATGCAAGACAATTTTCCCAGGGACCGGTTGGGGGGGGGGGGGGGGGGGGGGGGGGGCGGAGTTCTGGGGCGGGGCTTGGGGGTGGGCGGGACCGACTGATTCCCGCGCATAACAAAACACAAAGGTGCATATTAAAATATATAACACTATATAATGACTATATAAACTGACTATGGTCTCTGCTGCACTGGTCTCTGCTGCACTGGTCTCTGCTGCACTGGTCTCTGCTGCACTGTACCGTATTTTTCGCTCTATAAGATGCACCTAGGTTTTAGAGGAGAACAATAAGAAAAAAATATTTTTCATTACACCTCAGGTCAGACCAGCAATCAGACCCCCAATGTTAATCAGACCTCAGATTAGACCCCCAATGGCTCAGATCAACCACCAAACCTTTAGCCATCTATCAGCCCCTAATGTCAGCCATACACCCCCCCCAATGTCAGCCATAACCCCCCCAATGTCAGCCATAAGCCCCCCATTAGCCCCTCATGTCAGCCATAAGCCCCCCCATTAGCCCCTCATTTCAGCCATAAGCCCCCCATGTCAGCCATAAGCCCCCCATTAGCCCCTCATGTCAGCCATAAGCCCCCATTAGCCCTTCATGTCAGCCATAAGCCCCCCATTAGCCCTTCATGTCAGCCATAAGCCCCCATTAGCCCTTCATGTCAGCCATAAGCCCCCGATTAGCCCCTCAGGTCAGCCATAAGCCCCCCATTAGCCCTTCATGTCAGCCATAAGCCCCCCATTAGCCCTTCATGTCAGCCACAAGCCACCCATTAGCCCTTCATGTCAGCCATAAGCCCCCCATTAGCCCTTCATGTCAGCCATTAGCCCCTCATGTCAGCCATAAGCCCCCATTAGCTCCTCATGTCAGCCATAAGCCCCTATTAGCTCCTCATGTCAGCCATAAGCCCCCATTAGCCCCTCATGTCAGCCATAAGCCCCCATTAGCCCTTCGTGTCAGCCATAAGCCCCCCATTAGCCCCTCATGTCAGCCATAAGCCCCCCATTAGCCCTTCATGTCAGCCATAAGCCCCCATTAGCCCTTCATGTCAGCCATAAGCCCCCATTAGCCCTTCATGTCAGCCATAAGCCCCCATTAGCCCTTCATGTCAGCCATAAGCCCCCCATTAGCCCCTCATGTCAGCCATAGGTCCCCATTAGCCCTTCATGTCAGCCATAAGCCCCCCCCATTAGCTCCTCATGTCAGCCAGCCCATAAGCCCCCCATGTCAGCCAGCCCATAAGCCCCCCATGTCAGCCAGCTCATAAGCCCCCCATGTCAGCCAGCCCATAAGCCCCCCATGTCAGCCAGCCCATAAGCCCCCATGTCAGCCAGCCCATAAGCCCCCCATGTCAGCCAGCCCATAAGCCCCCCATGTCAGCCAGCCCATAAGCCCCATGTCAGCCAGCCCATAAGCCCCCCCATGTCAGCCAGCCCATAAGCCCCCCATGTCAGCCAGCTCATAAGCCCCCCATGTCAGCCAGCCCATAAGCCCCCCATGTCAGCCGGCCCATAAGCCCCCCATGTCAGCCGGCCCATAAGCCCCCCATGTCAGCCAGCCCATAAGCCCCCCATGTCAGCCAGCCCATAAGCCCCCCATGTCAGCCAGCCCATAAGCCCCCATGTCAGCCAGCCCATACCCCCCCATGTCAGCCAGCCCATAAGCCCCCCATGTCAGCCATCAGTGCAAATAAAATAAAATAAAATAAAAAACACTTACCTCTCCTGCTCCTGGTCACCATCGCGATCCTCTTCATTCTGCTGTCGGCTGGCTGTGTATAGCGGCGCACAGTGTGAGGTCACAGAGAGACCTCACGCTGTGCGCAGACATGTACAGCCGATAGCCGAGGACCAGGAAGCGGTGAGTACAGATCCTTCACCGATCCCTGGTCCTTCTGTACTAATGAAGCGCTTCCATAATAGAAGCGCTTCATTAGTACAGAGTTAAAGACTGCCCTGATCGCCGCGGCCCGGCTAACAATCTTCCACGGCCCGGTCCTGGGCCGCGGCCCGGCGGTTGGGGACCGCTGTTTGCACAACAGCATGTGAAATTGATTGTCACTCAGTGTTGCTTCCTAAGTGGACAGTTTGATTTCACAGAAGTGTGATTGACTTGGAGTTACATTGTGTTGTTTAAGTGTTCCCTTTATTTTTTTGAGCAGTGTATATATATATATATATAAACATGTCTAGTGCAACCCCATAGATGATTATAGTCCTCAGCATGAGAGTTTTCATCAGGTAATGATTTTCTCCAATTGGTTTTCCTATGACATTGACCCATGCTGTCTTCCAGAATATCGGATCCTTGCAGGGGTGTGATGACATAGACACGATTAATATCCAGACTGGTGGGAGAAGAAGCCCTGGCAGGGGTTTTGTCCAGAAGTGCAGCCAGCATATCCTTTTCAGAAGGCCAGCATGGGAGCTTTAAAGGCTATGAACACCTTTGGCGGCACTTTTTTTATATTATAATTTTTTTTTAGAATTATGCAATGTATTCATTTTGAGCTAAATCATTTTTTCAATTGGTCTTTTACTAAAAATGTTGAACCCTTTTCAGCCTTGAGATTCTCTAGTAGGAGGTTCTGCATTATTACTCTCCCATCAGAGAGCTTAGGCTACTTTCACACTAGCGTTTTTACTGGATCCGCCAGGATTCAGCAAAAACGCTTCCGTTACTGATAATACAACCATCTGCATCCGTTATGAACGGATCCGGTTGTATTATCTTTAACATAGCCAAGACGGATCCGTCATGAACTCCATTGAAAGTCAAAGGGTGACGGATCCATTTTCTATTGTGTCAGAGAAAACGGATCCATTCCCATTGACTTGCATTGGGGGCCATGCCGGATCTATCTTGCTCCGCATTCTAGGACGGAAAGCAGTCTACAACGTGTTGCGGTTTGCTCTCCGATCTGGGAACGCAACTAAACGGAATGGAATGCATTTTGGAGCACTCCGTTTTGTTCAGTTTTGTCATTGACAATGAATGGGGACAAAACGAAAGCGTTTTTTTCCGGTATTGAGCCCCTATGACTGATCTCAATACCGGAAAACTAAAACACTAGTGTGAAAGTAGCCTTAGCTGACAGCTCCTTATCTCTGACCCCATAAACACTCAATATGGCTAAATTCTTATCTTACTCAGCATTCATGACCTTTTACAATTAGAGATAAGGTTTATTAGATGACCGGCATAAAGTGAAAGTATGATTCCCACAGCTGGAAAAACAGTTAATTTGTAACAGACGGATGAACATTTTTAATAGAGACCAACTGGAAAAAATCTTTTTCAGTCCAAAATATGTAAAATGCAATCATAAAAAATTGCCCCCGAAGGTGTACATAGCCTTTAAACTGTACCCCTAAACTCTGCTTCAATAGTCGCCCTTAGGCCTCTTTCACACGGGCGATATTTCCGCGCGGGTGCGATGCGCGAGGTGAACGCATTGCACCCGCACTGAATCCGGACCCATTCATTTCTATGGGGCTGTGCACATGAGCGGTGATTTTCACGCATCACTTGTGCATTGCGTGAAAATCTCAGCATGCTCTACTTTTTCACGCAACGCAGGCCCCATAGAAGTGAATGGGGCTGCGTGAAAATCGCAAGCATCCGCAAGCAAGTGTGGATGCGGTGCGATTTTCACGCACGGTTGCTAGGAGACGATCAGGATGGGGACCCAATCTTTATTATTTTTCCTTGTAACATGGTTATAAGGGAAAATAATAGCATTCTTATCACAGAATGCATAGTAAAACAGCGCTGGAGGGGTTAAAAAAAAATAAAAAATAATTTAACTCACCTTAATCCACTTGTTCGCGCAGCCCGGCTTCACTTCTTTCTTCAGGACCTGGGTAAAGGACCTGTGGTGACGTCACTGCACTCATCACATGGTCCGTCACATGATCCATCACCATGGTGAAGGATCATGTAAAGGACCATGATATGAGCGCAGTGATGTCATCAAGGTCCTTTACCCAGGTCCTGAAGAAAGAAGGAAGAAGAGAAGCCGGGCTGCGCGGACAAGTGGATAAGGGGAGTTAAATTTTATTTATTTATTTTATTTTTTAACCCCTCCAGCCCTACTATGCATTCTGTATTAAGAATGCTATTATTTTCCCTTATAACCATGTTATAAGGGAAAATAATACAATCTATACAACACCTAACCCAAACCCGAACTTCTGTGAAGAAATTCGGGTTTGGGTACCAAACATGCCGATTTTTCTCACGCGTGTGCAAAACAAATTAAAATGTTTTGCACTCGCGCGGAAAAATCGCTCATTTTCCAGCAACGCACCTGCATCTTATCCATCCCAAAACCATGACGCCGGTGTGAAAGAGGCCTTATAGATTACCCTATAAGTGCCAGTCAGGGTTACCAACAGTCCAGAAATTTCTGGACAGTCCGTAAAAATAGGCAATTTTTTTTCCAGTGAGTATGATTTTGTTGGAGGCTGGTGGCACTTGAGTAGATTATTTTGGTGGTAATCTTCATTTTACAGCTCAGTTCTTATGTGTTTTCATCAGTATATTTAGCTTTAGGCATGTATTACTTATAATCTTTATCATTCACTGTGGTATTCCAATTTGTTCATAAAATAAAATGTAGACTGTCCGTGATTTTGGGATAAGTTGTCCAGAAAAAAGAAAAATTCTGGTTGGCAGCCCTGGTGCCATTGTCTCAGGACAGTTGTACTTTATACAGTCAATTTAATTTTGTACATCAATACTATGTTACAATAAAAAAAAGCACATCACTACTAAAATAGTCAACTTATTTCCATGTGCTAGAGACAGACGGCAGAACAGAAAATTGCAGGCTTCAGTAAAGTTCATAGAAGGGCATAGAAATATTATATAACATATCATTCAGGACATGATACAGATGGCACTATTAAAAGACTTATTTATGGCCCGAAACACCACGGAAAAGTTAAAGGGGTTTTCTGTTTTACATCAGAATCCTTTATAGTAATCATTTATAAAGGAAGCTGTAATTATGTAATGCAATTATTTTACCTTTATTGCATCGTTCTAGGCTGTAGTCAGATGACCATGTCCATACCGCTCTTTCTTATTCCATGCAATGTTATGCCCATAGGTGGGGCAGTGATAGGGAAGTGTCCATGTAAATAGCTAATGGGAGGAGCTATAAACTATCTGGGCATCGTTAGGGGTGGTGATAGGGGTGTGTCTATGTACTTAGCTGGTGGGAGAAGCTATAAACTAGTTGGGCGTTAAGGGCAGTGATAGGGGAGTGTCTATGTAACTAGCTAGTGGGAGGAGCGATAAACAAACTGGGCGTTGTTAGGGGCGATGATATGGGAGTGTCTATGTAACTAACTGGTGGGAGGAGCTATAAAATATCTGGGAGATGTTAGGGGCAGTGATAGGGGGGTGTCTATGTAACTAGCTAGTGGGAGGAGCGATAAACAAACTGGGCGTTGTTAGGGGCGATGATATGGGAGTGTCTATGTAACTAACTGGTGGGAGGAGCTATAAAATATCTGGGAGATGTTAGGGGCAGTGATAGGGGGGTGTCTATGTAGCCAGTTGGGTTGGAGGAGCTATAAACTAGCTGGGCATTGCTAGGGGCTGTGCAGGAGCTGTGGTCGAGTACAGAAAAATGCATCATGGGTTTGGTTGGGTACAGCAACAGGAAGTTCTACATACAGGGTGGAAACAAAATAGAGTGTTCTGTCTACATGATGAAGGCAAAATGAGAAAAAAAAAATCCCAGAAAACCCCTTTAACGACCCAGGACGAGAATGCTCGTCCTAAAAGGCCAGTACTTTGCGCCCCAGGACGAGCATTCTCGTCCTGCGGTCCTTCTGTTCCCCCATGTGCGGTGCCGCGATCCCTGCTGCATCCACCAGCATCGGTAATAATGCCGATGCCGGTGGATTAACCCCTTATATGCCGTGGTCAGCGCTGAACGCGGCATATGGGAGGGTTGCGCTCCCTCTCCTCATACATCGGATCCCCGCGCTGAGGTAGCGGGGACCCGATGGTTGACATGGCAGCCCCAAGCCATTCCAAGGATTTGGGGCCCGGCATGTACGGCATGTACGGAGGCATGTGCGTTACAGCCTGCTCTATAAAAATAAAAAAATCACATGATTTCTGGTCAACAGCGTAAAAATTTATTAATAAAAACTGTGCTAAAAAAAGCTATTTTTTTGTCACCTTACATCACAAAAAGTGTAATGCCAAGCGATCAGAAAGTCATACGCACCCAAAAATCGTACCAATCAAACCATCATCTCGTCCCGCAAAAATTGAGACCCTACAAAGGACAATCACCCAAAAAAAAATGGCTCTTAGAATATGGAGACACTAAAACATGATTTTTTGGGGTTTAAAAAATGATGTTATTGTCTAAAACTGAAATATTTTTTTTTTTAAAAGTAGACATATTAGGTATCTCCGGGTCTGTAACAATACCACATGACCTAACCCCTCAGGTGAACACTGTAAAAAGAAACAAAAAGAAATAAAAAAGGTGTCATAAAAGCAATTTTTTTTTTTCTTTATAGTAGATATATTCTTAACCAAAACTCTTTTTATTGAGAGTGCAAAAGGTCTGTTCCAAAAATACGTATCAGTATATAGCCATGTGCAAATGGCAGCAGTAGAATGGGTACAAATATTCTTACAGACCATATCATATCTACTAACATAGTGAGTATGAACAAATTTAGTTAACACAAAACAAAAGAAAAAGACACGGACAAGAGTGGGGAATTGGGAAGAGGGGTAGAGTGGGGTGGGTAGAGGAGGGGAGGAAGTTCTTCCAATTCACTCGGGGTTGCGATACTTCTCCCAAGGTCGCCACAGTTTGAGAAATTTGGAACGTGTGCGCGTTTCCCAGTGGGCTAACTCCTCAAATCTATAATAAAAGCCATTTTTTGTCACCTTATATCACAAAAAGTGTAATACCAAGCGATCAAAAAGTCTTCCAAAAAAAAAATTAAAAATAAGGCTTTCAGAATATGGAGACACTAAAAAATAATATTTTTAAAAAATGCTTTATTATGTAAAACTGAAACAACCAACCAAAAAAAGTCATATTTGATATTGTCGCGTCCGTAACAACCTGCTCTATAAAATAGCACATGATCTAACCTGTCAGATGAACATTGTAAATAAAAAATAAAAACTGTGCCAAAACAGCTATTTTTTGTTACCTTGCCTCACAAAAAGTGTAATATAGAGCAACCAAAAATCATATGTACTCTAAAATAGTACCAACAATACTGACACCTTATTCTGTAGTTACCAAAATGGGGTCATTTTTTTTTAGTTTCTACTCTAGGGGTGCAACAGGGGGTCTTCAAATGTGACATGGCAACTTAAAATTATCTTAGTGAAATCTGCCTTCCAAAAACCATAAGGGTGTAGTTTCTAAAAATGGGGCTTCTATTATGTAAGCCTCACAAAGTGACTTCAGACCTGAACTGGTCCTTAACCCCTTAAGGACTCAGCCCTATTTCACCTTAAGGACTTGGCCATTTTTTGCAAATCTGACCAGTGTCACTTTAAGTACTGATAACTTTAAAACGCTTTGACTTAACCAGGCCATTCTGAGACAGTTTTTTCGTCACATATTGTACTTCATGACACTGGTAAAATGAAGTCAAAAAAATTAATTTTTATTTATAAAAAAATACAAAATTTACCAATTTTTTTAAAAAAATTGCAAATTTCCAAGTTTCAATTTCTCTACTCCTATAATACATAGTAATACCTCCAAAAATAGTTATTACTTTACATTCCCCATATGTATACTTCATGTTTGGATCATTTTGGGAATGATATTTTATTTTTCGGGGATGTTACAAGGCTTAGAAATTTTTCAGAAATTTTCAAAAACCCCAATTTTAGGGACCAGTTCAGGTCTGAAGTCACTTTGCGAGGCTTACATAATAGAAACAACCCAAAAATGACTGCATTCTATAAACTAAACCCCTCAAGGTATTCAAAACTGATTTTACAAACTTTGTTAACCCTTTAGGAATTAATGCTAAATAGAGATACAATTTCTAAATTTCACTTTTTTGGCAGATTTTGCATTTTAATATTTTTTTACTTTTACAAAGCAAGGGTTAACAGCCAAACAAAACTCAGTATTTATGGCCCTGATTCTGTAGTTTACAGAAACACCCCATATGTGGTCGTAAACCGCTGTACGGGCACACGGCAGGGCGCAGAAGGAAAGGAATGCCATACGGTTTTTGGAAGGCAGATTTTGCTGGACTGTTTTCTTTGACACCATGTCCCATTTGAAGCCCCCCTGATGCAACCCTAGAGTAGAAACTCCATAAAGGTGACCCCATCTAAGAAACTACACCCCTCAAGGTATTCAAAACAGATTTTACAAACGTCGTTAACCCTTTAGGTGTTCCACAAGAGTTATTGGCAAATAGAGATGAAATTTCAGAATTTCAATTTTTGGGCAAATTTTCAATTTTAATCCATTTTTCCCAGTAACATAGCAAGGGTTAACAGCCAAACAAAACTCAATATTTATGGCCCTTATTCTGTAGTTTACAGAAACACCCCATATGTGGTCATAAACAGCTGTACGGGCACACGGCAGGGCGCAGAAGGAAAGGAATGCCATACGGTTTTTAGAAGGCAGATTTTACTGGACTGTTTTTTTTTTACACCATGTCCCATTTGTAGCCCCCCTGATGCACCTCTAGTGTAGAAACTCCAAAAAAGTGACCCCATTTTAGAAACTACTGGATAGGGTGGCAGTATTGTTGGTACTAGTTTAGGGTACATATGATTTTTGGTTGCTCTATATTACACTTTTTATGAGGCAAGATAACAAGAAATAGCTGCTTTGGCATCATTTTATTTTTTGTTATTTACAACATTCATCTGACAGGTTAGATCATGTGATATTTTTATAGACCAGGTTGTCACAGATGCGGCGATACCTAATATGTATACTTTTTTTTTATTTATGTAAGTTTTACACAATGATTTCATTTTTGAAGGGAAAAAAATCGTTTTAGTGTTTCCATAGTCTGAGAGCCATAATTTTTTCAGTTTTTGGGCGATTACCTTGGGTAGGGTATGAGGTTTGCGGGATGAGATGACGGTTTTATTGGCACTATTTTGGGGTGCGTGTGACTTTTTGATCGCTTGCTATTACACTTTTTGTGATGTAAGGTAACAAAAAATTGTTTATTTAGCACCGTTTTTATTTTTTATTTTTTACGGTGTTCATCTGAGGGGTTAGGTCATGTGATATTTTTATAGAGCCGGTCGATGCGAACGCGGTGATACCAAATATGTATACTTTTTTTTTAATTTATGTAAGTTTTACACAATAACAGCTTTTTTAAAACAAAAATAAATGATGTTTTAGTGTCTCCATATTCTGAGCCATAGTTTTTTTTATTTTTTGGGCGATTGTCTCAGGTATGGGCTCATTTTTTGTGGGATGAGGTGACGGTTAGATTGGTACTATTTTGGTGGGCAAACGCCTTTTTGATCGCTTGCTGTTGTACTTTTTGTGATGTAAGGCGACAAAAAATTGTTTATTTAGCACAGTTTTTATTTTTTATTTTTCACGGTGTTCATCTGAGGGGTTAGGTCATGTGATATGTTTATAGAGCCGGTCGATACGGACGCGATACCTAATATGTATACTCCCCCCCCCCCCCCCCCCTATTTTTTACCAATTTATTTTTTACTTTATTTGGGGAAAATGACGTTTTTGTTTATTTTTACTTGAAACTTTTAATTTTTGGGGGGGAAAACTTTATTTTTTCAACAATTTTTTTCACTTTATTTTTTGTCCCACTTTGGGACTTGAACTTTTGGGGGTCTAATCCTTTACAATGCATTCCAATACTTCTGTATTGGAATGCATTGGCTGTAGGAGTAATACTGTTTGTATTACTCATACAGCTTCCGGCCTGTGAGATCCAGGGGGCTGGATCTCACAGGCTCTTCACCGGAAGGCAGCGCGATGCCTTCCTTAGACATCGCGCTGCCGTCCATGTCATCGGGTCCCCCCTACAGCCGCATGGGGACCCGGCGGCAACCGCAGGTAAAAGCCGCAAACCGCAGGTCTGAATTGACCTGCGGTTTGCGGTGATCGCTGATACGGGGGGGTCCACATGACCCCCCCCCGGCGTTGTGACAGGATGCCCACTGAATGATTTCAGCGGGCATCCTGTTCCTATTAACCCCCGCAGCGCCGCAATGTCTGTGTTAAGTTAGGACGTACCGGTACGCCCTGAACCCTAAGGGGTTAAAAATTGGGTTTTAAAAAATTCCGGAAAATATGTATACTTTTTTCTCCCCCTATCTTTTACCAATTTTTTTTTTACTTTATTTGGGGAAAATGAAGTTTTTGTTTATTTTTACTTGAAACTTTCAATTTTTGGGGGGGGGAAACTTTAGGACTCGGGAAACAGGGCGTACCGGTACGCCCTAAGTCCCTAATGGGTTAAAAATTGGGTTTTAAAAAATTCCGGAAAAATTTCAAGATTTGTCTCTAAACTTCTAAGCCTTCTAACGTCCCAAAAAAAAGAAAATGTAACTTATAAAATTATCCAAACATGAAGTATACATATGGGGAATGTAAAGTAATAACTATGAGGTATCACTATCTGTTTTAGAAGCAGAGAAATTTAAATTTAGAAAATTGCAAATTTTTCCAAATTCTTTGTAAATTTGTAATTTTTCATAAATAAAAATGCAATATTTTGACTGAAATTTACCAGTATCATGAAGTACAATATGTGACGAGAAAACAGTCAAAGAATGGCCTGGATCAGTAAAAGCGTTTTAAAGTTATCACCACATAAAGTGGCACATGTCAGATTTGCAAAAAATAGCCTGGTCCTTAAGGTGAAAAATGGCAAGGTCCTTAAGGGGTTAACCACTTGTGGACAGGGCAACTTTCTGTTTTTGCGTTTTCGTGTTTTAGTCCCTGCCTTCCAGGAGTCATAACGTTTTTATTTTTCCATTCACATAGCCATATAAGGGCTTGTTTTTTTACGGGACAAGTTGTACTGTCTTATGGCACCATTTTATACTGTATATGATGTAGTGGGAAGCCGTAATTATTTTTTTAAATGGAGTGAAATAAAAAAACAATATCACCATAGTTTTATGGATTTAGTATTGATAGCTTTCCCTATGTGGTAAAACTGACCTGTTACCTTAATTCTCACCACCAGTATGATTACACTTTTATAGTTCTTCTTGTTTTAATACTGAAAAAAGAAATATTTTTTTCTTTGCATCGCCAGATTCTGACCCCCATACATTTTTTAAAATTATGTCTACGGAGATGTTTGAAAGCTCATTATTTGAGGAGCAAACTGTGGTTTTTATTGATACAATTTTGGGCAAAATCAAAGGGCAAAATGGACCCTTTTGATTTTTTTTTGTTTTCAGGTTACAGCGTTCACCATACAGGATAAATATGTTTTTAGTACAAGCGTTATGGGACATTGGCATGCAAATGATCTTTACTTTTTTGTTGATTATTTATTTCTATTTCTATTATGGGGAAAGATCAGGATTTTCGTTTTTATATTTTATTTATTGCTTTTTCCTTCTACATATATTTTAAGTTCCCATAAGGGACCTGAACATACAATCGCTAGGGCCAAAGGAGGGCAGTGCTCCCGAGCAACACCGCCACAGAAGCCAAGGTGTCAAGGTCACAATTGACCACGGCATCTGAGGGGCTAAATGTCTATGATCGGCATTATGGACAACCACAGAAATTTGCCCTAGGTATCTACTATTTAAAACAGCAGAAACCCAGTAGCTATTGTGCCCACTGTGATCTAGAGTGCGCTCCATTTTTTATGAACTGATTTCCACTGTACATGTATGGAGGATATCCTCAAGGGGTTACACACTCAACAATACTGGAGTGGGGGAAAAAACACTGCTCAATTATAGCACGCATCAACTCAGAACACAATGCTATGCTTTTCAGATATCACAGCTGAAGGCCTCTTTCACACTACAGTATGTCGATTTCAGTGTTTTGCGTTCCGTTTTTTTGTTTCCGTTGTGTTTCCATTTCGTTTTTCCGTATGGCATATACAGTATACAGTAATTACATAGAGAAAATTGGGCTGGGCATAACATTTTCAATAGATGGTTCCGCAAAAAACGGAACGGATACGGAAGACATACGGATGCATTTCCGTATGCATTCCGTTTTTTTTTGCGGACCCATTGACTTCAATGGAGCCAGGGAACGTGATTTGCGGCCAAATATAGGACATGTTCTATCTTTCAACGGAACGGTAAAAACGGAAATACGGAAATGGAATGCATACGGAGTACATTCCGTTTTTTTTGCGGAACCATTGAAATGAATGCTTCCGTATACGGACCGCATACGGAACGCAAATAACGGCCCGCAAAACGGAAAAAAAAACTGGTAGTGTGAAAGAGGCCTAAATGCTATAAACATCTTCGGAGACAACAGTTTTTATGTTGCATTTTACTCATTTTGGGCTAAAAATCACTTTTTCAATTGGTCTTTATTAAAAAAAAAAAAAAAAAAGTTCCACGGGGTAAAGTTTCAGTCTATTGGCAGCATATCTTGCTTTCAGTTTTCTGCTGAACTGTCAAGTTGCTGATCTGACGACTCGATGTACAGCCCTTATCTCTGAACTCCTGACAGCCCATAAACACTCACTATAGCTAAATCCTAAGCAAACTGATAAGAATAGGGAGGACATTTGCTCCTTTGCTTTCCAGTGCTGGTCACGATCCTCAATTTCCGTTCTGATCCATCAGAAGAACAGAAGAAAAAAAACGGATTTGGTAAAAGAAAAACTATTCCAATGCATGCATGAAGTACTTTTATTCCATCTAAAAAAACGCTGTACTCGGCTATCTCCGGGACTCCCAGAGAAATGAATGGAGAGGCCGTGTGGATGTGCGTTCGGCTGCTCTGTTCATTTCGTGATCGGTGGAGGTCCCAGTGGTAGGACCACCACCGATCTAATAGTTATTCCCTTTCCTGTGGATAGGGGATAACTTAAAAAACAACTGGAATACCCCTTTAAGCTTACAAAGAGCTGTCCATGTTAGACATGGACATCTGGGTCCTCTATAGAGAGAAACACGGTCTTAGATGTGGCTCCAGAGCAGAAGAATGCCTCTAATTATTGAAAGTCTAGAGTCACAATCAGTGCATTGGACTGGAAGGTGCCAGTCTACGCCAACGTATACTATTACCATGTTCCTGGAGAATCCTTGTCTGCAGCAAGAAGAATTTATTACTAGGTCTTACAGCAGCCCCCATGTGTCCTCGCTTGCACTGTAATTCTACATCAAGGTCCTGAGGGATCTGAAGACTGAGCACTCATGATCTATAGACCCTGGTGGCAGTCGCCAGAGAACATTGCAATAAATCAACTACTAAGCATGCCAGCTACCGGAGACTGGAATCCAAGAATATTCTAGGTAGACCTTTCATGCATATACATTTTTCAATAATGAATATTCTATAAGGCCTCTAGCACATGACCGCGTCCGTATCGCAGTCCACAAAACGTTCTGTGTGCCATTCGCATTTTTCTCACTCCCATCACGCAAAACGGACAAGAACAAAGGACGTGTTCTATCATCTGCAGGATATAGGGATGTGAACAGCACACGGATGGGTCCGTGTGTAATCCACCAAAAAATACAGAGAGCACACGGATGGAAAATATGGCCGTATGCATGAGGCCTGAGGTTGATTGATGTATTTATTTTTTACTTTTAGATATCAATTCAGAAGTTAAGGTCCATCCCACTGAAATAATAAGCCAGGACGTTCTAAGGCAGCGGTCCCCAACCGCCGGGCCGCGGCCCAGGACCGGGCCCTGGGAGATAGTTTGCCGGGCCGCAGAGGAGCACAGACGTCAGGCGCATGCGCGCCCGACGCGTTCATCTTGCCAACATTAGTGGAGACGGAGGGAGGGAATCCCTCCCTCCCATGATGCGGCCGCTGCAGAGCCCAATACAATGAGCGGGCTCTGATGTCCATTATGTCAGGAAGTACTTGCTGGTGTTACTATTACTATGAGGCACATGGCTTTATCAATTTAGACCTCTATTTGCTTCACATTATTAGTAAGTGACCCCATCAAGTACCTCCTCACATAATGGGCAATTGATACTTTGCAAATAGTAAAAATTAAAAAAATACTCACACGTTAACCCCATGCAACATGAGGTTAACGTGTGAGTATTTTTTTCTTCATGGTATCGAATTGGTGTTGCAATACTTTCTTTTTGGAGTCACATTTAAATAATAAATGTAATTGTTATATAGTGTTATATATTTTAATATGCACCTTGTGTTTTATCAGCGCCGGCCAGCCCACCCCCTAAGCCCCGCCCCAGAACCCCCCCCCCCCACCTCACCCGGTCCCTGGAAAAATTGTCTTACATGAAACTGGTCCTTGGTGCAAAAAAGGTTGGGGGCCACTGTTCTGAGGGGATCCAATATGACTTGCCATACCCTTTACGCTGATATTTAACTCACAGGGTGCAGAAGATCTCTTCGGGAACTTTCACACTTGCGTTAAAGTTTGAGTTCCGTTTTATCCCAATGCATTCTGAATGGAGAGCATTCCGTTCAGGATGCATCAGTTCAGTCCCTCTTACGTTTTTTGGACGGAGAAAATACCGCAGCATGCAGCAGTTTTCTCTCCGTCCAAAAATACTGATCACTTGCCGGAACGCCGGATCCGGCACTAATTTCCATTGAAGTGTATTAGTGCCGGATCCGGCATTAAGTGTTTTCCGGCAAAACGCAAAGACCTTTAAAAATGCAAAAAAAATAATAATTAATACCGGATCCGTTTTTCCAGATGACAGGTCCGGTATTGTAATGCATTTGTGAGATCCATCTCAGAAATGCATCCGTTTGCGTCCGGATTGCGACGAAACTGCCTGCCGGAATCCTCCGCCGCAAGTGTGAAAGTTCCCTTAGCTGAATGTGAACACGATTAAAAACAAGCTGCCGGGTATCATTTTATACCATGTTTAATCGCCTCTTGCTGCCTTTTTATGGATCATGGGAAATGTAATTCACATAGGCTGTTTTTCATTCAGAGGGAAATAGAGGCGAGGCTGCAGCGCGCAGCCGGCCAAATCTTCATTCAGATCCAGGATCCATGGACGCCACTGTAATTGAGAGACATTCCCGACCAGATAACTATAGACTTTCATTTTCCTTCTAAATAATAGCTCTTCCGCGAGGCTTCCAATGACAACACTGGAGGTTCTTCAGCTTACAAGCTTACCGCCTTGAGCTGACTTTCCTGCAGATTACACAGCTTCTTGCTTTCATTTGCCAGGGCGCAGTTTATAGACACACATTGCTCACAGCTTGTTTCACAATATTTCCGTTCAAAAGGTTTCTGTCTAATGAAACTCAATGTAAAGCAATAAAGGAGGAGGGTTTTTTTTTTTTTGCAGACTACACTTGGAAGCTTCTCCCTCTTGGGGACTTTGATCTTGCACAAAAAGAATTAGGAAATATCAGCGTTTCCTAAGGAGATCAGCCTCGTCTTACTGAGCAGAGATGCTAATTCTATTAACCTCTCATTGCCACATATGATGTCATCAGGATCATTGTCTAAACTGAAAACGCGATAAGGAGGCTTAAAAACACAGATCTATGCTACTTTATGGAGACAAAACGCATTGTAGAGGGCTTAAAGGGGACGTCTGGTTTACATCAGCATCCGTTATAATAGTTATTTATGAAGGTCGGTGTAATTTGGTAATGTATTTCTTTCACCTTTATTGCTCCGATCCCCCGTTCTGGGCTGTGGTCACATGACCATGCTGATCTCTCTTATTTCCTGTGTTGTTAGGGGCGGTGATAGTGAGTGTCTATGTAACTAGCTGGTGGGAGGAGTTATAAACTAGCTGGGTGTTAGGGGCGGTGATAGGGGAGTGTCTATGTACCTACCTGGTGGGAGGAGCTATAAACCAGCTGGGTGTTGTCAGGGGCAGTGATATGGGAGTGTCTATGTAACTAGCTGGTGGGAGGAGCTATAAACTAGATGGGTGTAAGGGGCAGTGATAGGGGAGTGTCTATGTAACTAGCTGGTGGGAGGAGCTATAAACAAGCTGGGTGTAAGGGGCAGTGATAGGGGTGTGTCTATGTAACTAGCTGGTGGGAAGAGCTATAAACTAGCTGGGTGTTGTTAGGGGCAGTGATATGGGAGTGTCTATGCAACTAGCTGGTGGGAGGAGCTATAAACTAGCTGGGTGTTGTTAGGGGCAGTGATAGGGGAGTGTCCATGTAACTAGCTGGTGGGAGGAGCTATAAACTAACTGGGTGTTGTTAAAAGCAGTGATAGGAGTGTGCCTATGTAACTCGCTGGTGGGAGGAGCTATAAACGAGATGGGTGTTGTTAGGGGCGGTAATAGGTGAAACAAATGCGGTCAGCGGGAGCAGGCAGTTCCGAGAACAGCCCGATGAAGGCCCCCAGCGGCTGTTCTCGGAACTGCCTGCTCCCGGTGACCGCATTTGTTTCAAACCAAATCGCGGCACAGGTAAGGGCTTACCTGTGCCGCGCCTGACTTGTGAGTTAGGATGGCAGCCCGCATTTGTTCGCGGGCGAACAATGCGAACTGGCCATCACTGCATGTAACTAGCTGGTGGGAGGAGCTATAAATGAGCTGGGTGTTGTTAGGGGCGGTGATAGTGGAGTGTCTATGTAGCTAGCTGGTGGGAGGAGCTATAAACGAGCTGGGTGTAGGGGCAGTGATAGGGGAGTGTCTATGTAACTAGCTGGTGGGAGGAGCTATAAACGAGCTGGGTGTAGGGGCAGTGATAGGGGAGTGTCTATGTAACTAGCTGGTGGGAGGAGCTATAAATGAGCTGGGTGTTGTTGGGGCAGTGATAGGGGAGTGTCCATGTAACTAGATGGGGGAGGAGCTATAAATGAAATGGGTGTTAGGGGCGGTGATAGGAGAGTGTCTATGTAACTAGCGGGGTGGGAGGAGCTATAAACAAGCTGGGTGTAGGGGCAGTGATAGGGGAGTGTCTATGTAACTAGCGGGGTGAGAGGAGCTATAAACAAGCTGGGTGTTGTTAGGGGCAGTGATAGGGGAGTGTCTATGTAACTAGCGGGGTGAGAGGAGCTATAAACAAGCTGGGTGTTGTTAGGGGCAGTGATAGGGGAGTGTCTATGTAACTAGCGGGGTGGGAGGAGCTATAAACAAGCTGGGTGTTGTTAGGGGCAGTGATAGGGGAGTGTCTATGTAACTAGCGGGGTGAGAGGAGCTATAAACAAGCTGGGTGTTGTTAGGGGCAGTGATAGGGGAGTGTCTATGTAACTAGCCGGGTGGGAGGAGCTATAAACAAGCTGGGTGTTGTTAGGGGCAGTGATAGGAGAGTGTCTATGTAACTAGCGGGGTGGGAGGAGCTATAAACAAGCTGGGTGTTGTTAGGGGAGGTGCTGGAGCTGTGGAAGGAAAAATACATCATGGTTTTGGTTGGAAGCAGCAACAGGAAGTTCTACATACAGGATGGAAACCAAACCAAAAGCATTGGTTTACATGGTGAAAACAGGTCAAGTGAGTCCAAGTTGGAAAGAAAGCCTGGGAAAGATGTACATGAGGTAATAACTATGTAAGCATATCTGTTAAACACCATGGTATACCTAAAAAATCTTTCAAATGAAAAAACTATTCTGCCACATAATGCTCCAAACTTTACTCATGGAAAATAAATGATGTGACACATTTAAAAGGGTTGTCCCAAGATACAAACCTATCCTCTACACACAGGAACGGGGATAAGCATCTCATCGGTGTGGTCCTGCTGCTGAGACTCCCACTGTCCACAGTCCTGAGTCCCTGTATCTCACCTGCCAGGGAGACCTGAGTCCTGCACCGTTGCGAGGTCTAACAGTCCCACAGAGCATGAATTGGGCGACAGTGCCGCACCATTCATACAAGTGGAGGGTTTACCAGTGGTTGGACCTCCACCAACCAGATACTTATCCCCTATCCAGTGGATCAATCCAAGCTTGATCTCTCAAATGCCTAGGCTTAACAGACACAGTGCCGCTCCCAACTAGGCGCTATGATTGACATTGCAAGTGAATAGCACTGCGTTGCCATTCCTACACAGATTTGGTTGTGAAAAGCTGAAGTAGCAGGTGCCCATTACTTTCTGGGCCATTAGTAGTGGGCCCCAAAGCTCAGATATCCCAGATTTTAGACACTGGTACACACCTTAGCGATATACCATTAACCCTTTCGCTGCTGGAGATATGGGGAAATGTTTAACCTTTCCACGTACACAAATGCATTTTAAGCCCTTCTACCCCGAGCAAGTTTTCGCCCTCCTGGCCAGGCCATTTTTTGCAAATCTGACATGTGTCACTTTATATGGTAATAACTTTGGAACGCTTTTACTTTTCTCGTGACACATTGTACTTCACGATAGTCATAAATTTGAGTCAATATATTTCACCTTTATTTATCAAAAAATCCCAAATTTACCCCAAATTTTGAAAAATTTGCAATTTTCAAAATTTCTATTTCTCTGATATTAAAAAAGAAAGTGATACCTCATAAAATAATTATTACTTAACATTCCCCATATGTCTACTTTATGTTGGCATTGTTTTCTAAATGTCATTTTATTTTTTTAGGATGTTAGAAGGCTTAGAATTTTAGAAGCATTTCTTAAAATTTTAAAGAAATTTTCCAAAACTCACTTTTTAAGGACCAGTTCAGGTCTGAAGTCGCTTTGTGGGGCTTACATAGTGGAAACCACCCATAAATAACCCCATTGTAGAAACTACACCCCTCAAGTTACTAAAAACTGATTTTACAAACTTTGTTAACCCTTTAGGTGTTCCACAAGAATTAAAGGAAAATGGAGATGACATTTCTAAATTTCACTTTTTTGACAGATTTTCCATTTTAATCCATTTTCTTCTTGAACACATCGAGGGTTAACAGCCAAACAAAACTCAATATTTATTACCCTGATTCTGCAGTTTACATAAACACCCCACATATGGTCGTAAAATGATGTAAGGGCACACGGCAGGGTGCAGAAGAAAAGAAGCGCCATATGGTTTTTGGAAGGCAGATTTTGCTGGACTGGTTTTTAGATGCCATGTCCCATTTGAAGCTCCCCCTGATGCACCCTTACAGTAGAAACTCCCAAAAAGTGACCCCATTTTGGAAACTAGGGGATAAAGTGCCAGTTTTATTGGTACTATTTTGGGGTACATATTATTTTTAATTGTTCTATATTACGTTTTTATTGTGTGCCTTCCGCAATTTACGGAACGGGCGGCCCATTGTAGAAATGCCTATTCTTGTCCGCAAAACGGACAAGAATAGGACGTTATATTTTTTTTGCGGGGCTACAGAACGGAGCAACGGATGCGGACAGCACACTGAGTGCTGTCCGCATCTTTTGCGGCCCAATTGAAGTGAATGGGGCCACATCCGAGCCGCAAAAATTGCGGGTCGGATGCGGACCAAAACAACTGTCGTGTGCATGAGGCCTAACCTTGCATAACAAAAACTGTTGGAAATGTTTAATAAAAACCAACTGGAAAAAAGATTTTTGCCCAAAATGAGTAAAATGCAATGATAAAAAAAACATTGGCCCTGAAGGATTCCATAGCCTTCAAAAAGGTTTGTCTAAGGCTACATGCACACGACCGTATGTGTTTTGCAGTCTGCAAATTGCGGATACGCAAGAAAAAACGGACGACATCCGTGTGCCATCCGTTTTTTTTGCAGATCCATTGTAACAATGCCTAAAACGGACAAGAATAGGACATGTTCTATTTTTTTTGCGGGGCTACGGAACGGACATACTGATGTGGACATTTTTGGCGGACCCATTTAAATGAATGGGTCCGCATCCTATCCGCTAAAAAAAAAACGGAACGGACACGGAAACAAACAACGTTCGTGCGCATGAGGCCTAAGGCAGGGATGCCCAACCTGCGGCCCTCCAGCTGTTGCAAAACTACAACTCCCAGCATGCTTGGATCAGCTATCAGGGCATGTTGGGAGTTTTAGTTTTGCAACAGCTGGAGGGCCACATGGGCACATGTTCGCACATGCACTGTGAACTCTGGCAGCCTGTTGCGGCCGAGGAACAGACTAACAGACTTTACGGTATCCGGCACAACCAGAAACAGTCCCGCACTGCCGGAACCCACGGCAATCCGGACGGTCTCCGACATAAATGCCGGCCATCAGATGGACAAAAAGTACTGCGTGAGTACCTTTTGTCTGGCCAAATGTCGGCATTTATGTCAGAAACAGGCCAGATCCCTGTTGGATCCTACTACAGTCGATGGAGATCCAGCGGTGCGGGACTGTTTCTGGCCGTACCAGACACGGGGAACTCGGGTAGTCTTGTGTTTCTCTCCCGCGTCAGACTACCGGAGTTCACAACGCATATGTGAACCAAGCCTAAGATATCCTATATGCACATGCCCTATTACATTTGAATGTATTGGAAAGAACGGGGTCCATCCTCCTCTATTACCTGCGTAGAAGCACTCGGATCATCTGGAAGCTACAAGAAACCAGCCTGAATAATGTTTTGTAGATTAAATAAGCGATAAATAAAAAAAACATGTAACTTACAGAGAATTGCTATATATACCTATACCAGTATGGTGGCCGGGCAGGCTACGCGCTCTCATAACACAGCTGGGTCACCTCACTTCACCTTCTCAGCAGCAGTAAATGGTGGATTAGCACTGCTTTACTGCTAATTGAATGGATGTGGCAGTCCGTCGGTGGGTTTCAGACTACAGTACATAGAACGGGGGGGAAAGCACCTGAAAAGTGGGCAGAGAAGTGCAAAACGAATGGAGAGCAGTCTATAAAAGACACATTCTAAATGAGTGCAATTAGAGGAATCTGCACATTACTACTAAAGCTCACTATATTGTCATATGTACTTCTCCCCTAACATATGTCATTTAAAAGAAAAAAGAAAATTAGGGTATATCGATCTTTGTAACATCTAAATGAAGAAAGCTTCCATTCATATTTTCCTTTCCAGGGAGCTGTGTTCTAATTAAAAGGGGTTTTCTAAGATTTTTTTTTAACCGATGACCGATCATCTGGATAGGTCATCAGTATCTGACACCCAGGACCCCTGCCGATCAGCTGTTTGAGAAGGCACCAGTGCTCCCGCGGCCTTCTCTCAGCTCACCAAGCACAGCGCCGTACATTGTATAGTGGCTGTGCGTGGTATTGCAGCTCAGCTCTATTCACTTCAATGGGGCTGAGCTGCGCCCCAGGCCTCGTGAGCGATGAATGTGACATCACTGGCCTAGGAAAAAGCTGAGAGAAGGCTGTGGAGCTATGTGAGCGCCTGTGCCTTCTCAAACAGATGATCTGCGGGGGTCCTGGATGATCAGTGTCTGGGGGGGGGGGGGGGGGGGGGTTAGGGCCCACCAGTAAAATTCATTCTGGGGACCCACTGTACAGCTACATGCAAATATTATCTGCTTATACAGCGGCAAGAGGCTACAAGATGACTGATTATAGGGGCTCCTGCAGCAACTTCAATAGGGCAGGTCCCTGGGATGAGGATGCTGTCGGGCATACCTCTGTGCCTAGAAGTCAACTTTGCCAACCGATGCTTCCATAATAATAAACTGGGCAGTCTGTTAACCTACCCAATTTTGTATAGGAACATAGGCTGGTTGAGATGCTGTACGCTGCCTATCTATATGAAGTTGAGTCAGTCTACCTTGTCATGGGCCACTTGTGGAGGAGATGGAGGACTAGGGGCCCAAAGGGGGATTCTCCTGTTCCCCTGTGGGCCAGTCGAAGCCTGGATCAGATACTAATGACCTAGAGCAGGGATGGTCAACCTGTGGCTCTCTAGCTGTCGCACAACTACAACTCCCAGCATGCCCATACTGCCTATAGCTATAAGTCCACAGCAGGGCATGGTGGGAGTTGTAGTTTTACAACAGCTGGAGAGCCACAGATTGGCCATTCCTGACCTAGAGAATAGGTTATCAGATAAAAAGAAATTCGGAAAACCCCTTTGAAACACAAAAAAAAATTTCTTGTGTCACTGATCAGTCTAAACTCATCAATACGCTCCGTCACCAATAATCTATAAATGTACTTTTTCAGCACTTAGTACATCACTGTTTCTAACCCTAACTTGGATTTCATTTCTGTTGGCTCATGACATCCCCATTACACGGGAGCAGGGAGGGCAGAAGTAAAGAATGACAGGAGAAGAAGAGGTTAGGAAGGTCTTATGGGCACTGATTAGATGAGTTTTTAATTATCTTTCCGACAACTTTAAAAAGTACCGTCTGTACCGAAAAGTAACATTTGCTGTGTGAAAGAAGCAGAGACAATTATAAGAGTTAAAAAGTATAGAAGACCCCAGCCTTGTATAAACTGAGCAGTCGTGTGGCCAGTAACGGGTTAAATGCCAAATATTTGCTGCAGCCAATGAGTCTGACAGTAAATTAAGGCGAAGGCCAAAACAGTGAGCAATGCTCATAAACCATAATTGCTATGGAATAAAACATGAGGACAAGAATAAAAATCCTTCAAATCCTGGACTTCTAATAATATAGAGGCAGCGATCGCTTACAATCCTGCAAAACAGATTTTCTGCAAAAGAAGAAACCCTTTATTACAATCTGCCATCTAAACGCTGGACGACGACCAACATCATTACATGGAACCTTACAAGCTTCTTCTATAAAACAAGACTTCAGACTCCTAGTCTTCATCTGTCTAAAACATGAATCGGTTCAAAAAAATTAAAGGGTTATCCCGTGATTAACATAAAAAATAAATAAAATCAGACACATTAAAATCAGTACATGACAATGTCTAACAAAGCTAGAACCAGCCCTGTACCTCACATGGATCCAGAGATCTCCCCATTCATTGCTCTGCTAGATTTGTATCAAGGTGGCAGCTCAGGGGCATGTCCTTTCTCAGGGGAGGTGTCCTTTCTCAGGGGAGGAGTCCTTTCTCAGGGGCATGTCCTTTCTCAGGGGAGGAGTCCTTTCTCAGGGGAGGTGTCCTTCCTCAGGGGAGGAGTCCTTTTTTAGGGGCATGTCCTTTCTCAGGGGAGGAGTCCTTTCTCAGGGGCAAGTCCTTTCTCAGGGGCATGTCCTTTCTCAGGGGCATGTCCTTTCTCAGGGGAGGTGTCCTTTCTCAGGGGAGGTGTCCTTTCTCAGGGGAGGTGTCCTTTCTCAGGGGAGGTGTCCTTTCTCAGGGGCATGTCCTTTCTCAGGGGAGGTGTCCTTTCTCAGGGGAGGTGTCCTTTCTCAAGGGAGGTGTCCTTTCTCAGGGGAGGAGTCCTTTCTCAGGGGCAAGTCCTTTCTCAGGGGAGGAGTCCTTTCTCAGGGGAGGAGTCCTTTCTCAAGGGAGGTGTCCTTCCTCAGGGGAGGAGTCCTTTTTTAGGGGCATGTCCTTTCTCAGGGGAGGAGTCCTTTCTCAGGGGCAAGTCCTTTCTCAGGGGCATGTCCTTTCTCAGGGGCATGTCCTTTCTCAGGGGAGGTGTCCTTTCTCAGGGGCATGTCCTTTCTCAGGGGAGGTGTCCTTTCTCAGGGGAGGTGTCCTTTTACTGCAGGTGGTGGTAGTTGAAGAAAGTAATTGAGCATGTGCATCAACCTCAGTGAGGTGGACAGAGAAATAAGGAAAAACAAAACAAAAAGAAGGTGGCGCTATACAGATAGATTTCAGTGGCTATACTAAATTTTTTATTATTTACAACTGCAATACTATTCAGATCCAGGTGCTGGCTTGAGATGTAGAATAATTTCGTGGGACAACTCTTAACATTCGAATGTTTACAAAAAATAGCATATTGTATAATATCTGCACACACAGATGCACTTTTCCAAGCTCTGGGGGTCAGTTACATGTGATAGCAATAGAGCAGCAGGTAGCCAATGCAATACACTTGAGATGTGCGTCATTTTTTTAGCTGACTGAATTTAAAATAAGGATTAAATAGTAGCAGATGAGACAAAGTGATAACGGTCAAATTAATCGACATTCTTCAGAATTGAGAACAAAAGATACTATATATAATTAAAGAAATTAAATAAAAACATTCACAGGGCTTGATGTTGCAGCTCATTCCTATTCTTTGCACAGGTCTGAGCTGCAGATCCATGTGATCGATGGATGCGAAATCACAAACCATGAAAGAGGCCACATCGCTGGTCCACATGCCACTAGGGCTGCAGTAAACTATTATTTTAGTAATCGAGTATTCTACCATTTTTACGATTAATCGAGTACTCTAATAAGAAAAAATGAATTAATAGACTGTTTTCCTTTATAAAAACTCATCAGACCCCCTACCATCAGTCTCCAACACCCTTTGTTCCCCCCTTTGTGATCAGCCCAACTGTGCCATCTGACGTCACACAGCCTCGGGTCATAGTGAACGCATACGTGCTGAAAGTGCAGCGCGGTACGGGCCGGCAGGTGACCACGGAGCGGTAAGTAATAGCAAGCGCTTCACTCCCGCTCTGTGGTCGTATGACACAAACGAATCCTCGATGCAAAAAATTTGCATCGAGGATTTTTTTTGGGTCGAATTACTCGACTCAATCGTTTCAGCCCTACATGCCACCGCCACTTCCAGAAGCTGATCAGCGGGGTACCAGGAGCTCGACCCCCAGGGGTCAGATATGGATGACCTAATCTTATATAAGTTCTGGACAACCCCTTTAATTCATTTCCAAAAACATTTAACATTTTGAGGCATTATTCTGAGGACAGTAAACGTCCCACTCCATACATTTTATACTGTCCTTTCACATTCTGAACATAAATCACTCGAAACGTTTCTCACTTTCTTCTGGAAGATGGAAACTGGTATTTTGTGATTTTAACCTTCCTGCTGCATGAGAGGTGTGCAAAATACTTGAGGTAAAACTGTTAATCTGGGACTAGCCTATAAAGCAGCTCAAGTAACAGGACTTAGACAGATCTGTTTGAAGTGAGCAGTGTTAGAAAGGGCAGCAAGTGCCCACAGATGTAGTCACCACACATTCCTCCCCCTCCAATGTCAATATAGCAGAGCGGAGTGTGGAGCGTCAATGCTCACATTCAGCCCTGTGTGTGTTAACTCAACAAATCGTTGGCCTTCCACTGTATTCTCGCCTTCATTGATTGGGTCGCGTAGACCCCAATGTACAATAAACTTCTGACCCCTGAAAGCTATCTAGGAATGGACTGCATTGCATTCATGCATAAAGCGACTCAAGAAAGACAGTGGGGAGATTTACTAATCCTGTAGATGGGGTAGACTTGCGTTGTCGAGGCCGGCACCAGATGTATCACAGGGGCTCAGGTGGGAGGATACATCTGGTGCACGGATTGACCCTTTTCCCTAACTTTATACCAACTATTGGCTTACTTTGCAACATAATTTTACATTGGAATTGTGGTGCAATTAGGCCACACCCTTTTATCCATTTAAAGGGGTTCTCCAGCCTGTAGATATTGACGGCTTATCCTCAGGATTGGATCCTCAATATCTGCAGACTGGAAAACCTCTATGAGCAATGTCCTCTTGTCAAGCAAATTTTTCTAAAAGTAGGTGCTCCAAAAAAGGCAACAAATTGCATTAATTTGCATAAAATTTGGGCACAAATTCATAACAACCATGGGCATAGCTATAGGGGGTGCAGAGGTAGCAGTCGCTACCGGGCTCAGGAGCCTGTGGGGGCCCAAAGACCCTTGTGCCACATAAGAAGACACACAACGCACTGAGGGAAGGGGGGCCCAAGCTGAACTCTTGCACCAGGGCCCATGAGCCGTTAGCTACGCCCCTGATAACAACCTCTAGGTGTGCCCACATTGGTAGTTGTAGGCCAGTATCTTTGAAAAGCTACACTGAATATGTCTTCCCTCAGAAGAAGCCGCATACATTTTGATGATACTCCTGCGGTTATAAAAAAATTTTTGGATGCAGAAATTAGGTTCACATCTCTACGATCCGGCAGCCTGATCCGATATAAATGCCGGCTTCTGGCTGGACAAAAACCTCTCTATTTATACCGTAAAGCAGCCGGATCACGGCCAGATCTCATTATAGTCAATAGGCATCCAGCAGGGATCTGGTGAAACCGGCATTGCCGGAACAGCCTACCAGGAACGTTCACGGGAGATGCAAACGTTGCCTTAGTAGCGATGATCTGACTAACAGGTTTCCAACCACTTTCTTTTACCGAATCTACAGATCAGAACAATTTGTTAAATCTCGAGAGTTATCACACACCGCAAGTGTTTAAAGGGATTCCGAGAGGTCAGTGTGCGCAGAATTCTGCAGTTTTGATCAGGAACACTATAAATGGATAACTTGGTAATGAAATTTGTACGAGGGCACTAAGAGGAAGGATTTTGTAAGGTTGGGTTGGAAGTAAGCTACAGCAGGTCAGAGTAAATAAGAGATGCTTGTATCCACAGATGAGCGACATTCCTGAATGACTCAATGTTACAAAAAGATATTAGGGGGATCTCATCCCGGAGCCCTAAATATGCCCAACTTTTTAAAAACTGTCCACATTTTGTGCGTGCTGATGTTAAAGGGATCCTGTCACAATAAAAATGCAAAGTAATCTGCAGGCAGCATGTGACAGAGCAGGAGGAGCTGAGCAGATTGATGTATAGTTTATGGGAAAAGATTCAGTAAAACCTGGATTTCAGTCATTTAAAGGGATTCTGTCACCTTGTTTTAGCTTATAGAGATGCGGACATGCACGGCTAGATCGCCGCTAGCATGTCCACAATATACCTCTCCTATAGCGCTGTGTGCTTTTATTGTGTTTAAAAAATGATTTTATAGATATGTAAATGACCCTGGTAAGAAGCCCAAGGGGCTGTACTAACCTTCTCGCGAGATTACGTCGATCTAACTGTGAGCAAGGAGGAGATTCGGAGGAAGCAGGCGGTGCTGGGCTCCTTCACACGGGGGCGGTGCTGGGCTCCAAGAAGGTTAGTACAGCCCCTTGAGCTCCTTACCAGGGTCATTTACATATCC
Organism: Bufo bufo; assembly: GCF_905171765.1. NCBI lineage: Eukaryota > Metazoa > Chordata > Amphibia > Anura > Bufonidae > Bufo > Bufo bufo. The sequence continues at coordinate 57,976,473 of NC_053392.1, forward strand.
ACAAAATCATTTTTTAAACACAATAAAAGGACACAGAGCTATGGGACAGGTATATTGCAGACATGCTAGCGGCGATCTAGCTGTGCAAGTCCGCAGCTCTATAAGCTAAAACAAGGTGACAGAATCCCTTTAAATTCCTGCTCAGTCTGGGCTCTGAAGTCCAGGAGGCGGTCCTATCAGTGATTGACAGCTTTCTCTGTATACACAGTCATAAAGGGAAGGCTGTCAATCACTGATAGGACCGCCTCCTCATAGAGGGAGCTGATAATCACTGATAGTACCCCACCTCATAGAAGGAAGGATGAGAATCACTGATAGGACCCCCTTCTCATAGAGGGAAGGAAGGCAATCACTGATAGGACCCCCTCCTCATAGAGGGAAAGCTGTCAGTCACTGATAGGACCCCCTCATCATAGAGGTAAGGCTAACAATCACTGATAGGCCCTCCTCCCCATAGAAGTAAGGCTGTCAATCACTGATAGGACCCCCCTCAAAGAAGGAAGGCTGGCAATCACTGATAGGACCCCCCCCCCCTCATTGAGGGAAGGCTGTCAGTCACTGATAGGACCCCCCCCCCATAGAGGGAAGGCTGTCAGTCACTGATAGGACCTCCTCCTCATAGAGGGAAGGCTGACAATCACTGATAGGACCTCCTCCTCATAGAGAGAAAGATGGCAATCACTGATAGGACCCCCTCCTCATAGAGGGAAGGATGGCAATCACTGATAGGACCCCCTCCTCATAGAGGGAAGGATGGCAATCACTGATAGGACCCCCTCCTCACAGAGGGAAGGCTGACAATCACTGATAGGACCCACTCCTCATAGAGGGAAGGCTGAAAATCACTGATAGGACCCCCTCCTCATAGAGGGAAGGCTGACAGTCACTGATAGGATCCCCTCCTCATAGAGGGAAGGTTGACAATCACTGATAGGACCTCCTCCTCATAGAGAGAAGGATGGCAATCACTGATAGGACCCCCTCCTCACAGAGGGAAGGCTGACAATCACTGATAGGACCCACTCCTCACAGAGGGAAGGCTGAAAATCACTGATAGGACCCCCTCCTCATAGAGGGAAGGCTGACAATCACTGATAGGACCCCCTCCTCATAGAGGGAAGGCTGTCAATCACTGATAGGACCACCTCCTGGACTTCAGACCCCAGAATGAGCAGGAATTTAAATGAATGGAATACAAGTTCTACTGAATCTTTTCCCACAAATGTCTATAACCTGCTGCATGCAGATCACTGTACATTTTCATGATGAAAGGTTCCCTTTAAAATCCCGTTGCAGGAGGGCATACGTGGGACAGACATCCCAACCTGTGAAACGGGCACTGTGGAGTTCTTTTGGCGCTGTTAGCTCAGGATGAGTTTTCTCCTCTGAATGTGAGCACATAAAAATATTTCTAATCACTCCCAGCAAGCAGTAATTTTTTAAAAAAATTGTTACATCCCTTTTAGGCCTCTTTCACACTTGCGTTGTCCTGATCCGTCGTGTACTCCATTTGCCGGAAGTGACCGCCGGATCCGTAACACCGCAAGTGAACTGAAAGCATTTGAAGATGGATCCGTCTTCAAAATGCGTTCAGTGTTACTATGGCACCCAGGTCGCTATTAAAGTCCTGGTTGCCATAGTAGTAGTGGGGAGCGGGGGAGCAGTATACTTACCGTCCGTGCGGCTCCCGGGGCGCTCCAGAGTGACGTCAGGGCGCCCCATGCGCATGGATGACGTGATCCATGCGATCACGTCATCCATGCGCGTGGGGCGCCCTGACGTCACTCTGAAGCGCCCCGGGAGCTGCACGGACGGTAAGTATACTGCTCCCCCGCTCCCCACTACACTTTACCATGGCAAACAGGACTTTAGCGTCCTGGGAGCCATGGTAACCATTCAGAAAAAGCTAAACGTCGGATCCGGTAATGCGCCGAAACGACGTTTAGCTTAAGGCCGGATCCGGATTAATGCCTTTCAATGGGCATTAATTCCGGATCCGGCCTTGCGGCAAGTGTTCAGGATTTTTGACCGGAGCAAAAAGCGCAGCATGCTGCGGTATTTTCTCCGGCCAAAAAACGTTCCGTTCCGGAACTGAAGACATCCTGAACGGATTTCTCTCCATTCAGAATGCATGGGGATAATCCTGATCAGGATTCTTCCGGCATAGAGCCCCGACGACGGAACTCTATGCCGGAACACAACAACGCAAGTGTGAAAGAGCCCTTAATGATGCATTAAAAGTTTTTTTTTTCCTTTTCTACTTTTGGAAGATAAAAACTCCTTCATATACACCTTCCTCTTTCCTTGTCATTCATATTGCATTATCCAATGAAAATTCAGCAAGAGTAAAGTGCCTGTTAGGACATCTGCAGGTCCTGGACTCTGCTTCCCCCCAGACACTACTTTATTTCATCCAAAAGTCAAATGTATAATATATATATATATATATATATTTATATATATATATATATATATATATATATAAACAGGTGAAAATTAGAATATCGTGCAAAGTTCATTTATTTCAGTAATGCAACTTAAAAGGTGAAGCTAATATATAAGAGAGACTCATTACATGCAAAGCGAGATATTTCAAGCCTTTATTTCTTATAATTTGGATGATTATGGCTTACAGCTTATGAAACCTTAAAGTCTCAATTTTGAGGTCCCCTTTGCTCAGGGGGTATGGATTAATTAGCTGACTAGAGTGTGATATTTTGAGCCTAGAATATTGAACCTTTTCACAAAATTCGAATTTTAAGCTGCATTAATGCAATTCCTTTTAATTGGCATTACTGAAATAAATGGACTTTTGCACGATATTCTAAATTTTTCGAGTTTCACATGTGTGTGTGTGTGTATATATATATATATATATATATATATATATTTATGAATTAGAATAATTATTTAAAACAGTGTAGCACAGCGGTGTACATTGTGTAGCGGCTGTGCTTGGTATTCACTTAGCCCCACTGAAGTGAATGTGACCCACCAATCAGACACTGACGACCTATCCTACATCCTGACACCCCTACATATCAGACAACCAGTCATGCCAATGTTTATGGGCACTTTTAAAAGGAGAAGAAGGAGAGAGATGAGACCCTACTTCTATCACCTTCAGCGAATAATTAATACATGAAACAAAGTGTAAATTTTTTCTTCCAAGTCTTCTTTTTTTCAAAAAGTGGACGTGCTACTGTAGTAGCTAACTATAATAGATGTTAATGTATCTCTAAGGGTCAGTCTAGTCCTTTACTTTTTGCCAATATAGCATCCTCGGGAGAAAATAGATTGTGTTTTCTTTTGCATTAAAGACAGAGAGACAGAGGCCACAATGAGATGAGAAATAAATGCTGCCAGTAAGATGACGTCACAGTAACCACACAGTGCTGGAACGGTCAAGATTTGCTTCTGTTCCAAACACACAAACCTGGGAACAGCACAAAGTGACAGATCAAAAAAACAGCTCCACCCAGGTTCAGTAGCTCGGCAGTAAATATCAGGTCTCAAAAAATTTCAAAAAAAAAATTATATATATAGTACGGTTAGATATAGCATTTAAGGGGATTGTCCGGGTGTTTAATACTGATGACCTGTCCTCAGGATAGGTCCCCCAGCGCTCATTGAAATAATCTTCTGCAGGATAACCCCTGTAATGGCTGGCTCATCCATCCACCTATTTCATTCATATCAATCTAATATTTATTCATCTTGAAACCATGCAAAACATTTTGGAGAAATAAAATTTCAGCAATTATATATTTGCTCACAGGGGGATAGCTGCACTCTCTAGGGCTGCACTTTCAAACACTGTCAGAAAAATACAGACATGGTCATATGGTTGTTGTATTCTTTAAAGGGAGAGAGAAGCGGGACTGTCACAATGTACTTAATGTAGTCATGGAACATCCCTAATAGCCTAAAGGGATTGTGCCATAAACTACTTTTCATTAACTAAAGTTTATTTCATGTATTACTCTAGCTCCCATTTCTCCGTGGATCTTTATTTATTTATTTTTTTTCAAAAGTACCTTTTGCAATTTTCTCTTATCCCCCATGTTTGAATCCTACTTCCGTCCTTTGTCATATGTCTGCTGTCCCATCATGCCTCAGGGCAGTGAGATGTGTCCTGACATCAGCAGATCATGTGACACTAACCACACCCCTTGTTCTTACCAATAACACTTCCTACATTACAAGGATCCAAAGTAGGACTTGAAGGGGTTATCCCATGAGTAATGTATAAAATGAAAATCAGACATCACGCAGTACACGACAATCTCTTTCTAACAACGCTAGAACCGGCCCTGTACCTCACATGGATCCAGAGATCTCCTCATCCATTGCTCTGCTAGATTTATATCAAGCTGACAGCTCAAGGGAGCGTGTCTTTTCTGCTGTAGCTCAGGGGGCATGTCTCAGCTCTCCCTATCACAGCTCAGGAGGCATGTCTCAGCTCTCCCTATCACAGCTCAGGAGGCGTGTCGCAGCTCTCCCTTTCACAGCTCAGGAGGCGTGTCTCAGCTCTCCCTATCACAGCTCAGGAGGCAGTTAAAAGATGAAACTGAGCATGTGCGACCTTCTCAGTGAGCAGGTCAAAGAAAGAAGAAAAAAAAAAAAAAAAAGTGGCGCTATACAGATAGATTTCAGTGAATATCTCACTGGCTATACAAAAGTTCTAATTACATGCAATTACAAAAGTATTCAGATCCAGGTGCTGGTTTGTAAACTGTAGAATATTTTTAGTCGGACAACCCCTTTAACGTACAGAAATACTGAATATCAGATACTGAATATCAAAACAGCTTTGTCACAATCTGCAATGGTAGACTAATAACTATAGAATGAGGCAGTTTTGATAAATAGTGGTATTTGGGGAAAGTGATATAACATCTGTTGGGCAGGATATTTTTATAGTAGTGGCACAACCCCTTTAATTTTCTTGGCCTTCATTTACAGTAATTTAACATTCCAACCAATTCCTTCCTCTAAAAAAAAAAAAAAAAGGAATTAACACAGCACCATATTATTACTATTGTCACAGACAAAAAAATAATCCGTCTCAGAGGCGACTTGTGAAAAGATTCCGATTACAGCCATAAAATAAATTCCCAACAAAATGAAAAATGAATATTCATTACAGTGTTAATAATTACTGTAGTAATTGAGAAACACAAACTCTTTTTCACAATCAAAGAATTAATTTCTGAAATGTGTTTAGTCACAAAAAGCGAGAGGAATATAATATAATATAACAGTAACTAACCACACTTAATGTCGAAGAAAAGAATAAATCTACTTTACGTTATGTTCAATATGTATAATAAAAACCAAAGCTGAGGGCATAAATGTGTGCGATTAAAGGTCTTCTGACGCTTTACATTTTGAACAATGAATATATATATATTTATATATATATATATTATATCTAGAAATGTGAAAACATAGCTTAAAGCTACAGTATCAAAATGTTCCATGGCCACCCAAGTACAGTAAAGATGTATAAAACAATTTAATGTAGCCCGACCACACACAGATTGTGGCGATGTATATATGCATATTAAGGGAAATTGTACAACAATGTAAGGGAACATAAATGTTGAATGTGTGCCATTTCCTGACTGATAGCTTTCAGGAAGGTTTAAAACTATAAAATTACAGGGAAAAGAAATCCAGCAGCTGAACAGTGACAGACGGTACGTACACATAAACAAAAAACAATCCAAAAAAAAATGTTAGAATTTAGATTATTCCAGAGAATTACACAAACATTTACCAAAAAAGAAAATTCCTGTCGGTCTTATTATTGCCAAGGAGCTAATAAATTGCAAGTAATAATTTTAAGGAATTACAGAAATGCGGAGTCTCCGGCACTGGTCTGGAAATAAAACATGTAGCGGGAGAAAAGTAATTAAAATAATGTGTAAAAATGTTATGCACAAAATAAAATTCTTCTGTGGCCGAAATATTACATTTAAGTGAAATGAGAGCTGCAGACGTTTTTTTTTTTTTTTCCCCAAAATTATTCATTGTATTATTCTGTAAGGAAAAGCGGCTAAATTTATGGGAGAAGGAAAAGTTTGTGGAGTCACAATATTAATTACCTAACGGATGCATGTTTTCACAAAGTACACAAATTAAAGCTGATCTACGTAGGAAGCTTAGCCTTTATGGTTTGTTCGGTGTAGACCAAGTCTACAAATAGTGGCTTCTGTATAATGCCGAATGTTTTATGGTAAAGGATTTTCGTGTTTTACCTTATTACACTGCACATTTTTTCTTACTTTCGCGACACAAAACAAACCGCTGTTGTTAGCCAAAAACAGACATATACAGAGAGCTTATTTATGCTCAGATTAAAAGGAAAAATGGCACCTTCGGGGTAAAAAAAAAAAACGGCAAATGCAGAAGCAGATATTAATTAAAAAATATTAAAAAAAATAAATAAATCAGATAAATACTGATCATCTTTAATGTTAAAATAAGTAAAAAAAATAGGATTAAAATAACCATAGAATATGAAGATACAGAATACAAGTTTGAATCTTCTATACTGTATTCATTACTGGAAAAGTACTACATCGTACAATAATCGGAGAAATGACAGTATCTGCACAAAGTCAGCGCTGAGTAATTCCTAATTCGTGTCTGGCAAAAGAACGGCGTTTAGAAAAAATCCTTCTAATGTCTCATGCGGTTTTCATTAAGGGAGAGGCAGAAGCATTAACATGCAAATAATTAAAGTGGTAAAAAAATGATACATCTGGGAATGAAAAAAAATGGAATTTCTTATGAAGGCCTCATGCACAGGACCGTATTTGTAATCCACACACTACCCGCATTTTTGGCGGATAGCACACTGACCCATTAATGTCTATGCGGTCATGCACACATCCGTGTGTAGCCATTCCTCATGTTATAGAACACGCTCTATTCTAGCCCATAGTGTGGCTAGGAATAGCCCATTGTATAGATGGATGGGAGAGAAATATGGAATGCAGGTGAATGGCATCCGTATGTTGGGCACGACCAGGTGCACATATATAACATAGATAGAGTATCAGGAGAAGGTGCAGACAACACATGAATGTCACAAAAGGGTATTTCCAGATAGGAGAGGGTTGCATAGGCGGGACCCAGTCCTATGTCGGGAACGGGGCCCCCAAAGGGAGGGAGAGCGCACTGCACATGTGTCGCCACCTCTCTCTTCATTGCTGTGGGAGCCCCAAAAATAATGAGCACCCGGCTATTTTCAGAGCTCCCATGGAGGTGGTGGCCACGAGCACGCTCTGGAGAAAAGGGTAAGTCTCAAGCGTTGGACCCACACCTATCTGACACTGACGGCATAACCTACTGACATGACATCAATGTCTCAGATGGGAATAACCGCCAGCAGCTGCGGAACAGTTTTCTACCAACTTTGTGCATGTGATGATTCATCAACTTTTTTCCTTGAGCTGTTTTTTAAATACCCTTTGTAAGGAACTTTTTTTTCCTTTTTTTTATTTTTTAATTAGGATTAATATGTAAAGTTACAGCGTACAGCGCTTTATTCTTTACATTCTATTTCACTTGCTTTGATAGCTGATATGTATGGCGGTATATATGGCGACAGTTTGTGTTGGAATGTGCAGTGGGATTATTTGGTATAATTTTTTTTAGATAATACATCCCCAATGAGGTTATAGAAGACCCCAGGGGGACATTTAGTTTTCACATATTTTTTAGCCATAGATGCCCCAGTTAAATGGGCAGAACAACCCTTTGTGGTGACTGGCAGATCTGATTCGGGACTGCAAAGACCCAACAGTCCTGCCATGCCCGTCGGGAACCGGATCCCGTGCCCAATTGCCGCTGCCGCTATTCTCTAAGTAACGCTCATTTTGCACTATATGTTGGCTAGAAAAAGTAACACAGAAGTGATTATAAACCGCTTCTTTCATCTTCCCAGGTTCCTGGTTGTCCCTGGAAGCGAAACAACAATCTGCTACTACTAGAATACATAAGCTGGAGCTCTAATCCTGCAAACATACATGTGCAACCACACGAGATCAAAGTCCGCAAGTCGGCAACATACGTGTTGGGTGCTTAGTCATTAACACATTTTAAGGGGGTTTCCACAACAGCACAGTTCTTCCCACAGAGGACATGAATGTATGATTGCTAGAGACCACACCAATCCCTATAATGAGAATCCCTAACCCCCAGTTCCTCTTCACTGCATAAGGGCTCACGCACACAAGTGTGTGCCCCCGTGCCGCAGACTGCAAATAGTCCGCAATGCACTGGTACCGACCGAGTGCACACCAATTTGCGAGGGTCTGCGATCTGCAAGATACGTTCCGCACCGCAAAAAAATAGAATGTGTTCTAATTTTTTTGCAGTGCGGAGGCACGGACTAAAATCCAACGCAAGCGCTGTACAGTGCTTCCGTGGGCATCCAATCCGTGCCTCCACTCCACACTGCACCACATCTTGCGGACCCATTCAAGTCAATGTTTGCAGGCCGCAATACGGGCATGGGTCACACATAGTTGTGTGCGTGAGCCCTAACTATATTGAGGTAATGGCGAGTACTTTGGAACGGAGTGGCAGTCAGGCATGTGCCTTTCAAGTCCATGAGGCCACCCGAAAGTGCAGAGGTTGAATGTAGTACAAGTACATATGTAGTTATGTATCGAGGAGGAACGGAGGCTCAGGACTCCCTTTTAAAGATCAAGTGGCCCACAGGGATCTGATATTTAGCACTATTTTTGTGTTTCACTATGGTATTGTTTCTTGCATTGGCCCTGCCTACTTGTGGCTATGCTGGGCTTTGTACCAAGATGGCAGGCTCAATTGCTATACTCGAAGATGTGCCATCCAACTTATACTGCCAACTAAAGAAGGACCTGTCTGCTGCATCTTCCCAGCTCACTTTCTTGTCTGTCCCTCTTAATCTGATAAAAAATAAATTATATATATATATATATATATATATATATATATATATACACACCCACACGGTGAATGTAAGACACTAAGATCTAAAACTATAAAGTCTTCTTTGATATGAACAGTCTGAGGCATGGGACAGGTGGCGGCCGGCCAAGCCCCATATAAAAATGTGAGAATGAGGACTTGCAAGATGATGGCTCCTTTATATTTCTCTACCACACATTGTTGTGATATTGATAACGACGGCTTACAAAGACTTTCCTCCAAATCCCAATAAACACATCCATCACATCTGTAATCCAGTCTTCTGAAATTCTACAGTCCTGTTGATTTAACTGGGAAAGTTATCACAAATGAAAGCGTGTAATACAAGTAGTTGGCAGCAGCAATTTTTTGCAACCAAACCCTACAAGATCAGCAGCTCACAACGTAAACAGCTCCCAACCTGAGATGAACGGGTCGCCCACAATAATCACGATTGTATTTCCCCGAGGAGGAGACATTAAAATTGTAACATCTCTGTTTCATCATCTCACATCCCAGACATCTTGGGCTTCAACCTCATATCTACCAGACCCCTGAAACTTTAAATCCAAATACAAAGGAGTGGTATGAACGAGGATACAGCAGTTCCTGTGCTTTATAAGCATATATATGTCTGCTGTCAATTCACATCGTAATTAAAGGGTTGCCCAAAACAAAAACAACAAAAAAAACTGTACTCTCCTCTTCAATTCCTTGCCGATTCAGCGCAGATGGTCCACAGCCCTTGGCTTGTTCAGTACCCTTGCTACTTTTCCTTACAGTGCAGTACCAGTTTGCGAATAGTTTGGGGAGAATAAGGCTCCTTGCATTTTATGCAGTTTTGATGTGGATTTTCACGGATTTCAGTGTCTTCCACTGACCAAAGGAAAACTCTGCTCGAAAAATAAACAATCCAAATCTACATTCAATTCCAAATGTAAAAAAAAAAATGTACGTAAACACTTATCTTGTATCACCTTTTAATTATATATTCTAATAGGGCTGATCTGCAAAACCACACGTAATCTGTGGACGAGGGTGTTCCTGCTTTGGGGAGAAAGCGGCCATGTTTTTCTAATCCTGTACATACAGCCTCTGTACTGTGTGGCAGAGAGCAGAAGGTTTTAACAATTTTAAAATCAACTATGTATATGAATTGAGGATACAGGGAATAAGTCAAAATGATAAAAGATGTTACATTAAATATTTTGGTAATTGCCCAATTTTTGGTTACTTTTGGATTATTACTTTAAATTACAACTGTGCTTTAAAATTGGGAAAAACGAATACTACGCATGTACTGCTAAAAACATCATCACTGTCTAACAACTACTTTACAAGACTAGTTCTGGATAATGTCTGATCTGACCGTTGTGTGGTACGGTATATTCATGTCATAGTTGTGTGTGGGATACAGTATAACAATGATATTTTGGATGTGTGGTACAGTATACTTATAGTTGTGTGTGTACAGTTTGCCCAAGTTATATTTGTATCCATGATATGTTTGTGTGTGTGGTAAGATATACCCATGATATGTTTGCGATGTGTGTGTGGTACAGTATTCCTATGTTATATTTGCTTGTGGTACTGTATACCCAATGTTACATTTGTGTGCATGTGGTACGGTATACCCATGTTATATGTGTGTGTGGTACAATGTACCTATGTTATATTTGTGTGGTACGGTATGTCCATGTTATATTTGTGTGTGGGTATAAAGTAGTTATATTTGTGTGTGGTACAGTATTCTCATGTTATATTTGTGTGTGGTACGGTATATCCATGTTATATTTGTGTGTGGTACAGTATTCTCATGTTATATTTGTGTGGTACGGTATATCCATGTTATATTTGTGTGTGTGGTATGGTATATCCATGTTATATTTGTGTGGTACGGTATATCCATGTTATATTTGTGTGTGGTACAGTATTCTCATGTTATATTTGTGTGTGGTATGGTATATCCATGTTATATTTGTGTATGGTACAGTATTCTCATGTTATATTTGTGTGGTACGGTATATCCATGTTATATTTGTGTGTGTGGTATGGTATATCCATGTTATATGTGTGTGGTATGGTATATCCATGTTATATTTGTGTGTGTGGTATGGTATATCCATGTTATATTTGTGTGGTACGATATATCCATGTTATATTTGCGTGTGTGGTACGGTATATCCATGTTATATTTGTGTGTGGTACAGTATTCTCATGTTATATTTGTGTGTGGTATGGTATATCCATGTTATATTTGTGTATGGTACAGTATTCTCATGTTATATTTGTGTGGTACGGTATATCCATGTTATATTTGTGTGTGTGGTATGGTATATCCATGTTATATGTGTGTGGTATGGTATATCCATGTTATATTTGTGTAGTACAGTATTCTCATGTTATATTTGTGTGGTACGGTATATCCATGTTATATTTGTGTGTGGGTATGTCCATGCTATATTTGTGTGGTACAGTATTCTCATGTTATATTTGTGTGGTACGGTATATCCATGTTATATTTGTGTGTGTGGTACAGTATTCATATGTTATATTTGTGTGGTACGGTATATCCATGTTATATGTGTGTGGTACGGTATATCCATGTTATATTTGTGTGTGTGGTACGGTATATCCATGTTATATTTGTGTGTGTGGTACGATATATCCATGTTATATTTGTGTGTGGTTCAGTATAAGCATTTTATATTTTCCTAGTTACAGACTTTCAATAATAATTATTATAATTTATTAAACCTACAGTTGGGACGATTAGAGTAACTAAGTCGAACACTACAACTTCTAAAGCTTTTTCATTTATGGGTATATGTAGATATACTGTCTATACTCCCATACATAATAATCACCTGGACTGGACTGAGCAGTCCTCACATACATATCATTATCTACATCGTTCACATTGTCTCACAAAGTAACTCTTGTAAATTGAATTTGCTGCCTCCTCGACTGTTTTGTGGTTTCTGATGTGTTTTACTTGCATGAGAGTCAAGTTTCAACGTTCCCTCAGTTCGGAGGCTGTGTGCACCAAGAGTGCAAAGGCATACGATTTCCTCAATATAAAAGTCAATATGAAATTATAACTGTGAAACGCTACATTCAATAAATCAGAAATCTGCCAGGGCAGTGGACAATCAGGAGGAGCTGCCCGACCTGGCTTACATGGGAACTGCTGCCTAATGAGACCATCCCCACTCCCGTTTCTCCCTCCTGACTTGTCCTGTGAAGGCTGGGTGGTCTTCTCCAACTTGCAGCCCTCACTGAGCTTGTAAATATCTTTTGCTAAGAGGTGGAACTTTTTGGTTTTCCCCTTCCTTGGACAAAGGATCCAAAATTCTGGTCTTCTTGTTGCATAACCGCTGCTTGCATCCAAGCAGTTCATATTTCCTGGCCTTTAAACAAACAGGATCATTATAGTACTTCCCAACTCTTTCCCTGGCAGCGGCATCTGACTACTCATCTGCCTAATCAATTCATGTGCTGTTGGGCTTCTCTGAAAGGGTACCACAGGCCTTGCTACATGCTCATCCAATTCAAACAAGATGTATTTATTAAAGTGGTTGCTACAAATGCCTTAAGAACCATGGCAGTCCTGTGCAGAGCCTTAAACATAACGGCTTAAAAGACTCTGGTACTGTCAGCAAAACATGAAATTGGCATCGGCCTGCTTCGTTAAGACTTATTATACAGTGAACTAAAGACATAGCAGATATTCCCTCACAGCTGTAATCATTAAATACATGAGCTGCTGCTCGGTGGTGGGCGAGTACAATCTATTTTATATTCAGATATAAAACAAAACTATAAAAAAGAAAAAAAAAAAGTTTAGTACACGTTTTGGAAATGTTTCATTTAACCAGGAGCTTCAACGGGATGTCCAAAAGTGACCCAACTGAGACCATCCATGTTCAGCTAAGCATCTCCAAATACAAGACTGTGGTTCCACGTTGGATATAACTTTTTTTCTTTGGAGATACATTACTGTTGCACTTGTCTTTTTTGGAGAATAAGCATTGATACCGTCTGTGTTTGACTGGAAGGAAACAAGTGATGGGCATCCAACTGATAGGGTTGGCATCAATGCATAAAAGGAAAGACCTGTCTCCTCGGTAAAACGCTGTCCTGGAATTGAACCACAGCAAGATGGCTCAGTGGTTAGAACTGGTTTCCTTGCAAGTGCTGAGTCTGCGGGTTCAAATTTTACCATGCGCAACATCATCATGGAGTTTGTAGGATCTCCTCGTGTTTGTATGGGTTTCTTCCCAAAAACATACCATAGAGTGTGGGATATCAAATGTGGACCTTATACCCCTGGTTGTGGAGGGGCCCCAAATTGCACCTATGCTGGAGTTAATTAAAGCACTAGATTAAATCCAAATTGTTCGCCCCATTCACACAGTCAGCGTTTGGTCAGTGATTTGAACTGTGTTTTAAGTTCGGCGTCTAAAGTTCGGGTTATCGAAGAATCGCGTTATGGGTTCCGCTACCACGGACCATAACGGAATTTAGAATCGATAACGCGATTCTTCGATAACCCGAACCTTAGACGCTGAACTTAAATCACAAGTTCGCTCAACACTAATTGTGAGCCAAAACCACAAGTGAAGCTCATCCAGAGATAAGGTATAATGGAAAGATTTGCACTTGTTCTGTGTTTTTGACCTGGTTCGGAATCACCGATCAAACGCTGACCAAAAAAAACACTGACAGTGTGAAAGTGGCCTTAGGCCGCTTTCACGCGAGCGAGTTGTACACTCCGGACTAAGAGAGAATGAGTATAAAACAGCTCCCGTCCTGAACTCGAAGCACTATCAAATCTATTTTTTTAATTAACCATAGAGGAGAAAAACAGTGTGTAGTGTCATGTTAAAGGGAGTCATACCAATATTAGTCTTAGCGGGCACAATGCTGGGTAGCACTTCCTCCTCTATTATGTGCCAGGACCAATGCTGCAATCCAGAGAAAAATTTCTTTAATTCAGTATGCTATGCCTGACCATGTAAACCAAGCAAGTGAGGGTAGGGCTCAGAGAGAAAAAATTAAATAAAACAGCAATAAAAAAAACAGCACAAAAAGCCCAAAGCCTTGCCTCTATATGAAAAAGACGGTAACAGAAAGGGAATTGTTGAAAAAAATATATATTTTATGTCCTCTTTGTGCACTTAAAAAAAAATGTGAAAAGAGACTTTTCCACATTTTCCAGGGGATAAAAGATTTAAAAAATAAATAAAAGTAAAATAAAATGAGAAAAAAAGGCCCTAAGTATATGTATATATATATATATATATATATACATATATATATATATATAAAAAATTGATTTTGGAAGAAAAATAAAATAAAATGAAATGAAAATGCATGAGGTCACAGGAATGGGGATAAATGGCCTGCTTAAAGATTTTTCAAAAGTGTAAAAAGAATACTAAAATCAAGAAAACAAAAACAGTACAGATAATCCTGCATCAATCTTATACCAACTGATAGCATTTTCTAAACATACATTATTAATGCCATCAATGTTTGTCAGAAAACAAACATAAAAAAAACTAAATGTTAAAATAAAATGTTAAAAAAAAAAAAACAGTAAGCAAAGTAAAGAACCACCGAGTTTTAGTAGGACAGACTTGTCAATTGAATATGCATTTAATAAAAAAATGAAAATAAAATAATAAATAATCAAAAAGGAATAAAACGGAAAATGACAGTAGAGGAAAGTCACATGAGGAAACTCATCAGGAATGGTCGATCTTTATCAAGAAACCCAGTAAAATAACTTCAGTTGGAAGAAACCCTGGCAAGATACCAACAGGGCTAGATGAAAGACAAGTGCGGAGCCACAGACTCAAACTGCCTCGTCTCCCCAGAAGTCTGAGGTTGTTTACTGTATCATTTTTTTCCGTAAGCCACAACAATGGCATTTTACGGACTGAAAGTTCTACTGGGTGCTGGAGGAGCCAAACTGCTGTCAGAATGTGTTCAAAATCAGAGACCGTTAGGAAGAAAAATATCAAAAACTATTCCTGAACTAAATAAGCCACGAACAGAAAGAGCCACGAAAAATACTATACGACACAAAAAAAGAGGCAAAGCCTCTTAACTTAATGTCCTTACAATATATACAAGGGGAGAATAGAAAAGAAAGTTTATCTTGGTCTTCTAAGGAACCCGAAGGAAGAGTTATTAATAGGATTGCACTTACAAAAAATAAAAATAACAACAAAATTGGATGCATTTCTGGTGCATTATCTCTCATCATTCCGCCGAATCTAGCTCACCTGTTTGGATTTTAGAGATGAGCCAATTTCATATTTTGAAATTCTTTCACGCTTCGTTTGGTGGTAAAAGCAGAATTGCGTTATGGATTACGTTACCACGGACCATAACGCAATTCTATGACAGAATGCATAACGGAATCCCTTTAGAGGTTCCGTTATTCTTTCAATCATAATAGAAGTCTAAGGCCTGTATAACGGATCCGTCACGTTTCCGTTATGCCAAAATTTGGCAGGTCTTTTGACTGCTAGTCTAACTTTACCCTGTCTACATTTTAAAACAGGATTAGCAAATCTGCACCATTATTTTAAAACCATGCAAAATCCCTGGTATAATCGGATACCGCCGGATTCGTCTGGCTGCATAAATGATGGATTTCTCTGGCAAAAAGTTGGCATTTATGCCGGGAACCCGCAGGATCCAATTATAGTCAATAGGGATCCGGCAGTGTAAAAAGTAAAAAGTACAGTAAATAATCTTAGAATACAGCCACATAAAAATAACTTTTTTTTCAATAAAACAAGTTTTATTGTGCAAAAGTACTAAAATGTAAAATATATGTACTCCAATGTGGTGCAAAAAAGGGGTTTATCAGCCTATGTCAGTGTAACATTTTTATCCCATCACAGGACCTTATATATATACAGTACAGACCAAAAATTTGGACACACCTTCTCATTCAAAGAGTTTTCTTTATTTTCATGACTATGAAAATTGTAGATTCACACTGAAGGCATCAAAACTATGAATTAACACATGTGGAATTATATGCATAACAAACAAGTGTGAAACAACTGAAAATATGTCATATTCTAGGTTCTTCAAAGTAGCCACATTTTGCTTTGATTACTGCTTTGCACACTCTTGGCATTCTCTTGATGAGCTTTTTTTTTTTTTTTTCTTTTTTTTCTTTTTTGCATTCCCTCTTCCCCGAAAAATAAAGTTATAAAAAATAAAAAAAAATAAAAAATGTTCTTAGTCATTGAAGGAAACCTGTCATCAACGTTATGCTTACCTCACTGAGGACAGCATAAAATAGTGACAGAAATGCTGATTTCAGCTGAGTGTCACTCATGAACTAAAAGTAAGTGGCTGCCGAGAACCAGCATCATAATCATTGCAGCCCAGGCCTTGAAAAGAGTCAAATCTACCTGAGAAGAGTCATGGTTATTATAATCTCCTGCTCTTCTGTCCATCTGCTGAGGACTGGCAGTTCTCTCCTAGAGAGAAAGGGAGAAAACTAGGTAGAAGACTGTCAGTCATCAGCAGGTTGGCGGGAGAGCAGGAATTCATGAATAACCATGACTCTTCTCAGGTGGCCGTGACTCTTTTCCAGGCCCAGTCTGCAATGATTGTGATGTTGGTTTTCGGCAACCACTTACTTTTAACTTATAAATGACAGACCGCTGAAATCAACTCACCTGTCTCTACTTTATGCTGCCGTTAGTATGGCAGCATAAAGTTGATGAGAGGTTCCCTTTAAAGCCCAAACAGGCCTGACTAGGACCAAGTCACAGTTGCTAAACATCTTGTTTAAAATTATTTTCTCAAGACAACTTTCCATACGTCCCATTGCGGGTCCTAGAAGGTGATAACCTTTGCAGAAGCCTGCTCTATGAGCTAGAGAAGAGACTATCTGCAAAGTGCCACTACCAGACATGACTATTTGAACAGGTCTCATATAAGACTGCCAAATAGAGTGGTCATGTACAATTGAGAAAAGGAAGATTCAACCATATAACCTTGTTTGTGGTGGAAGGGGTGCATGGGAATACAGTGTATTCAGTACATTATAAACAACACATTTAAAGTGCCTTTATGTTCATCAGCTTTCCTCTGGTGGAGTTGAAAAGTCATGGTAAATCCAGCCCTTGTTAATTTTTATAAGAGTCAACCTGTCAGCATTTTCAGTTGACAGGAGGATGCGCTTATCTATTATAATGCCAGCAGCAGCACTAAATACCAGCTCAGACAAAACGCTGGCGGCAGGGCAGGCCAGTACCTCCAAGGCGTAGAGCGCCAGTTCGTGCCACGTGTCCAGCTTGGACACCCAGTAGTTGTAAGGCACTGGGGGATCATTGAGGACGCTGACACGGTCTATGTACTCCTTCACCATCTTCCCAAATTCTTCCCTCCTTGTGACACTAGGCCGCGCATCAGGGTGATGGTGCTGGCGGGGTGTCATGAAACTGTTCCATGCTTTAGAGAGTGTTGCCCTGCCTCTGTTGGTACTGCTGTGGGTTCCCCTTGTCTCCCCTCCTCGGTTGTCCAAGGAACTACGGACTCTGCCGCCAGCGTTGTCAGATGGAAATTTTTGGAGCAATTATTCAACAAGAATCTTCTGGTATTGCACCATTTTGCTCGTCCTCTCCACCAGAGGAATGAGAAATGAGAAGTTTTCTTTGTAGCGGAGGTCAAGAAGGGTGAACAACCGGTAATCCATGTTGTCTAAAATGGGTATAACGCGCGGGTCGCAGGAAAGGCAGCCTAACATGAAGTCAGGCATGTGTGCCAGAGTACCAACAGGCAAGACTTCGCTGTAGTCATCGGGAGGATCACTCTCAATCTCCTCATCCTCTTCCTCCTCTTCTGCCTACCCACGCTGAACAGATGGAATTAAACTTCCATGGGTACTACCCTCTGTAGCGGAGGCAACCGTCTCCTGCTCCTCCTCCTCCAATTTGCGCTGAAAAGACGAACTGAGGGTGGTCTGGCTATCAGCCTGTGTAATGTCTTCCCCTATTTTCACCTCTTCCACATGCAAAGCGTCGTCCTTAATTGTGAGCAGCGAGCATTTGAGTAGACACAGAAGTGGGATGGTTACGCTGATAATAGCGTTATGTGGTCGCTGATGGTGCTTGTGAAGGTCCAGGTGCAGGGCGGGAGGCATCCGGGCCTGCGCCTTCGACAGGGGATTGGCCAGCACGTAACACAGGGGAAGAAGAGGCAGTGGAGTGACCCGCAGACACAGATTGTGGACCCAAGCGTTCGGCCCACCTATAAGGCTACTTCTACACGACGACATTTGTCACGCGACATTTTGTTGCACTAATGTCGCGCGACAATATTTATAATTGCAGTCTATGGTGTCACACTGCAACATTCTGCGACTGCGACGCAACAGTCGCAGAAAATCCATTCGAGATGGATTTTTCTGCGACTGTTGCGTCGCAGTCGCAGCATGTTGCATGTTGCAGTGCGACATGATAGACTGCCATTATAAAAATGTTGCGCTACAAATGTTGCAGTGTAGTTGTGCCCTATCTGTCGCGCAAATGTCGTCATGTAGACGTAGCCTTACGGTGCTTTGATGCCAGGTGGCGGATCATGCTCGTGGTGGTGAGGTTGCTAGTGTTCATGCCCCTGCTCATTTTTGTATGGCACAGGTTGCAAATTACAGTTTTTTTGTCATCCGCACTTTCCTCAAAAAAGCGTCAGACTGCGGAACACCTACCCCTTGGAAAGGGAGATTTCCACAAGGGGGTGCTCCGGGGAACAGTTGCGGCCTTTTTAGTGTGGCCCGCCTTCTCCCTTTTGCCACCCCATTGCCACTTCCAGCCTGTTGCGGTGCTGCAGATCCCTTCCCCTCTGTACTGCTGTCCTCGCTCAGCTTTCCACCTTCCCAGGTTGGGTCAGTGACTTCATCGTCCACCAGCTCCTCTTCCACTTCCTCACTCTGCTCATCCTCCTGACTTGTTGACCTAATTACTACCTCAGTGATTTACAACTGTGTCTCATCCTCTTCCTCAACATCTGGAGACAGTAATTGCTGTTGAGTTATTGGAAACTGTGCCTCATTATCATCCACCTCATTAAACAGTAATTGCTGTTCCCCACTGTCATCTTCTTGTGATTGTGGATGCTCAAGAGTTTGGGAATCAGGGCACAAGATCTGTCTCTCTTCAAGTGTGCTTGGCGAGAGGGCCAAATCAAGGAATGGCGCTGAAAAGAGGTCCTCTGAATATCCGAGTGTGGGATCACTTGTTTGCCCAGACTCTCCATGGAGGGAGAAAGGAGGATCAGGGTGAGTATTGTGTTGACCAGACTTCTGGCTAGTGAGACTGGACTTGGTGGAAGACAGGGTGGTGCTTAACCGACTGGAAGCATTATCTTCTGCATTCCAACCGACCACCTGGTCGCACTGGTCTGACTTCAAGAGTGGTGTCCTGCGCCGCCCTGCAAACTGGGATATGAAGCTAGGTATCGTGGATGATTGTTTTTCTTGTGCTCTGGCAGCAGGCACATTTTCACCGCACCCAGGGCCACGGCCTCTGCGTGCACCAACAGCATCACGGCCACTGCCCCATCCCTTACTGCTCGCCTTCTTCATATTAAATGTTATATATGATTGAAAGTCTGTCACATGTACAGTAGTGTAGCATTTGGAAGTGTATGACCAAACAAATTTAAAAAGGTATTTGGGATCTGGAAACGTCACACAGGAGATATCCCGCAGATAATGTCAATGCTGTTACCAGCGACTAATGAAAAATTACAGGGAATGTCACAGGTATTTGGGATGAGGAAACATTATACAGGAGAGGTACCACCATTAATGTCACTGTCCGCAGCGTCTACGCAAAAAAGTACACTGTATGTCACAGATAAATTTTAGAAGCGCACACGTTACACTGCAGATGTGCCGCTGGTAAAGTCACTGTCAGAAGCGGACACAGTCTACAGAAAAAGTACACTGGATGTCAGATATTTTTGGGATGCGCACACTTTACACAGGAGATGTGGCGCAGCTAATGTCACTGCCCGCAGCGGACACAGTCTACGTAAAAAGTACACTGTATGGCACAGATAAATTTTAGAAGCGCACACGTTACACTGCAGATGTGGCACTGGTAATGTCACTGTCCGTAGCGGACACCGTCTATTGAAAAAGTACACTGTATGTCAGATATTTTTTAGATGAGCACACTTTACACTGGATATGTGGCGCAGCTAATGTCACTGTCCGCAGCGGACACCATCTACGGAAAAAGTACACTGGATGTCACAGATATTTTTTGGATGCGCACACTTTACACTGGAGATGTGGCGCGCTAATGTCACTGTCCGCAGCGGACACCGTCTACGGAAATAGTACACTTAATGTCAGATATTTTTGGGATGCGCACACTTTACACTGGAAATGTGGCGCAGCTAATGTCACTGTCCTTAGAAGGACTATTGGGTCTCTGAAAAGTTTTGGTGGTAATAATATTCTTAAATCACTCCCTACACTATCCGTCCCTTCCTCAGCACAGCTCTCCCTGACTAAGAATGAGCCGAACATGCGTCATCGGATGCTATAAAGCCCCCGATGACGCGTTCCGGCCAGCCAATCACTGTAATGCCATCAGCCAACATGGCTACGGCATTAAAGTGAGGGCAGCACTTACCTGCACGTTTATTGGCTGAGTAGCAGCCAAGAAACGTGCGGGGCGGAGACCCGAGCATGCTCGATCATCACTAGTCATAACCCAAAGACAAGTGTGGCCCCATTTCTGGAAGAAACCCCTCCATTGCAATTCTTTCTACAGCAGATAGTCTGCAACGTTAGTGTGCGAGGAGAGAGCTGGAGGGGATTCTACCAACTTGGTTGTGGGATCAGCAAAGGTCCCAGAGGTCAGACCCCCACCAATCTTTATTTTATGCCACACCCTAGCAATATGCTTTAACACAATGGGATGGCAATACCCCTCTAAATCAAATACTGTACATCACTCAATCCTAATTTTAATGGCACAGTGTCTTGTCCTCTAATAGTGGAAGCAAAGTAATTTTCTAAGACCAACATGTACTATTTTTTATTTTTTTATAGACTTAAGAAAGAACGTTCTGTGTAAAGAAAAAAATGAAAAACAACCACATTTCACAGTACACTGCTTTACAAACCTGTAATTGACATTTTTGCTGGATTTGTTTATGTTACCTATTTTCATCCAACCAGAAAACAGCAACAATGTGGTAAAAAAAAACAAAATGCATGCCCTATTGCCGAATAATGTGGAGGTATCATGTTGTTCCTGGCACTCGCACCCTATTTGTAGGTGGGAATGAATACAAAAGTCCCTTTGACTATGCCACAAGCAGAAGCTGCTCTCCATTAGGGTTGGGTCTAAGTTCTTATCGTTCTCTTCTTTTCTGTTCCTGCAGTCAATGTGACTTATGTGCATAGGCGGAACCAGCTAACAATAAAGATAAATCTATGGGGGGGAAAAAACTGCATTCCCAATTAAGTATGTATTCCCAGTTTATATTGCTATGACATATAATGCCATAACATCTTGATCAATGAATGTCTGGTCCCCGCCAATTAAAAGAACAGAAGGGCAGAGGTCTCGTCGGGTTATTCACCTGCACAACGGCAACAGCAGAAGAGCCAAATTCAAAAGCGTGGGGCCATCTTATAGTTCCCAGCCTACTGGGTATTCTGAAGATTGATGTGGAGACAGTTTTCGGATTCAGTTTTTATATGTCAGAATTAGATTGTAAAATGGAGCGGAATTATATTAGATTCTACTTCTGTTTTTTGGTTGTTTTTTTTTTATTTCAGTCCAACTGCATCAAAATGGCCCACGTGTGAAGGAACCGTTAGGCTGCCTGCACACCAGTGTGAGTGAACTCACATAAGATCCGCACAAAATTCTAAATATTGCGTTTCCGCACCAAAATCAGCAATTTCTAAAACTAACAGCGGTTTTTAGTGCACATTTGATGTGGTTTTCTATGTCTATGCTAGTGGCCATTTTAAATCACTCCCAAAAAACACCTTTAAACAATAGGTAATTTTCAGATTTTAAATCTACTTTGGGTAATAATAGTGTAAACTTTATTCCTACAGATAGCAAGTAAAAGCCGCTAAAATTAAACCCCACATGGCCTACAGCTACTGTAAAAAGAGCAATACGTGACAAAAAAGGGCATTTAAAAAATACTAATCTGATGGGTCAGAGGTAGCCTTTGAAATGTAAAATATTGGTAAAAAAAAAAAGATAAAATCTGCAAAAATACCAAACAAAGGACAGATGGTCAAAGAGAGCAAAAAAAAAAATCCCCCAAAAATATTTAGATATATAAATATGAAATCAAGGTCAGAACAGGTAGGACTCCTAAATAATGCTAATAGGTTGCTAGTCACTGAGGATCATGAAAAGGCAGAGCTGCTAAATTGTTTGTATATACAAAAGCAGAGAAAGGAGCTGATGGTGGTGCCAGCACTGAGGAGCTGATGTAGGTGGTGCCAGTGCTGAGGAGCTAATGTAGGTGGTGCCAGTGTTGAGGAGCTGATATAGGTGATGCCAGCGCTGAGGAGCTTATGTAGGTGGTGTCAGTACTGAGGAGCTTATGTAGGTGGTGTCAGGGCTGAGGAGCTGATGTAGGTGGTGACAGCGCTGAGGAGCTGATGTAGGTGGTGCCAGCACTGAGGAGCTGATGTAGGTGGTGCCAGCACTGAGGAGCTGATGTAGGTGGTGCCAGCACTGAGGAGCTGATGTAGGTGGTGCCAGCACTGAGGAGCTGATGTAGGTGGTGCCACAGCTGAGGAGCTGATGTAGGTGGTGCCACAGCTGAGGAGCTTATGTAGGTGGTGTCAGCGCTGTTGGTACATCCAGTAATATACTAAATTGGTTGAATGTAGATATAGTGCAAACTAAGTTAAATAAGGTAAATGTGAACAAGCCTCCAGGGTCCAGATGGATTTTTAAGAGTTCTTAAAGAACTCTTGGGGCAGAGCAAAGTTCAGTTATTGCTGTGCCACTGGTCAAACTTTTTAGAGGATCTCTAGGGACTGGTACAATGTCAAGTAACTGGCACAAGACACATTCGGTGCCCATATTCAAAAAGGGCTATAGGTCTTCCCCAAGTAATTATAGACCAGTAAGCCTAACTTCTGTTGTGGGAAAAATGTTTGAAGGACTCTTAAGGAACTACTGTATATACAGGAGTATGCGACCTGATTTTTTTTTATGAGGAAGTGAGTAGAAGCCTGGACAGAGGGGTGGCTGTGGATGTAGTGTTTCTGGATTTTGCAAAGGCTTTTGATAGTGTCCCTCATAGATGTTTAATAGGTAAAGTAAGGTCTATAGGCTTGGACCTTATGTGTCACCCCCAATTCCTCATAGATTGTAAGCTCTTGCGAGCAGGGCCCTGACTCCTAGTGTTTCAGTAGCATATTATCCAGTTACTTTTGTTTTGTATATGAACCCTATGAACTTGTAAAGCGCTGCAGAATATGGTGGCGCTATATAAATAAATTGTATTATTATTGTTATTATTGGAAAGTACTGTATAGTTTGTAATTGGATTGAAAACTGGCTGAAGGACCGTGTCCAGAGAGTTGTGTTCAATTATTCCTATTCAGAATGGTCCCAAGTTATAAGTGGTGACCCCAGGGTTCAGTGCTGGGCCCTCTATTATTTAATTTATTACGGATATCTAGGACGGGAATAATAGCACCATTTCTATTTTTGCAGCTGACACTAAGCTATGTAGTACTGTGCAGTCTATGGAAGATGTCTATAAAATACAAGCTGACTTGAACACTGTGAGTGATTGGGCATCAACTTGGCAAATGAGGTTCAATGTGGATAAATGTAAAGTTATGCAGCTTGGTGTAATAATCTCTGTGCTTTATATGTCCTAGGGGGTGTAACACTGGGAGAGTCACTTATAGAGAAGGATTTGGGTGTCCTTGTAGATAGTAAGATAGTAATATAGTACATAAGGCCAAAAAAAGACATTGGCCATCCAGATCGGCCTGTCATCCTGCGAGTTGATCCAGAGGAAGGCAAATAAGAAAACCCTGTAAGGTAGAAGCCAATTTTCCCCACTTTAGGGGAATAAAAAATTCCTTCCCGACTCCAATCAGGCAATCAGAATATCTCCCTGGATCAACGACCCCTCTCTAGTAGCTATAGCCTGTAATATTATTACACTCCAGAAATACATCCAGGCCCCTCTTGAATTCCTTTATTGTACTCACCATCACCACCTCCTCAGGCAGAGAGCTCCATAGTCTCACTGCTCTTACCGTAAAGAATCCTCTTCTATGTTTGTGTACAAACCTTCTTTCCTCCAGACGCAGACGATGTCCCCTCGTCACAGTCACAGTCCTGGGGATAAATAGATGATGGGATAGATCTCTGTACTGACCCCTGATATATTTATACATATTTATTAGATCTCCCCTCAGTCGTCTTTTTTCTAAAGTGAATACCCCTAATTTTGATAATCTTTCAGGGTACTGTAGTTGCCCCATTCCAGTTATTACTTTAGTTGCCCTCCTCTGGACCCTCTCCAGCTCTGCTATGTCTGCCTTGTTCACAGGAGCCCAGAACTGTACACAGTACTCCATGTGTGGTCTGACCAGTGATTTGTAAAGTGGTAGGACTATGTTCCTATCACGGGAATCTATGCCCCTTCTGATGCAACCCATTATCTTGTTGGCCTTGGCAGCAGCTGCCTGACACTGGTTTCTGCAGCTTAGTTTGCCATTTATTAAAATTCCTAGGTCCTTTTCCATGTCAGTGTTACCGAGTGTTTTACCATTTAGTATGTACGGGTGACTTGCATTATTCCTTCCCATGTGCATAACTTTACATTTGTCAGTGTTAAACCTCATCTGCCACTTATCTGCCCAAGCCTCCAATCTATCCAGATCCCTCTGTAGTAGTATACTGTCCTCTTCAGTGTTAATTACTTTACACAGTTTAGTGTCATCTGCGAAAATTGATACTTTACTGTGCAAGCCTTCTACAAGATCATTAATAAATATATTGAAGAGAATAGGGCCCAATACTGACCCCTGAGGTACTCCACTAGTGACAGTGACCCAATCTGAGTGTGTACCGTTAATAACCACCCTCTGTTTTCTATCATTGAGCCAGTTACTTACCCACATACAGACGTTTTCTCCGAGTCCGAGCATTCTCATTTTATATACTAACCTTTTATGTGGTACAGTGTCAAATGCTTTGGAGAAGTCCAGATATACGACATCCAGTGATTCGCCGCTGTCAAGTCTAGAACTTACCTCCATATAGAAACTGATTAAATTAGTTTGGCATGACCGATCCCTCACGAAGCCATGCTGATGGTAGATTAAATAACAGCACACAATGTCAATCGCTACTCTTCATCACCCATCTGATCAGCAAAATGCATATTTTTAGCCAACTCCACATAACACTCAAAATACCTCTACTATTAAAGGGGTTAACTTCCAGTGACACAGTCAATTAGGAATGTCATCAGAAAATAACCTTTTAAACTTTTTTCAGCTAAACATTTTTTTGGATTTTTTTTTATTTTTTCCATGTACCTATATTAACCACCTCAGCCCCCCTAGCTTAAACCCCCTTAATGACCAGACCACTTTTTACAATTCTGCACTACACTACTTTCACCGTTTATTGCTCGGTCATGCAACTTACCACCCAAATTAATTTTACCTCCTTTTCTTCTCACTAATAGAGCTTTCATTGGGTGGTATTTCATTGCGGCTGGCATTTTTACTTTTTTTGTTATTAATCGAAATTTACCGAAATGTTTGCAAAAAAATTACATTTTTCACTTTCTTTTGTAAAATTTTTCAAAAAAAACGACATTTCTATATAAATTTTTCTCAAAATTTATTGTTCTACATGTCTTTGATAAAAAAAAAATGCAATAAGTGTATATTTATTGGTTTGGGTAAAAGTTAAAAGCGTTTACAAACTATGGTACAAAAATGTGAATTTCCGCATTTTGAAGCAGCTCTGACTTTCTGAGCACCTGTCATGTTTCCTGATGTTCTACAATGCCCAGACAGTAGAAAAAACCCACAAATGACCCCATTTCGGAAAGTAGACACCCTAATGTCCTGTGAAATCCTAAAGGTGCTCTTTAGAACGTGGACCCCTTTGCCCACCTAGGCTGCAAAAAAGTGTCACACATCTGGTATCGCCGTACTCAGGAGAAGTAGGGCAATGTGTTTTGGGGTGTATTTTTACATATACCCATGCTGGGTGAGAGAAATATCTCTGTAAAAGTCAACTTTTCCCATTTTTTTATACAAAGTTGTCAATTTACAGTGATATTTATCTCACCCAGCATGGGTATATGTAAAAATACACCCCAAAACACATTGCCCTACTTCTTCTGAGTACGGCGATACCACCTGTGACACTTTTTTGCAGCCTAGGTGCGCAAAGGGGCCCAAATTCCAATGAGAATCTTTACGATTTCACAGGGCATTTTTTACTCATTTGGATTCCAAACTACTTCTCACGCTTTAGGTCCCCTAAAGTGCCAGGGCAGTATAACTACCCCACAAGTGACCCCATTTTGGAAAGAAGACACCCCAAGGTATTCCGTGAGGGGCATGGCGAGTTCCTAGAACATTTTTTTTTTGGCACAAGTTAGCGGAAAATGATTTTATTTTTATTAATTTTTTTCTCTTACAAAGTCTCATATTCCACTAACTTGTGACAAAAAATAAAATTTTACATGAACTCGCCATGCCCCTCACGAAATATAGTGGGGTGTCTTCTTTCCGAAATGGGGTCAGTTGTGGGGTATTTATACTGCCCTGGCATTTTAGGGGCCCTAAAGCGTGAGAAGAAGTCTGGAATATAAATGTCAAATTTTTTTTACGCATTTGGATTCCGTGAGGGGTATGGTGAGTTCATGTGAGATTTTATTTTTTGTCACAAGTTAGTGGAATATGAGACTTTGTAAGAAAAAAAAAAGAAAAAAAAAAGAAAAAAAAAAGAAAAAAAAAATTTCGGCTAACTTGTGACAAAAAAAAAATAAATCTTCTATAAACTCGCCATGCCCCTCAAAAGTGATCTTTTTATAGCGCGCCAGCGATTTTACGGTGTTTTTGCAGTGATCAGAAAATTTTTTCATTCTGTCACTGCGGTGGGGCGGACTGAACGCAAGTGTGCGCACAAGATCAGGCCTGATCGGGCGAACACTGCGTTTTTTGTAGAGCCTATAGAACATGTCCTATTCTTGTCCGCAATTGCAGACAAGAAAAGGCATTTTCTATATAGTTCTGGCAATGTGCGGATCCGCAAAATGCGGAAAGCACATTGCCGGTGTCAGTGTTTTGCGGATCCGCGGTGTCAGTGTTTTACGGATCCGTGGATCCGCAAAACACATACTGACGTCTGAATGGAGCCTTACAGGGGGGGGTGATCAATGACAGGGGGGTGATTAGGGAGTCTATATGGGGTGATCAGGGGTTAATAAGGGGTTAATAAGGGGTTAATAAGTGACAGGGGGGGTGTAGTGTAGTGGTGATTGGTGCTACTTACAGAGCTGCCTGTGTCCTCTGGTGGTCGATCCAAGCAAAAGGGACCACCAGAGGACCAGGTAGCAGGTATATTAGACGCTGTTATCAAAACAGCATCTAATAGACCTTTAAGGGGTTAAAAAAATAAATCACATCTACAGCCTGCCAGCGAACAATCGCCGCTGGCAGGCTGTAGATCCACTCGTTTACCTTCGGTTCCTGTGAGCGCGCGTTCACAGGAAATCTCGCCTCTCGCGAGATGACGCGCCGGCGCGTCCAGGAGGTATGAATCGACCGCCTCCAGAACGCAATCCTGCATTAGGCGGTCCGGAGGCGGTTAAAAAATTAAAATTACGGCATTTATAATTATGTTAAGACTTCTCGTCTTTTGAGAGCAGCTCCAAGGGCCATAGACACAATGGACAGGAGGGGACCCTACTGATTTCCATGAGGGAGTTTTCTAGGCATGTTAGGTGACCTGTGCCGAGGTCAGGAGGGAGTAGATAAGCTGTTGTATCACTTATTGTGAATCCAGTGTTATCTATACAGAGGTGTTACTTGTCATTGTAATTCTACCTGTGATGATAATGGCTTCTAAAAGTAACCTGTACAGAACAGGAAATCAGGACGTATGAATAAACCTAGTGGACAGTGTGAAAAATTCAAGGATTTTATATATATATATAATTATTTTTTTTTAATGTAGATTGTGACATAGAGGTCGAAAAATCGTGCGGCACTCACCAAAAATGAGAAGTAGTATTCTTTATTCCACGGATAAAATTGTCATAGGCATTGGACGGACCACAGACTGCAGGCAAACACTTGTGGCGACGGACGTTTCGCGCCGCAGCGCTTCCTCAGGCCACTAACATGATGACGCTCTTCCGGCGCATAAGAGGTGACGAAAGAGCGTCATCACGTTAGTGGCTTGAGGAAGTGCGGCGGCGCAAAACGAACAGCCGTCGCCACAAGTGTTTGCCTGCAGTCTGTGGTCCGTCCAATGCCTATGACAATTTTATCCGTGGAATAAAGAATACTACTTCTCATTTTCGGCGAGTGCCGCCCGATTTTTCTACCTATCTATTTACACTCAAAGGACTATTGTGGGCAGAGCACCGCTATCGGGCAAGTTGGGTCACAATCCGGTCGCGGCTGATCCAGTGTGTGTGTTTGTGAAGGAGGCTGAGCAGTGCCACCCCGTCTGTGCTCTTCATTTTTAAAGATTGTGACAAAGATAATAAAAAAAATACTCACCAAAAATTGTAAAAATAAATTCTACACAAATGGAATTTTTACAATAGGTCATTTTATACGGTTACTGAAGAACACTGTGGATTTGTGGTGCGGATGTACTGGTAAAATGCATGTAATTAGCTAAAATCAAATGCAAAACCTATGTGGGATCCCGACCTCTGACCTGCCAATTATCGGTGGCGTTTCCACTTTTTTATAAAGGCAATTTCAGAGTATAATTTGCAATGCAGCAAGTTATCTGATAAAAAAATAAAATAAAATAAATCTTATTTGATGCCCTTTCAATCGGGAAGATTTGACAAACTGTCCTTTGTCAGGCCCAGCCAAAGCCCGAATAGTCGCATCCTCTATATAGGTTCCCCGA
Source organism: Bufo bufo (assembly GCF_905171765.1). Classification (NCBI taxonomy): domain Eukaryota; kingdom Metazoa; phylum Chordata; class Amphibia; order Anura; family Bufonidae; genus Bufo; species Bufo bufo. The sequence continues at coordinate 58,005,620 of NC_053392.1, forward strand.
GTTTGCCGATTGGCTGTGATATACCGATGATTCTTATCTGCCGTCAATTCCAGAATTTCCATGTGTTTATTTTTACTAACTCCCATTTTACTTTCTGTAGGGTATGGAAAGGTTGCTGATTTTTTAATAGACTTGGAGAAAAAGCCCTCTTTTCATCGTATGGGCCGATGAATTATTACCAGTTGGACTCATGTACAGAAGCTCTCTGACACAGTTTACCCAACAGTATTACAGTAGGAATAATATTGTTTCTCTCTCCTCTGCTCCCACATCAGACGCTGACCTGCTGTGCACTGGCCATGAAAAAAAGTGTCCGACCCCTCCGCTCCCAAGGTGACTTCATGTGAGCGTTTTACCCAACTGTGTCTGCAAATTGCACTTGGATCAGGAAAGAAGGAAAAAAAAAAAAAAAGGACCAGAATAAAGGATCACATTTTTAATACAACATTACAGGATATGAATTATAAATGGCACGCTTTTCATATGATTAGAGGAAGGCTTGTACATGCCGGTGTCTACATGCTGTGAGTGCACACAAAGCGCCCGTAACACGTACATTTAATGCTGTATTGTGGTTTCCAGCTGGATGTGAGTTTTGCTCATTTAACATTTTCCATGTTTTCAATAAGAACAAAAATATTCATCCAAATTTATCTCGATCCAATGATTCCTGGGCTCGATGATTTCTCTCAGCTATATAGAATTCATACATGTACGTAAGGATAAATATATGTAAATGACTTTAAATCCAGCATGAATGGGACCCAATAGGATTATGTAGGGGTGCAGAGTCTTCAGGAACAGCACCTTGTAAGGCTAGCTCAGATGAATGTAATGATACCTTTCACTTAGTGATCCGTTGCTTCATTTAACCCATATGCAAATGGGCAGTTCAGTGCACCGAGGGCGGGCCCAAGTCGATACCTTGCTCCTCCTGCTTTCTGTCAGCCCCTCCCTATCCTTCTTGTTTGACAGGACCAGACGAGAGGACTATGCAAGAACATGATTGATTAAAGGAGAAAAGAGGTCCATAACCAGGGCTCAGCTTTAACCCTTATAAATCCCTCGGGGGGGATATGACACCTTCTCCGCGATGGTTCTGATGGATTCATGAGACTCTGAGTCTGTACGTGCTGAAGGTGGCAGAAAAAAATGGACTTGCATTAACCTGGTCATAAGTTAATAAATAAAATGTCGCATCAAAGTCAACCCGTTTCATATTGCAGCCACTGCCACCAACCTGGGAGAAAAATCTATGGAATAGCATTACCACCCCCCCGCCCCAGAGGCCAATGCACTGAGAATGTAGTATGACATGGTGGCATTTCAAATGAATGGTGTCCATGTAATTGAAGGTTGGATTGACGGCACCAGAACAGAAGCTATTCTTACACAGTGGCTGGTGCCATTCTGGCCCATAAAGTGGATTCTCCGTTGCAGGACTCCCATCTGTCCTGTCCCCAATTCCTCACAGTCTTCACAAGACAATCCCTTTAATTTACAAAGAACATTCAACAAAAGGGAAAGGCTCAAAGGAATGTTGAGTCCACAGACCCCATAAGGCAGCACAAGAGGCCAAATTCCTTCCCAAAAACAATGCCTATAGGGCAGAACACCTCCATAATAGGGCAAGCCACACGTGTTTTTTTCCTCATTATGGGTGCCATTTCATGGTTCTCTACCACAGACCCTAACCATTGGGTGAACACTACACTACCAATTCAAAAGAAACATGCCTGGATGTATTTTTGGATGTTAATAATATTACATGTTATAATTACTAGAGAGGGGTCGTTGATCCAGGGAGTTATCTGATTGGAGTAGGGAAGGAATTTTTCCCACCAAAATGAGGAAAATTGGCTTCTACCTCTTAAGAGTTTTTTTTGCCTTCCTCTGGATCAACTTGCAATATAACAGGCTGAACAGAGGTCTTTTTTAAGCCTTATAAACTATGTTACTATGTACGGTAGACAGAGGTTGAAAATACCGAAGATCTGCTTGCTAATTAACGTACTGGAGATGGTAAGGATTCCTCAATGTCACTGTAACTGTGTTTGGGTTCAATGCCATATAAAACTATTTGAACTGTATTGAAATACTCATTTCGAGTACATGGAGGTCATTAACACCAGTGAGTAACGCAGTTTTCTCCAGTTTTCATCTAGAGAAAGGAACAATTGTCCCTCTGATCGTAACGATATTGTTCCACCGGTTAGAGTCTCGTGTGAAGAAAAGGATCACACATTTCACAGATTTATTAGCATCTACATGTAGCATGAATATGTCCATTATTAAGGCTGATAGCCGATCATCTTCTACTGAGAAGCTTGAACAAAGAGGTTGGTTAATGCATGACTTTCACAATAGAGAGAAGTCACTGAAAAGACGGGCTGTTGTGTCAGACAGTCACAAAACATCAGTGGCCTCTACAATTGATCATGACAAATTGAATTTTTCTAATTTTGACTATAACCAGAAAATGGTCTTTTGTCAGCTAAATAAATAAAAACAAGTCTATTAAGCGGATGAGCTCACTATTCTCCAAAACCCAATGACACATACCAGCACAGAGGACTCTTATGAGAACCATCAACACTTGTCTACAAGAGTCATCAGTGATTCCCCTTGTATGTCCAGCCTTGCCTATAGTGCACATAATAAATAAGGTTATATTTTTAAGAAATTCCACAGAAGCTCACAGTTAAATGTCCAATCCATGTTAAATCTGTCATCACTTTAAAAAACTTCAAGTATAAATCTGGCCATACACATCAGATAAACCTTGGTCGGACCTTCAGATTCAACAGGGCCAGCTGTCATGTGCTGTGTATGGAAGTATCAAGACTCCCCTAACAGCAGACATTGGGGGGAGTAGGATTGGGCTTTGAGGCCATCTCAAAGCGTTTTAGATTTTTCAAGTCGGGAAAAAAATGGCGTCACATACAAAAAATTATATATATATATATATATATATATATATATATATACACATACATACACACACTGCTCAAAAAAATAAAGGGAACACAAAAATAACACATCCTAGATCTGAATTAATTAAATATTCTTCTGAAATACTTTGTTCTTTACATAGTTGAATGTGCTGACAACAAAATCACACAAAAATTAAAAAATGGAAATCAAATTTTTCAACCCATGGAGGTCTGGATTTGGAGTCACACTCAAAATTAAAGTGGAAAAACACACTACAGGCTGATCCAACTTTGATGTAATGTCCTTAAAATAAGTCAAAATGAGGCTCAGTAGTGTGTGTGGCCTCCACGTGCCTGTATGACCTCCCTACAACGCCTGTGCATGCTCCTGATGAGGTGGCGGACGGTCTCCTGAGGGATCTCCTGCCAGACCTGGACTAAAGCATCTGCCAACTCCTGGACAGTCTGTGGTGCAACGTGACATTGGTGGATAGAGCGAGACATGATGTCCCAGATGTGCTCAATTGGATTCAGGTCTGGGGAACGGGCGGGCCAGTCCATAGCATCAATGCCTTCGTCTTGCAGGAACTGCTGACACACCAGCCACATGAGGTCTAGCATTGTCTTGCATTAGGAGGAACCCAGGGCCAACCGCACCAGCATATGGTCTCACAAGGGGTCTGAGGATCTCATCTCAGTACCTAATGGCTGTCAGGCTACCTCTGGCGAGAACATGGAAAGCTGTGCGGACCTCCAAAGAAATGCCACCCCACACCATTACTGACCCAATGCCAAACCGGTCATGCTGGAGAATGTTGCAGGCAGCAGAATGTTCTCCACGGCGTCTCCAGACTCTGTCACGTCTGTCACATGTGCTCAGTGTGAACCTGCTTTCATCTGTGAAGAGCACAGGGCGCCAGTGGCGAATTTGCCAATCTTGGTGTTTTCTGGCAAATGCCAAACGTCCTGCACGGTGTTGGGCTGTAAGCACAACCCCCACCTGTGGACGTCGGGCCCTCATATCACCCTCATGGAGTCTTTCTGACCGTTTGAGCAGACACATGCACATTTGTGGCCTGCTGGAGGTCATTTTGCAGGGCTCTGGCAGTGCTCCTCCTGTTCTTCCTTGCACAAAGGCGGAGGTAGCGGTCCTGCTGCTGGGTTGTTGCCCTCCTATGGCCTCCTCCACGTCTCCTGATGTACTGGCCTGTCTCCTGGTAGCGCCTCCATGCTCTGGACACTACGCTGACAGACACAGCAAACCTTCTTGCCACAGCTCGCATTGATGTGCCATCCTGGATAAGCTGCACTACCTGAGCCACTTGTGTGGGTTGTAGACTCCGTCTCATGCTACCACTAGAGTGAAAGCACCGCCAGCATTCAAAAGTGACCAAAACATCAGCCAGGAAGCATAGGAACTGAGAAGTGGTCTGTGGTCACCACCTGCAGAACCACTCCTTTATTGGGGGTGTCTTGCTAATTGCCTATAATTTCCACCTGTTGTCTATCCCATTTGCACAACAGCATGTGAAATTGATTGTCACTCAGTGTTGCTTCCTAAGTGGACAGTTTGATTTCACAGAAGTGTGATTGACTTGGAGTTACATTGTGTTGTTTAAGTGTTCCCTTTATTTTTTTGAGCAGTGTATATATATGGATTGAGTAAAATTCCTAGAAATCTGTCGAAAAAACTGCATAGTTTTGGGCCATGCTGCAGCACACACCGTCTTCTGCAATACTACATTTTTCACCTACTGATTTCCAAAGAGAAACCACACAACCTCAATAGAAATGGCATATAAGCTTGTGGGCCATGGGGGTAGTTCTGCAAACTACTACTTTAGGAACACAATGGTAAAATGCTTGTGTTCACTGGATTTCTGCCACTGCTCCAGGTCTTCTACATACTGTATATAATTTGTTTAATTTGCCCTTTCAATGCTTGACGATATATATATTTTTTTTAATTGCCATATCAATTATTTTTTCTTCTAAAGCGCTGTATCAGTGCAGCATGTCCTGGTCCTTTTTGCTTCCCAATGCCAGTGCCTTTAATCCTGGCAGAGGAGGCAGGGACTGAAGAGACCCACACTTGCTGTGTTGATACAGAGCTCCAGAACACCTTGAAAGTCCACCACCGATTGTGGACGGGTTCTCGCTGTAACGGCCGCCACTTGGTACCCACTCCAGAGCCAGGAGAGCAGTGGAACCAGCAGCTGACCTCCTTCATGCCTACTCCGTGGTATTCTGATCTTGTACCCATCCGTTCTTTCTTTTTCTTTCCTGTCTTGTTCTGGTGTCTTCAGATCCAAAACTCTAGGGAAATATTTTTAGTATACAGGTGAAACTCAAAAAATTTGAATATCGTGCAAAAGTTCATAATTTCAGTAAAGCAACTTAAAAGGAATTGCATTAATGCAACTTAAAATTAGAATATTGTGAAAAGGTTCAATATTCTAGGCTCAAAGTGTCACACTCTAGTCAGCTAATGAATCCATACCCCCTGAGCAAAGGGGACCTGAGATTGTGACTTTGGGGTTTCATAAGCTGTAAGCCATAATCATCCAAATTATACCAAATAAAGGCTTGAAATATCTCGCTTTGCATGTAATGAGTCTCTCTCATATATTAGTTTCACCTTTTAAGTTGCATTACTGAAATAAATGAACTTTGCACAATATTCTAATTTTTTAAGTTTCATCTGTAAAACCACAATTTCTTGAGAAATCCATTAAAAGTTACATGACACAGAGCCCCGGTCATCTCACTGACATGCATCGAACCTAGTTGCAATGGTTCTTAGGCTACTTTCACACCTGCGTTAGGTGCGGATCCGTCTTGTATCTGCACAGCAAGCAGCGTTTTGGTGTCAGCCTCCAGAGCGGAATGGAGGCTGAACGGAGGCAAACTGATGCATTCTGAGCGGATCCTTATCCATTCAGAATGCATTAGGGCTGAACTGATCCGTTTTGGGCCGCTTGTGAGATCCCTGAAACGGATCTCACTAACGGACCCAGAAACGCCAGTGTGAAAGTAGCCTTAATCATAGCATATTGTGAGGTTTTCCGACATCCACTAAATAGCTGATTAACACAACACATATGGTCCAGGGGAAATGAGACCTCCCTGTTAACCATGTGAGTGCTGTGTTAGTTAAAAAAAAAATATAATAATAATAATAGAAAAAGAGGATCGAAATAAGTAATTCAAATCACTACTGTAAGTGCCCCAACTGTGAGATGGATGTTTCAGGCGCCAAGCCACAATAAATAGGCCTGGGCAATTTTGTCAAAATAAATATAATCTTGATAATTTCATCTTTATGGATGATTATCGATTATAATTTTTTTTTTCTTGATAAAATTAACTAAAAACCATGTGAACCAAGTGTATTTTCCAAATGGTACATCTAGTTGATGAAGGCACATTAGCCGAAACGCGTCCTTGTATACACGATGTACCACTTGGAATATAATTAAAGTACAAGACTTTGAAGTAAGTTTTGATTGCCGGGATTTTACTTTCATTTGATTGTTGGGTTCGCTCCTTCCCGTTGCAACGTTCGTTAGGGACAAGGTGCTGACTGGACTACTATCAATTTTTTGATTTATCACGGTGGCTGATGCTGGAAGATAAATCACTTGCATCTTTATACTCTCTAGTCTACGTTTACGCCATCGAAAAGTTAGGTTCACACATTAGTTATTGTAAGCAAAAACCGGTAGTGAAGCCTCCACAGAGATCAGGTGTAATGGTTTGATTTGAACCTAGACTGTGTTTTTGACCCACACCTGGTTTTGGCTCACAATTACTAAGCAAATATCTGAAGTGTGAACTCAGCCTTCGAGATCATGCAAACGAATGCTGTTTGGTTCCGCATCCGAGCCGCATTTTTTGCGGCTCGGATGCGGACCCATTCACTTCAATGGGGCTGCAAAATACGTGGACAGCACTCCGTGTGCTGTCCGCATCAGTGCCGCCGTTCCGTGGGGCCACAAAAAAATAGAACATATCCTGACATGCCGTAGTTTTATTCCGGCCGCCTATCGGCATGTTTGCCATGCTGCCGCCGGAACTCCGACCCGCCCTCATTATAGTCAATGGGGTCGGAGCGGACCTCCGGTGGCACGCGTGCACTAGCAGCAGCACGGATCCGGCAGGCTGTTCATCCTCCGGAACAGCCTGCCATAGAAGGCTGCCGCTAGTGTAAAGTAGCCTTAGAGTAGTTTTTTCTCCAAAACTGTGCACATTTGGCATATTTGGGGGCACAGTGGGCACATTTAAGTTAGATCCCCTTGTTGGATGAGATGTAAAAAGGTTAGAAAAGTTTGTAAATCCGTTGATAAATGTGGTGCAAAGTATGTACACCAGTTTTTGGTGAACATTACGCCCCAAAAAACTGGTGCTTTTTCAATTGTAAATCTGTCCTAAGTATCTAATAAAGGCAGTTGTCTTAATCACACGTCAGTGTTTTGGTCAGTGATTTCCATCAGTTATTGGGAGCCAAAACCAGAATTGGAGCCTCCACAGACTTAAGGTATACGGCAGAGATCTGCACCTGGTTTTGGCTCACAATCACTGATGGAAATCACTGACCAAACACTGACTGTGCTAATAAGGCCTTAGTAAGACTTTAATTTGCCCTTTCGAGATATAGAAATCATGCAAAAGGGTCTCCCATTTCGGAGTTTCCTCTGTCAGCCAGAAGTAGACAGCTGCTTCGGTTCTGGTGGACCCAGCCTGTCCATGTATTACATGGTTGGTTACTTAATATTACATTCCCTCTGCACCAGTTGGAAACGTATGGCTGGCCACAGCTTCCCCTGGCTGACCAACGTGGGTTTCTGAGACCGGACCAGCGACAATCATCTGGTTACTAGGCCTACTTCAACTGAGAAGAAAAGGGTTGTCTTGATGAGTATAGCCCTTAAAGTTGATAAAATCAGCAATACTCTGCATGTAAGGATAAAATGTAATGATTGAGTCACATTTCATTTCTTTTGTGAAAGGCTTGGGCGAGATATTTCTATTTTTGCACACTGTCGGCTAAATGACAAGCCGGCCCTACACAAGGTATGCCGCACCACTTTGTTGGCCAGTTGACATTGGCTTCATTATGAAAAGCATGGTTATGTTTGATTGAGGGGCAGGCTCAGGCTAAGATGCCATTTCTGTGGTAATACTGCCTTCTTATTAAATAAATACTTCTGTACATACCACCCAACTTGTCGACATGTTATGTTTGCCGCAGACAGATTCCTCTCTTTGGTGTTTTTTTTCCAGTTCGCTTTAATGCTAATGAATATGGATTAGTTTAAGAAAATAGAATAGTTTCCTCTTATCTACACTGTCTCCAGAAAAAAACCTTCCTCTTCTCCACCTCACAGAGTGATGGTCAAACACTTGTAACCAGCGAAAGGAACGTTTGAAGGACAGAAGTCAAAATACGAAGAAGAAGACTGTCAGTGTCTAATGAATAGGCTAAAGCTTAAATTAAGAAAAAATATATTCTGAATACAGTTTCGGAAGGGATATAAATTTTTTTCACCACTTTTTTGGGCTGCATGTAACAACCGGGAACCCTAAAAATAATATAGACTGGCCTACTGCAGATGTTACCTGTTGCAAAGCAAATCTAAGACCAACAGCCTGGTCTTCAAAACAAAACCACAAATGACACTATAATATAATACAATAGTACAGTGTTGAGCGAAGCGAGCTTTGGATTCAAAACTTCGGCATAATACTGAACGGAGATCCATCTCCGTACAGTATAAGAATGTATGGGCTCCGGTGATAACTTTGGTAGTTGATTTTTAAAGTAGAAAACCACTTTAAAACTTGAAACCGCTCAACAATACAATAGTAACATATGGACCCTTTTCAATGACAACTGGATTACCTATAGTACCCTGATAACAAGCAATATACCTCATTATTCATTTATGTACCTAAAAGCTATGAACACCGTTGGCGGAAATTTTAAATGATTGCATTATACTAATTTTATGTTAAAAAAAAATCTTTTTTTTCTTCAATTGGTCTTTATTAAATTTTTCTACAGCCTTCGTTTTCAGTCTTGCTTTCTGTTCTAAAGACAATCTGTCAGGCAGCTGCTCTGAAGGCTCCATGTGTAGCCTTTCTCTCCTGAAAGCTCAAACACTCATTTCAGCCATAATGCTATCAGCTTGATAAGAATTTAGCTATAGTAAGTGTTTATCAGCTGTGAGGAGTTCAGAGAAATGGGCTACACATGGACCCGTCAGAGCAGCAGCCTGACGGATTATCTGTAAAACAGAAAGCAAGATACACGGAAAGTAAAGTTGTAGAACTGATGCTGTTGAAAATTTTAAATAAAGCAATTGAGCGAGAAAAGGAAGCTCACCTAAAGGGTCAGCAATGATGTGCAGCTCACTGAGAAGGTTCTTGGCAGTCCCTGAGCAGCTATAGCTTAAGGTTACTGCATAGTACTGGTCATTGGCTGCCAATAAATCAATTATAGTAGACCCAGCTACGGCAGAAAAGTACAGTGTACAAGACGAAATAAAAACAGCATAGAAAAGTAAACAACTCCAAAAAGATGAGTGTGGGGGTAAGAGTCAATGGACAGAACTATTCAACTTTCATTGAAGAACCATAGTAAATAAAAACAGGCAGCCTAATAAAATGTAAAAAATTGACAAAAAGTTTGGGTTATCGAACAATCCCGCTATGGATTATGAATTCCGTTATGGTCCGTGGTAGTGGAATCCATAACGGGATTCTTTGATTACCGGAACCCGAACTTTGGACACGGAACGTAAAACACAAGTTCGCTCAACACAAGTTATAACTGAAAGGGGTTTTCCAGCTTAGGCTACTTTCACACTAGCGTTAATATTTTCCAGTATTGAGATCCGTCATAGGGTCTCAATACCGAAAAAAAAACGCTTCCGTTTTGTCCCTATTCATTGTCAATGGGGACAAAATGTAACTGAACAGAACGGAGTGCTCCAAAATGCATTCCGTTCCATTCTCATACCGGAGAGCAGCATGCTGCGGTTTGCTTCCCGTCCTGGGATGCGGAGCAAGACGGACCAGTCATGACCCACAATGCAAGTCAATGGGAACAGATCAGTTTTCTCTGACACAAATTCACAATAGAAAACAGATTTGTCCCCCATTGACTTTCAATGGAGTTCATGACGGATCCGTCTTGGCTATGTTACAGATAATACAACCGGATCAGTTCAAAAAGGATGCAGACGGTTGTATTATCAGTAACGGAAGCGTTTTTGCTGAACCCTGATGTATCCAGCAAAAACGCTAGTGTGAAAGTAGCCTAAGCAAAATAGTTTGCAGCGGGGTCAGAGTGACCAAAAACATAAAAGTAGAGATATCCCCCCTCTGTTTTGAAGTTGCCTGGGTCACTGCTGCTTCCTACTACCAGTTTCTGTCTTGACATCCAGGAAATGCCTCGAAGGGTCCTCAGCCGGCCATCACTGATCGCTGCGGTAAGTCTTCTCAGCCGAGGATTTCAAGGCATTTCCTGTACAATGAGATGGGACCCAAAGGTAGGTTGCAGTAGTGGCAGATCAGTGGAGGTGAGTATCTTTATTTTTATGCTTTAAAGGGGTTGTCTCATTTCGCCATTACTAAGACAAGACGAGACACAGTCCCCACCACCTCCCGGCCAGGAAACAGCAGAGTACTCCAGCACTCTGCTGTTTCAGTAGCAATCACTGCCATGCATGAGCGCTACTGAAAAAGTGAACCACAGCAAGATACGCTGTTTCCCTAACTCAGAAACATCAGAGCTTGCTGTGCTACCCTGTTTCTGTAGCTCTCATGCACAGCAATGCCCTCTGGTGCTCTGCTGTTTCACGGTTGAGAGGGGTCTGGACTGTCTCATCTCACCTTAGTAGGGGTGAGATGATCATGAGTCAACCCCTTTAAGGGTATGTTCACACGGCTAAAATCTGCCACTGATTCAGCAGTGGAGAACAGGCATTTTCCCCATTGTATCCACATTCAAAACTCAATCAACAGTTTCCCATTGACTTCTATGTAAAAAAATAAAATAAAAAAAATAAACAACAACAACAACTTGACTATAGGTACAGCTTCTACAAATGGTAGTAGGGTTTGGTCATTATAGAGTTCCATTGTAAGAAAAAAAAAAAGCATATGTTAATGTATACTTTTTTTTACTGCGCTCTACGTACTGTACTACATTTATGTGTATTTTTTTTCTAAACATATACGTTAAACCGTGGGGTGAAAACGTGATGTGAGCCCAGCCTTACTTCTTAGAAGCAGATTTAATTGTGGATTTCATAGACATCAATAGGGAAGAGGAAAAACCTCAATCAAAAACTTATCTAAAACACTTGTAAACCACTAAATGACAAATCTACCACCAAAAACGACCGGTTTTCTGCTACGGATTTTATTCATGTGATAATACCCTAAAGACACACTGACCCCACTGCCAAATATTTTTGTTTAGCAGGAAAAACACTTTTTTTTTTAATTAGTTCTTTTTTTATTTTAATTTCCACACATTTTTTTTTTAACAATGGAAAGATTCAAATCTTTACAAACGGAGTTCTGCAATTCCGCAGAAAACCCAGGAAAGCAAAATAAAGGCTGACGAACAGTTGAGTTGCCATTCGTATGATCTCGTATCTTTTATACGGGCGTAAAAAATTATCGCTTTTTTAGCGTCCTTTTCTGTAAACAAGACATATGCTGCTGACAAATAATGTACTTTTCTTTAATGAATGATTACAAGAACGTCTGCTCGATCAAACCCTTCCGCAGAGCTGCCCAGTGAAAACCAAACTCAACAGGCTCCGGCTTCCAATATCATCAATCGGTGATCATTACGGGCAATTCACCCCTGAAACTGATCAACAAAACCGCACAACCCATAGCCAAAAATGGGGTAATCACAGGTAATTGAAAGTTAAAAATTTTAGAGCAAAAACTAAATATTTAAAAAACAATAAAACCTTCCACAATAGACTCTAGTATGTGTGAAATTAGGTGAGAATATAAGCAACAGGTAAAAAATAAAATTAAAAACTGCCCCCCCCCCCCCCCCCCCCCAAATAAAAAGGCGCATGAGTCAAATGAAAGATGTTTCTGAACTACTTCATCTTGTACTGGCCCTAGAGGAAATAAGCCCCTATGTTCACTTCTGTTAGGGGTCTCAGTCGCAGATTCTTTTAAAAATTCCTGGGGAAATTCCGGGCTCCCCGACAGAATCCTCGCAGGTCCCGCCATAGTAAATGGGGGTCCGTCAGTCGTCATTCATTTCCATGATATATCAAATCCAGCAGTGATTTTTATTATTTTTATTTTCATTTTTCCGTTTGTAAAATGGAACAGAAAAATTGAAGAACTAGAACATGAATGTGAACGAAGAACTAGAATGTGAACGAAGCCTAATCTGCACCCACAAATAATCAAGGTTGGTAGTAGTTCATTTTGCCTCTTAAAGGGGACCTCTTCTTTCAGAATTACACAGCGCTTTTATTGCTGCCTGGTTACGGCATTTGAACGTCGGGGTATTGGAAGGCAACAAGCCCTTTCAAACTGTGACAAAAAACTGCTATAGAAATCCTCTCATATTACCACGCTGCTACCCAAGAAACCAGCCGTGACATTTAGTTATGCTTCTTTTTATCAGGATATTTAGCTTGAAAAGATGCCACTAAGTATTGAAAAATCCTCACAAAAAACGAGTATCATTTTTCTCAAAAACTGAAATGTAAGCAGACTCCGGGCTCACTAAACCCACACGCAAAAGTGCAGACAAAAAAGAAAAAGCAAGTCACTTGTTATTAATAACATAAAGCAAATCACCCAAAGTATGAATCACCAAGACAAATGGAGGCTACGGCCACAGTCATGAAAAATACACACTGCAATATATAAAACTGTGAAATTCCACGGTGAGGCATGCTGAGGAATTCTGCAAGCGATGAGAACGAGCTCTCAGCAGCTATTACTGACAGCGCTCAGGAACTGCTCCACAAAGAGTGTGCCTGCCTGAGGGGAACGAGTCTGGCCACGAAAAAGACCATCGAAAGGGATATAGGGACATGCGGCTGTACGGCTGTGGAGATGCACATGTCTGCCAGAGAAGCGCAAGATGTTCTTCAAGGATCAATTTAAAATAAGAATTTAAGAATTAAAATGTAGATTTTTTTTATCCTTTACATTTGCTCTGTAGAAGTTCTAGCCATCATCTATCTAATCTATCCATCCATGTATTATCTACCATCCATCATTTATCCTTCAATCCATTATCTACATATCATCTATCTTTTAATATAATCCATCCATTTTTCAGTCTCTCTTTTATCAATCCATCTTTCCATCTATCTTTCTGTCTATCTCTTTCCATCCAGCCTTCTATCTGTCTAGGCTTCTATCCGTCTATCCTTCAATCCTTCCACCCTTCTATCCATCGATCTTTCTATCCGTCTATCCTTCCATCCTTCTATCCATCTTTCCATCGATCTATCTTTCCGTCTATCTATCTTTCTGTCTATCTCTTTCCATCCAGCCTTCTATCTGTCTAGCCTTCTATCCAGTAGGCTTCTATCAGTCTATCCTTCCATCCTTCCACCCTTCTATCCTTCGATCTTTCTATCCGTCTATCCTTCCATCCTTCTATCCATCTTTCCATCGATCTATCTTTCCGTCTATCTATCTTTCTGTCTATCTCTTTCCATCCAGCCTTCTATCTGTCTAGCCTTCTATCCAGTAGGCTTCTATCAGTCTATCCTTCCATCCTTCCACCCTTCTATCCTTCGATCTTTCTATCCGTCTATCCTTCCATCCTTCCACCCTTCTATCCATCGATCTTTCTATCCATTTATCCTTCCATCCTTCTATTCTTCTATCCATCTATCCTCAATCCATCTATCCATTGATCTTTCTATCCAAAAATAACCTGATAAAATATCTTGATGCCCTGATGTTATCACCTGTTTTGCTCACAATCTAAAAGGGATATAACGAAAATAAAATGTAAAAAATACCATGTGAACAGCAGTGGTTACAAAATAAATGGTGAAGTCACTTAAATAACTTAGCAAAAAATATGCTCATTTAACCAGCTTGTGTGGAAAAAGCAAAAGGACGGTGTAATAAATGTCTTATAAGTGGGGCACCGCCACTGGGATCCCCACCTATCAGAACAGGTGTCCATTTATTGAGACTCATGCAGATTAGGTTGATGGCAGAAAGCTGCCACCTCACCTAATGGAACAGGGGTTGGGGAACATGTAAGTAAGGCCTCGTGCACACGACCGTTGTTTTGGTCCGCATCCGAGTCGCAGTATTTTCAGCTTGGATGCGGACCCATTTACTTCAATGGGGCCGCAAAAGATGCGGACAGTACTCCGTGTGCTGTCCGCATCCGTTGCTCTGTTCCGTGGTCCGCAAAAAAAAATATAACCTGTCCTATTCTTGTCCGTTTTGCGGACAAGAATAGCAAGTTAGGCTATATGTACACAACCGTTCCGTTTTTTTGCGGTCCGCAAATTGCGGATCCGCAAAAAAACGGAAGCCGTCCGTATGCCTTCTGCAATTTGCCGAACGGAACGGGCGGCCCATTGTAGAAATGCCTGATCTTGTCAGCAAAACAGACAAGAATAGGACATGGTTTTATTTGCGGGGCCACGGAACGGAGCAACGGATGCAGACAGCACACGGAGTGCTGTCCGCATCTTTTGCGGCCCCATTGAAGTGAATGGGTCTGTACCCGAGCCGCAAAAACTGCGGCTCGGATGCGGACCAGAACAACGGTCGTGTGCATGAGGCCTTATATTAATGGTTGTCCACGCCGTTCCTGCAAATTGCAGAACGCACACGGACGCCATCCATGTTTTGCAGATCTGCAATTTGCGGACCTCAAAACACACAACGGTCGTGTGCATGTAGCCTAATAGGGATTTATGGACAGGGCCTAATGAACTACTCGCTTTATTTAGTTGACCCCTGGATACTGGATAATAAGACTGCAAACTGGCAGTGATATAAAGTGGTGGCAGTATGACCATCACAGGTTTTGTGATGCCGTTTTTGAAGCTAAAATCAGGTGTGGATCATAGAAGGAAAGAAAGTTCTCAAATTTTTTTAATCTACTCCTAGTTTTTGCTTCAAAAACTGCATCAAAAAACCTCTTTACATGTCACGGTCAACTGTTTTTAGCAGTAATACATAAACATACTCTTAAAGGGGTTTTACATGACTTTAAAGGGGTTCTCTGGGAATTAAGAAATATGACTTTATTATAAATACATTCCCCAAAAAACTTTCATTAGTTATAAAGGCTTATTTTATCTGGGGAGCAATCATCAGGAGAAATAAAATGGCCACCGTCCTATTAGTGCACACAAAACCTGTCCTAATCACACAGGAGGACAAGTTACTTCACAACACTGAGCTAAAGAGCTGCCTCATCCTCCTCTCTTCTCTGCTTCTCAGGGATTATGATCCTGAATACAGCTGATAGGATCTTCAGCTGAATCTCTGTGGGAATGGAGTTCATGAGGAGACAAGAAGTAAAGAGAGGACAGACAGGACAGACTGTGGTAATGTGGGGCTGTGGTAATGGAGACTGCATACAAGTGCTGCTGCTTATTAGCCACACCCCCACCTCCTCTCCGTACTTCATGTCTCTTCATGAACTCTATTTCTACAGACATTCAGCTAAAGTTCTTCTCAGCTGTATTCAGGATCATCAAGTAGGAGAGGAGGATGGGGCAGCTCTTTAGCTCAGTGTTGTGAAGTAACTTGTCCTCCTGTGTGATTAGGACAGGTTTTGTGCGCACTAATAGGACAGTGACATTGTGCTATACGTGTCATACTTTTATTCCGGCAACCGCTCGGCGTGCGCTGCCGCTGGACCTGCGCCCCACCCCGCACCCTTAATAGTCAATGGGGCTGGAGCGGTAGTCCCTAGTGGCAGGACAGATCCGACAGGCTGTTCACCCACCAGAACAGCCTGCCGGAGGTCCATGCCACTAGGGTGAAAGTACCCTAGCACATGCACAGGAGAAAGACTGCGCATGTGTTAGTTTTTATGTCTGTCCCTAGCATAAATGAGTGGAGGTGCTGGCAAGCAGGTGAGTAGAACTGCATGATATATTCTTTTTAATGGGGTTTTCTGGGATTTTCACATTAATGGCCCATCCTCAGGATAGGTCATCAATATGAGATTTTCTCTGTGCTAGTTGTTTGATGAAGCCGCTGCACTCACCGGAGCTCTGGTGAGCAGCGTGGCTTCCTCGCAGCTTACCAAGCACAGAGCCCTCCATTGGATAGTGGCTGTGCTTGGTACTGCAAGCTTTGCCTAGGCCATGTGACCTCTAAACTTGACGTGACAAGTGACCTTTGAACCTGAACTCACTGACGGACCCCCACTGATCAAATATTGATGACCTACCCTGAGGATATGTCATCAAAATCCTGGAGAATCTCTTGAAACTATTGGACATCTGTGCCAATAGTTTATTAATGCTTATAAGTAGCTTCAAGTATCTGCAGTTCTGAGCACATGTGTAGCAAGCAGGCTTCAGTGACCCGACCTTCTGATCATAGATCCAAAATCGATTAGTTCAAATACTTTGATTTTAATATTGTCTCCATTAAAATGTATCGGCTCCGTGGAGCCAAAGTTCTTCTCGCCCGAAGTCGCATGAGTCTTCGGTTAATTCCTGTGTATTGAAAAACAATTTAAAATAGCAATCTGAACCGGGCTTTGGTACCGAGGTACCAGTTAGTACCAAAGCCTACTTCGGATTACAATTTAAAATTATCTTGCGCGACTTTGGCCGAAACGAATTTTGGCTCCACGGAGCCAATACATTTTAATCCTGTATGGATACATCATTAAAATCAAAGTCTTCGAGCAAATCGGCTTTGGATCTACGATCTGAAGGTCGATTCGCTCAAGCCTAGTAGCGAGTAATAGACACTGACCAACTCCTTGAAGACTTAGATTTAGACTTAATGGTCCATAAAACCTTCCTCCACGTCTCTGAAGTCCACTTTTATTGTTATAGTGAACGTCTCCATTTCTCCACCAGCTTCTTGACTGCCCTACATACTTTCTGACCAAGAGTTTGGCTCATTGTCTTCTCTCAGGGAATGAATGAACATAAGCTTATATTTTCTCCTAATTCTCAAAGACTTGATAGATTGATAGATTGATAGATTGATAGATTTTGGATTTGTTTCCAATGCTATCTTGTTATTTTTTAATATATGGCTTTTCTTCACTGATAACGGAAAAAAAAGTATCACATAATCTTAAAAGAAAAATACAAAAAGTTGGGAGCAGAAGAATGGTGGCCATGATAGTATAGACATCTAAATAAAATACTTTTTATATTTACCTATAATATACAAATCACAGGGACTTGCCTCTCTAGACTAAAAGATATTTAGAACTCCACTTATACAATCAAAAGTCCTTTCTAGGTAAGAAAGCCTTTATTGTAGTTCTCTACATCAACCCACCGCAGACATTCTACCGGCAGCAACGTTTCTTTTTCAGCAGACATCCATTTAAAAGAACCGGAGTTAATTGGTATCTAGCAAATTTAAGGAACATGATTCACTGAGGTTGTGCTGATTGCATCAAGCCAGGAGATGCAATTTCATTGTAAAAGCCAGACAATAAAAGGCATGAGCCAAATAAACAAAAATCAAATAGTAAAGCTTTAAACATTAAAAGGAGAAATAGATTTACTGAGTCTACACAGCAGTTAGGCCAGGTCCACGCCAGTGTATCACGTAAGCACTGTGGCCCAGGTTTACTAATCCTGTAGATGGCATACATTTAGGCTGTCTAGACTGGCAACAGATTAATCACGGGGGATCAGGGATAGACAGTTTTCCCTGACTCTATACCAACTATTGGTTGGCTGAATTTTTACACCAAAATTGTGGAAAAATGTTGGAGCAAAATGTTGACTCTTAGACCCTGTCGGTGGAGCTTCATCCCTATCCTGCTAAGAACTGTCCCCTGGAAAAGCATAGAAAACTTAACTGTGCCAAAATATGCCACATTTCAGACAGATTTTTGGTGCAGACACATTGGTAAATCTGGGCTATGCGTCCTTATTTTGGACAAGTGCTTCGGTCCTACTACAAAATAAGAAACAAACCTGTAGGGGTAGTCCTCAGATCACTGCGGGGTCAGCTCCTGGACGTTTCATACAGTCGCATATTTTCCCTGAAGCGATTGTACAATGTAATACATAATTGGGGCCAGACCACTAAAATTGGAGCTGCTCTTACTGTACTTTGTAAACCTACACTCTGGTTAGGAAAAAAGGGTCCCTGGAAGAGGAACCCCCTCTATGAAGTCCAAATGTCCCACTAGGATGAATGTAAAGAGGACGTCTCCAGGAGTCCATTTAAAATTTTCAATACTTTCCAAAAGGAGAAAAGGGCCAATAGACAACCACTTGGGTTCACATCTGAGCTGTGGTTTCTAACACCAGATCCCACTGACTTATAATGGGGTGCAATGTTTTGGTGGTCATTTTTATGGCACTATGCAGCAATTTTCTTCCTATCAAATCTGACAGAATCTCTGCTTGGAGCCACAGATGTGACCACACAACAGTGTCTTAGCCTTTGTTAGGAAGACTCGATGTAGTTTTCAAAGATTAGGCCAATCTCAATACAGAAAGGCTTTGCCAGAGGCACGACCGCCATTAACTTTTCAAAAATTCCACCACAGAAAACCAAATCTGAGACTCTGAGTAGGACTAGCCAGCAGATTCACACATGGATTAGTAATGCAACTGAGCTAGGCTGTGGCTTTTCCATTTAAAATCCAGGGCATTAAAGGGGTTCTCTGGGAATTAAGAAAATAAAAATACGTAAATATTACTTTATTATAAATATGTTCCCAAACACCTTTCATTAGTTTTAATGTTTCGTTTTGTCTAGATTAGGAGAAACAAAATGGCCGCCGTCCTGTTAGTGCACATAAAACCTGTCCTAATCACACAGGTGGACAAGTTACTTCACAACACTGAGAGAAAGAGCTGCCTCATCCTCCTCTCTTCTCTGATTATGATCCTGAATACAGTTTAATATGATATTTAGGCCTCATGCACACGGCCGTTGTTTTGGTCCGCATCCGAGACACAGTTTTGGCGGCTTGGATGTGGACTCATTCACTTTAATGGGGCCGCAAAAGATGCGGACAGCACTCAGTGTGCTGTCCGCACCCGTAAAAAATAATAATAACCTGTCCAAGAATAGGCAGTTATATTAAAGGCTGTCTGTGCCGTTCCGCAAATTGCGGAATGCACACGGACGCCATCCATGTTTTGCGGATCTGCGATTTGCAGACCGCAAAACACACAACGGTCATGTGCATATAGCCTTAGCTGAATCTTTGTGGGAATGGAGTTCATCAGGTGGCATGAAGTACAGAGAGGACGGACAGGGAAGACTGTGGTAATGGAGACTGCATACAAGTGCTGCTGCTTATTAGCCACATCTGCTCATGAACTCCGTTCCTCCAGAGATTCAGCTAAAGATCTCATCATCTGTATTCAGAATAATAACCCCTGACAAGCAGAGAGGAGGATGAGGCAGCTCTTTAGCTCAGTGTTGTAAAGTAACTTGTCCTCCTGTGTGATTAGGACAGGTTTTGTGTGTACTGATAGAACGGCGGCCATTTTATTTCTACTAATGATTGCTTCCCAGACAAAACAAGCCATTATAACTAATGTAAGGTATTTGGGAATATATTAATAATGAAGTAATATTTAAGTATTTTCATTTTCTTAATTCCCGGAAAACCCCTTTAATGAACTTTCTGTGGAATTTAAAATCTGCACCATGTTCACGATTCTACAGTAACTTTTTTTCCATAGATTTGATCAGGGGATATAAAATACCGCATGCACTTGCATTACTGCAAGAATGTCACCGGACTCTTCGGAATCTGTTCCAAAATACTGACCGGATCCTCAGTGTGTAAACATGGTCTTGCGATCTCATTGTGCATTAAAAAAATGAAATAACTAAGAATTATATTTCTATATTTTTGTACTCATAATTTAACCCCTTTCCGACCTCCTGCTATCGGGTATTTAAACATGGTGCTGGCTCACGAGCGCTATAGCCACCTGGTGTCTGCTGTTTTAAAAAGCAGACACCCAGAGCTAATGTATGCAATCAATGTGCAACGGCTCCCCCTAGTGGGGATCGGGGGAGACGGAGATTGTGTGCGGTGCATGACATGACAGTCAAGCAGTAGTCTTCAGTTACTTGGAAATACTTCAACTGACAACTACAGTGGTAGGCGTTGGAGTATTTCTTATACAAAATCAAGGGTAGCAGTGTTTGATAGATACAAAGGTACAGAAGAAGTGAATGGGGACTTCATAATGTGCGGCGCCACCTGCAGAGGACGGGTTCAGGAGATGTTTTTAGCATCACTAGTGGCACAATCATATAAAAAAAAGGCTGTTGCTCCCTCAGCGAAACACGTTCAGGTGAGCGGCGTACTAACCGGCTCTCTTCTCCAATAACCTGCAGTCATTTCCATGTCCTCTCTCGTCTTAGGCTACTTTCACACTAGCGTTTTTGCTGGATCCGGCAGGGTTCAGCAAAAACGCTTCCGTTACTGATAATACAACCGTCTGCATCCGTTATGAACGGATCCAGTTGTATTATCTGTAACATAGCCAAGACGGATCCGTCATGAACTCCATTGAAAGTCAATGGGGACGGATCCGTTTTCTATTGTGTCAGATTGTGTCAGAGAAAACGTCTTGCTCCGCATACCAGGACGGAAAGCAAACCGCAGCATGCTGCTCTCCGGTATGAGAACGGAACGGAATGCATTTTGGAGGATTCCGTTCTGTTCGGTTATGTTTTGTCCCCATTGACAATGAATGGGGACAAAACGGAAGCGTTTTTTTCCGGTATTGAGACCCTATGACGGATCTCAATACCGGAAAATATTAACGCTAGTGTGAAAGTAGCCTTAGCTGGAGTAGCATTGCTTGGTTGTCATGTTCTCATATTCAGCAAAGATTTCAGCTCTGGCCTAGAAGAGAATAGTCATGGATCTCCAGAATTACATCATTCAGGTAATCTAAACTTTGAGGTCAAGTTGAGCTCCATAAATCCAACTAAAAGGTTACCAATTCATTTCTATTGTGATGTCTGAAACGATTTTTGCTTCAACGACAAGGATATATATTTATAATAAAATGAATGCAGTTGTTGGAAAAGGGACAGAACAGGTTAAAAATAAAAAAAGAGGCATTTCTCACCTCACTGATCCCCCGATGATGTTGTTCTGATGCGTATCGCCAGCAAGTGGCCATTTCCTGTGTACCCAGTAAGCATCAGAAAATCAGGGGATTGGCTTGGAATACTTCTTTTAATTTTTCTTCACCCAGTCAGACACTTTTCTAAAAACGTTTAGCTCACTGGACAAGCCCTTTAAATGATCTACGTCTTAAAGGGCTATTCCCACTGCATAAAGTGATGGCATATGGCTAGCATGGTGCCATCCACTATTATGTATATATGCTTCAGCACCGTAGGTGGCCATGTCACCACTATGTATATAAAGACGGTGAAGCGGCCGAAGAACTGAATCACCGCTGCGTCCCCTACAGGATTGGTGGTGGTCCCCCTCAAGATCATAAAGTGATGGCGTATTCTAGGAATGAAAGCGTACCACTAAATTTTTCTAAATCTAACTTTGCTCCTGCCTTTGTGACGTGCAAGCCGGTAAAGAACCTGGTATTAGCCTTTTGTGTTTTTCCTTACTTTTGTCAGGAATAAGGATGACATTGCTCCAGCGAAGCAAGAACAACCAAGATCGGCGACTTTTGGACGACTGGTCACATAAAGCGGCTCAATCACCAGATTTCAGTTTATTCGGTTTTTTTTAGGATTGTGAAGATCAATCATCCTCACACATGCGTTAATCTGGACGAACCTGGAAGAGGTTAATGCACAAGGAGAAAAAGTTCACCTAAGGTACCGGTAAAAAAAAAACTTTGAATATGCAACTGCTAATCTAAAAATACGTGCAAGATGTGTAAGTCAGCTATGAAAGTGCCAAAAAGGAGAGGAAAAAAATACCTGTCAGGGCAGTTATCACACCATGTCTAATTGATTACAAATGTTTGACGGTCCATGCCGTAAATCACCGCTTTAATTCCACATTAACCTCTCACCATCATCCGCGCTCCCCACCCCCCCTTCTAGTGAACAGGGCTGATGTCTCAATGAAAAGAACTGATTCCACCAGCGTGTCTCCATGTGTTTCTAAACCAATTCACAGCAAAGCCATTAAATATAACACTTCCTCTTTGATTAGTCGCCTAATAATTTTCTCTGACCCTTGACATAACTCCCTTGTTGTATCAGGAACCATAAAATATTAAGACATATACCAACTAAAAATAAGCCTACAATGACTATTTTAAAGACTGTGTGTGGCCTTGCCCATATATTTTTGGCAAGTTGCTTATTCTCCGACCACAGCTATATTCATCCAAGAGCAGTGGCACTGGAGAGTCTCTGTCTCACCTGTCAAAGCTGAGGAACGTTCCTCTGAAGACCACCAAGAGTCCGTGGACCGGGTCCATAGTCCTACCGCAGTAACCTCTGATAAGCTCCTACTAACAAGGGAATAAACTGCTTAGGCAGAGCAAAGGGAAGCTTACACACGACACCGAGCAATCACTGGGAAATCAGAAGGACATGTACTCATCAGGTAATGAGCATATGCCCTTCTGCATCAGGTACAACTTTAGCAAAACAGTTTAAAAATATATAAATCTGAAAATCTTTTTTATTTTTACTATAGCGTGTACTTTACGGTTTATACACTTTTGAAAGTTCTGTACATAATATTCTGATAAATATCTAATTAGAACTATAATTAATCGGAAATACTGCAAATAAAAACACACATATTTGTGTTTGATTATTTATATATATATATATATATATCTTTTTTTTTTTTACTAGTATTTTTAGATTTATATTAGGTGATGGACGAGTGGTCTAACATAACCAATTCTCATCAGACTCAAAATTCCCAATTCTTAAGGTCAATTGACTTAGACATAAGCGAGTTGAAGTTAAACTAAGAAACCCGTTCAAATTGTAAAGTGGGGCAGCAAAAAAAAGAAAAATGTTGATGTGTATTTAAAAATACGATCTATAGTAGAGTTTTTCAATGAAATAGGATTTAGACGCGGCATTATTTTCAATGGCTTATCCAAGACTATTGCGTGTTAAGTACAGCTATTAGTACAGTATCATTCGTGCAATCTAAAAAATCTCAATGTTGCAGTCAGACAGAAATATTTAACCCTACTCGTCACAATTATGGAGCTGGATAATTTGGACTACCTTCATTACTACCATTTACATTGATTGTGCCCACGGGGTGATTGCAAAAAAAAATATATATGTTATTCTCAGTCAGTCTAGGCTTAATGGAGGATGAATAATCACTGCCGTATACAATATAATAAATAAAATGTATACAGGGAAGGAAAAAAAGATTTTTTTTATATATATATATATATATATATATATATATATATATATCTCCATAAAAAGTGCCCGCTGTAATCCCTCGATTCAAGATGATGAATAACCAATAAAAATCCGCAGCACTCCTTGAAAGATGCAAAAAAAAATTTTTGCATCTTTTAAGGAGTGCTGCGGACTTTTATTGGTTATATATATATATATCAAAACCACCAGACAGGATGACATTTATAGTGCACATATGACAAGTTGTCCTCGCTCCCGAATCACATGGAGTTGAGGAGAGCTGCCATTGTCCTGAGAACTGAAGTTTTATTGAAGGTAATATCACATTGAATATTTCTTTTCTTTTAAATGCTTGCCTTCACACAAAAAAAAGCTATATAACAGTACTAAATATCCCCCACACACACACCAGCAAAAAAATAGAAGTGCTATTTCAGAAATTACCAATTTCCCTGGTAAAGTCACCAGGGGCCAATATAAATCATATCAGTAGCAGAGAAATAAAGGTCCCCATTATGCAGGTTTTCACACGTATACTGTACTCTGTGTGATATACTCTTACACATAAGGAAAATATATACCTAGGTAGAGTCAGGGTCATTTTAAGTTTTATAAGGTAGAGCCGCACTCGGTAGCAAAGTATCCGTGAAGAAAAACAATGCAATATCTAGCTAAATACTGTAAAAAAAGAAAAACCAGATTTTTTTCTATATTTTTTTTTCTCTATATTTTTTATTTTACAAGCTCTGAAACTTTGATATAAAGGAGTTAAGAACACACAACAGACAAGCATGTGTTTCCATTTATGCAAAGAGCCAGAAACCATTTCATAGGCCTTGAAAATATCACAATCATATTTAAATAGCTATTATCTTAATATCCAGACAGCTACAAAGAGGTAAGAAAATGTCAGTGCGTGCAAAAAAAAAATTAAATAAATTAAGGCTCCTATTTCCCCTCAAGGCGCCTCATTATAAGATCAACTTTCCCAGTTCGTTGTGATAGATAGAAATTAATTTGGATTTTATTTAATTTTTTTTATTCTATTATTTATTTATTTTTTTAAATCTTGGGGGAAAATGGGAAGTGAAAAACACCCAGTGAATTTAACTTCTGGAGTAAGGAGATGGACCTTGTAGAAGATCATATACATCAGCCAGTAGTGGACAAAGCTTCTATACGTACATAGCCAGCGATGATGTGCGAAGCCAACATCCGCCATTGTCCGTGGCTTGATCCCAGCGGGGGATTAGTAGCTTCTTATTATCATATGCCAAGTTTATCTTACAAAGAGCAATGCTATTCTATTAACCCCTTTTGAAAACAAGAGAAGCAAATCACTTTCCTCTGGAGTACGAAACGTCTTCCATAGGTAAAAGAACTGCTAAGACAGGGACAGAGGAAGAGAAAACTCCTTCTATATACACTGAACCCACCCCAAGACACACCGCTAAGGCCTCCAATAAAGGCATCACTGATCATTGTGCCGAAAATTTTTGTAACTACCTCTGTTTTTAGGATTTTTTTTTTCTTCAAATCAAGCTGCAAAAAAAAAAAAAAAAAAATATCTAAGAACATACCTTCAAAGAAATAATAAGAAGCCTTGGAAGCGCTGATAGACCCCCGATTTCGACAATCAGATTCTTCGGTTTTGCAGCTTATTTTGAAGAAACAAATGAACTTGAATGAAAATGGAATTTCACGATTTATTTAAGACTATTTTTTTTTTTTTTTGCAAATGACTCCTACAAAGCTCAGCCTGAAGACTTCTAGACTATAAAACGTGCAATTTAAGGACACAAGGGAAACCATGCAATTAGCACAAAGTGCTATTTTGGAAGGCTTGGCATTTGACGGCATGTATCTGGCTAAGAATAAGCAAATGAATAAAGTTGACGAAGATAAATAAATAAATGGGGGGAAAAAAATATAAAAATAAATCAGATTTGGCGGAGGAAAAATCCATAGAATGCAGATAGTCTCACCACAGCCCACCAGTGAATTCACAGCGTTCAGATCCTATTAGCAGATACAACTATATATGTTCTAGCCGTGGGATATGTTAATAGGAGCAAATGAGTGAGTCTTATCTTCAAAAGCACACATTCACGTATGCATGGGCACAGTGTCCCGACCTGACGGCCCGAAATCACAGCTTCATAATTGCACCCGTGATACATTCAGGGGAAACTGGACAAAAAGAGCATGTATTAATTAGGACTTGTATAAAGAAAGGACTGAACAGCCATGAGGTATGGGAACGGAGTCTTGGGGGCCAGAAATAAATAGCAGAGGTAACAACAGGTTCAACTGCATACGATATAGTACATATCATAAACTGTAATAGGAACAGAATGAGAAAGGGCAGGTAGTACCTAGTACATTACAATGGTGCAATACAAAGAAAATACAAAAATAGATGAAGCACAAAAACAAAAAAAACACCAGGACAAATAAGATGTAGGAATGAACCATGCTGCCGCCCATCTCAGAAAGTCATCAATCCCTGCCGTTTGGTTCCACCGGCATGATGTGCCACGATTTCTTCCGTACAACATAGAAGACTAAACCGGCCCACGCCACCATCACTAGCGCATGTACTGAGCACAATGGAAATGACCATCACGGGAGCTTTGAAAAGGTCTCGAGACAGATCCTTCTTCATCGGCCAAATGACTCCAAGGATCACGGACTTAAGTGCACGAATAGAGATTTCCGCGCCCGAAGGATAAAGAAACAGGACTGGAAGTTTCGAAGATCTTCCAGATATACAACTCCGCTAGATATGTCCCAAGGAGCATGGCATCCATCCTGTTTTGAAGAGACTAGTCACACAAAAAAAAATCTAAATAATCAGCTTTTTATAGAACTGGATACTTTTCATGTTTTTGTAAAAAGGACTGGACTGTATGTTCTGCTAAAAAATGTCACTGGACCAAGCCCGGAGAGCATGCTTTGTACTGCTTTATGTGTTTTAGAAACTTTTTGTGCCTTGTTCAACAAGTGGGTGTGACTTATTGGGGAAACAGGTGTGGCTTAAAGTAATTCAAAACGCGTCTAAATTTGGCCGCAGAGTCAGCCAACCAATAGATGGCCGCGCGCTCCATCCCTGCACTGCGCGCGCGCGCCAAATGAATATCCCTAATATGTTGTGTCTGGCATGTCAGTCTTAGCGGTGGGGGCGTGACATAGGAGACAAGGAGCAGAGACTCAGGGTGAAACGTGGTGCAACACGTGAAGATATCCTTGTCCGTTTTGCTAAGCTGAAAATTGGTCTCTGCAGCTTAGTGTGAAAAAACACATTAAAATCAATGTATTTGCGTACTGTCCGTGATTCACTGAAACGTGAGCGAGGCCTCAATGGCATAAACTCTATGCCCAGTTTGACTTGAAGCAGTAATGCTGCCACGATTGATGCAAAAAGTGAAAATCAGACATCATATAGTACATGATCATCTATTTCTAATGAAGCTAGAACCAGCCCTGTACCTCACATGGATCCAGAGATCTCCACATTCATTGCTTCAATTGTTGGGAGTTCATGGGGTGTGTCCTTTCTGCTGCAGCTCTCTCATTCTATCACAGCTCAGGGGGCCGCGTCCATTCTCCTGCAGCACTTTTCCTGTAACTGTCACAGCTCCTAACAGAAGATATGGCTGGTGGCAAGTGAAGGTTTAAACTGAGAGTGTGCGACCAAATCGGTGAGATGGGCGGAGAAATAAGGAAAAGAACAAACTGCAGGTGGCGCTATACAGATACATTTTATTAAATAACTCAGTGACAATGCTAAATTTTTTAAATTACATAATGTATTCAGATCCAGGTGGTGGTTTGAAAAATGTAGAATATTTTTCGTGGCACAACCCCTTTAACCAATCAGAATGTTTTTAGATTCAAAAGAAATCTCACCAACATGGAGAAGATGCAGACTCCATGCAGAATTTGTCCTGGTAGAACTCCAATTCATGGCTCACATGATGTAAGTCAACAGAGCTAAATACTGAACGACAGTGCCTACTGGATACTAGGCCAGATCTGAACCATGAGCCGCTGTAGTGGATCAGCAGAGATTTAAAGGGGTTGTCCCATGAAAAATATTCTACAGTTTTCAAACCAGCACCTGGATCTGACCACTTTTGTAATTGCATGTAATAAAAAAATTAGCAAAGCCAGTAAGCTATTCAATAAAATCTATCTGTATAGCGCCACCTGCTCTTAGTTTTTTTCTTATTTCTTTGACCTGCTCACTGAGAAGGCCGCACATGCTCAGTTTCATCCTTCAACTGCCCCCCTGAGCTGTGATAGGGAGAGCTGAGACACGCCCCCCTGAGCTGTGATAGGGAGAGCTGAGACACGCCCCCCCCCTGAGCTGTGATAGGGAGAGCTGAGACACGCCCCCTGAGCTGTGATAGGGAGAGCTGAGACACGCCCCCTGAGCTGTGATAGGGAGAGCTGAGACACGCCCCCCCCTGAGCTGTGATAGGGAGAGCTGAGACACGCCCCCTGAGCTGTGATAGGGAGAGCTGAGACACGCCCCCTGAGCTGTGATAGGGAGAGCTGAGACACCCCCCCCCCCCCCGAGCTGTGATAGGGAGAGCTGAGACACGCCCCCTGAGCTGTGATAGGGAGAGCTGAGACACAACCCCTGAGCTGCAGCAGAAAAGACACTACCCTTGAGCTGTCAGATTGATATAAATCTTGCTGAGCAATGAATGTGGAGATCTCTGGACCCATGTGAGGTGCAGGGCTGGTTCTAGGTTTGTTAGAAAGAGATTGTCAAGTACTATATGATATCTTTTTATATTTTCATTTTTTACATTATTCATGGGATAACCCCTTTAAGCCTGTGGAGATAAAGTCTTCCTCCTTAAAGGAACAGACCAAACAAAACTGACACACTAGATAATGCTTGATATCAGAAATTGATGGCTTATGGATCATTCAGACGACCGTATGAATGGGTCTGCATCGGTTCTGGAATTTTGCGGAACGGGTGCGGACCCATTTATTTCAATTGGGCCGCAAAAGATGCAAACAGCACGCGGTAGTTCTGTTCCGCAGCCCGTGCAAGAAATATAGAGCAAGTCCTATTCTTGCCCGCAATCGCGGACAAAAATAGGCATCTCTATCATAGGGCCGGCCATGTTCCGTCCGCAAAATGCTGAATGCACACGGCCAGTATTCATATTTTGCGGATCCACAATTTGTGGACTGCAAAACACTTACGGCTGTCTGAATGAGTCCTAATACTTAGGTTAAGTCCTGGGATGCCCCATAAAAGGTATTTCCCCACTGAGAAAGTTTAAAGATGCTAGTCACATGACGCAGCGGCGGGCCTGAACCGGGGCTTCTTACTGTGCAGTACACCGGCCGCTAGGTGATTGACTGCTGTACTCCATCCCTCATGTAGATTTACAAACTGGGGCAAATCAAAAAAAAATTTAAAAGTGGTTCTTTAAGTTTAGCAGGACGCTAAATTTAAGGAGCGCACTATATACCGGGACACATCCGCCTTATGAAGACACAGTTAATAACATTTTTCAAGGGGTTCTCATCCTTCATTTATTTTTGCGCTGTCAGCTTTTAGTTGTGACTGATAGTCTGGTTGCTATAGATAGTTTGACAACCAATGGGGCGGTCCCGCACCATGCCCCTAGCAACCACTCTATTTCAGGCTACTCGGCAGTCTGGGGTTATAGAAACCTGGTAGAACTAAAGGGATATGTTTCTCTTATTGCCATATTATCCATATTTTTTGTAAAAAAAAAAAAAAAAGTCAGATAACCGCACAAAGAATGATGACTAAACTCTCACTGTTTTTCTTTTTTCCCTCCATAAACTATGAATGTACTCTTAGAGGAAAGATGAGATAATGCACTTAACAATGACTGAAAAATAGTTTTAACGAAATACTGTACCTGTATTGTCCCAGCTATTCTGGGACATCTTTTCTTAGAACTCGGTGGTACGTTGCTCCTCTGTTATTCCTCTCGGAAATTAAGAATAAATTGACACTTGTTTGTTTCCAGTTGGGGGTGTCTTTGCCGAGTCTGACACTGCTCAATCAATGCTGACGGTGTCATACTCTGCACGGACACAACCCCTCATTTCCACAAAGCCATATTCATGGCAAATACAAAAAAAAAAAAAAGTTCAGCGGAGCTAACAGGTCTTCTTTAAATAACATTCTGACTGCCTGCAGCCGCCACTAGAGGGAGCTTACAAGCTTGCTGCACACTTTTATTCTATTCTATTAAGTTCAATGTATAAAGGCTATGTAGTAAGCTCTCCCTAGCTGTAGATGCAGGCATCCTGAATTTTATTTAATTTAATTTTATTCTGCCAGTTAGGGGCTGGGGAGATCAGTACAAACAGACCTTTCGTCAAGTTCTTCTCATGAGGAGTAGTGAAGTTCTATTCTACCAAATTCTGCTCTCTCGAGTGTCCAGGAGGCTGGGCTGCAATATGAAGTGCTCTCTGCATTGAGCCCCACACAGCCCCTCCACACTAAATGACAGCTATAGCATACAACTCGGAGACCACTACAACCACCACCCAGAGTAGAGATGAAGGGCTGGGAAGCGACTCAATCTAAAAAGCATGTCCCAGTGAAGTTCCGCCTCCTGGGCACTTGAGAGAGCAGAATTTGGCAGAATAGGACTTCATATTCTCACTACTCCTCGTGAGAAAAGCTTGACGAAAGGTATGTTTGCACTGATCTTCCCAGATGAGAGAAAGCAAAATAAAACTTCATATTCACACCTCTCCTGATAATAAAATCTCCACAAAAGGTATAATTGTCCTGTTCTCCACAGCAGCTTAAACACGGCCAAAACCCGCTGACAGGCTAATTCTATAATTCAAGAGATTCGGAGCTTTGTATCACAAAAATGGAACTTCACTAGATTTAGTAATCATGTTCACGGTTGGACATTCAATGAAAGCGTGATCTAGCCGATCCAATATTAGATGCTGGCGTACCAATCCAATCATCAGTGCACAAGACGTTCAAGATATAATCTCCAACACAGATATGAAAGAGTTACATGGTTAATATTAGAAAGAAAAAAAAGAGGAAATTATGACCTTCTGTCTGTTTTATTAGGTCTGTATTCAGATATCATAAAGAGTAGGCACTCTATATATATATATGTAACATGCGTGCATAGGCCAATGCATGGGAACAATGTGGCCTGCAGCTTCCACCAGTGATCCCGATGGGTCAGACAAGCTGCACCCGCAGAAGTTAGGCATGCCGCCTTCATTCTTCTAAGGCTATGTTCACACCTTGTTTTTTCATTCCCAAATATATTTCCACAGGCCCAAATGCACCCAGCACATGCGAAGAGAGTATCCTTTCTCAGAACATTTTCTGTATAGTAAAGTGTAGTCCACAATCCATAAGCACACTGTGAAAAAGCCTACCACACAGTACGCATATGGGCAACGTATCTCACGGTATGCCAATACAATGGGGTACGTCATAGGCTTCTGCGGAAAGTAAACATCAGGAGACCCTACCAATATATTCCAACGTAGGCCATGAAGTGGATATCCAGTCCACATTTCAAGTCAGCCCGAATTTCCTACCAAAATATTAAAAGTAAACTGATATTTTCACTAAAATATTTTACCAGTGTTAGCAAATTAACACATTTTTTTGGACTATAGGATGCACAGGACCATAAGGCTGAACTAGGATATAGAGGAAGAAAAGAGACCTCAAAGCAGACCACCAATCCTCATCAGATCACAGATCAGAACCCAAAATCAGATCCGTATTCCTCATCAGACTTCAGATCAGACAAGTGGCCATTCTTGTGGGAGCCTTGAGCCCATATGAGAACTATTGGTGGGTTATCCCCGTCTTTTAGGCTGAAACTAGGTACCGGGCAGGGATGCCCCTTGTCTCCTCTGTTATCCCCTCCGGCCATCGAGCCACTAGCGGTGTTAATATGAGGTTTCTCTGAGATAATGGCCTTTTGAGAAACGAATAGCAATATACTTTGTTTTATGAAGCTGATCAGGGATTTTGGCCAATATTTGGGACTCGGTATTATCCGCTTTATAGGCTTGGTATACTCCCATTTGCTATGTTCATACTATGAAAAATACCCTTTGCATATCAAAAGCAAGTGGGAGGTAGATGAGGGGAAGTGAATGGTTTAATATAGTCAACCTTTAGAGGCTGTCGTCTAGGTGGGGTGGGTCTCCTTACTTGATGTATAATCTTACAGGTTACAGGGGGGGGGGGGCTTTTTTTTGTAGGTTTGTAATTACATTTTTTATATAAAGGGGTTGTCTCACTTTAGCAAGTAGCATTTATCATGTAGAGAAATTTAATACAAGGCACTTACTAATGTATCGTGATTGTCCATACTGCTTCCATTTTTCCATCCCATTATACACTGCTCGTTTTCCATGGTTACGACCACCCTGCAATCCATCAGTGATATATGGACAATCACGATACATTAGTAAGTGCCTCGCATTAACTGTGTCTAGATGATAAATGCCATTTGCTGAAGTAAGAGAACTCCCTTTAAATGTTAAAAAAAATAAAGATCTGAGTAAAAAAAATAAAAAATTACCAGGATAAAAAGAAGGAAAAAAAAACCATAAGATGCTCCCTCTCAGGTGACTGCTAAACCTGGCCTACGTTACCAGGACATGCAGAGCTGCCCACCAGAAGGACGCGAGGGACATGGTCGCTGGCACTGCTAAAACGGTCAAATAAACAGATGAAAGGTTAAAGAAAAAAAAAATGACAATGAGTTGCAGATCTTGAAGTTCATAAAGACAAGAAGCAAAAGAGAAGAGAAAAAAAAAAAAACTGCTAAAACCAACTTTTGCAAACTCGAAGCAGACCACGGTTAACAGTAGACCCCGAAAAGAAAGATGTGCATTATTCTACTCGTCGCGTCCTCTGCCCAATTACCCGGCTGCGGTGCCAGTTTAATAGGATTTCCTAGAGACGAGAATAAACGCAGAATAAAACGGGGGGGTGACAAAAATGGCAAGAGAAGGAGCAGAGGATTGCTTCTGTGTTCCATATGCTTTCTTAGCTGTACAGGAGTTTGAGCTGATGCTGAAGTTGTACTTGCTCCAGTTCCTCATGAGTCAGAAAAATTAAAAGGCTATATCCTTCTGGATGCCAGAAAAGGCCTTACCACGATCCTTTTGTCAAAATAAAAAAAAGAGAGCGAGAGAGAGAGAGAGAGAAAGCCACAGACGAAGGCTGTCCCACTTTGGGAACTCTGATGTCATCAACCACATGATTTTGCCTCTCCAGTAACATTGCTTGCAGAAAAAAGGAGTTTTAAAAGCTTTTTGCTTTTTTGGATTGTGTGAATGCTTCATTCGCCTCACAAACAACCACAGAACCACAAGTGCGGTGCAAACTTTCTCCAGGAGGACAGCACGGAGCCTTTGGTTTTTAAATGGTTAATCTCCGCAGGTCACTACCAGTCTTCGAGACCATCATTGTCAGTAAGTGCTCTTAAACCACACTCTGTGTAGTAAGGATAGTCTTGTCTTTTTTTTTTCTTTTTTATTGGGGGGGGGGGGGGGTGAAGCATGGGATTTCGGGTTAATGAGGAGGAAGGTTAGTCGTGTTCTGGTCCTGGGCCGGGGACTCGGAACGGGCCGGGGTTAAAGTTCCACTCTCCTTGTATTTGCAGTTTGAAGCTTCAAAAAGGGATTTTACAATCGGGACATACAAAAATACACAAGGCACCTGCCGGGCGCGAATTGGGGGACTGCACGGGTCGGCTATGGCGTCGAACAGTCTGTTCAGTTCTGTGACACCGTGTCAGCAAAACTTCTTTTGGGGTAAGTACCGACTTGCATTGCTTTTAATGAACAGGTTGAAGGTGTACGAAGGTGGTGGGGTGGGGGTGGGGGGTATACCAGAAAACTGCAGGCCGTACATAGGTAGCACAGCACCCATTGCATTCAAGTGACACATAACATGAGCGACAATGACAAACACCCTCTAAGAAAAAAAAAAAGTCCCCATCAATAGTCCAATGCGGTAGGTGTCCACGTACCTGCTGTACCTGCGCTGGAAGGGTTCTGCCAGGTGAAGCACCTGGAAAGCTATTTGAATGCAGGGAGGGCACAGTTCTGCACGCAGTCTATTAAGTCACCTAATCATTTCAGCAAGCAGCTCGCTCTAATTCCGTCCTATTTCCAGGCACCCCACTGTTTAAAGGAAATTAGTAAAAATAGGACTTAACCGCAGAGGCCCTAAAACACATCACTGGATTTGATGCACTGTGAGCTGAGCTGCTATTTGGCAGGACTGCACCTAACCTGCTGCTCCACACATCCAGCGCACCGACAGCCCCGGCACACGAGCTGCTCCCAGCATAGCAAACACAGAGGTCTGCAGGGGACGGAGCCCCACAGCAGCATCAGGACATGTCATCTGTCATCTATCTCCTAGCTATACACATCCATCTAATACACGTATCATTTATTACACTGTATATCTCCTATCTAATATCTATCTTCTATCTATCTTCTATCTATCTATACACATCTATCGAATATATCAATCAATATACTTATCATTTATTAAACTGTATATCTCCTATCTAATATCTATCTCCTATCTATTTATGTAACTATCTAATATATATATATATATATTTATATATATATCTCATATCTATCTATCTGATATATCAATCAATACACGTTATCATTTATTAAACAATATATCTCCTATCTATCTATTTATCTCTCATATCTATTTATGTAACTATCTAATATACATATCTATTTATCTATCTCATATCTGCCTGATATCTATTTATTTATTTATCTCATATCTATCTATCTATCTATTATCTATTATCTATTATCTATTATCTATCTATCTATCTATCTATTATCTATCTATTATCTATCTATCTATCTATTATCTATCTATTATCTATTATCTATCTATCATCTATCTATCTATTATCTATCTATTATCTATCTATCTATCTATTATCCATCTATCTATCTATCTATCTCCTATCTATCTATCTATTATCCATCTATCTATCTATCTATCTATCTATCTACATCACTCTATCCATCTATCTATCTATCTATCTATCTCATATCCATCTATCTATCTATCTCATATCCATCTATTATCCATCTATCTATCTATCTATCTATCTATCTATCTATCTCGTATCTATCTTCTGTCTATCTATCTATCTATTATCTATCTACATCACTCTATCCATCTATCTATCTATCTATCTATCTATCTATCTATCTATCTCATATCTATCTATCTATCTATTATCCATCTATCTATCTATTATCCATCTATCTATTATCTATCTATCTATCTATTATCTATCTATATATTATCCATCTATCTCATATCTATCTATCTATTATCTATCTATTATCTATCTCATATCTATCTAATCTGTTCTATATCTTATTTATTCATTTCCATCTATTTCAATCTCTCTGTCTTTACTCAAGCGATATAGATCTGCAATTCCCATTGCACATAACTGACATACATTATACACGATTCATCCATAAACATTATTGTTCTATCTATCTATTATCTATCTAAATTAACCTTAGTCATAAAGATGTTTAAAACATACAAATCTTCACATGGCTCAGGAATATGGATGTACTAATACGCATTATCTATCTACTATATCTAGCTAACCCTCTTATTTATAGCTATATATTATCTATATATCCATATGCTGAACCACAAGTCTGAGCCCACCGCCTGCCCCTGGGTTACATAGTCACCATGACAGTGACACGGCGGATCCGCAAACACTTACAGCATTTTCTGAATCCACTCCATGATGAGACGCTCGGATTTTGTCAAAAAGGATTTTTTTTTTCTGAGTAAATAAAATGTAAAAACTTGTGACGCAGCCTTTGAGATAAATCCCTGGTGGTGCGGAGACTCTGTGTCCCTCCTACTACACTGCCTTTCAATTGGTCGCACACAGGCGCATTTGAATACTGCGACCGGCTGCGGAGGCCGAGGGCCCTGTGGTCAGCTGTAGTTTTAGACTTCTAGACAATTATTTCCTCCTATGAATTTTGACAAAATAAAGACTGAATTTAGTGAAAAAGTGAGATTTTATAAAAAACAAAAAGTCCCCGATATGCTGTAATGGTGGCTAGACAGAAGACACACAGTGTCAAGATAAAAAAATACTACAAATTTTTTATTTTTTATTGAAATTCTAGTAATATGTGTAACCTTCTTAGGTAAAGGAGGAATAAAGGGAAGAGAAGTCATGAATCACAGCACAGAGGGGAGCCAGACCGCATGATCCCTCTGTTTAGAGGAGGAAACACAGTTTACATGTAGAGGGATCGTTTCTTCTTATTTTAATTCAACTTCCACAAGAGATTAGGACAAAGTCTGACGGCTAAAATGATCCTAACGTGCAGGGATGTCGGATCAATCCCCTGCCAAAGGTCACTGAGCAGATAGCCGACATCCTACGGGGTGAAAAGTTCTGACTTTTAGTGCATTACCATAATATATATATAATATTGTATGACTCTACACTTTATATACTATTTATATATATATATATATATACTTTATTTTATGCACAAACTTGTTATATATAGCTTTAGTTGTTTCAGTTACATATCCTATACACATAGATATCCATTTCCCCCTACGAGACTCGGTCCTCAAACCTTACAAATTGTTCCATCTTGTGTGAACTGGAAGATTAGTGGCTTCAAACAAGGCCACTTGTGAGATGAAAGTGGAACTCCCCGCTCCGACCGGTGTATATTTTTCCTGCCTGTCAGGCCTTTTAAATCCGAGACGCGAGTTTATTTTCCTTATAGCAATTGGACTAATTGTTGGGCCTACTTCTGAAAAGGAGATTGTATCTGATGGATCAGGCATGTTTGTCTACGGCCACAGTTTACAGGGAACCTGCTCACGTCAGGTAGTCCTCCTCCTGGGCACGAGTTGCTGATGAAGCAGGCCTGAGACTTACCCCGAGGGCGGCATCACGTGCCATAGGAAACCAGCGTCAGGAGTACGGCACATCACAACTAGGCTACAAACACTGTGAACATTGTTTGTTTGTTTTTTATATTTATTACGATATTACGGAGTGATCAACTGAATGGTTTGTACATGAAACGGGATTATTGGTCTATTAATCCATCCAACACCTATTATCTCTCCAATGTCTGTGATGTATCTATCTGTATCCGTATCTATCCAGTATTGATCCATCTATCTATCTAATATCTATCCATCCATCTATATCTCTTTATCTATCTATCTATCTAATATCTATCTATCTAATATCTATCTATCTAATATCTATCTATCTATCTATATATTATCTATCTATCTATCTAATATCTATCTATCCATCTATATCTCTTTATCTATCCAATATCTATCTATCCATTATCTATCTATCTATATATTATCTATCTATCTATCTATCTATCCAATATCTATCTCATATCTATCTATCTATCCATCCATTCATCTATCCAGTATTGATCTATCTATATATTATCTATATATCTATCTATTTATCCAATATCCATCTATCAATCATCTATCTATCTATCCCATATCCATCTATCTATTTATCCAATATCCATCTTTTCAATATCTATCCATCCATCTATATCTCTTTATCTATCCAATATCTATTCATCTATATTTCTATCTATCCAATATCCATCTATCTATCCAATATCTATCTATCTATCCGTATCTCTTTATCTATCCATCTATATTTCTATCTATCCATCCAATATCCATTATATATACACTATC
Organism: Bufo bufo; assembly: GCF_905171765.1. NCBI lineage: Eukaryota > Metazoa > Chordata > Amphibia > Anura > Bufonidae > Bufo > Bufo bufo. Next base: position 58,042,937 of record NC_053392.1, read on the forward strand.
TATCTATTATATACTGTGCTGGGGTCCTAGGTTTGAATCGGACCAAGGACAACCTCTGTATGTCCTCCGGTGTTGGCGTGGGTTTCCCCTGGGTTCTCCGGTTCCTTCTCACATACTGATAGGGAACTTAGACTGTGAGCCCCGTTGGGGACAGTGAGTGGTGACAATGTCTGTAAGGTTGGGTTCTCACATCACGTTTTATGCCTCTGTATGACGTCTGTTATACAAAAACACAGCGCTCCATGTTCTTGTATCCTGCAGAGTTTGGTTAAAAAATAAATAAACTATATACTTTTATCACAATGGTAAAAAAGGTATACTTTTTATATAATGGAACTCTATGGTGAATGGATGCCACTGTACGGCATCAGTCTGAGGCATCCATTTAATGTATACGTTAATTGGATGGGAAAAACGTGATGTGAGAACCCAGCCTTACAGACATTGTCACCACTCACTGTCCCCAACGGGGCTCACAGTCTAAGTTCCCGCTATCAGTATGTGAGAAGGAACCGGAGAACCCAGAGGGAAACCCACCGAACATGGGGAGGACATACAGAGGTTGTCCTTGGTCCGATTCAAACCCAGGACCCCAGCACTGAGCCACCCTGCTGCCCCATGATGGAGATAGATATGTATATAATAGATAGATCGTGTATATATAATGGATATTAGATAGAGAGATATCGGATAGATGTCCAAAGGATGAATGGATAGATATCAGATAGATAGATGAATAGTTCATACATATATAGAGGGATAGATATTTTTTATTTCACTCACTTATGCGCTGACAACTTCCGCAGTGCTAAAAGGGGTTCTGCAGTTTTTTTAAACTGATGATCCATCCTCTGGATAGATCATCAGCATCTGATCGGCGGGGATCCGACACCTGGGACTCCTGCCGATCAGCTGTTTGAGAAGGCAGTAGCGCTGCAGCCTTCTCGCTGTTTGCCGCTGGCCCAGTGACGTCACAACTAGTATCAATGGCCTGGGCGGGGCTAAGCTCTGTTCACTTGAATGGAGCTTAGCCCCGCCCAGGCCAGTTGATACTAGTCGTGACGTCACTGGGCCAACAGTAAACAGCGAGAAGGCCGCGGCGCTGCTGCCTTCTCAAACAGCTGATCGGCGGGGGTCCCGGGTGTCAGACCCCCGCCGTTCAGATGCTGATGATCTATCCAGAGGATCTATCTGATATCTATCCATTCATCCTTTGGACATCTATCCATCTATGTACAGTATATCTGTAGATCTAATTATCAAGTTATTATTTAATTTCTAGCTATCTAATTCCATTTTTCCTACTTTCTATATCTGCCGGTATATTACATGTACCGATCCTCAGTGTCGATGAAAAATCCATCTGAAGGTGAAACTCGAATAATTTGAATATTGTGCAAAGTTCATTTATTTCAGTAATGCAACTTAAAAAGGTGAAACTAACATATGAGATAGACTCATTACAGGCAAAGCGAGATATTTCAAGCCTTTATTTGGTATAATTTGGATGATTATGGCTTACAGCTTATGAAACCTTAAAGTCTCAATTTTGAGGTTCCCTTTGCTCAGGGGGTATGGATTAATTAGCTGACTAGAGTGTGACACTTTGAGCCTAGAATATTGAACCTTTTCACAAAATTCTAATTTTAAGCTGCATTAATGCAATTCCTTTTAATTGGCATTACTGAAATAAATGGACTTTTGCATGATATTCTAATTTTTCGGGTTTCACCTGTACGTCATGTTCATCTAATACCTATGTGTCTATCTAATATCTACCAACTAATCCATCCTAAGTAGAACTCTGCATTGTCCGGGGGTGAACCGCGCGGGGAGCAGTACAATATTTCCATCCTAATATGTAATAGCTGCACCCTCAACTAACACTCCAGTACAATGATGGATAGGGCAGCGCATGGATTGCGGGACGTTCAGGAAGAATAAGAAAATAGGTTGACAAATAAGTTCGAGAACCGCACTTCACAGGTTGCGTATAAGATGACATTCGGGGAAGAAAAGCCAAGGCTGGAATGGTTAGATTTCTGTGGAATTTAAGTACATTTAAACAGGAAATCAAAATATTAAATCACGAGCTTTCACATTTTTTAACTGCCAGAGTAACCCAAACAAGATCTATATCCTCACAGTATGGGTCCCAGCAGAAGGAACAATTATGAACCCTGGTGTAGGATTGCATGTTCTGTTAAATCGGTATAATCCCAAAAATTGCTAATAAATAGTGACAGGAAATTTTCTTATTTATATAGATTGTATAAATCTGTAAGTCGCACGTTTTATGGGAAGCCTATCACCTATTCTATTAACCCTGTCAGTAAACATAGGTACTACACTCCCCAGCATCTCAGAGGCACAGGGTCAAAAATATTTTATTATTTAATAACAAAATGATTACAAAAATAAATAATACGTTGAAACAATTGGGTGAATTACACAAAAATTCTATAATATCGTACAATATATGCGTGCACCGTCTACAACATGGCGCTGCTTTTTAGGGAGTGACAGACGCTGCGGAATTCATCACTGTAAAAAGGAGATAAAAAAAAAAAAAAAAAACATCATCAGGAAACAGGAGAAAGGTTAGGATGTAATAACGCGACATCCATGTTATGAAGCCAAATAAATCTCGCTGAATAGATCATTCACAAATCAGCCTCACAGAACTTCAAACCGCCTAAACAATTAAAAGCATGCTGCCTCAGAATACATGTGCTTTTAATTTTTATAGAAAATCAGCGGTCTCCACATATCGTATTGAAGCAGAGCCCGAAAAAAAAAAAGAAGCACACGCAGCGCAAAGCTCACGGGTGTAATTTGCATCCCTCTAAAATACTGTAACTCACGTAAACAAAAAGTATTTTTAATACTGTGCAAACAAGTTGAGTCATCCAAACAGCGCTACTATATAAATCAGCAAAAGGCAACAAGCTCTGCGGATAACACAAACACACAGGCTTGTCTAATAACCCAGAAGATAAGCCAGCACGTTAATGGAGAATAACGAAGAGGCCAAGCTTCTCGGATGCTCTTTGTGAGTGTTGTGCCTTTTTGTGATTTATTTCATTTCTGTCCAAAAACGAAAGAAAAAAACAAAAAACACACACACACACAATATATTCCAAAGTAAGATAAATGTATACGTAATTGTAGATGTTCCAACAGATATAAATACATCTTACAAAATAAATGTAAAAGATACCGATGTTAGGATTACATTGGACTCGGATTGAGTTGCAAATGTTCCCATAGGTATTAATAAATCTTTAAAATAATGAAAAAGGGATATCAAAAAGACTGATGTAAAAAATGATGTTAAAATGATTACAATGAAGAATGTATATTTTGTGGCTAGGGCACCCTCAAATATACATTTTTACATGTTATTTCATTCCACCCCAACTTTCCTTTGATATGTCATCAAACTGAGGGTGTCATGCTTTTTGGCACTGTTGTATACTTCATTCCACCCCAACTTTCCTTTGGTACGTCCTCAAATTAAGGGGTCAAGCTTTTTGGCACTGTTATATACTAGTTCATCCCCCCCACTTTCCTTTAGTACATCCTCAAATTGAGGGGTGATGCTTTTTGGCACTGTTGTATATTTCATTCCACCCCAACTTTCCTTTAGTACATCCTCAAATTGAGGGGTCATGCTTTTTGGCACTGTTGTATACTTCATTCCACCCCAACTTTCCTTTAGTACGTCCTCAAATTAAGGGGTCAAGCTTTTTGGCACTGTTATATACTAGTTCACCCCCCCCCCCCCCCCACACACACACACACTTTCCTTTAGTACATCCTCAAACTGAGGGTGTCATGCTTTTTGGCACTGTTGTATACTTCATTCCACCCCAACTTTCCTTGGGTACGTCCTCAAATTAAGGGGTCAAGCTTTTTGGCACTGTTATATACTAGTTCATTCCCCCCCACTTTCCTTTAGTACATCCTCAAATTGAGGGGTCATGCTTTTCGGCACTGTTGTATATTTCATTCCACCCCAACTTTCCTTTGGTACGTCCTCAAACTGAGGGGCAATGTTTTTTGGCACTGTTATATATTTCATTCCACCCCAACTTTCCTTTGGTACGTCCTCAAATTGAGGGGTCATGCTTTTTGGCACTGTTGTATACTTCATTCCACCCCAACTTTCCTTTGGTACATTCTCAAATTGAGGGGTCATGCTTTTTGGCACTGTTGTATAATTCATTCCACCCCAACTTTCCTTTGGTACGTCCTCAAATTGAGGGGGTCATGCTTTTTGGCACTGTTGTATATTTTATTCCACCCCAACTTTCCTTTGGTACGTCCTCAAATTGAGAGGCGATGCTTTTTGGCACTGTTGTATATACGATTAGTAAATAACCGACCACGATGGACTGATGCAACAAATCTAAAGTGAAACATCTAGATACCGTCACCTCTTGCATTACGTTAGTGAAGTACTCCTTTAGTACTTTCTTCTGCCATTCTATAGACAATTCTGCATGTACTTGTAGATTGTAATGCCGTTTTACATATAAATGACAAACTATTAAAATTTGCAATATATTCTAGAAGGTATTTGTAATAAGTCGACGTCTATGAAAATAATACATGCTGCACTTATCGCGTCAGGTTATGTAGAAATACAGATCACTTATTACATGAAGCACAATAGGCTGTGATTTATCTCATGTCCCTATTCGCTCCCCATGAAGAGATCACCGTGGCCATGTGCAGGGTTAATACTGTGCTGTACATAGATGACCATACATACACCGTATAGACACGTGTGCAACTCCATAGTGCAGAAGATTTTCCATTGAAAGAGAAAGTCGAAAAGAGCCAAATGGAGTTAGTGCACAACAGTCTTATTATCGAGGTGCAAACTCTTCTGCCAGGAGCGTGGTGCCCTTAGTTCTGGTAACAGAGGGTCTGCCAGAGATTGGACCCCCATATATCATACTCTTGCAGGTAACCACCTAAAACAAGGTAGAATTCTTGGTTTCCTCCATCATATGATAGTTAAATATTGCTTGGTAGCATTTTCAAAATCGCAAAGAAACATTTATGGATCCAGGATTTCTGCACCTTCTACTAGTTGCAAATAAATACTTATATAAAGTACATTCAGCAGAAGACTTGTGAAATGTACAGCACCATGCCTAGAGCTGCTTTTTTATAAAAAAAATTAAAAGGCTTCATCAATTGAAGATGAACAACAAGATACAGAATCCCATTCACACACATCCACACTTGTGTCTCCACTATTCACAGAAGTACATACATAAAGTGCAGTTAAAGGGCAGTAATGTCAAGTTCAATCCAAGCTTCTGAGGACATTGCCTGTCGGTGTAAAGGACTTTTTATAGTGGAATACATTTATTTACTACCTGGATCCAGTGAGTAATGGGAAGGTGGGACAGTGGATTTCCAGGACATTATCCGCATTTTGCAAGGGAAAATGGAAAGAAAAGTCTATCATAAGCCTCCCCAATGATTTCTTCCATCTGGGGACAAATTTGGGGAGTAAGGATTCTGGGGAAATTGGAAATGAAGATTAAGGAATAGGAGGACATCTGACCAAAAGTGATTGGCAATAGGACAGGACCACACCGCACGGATATACGTCCCAACCGCCCCCTGACAATGGAAGCATGTGTCTGAGGATGAAGCACCCATTTATTAAGTCTCACAGGGGTGTAGTATATTCCATTTAAGAATTTAGTTTGGATAAGTAAGTCCCAAGCACTGACCACTGAGGAAGACTACGAGCTCTCTACCTCCCTCCAGTCTTCTACAGTTAGTCTACTGACCACTAAGCTTCTCAAAGGGCTTGGCTCCATTACACTGCAATAAAGTATAGGCTTTAGTGCTATAGCGTCTTTAATGTCAGATGAGTCCGCCCACGAGACCTTTCTACTCACTGCATTTGTAGTACATATTTAGGAGTTGCAGAGAAGACACTCAAACAGAATTTTTTTGACAATACAAGTTAGAATTGTTGAGCTACATCATTAGGTTAGCAAACAGATCAGAAATGATCAATATCTAGTGACAAAATAATTTTAGGAATGAGGCTCGTGACGAGGGCCTGGCTGTCAATGAGCCCTCTGGGTCGAAGAAGGTCATTTGGCATCCACAGTTTTATAGGATCTGAGTTTTCTCTTTAAAATCTTTGCAGTTTTTTTTTTTCCCCTCTTTTCCTCAAAGTAGACCAGACATCCTCTGACAAACCACAGAGACCTTGCACGCGACACCTTCATAGCCACCAAACGTTTAGTCAACCAGATACTGTATCCGCACATGGCTTCTGTATGGTATTATTACTCCTGCAGATGTCCCTCAGGCTTTCTGACCTGAACATTGCCAACCTTATTGCGGAACAAAATACAGTATTTTTTTTTTTAGAACAATTTTCAACATAATTTGATTAAATCAAATTCCATGAAATCAAGTCTTTATCCAGAATGTTTTATCCTTTTAACTTCTACTGAGCAAGTAATATTATCTGACAGCCCAAAACAATACTGGAGGCTCCTTGATGAGCCTCAATACTGTATACGATTTGACCGATTCCGATCATCTCAACATGTAAATACTCGTATATGGCCGCTGTAGATGACTGAGATCACAATTGTGGCTATACATTTCAATCTTTAGATCCAGAAATCACTTTCTGTACATGCAATCACTTAAACCACCCATCTGGACTCGTGCACCCCACCTCTGTACTGTGAGATCATGATGACAATTTCAAGGGAATATCAAAGGCATCACCGCTTATAAACACGCGTGGCTTGATTTTAAGACCAGTAGTCAATAGCCGAGCAAAGAATAAATCACCAAGTTGATGTATTCCTCTCGGTAACATCTAATAGCGAAGATCTATACATCTAAAATTTGTATGTCTTCTACAAATTCTCTCTCACATCTGTCCATCCATTTCTATAGATCTCGTCTATCTCAATCTGCCCATAAATATTGATCATTATCCATTTCTATCTACATCACTCCCATCTGCAGATACTTCCCAAAACTCCCCAAGATTGCCGCCTTCACATTCTCCGCTTCTCAGCCAGTGTAGCGTTAATACAGAGAGCGGGCTTCCTTCAGAAAACATGGTTGCTTCTACAAATAAATACAAGTCTTGCTACTCGAGGAGCAAAATGGTTCACCCCAGGAGAATGTAAACGATGAGGGGAAAAAAAGCAGTAGGACAGCTAGAGGACGGATGGGGAGAATCCATACATTAGGAGTACCTTGCCTGATCTTCAAGGCTGTACATTTACCAGAAAACGCTGACAACTGTCATCACGAATTATGAAGCAAATATTCGAAAAAATGACTCAACATACTAAAGGGCTGGTCAGTCACTCATTGAGAGCAAGAATTCTAAAAATATGTTTTATCCCGATCTTTATCTACCGCTAGAATATTCTCAATCTTACTCAAATTAAGTTGACGTTTTGTGGTTGCCAGTTTACAGGGTGAAAATCAGGGAATACGTCCAGCGATCACATATTAACAATCTATTAAGAACCTAGTACATTGGCCCAAGTGAGAAATAAAAAAAAATAATGAAACCTTGAGGTCTACCATCGTTCTCTAAACAAAATTACCCATCTTACCCTGAATTATCAAGAGTTAATGGTGCAAGCGCTCCATGTGCTTCAGTTTGGTTTCTCCATAATATTAAGGAGATATTTGCGAGAACGTTCCATAATACGTCATCTCATTCATACAGAGTCCCAAAGAAAAAACCTCTGTGTGCACTGAATGTGGTGGAGACATTCTCCCCTAAAGTCTCTGACCGAGTATACATTGTGGCAGCGTATGGCCCCACAGAGCGCTAGGGATGCCGTACAACGGTTCCGTACAGCTCGGACATTGTATAGAGCCATAATACACCGATGTGCATGAGCTCAAAAGCAGGGCTCATAACATGCTACATTTCTGGCTGAGATTTTTTATTTTTTCAATTATAAATATTTTACTGTAATTAAAAAAAAAATGCATGACAAACAGAGAGTGTGAACATAGCCTAAGATCTTGTTCACACAATTACGTTTAAGGGTCTAATTTCTTTTCCTAAAAAACTTATTTGGACTTAAAAAAAAAAAAAAAGATGGATGTGCAAGTCATTCTTGATAATTTTTTTCTCTTAGAATCCATGTCTGCTTTATGTGCTTATAAAATTGATCTGTGAATCTGACCTTAAAAATTCCAATAAAAAAAAAAAAAATGACCACCCTTTTGCAACACTGTATGCTGAAAAAAAAACAACTCAGATTTTTTTCTTTATATTTAAAATTCTATTCGTTTTCTATTTTATTTTATTTTTTGCGGGGGTGGGGGCAATTGAACGGTACGGTGTGGACGTGCCCAGCTTCAGTAAATCTATTTCTAATACAACGGACGCCAGAGACCTTTAGGTGTGGAAGAATTAGAATATTCGCAGGCGTTTCGATGGCTGAGCTCGTGGCTTTTATCCCAGCACTTCTGTCAGCATCTGATTTATCTCAGAGACCCAAAAGGTCTTTTACAGAAATTTAACACAGGAGCCAATATTCCATCCCTGAAAGACCGGCAATTGTGAAAAAGGCTCATTTCTCTAGGACTACCAGATTTAATTAACGTGTAAGCGCCTCCCTAAGACGGCAGCTAGTATATATATAAGAAATGTTCTCATTATGCAAATCATAATGAAGGGGTTAATTAAATTCTCACGTGATGTAGTGTTAGGATAAGCTGGCCACACACATTCAATAGCTCTCGGTAGACAGCTACCTCTCCTGACGTCCACATATACATACAGCCGAGCATGTACATGTTGTCAGGAGGGGTCGGAGCTTTATGTGACGGGTCGCCTGCGTTACCTCCGGAAACAGAAAGTGAGGAAGTGGTGGAGAACGGGAGAGAGAGCGGACACACAGCCAGACATGACCGAGCTGAGAGTGGGAACCAGACTGATCAGTGGGGGTCTGACACCTGGCGATCAGCTGTTTGAGAAGGTAACGGCGCTTGCAGTAGCGGCGCGGCCTTCTCTCTGCTCACCAAGCGCAGCGCCGTCCATTGTATAGCGCCTGTGCTTGGTATTGCGCTCAGCCCCATTCACTTCAATTGTGCTGAGCTGCCCCTAGGCCATGTGATCGATGAATATGATGTCACTAGCCAAGGCAAAGCTGAGAGAAGACCGCGGCGCTACTGTAAGAGCTGGTGCCTTCTCAAACAGCTGATCGGTGGGGGTCCCCCACTGATCAAAAGATAGGCCATCAGTATAAAAGTCTCGGAAAACCCCTTTGAGGTGCTCATAGTCATTTAACACCAAAATTTCTACATCACTAACCCCCTGTAAACATGAAGAATTATACCAGTCAAGCATGGGGGCGGCTACACAGCTTTAGTGAATCGGACTAAGGCTACTTTCACACGTTCTGGTGTCCGCTCGTGAGCTCCGTTTGAAGGGGCTCACGAGCGGTCCCGAACGCAGCCGTCCAGCCCTGATGCATTCTCAATGGAGGCGGATCCACTGAGAATGCATCCGCCTGCCAGCGCTCAGCCTCCGCTCCGCTCAGTGAGCGGACACCTGAACGCTGCTTGCAGCGTTCGGGTGTCCGCCTGGCCGTGCGGAGGCGAGCGGATCCGTCCAGACTTATAATGGAAGTCAATGGGGACGGATCCGTTTGAAGATGACACAGTATGGCTCAATTTTCAAACGGATCCGTCCCCCATTGACTTTCAATGTAAAGTCTGAACGGATCCGTTTGCATTATCATAAAAAAAAAAAAAAAAAAATTTTTTTTTTTTTTTTTTTTGTTCATGGTTATGCAAACGGATCCGTTCTGAACGGATGCAAGCGTTTGCATTATAGGAGCGGATCCGTCTGTGCAGACACCAGACGGATCCGCTCCTAACGCAAGTGTGAAAGTAGCCTAACACCGCACCCTTTATACAGTGTGTATGGCGCCTTCACTCGTGTACAGACCTAACAATTTATCACATGTCTGCAAGCAGCTTTTGAACAATCAATTTAATCCAATTCGCCCATTTCTCATAATGTCGGTGTCAGAATTCCATCATTTCAATTTATTATTTCGATGAACGGGCAAACGAGACCAAGAGTTAGACATGACCTCGGTCCGTTAAACCATTGTAAAGATGAATTCGGATACATTTCAATCGGCTCTTCCATAATTTGAGACCCAATCTCATCATACGATAAAAACTGATCCAATATATATTTATTCCCTTCTTGCTGTCACACTCGACCTGATATAAACTTCAGGGTGAGAATAAGGCCATTAAGGAAGATACGAATCTTACACAAGGAGCCTTCTCCCAATTTCTGGAACAACCTACAGGTGAAACTGTGGTTTCAGTTGATATTTAATATAGGGAGAGGGATGTTAAACATTTTTGTAATATACTTTACTAGGGAAAGATGTTTCTTTGTTCTAGAAAACAGGGTGTAAAGAGTCTTCTGAGCAAAGCTGTAAGGAGAGTCTGTCTTCAGTGTTATACTGAGCCCTGAAGACACCTGTGTGGAACATATAGAGGCCCTCAGCCTCGTCACTGCCCCGATCCCTGACTACGTACATGTGCTGTAACGATCACCGACCATCACCCTGCCCGTCTTGACTTGTTACACAGAGGCGTCTTCAGAGCTCAGTAAAACACTGAAGACTGAAGACAGACTCTCCCTTTCACTTTGCTAAGAAGACTCTTTAAACGGCTACACTTTAAAGGGGTTGTCTCACTTCAGCAAATGGCATTTATCATGTAAAGAAAGTTAATACAAGGCACTTACTAATGCATTGTGATTGTCCATATTGCCTTCTTTGCTGGCTTCATTCATGTTTCCATTGCATTATACACGGCTCGTTTCCATGGTTACGACCACCCTGTAATCCATCAGTAGTGGTCATACTCGCACACTATAGGAAAAAAGTGCCGGCCTCTCTGGTGGCCGGGACCGTGGGAGCGCACATAGGCTGGTGCTTTTTTCTATAGTGTGCAAACACGACCACCGCTGATGGATTGCAGGGTGGTCATAACTATGGAAACGAGGAGTGTATAAAATGAATCCAGCCAGCAAATGAAGCAATATGGACTATAATAATACATTAGTAAGTGCCTTGTATTAACTTTCTCTACATAACAAATGCTATTTGCTGAAGTGACACATTTCATGAGAACATGTATGCCCCTCAAGATTAGAGAACAGGCACGGTCAAGGTCAGTAAGATATCTGCTTTTCCAAGGTGATCCTTAGAGTCATTCTTCTATATGGTTCCACATTATCCTCCCCCCTCTTCTCGACAGAATACATGATCCAGTCGTAATGTGACTTTCAGGAGGTCCGCTCCCCCGGGTCTTTATTATTATTATTTTTATTAAAAGAAATATTGGATCTCAAGAGAAAAAAACACTTTCTTAAAGAAATGTGCCGAAATCCGTTCTTCATTTTCTTCTTGACATTATAGTCAAACAGACTTAACAAATACGTAATAGCAGAGAAGCAGAAGAAGAAGGACGATGGCAGATAGAACAATACCGTACATGCATAATTTAACGAGGCAAGATCTCTGCCCGTGAATTCATGACTTACATTTGACCTTACATTTACGGAAAAATCTCGCAGAGCTTTGTGTTCTAAACCTTGGCTTTTGGGCAAGACTAGAAGTCCTTGTAGATGCCATGTACTACACACTTTCATTACCAGCACTCCACTCACTGAAGTTTAATAGGTTCATTTCCAGCCCAACACCGGCAGGATTACAAGCGAGCTCAGCAGCTATTACCTGCCACACACACACAAAATTATAAAACTGTGACAACAATTCGGGACCAATTACGACCCCAGAAACTAGACGAAGAAAAACACACATTTTTCATAAATCCTAATAAATGATCAGTTTTCTAAAACAACCCGTCTTTTCCAAAAATAGCAAGCGTGTCTGAAAGTCTCAGCAAATTGCATTCATTAACATCCACAGATTTTAGACACCCGTACTTTTTTTTTTTTTTTCTTTCGACATTATTTTTATAGCCGGGGATAAGATTTCAGTCTCTCGTACGAATGCCGTCCCCTCACAACTTTGTAGGACTAGCCGTTACACATTTAATACCCATTAAAACCCTCACAAATCCATAAGAAACAAGTATGAAAGGACATTTTGCAAAGGCAAAACATTCAGGGACACCGAAAAAGGCAGCCGATCATTATCACGTCCTCCTGATAATGGCTAACATTACTCATATGTCGAGGGTGATTTAAAAGCCATTGCTACAAGGGGATGGACGCCGGATTTATACTTAATGTTAGGTTAGCTGTGCCACAAGTGAAAAATGTTCTGCGTTTCTATAAAACGGGGGAATTTTTTTTTCTCTTTCCTAATTGCTACCTACCTGAGTTTAACCAATATCGTGAACCTCCATTAAACTATGAAGCCTTTAGTGCACTCCACCCTGTGCATGTTACATAAACATCCTCTAAGCCAAGTATTTCAACTGTTATAAAGAGGTGTTAAAACGAGGGTAACTGTAATAGGATTTGATGGGGTAAGGTGCCAAAACAAAGGAAGCCATATAGCTGAGTAGTAGCACGAAAAGTGCGGGGAGGTGAAGAGGGAAAGCCTTCAGGCTTACGGAAGGAGGGGGGGGGGGGGTTTAGCTGCAGATATTCAGCTCGGTGCTTGCCGAAAATTAACCAATTCCAATTAATCTCATATTTCATGTATGTAAAATACACAGTCGGTTCCGCACTTCTATCCATGCCTCCATCAGCAGCGCTGGGGGGTCCTGGGTCCGAACCCAAATCAAGGACAACATCTGCACGGGGTAATTTATAGACAGCACTCCAAAAATGAAATAATGCTTATTTTATTTTAGCCGGACATAATGGTCCATGTAGGACTTGGTGAAAACAACGTTTCGGGCAAATTATATGCCCTTCATCAGGCAAATGGCGTAACGAAATCTCAGCGGGCCGGGGTAGCGTGGGGTTTCCTCCCAAGACATATGGATAGGCAATGTATTCGGCGAGCCCCACTGGGGACAGCGAGTGATGAGAATGTCTGTAAAGAGCTGCGGTATACAGTATGTCAGCGCTATGTAAGTGAGTAAAATAAATGAAGAAGGGTATCTCCAGAAGGATATAGATACTCTAGAGAGAGTTCAGAGAAGAGCTACTAAACTAGTACATGGATTGCAGGATAAAACTTACCAGGAAAGATTAAAGGACCTTAACATGTATAGCTTGGAAGAAAGAAGAGACAGAGGGGATATGATAGAAACTTTTAAATACATAAAGGGAATCAACTCGGTAAAGGAGGAGAGAATATTTAAAAGAAGAAAAACTACCACAAGAGGACACAGTTTTAAATTAGAGGGGCAAAGGTTTAAAAGTAATATCAGGAAGTATTACTTTACTGAGAGAGTAGTGGATGCATGGAATAGCCTTCCTGCAGAAGTGGTAGCTGCAAATACAGTGGAGGAGTTTAAGCATGCATGGGATAGGCATAAGGCCACCCTTCATATAAGATAGGGCCAGGGGCTATCCATAGTACTCAGTATATTGGGCAGACTAGATGGGCCAAATGGTTCTTATCTGCCGACACATTCTATGTTTCTATGTTTCTATGTTACTTTCACACTAGCGTTTTCCTTTTCCGGCACAGGGCGCTCTATACCGGAAAAGAGCTGATCAGTTTCATCCCCATGCATTCTGAATGTAGAGCAGGATGCATCAGGATGTCTTCAGCTCAGTCACTGAACAGCGTTTTGGACGGAGGAAATACCGGTATTATCTCCGTCCAAAATTCCGGATCAGTTGCCGGAATGACGGATCCGGCATTAATTTACATTGAAATGTATTAGTATTAAAAATACCGCAATGCCGGATCCGTCCTTCCGGTATACACATGCACAGACCGGTAAAAATGTGAAAAAATATATATATAACGGATCCGTTTCTCTGGATGACTTACGGAGAGACGGATCCGTTCTTGCAATGCATTTGTAAGACGGATCCGTCTACAAATGCTTTCCGTCTGCATGCAGATTGCCGGCGACGGAACTGCTTGCCGGATCACTCTGCCGCAAGTGTGAAAGTAGCCTAAATGGCTTCACATCCCATTTTTTGTCTGACACAGCACGTATACGTTAAATGGATGCCTCACACCATAGAGCTCCATCGTTAACGTATCTGTTATTTTGCTGCACTCTGCAGAATGGAAAAGCGTTGCATACTACAGTACGCTTTTGAAATCTTTTTTTTTTTTCAAAAAATTATATGTTAAATGTACGGCAAAAACGTGATGTGAACCTAGCCTAAGTTCTATCTGTGTGTTCAGGTGCGGCCAAATTACAATGCAACTGAGCGCGGTTTTACCAAACTATAGACGCGTGGTGGAAAGTAACTCCAGCGGAGAATTCAAAGCATTCTGCAGATCCACAGCATGCCGTATATGAGGCACGCTGGATTGGTTCTTCAACCTAGTATTCGCAGGGCGCACTCCTTTCAAGTGAAATTTATTAAATCGCATCATGTGGCACAAGTAATAATTTGCAGATTTCCATGATCCTTCCAATATATTTAGATTAATTCCAGATAACATAAGACAACGTTTTTTGTCAAAATGACTTTCCTCAAGTTGCATCTGGTATGTGGGTACAGGGAGTATGAGCGTCCAGGCGGAATGGGGAACAGACATTGCATCTCTTTTACTGTGCTGTGTACATACTGGGGAAGATTTATCAAAACTGGTGCATTTATCAAAGAAGCTCTCAAAAACTAAAAGGTAGAATCTCATTGGTTGCCATCAACAACTAAGCCTTTACACCAGTTTTGGTGTAATCTTCCCAGCAGGCAGTGTATTATTATCAGTTGTCGGTATGTTCAGTTCCTCTCTATACACTTGCTGGTCGTTACCTTGTTTGTGCCTGGCAGAGCTCTATTGAAGCCAGCCAGATTGTTTTTTAACCTCCATGAGTTTTTCTTTTTTAGGGAATGTCATTAAAAAAATAAATTTTTATTGGTGTATATTGTTGATTGAGCGAAACAAGGGTAAGAATTTTTGCCTTTGGCAATTGAGCTATGAGTGTAATAATGTCAGAGATCAGAGATAAGGAGCCTGCCTGCTCCCTGCCTGACGGAAAAGCGAGAAAATCACCTAGAGCATCTCAGCTCTGTACAGAAAAAAGGATTCCATATTTTTAATAAAGACCAATAGAAAAGATGACTTTTAGTTAAAAATAAGTACAATGCGATAATAACAACAACAAAAAATTGCCTCCGAAGGTGTATATAGCCTTTAACTGCTTCCCGGCAATCTGTTTCCCGCACCTTCGTCCACTTCCAGAATACTCAGGGGTCAAGTGCTGCTGGCCAGAGTGGTGACATGCCGCTTGGGGCACACGTCATCGCTGCACCTGCACCTGATCCCTGTCTATTATGGACGTTTACAAGCGGGAGCCGAAACCGAGCCATGGGAAGCGGGTAAGTATGCTTCCCTCCGCCGTCTGATGGGGAGGGGGAGCCAAAATTTGTTAAAAAGCTGGAGAACCCTTTTAACATATTTGGCCCCTACTAAATAAAGGAGGTCTGAACGACACCCTAACAAACCATTAAACAGAGACACAGCGGAACCAAAGAGTTCAGTCTAACAATGTAATACGATTTCTTTTCAGGCACTACAAAAATAACATCTTAAAATTGAAAACTCATTGTGTCAAGGGGGTATTCAATGTAATGGAGTACATGCTCTGGGTCTACATGGGAGTTAAATCAAAAACCACAGTCAATTTGTAGCCTCCAAGATTCTGATCGCCCTCCCACACATGAAGAATAATAGTCCATCCTTTTAAAAGAAAGCTGGGAGGTAAGGTCCCTGTACGAGTTGCCTCCTAGCCGCCCCGACTTGTGTTTACACACTCGGCCAAAAGCACAGCCCCCGTGTGCTAATTTGCTGTCTGCATCATTATTTTCTTTCTATTCAAGTGGCGTGAGGCTGCAAATATTTTCAGAAAGCGTGCCCGGCTTTATAGGGCCCTGGTTATAGGCACTTCAACGTGGGTGGCAAGCGAAGGAGGTCTGCCCCACGGACCACAATGCAACTATATGCTTTATTGCACAAAGATTCCTTTTTATAGATAGGCAGACTGTATTACTTGCTTCCTCAATCTTTCACAGCCGCGTTAACCCCTTGGCTCCCTGGTGGCTCACAAATTGATTTTTTTGCCTGTAAATGCATCAATTCTCCATTTATAAATGCCCTCGGAAATTCCATTGCCATTGATATTTGTTAAGTGTGTAAATGTGGCTTCGAAAAGGAGCACTCGGGTGAAGAAGCAGAGAACTCGACACACTCGGGGTCAGCGTTACATGATGGATAGGAATCTGAGTGAATATCGCATATCGCCTGATAACATGAGATGCAAGTCAACATCAAGCTGTGCACAAGCCGGACGCGGTCTTCAAGCCGTGAGATTAAGATTTGAGCAGCCTTATATACCGTAATAAGAGGAATATGCACGTCCGAGCTCTGCTAACCCAACCCTTGTTTAGCGGTTGCATGTCTTTTGCTAAACTGTGATTTTTGCATATTCTCCATGGCATCCTCAGCATTTGCTTCTAAATTCTCTAAAAACTCCAGCAGCCTGTGTGCGGTAATACTGAATAAAAAGTCCTGCGGTACTCAGACTGCCATGATGACTACCTGACAAAAGTCGATCGTGAAAATGATCTATTGTTTGAGTTACGTTTTGTCTTATTTATTTCTAAAAGCTTTTTGTGTTTGTTTTTCTGGTCATTTTTTTTCCACGTCCCGATCTAAATCAAAGAAACGCCTGAGACAAACAGAATGAAGCGTGGAATCAGTGCATTTTTTGACCAATGGGTGTTTCCTTCAATACAAAACTGCAGCATTTTCAGCTCCTTTTTGACCATGCACAAAATGTGCAAAAACACACGGAGCTGTTTTTTTTTTTTTTTTTTTTATGTGTCCCAGTCATTTCAATGGGAGATTCAGCGCGGATTCCGCCCCAACAAAGGGCATCCTGCTTCTTTTTTTCCCATTGAAATAAATTTGAGGCAGCTTTAAAGGCAGAAAATATCCAAAACCAGAAGTGTGAACTGGCCCTAATGAGCTAAAACTTTCAGCATGTGCTGTGGACACGGTAAGGGAGGGGGGTACGCAGTAATTTCATTGTTTTCAGAGTGTTTTTAGTATTACGGCAAAGACAATATATGATGTAGACAGATCGCCTCCGCCCTGCATGCTCACTGCATACAGCAGGTTCAGGCAAGATATCTGCCTCCGTAATTAATTTATTTTACGCACTTTTATAGCGCTGACACTCACTGTCCTCAACAGAGCCCACAGTCTAACTTTTTTGTCAGTATGTCTTTGGGGTGTGGGAAGCAGCTGGAGTACCAGGAGGAAACCCACAAGGAAACCCAGATTCAGTGGACTGATTAACAAAGCAATGCTCCATAAGAAAAAGTTTGCAAATAAGATGTCCTCTAAAAGGAAAAAAAAAACATCTGTTTCGAGGTTCTTGCCCTTCATCAGTACAAAGCAGGGTACTTGCTGGTATGTGAACCTTGTATTCCTTCTAGAGGAGAGTTCATTTGCATCCTTTTTTTTTTCTGTGAAGCATTGCCTCTAATTAAAGGGTTATTCTCATCTCAGACAAGGGGGGGCATATCGCTAGGATATGTCCCCATTGTCTGATAGGTGCGGGTCCCGTACCTATATCGAGACGAGAACGGAGCCCCAAAAGTGGTAAAGGGCGCACTGCGCGCGCGCAACAGCCCTCCCTTCATTTTCTATGGGGCTGCCGAAAGTATCTGAGCGCTGGCTCGGCTATTTCCGTTGGGCCCATGGAAGTGAATGGGAGCGGTGGCCGGTCATGCGCACTCCCATTCACTTCTATGGGGAGAGCGCTTGCTGGTGGCCGGACAGGAGTCTTCCAGCCACCACTTTGGCCCACTCCATTCTCGATATAGGTGCAGGTCCCAGCGGTGAGACCCGTACCTATAAGACAACGGGTTATGCCCCCATTGTCTGAGATGAGACTATATACAGTATACTGCTGAACCTCTGCCATGAGAACCAGTACCCTGCTCTGTACTGACAAGGGGCAAGAAGTCCGAAAAACTGATGGATGTCCCTTCCTTTTAGAGGAGCCTCTGGCTTGGCCAGTATGCGGTAGTTTTCTTCCTTCCGGAGAAGAGCTAATTGACATATTCTTCTACGGATTGTGACTCTCGGAAAAGTGGGAAGGGCATTTATTTTCCTATATTATTTGCAAATTTCCCTGGCACTGCCGTAAGGGCCTCTTCTCCAATTATATGCAGGAAGAGGGCTCACATGGTGATAACGTCTGCCTGTGTAGACATCATCAAGTCTGTAAAGTGAAAATGTCCTTACAACTGAAGCAAGGGTGACTGTAGCTACGATCATCGGAGGTGATGAGACCTCACGTAGAATATTATAGCATCAGTAGGTTCACACCTATGCATCGTCTGGTCCAGGGATGCTCAACCTGCGGCCCTCCAGCTGTTGTAAAACTACAACTCCCACCATGCCCTGCTGTAGGCTGTCCGGGAATGATGAGAGTTGTAGTTTTGCAACAGCCTGAGGTCCGCAGGTTGAGCATGCCTGGTCTGGTCCATTGCATACAGACTTCACTATAGTTCCCCATCCTTAGAAGGAAGGCGAGGCGCAGACTTCTACTTCTACTGCACTGCGTGCGCCCGACTGCACTGTACACCAGCTTGTAGCTGGCATAGATTTCTGCCATCATTTATGCCAGTTTCTGGTGTAAATTATGATAAATGTGTCAGGTGCATAAGACCAGGCCGTAACCTTGCCAGATACTGGCGAGGGTGGCGTAAAAACACAAGCTGCATCTTGGTTTAGTCACAATGGTGTTTTGCAACTTTTTATTGCCAAAAACACAGCGTAAAGAAATGAAATTACCCCCTGTGATCGAGCTACATTGGTGTTTGCTCTATTGCCAGAAAATGTATTATTGGGTAAATTAAGTAATATGTTTTTTAGACAGTTTTTTTTTTTTGGTTGTCACTATTTATATTTTAAAAATAAATCCTGACATTACTGTTTTCACACTTGAAAGCTCCTGTCACTTTTCAGCGTCTGGTGCAGGGTCGGCAGCCATCGCCCAGCATCACAGGGCAGGACTGTAATAACTCCTCTATTATAAAAAGCAAAAAATAATAATATTATCTATTATAAAGCTAGAGACTCCTGACAACAGGTAAAGGGGACAAGCTCTCCTCCTATCTGCACAGACCATGCTCACTGTAGTCAATCTGTCCCAGTACCTGCTGTAAAGATAATCTAAGAAAATACTGTATACAAGAAAATAAAGACAGATTAAAAAGTATAATAATTGCTATAAAAAAAAAATAATCCTAGGAGTATGTGAGAGCAAAGAAATATTGCAATACTGTTTGATATATATGACTATTCAATGAACCTTTCCAATACAAAAACATATCCTTATGAACAGGACAGGGGACGTGTCTGATCGTCGGAGGTCTGACCACTGGGGCTCCCGCTGCCGAGTGCTTGTACCTATATCAGAGAGTCGATACATGCATGTCGGGTGCTTCATTTAAATGGGGTGATCGGAGGGGCCCCGGAGGTCTTATCCTCGCCTATCGCCTGTCCTGTGGTTTATAATGGGACGACCCCTTTATACAAAACATTGTATGGAATGGCGTCCACATTATAGGGATGGGTGGCTTCAGAGAGGGGCGATGCTTCATGGTGGTAAGCGGCTGCTTTCAGCTCCACTCATGAACCTTGCCCGGGTGAGGGAGAGCGATGTGAAAGTGAACCGGCCATAATAATATTGGCTTTTATTTTCTGCAACATATTTTAGCCGAGTGCGAAGCACAGCGGCAGACCCTGCGGTCTCTGTTACTGCAAATGTGTTTGATCAAACTGTGTCTTTCAGTCAATGCTCATTAGTTCATTGAGGTTTTGCACAGCTAACACTACCAAATTACACAAAGCGCTCTTTTTTTTCCATTTTGTGGGGGGTTTAAAAAAAAAAAAAAGCAACTGGAAACATCTCACATTAGTACTAGAATACGTAACTGCTGACTGGGGCTGTTTGTTAGCAGTAATAAAGCAAAGTGATGACTATGCCCCGTGGTATTCCACCCATAAATATGCGGCTCCATCACTCCTAAAACAAGCAGCGGGTGACAGACGGACGCATCATTCACTGCGAGGACTTACTGCTCTGCAAACGGGGCAGACGTGTTCCTGAGCTGGAGCTCTGGGAAGGATGAGGAGTCATAGGACGATGTGCTATACACTGGGGGATACAACGGACTGTAAGCCCCAGAAATGCACCTTTCTTTCACCAATTGGCATAAAAGAAATTCAAAGTTCAAAAGTGCATAAAAAAAAAGAGGCAAAAAAAACAACATAAGAACATGCAACATGAGCACGAGAAAAAGCTGCGATTTAATCCTTACGTGAAGCAGTGCCCAATTCGTCTTTTAACTCTTGCAACGTACAGTCCCGTGTAAAACCACAGATCAGAACCACAAAAAAAAACTGTGCGTTGTATTAGTAGTGGACAATAAGGGGGTAAATGTCCGATTTTTTTAGTAAGAATATATCTAAATATTCTAAAAGCTGAAAAGCTAAGCTGCAGCATATTGTAAAATGAAGAGTTTATAACCAACAAAAAAATAAACGTTTCATTTAAAAAAAAAATATATAATTATTGTAAGTATAAATAAAGTTAATATTTAAAAGTAGAGACGAAAGGACCACGGGGGTTAACAGCACTGGAAGAGAGAGGCACCTTCCTGATTCTTCATATTTTAAAAAAAAAGTTTATTTTAGGCTACATTGAAAAAAAAAAAAAAAAAGTGCATCAACCAGTTTTTGTAAGTGCCAGAAACAACACTCGGGGTAGTAATTCAGTCAGCTGAAACAGAGACGCAAGATATTGAAAATATTAAATCAACATGCTCGATGCGAGGTGTCACTTGGAAATAATTTAACTTTTTTCTCAATAGACGCCTCTACTGTGCAAAAAGAAACTTATTAAAAAAAATACATAAATACACTGACAAAATAAAAAATATATATATATATATATATACACACGAGTGTAAATCTTGTACGGCGAGGTGTAACATGGCAATGAAACCTTACCTTTAATGCACATGAATTCAGCATGGCCGGGTTGTGCACTTTCAGAACTGTTGATAGATGGAAATCTGAACAGACACTTGACTTCTGGATAAAAAACCTTTACACGAGGTAGCAACGAAATCACAGAAAAAGATTTTTGAAACAATTTGCAGTTCGGTCCCAAACGCCTGAGGGATGGGTCGGAATTACGTACCTGAAGTAAGAATCTAGACCCTGACAAGGTTTCTAAAAAAGTTGCATTTATATAGATAAATAAATAAATAAATAAAAAATACGTATATTTGAAAACAAAAATGACAAAAATGGTGCCATTCTAAGGCTTCGCCATGGGAGGCTCGTAAGCTGGGCTCATGCTTTTTGCAAAGCGGCTTTATTTTGTTCCCGTCCTGAAGGATGTATCGATGGCCGCCATGAACCCCCCTCCTGCAGAACTGATAGCATCTTGTAAAATAAACAGATATGTGTACGCTTCTTGCATACACTGAGGAAACTCTAACGAATTCTTTTCACGGCACTGTAATGATTTGATGGGGCAGGCCATGCGCAAATTAAACAAGGGCCTACCTGTTCTAGCTATGCTTAGGACTGAGGCCAAGTCATTTTTTTTATTGATTTAACCTTTCCAGGAATGTCACACATCCTCAATATGAAGCTCTTCGACGTATTTATAAAAAAAAACGTGATACACCTTGGCCCGAGCACGGAGCTAATTATTTACACACAGAATATCCCCAATCATCTGGATACAGTGCAAATATACCACCAGGTGTGTAGCATTCAGAAGATGTACCAATATGATAAGAGATTCCTGTAAAAGTCAGACCATTACAAGAGCCAAAGCTCAAAAATAATATAAAATAAACCAAATGTGTTGGAAAAAAAATTAAAAAGGGGTTCTGGGATTATTAAGGTTTCTAACAGATATACTCTTGTAGTTGCTTTCCGCATCTACATTTCATCTACATCCCCATGTTTTTTTTTTATTTTGCCTCTCCTGACTCGTCTTCCACACGCAAGCCAATCCCTCTGGTTTGTTTCCATCCTGTATGTAGAGCTTCCTGTTGCTGTATCCAACCAAACCCATGATGCACTTCTCCTTCCTCTACCACAGCTCCAGCACCACCCCTAACAACACCCAGCTAGTTTATAGCTCCTCCCACCAGCTAGTTACATACACACCCCTATCACTTCCCCTTACAACACCCAGCTAGTTTATAGCTCCTCCCACCAGCTAGTTACATAGACACTCCCCTATCACTGCCCCTAACACTCAGCTCGTTTATAGCTCCTCCCACCCAGCTAGTTACATAGACACTCCCCTATCACTGCCCCTAACAACACCCAGCTAGTTTATAGCTCCTCCCACGCCGCTAGTTACATAGACACTCCTCTATCACTGCCCTTAACACCCAGCTCGTGTATAGCTCCTCCCACCCAGTTACATAGACACTCCCCTATCACTGCCCCTAACAACACCCAGCTGGTTAATAGCTCCTCCCACCCAGCTAGTTGCATAGACACTCCCCTATCATTGCTCCTAACCACCTAGTTTATAGCTCCTCCCACCAAGCTAGTTACATAGACACTCCCCTATCACTGCCCCTAACAATACCCAGCTTGTTTATAGCTCCTCCCACCCATCTAGTTACATAGGGGCAGTGATAGTGGATTGTCTATGTAACTAGATGGGTGGGAGGAGCTATAAACAAGCTGGGTGTTGTTAGGGGCAGTGATAGGGGAGTGTCTATGTAACTAGCTGGGTGGGAGGAGCTATAAACTAGTTGGGTGTTGTTAGGGGCAGTGATAGTGGATTGTCTAACAACACCCAGCTAGTTTATAGCTCCTCCCACCCAGCTAGTTACATAGACACTCCCCTATCACTGCCCCTAACAACACCCAGCTGGTTTATAGCTCCTCCCACCAGCTAGCTACATAGACACTCCCCTATCACTGCCCCTAACACCCAGCTCGTTTATAGCTCCTCCCACCCAGCTAGTTACATAGACACTCCCCTATCATTGCTCCTAACAACCACCTAGTTTATAGCTCCTCCCACCAAGCTAGTTACATAGACACTCCCCTATCACTGCCCCTAACAACACCCAGCTTGTTTATAGCTCCTCCCACCCATCTAGTTACATAGACACACCACTATCACTGCCCCTAACAACACCCAGCTCATTTATAGCTCCTCCCACCCAGCTAGTTACATAGACACTCCCCTATCACTGCCCCTAACAACACCCAGCTAGTTTATAGCTCCTCCCACCCAGCTAATTACATAGACACTCCCCTATCACTGCCCCTAACAACACCCAGCTAGTTACATAGACACTCCCCTATCATTGCTCCTAACACCCAGCTCGTTTATAGCTCCTCCCACCCAGCTAGTTACATGGACACTCATTAAACTTGGAGGAAATAGGACCCTTAAAATATAACTTTTAATGTTGATCAAGCTAAAAATGTGCCCCAAAAATTGGTGACAGATAATAACAACCCATGGGCGAGCGGATTCAGCCCAACTATTACTGCATATATAACATCCACCACAAATTGAGTAACGAATGTAAATATACTACATCAAGAGGAGGAAAGAGGATCGTTGACCAGGTGTTGAGGTAAAAATGAAATGCTACCAAGGGAATCTTTCCCTAGTCAGATCCTGGTCTATCCTCAGCCCAGGGACCACCCCTAATGGTGGGGTTTCCCCGTCCTCGTACCTCCCCTAGAAAGCCCTACATGGCCTTAAAAATTGTGAAAAATTGTGAATTAACAATAATAATACCGCAGAATATAAAAGTTGGTGTATTAGGTTGGTGAGAAAGTACCCCAGCTAGTTACATACACTCCCCTATCACTGCCCCTAACAACACCCAGCTAGTTTATAGCTCCTCCCACCATATAGTTACATAGACACTCCCCTATCACTGCCCCTAACACCCAGCTAGTTTATAGCTCCTCCCACCAGCTATTTACATGGACACTCCCCTATCACTACCCCTAACAACACCCAGCTAGTTTATAGCTCCTCCCACCAGCTATTTACATGGACACTCCCCTATCACTACCCCTAACAACACCCAGCTAGTTTATAGCTCCTCCCACCAGCTAGTGACATAGACACTCCACTATCACTGCCCCTAACACCCAGCCAGTTTATAGCTCCTCCCACCAGCTTATTACATAGACACTCCCCTATCACTAGTCCACCGATTGAAAGATCATAACAGGAAATGAGAAAGAGTGGCAAGGACATGGTCATGTGACCACAGCCCAGAACAAGAGATAGGAGCAATAAAAGGTAAAAGAAATGCATTACAAAATTACAGAAACCTTCATAAATGATTATCATGTTGAAACAAACTAGAATAGCCCTTTAAATGACATAAAATGAATTATCTTAAAGACTATGTACTCCTTTGGAGGCAATTTTTTTTTATGATTGCATTTTACTAATTTTGGTATAAAAATCATTTTATTTAATTGGTCTATATTAAAAAAATATTGAGCTGTTCCGTCACAAAGGGTCTCCTCAGGAAAGGTCATCAATATCAGATGGGCGAGGGGGAGGGCGGGTGTCCACACCGATCAGCCAGCTGTTTGAAGAGAAGGCAGCGTTTGTACAAGCACTGCCTTCTCTGCTCTGTTTACCTGCTCGCCACAACAACTTTAGTGGTGAGCAGGTGTAATTACAAGTAAGGCGTCCCCGTTCACTTCTATGGGACGGCTCTGTCTGTCCAAGTTAATGGAACGGCTCAGTCCCATAGAAGTGAACGGGTACGCCATATTTGTAATTACACTGCTCACCACTGCAGTTGTTACGTGAGCAGAGAAGGCAGCACTCGTACAAGTGCTGCCTTCTCTTCAAACAGCTGATCGACGGGAGTGCCAGGAGTCAGACCCCTACCGATCGGATATTGATGACCTATCCTGAGTGGACAACCCCTTTAAAGGGATAGTAAAAATTTGCTTTTTTTCCCCCCAGAAACAGTCTCTAGTAATATCCATGGGCTGTGGAAAGAAATGTCATGTTGAAATAAACATGTACACTCGGCTGAGCATGCATGTATCTGGGAGAAGTCAGGAGAAATACCAGTTGGCTATAAAAATGCACACGAAAATGAGAATAGCCAGATACTTTTTTGGACCATTCCGATGGTATGGAGAGGTGCATCATCCAGAGCACCACAGATCTACCCACAACCATCCATTTTTTATTATTATTATTATTATTATTATTATTATTATTATTATTATTAATGTGCAGTAGAAAAACCCATCTTTACAAAGTTACTATTGGTCAAAATCAAACGAGCAACTGCTTTCAGTAAAAGCAAGCACCTAACTTGAAGAATGAGCAAGAACTGACAAAACGACTTAAAATTAAAAATACTTACATCCCAGAAACCATGCCGCCGGCATTACAAGGAATTACTATCAGGAAACGTGAGCTATAATTCACAATGCAAAAAAAAAAAATATGAAATCTACCATGAAACAGTTAACCCAGGAATCGGTGCTCAGGACATGCAGCAGGGCTCCGAGGGGCAGTAAACGTATCCTATATAATCAGTCCTTTTATCCCGCCACCACCGCAGTGTCAGATTTGCCTTTCACAATCCCTCCATTTGTATGGATCAGAAAGAAAACGTTCTGACAGAACAGACGTAAAGAGATCCTCGGCAGTAGCAGGGACTTTACTCCTGGTCGGCTTCTCTCGGGATGTGGGAATTGCCACTGCCGTACACAAAAAGGAGATAGAAATGCCGTTTTTTTTGGGATCATGGCAGATTTTACTGACGACACCCTACGTTTTAGGTCAGAAGTACAAATGGTTTTGGTATTAAAATGAAATTTAACTTGGACCTTAGAGATTGGAAAATATAGAACCCACTTTTTGATTTTCCTTAATTTTATAACAGTTCTTTGTTCCTGGTGGTAAGTAGCTGGCGGGTATACAGGATGGCTACAGGACAGCCAGGGGGGGGGGGGCGAGAAAGTGGAGACTGCGAAAAAATTAGTTTACTGAAAACCGACCACAGATTTTAAAGAGGGTGTGCAATTCTGCAGAGAAGCTTTATTTTTTTTGATCAACGCATCGAAAGCAAAATAAATAAAATAAAAGGGGTTAATCCAGGAAATGATAATGATGACCAGGATAGGTCATCATCATCATATCGGCAGGACGCTGAATCCGGACACCTCCGCCAATCAGCTCTCCATGCACAGCGCCGTACATTGTACTGCGGCTCAGCCCCATTCACTTCATTGGGGCTGAGCTCCAACTAGGCCATGTGACCGATGTAAGGTGACGTCACATGGCGTAGGGAGTGCCAGTAGATGAGTGGGGGGTCAGACCCGTGCCGAGCTGATATTGATGACCTATGCAGAGAATAGGTCACCGATATTAATTCCAAGATAGTTTCCTTAAAAGTTGTGCCTAAAAAGCTAAATGTCTCCATGGTTACAGACTACAAACAAACCCAGAGTGTAGTCTGACCCTGCAGTCATGTGTTATCCCGCTCCCTGTGCTCCCTCTTTTTGTTAACCTAAAGTAAGCAGAGGAGGAGGAAGATGGAAGGCAGACAGAGAGTCTAAATCCCGTTAGGGTCAATGGCAGAAATGTCTAATTGAAAACATCCTTCCAAACATCTGAAGGGAGTAGTTTCTGAAGAACATACGTGTATGTCTGCAAGCCCCACTCAGATGAATGAGACAGACACAGATCTGCAAAATGTGAAATGACCCCTATAGGTGTGTGTGTGTGTGTGTGTGTGTTACTAAATTGGCCTTTAGGACTTTTCCAGCTCTGTTCTACTTTTTAAAGCATATGGCCGGTGTAAGATCTCATATTACAGATCTGTAAGGAAGCGACTGTAGAAATCTCTGGGACCTTTCTCTGGACCTATGGTTCCACAAGAAGATTTTTCCAGATGAATTCTTGAGGGGGAAACAAAAATGATTGCCCCCAGAGGCATTTCTCCTAGGAGAGATATGGCATCTCATGTAGGCACCATACAGTGGCCTAGGGCTCTGCAATACAAACAGGTGTGTGCCGCTGTAAGGCTCCGCAGCTATGTACTGAAAAATGTTCCCGTATCATCTTTTGTCACACAAAACCTAGTGATTTCACAGCGTGTTCTGGGGAGAACATGGAGCCCCGGGGCCAACTTTGTCTTCTAGTTTGTTAACAACGTTTGATGAAGGCTCACCGGATTTCTTTACATAATCCTTGTGCAGTTGGGCCAGCCAAGGTTCTTGTAGACCAGGCTTCCTTCGAGAAATACATACCAAACTAATTCAAGGTTGTGTTATGGGACCATATGTTTGCCTTCCTTGAAGAATGAAAAAGCCGCACTATTTAGCCATATATTAACAGTAATCACTCACCTAATGTGTTTTTGCGCGCTCTTAATTTTTGGAAATTGCTAACATACAGAGTTCACTGTAAGCCGCCCTGTTGTGGATCGTGGCCGGCAAATAATGTGAACATTTGGAGCTCACCCGAAAATATCGCTTATGGAAAACAATAGTGTTTAACCCCTATGGTCCTGCAGGGACCATGGGGGACGTCTTTGACTTAACCCCTTAAGGACCGCCCACAGTTTTTTGTCGTCTGGGTTTTAGAGGGAGCAGAGGGCTTCTATGTGAGCGCCGCTGTAACTACCAGCTCCGGCTCTTAGCCTTTTGCTCTACAGTCAGAATCGGAGGTAGCGCCAATCGCAACGGTTAACAGTCTGTGAACACAGCATGATCGAAGCAGATTTCCTTCTCTGACTGGGTCCCAGTGATCTGATCGGAGGCAGGGCAAGCCCTCTGCAGTCGGCCTTCTGGACCCCCAGAACACAGGAATCCTGCTGTTAGGGCCCACCAGCGTTGTCCTAACCACAGAACATAATGTATTAGCATATGGGAGTACGCTAATACATAGTAAGTATGAAATAATTTTGTAAGAACGGAATTCCTTAAATAGGATTTTAAAAAATGTAATAAAAAAGTAAAACATTTTTTAAAATAAAAACAGCTTGCAAAAAAACAACAAGCAATTATATTACATAAAATACATTTTATTGTGCATACTATATATAAATGCAAAAAAACGACACCATCAGGGTGTTCAGTGTGAAATAGGCGCAATATAAACAGAGTAATAAAAAGCAATGCCTTTCCTATATTTGCAATGCAATTTTTTTTTATATAAACTACAAATTAGCGGCTAAAAAAATGCATTTTCTCTTGCAGAAAACTAGGCTTTATACAGCAATGTCAATGAAAAAAAAACGTTATGGCTGCTTAAATATGGAGAGGCATAAACCGAAAAAGTAGCTGGTCATTAAATGGTTAAAATATTTCTCTATAAACCATAATATTAAGATTCAACCACAGTTACAAACCCGCGTTAAGTCATTGGTCCTTGACCTTTAAGACACCGCTACTTCATTTTTGGTTCTTCAGGTGGCACCGTGCCCAATGGCCTTTGTTCCCATCATCTGAAAAATCTGAAGTATCCCACAACATACAAGATCATTACAGACCAAGGCCTCCATCCGGCATACAGGATAATGATCAGACAGGATCGCTCCTGTATGCTGGTAAGAGAATTATCACACTCCAACTAAAACTCCTTCAATTTTTTATTATTAGCAAGAACAATTTTATCTTATTTTGAAGAAGGATTTATTTCTACCAATTCCACACAACAATGACTACGACTACGGCTCCACCGCCTTGGGGGGCACTGTGGTATCATTCCCATATGTGCTGTGTGTATAATAGTTATGTATATTATAGAGCTGTATTTATGTAGCTATGTATGGGTATACAGAATGGGTATATATATATATCTGTGTAATGGTCATAAATATGTGAACGTGCCTACGCATTGACCAGGCTGAATGTGATGTGCAGCTGATTGAGTCAAGGGTCCTACAATATGTCGGGTTGACCACCGTCATCTTGCATGGATCTTCTGTACAGAGATACCAACCACTACTGTCTCTGTCTAAATTGGGGCTCACAATTTAAATTCCACATGAACCT
Organism: Bufo bufo; assembly: GCF_905171765.1. Taxonomy (NCBI): domain Eukaryota; kingdom Metazoa; phylum Chordata; class Amphibia; order Anura; family Bufonidae; genus Bufo; species Bufo bufo. The sequence continues at coordinate 58,072,192 of NC_053392.1, forward strand.
TATCTGTATGTTTTGCGAAGTATCTGAGCGCTCCGACCCAGGACCCTAGCACTTGCAGGGCAACAGTGCTGACCACTAAGCCACCATGTTCCCACGCGTTATTTCTACTGCATGGTCTTCAGACCATTGCAGACTTTATACATAGGAAGTGGCCAAAGTAATTTTAAATGCTGCTCTGGATGTGACTGGAGAGAATTCAAGTTTAAAAAAAATCTGTCTGGAAGACACATATTTGAAAATATACAACATGTGGGTTTTGATCTACAAAAGTTTAGCAGTGGTCTTGGTTTCTGACCAGTCTGGAGAACAAGGGACCAGGGTGCGGCGGCGGACATGTGCCCTAGTTTTCTTTGTGACAAACTGGTACTTGCTTTTTGTGGGGGTTTTTAACCCTATTTCTCAGTTTGGTGTCTCTTTACATTAATTTACCCCAAAACTGCTCCTATTTCTATACGCTGGGGCATGCCCAGATTTCACCAGGTTAAGGCTATATGCACACGACCGTATGTGTTTTGCGGTCCGCAAATTGCGGATCCGCAAAAAAAACGGATGACGTTCTGTATGGCATCCGTTTTTTTTTTTGCGGATCCGTTTTTTTTTTTGCTGATCCATTGTAATAATGCCTATCCTTGTTCGCAAACCAGAAAAAAATAGGACATGCACTATTTTTTTTGCGGAGCAACGGAACGGACATACTGATGCGGACAGCAAACGGTGTGCTGTCCGCGTTTTTTGCGGACCCATTGAAATGAATGGGTCCGCATCCTATCTGCAAAAAAAACGGATCGGACACGGAAACAAAATACGGTCGTGTGCATGAGGCCTAACTCAGACAGGATGATGAAATGTGGTGCAGGTCTGGCTCTATACCAGGGATGCTCAACCTGCGGCTCCCTCCAGTTGTTGCAAAACTACAACTCCCAGCATGCCCAATAGCTGTAGGCTGTTAAGGCATGCTGGGAGTTGTAGTTTTGCAACAGCTGGAGGGCCGCAGGCAGGTTGAGCATCCCTGCTCTGTACCAACTATTGGTCGGCTTACTTTGAGACAGAATTTTACAGCGGGATCGTAGTGTCATTTTTATGTAAAATGTCCCATTTTAGGCTCTGCCTTCTTCCTGTTAAGCACCACTTCTTTTCTGACTAGTCAAAAAAATTTCATTGCTCTCCAAAACTGCGGCAATTTAATCCAAGCATTAGCAAGTCTGGGCCGACGAGTTCCAAGGATCTGCTGGGAGATGTCGTAATGGCCCTGTGCCCCCATAATAACGCCTCCTAGAAGTCTATACGTGGCTTATGTGGCGTGACACATTGCAGAAGGGGCAATAATACTCAGTAACACTCTCCCAGGCCTTACACAGAATACATCAACCTCGCGTCAAGCCAAACCCCGAGCTACTGGCAAACACACAGCAGTTTTACTAACTCTGCAAAGGTAAAAGTCTCAGTCGCAGGGTTTGACGATGTGTTAAGAGTGAATTATGACCCATCTTCAATCCAAAAACCATATCCCCCATGGCCCGGCCATAAACATCTTGAAAAGAAAACCACCTGTGTGCGCTCGACTCGGCCCCGCTGGAAACAGGTGGAAGAGATTGTAAATGATTTCACCCCAGCGGGCCTATCGGCGTTTGTATGAATCATGCCCTAATAGTTTTCTGTATTATAGAATTTCCTCTTTGCATTAACAAGAGGAGATCCGAGCGTGTTATCCCTTAAGCACAGGATAGCAGTTACAAACATTTATTTGCCGAGACTGAGGAAGCACTGCTTACGGCTTAACTCCTTCACTGCTGCTGGACAGGGAAATACTGGGTTGGGGAAACAGTAGAAAGGTGGTTTGTGGTCTCCTAAAAGGTTGTGTGTTGGGTTTTGTTGCTGGATGCAAATCAAAATTATAAAAATAAAAAATAAAAATAAAAAATATTTAAAAAAAATTGTACTTTTCAAGAGCATGTACTGGAGGGAAAAAATGAGCAGAATATGGCAAATAGAGGGTGAGAAAGTTCCGTAAAAAACAAGCTGAATACAGGGTGCCACGGTGGTGGGACCCAACGTGTCCAGCGGCTATCTACTGGAGAGGCTGGCTCTTTCGCACGAGCGTCTCCCTTGCGGGAATCACGCTCTGTGTGAGAGAGGGATCGTGCGTTCTGGACTTAGGAAGCGAACTTCATTATCATGATTGATAATGCCTTTCTGTAACAGAATCATACTGACAGCTTTATGTCAGTAGGATTCCTTTACAGAAAGGTCACGCAAAAGACACACAGCATTATCAAGCATGATAATGCCGTGCGCTTCTGTAGTCCAGACCACATGATCCCTCTCTCACAAGGGGCATGCTCGTGTGAAAGAGCTCTAAGTGTTCAATTTTCCTGCACTGCCCCCAGAGGGAAAATTAAGCATTAGGGCTCATGCACACGACTGTATTTTATTTAGCGGTCTGCCAAAAATACAGATGACAGCGTCCGTGTGCATTCCGTATTTTGCGGAACGGAACAGCCGGCCGCTAATAGAACAGTCCTTGATCCGGTCAATAATAGGACATGTTCTATTTTGTTTGCAGAACGGACGTACGGACATACACAAATGGAATGCCCGCAGAGTAACTTCTGGTTTTTTTTGCGGACCCATCGAAATGAATGGTTCTGCATACTGTCCGCAAAAAAAAAACAGAACGGACACGGAAAGAAATTACGTTGGTGTGCATGAGCGCTAACACAGTGGCCATTAAAATAAATAAGCTTTCTATGGAACGCACCACTGCAGCGGGTCTATACCCCAAAGTCTCATCTAGATAACTCTTTTAAAAACATTCTTCCTGGGAATTTCTGGGTTCAGTGACCTTTAGGCCGCTTTCACACAGTCAGTGTTTGGTCAGTGATTTCCATCAGTGATTTTGAACCAAAACCAGGCACAGAACAGGACCAAATCTTTCCATTACAACTTATCACTGTGTAGCCTTCAGTCCTGGTTTTGGCTCACAATCACTGACCAAACACTGACTGTGTGAAAGCGGCCTCAGGCTACTTTCACACTAGCGTTTTTCCTGGATCCGGCAGGGTTCAGCAAAAGCGCTTCCGTTACTGATAATACAACCGTCTGCATCCGTTATGAACAGATCCGGTTGTATTATCTGTAACATAGCCAAGACGGATCCGTCATGAACTCCAGTGAAAGTCAATGGGGGACGTATCCATTTTTTATTGTGTCAGAGAAAACAGATCCGTCCCCGTTGACTTGCAATGTGGGTCATGACGGATCCGTCTTGCTCCGCGTCTCAGGACGGAAAGCAAACCGCAGCATGCTGCTCTCCGGTATGAGAACGGAACGGAATGCATTTTGGAGCACTCCGTTCTATTCGGTTACGTTTTGTCCCCCATTGACAATAAATGGGGACAAAACAGAGGAGTTTTTTTTCCGGTATTGAGACCCTATGACGGATCTCAATACCGGAAAATATTAACGCTAGTGTGAAAGTAGCCTTACACAGAGTCATACTAAATCTTTAAAAGGGGTTATCTGGACTGCAAAACCATTTTAATATTAGATCATGGGGGTCCAATTTTCGACACCCTAGCCAATCAATGAAGGGATGGCGCTGTTCTGACAAGCGCTACATCCAATTCATTACCTACCTTTAGTGCCACACTACTGGTAGTGGCGATGTCTGGCACTTTAATTCACTGCAGCTTGTCCTAATTTAAGCGAATGGAACTAAGCTGCAAAGGCCTTACAGAGACACAAAGTTGGGCCTGGTAACCAATGATGGAGACATGGCGCTTATCAAAGAGCCACAACACCACCAATCAGCTGATCTGTGAGTTACACAAAGTCAGACCCCCATCTGCAAGTTACACAAAGTCAGACCCCCATCTGCAAGTTACACAAAGTCAGACCCCCATCTGCAAGTTACACAAAGTCAGACCTCCATCTGCAATTTACACAAAGTCAGACCTCCATCTGCAAGTTACGCAAAGTCAGACCCCCATCTGCAAGTTACGCAAAGTCAGACCCCCATCTGCAAGTTACGCAAAGTCAGACCCCCATCTGCAAGTTACGCAAAGTCAGACCCCATCTGCAAGTTACAGAAAGTCAGCCCCCCACCTGCAAGTTACAGAAAGTCAGCCCCCCACCTGCAAGTTACAGAAAGTCAGCCCCCCACCAGCAAGTTACAGAAAGTCAGACCCCCATTTGGGCTGATAGTCTCATACTAAATACCCCTAGATAACCCCTTTAAAGCTTCAAAATGTTTAATGTGACTCCATAGGTTGTATTTAAAGAAGCACACCAGGAAAATATTTTTTCCCTGGAGGTGATACTTCATCAATGAGGTATGAATTTACAGAATCACCTGCAGTTCTCCTTTAATCGACTGTTAAAGAAGTTGGCTATCTGTATCATTTTGTAAAGGAGAGTGCGTTGGATGCAGGAGGGAGCTTAGACAGCGCATGCGCCAAACTCTTCATCGGGAAACTAAAGATGCCTAGCAGGAGTAGTCTGGGCATGTGTAGGACACTTCCTCCAGCGTCTGCGCAGTACAATGAAGGGGTGGATGAAGCAAGGCATCCACTACTGTATATGACAGCACAGGGCTTACATCTGGGGATGCGTCCACACAGAAATTAGAAAAAAACAGGCATCAGGAAAACAATTGAAACCTTTAATGACATACAGTAAGGACACATAAAATGTAAAAAAAAAGTGGCCTACCCCTTTAATTCTGATGTATTACATTTGTGGTAGTCTGCACATAGATGTGAAAAGCAGCAACCACTATAAATCTTTAGCCAGACATGACTAGTAGATGCTGATTCACGGCTACCGCTGCCAGGACTTTACATAGAGAAATAAGCTTTTGTCTGAAGGGGTCCAAATAGATTGAAAAATATGAAAGGTTTTTATATAACCGAATGAGTCATGAAAGGCTTCACAGTGCTACAAATAAAGGAAAATAATAATGTACACATCATCCTTTCTACAGACGTTAAATACCGTATTCGCTAAGAGGTCGTTAGAAATGCTCTGTTAGGAGGTTAGGGCTCATTTTAACATGACACTAACTGGAATATAAAAGATGTAACTGCAACCACGATGGAAAATGCAAACTACCGGTAAACGAAATGCAATAACTAAAAAAAATCTTTCACGTCTCTGTGAATAGATCATGGGCACAGCAGCACAAACCTCCCCAAACTGCTTTTGATTGAGATTTTTTTCTACAATATATATATATTTTATAAAGTTTGTGTGCCTATAAGAAATCATAGATATCTTTCATACCCGTCGCGTCATGTTGTGCTTTTTGCTGCGATTTTCCAAAGCAGTTGACTGCCCAAGGGGATTTCTAAACAGGTTCCCTCCATCATTACCCAATTTACTAAGGACAGTTCACTTTAGCCTTACAGCACAGCCATGCTTCCCCCTTAGCCATAGATCCTGGTTCTACCCTTTCCCCTAAGGGCTCATGTAAACGACCATAGCCTGTTTTGCGGGTACCGGCATTTTGCGGAAAAAACTGTCCGGCCCATAATAGAACAGTCCGTAATGTGGACAAGAATAGGACTTCGCATTTCCGGAGCCGATAGAAATGAATGGGTCCGCAAATATTTTGCTGAACGAAATTGAGGAGGTGTGAATGGGGCCTATACCAATATTCTGGGCATTTTCATTTTTGAATAAAAATATTAATTATGTTAATTAATTATAGGAGAATTTTGTTTTATTTTTTTAATAATTTGGACTTTTTGGACATGGCAATATGTTTATTTATTTATTGTTTATATATTTTATATGTAAAATTGGGAAAGGGGGTGATTTATACTTAATATTTTGGGGTTTTTGTAAACTTTTTTTTTAACTTTTTATTTAATAACTATTTCCCCCCCTTAGGGGCTAGAACCTGGAATTGTCTATTCAGCCTGATAGAGCTCTATTAGGGTGAATAGGACCTCACACTCTCCCTGCTGTCCTGTGCATTGTACACACAGCAGCAGGGAGCTTACCATGGCAGCCAGGGCTTTAGTAGCGTCCTGGCTGCCATGGTAACCGATCGGAGCCCGCGATTACACTGCTGGGGCTCCGATCAGAAGCTGCCACTGCCACCAATGAAGAGGAGGGCACCCTGTGGCCACTGCCACTAATGACTTTAATACTGGGGAGATTTGGGGGGGGGGGGGGGCGCTGCGCCACCAATGATTTTAATACTAGGGGGTGGAGTGGCGCATTGCGCCACCAATGTTTTTAATACTGGGGAGGGCGCACTGCGCCACCAATGATAATTAACGTTTAATACAGGAGTCGGGTGTGTCGGCGCAGAATCACATAGCCGTCACCCTGCCTCTGACAGGGAGCTCTGATCAGCGGCAGCAGTTAACCCCTCAGGTGCGGCACCTGAGGGGTTAAGTGCCGCTGATCGCAGTTTCCTGTCATATAGGCTGGGCACCGCGTCCTGTATTTGTACTAGACGTTAATTATCATTGGTGGCGCCCGCCCCTCCTCTTCCCGTCTCTACTCATTGGCAGCGCGGCGCAGGGGGGAGGGAGAGAGTGACTCCTTCTCCCCTGTGCTGCTGAGGGAACATGAGCGCACTGACAGCAGCGCGCTCATGTTCTGGACGCATTATCAGCAAGGTTAGATGCCGATACTGCTAACTTTAAAAATCATGAATATCGGCCAATAATATCGGTAACTCCAATAATCAGTCGATCCCTAGTGCTGACCGCATCTTCCGCGGCCCAAGTGAAGTGAATGGGTCTGCATCTGATCCGCAAAAAAACGCGGATCGGATGCAGAGAAAAAATACGTTAGTGTGCATGAGCCCCAACAGTCACAACAGGCCATAATCTTTTGCCAGTAATCAAAGCACGGCCCTCTATTAATCCAGTAGTTACAACAGCCCAGTCTTCCCCACTGTATGGTGTGGGACTTGCCTTCCCCCCCTTATTCACAGCATAGCCCTACTCCTCAGGAACGTGCCCCTTCCTTACAGAAATTTCAGGTCTGCAGCTTATCCCCTAGACTTGTGTAGAGCAGGAGGAGCACACAGTGACTACCATTACCAGACTGTGTTCCTGGCAGTCTACCCATCAGGTATGGTTGTGACCACCACTCCCAGGAGTAATCCCATGACTGAAAAACAAAAATCAGATATCATACAGTACATGACAATCTCTTTCTAACAAAGCTAGAACCAGCCCTGTACCTCACATGGATCCAGAGATCTCCACATTCCTTGCAACAATTGCTCTGCTAGATTCTCTATAGGCTGGCAGCTCAGGGGGCGTGCCCTGTCTACTGCAGCTTTTTCCCTATCACAGCTCAGGGGGAATGTCCTGTCTACTGCAGCTTTTTCCCTATCACAGCTCAGGGGGCTTGTTCTGTCTACTGCAGCTTTTTCCCTATCACAGCTCAGGGGGAATGTCCTGTCTACTGCAGCTTTTTCCCTATCACAGCTCAGGGGGCGTGCCCTGTCTACTGCAGCTTTTTCCCTATCACAGCTCAGGGGGCCTGTCCTGTCTACTGCAGCTTTTTCCCTATCACAGCTCAGGGGGCTTGTCCTGTCTACTGCAGCTTTTTCCCTATCACAGCTCAGGGGGAATGTCCTGTCTACTGCAGCTTTTTCCCTATCACAGCTCAGGGGGCGTGCCCTGTCTACTGCAGATTTTTCCCTATCACAGCTCAGGGGGAATGTCCTGTCTACTGCAGCTTTTTCCCTATCACAGCTCAGGGGGCTTGTCCTGTCTACTGCAGCTTTTTCCCTATCACAGCTCAGGGGGCTTGTCCTGTCTACTGCAGCTTTTTCCCTATCACAGCTCAGTGGGCCTGTCCTGTCTACTGCAGCTTTTTCCCTATCACAGCTCAGGGGGAATGTCCTGTCTACTGCAGCTTTTTCCCTATCACAGCTCAGGGGGCCTGTCCTGTCTACTGCAGCTTTTTCCCTATCACAGCTCAGGGGGCATGTCCTGTCTACTGCAGCTTTTTCCCTATCACAGCTCAGGGGGCTTGTCCTGTCTACTGCAGCTTTTTCCCTATCACAGCTCAGGGGGCTTGTCCTGTCTACTGCAGCTTTTTCCCTATCACAGCTCAGGGGGCCTGTCCCGTCTACTGCAGCTTTTTCCCTATCACAGCTCAGGGGGCTTGTCCTGTCTACTGCAGCTTTTTCCCTATGACAGCTCAGGGGGCCGTCTCCTTTCTGCTGCAGCTCTCTCCCTAACTGTGCCTTAGCTACGGCTGGTAGCAGTTGATGGATAGAACTGAGCAGGTGCGACCACCTCAGTAGTAGGACGTGCACGTTACATATTACAGCACCAGGGGGCATTATTAAATTAAATAAAGAAAATATCGCACAATTGGAGCAGGAAGTAAGTTACAAACGAGCTTTTTTTCTGCTGAATTATATAAAAATAACATTTAGGAAGGTAAAATAGATTTGAGCAAGGACATCCATAGAAACTTGCATACCTTTTTTTGGGTTTTTTTTATGCAGGGGTAAAGCTCTTCTAACAATTCCCTAATATATAAACCAGGTTTAATGTCTCTATACACTACTTGAGTCACATTACGGGAGGGGAGAGTCCTGGCTACACAAGTTTTGTAAACTGCTTCAAATAGTGACTAGGAACCTGACTGTAAATACCGTAGGACATTTCCAGGACCCGACCTCACAGAATCTGGTCCACCCAACACCAAACAGATCGCATTTGTACATTCTGTATCATTATGACAAATTCCTAATGTTTAGCAAGTTCCCTACAAAATCCAGGACAGTGGGCAGCAGGATGGGCGGTCATGTATCTCCCTCAGGCTTAAGGGGCCGTCGTGTACAAGACCTGAGAGAGACAGGACGGTCTATTCCTTCCAGACATGAGTAATGAGACGCGCTATCCTCAGATGACATTCTCTACGTTATTCAGAGCAGTCACGGCCGCAGTGATAATTACGCAGGATGCATTGCAACACGACGTCTGCTCAGCTGTAGAACGTGAGGTCGCTCCCACACCGGAGACATGTCAGACCCTCACACCGGTGCGGCTGTGCCCTCCATAAAAAGCCATTTCCAACTATTTCATTATTGGTCGATTGTGTCCATTCAAGACCAAGATATAGTGAGGTTTCGTTCAAAATACATGAATTAAAGGGATCATCTGGTTTGGGGGGAAATTTTTTTTTAAAATGCCCTGTTACAGAAAGTAGACCTCTGTACCAACCTCGACTAGAAAACGGCTACAAAGAGTGTCTCATGCTATGGACGACCCGCATCTGGGCATGTACGGTACATGGACAATCCATTGCGATGGTTTATTTGCCCTGTAGGGGAGCTGTAGGCAAACTGAATAGCTGGGCCGGTCCCCTCTACAGTTCACCGCTGATCGCTGGAGATCCCAGCAGCAGGACACGCTGCCACCAGCTTACCGTTAGGACACCATTCACAATGCCAAAGCAAGCGTCTTTTGGTAAAGGGGCCGTCATGCTAATATTCCTGATAATAAAAACTCCAAATAAGGTTTTTGTTTTTTTTACTGCCCGGTGCTTTAAGAAGTTTAATGTGGTCAATATTGATGACAAATTCCCTTTAAAAATATAGGTATTAAGACACAAAGTCAATATTTTTGGGCAAAGTGACAGGCTGTGAGCTTTCTTGGCTTCTGTAAGCAGTATATAGAAGTGTAATTGATCCTTTTTGTATACGGGGATCACGGTTGCTTTATGTCAGTCTGCTGTCTAAAAACTAACAAAAATAAAAGTAGTTGCAAAATACTGACCTTATACATCTGGTGCCGTCCCTGCCTCACTAATCTCCCAATTCCACTGTCCACCCCTCTCCGTCCAAAATTCCGGAACACTTGCCGGAATGCCGCCATTTTTTTCCCCATTGACATGCATTAATGCCGAGTGTTCCAGCAAAACGGATCTGGCATTGCGGTCTGCGCATGCTCAGACCACAAAAAAATGTGAAAAAATAAATGCCGGATCCGTTTTTTTTTCCGGGTGACAGCGGAGAGAGACGGATCCGGCATCTCAATGCATTTGTCAGACGGATCAGGATCCTGATCCGTCTGACAAATGCCGTCAGTTTGCATGCGTTTGACGGATCCGGCAGGCAGTTCCGGCGACGGAATTCCTCTGCCGCAAGTGTGAAAGTAGCCTAAGCCTTTCAGGGGAATAAGACAAAGCTACTGGTCTGCAGGGGTTTTGTACAGCCCAAACGATATCTGTATCAGTCGGTACAAGTCACTCGTAATAAAACCATCTACAATGAAAGTTCTTTACGTAACACTACAGAAACGTGCCCCGTGCCACCTCTAGGTGACAGTACTTTTTTCAATCCATCTTCTGTGAAGTCAGTGTCAGTCGATCTAGTAACAATGCGTCTCACCATGTCTTGCCCGGGCATCATGCATGTGGCAGAAGCTGCATTTCTATAGAGCATTCCAAATTCCGAGCAGGAGGCTGGAGAGACACTGATCCAGGAAATGCACAGGACAGGCTGCAGCAGTATGCAATACCAATTCTACCCCCCCCCCCCCCCCCCACCCACTCAATGATATTACAATGTAGAACTCCTTGAACTTGACAACTATTAATAATATCCCAGGGCTTTTTCTTTTTCTTTTTTTTATACTCATTTCAAGATTTTATTTTAAGAAGAATGGGAGACGCAGCTGCCAAATACACACTTTAGTAGACATTTTCTAATGATCCGAACAAGAACATTTGTCCGGGCAGCTCGGCTCCTACTTTTTAAAACTAAAAAAGGAAGGAAGGTCACTTTACAGGTTCCCAACAATCATGCCCATCCCTAGACAAGGGTTAATGACCCTTCTGAAGACGCCTCCAGCAGCCCAACCATCTGAGGAAGCGAAGTCCTCCCTGACTTTAAGTAGAGGATGAAGACCCTCCAGACATCTTCTATGCGTCAGCGAGTACAGCAGGAGAACTCCTGGGGGACACAGTCGTCTATGGAAGATCTGTGATATTTATCCAGCCTGAAAAACTGTAAACTCAGGAAATACCAAAGAATAAATGACGTTCGGAAACTTCTAGGTTTTCATGTTAATAAATCGAGACCCTGGGATAGCACGTTGTCAGATAATAGAGGGCATCTATATCCTGCCATAGCAACGTTATACTAGACATATAGGGGCATTGGATCCTGTTCTCTGTAGTATACCGATGGGGTTCTGGGGCTGAATTTATAATGTGAGACAATGAATAAGTCCGCTACCCTCATCAGTATTACACACCTTTGGAAAATCCACATTTATTTCTCATCCAGCAGCCGACCAATACAACATTATGCAGGTCGCTTAGCAATTATGTCAACCCTCGTCTAGGTGACTACTGCTGAGGAAACTCATATAGTGACATACTTAGTAACATAGAGGGTTCCTTACCTTACATGAAAATCTCCAAATACATCCAGGCCCCTCTTGGACTCTTTTATTGAACTCCCCATCACCACCTCCTCAGGCAGAGAGCTCCATAGTCTCACTGCTCTGACCGTAAAGAATCCATAGTCTCACTGCTCTTACCGTAAAGAATCCATAGTCTCACTGCTCTTATCGTAAAGAATCCATAGTCTCACTGCTCTTACCGCAAAGAATCCATAGTCTCACTGCTCTTACCGTAAAGAATCCATAGTCTCACTGCTCTGACCGTAAAGAATCCATAGTCTCACTGCTCTGACCGTAAAGAATCCATAGTCTCACTGCTCTGACCGTAAAGAATCCATAGTCTCACTGCTCTTATCGTAAAGAATCCATAGTCTCACTGCTCTTACCGCAAAGAATCCATAGTCTCACTGCTCTTACCGTAAAGAATCCATAGTCTCACTGCTCTTACCGTAAAGAATCCATAGTCTCACTGCTCTGACCGTAAAGAATCCATAGTCTCACTGCTCTGACCGTAAAGAATCCATAGTCTCACTGCTCTGACCGTAAAGAATCCATAGTCTCACTGCTCTGACCGTAAAGAATCCATAGTCTCACTGCTCTTACCGTAAAGAATCCATAGTCTCACTGCTCTTACCGTAAAGAATCCATAGTCTCACTGCTCTTACCGTAAAGAATCCATAGTCTCACTGCTCTTACCGTAAAGAATCCATAGTCTCACTGCTCTGACCGTAAAGAATCCATAGTCTCACTGCTCTTACCGTAAAGAATCCATAGTCTCACTGCTCTTACCGCAAAGAATCCATAGTCTCACTGCTCTTACCGCAAAGAATCCATAGTCTCACTGCTCTTACCGCAAAGAATCCATAGTCTCACTGCTCTTACCGTAAAGAATCCATAGTCTCACTGCTCTGACCGTAAAGAATCCATAGTTTCACTGCTCTGACCGTAAAGAATCCATAGTCTCACTGCTCTGACCGTAAAGAATCCATAGTCTCACTGCTCTGACCGTAAAGAATCCATAGTCTCACTGCTCTGACCGTAAAGAATCCATAGTCTCACTGCTCTTACCGTAAAGAATCCATAGTCTCACTGCTCTTACCGTAAAGAATCCATAGTCTCACTGCTCTTACCGTAAAGAATCCATAGTCTCACTGCTCTTACCGTAAAGAATCCATAGTCTCACTGCTCTGACCGTAAAGAATCCATAGTCTCACTGCTCTGACCGTAAAGAATCCATAGTCTCACTGCTCTGACCGTAAAGAATCCATAGTCTCACTGCTCTTACCGTAAAGAATCCATAGTCTCACTGCTCTTACCGTAAAGAATCCATAGTCTCACTGCTCTGACCGTAAAGAATCCATAGTCTCACTGCTCTGACCGTAAAGAATCCATAGTCTCACTGCTCAGACCGTAAAGAATCCATAGTCTCACTGCTCTGACCGTAAAGAATCCATAGTCTCACTGCTCTGACCGTAAAGAATCCATAGTCTCACTGCTCTGACCGTAAAGAATCCATAGTCTCACTGCTCTTACCGTAAAGAATCCATAGTCTCACTGCTCTTACCGTAAAGAATCCATAGTCTCACTGCTCTTACCGTAAAGAATACATAGTCTCACTGCTCTTACTGTAAATAATCCATAGTCTCACTGCTCTTACCATAAAGAATCCTCTTCTATGCTGCTGTAGAGACCCTCTTTCCTCCATACATAGAGGATGTCCCCTTGTAGGTGCTAATAGATGATGGGAGTTATCTCTGTACTGACCCCTGATATACACTATTGTTAGATCTCCCCTCAGACGTCTTTTTTTTTAAAACTAAATAACCCTGATTTTGATAATCTTTCATAATGTTGGTTGCAGTCGGGTCAGTGATTTTTAAGGTGGCAAAACTAAGGGGGGTAATTTATTAAACAGAAATACGCCTATATATAAAAACGCAATCTGCGACTTTTACCTTCTCACGCCAGGCCTAATAAAAGTGGGCGTGGACTGTTTTTAGGCATAGAAAATGGTCTAAAATTAGGACATCAAAGAAGCTTTTTTACATTTAGAAGTGACGCTGGATACGTCAAAGTTACGTGGAGGCCGGCTCCTCTACATAACTTTGGCGGATCCACCGCCAGCTATAGGGGATATTAAGACCGGCGTCTAAAATGCGGTCTTAGGGTATTTTCACACTTGCGTTATTCTTTTCCGGCATAGAGTTCCGTCACAGGGGCTCTATACCGGAAAATAACTGATCAGTTTTATCCCCATGCATTCTGGAGAGCAATCCGTTCAGGATGCATCAGGACGTCTTCAGTTCAGTCTTTTTGACTTTTCAGGACGGAGATAATACCGCAGCATGTTACGGTTTTATCTCCGTCCAAAATACCGAAACACTTGCCGGAATGCCGGCATTTTTTCCCATTGACATGCATTAATGCCGAGTGTTCCAGCAAAACGGATCCGGCATTGCGGTCTGCGCAGGCTCAGACCGCAAAAAAATAGAAAAAATAAGTAAATGCCGGATCCGTTTTTCTGGATGACACAGGAGAGACAGATCTGGCATTTCAATGCATTTGTCAGACAGATCAGGATCCGGCAGGCAGTTCCGGCGACAGAATTCCTCTGCCGCAAGTGTGAAAGTAGCCTAAATGAATGTGCCCCTAAGTTCTTGTCATGCACATTTGTGCCCCATTTGATACTTTCCATGACCTTATTTTGCTGACAAGCAGCTGTCTGACACTGGTTGCTACAGTTGACTCTACCGCCCACAGCAGATTATCTTTGCTGTACAATACACTGCCTCTCCAGGTTACACAGACTTGTTTAGGCCCCTATAACTTGGGGAGCAGAAAGTACAAGACGATAACGCCATGCTTTTACGATAAGGAGCAAGAACAAAGAATACTGTAATTGATAGGCGGTGGATGATATGTCCTTTCATCGCCACCACTGAAACTGGCAGGGTCCACCGACATTCACCTACTCACAGCCAGACGCCAGAAAGTGAGGAGGAGGCGGACCGTGGCTGATCTCCTGGACACCCAGATAAGACTTCTTGTGTATTTCTAAACTTCTCTTCGATAAGACACGACAGAATCAACGAATGTTGGAGATTTAGAGATTGTTCTTATTTTTTGTGAACCAGTTTACGATACATTTCTATCTGCCCTTAGATGAATGGTTTACATAGCGTTATGGACCCCTAGGCTGGTGCTTCCATCCTGGGGCCAATCGGATCACATTACATACAGCGGCATACACTTCCATATACAATTAATAGGGCGGGTGTCACAGACCTCATGGGCTATCTTTTGCAGCTCCTATGTGCCCGAGTCTGCACCCAACTACTGTTTTCTATGATATATCAGAACACACAGGAATACAGGCATCAAACAGGTGACTCACATCATGCTCTGAAGCTCAGGGACAAAACTGGTCAGCTTTCCTGCTCCTTTCCCAGACGATGTACTGGCTGAGGAGGACATGGCGGTTGTAGACGCACTGCCGAGGCTCATCTATCACAGAGAAAAAAGAAGAAGAATGGTTACAAAGTGATCTCTCTGGGTAGTAGAGAGTCCTGCTCTTCAGGCGTCAGCGTTCATTCTCCAGGGGCCTCTGAAATCGGATCGGTTGCTACACTTGTCTCTTGCAGTAGTTTAGAGAAATCTCCGCCATTAATTGGTAAGAATGGAACCTGCTGCAGATGAATGAATTTAACTGGAAAAACAGGACAGGCCCAAGTGTAAGCCCAAAGGGAAAAGACGAGCTGCAAAGCTGACAACCACTGCCGAATATTGTCACTTCTTGTCCCAGCACAATGGTAACGAGAGCTGCAGCTGTCCTGGGGCTAGAAGTAACCGGCTGCAGCTACCCTGACTTCAGACGTTATCCACAGCTCTGCCGGCTCTGAAAGTTTCCCGCTGCAGCTCTCCCCACTCTAGACGTTACCCACCAGCAGCTCTCCCAGCTCTTCAGGATTTCGCTGCAGCTCTCCTGGCTCTAAAGGATACCCGCTGCAGCTCTCCTGGCTCTATAGTATACCCGCTGCAGCTCTCCTGGCTCTATAGGATACCCGCTGCAGCTCTCCTGGCTCTATAGGATACCCACTGCAGCTCTCCTGGCTCTATAGGATACCCGCTGCAGCTCTCCTGGCTCTAAAGGATACCCGCTGCAGCTCTCCTGGCTCTAAAGGATACCCGCTGCAGCTATCCTGGCTCTATAGGATACCCGCTGCAGCTCTCCTGGCTCTATAGGATACCCGCTGCAGCTCTCCTGGCTCTATAGGATACCCGCTGCAGCTCTCCTGGCTCTAGAGGATACCCGCTGCAGCTCTCCTGGCTCTATAGGATACCCGCTGCAGCTCTCCTGGCTCTATAGGATACCCACTGCAGCTCTCCTGGCTCTAAAGGATACCCGCTGCTGCTCTCCTGGCTCTAGAGGATACCCGCTGCAGCTCTTCTAGCTCTAGATCAGGGATGGCCAACCTGCGGCTCTCCAGCTGTTGTAAAACTACAACTCCCACCATTCCCTGCTGTAAGCTCATAGCTGTAGGCTGTCTGGGCATGCTGGGAGTTGTAGTTTTGCAACAGCTGGAGAGCCTCAGGTTGGCCATCCCTGCTCTAGAGGATACCCGCTGCAGCTCTCCTGGCTCTAAAGGATACCAGCTGCAGCTCTTCTAGCTCTAGAGGATACCTGCTGCAGCTCTCCTGGCTCTAGAGGATACCCGCTGCAGCTCTTCTAGCTCTAGAGGATACCCGCTGCAGCTCTCCTGGCTCTAGAGGATACCCGCTGCAGCTCTTCTAGCTCTAGAGGATACCCGCTGCAGCTCTCCTGGCTCTAGAGGATACCTGCTGCAGCTCTTCTAGCTCTAGAGGATACCTGCTGCAGCTCTCCTGGCTCTAGAGGATACCCGCTGCAGCTCTTCTAGCTCTAGAGGATACCCGCTGCAGCTCTCCTGGCTCTAGAGGATACCTGCTGCAGCTCTTCTAGCTCTAGAGGATACCCGCTGCAGCTCTCCTGGCTCTAGGGGATACCCGCTGCAGCTCTTCTAGCTCTAGAGGATACCCGCTGCAGCTCTCCTGGCTCTAGAGGATACCCGCTGCAGCTCTCCTGGCTCTAGAGGATACCTGCTGCAGCTCTCCTGGCTCTAGAGGATACCTGCTGCAGCTCTTCTAGCTTTAGAGGATACCCGCTGCAGCTCTTCTAGCTCTAGAGGATACCCGCTGCAGCTCTCCTGGCTCTAGAGGATACCCGCTGCAGCTCTTCTAGCTCTAGAGGATACCCGCTGCAGCTCTCCTGGCTCTAGAGGATACCTGCTGCAGCTCTTCTAGCTCTAGAGGATACCCGCTGCTGCTCTCCTGGCTCTAGAGGATACCCGCTGCAGCTCTTCTAGCTCTAGATCAGGGATGGCCAACCTGCGGCTCTCCAGCTGTTGTAAAACTACAACTCCCACCATTCCCTGCTGTAAGCTCATAGCTGTAGGCTGTCTGGGCATGCTGGGAGTTGTAGTTTTGCAACAGCTGGAGAGCCTCAGGTTGGCCATCCCTGCTCTAGAGGATACCCGCTGCAGCTCTCCTGGCTCTAAAGGATACCAGCTGCAGCTCTTCTAGCTCTAGAGGATACCTGCTGCAGCTCTCCTGGCTCTAGAGGATACCCGCTGCAGCTCTTCTAGCTCTAGAGGATACCCGCTGCAGCTCTCCTGGCTCTAGAGGATACCCGCTGCAGCTCTTCTAGCTCTAGAGGATACCCGCTGCAGCTCTCCTGGCTCTAGAGGATACCTGCTGCAGCTCTTCTAGCTCTAGAGGATACCTGCTGCAGCTCTCCTGGCTCTAGAGGATACCCGCTGCAGCTCTTCTAGCTCTAGAGGATACCCGCTGCAGCTCTCCTGGCTCTAGAGGATACCTGCTGCAGCTCTTCTAGCTCTAGAGGATACCCGCTGCAGCTCTCCTGGCTCTAGGGGATACCCGCTGCAGCTCTTCTAGCTCTAGAGGATACCCGCTGCAGCTCTCCTGGCTCTAGAGGATACCCGCTGCAGCTCTCCTGGCTCTAGAGGATACCTGCTGCAGCTCTCCTGGCTCTAGAGGATACCTGCTGCAGCTCTTCTAGCTTTAGAGGATACCCGCTGCAGCTCTCCTGGCTCTAGAGGATACCCGCTGCAGCTCTTCTAGCTCTAGAGGATACCTGCTGCAGCTCTCCTGGCTCTAGAGGATACCCGCTGCAGCTCTCCTGGCTCTAAAGCAGGCATCTCAAACTCGCGGCCCTCCAGCTGTTGTAAAACTACAACTCCCACAATGCCCTGCTGTAGGATGATACCTGTAGGCTGTTCGGGCATGCTGGGAGTTGTAGTTTTGCAACAGCTGGAGGGCCGCGAGTTTGAGATGCCTGCTCTAAAGGATACCCACTGCAGCTCTCCAAAAAACACAGGTGGACTTATTCTGATACAGAAGAAAAATAAACACATTTATGTGTTAGGACCCTGTGGGCACCTCTGGGCACAGACCTGCTGCACACAGTAGCAGTATAATTTTATGAAGCATTACTACACCAAGCACACACATATATATGTAACTGCAGCTGCAGCAGTCATCTCCCAGTTTCCTATAGGCTGCAGGCACCTCCTCATCTCCCAGTTTCCTATAGGCTGCAGGCACCTCCTCATCTCCCAGTTTCCTATAGGCTGCAGGTACCTCCTCATCTCCCAGTTTCCTATAGGCTGCAGGTACCTCCTCATCTCCCAGTTTCCTATAGGCTGCAGGCACCTCCTCATCTCCCAGTTTCCTATAGGCTGCAGGTACCTCCTCATCTCCCAGTTTCCTATAGGCTGCAGGTACCTCCTCATCTCCCAGTTTCCTATAGGCAGCAGGTACCTCCTCATCTCCCAGTTTCCTATAGGCTGCAGGTACCTCCTCATCTCCCAGTTTCCTATAGGCTGCAGGCACCTCCTCATCTCCCAGTTTCCTATAGGCTGCAGGTACCTCCTCATCTCCCAGTTTCCTATAGGCAGCAGGTACCTCCTCATCTCCCAGTTTCCTATAGGCTGCAGGTACCTCCTCATCTCCCAGTTTCCTATAGGCAGCAGGTACCTCCTCATCTCCCAGTTTCCTATAGGCTGCAGGTACCTCCTCATCTCCCAGTTTCCTATAGGCAGCAGGCACCTCCTCATCTCCCAGTTTCCTATAGGCTGCAGGTACCTCCTCATCTCCCAGTTTCCTATAGGCTGCAGGTACCTCCTCATCTCCCAGTTTCCTATAGGCTGCAGGTACCTCCTCATCTCCCAGTTTCCTATAGGCAGCAGGTACCTCCTCATCTCCCAGTTTCCTATAGGCCGCAGGTACCTCCTCATCTCCCAGTTTCCTATAGGCTGCAGGTACCTCCTCATCTCCCAGTTTCCTATAGGCTGCAGGTACCTCATCTCCCAGTTTCCTATAGGCAGCAGGTACCTCCTCATCTCCCAGTTTCCTATAGGCTGCAGGCACCTCCTCATCTCCCAGTTTCCTATAGGCTGCAGGTACCTCCTCATCTCCCAGTTTCCTATAGGCAGCAGGTACCTCCTCATCTCCCAGTTTCCTATAGGCTGCAGGTACCTCCTCATCTCCCAGTTTCCTATAGGCTGCAGGTACCTCCACATCTCCCAGTTTCCTATAGGCTGCAGGTACCTCCTCATCTCCCAGTTTCCTATAGGCTGCAGGTACCTCCTCATCTCCCAGTTTCCTATAGGCTGCAGGCACCTCCTCATCTCCCAGTTTCCTATAGGCTGCAGGTACCTCCTCATCTCCCAGTTTCCTATAGGCTGCAGGTACCTCATCTCCCAGTTTCCTATAGGCTGCAGGTACCTCCTCATCTCCCAGTTTCCTATAGGCAGCAGGTACCTCCTCATCTCCCAGTTTCCTATAGGCAGGAGGTACCTCTTCATCTCCCAGTTTCCTATAGGCAGCAGGTACCTCCTCATCTCCCAGTTTCCTATAGGCAGCAGGTACCTCCTCATCTCCCAGTTTCCTATAGGCAGCAGGTACCTCCTCATCTCCCAGTTTCCTATAGACTGCAGGTACCTCCTCATCTCCCAGTTTCCTATAGGCTGCAGGTACCTCCTCATCTCCCAGTTTCCTATAGGCAGCAGGTACCTCCTCATCTCCCAGTTTCCTATAGGCAGCAGGTACCTCCTCATCTCCCAGTTTCCTATAGGCAGCAGGTACCTCCTCATCTCCCAGTTTCCTATAGGCAGCAGGTACCTCCTCATCTCCCAGTTTCCTATAGGCTGCAGGTACCTCCTCATCTCCCAGTTTCCTATAGGCAGCAGGTACCTCCTCATCTCCCAGTTTCCTATAGGCAGCAGGTACCTCCTCATCTCCCAGTTTCCTATAGGCTGCAGGCACCTCCTCATCTCCCAGTTTCCTATAGACTGCAGGCACCTCCTCATCTCCCAGTTTCCTATAGGCAGCAGGCACCTCCTCATCTCCCAGTTTCCTATAGACTGCAGGCACCTCCACATCTCCCAGTTTCCTATAGGCTGCAGGCACCTCCTCATCTCCCAGTTTCCTATAGACTGCAGGTACCTCCTCATCTCCCAGTTTCCTATAGGCTGCAGGCACCTCCTCATCTCCCAGTTTCCTATAGACTGCAGGCACCTCCACATCTCCCAGTTTCCTATAGGCAGCAGGTACCTCCTCATCTCCCAGTTTCCTATAGGCTGCAGGCACCTCCTCATCTCCCAGTTTCCTATAGACTGCAGGCACCTCCACATCTCCCAGTTTCCTATAGGCTGCAGGTACCTCCTCATCTCCCAGTTTCCTATAGACTGCAGGTACCTCCTCATCTCCCAGTTTCCTATAGGCTGCAGGCACCTCCTCATCTCCCAGTTTCCTATAGACTGCAGGCACCTCCACATCTCCCAGTTTCCTATAGGCAGCAGGTACCTCCTCATCTCCCAGTTTCCTATAGGCAGCAGGTACCTCCTCATCTCCCAGTTTCCTATAGGCTGCAGGTACCTCCTCATCTCCCAGTTTCCTATAGGCAGCAGGTACCTCCTCATCTCCCAGTTTCCTATAGGCAGCAGGTACCTCCTCATCTCCCAGTTTCCTATAGGCTGCAGGTACCTCCTCATCTCCCAGTTTCCTATAGGCAGCAGGTACCTCCTCATCTCCCAGTTTCCTATAGGCTGCAGGTACCTCCTCATCTCCCAGTTTCCTATAGACTGCAGGCACCTCCTCATCTCCCAGTTTCCTATAGGCAGCAGGCACCTCCACATCTCCCAGTTTCCTATAGGCAGCAGGCATCTCCTCATCTCCCAGTTTCCTATAGGCAGCAGGTACCTCCTCATCTCCCAGTTTCCTATAGGCAGCAGGTACCTCCTCATCTCCCAGTTTCCTATAGGCAGCAGGTACCTCCTCATCTCCCAGTTTCCTATAGGCTGCAGGTACCTCCTCATCTCCCAGTTTCCTATAGGCTGCAGGTACCTCCTCATCTCCCAGTTTCCTATAGGCTGCAGGCACCTCCTCATCTCCCAGTTTCCTATAGGCTGCAGGTACCTCCTCATCTCCCAGTTTCCTATAGGCAGCAGGTACCTCCTCATCTCCCAGTTTCCTATAGGCAGCAGGTACCTCCTCATCTCCCAGTTTCCTATAGGCAGCAGGTACCTCCTCATCTCCCAGTTTCCTATAGGCTGCAGGTACCTCCTCATCTCCCAGTTTCCTATAGGCTGCAGGTACCTCCTCATCTCCCAGTTTCCTATAGGCAGCAGGTACCTCCTCATCTCCCAGTTTCCTATAGGCTGCAGGCACCTCCTCATCTCCCAGTTTCCTATAGGCTGCAGGTACCTCCTCATCTCCCAGTTTCCTATAGGCTGCAGGTACCTCCTCATCTCCCAGTTTCCTATAGGCTGCAGGTACCTCCTCATCTCCCAGTTTCCTATAGGCAGCAGGTACCTCCTCATCTCCCAGTTTCCTATAGGCTGCAGGTACCTCCTCATCTCCCAGTTTCCTATAGGCTGCAGGTACCTCCTCATCTCCCAGTTTCCTATAGGCAGCAGGTACCTCCTCATCTCCCAGTTTCCTATAGGCTGCAGGCACCTCCTCATCTCCCAGTTTCCTATAGGCTGCAGGTACCTCCTCATCTCCCAGTTTCCTATAGGCAGCAGGTACCTCCTCATCTCCCAGTTTCCTATAGGCTGCAGGTACCTCCTCATCTCCCAGTTTCCTATAGGCAGCAGGTACCTCCTCATCTCCCAGTTTCCTATAGGCTGCAGGTACCTCCTCATCTCCCAGTTTCCTATAGGCTGCAGGCACCTCCACATCTCCCAGTTTCCTATAGGCTGCAGGTACCTCCTCATCTCCCAGTTTCCTATAGGCTGCAGGTACCTCCTCATCTCCCAGTTTCCTATAGGCTGCAGGCACCTCCTCATCTCCCAGTTTCCTATAGGCTGCAGGTACCTCCTCATCTCCCAGTTTCCTATAGGCTGCAGGTACCTCATCTCCCAGTTTCCTATAGGCTGCAGGTACCTCCTCATCTCCCAGTTTCCTATAGGCAGCAGGTACCTCCTCATCTCCCAGTTTCCTATAGGCAGGAGGTACCTCTTCATCTCCCAGTTTCCTATAGGCAGCAGGTACCTCCTCATCTCCCAGTTTCCTATAGGCAGCAGGTACCTCCTCATCTCCCAGTTTCCTATAGGCAGCAGGTACCTCCTCATCTCCCAGTTTCCTATAGACTGCAGGTACCTCCTCATCTCCCAGTTTCCTATAGGCTGCAGGTACCTCCTCATCTCCCAGTTTCCTATAGGCAGCAGGTACCTCCTCATCTCCCAGTTTCCTATAGGCAGCAGGTACCTCCTCATCTCCCAGTTTCCTATAGGCAGCAGGTACCTCCTCATCTCCCAGTTTCCTATAGGCAGCAGGTACCTCCTCATCTCCCAGTTTCCTATAGGCTGCAGGTACCTCCTCATCTCCCAGTTTCCTATAGGCAGCAGGTACCTCCTCATCTCCCAGTTTCCTATAGGCTGCAGGTACCTCCTCATCTCCCAGTTTCCTATAGACTGCAGGCACCTCCACATCTCCCAGTTTCCTATAGGCAGCAGGTACCTCCTCATCTCCCAGTTTCCTATAGGCAGCAGGTACCTCCTCATCTCCCAGTTTCCTATAGGCTGCAGGTACCTCCTCATCTCCCAGTTTCCTATAGGCAGCAGGTACCTCCTCATCTCCCAGTTTCCTATAGGCAGCAGGTACCTCCTCATCTCCCAGTTTCCTATAGGCTGCAGGTACCTCCTCATCTCCCAGTTTCCTATAGGCAGCAGGTACCTCCTCATCTCCCAGTTTCCTATAGGCAGCAGGTACCTCCTCATCTCCCAGTTTCCTATAGGCTGCAGGTACCTCCTCATCTCCCAGTTTCCTATAGACTGCAGGCACCTCCTCATCTCCCAGTTTCCTATAGGCAGCAGGCACCTCCACATCTCCCAGTTTCCTATAGGCAGCAGGCATCTCCTCATCTCCCAGTTTCCTATAGGCAGCAGGTACCTCCTCATCTCCCAGTTTCCTATAGGCAGCAGGTACCTCCTCATCTCCCAGTTTCCTATAGGCTGCAGGTACCTCCTCATCTCCCAGTTTCCTATAGGCTGCAGGTACCTCCTCATCTCCCAGTTTCCTATAGGCTGCAGGCACCTCCTCATCTCCCAGTTTCCTATAGGCTGCAGGTACCTCCTCATCTCCCAGTTTCCTATAGGCAGCAGGTACCTCCTCATCTCCCAGTTTCCTATAGGCTGCAGGTACCTCCTCATCTCCCAGTTTCCTATAGGCAGCAGGTACCTCCTCATCTCCCAGTTTCCTATAGGCTGCAGGTACCTCCTCATCTCCCAGTTTCCTATAGGCAGCAGGTACCTCCTCATCTCCCAGTTTCCTATAGGCAGCAGGTACCTCCTCATCTCCCAGTTTCCTATAGGCAGCAGGTACCTCCTCATCTCCCAGTTTCCTATAGGCTGCAGGTACCTCCTCATCTCCCAGTTTCCTATAGGCAGCAGGTACCTCCTCATCTCCCAGTTTCCTATAGGCTGCAGGTACCTCCTCATCTCCCAGTTTCCTATAGGCTGCAGGTACCTCCTCATCTCCCAGTTTCCTATAGGCAGCAGGTACCTCCTCATCTCCCAGTTTCCTATAGGCAGCAGGTACCTCCTCATCTCCCAGTTTCCTATAGGCTGCAGGTACCTCCTCATCTCCCAGTTTCCTATAGGCTGCAGGCACCTCCTCATCTCCCAGTTTCCTATAGGCTGCAGGTACCTCCTCATCTCCCAGTTTCCTATAGGCAGCAGGTACCTCCTCATCTCCCAGTTTCCTATAGGCTGCAGGTACCTCCTCATCTCCCAGTTTCCTATAGGCTGCAGGTACCTCCTCATCTCCCAGTTTCCTATAGGCAGCAGGTACCTCCTCATCTCCCAGTTTCCTATAGGCAGCAGGTACCTCCTCATCTCCCAGTTTCCTATAGGCTGCAGGTACCTCCTCATCTCCCAGTTTCCTATAGGCTGCAGGCACCTCCTCATCTCCCAGTTTCCTATAGGCTGCAGGTACCTCCTCATCTCCCAGTTTCCTATAGGCTGCAGGTACCTCCTCATCTCCCAGTTTCCTATAGGCTGCAGGTACCTCCTCATCTCCCAGTTTCCTATAGGCAGCAGGTACCTCCTCATCTCCCAGTTTCCTATAGGCTGCAGGTACCTCCTCATCTCCCAGTTTCCTATAGGCTGCAGGTACCTCCTCATCTCCCAGTTTCCTATAGGCAGCAGGTACCTCCTCATCTCCCAGT
Source organism: Bufo bufo (assembly GCF_905171765.1). NCBI lineage: Eukaryota > Metazoa > Chordata > Amphibia > Anura > Bufonidae > Bufo > Bufo bufo. The sequence goes on from NC_053392.1 coordinate 58,096,351, forward strand.
TTCCTATAGGCTGCAGGTAGAATGAGCACTGCAGCTCTGCTACATCTCACTGCCATAGTGCACAGAAGTTTATTAGGCAGTCTGCGGGTCACACGCCCTCACTGTGGAGACACGAGGATGCACACAGCTCCGCTCGGCAGTCACTTACCGCCTCTATTTAGTCCCCTTATTAGTCACCGGCTGTGCAGATCTATCTACTGTTCTCAGCAAACTGCCCCTATAGACAGCAAGCTGCCCTCAACAAACATGGCGGGGAGTCACTGCTCCCTAGCTAAGCATGGCCGCCGGGAACCAATCAGCGTCGCGATACGGTTTAACTTCCTGCTTAGTTACGGTGGGCGGGGAGGATCAAACATCTGCGTTTCACACCAGTTGATTCGCCGCTTAGGACTCGGCGATCTGTATGGAGCAGCTGGACGGAGAGATTCCGTGTATTATACCTCATCCTCTTATTTATTACAGTGCGGCGGACGTTTGTATTATTACAGTTAGAAGCGGTCAGATATTCTTTGTATTCAGATTTGCCTTTTGTGTTCTGAAATGATCCCCGTGATCTAATTCTAGAGAATCTTTTCTCAGAATTGTACATGGTGCTGTTCCTCAGTTATTCCTCCTGGAAATGGTAGGACTAAATGGACAAGTGGGTGTTACCATTCCTGCACAGTCTGATGCTGGCAGCACCCCATTGACGACCCTTGCAGGAGTAGTAATAGAGGAACTCCACACAGCAGAATTGTTATGTCCTATCTATCGTCCGCATTATTATAGGATAGGGCGTTCCGTGAACTGCAAAATGCGGAACACACACCGCCTGCCTCCGTGTTTTGCAGATCCGTAAAACAGGTTATGGTCGTGTGCATGCGCAATCCTTGTCAGAGGAGCGAAGGTCATACTGACACACGCAGTGAGTTTCTCGCATTGAACTCGCTCGTGTGTGTCTGGCCTAGGGGTGGGTACATGCAGGGGCAGGTTATCACGGAGAAGGGTGAAGTCTGCCGCTAAAACTGCACAGGGCAGATCAATCCGCACGGAAATCGGAGCAAAAAGTACAAGAGATTTGTTTAATCTCGTACACTTCGCTGCCCCTGCACACAACCGTATCCGTTATTGCAGTAGGCAAATTGCAAAACACGGATACCGGCCGCGTGCATCCCGCATTTTCCTCTTCCTCAAATGCCTATTCTTGTCCGCAGGACGTGTTTTATATCTTTGAGGGGACGTGGAACGGACAGACGGATACGGACAGCACATGGTATCCGACCCATAAAAAATGCGAATTTCATGCGGACAAAAAAACACGGTCGTGTGAATGAGCCCTTAGGGTGTGACCAGCCGCTCAGTTTTCCAGATGCCATTTTGGAAGTCAAAACCAGGAGTGAATTCAAAGAAGAGACGTCGCCTCTGTCCTTTCTACTTTCTCACCGGTTATGATCCGCCCCATGATTTTTGGCTTCCAAAACTGCATTAGAAACCTGACCGTGTGGCCAGACCCTTTAGGCCTCTTCCGTTTTTTGCGTTCCGTATACGGAATCATTCATTTCAATGGATCCGCAAAAAAAAAAACGGAAGGTACTCCGTATGCCTTCCGTTTCCATTTTTACATTCCGTTCAGGCTACATGCACACGACCGTATGTGTTTTGTGGTCCGCCAAAAAAAAACGAATGACATCCGTATGCCATCCGCTTTTTTTTTGGCGGATCCATTGTAACCATGCCTAAAACTGACAAGAATAGAACATGTTCTATTTTTTTTTTTTGGCTGGGCTACGGAACAGACATACGGTGTGCTGTCCGCATTTTTTGCGGACCCGTTGAAATGAATGGGTCCGCATCCTATCCGCCAAAAAAAACGGAATGGACACGTTCTTGTGCATGTAGCCTCAAAGATAGAACATGTCCTATTATTGCCCGCATATCGGACAAGGACAGGACTGTTCTATCAGGGGCCGGCTGTTCCGTTCTGCAAAAAAAACGGAATGCACACGGATGTCATCCGTATTTTTTGCGGACCACAAAATACAGAAAAAGCCATACGGTCGTGTGCAAGAGGCCTTAGGCTTTATTTACATGGCAGTATTCTGTCTGTACATCCTGTGGGACCCCTCGGCGCTCCTCTCTGTGCTCCGTTTTATTGCTAGTTTCGCGTCGTCACAGGTGAAGAATATTCCTACAAGTACAGGGAATTTACGATTTTGCTTCTATAAAAAAAATAAAAATGAAAACATTTTTTCATTGATTTCTAAAGTAAAACAAATGCGTGCTCCTATATAAAAAGGCAGGAATGTAATGCTTCCCGGCAGTGAGCGAGGCTACGGCGCGTATAACAGGGTGGCCTCCTAATGACCAAGGACTGACTCAGCCCATTTTACATCTACATCCCGCGGCCCCACAAAAATGTTCCAGTAAAAGGATTGTGCTCTAAAGGAGTCAATGCGCTGAAAGAATTTTTTCGTTTTCTTCGTACAGCCACAAGGGAAACCTCTAAACTATGTAATTAAAGTCTTAAGCCTGGCAGCACCAAACATATTTGTAGTGTAAATGGGCAGTCTAGGTGGGCCAGATGGCCCCTATCTGATGTCTGCCTCCGTGTCTCCAGCCCTGTACAGAGAAAAAGGCCTCTATTCCCCGGCAAGATACTCCATCCATTCATCAGGGACAATTTGCGGAGTCTATCTTCATTTTTAGATGTAAAAAAAAACAAATCACAATTCCATCCTTTGTCGACATTAAGCTTGAATGTCCCATTATGGGATTAAGATTTGCAGGTGGAGTGCGAGATGTTCTGCAGCGTATGATATATGGGACGCTATGTAGCTGTATCTGGAAGGCTCTGTGGTGGGCTGCCATTCACTTATCCCTCCATCAGAACTGGAGTCAGTACAATGCAAACCAGGGACCACTCTGCTTGTTTGTTTTTTTTGGGGGGAGGGGGGCTGGGGGAGTGACACAAATGAAAGAGATGGAGCTCACTCTGACTGCCATCAAAGGGGCTGGATGCTGTATCTGTATCCATCAGTCACGTCCAGGACGACAATGGGGAGCGGTACTGAATACTCCCTTCACAGTCCTGATACCCGCACCCGGTACTGAATACTCCCTTCACTGTCCTGACACCCGCACCCGGTACTGAATACTCCCTTCACAGTCCTGACACCCGCACCCGAATACTCCCTTCACTGTCCTGACACCCGCACCCGGTACTGAATACTCCCTTCACTGTCCTGACACCCGCACCCGGTACTGAATACTCCCTTCACTGTCCTGACACCCACACCCGGTACTGAATACTCCCTTCACAGTCCTGACACCCGCACCCGGTACTGAATACTCCCTTCACTGTCCTGACACCCGCACCCGGTACTGAATACTCCCTTCACTGTCCTGACACCCGCACCCGGTACTGAATACTCCCTTCACAGTCCTGACACCCGCACCCGGTACTGAATACTCCCTTCACTGTCCTGACACCCGCACCCGGTACTGAATACTCCCTTCACTGTCCTGACACCCGCACCCGGTACTGAATACTCCCTTCACTGTCCTGACACCCGCACCCGGTACTGAATACTCCCTTCACTGTCCTGACACCCGCACCCGGTACTGAATACTCCCTTCACTGTCCTGACACCCGCACCCGGTACTGAATACTCCCTTCACTGTCCTGACACCCGCACCCGGTACTGAATACTCCCTTCACTGTCCTGACACCCACACCCGGTACTGAATACTCCCTTCACAGTCCTGACACCCGCACCCGGTACTGAATACTCCCTTCACTGTCCTGACACCCGCACCCGGTACTGAATACTCCCTTCACTGTCCTGACACCCGCACCCGGTACTGAATACTCCCTTCACTGTCCTGACACCCGCACCCGGTACTGAATACTCCCTTCACTGTCCTGACACCCGCACCGGGTACTGAATACTCCCTTCACTGTCCTGACACCCGCACCCGTGTCCTGGAAGCCTAACGGCTCATGCACATAGACGTAGTTTTGGTCCGCATGCAATCTGTGTTTTTGCGGGTTGGATGCGGACCCATTCATCTCAATGGGGCAGCATGCCATCTGAAGGTCCGTTCCGTGGCCCCGCAAAAAAAAAACGTTCTATTCTTGTCTGTTTTGCAGACAAGGATAGGACATTTCTGCAGGAGAAAAAAATAAAGAAAACTAAACATGGCAGCAAGTACTTGGCCGGGATCAGTGTATAGCAGAGTGCAAAAACGGATGTGGTCGTGTGCAGGACCCGTAAGGGTACACAGATATATACGCGACAAAACACAGCAGGTGAGACGCATGTTGAGCACGACTCACTTTAAAGTCAATGGAGTAAAAGTTGTGCACAAATTGCAACGCAAAATCCAGCAGTATTGTATTTTATACGACTGTCGCATCGCAGGCCATCGCACGCTGAACTGCAACACCATTGACATACATTATATGAAATTTCTTGCCACACAACACGTCACTGCGTAGCATTACCCTTAGGCCTCATGCACACACCGTTCCATTTTTTGCGGTCCACGGATCCGCAAAAAACGGAAGCCGCAATTTGCGGAAGGGGCGGCCCATTGTAGAAATGCCTATTCTTGTCCGCAAAACGGACAAGAATAGGACATGTTATATTTTTTTTGCGGGGCCACAGAACGGAGCAATGGATGCGTGTGTGCTGTCCGCATCTTTTGCCGCCCCATTGAAGTGAATGGGTCCACACCCGAGCCGGAAAAAACTGCCGGACCATAACTACGGGCCATGTTCACACCGAAATCCACTCCGAATCCGCTCTGAATCTTTACAACGGGAGATCCGCTCTGTAGTTCATACAGAAAGTTTTCTGTCGACTGATAATCTGCGTCACGGGAAGAAAACCTGGTCATTCTTGCTGCAGATTCTACTTGGAAATCCCCATTGAAGTTGGGAGGCCTAAAAAAAACACATCAAAATCTGCATCAAGAACAACTTCAAATGGAAAAAAGCATCAAACACATGAAAAATGCCTGGAATCTTGATGCTGGTTCACTGCCTGAATGTTCAGCTCACTGCACTGCTCTACAATAGATGGTAATCGTGCAATCCCGCCTGTGATATGTCATCATGGCTGAGCAGCCCGACAGGAGCACTCACCAATGTGTAGTATATGCAGGTGCCAGTCTGTAGTGAGGTCCTCACCCCCCTCGGCAGCTCCAATCCTGCTCACACTCTAGGACAGGATGCTGGTGGCAACTTCCCTGAGAACCCCTTTAAGGGCCCCTACACGCATACATTTATTTAAGCATTTCTTGCCTACAGAAAAAAAGCCTGCTTGCCATTTTTTATTTTTTTTGCATACCAAGTGTGTTTTTTTGTACCCTTTTTTTGATCCAAATGTGTGGATGGCTTTTTTTTTCCAGCTATTTTTCCCTAAAGAGCAGATAGAAAAACACCTTAATAGAAACACCATTGCTACAACATGCCGCATTTATAAAAAATGCCAGAGACACAAAATATGCCACCAAATTAAAAAAAAAAGCCACTAGGGAAAAAAAAAAAAAACATCCCCCCCCCCCCCCGCCTCACCAAATAAAATAAAAAAAAGCCACTAGGCAATAAAAAAATAATAATTGAATTTTCGGTCAGGATTCGGCATCGGTATTTATAAGGGCTCATGCACACGAACGTATTTTCTTTCCGCTTCCGTTTAATTTTTTTTGCAGACCGTATGCGGTACCATTCACTTCAATGGGTCCGCAAAAACAACGGAAGGTACTCCATGTGCATTCCGTATTTCCGTTCTGCAAAAAAGTAGTGCATGTCCTATAATTGTCCGCAAATCACGGTCCGAAGCCCCATTCAAGTCAACGGGTCCGCAAAAAATACGGAAGGCACACTGAACACATCCGTATTTCATCCGTATTTTACGGATCCATACTGTATAAATGCTATGCCCAGCCCACATTGCTCAAGTGTTTGGTGATTAATAAGTTACTGTTTCCGATCCGCAAAAAACGGATCGCCTACGGAAACCATACGGATATGTTTTGTGGAAGAGGACTTAAATCAGAAAAAGAAAAAAACTCAGATACGGGACAACGGATCCGTTAAAAACGGACCGCAAAACAACGACGGTCGTGTGTATGAGCCCTAAGTAAGAACCAAGAGTGGAAGCAACGCATCTCTGTGGACCAAACAGGGATGGCATCTGTGTTGTGTTCATGGTTTTCGCGGATCCTTAGAGTAAGTGTGCACGACACAGACAAAAGCAGGATATACTACCGCGGTGCACGGAAAACCGCTGACGTGTGACTATGCACATTAAACTCATTGGATATGTGACTGGTTGACGGAGACCACAGACAGCGCATGTACGTGAATCACTGAGAGACCCAAGAGGATTGGAAAAACATGGCTGATTTCTACCCATAGGCCGTGTCTGGTATTACAGCTTCTAGTAAATCCACGTATAACCTGAGGACATTCGGGGAACTGTTTCTCAGGGGGAAAAAAATTATTATTATTTTTTTTTTATATTCCGGACGATCTCTTTAAATTCCACATGTCCCCTGAATGTAATAGTGCAGCGAGCCCACCCTCTGCATGCTCACTTTTCCTATCAGATCGCCTCCACCACACAGAACCCACAAATCGCAGCTTCACGACTACGAACGCGGTCATCTGGAAATCTACCCATGTTTTCCAACAGGTTGAATCGCAAAACATGATTTTTTTTTTTTTCTTTTTCTTTAAATGGCAAATATTTCGTAGAAATTCCTCACCACTTGCCTTACACACACACCTGGCAAAACTCAAAGCCCTCGGAACCTGACTGCAGGACGGCGGTACCCCCCCCCCCCCCCGACTATAGGGGGCTTTAATTAACCAATATATATTTTCTCTCTAATCAAGGCCGAGTCAAAACATCTTTAAGTTATTTCATCCCAGACAAATTAAAGTCGCTGGGAGCAGACCGGCAGTCTGGTGAAGAACGAGGCGAAATATCAAATCCTATAACAGAGAGCTTTCTGAAAACTGGAAGAAAACGGCAGAACTATCTTATAAATGAGATCTTTCAGGGGCATTTTCAACAGAATTAGAAACATGAAAATAAAGACCCCGCAGCCGTACTCACATCGCTTTGATCAGCGCCCGCGTCCAATCACATAATGTGTTCTGAGGAGGCATTTTTAGAGGGACGGTGCAGATCTTACACCGTGTCTTTTATAACACGAAATTAGGAAGGACCTCACACGTACTCTGGGACCACAGAGACAGAGGTAATGCAGGGTCCGGCTGGCGGCTGAATCCGCACAGGAAAATTAATAAACAGGATGTTATTAGGATGATGCCTCTGGCTGCCGGGGGTGTATAGAAGCTCTTGTATCTGACCAGGAAGCCTCGGAGCAGGTCCGAGGATGCTCAGGTACAGTATGGGTGGTCAGAGTCCTCAGCCCTAGGCATTAGGCCTTCCTAAAGCACAATTCACGGCTTAGGTTTCAAGCTATATTCACACGTGTAGGTTTTGATCAGGTTTGTCGATGCAGTTTTGGAAGTCAAAATCCAGTACGGGTCAAAATAGAGAAGATATAAAGGACAGGACACTGTTTTTAGAATCCACTTAAAAAGCTGCATAAAAAAAATAAAAACTTGCATGTATGAATATACCCTTAGGGTCAATACATATGTCCGCATCCATTCCGAAATTCATTTCAATGGGGCCGCAAAAGATGCGGACAGCACGCTGTGTGTGCTGTCCGCATCTGCACTTCCGTTCCGCGGCCCTTCCAAATAGATAGAGCACTCTTATATTCTTGTCCACAGACACGGACAAGAATAGGCATTTCTATCATTGTGCCGGTCATGTGCGGTCTGCAAAATGCGGAACGCACATGGCCGCCCGGTGTCCGTGTTTTGCGGATCCGCAATTTTCGGACTGCAAAACACTTCCGGACGCGTGAATGGACCCTAAGGGTGCCTGCACACCAGCGTAATTGCAATTCTTAGGCCTCATCCACATTTCCATGTCAGTGCCACGTCTGTGAAGAAAAAAGCAAATGTGTTTCATCCATGAAGGATCTGTGGTTGGTCCCGGTGTCCGTTCTTACCATCCGTGTGTCATCCTTAGGCCTCTTTCACACGACCGTATGGCTTTTTCAGTGTTTTGCGGTCCGTTTTTCACAGATCCGTTGCTCCCTTTTTTTTTTTTTTCGTTGTGTTTCCGTATCCGTTCCGTTTTTCTGTTCTGTTTTTCCGTATGCCATATACAGTATACAGTAATTACATAGAAAAAATTGGCCTGGGTGTAACATTTTCAATAGATGGTTCCGCAAAAACAGAACGGATACGGAAGACATAAGTTTTTTTTGCGGATCCATTGACTTGAATGGAGCCACGGAACGTGATTTGCGGACAATAATAGGGCATGTTCTATCTTTCAACAGAACGGAAATGGAATGCATACGGAGTACATTCTGTTTTTTTTGCCGAACCATTGAAATGAATGGTTCTGTATACGGAACGCAAAAAACGGCCCATAAACGGTCGTGTGAAAGAGGCCTTAATTCACTGACGTTGCTCAGCTGAAAATTAATTAATCGGTCTTCAGTGAAAAATGGACGCACCATGGATGCCATCAGTGATTTTCACGGACCCATTGACTTCTATGGGCATGCTTGGTCCGCATCACAGATCAAAGTATCGCACGTCTCCGTGATCTTTTTACTGACCCACGGTCACTAAAAAAATACTGAAATGTGAACAGACACATTTAAATCAATAGGTACGTGTGCTGTCCGTGGAAAACGCCGACAGCACAAGTCAGTAAAAAATGGAAATGTGGACGAGGCGAATAGGACATGTTCTATTTTTTGAAGAACGGAAGTGCGGATGCGGAACAGAAGTGCGGATGTGGACAGCACACTGTGCTGTCTGCATCTTTTCCGGCCCCATTGAAAATTACACAACATTGCGGAACGGATCCATTTTGCGGACGTGTGAATGGACCCTTAGGATGGGTTCATATTACGTTTTATGCGTCCGTTTACAAAAACGCAGCACACCACGTTCTTGTATCCTGCAAAGTCCGGTAAAAAAAAAATGTATACATCTTTTTTTTACTACAATGGAACTCTATGGTGAACAGATGCCACTGTATGACATCGGTCTGAGACATCCGTTTGGCGTATACGTTTTTTTGTATATGTTAAACAAATGGGGAAAATGTGACGTGAACCCAGCCTTACATGGTTCGGATTTTATGTACTGGAATCCGCTGCTAATGTTAATGAATAGAAATATTCACATAAGGCGTATAAATTCTGTCAGTATTTGAAATCCGTAGCACGACCAGAATTTGTGCATATTCGCTTCCAAGTACAGTAAGCGCAGCACAGAGTGTGGAGTGCATACAAATGTCGTAAGGAAGGAATACGCAAAACAAATCTAAAGCAATACTGATGACAATACTGACAGTATATCATCCGGAATCCATGAGTATTTCAGAGCCAGAATAGGGACAGATTTTTCGTATGAAAGCGGCCTTAGGGACAGTTTTTTTGGCACTGATTTTGGAGCGTTTCTGGGCGTTTTCCGTGCGTTTTTTGGTGCAGATCCAAACCAAAAACCTCAAGCTGAAAATGCACCTAGTGAACACCCATTGGTTAAAAAAAAGACACGCCAAAAAAACATATTAATGCTCCATTCACACATCCGCAAATGCGGAACGGAATTGCAGACCCATTAATTTTCATGGGGCCGCACGATGTTCGGCCCCGATCTGGAAATGCGGACCCGCACTTCCGGGTCCGCATTTCCATTCCCGAAAAAAATAGAACAGGCCCTATTCTTGTCCTTAATTGCGGACAAGAATAGGCATATTCTATCAGTGCCGGCGATGTGCGGTCCGCAAAATGCGGAACGCACATTGCCGGTGTGCGTGTTTTGCGGATCCGTGGATCCGCAAAACACACACGGATGTGTGAATGGACACTAAAAAACAAGCTAAAAAAAACACACAGGTTCTGCGCTGATTTTTTTCAGTGCGTTTTCAAAATCCGTCGGGTGACCCTAAAGGAGCCTACACACCATGCAGATTTGTGTGCAGAAAAGACTGCACAAAAAAAACATGAATCTGCACTGTTTTGTCGCGGATCTCACCAATCCGCACCACGTACAGGCACCCTAATACGCCGAGTGTCAGAGACCATGTGGTGGTAGTGAACAGAGGCAGCAGCAATGTGACCACCTGTATCCCACCAGGGATCAGAGGACTGTCAGGTGTCCCTGGTATTAAAGGGGTTCTCAGATCCATTTATACTGATGTCCTATCCTCACAATAGGCCATCATTATCTGATCGGTGGGGGTCCAACAACCCGGCCCCCACTGATAGTGAACGGAGCTGCTCCCACTGAAGTGAATGGTAATCAGCATCTACACCAAGGTTCAGCAACTTCCGGCGCTCCAGCTCTTCCAAAACTACAATTCCCAGCATGCACACTTGCTTGGCTGTCCACAAAACTCCCATATCAGTGAAAGCAGCATGATTGGAGTTGTAGTTTAACAACAGTTGGGGTGCCGGAGGTTGCTGACCCCGGATTTTCACAATGGACTGAGTTATAGTTCTGGTGCCAGAGCTACCGCAGGACAGCGGATCAGTGGGCACGCAGGGTGTCGGACCCCCACCAATCAGATATTGACGGCCTATCATGAGGATAGGTCATTACTACGGCAGAACCGGAAAACCTCTTGAACCCCTTGTCGACCCATGACGTACTAGTGGTCCATGCGCGATCAATGCAGGGACCCGGTTGGCTCTCCTAGACAACAGTGATCGCAGGGCTCATGCACAATACACTATGTATTGTAATGGATTGTAGAGGGGATTAGACCTCCAAAAGTTGAAGTCCCACAGTGGGACAAAAAAAAAAAAGTTTCAAGTCAAAAAAAATGATAATGCCCCTTTTTCCTAATAAACACATAAAAAGTTGTAAACAATAGAAACAAAAAGAAAAACCGACATATTAGGTATCGCTGGCTCTATAAAAATATTACATAATTCACCCCATCAGGTGAATGCCGTAAAAAAAAAAAAAAAAACTGTGCCAAAAATGGCATTTTTTTGCCACCTTACATCACAAAAAGTAAGTTATACTAAGCGATCAAAAAGCTGTATATACCGTCATTTCATCCCTCAAAAATTGAGCCTCTACATAAGACAATCACCCGGAAAAAAAAAAAATGCCTTTCAGAAAATGGAGACACAAAAACATGATTTTTTTCTTTCGAAAATGCTTTTATTGTGTAAAACTGAAATAAGTTTTAAAAAGTATAAAATAACTGTGCCAAAACAACCAATTTTTTCATCACCTTGCCCCATAAAGTGTAATTCTGAACGATCAAAAAATCATATGTACCCAAAAATGGTACCAATAAAAACGTCAATAAACTAGCCGCTACAGAGGACGATCGGCAGAAAAATAAAAAAAATTATGGCTTTCAGAAAATGGAGACACAAAAACATGATTTTCTTTTCAAAAACGCTTTATTTGTGTAAAACTTAAAAAAAATAAAAGTAGAAATATTTGATATTGTCGCGTCCGTGACAATCTGCTCTATAAAAAATATCACATTATCTAGCCTGTCAGATGAACATTGTAAAAAACTAAAAATAAAAACTGTGCCAGAAAAGCCCTTTTTTTTGTTAACTTGCCTCACAAAAAAGTGTAATATAAAGTGATCAAAAATTAGATGTACCCCAAAATAATATCAATAAAGCTGTCACCTTATCCCATAGTTTCCAAAATGGGGTCACTTTTTGCGAGTTTCTACTGTAGGGTGCATCAGGGGGCTTCAAATGGGACATGGTGCCTAAAAAACATTATAGCAAAATCTGCCTTCCAAAAATCATACGCGTTCCTTTCCTTCTGCGCCCTGCCGTGTGCCCGTACAGCAGTTTACCACCACATGTGGGTTGTTTCTGTAAACTACAGAATCAGGGCAATAAATATTGAGTTTAGTTTGGCTGTTAATGTTGATGTGTTACAAAAAAAAAATGGATTCAAATGGAAAATCTGGATTGCAGAGTGGTTGTAACCATGGAAACGAGCAGTGTATAATGTGATGGAAAAATGAATCCAGCCAGCAAAGGAAGCAATATGGACAATCACAATGCATTAGTAAGTGGTTTGTGTTAACTTTATCTACATGATAAATACCACTTACTGAAGTGAGACAACCCTTTAAAATCAAACAAAATGAAATTCTGAACATTACAAATTTTTCCCAATTTTGGGTAAATTTTGGATTTCTTTTATACATGAAGGTGAAATATATCTACTTACATTTACCACTATCATGAAGTACAATGTGTCACGAGAAAACAATCTCAGAATGGCCTGGATAAGTAAAAGCGTTCCAAAGTTATTACCACATAAAGTGACACATGTCAGATTTGCAAAAAATGGCCTGGGCAGGAGGGCAAAAACTGGCCCGGGGTAGAAGGGGTTAATGTCACCACATGGGGCTGTTTTACTCCTATGACTGCCCCAGTTACAGTGGAAAACCTTGAAATACTAAAGAAATGACTTGAATGTCCCCAGGAGTCTTTCATGACCTCCAGGGTGGACATAATATTCTAAAAATATACATAAAAATCAATAAAATATAAATAAATACAGAAAAATCACACTACCCGCGACAGCCGAAACCATCAATACATAGACGCGGTTCGTGACGGGCAGTGCATTTGGGGATAGGCGCGTACTCAGGACTCGCTTCCTAGAATTCATCCTTTTATAACCTCAGCTCTGAAATGGGTTTCTATGAAAAGATTATATGTGAAAAAAAGAGCATATAAATATATAAAAGCTGCTTTGCCACCCAAAATGTATCAATATTTAAATACTCATTACACATTTGGAAGTGGTTTGGAGTGGTATGTTTTCCTCCTCTAAAATAAACCCGTTCCACTGTCTACTATATTCTCGCTTTATGTATTTACCAGATGAAAATATCGAGTCTTACTATTTATTTATATAGCGCTCTTCATCCCCCCATGGGCCTGCTGTATATGCCTTAAAGGGGCACTATCCCTTTAAATAGCGGCATATATTTCCATGTATGTCTTTCTATTTCCTGCAGTCTTTTCTAGGATCTGTCCCTCCAGTAGCCGTGTGGTCATTAGAAAAGTATTTTTACTAAATATGCAGGATAAGGCAGTTTTTGTTGCAAACGTGGTCACGGTTTTATAAAAAAAAAATTAAGTAGTAGGATCTTTACAGCCCAGCAAACCTTTATGTTTACATGTAGTCCACGCTCACAGATTAGCAGTGTATTACAGTACAAAGAAATGGAATCAGATTTTATAAAATATAATATACACACAATGACAAAAAAATAAAAATGCTGCACCCAGATAGAAAAGTCAGATTGCGTGAAAACCCTGCGTGCAGTTATATCTCATCTTGTATCCAGGCTAGAGGCCGTATCTCATCTCGTATCCAGGCTAGAGGCCGAATCTCATCTTGCATCCAGGCTAGAAGCCGTATCTCATCTTGTGTCCAGGCTAGAGGCCGTATATCATCTTGTATCCAGGCTAGAGGCCGTATCTCATCTCGTATCCAGGCTAGAGGCCGTATCTCATCTTGTATCCAGGCTAGAGGCCGAATCTCATCTTGCATCCAGGCTAGAAGCCGTATCTCATCTTGTGTCCAGGCTAGAGGCCGTATCTCATCTCGTATCCAGGCTAGAGGCCGTATCTCATCTTGTATCCAGACTAGAGGCCGTATCTCATCTTGCATCCAGGCTAGAAGCCGTATCTCATCTTGTGTCCAGGCTAGAGGCTGTATCTCATCTTGTATCCAGGCTAGAGGCCGTATCTCATCTTCTATCCAGGCTAGAAGGCGTATCTCATCTTGTATCCAGGCTAGAGGCCGTATCTCATCTTGTATACAGGCTAGAGGCCGTATCCCATCTTGTATCCAGGCTTGAAGCCGTATATCATCTTGTATTCAGGCTAGAGGCCGTATCTCATCTTGTATCCAGGCTAGAGGCCGTATCTCATCTTGTATCCAGGCTAAAGGCCGTATCTCATCTTGTATCCAGGCTAGAGGCCGTATATCATCTTGTATCCAGGCTAGAAGCCGTATCTCATCTTGTATCCAGGCTAGAGGCCGTATATCATCTTGTATCCAGGCTACAAGCCGTATCTCATCTTGTATCCAGGCTAGAGGCCGTATCTCATCTTGTATCCAGGCTAGAGGCCGTATCTCATCTTGTATCCAGGCTAGAGGCCGAATCTCATCGTGTATCCAGGCTAGAGGCCGTATCTCATCTTGTATCCAGGCTAGAAGCCGTATCTCATCTTGTGTCCAGGCTAGAGGCTGTATCTCATCTTGTATCCAGGCTAGAGGCCGTATCTCATCTTGTATCCAGGCTAGAAGGCGTATCTCATCTTGTATCCAGGCTAGAGGCCGTATCTCATCTTGTATCCAGGCTAGGGGCCGTATCCCATCTTGTATCCAGGCTTGAAGCCGTATCTCATCTTGTGTCCAGGCTAGAGGCTGTATCTCATCTTGTATCCAGGCTAGAGGCCGTATCTCATCTTCTATCCAGGCTAGAAGGCGTATCTCATCTTGTATCCAGGCTAGAGGCCGTATCTCATCTTGTATACAGGCTAGAGGCCGTATCCCATCTTGTATCCAGGCTTGAAGCCGTATATCATCTTGTATTCAGGCTAGAGGCCGTATCTCATCTTGTATCCAGGCTAGAGGCCGAATCTCATCGTGTATCCAGGCTAGAGGCCGTATCTCATCTTGCATCCAGGCTAGAAGCCGTATCTCATCTTGTGTCCAGGCTAGAGGCTGTATCTCATCTTGTATCCAGGCTAGAGGCCGTATCTCATCTTCTATCCAGGCTAGAAGGCGTATCTCATCTTGTATCCAGGCTAGAGGCCGTATCTCATCTTGTATACAGGCTAGAGGCCGTATCCCATCTTGTATCCAGGCTTGAAGCCGTATATCATCTTGTATTCAGGCTAGAGGCCGTATCTCATCTTGTATCCAGGCTAGAGGCCGTATCTCATCTTGTATCCAGGCTAAAGGCCGTATCTCATCTTGTTTCCATGCTAGAGGCTGTATCTCATCTTGTATCCAGGCTAGAGGCCGTATATCATCTTGTATCCAGGCTAGAGGCCGAATCTTATCTTGTATCCAGGCTAGAGGCCGAATCTTATCTTGTATCCAGGCTAGAGGCCGTATATCATCTTGTATCCAGGCTAGAAGCCGTATCTCATCTTGTATCCAGGCTAGAGGCCGTATATCATCTTGTATCCAGGCTAGAAGCCGTATCTCATCTTGTATCCAGGCTAGAGGCCGTATCTCATCTTGTATCCAGGCTAGAGGCCGTATCTCATCTTGTATCCAGGCTAGAGGCCGAATCTCATCGTGTATCCAGGCTAGAGGCCGTATCTCATCTTGTATCCAGGCTAGAAGCCGTATCTCATCTTGTGTCCAGGCTAGAGGCTGTATCTCATCTTGTATCCAGGCTAGAGGCCGTATCTCATCTTGTATCCAGGCTAGAAGGCGTATCTCATCTTGTATCCAGGCTAGAGGCCGTATCTCATCTTGTATCCAGGCTAGAGGCCGTATCCCATCTTGTATCCAGGCTTGAAGCCGTATCTCATCTTGTGTCCAGGCTAGAGGCTGTATCTCATCTTGTATCCAGGCTAGAGGCCGTATCTCATCTTCTATCCTGGCTAGAAGGTGTATCTCATCTTGTATACAGGCTAGAGGCCGTATCCCATCTTGTATCCAGGCTTGAAGCCGTATATCATCTTGTATTCAGGCTAGAGGCCGTATCTCATCTTGTATCCAGGCTAGAGGCCGTATCTCATCTTGTATCCAGGTTAGAAGCCGTATCTCATCTTGTATCCAGGCTAGAGGCCGTATATCATCTTGTATCCAGGCTAGAGGCCGTATCTCATCTTGTATCCAGGCTAGAGGCCGTATCTCATCTTGTATCCAGGCTAGAGGCCGAATCTCATCTTGCATCCAGGCTAGAAGCCGTATCTCATCTTGTGTCCAGGCTAGAGGCCGTATATCATCTTGTATCCAGGCTAGAGGCCGTATCTCATCTTGTATCCAGGCTAGAGGCCGTATCTCATCTTGTATCCAGGCTAGAGGCCGAATCTCATCTTGCATCCAGGCTAGAAGCCGTATCCCATCTTGTGTCGAGGCTAGAGGCCGTATCTCATCTTGTATCCAGACTAGAGGCCGTATCTCATCTTGTATCCAGGCTAGAGGCCGTATATCATCTTGTATCCAGGCTAGAAGCCGTATCTCATCTTGTATCCAGGCTAGAGGCCGTATATCATCTTGTATCCAGGCTAGAAGCCGTATCTCATCTTGTATCCAGGCTAGAGGCCGTATCTCATCTTGTATCCAGGCTAGAGGCCGTATCTCATCTTGTATCCAGGCTAGAGGCCGAATCTCATCGTGTATCCAGGCTAGAGGCCGTATCTCATCTTGTATCCAGGCTAGAAGCCGTATCTCATCTTGTGTCCAGGCTAGAGGCTGTATCTCATCTTGTATCCAGGCTAGAGGCCGTATCTCATCTTGTATCCAGGCTAGAAGGCGTATCTCATCTTGTATCCAGGCTAGAGGCCGTATCTCATCTTGTATCCAGGCTAGAGGCCGTATCCCATCTTGTATCCAGGCTTGAAGCCGTATCTCATCTTGTGTCCAGGCTAGAGGCTGTATCTCATCTTGTATCCAGGCTAGAGGCCGTATCTCATCTTCTATCCAGGCTAGAAGGCGTATCTCATCTTGTATACAGGCTAGAGGCCGTATCCCATCTTGTATCCAGGCTTGAAGCCGTATATCATCTTGTATTCAGGCTAGAGGCCGTATCTCATCTTGTATCCAGGTTAGAAGCCGTATCTCATCTTGTATCCAGGCTAGAGGCCGTATATCATCTTGTATCCAGGCTAGAAGCCGTATCTCATCTTGTATCCAGGCTAGAGGCCGTATATCATCTTGTATCCAGGCTAGAAGCCGTATCTCATCTTGTATCCAGGCTAGAGGCCGTATATCATCTTGTATCCAGGCTAGAAGCCGTATCTCATCTTGTATCCAGGCTAGAAACCGTATATCATCTTGTATCCAGGCTAGAGGCCGAATCTCATCTTGTATCCAGGCTAGAGGCCGAATCTTATCTTGTATCCAGGCTAGAGGCCGAATCTTATCTTGTATCCAGGCTAGAGGCCATATCTCATCTTGTGTCCAGGCTAGAGGCCGTATCTCATCTTGTATCCAGACTAGAGGCCGTATCTCATCTTGTATCCAGGCTAGAGGCCGTATATCATCTTGTATCCAGGCTAGAAGCCGTATCTCAACTTGTATCCAGGCTAGAGGCCGTATATCATCTTGTATCCAGGCTAGAAGCCGTATCTCATCTTGTATCCAGGCTAGAGGCCGTATATCATCTTGTATCCAGGCTAGAAGCCGTATCTCATCTTGTATCCAGGCTAGAGGCTGTATATCATCTTGTAACCAGGCTAGAGGCCGTATCTCATCTTGTATCCAGGCTAGAGGCCGTATCTCATCCTGTGTGGGATTTTCTGTCAGCGATTGTGTATTTGGATTTTGTTACTGATTGACAATATGGAGGATCTGTTGTGTGATGGACTCCTTTGACTCTTAATACATTTCCGTTTCTCTTGCGCCCCCCCCCCCCCCCCCCCCATAGCACGGCCTATAATGTCACGTGACCGCTCTGCCTCAGTACGCACTGGCAGCTCAAGGGTTACGCAATCCCATTTCATTTGTCCTTGTGTGTCCTTCCAATTTGTGAACATTTGCAGGAGAAGCCTTAAAATAGCAGCTCGTTTGTGGGTTTTCTCTTCGTACTGAATAAGCTGTGTGTGGCAGGCGGCGGAGCCGTCATCTTCGGTTAAAATCACTGCTTGCTTTATTCTGTCCTTTTTTTAACCCTTATCATAGGACTGGCATACATAGGGTGCGTCAAAGTTATTAGCCGGATTGACTAACGTGTCTGTCCTAGAATCTGTTTAATAAGTGGCAAGAATTGGCGCAACTAGAGTTTATACAACGCTTTCCTATTTGCTCTGGAATGGCGTAGCCTAAGTGGTGCCATTTTCTGCCAAAACTGCACCACACGTCTGACGTCTTAAAGTAAGCCAACCAATGGTCAGAGATCGGTCTATCGGTGCGACCACGCGGTGCGGTCATGTCATGGTTGAGTACTGTTCGGCCGTATCGGACACAGTATGAGGAGCGCACTATTTCGTCGGTCTGTGTTATAAGTAGACGTTCGGTATTGAAGGTTCTGGGCGGCCATTAACCCCTTCCAGACACAGCCATTTTTCACCTTAAGGACTAAGCTTAAAGGGGTCATCCATCCCCTGAAATGCCCCCCCTCACACACAATGTACTTATCTCGCTCCCCGGCACCTGCGTCGCTCCAGATTCCCGGACAGCCACGACTGCATCTCCCCGTCGGTCAGATGAAAACATCCAACATCGGGAAGGGGCAGCCAATAACAGGGGGTGACGGGGACGTCATTAGCGATGGGGGGTGGGGCATTCCAGAGGTCGGATAACCCCTTTAATTTTGCTAATCTGATGTTTGACTTTCTGTGGTAATAACTTTGAAATGCTTTTATTATCCAACTGGTTCGGAGACTGTTTTCTTGTGACAACTTGTACTTCATGTTACTGGTAAATTTGGGTCAATATTTTTCACCTTTATATATATATATATATATTTATTTATTTTTTAAATCAAAGGTTCACATAAAATTTGGAGATAGTCACAATTTTCTAAATTTGAATTTCTCTGCTTTTAAGCGCTCATGCACACAAACGTATCTTCTTTCCGTGTCCTTTCCGTTTTTTTTGCAGACCGTATGCGGGACCATTCATTTCAATGGTCCGCAAAAAAAACGGAAGTTACTCCGTATTTCCGTTCCGCAAAAAAATAGAACATGTCCTATTATTGTACGCATTATGGACAAGGATAAGACTGTTCTATTAGGGGCCAGCTGTTCCGTTAAATACGGAATGAACATGGATGTCATCCGTATTTTTTGCAGATCCGTTTTTTGCGAACCGCAAAATACATACGGTCGTGTACAAGAGGCCTAAGACAGATAGCGATACCTCCTAAAATATTTATTACCTAACATTCCCCATATGTCTTCTTTATGTTGACCTCATTTCTAGGACGTTAGAAGGCTTAGAGCTTGAGAAGTGATTTTTCTAATTTTCCAGAAAATTTCCAAAACTGACTTTTTAAAGGAAAAATTGTATGTAAAGTGGGTTTGAGGGGCTTGCGTAATAGAAACCACCCATAAATGACTCATTTTAGAAACAACACCCCTCAACCTATTCAAAAACGATTTTAGAAACTTTTTTAACCCTTCAGTGTTCCACGGGATTTAAAGCAAATGGAGGTGAAATTTTAAAATGTCCCTTTTTTTTTTGCAGATTTTCCATTTTAATCCTTTTTTTTCCAGTAGCACAGCAAGGGTTAATAGCAAATCAGGCCTTAGGCTCCATTCACACATCCGCAAATGGGTCCGCATTCGTTCCGCAATTTTGCGGAACGGGTGCGGACCCATTCATTTTCTATGGGGACGGAATGGATGCGGACAGCACACAGTGTGCTGTCCGCATCCGCATTTGCTGAGCGCGACCCCGATCTTCAGGTCCGCAGCTCCGCAAAAGATAGAACATGTCCTATTCTTGTCCGCAGGGGTGCCGGGCGGGTGTGTTGCGGATCCGGATTTGCGGGTCCACAACACACCATGGACGTGTGAATGGAGCCTTAGTATTGATTTCCCCGATTCTGGTTTTTGGAGGGCAGATTTTTGGTGGAGCCGATCAGATATTGATGGCCTGATGCACAAGACCATGTCCACAAATCGCGCACCTGTAAAATACGGATACTTTCTGTGTGCAATCTGCATTTTTTTTTCCTTATCAATAGAAATGACCCATCCGCAATATAGACAAGAATAGGACATGCTCTGTAATTTGCGGAACGGATATACGGGTGCAGACCGCACAGAGATGACACATTTTTTTAAAGGACCCATAGAAAGTGTCTGTACGCTGTCCACAACATTGCGTATCGGACAGGGATGCAAAATACGGCTGTGTGCACAAGGCCTGAGTTTGATAATAAATAGTGTTGATCGCGAATATTCTAATCCCGAATTTTTAGCGCGAATATTGGCACTTCGAGAATTCGTGAATATCTAGACTAAAGTGCTATATCTTCGTAATTGTGAATATTCTAGATTTTTTTCATCAGTACCCATGATCCCTCACTGCTTCTTGCTTGTGGGCCAATGGGAAGGCTGCGATATCTTTGACTTTAGGAGTAGTGTTGATCGCGAATTTTCATATCGCGAATTTGTATCGTGAATTTTCCGATTGCCAATTTTTGCAATCAAGAAAATAATGACTGGGGTACACGAATTCTCGAATATATGCAAATATTCGCCCAAATATTTACGAAATTTCACGAATTCGAATATTGCCCCTGCCGCTCATCGCTGATAATAAACCTGGAATACTTCTTTGAACTATAGATACGTTTTTGGCAATAGATTTTCTTTATTTATTTCATTTATATAATGTCTACAGAACCTAAACCACGCTCCATCATTGCTGGTAGGCCTCTTTCACATGTCCGTGTTGACCTCCATGACAAGATGGTTAGAGGTTCATCCGTGAAGTATCTTTGTCCATTTTTTGTCCTCCATCATCCGTATTCCACAGACGCTGCTGGGCTGAAAAATAATTTTCCAGAGCATCTCCTACCAATGGTCCGTGAAAACCACGGACCAAACATGGATGACATAGTATATAGTATAGACCCATAGTATAATGTGCGTGAGGGATCCATAATCACAAAAATATTGCACGGCTTCCCGATGTCACCAGAGACTCGTGGTTAAAGGGAACCTTTCTGCGGCAAAAGCCATCCCACACCGCCGCAGTACCTTCAAGTAGTCGGCAGTGAGTTTCTAATGATGATTTTCTTACCCGTGTCACCCGCGATGCTAGGGAGGCTCGTCCCCGTCCCCGCCTGCAATTGGCTGCTCCCCCGACACCGGATGTTTTCAGGGAGAAGCGGCGGTGCGGGGACCAGGAAGCGGGGTAAGTATATTCCCTCTGAGGGGCCCAGCACATGGGGGGCTGTTTATGGTATTGGATAACCCCTTTAACCAAGCAGACTGTGCATGTGTTTGGGAGGACAGGAGGCATAACTATCTATTCAAGGTGTATGGTTACCCTTTAAAGGGGTTATCCTGGTAAATATAATGATGACCTATCCTCAGGATAGGTGATCATTATCACATCAGCAGGGGTTCGAGTCTGGGCACCCCCACTGATCAGCTGTTTCAGGGCGCTCCGATGAGCGATGCAGGCTCCCGGCAGCTTTCCAAGCACAGCGCCGTACGTCGTATAGTGGCAGTGCTTGGTATTGCAGCTCAGCCCCATTCACTTCAATGTATGGTGACGTCACATGGCCTAGATAGAGGCCGCGGCTCTCAAGGAGACCCCGGCCTCTTATATCAGCTGATCAGCGGCGGTCCTGGGTATTGGACTCCTGCGACCTGATAGTAATTCCCGGAGAACCCCTTTAATCATCACAGCAACAGTCGCACCTCATAGATAACAATGGAAATTGCACAAAACAAGGAGAAAGAACGTAGTTGGGCATGACTATGTGTGAATATCCCATGGACAACCTGATCTTTTTACCGATTGTGGGGTCTACTGTAGTTTGGGTTACTAGGTACATAATTCAAACATTTCCATTTTATGCATTTGGTACAAAGACAAGTGGTGGGAATAAAAAGTAAAGACTATAAATGCCGAGGAAATTTTATGCAAGTACATAAAAAAATAATAAATAATAAATAAAAAATTCCCTGAGCGCTGTGGAATAATTTTTGTGTAACTCCTAGACTGCTGGCACTGCATTAAACACACAGATACATAGGACTATCAGACAAGATGTGAACGGTAGTGTCTAGTCTGACAATAGCACCATGGTGATGCTTCAAGGAGTCTTAGACAAGATTGCTTTATTAATCCGAGGCAAAAAAAGAGGAAGTTGTGCATTGGAAATGTACCGCAGCCCTTTATACCATGGGAATAGGGGAAGAGGAAGCCGCCACTTCTACCGCTTCTGCACTTTTTCATCACACGACAAAGAGACAACAAACAAAGCAACACAATCCAGTCTGCAACGAGATGTGTCAGTACAAGTCAGATGTATAGGGGCAATATTCACATACAGTATCTGAGTTTAAATAGGCATTGTATTTCCAATAAACTTTGCATAAATCAATAGTGCAAGTGACTATAAGAAACCTTATAATATATCTCATTTGAGAACATTTCTCGCTTTCTCTAGTTCCCAAGCCTGATCAATTCGGAGCTAAAATCTGTCTTGGGAGACAAACAACTTATCAGCTCACTGAGGGATCAGGTTACCTGCTTAAAGGAGATCCGTTGATCTAAGGCTCTATTCCCAAGTTATGATACTTTTTTCCAATATGTAAATTAGACCTTTGGTGCAATGAGGGCCCCTCTCTCACTGCCTTGATTGACAGGGCCAGGCGGTGAAAAAGTCATCATGCCTGGCCCTTTCAATCAAAGTGCAGAGGACGCGGCAGTTGCAGAGAGAGCAGAGCCTCTAGGTGTAACGACAACACCCCCGTTGCTCCTAGAGGCTCATTTGCATATTTAAAACATGATTTTTCTCAGTAATGCGGGCACATATGAACATGGGACCAACACGGATGTCTTCAGCTGCCAAGCGCACATGTAACAGGTCAGCCAGAGTCATAGGTACAAAACTGCTGACAGATGCCCTTTAAATACAGTATAGGCAGAAAGAATTCTATTACAGATCCATTACATGGCTGTGTGCGCTAGATACAGTATCCGCCCATAGAATTCTACAGGCGCCATATTATAGATCACACGGATACAGCTGAGTGCAGGGGATTTTTTTTGCCATACATTATTAGGTATAATACTAAACTGGATTGAAATGCGAGGCCCTGTCCTGGCGGGGGTTAGTTTACTTTTCGTTCTTAGTGCTTCCTTTGAGATTTTCCTCGCTGTAAACTGCTGTAAGCTTTTGTTTTGTTGGACTTCCTGACCAGAGTTTATAAACACGTAGCGATTCTAAAACAGAATGTACGACTCCTCAATTAGGCTGTTAATTAGAAACATGCAAACAAGCATTAATTGTAACGAATTAGCATCCAGCATGTCTTCCACACTGGTTCTTCCCGCTCAGAATGTTTCATGGGGTTCTGCGGGTTTTGTAAACTTAGCTTAGGCCAGATCCATACTATAGCGATGAGCGGCAGGGTCAATATTCGAATTCGCGATATTTCGCGAATATTGTGTAGAATATTCGTAAATTCGCGAATTCGAGATTATATTCTTGATTGCGAAAATCGGCAATGTATTATTCGCGTAATGCGCGCAAAATATCGGCGTGCGGTAGGCAACTTTTCTATTGGTTGCTAGGGATGTTGCTAATCTGTGATAAAGCCTTCTCATTGGCCCACAAGCTAGAAGAAGGGAGGGATGATCACCTGATGTGTACTGTGTTAAAAAAAAACGAATATTCGTCATTACAGTGCCGATATTCGCGAATAAAATTCACTTTTAGAATATTCACGCTCAACACTAATCCTTACTGCATTCAGCCTTCCTCTAATCTAATGTGTCCTGACTCTCAGGCCATGTCACAGTAAAGTAAGGGGCATATTGGATCTTGACATGCCTGATCCTTTATTACAGAGAGAGATAGGCCTTATCCTCACCAGATAGACATATACGTGAGCGTGCACATCTATGGGGATGTTGGGAGGAATACTGTAGGTGTGAGCCAAACAAGCATCTAGCCACAATTGTATGGGCAGTTTTAGTTTCACAGCGCCCTCCCCTTTAACAGTGACCTCAACAGCAGCCGCCCTTTTATTAGTGACCTCCACAATACCCTGTCTCGTTAACAGTGATTTCCAAAATAACTCACCCCCTTAACAGTAACCTCCACAGAGCTCCATTCCCTTAAAATGTGACTGGACAGTCCGGCTTTCAGACTCCCTGTCCTCCGTCCGGCGCAGGGCCTGGACGGACACAGGGATCTCCTTTTGAACAGCTCACTCTCAGACAGCAGCACCGTGCTGTCTGAGTGTGAGCTGCAGGGAGAAACTCACCCTCCCTCCCGCCCCTGCAGCTGACAGAAGTTTATTTTTACCTTCATTTTTTCAATCCCCGCCGCTGCAGAGTGGGAGGGGCGTGTCCTAACCAAGTGGGGGGGTGGCTTAGCAGGACGTGGGTGCCAGGTTTTTAAGTCCGTCTTTTGAGGGTGGCCTGAATGGCCACCCTACCTGCCCCCTGAACTGTGATCTGCACAGCACTCCGCACCCTTAACAGTGTCATCTACGGCGCCCTGCCCCCTTTAAAGCTGACCTACAGCAGTGAAGAAAAATGGCGGGGTTATTATGGAAACCTGGAGTAAAACTGTGTGTATGTGGAGACTAAGGGCCTGCAAGCTTCTATTGGCTGATAAGGGTCATGTGACCAGGATTCTATTGGCTAATGCATTTTTTGGGGGGAATATCTCAGGAACGGTACGTGCTAGAAAGCTGAGACCAGGTCTGAAACCTTCCCGGACACCTGATGTACCTGTGTGCCAAAGTTCGAGATTGTAAATGCGACGGTGCGGATTCCTTTAGCGGACATACACACACATACACTCAGCTTTATATATTAGATTATATCCATTATTTACATGAGAGATGGCCTCCCACAGACATAATCTGTCTATTGCTTATTTCATGCCTGCAGTGAAGCCATTCTGCTCCGTCTGACCAAGTACTGTCAATGTGAGACGAATAGTACCATACCGCAAATGTATGTGCCCCCACGATGTACAGCACAAGCACTTACTGCAAAGGAAGGCGAGTGCTGAATTAATTACAATGTACTGTTTGCTCTGTAGGACTGTAAGCATTACCTCTTCAGACCCAATTGTGTGTTATTCACCTAAAAGTAATTCAATTTGAAGTGTATAGCCCTAAGCCTGCATTCAGCAGTCTATAGATAAGATACCACGTGTGGTTTTCGGGCTCCATTCACATGGCTCTTTATCGGTTGGCAATTCTTTTTCAACATAGAATGAGACAAAGTACCACACGAAAAGTAGAGAGTGTGTAGTATGAAACTGTGTAATACCCGAAGAAAATAATAAAGACGGTGCAGCGCCACGGCCTCTTCAAACAGCTGATTGGCAAGGGTACTGAGAGTAGGACCCTCACGATCGAGTTTAATATTAGATTGGTGGGGGTCCGAATCAAGATCCCTGCCGATCAGATGTTTGAAGGGGTTGTCTAATCAGGTATGAAAATTATGTCACGAGTGTCCGTCGGGCAGTCCCTAGCCTAAACCAGTGCTCTAGGTGCCATTGGTACACCTCCCTGTCGGCCTTGATGTCAATGTTAGGCCATTTTCACATGAGCAAGTTCTTTCCGGGAAATACACTCCATGTGACATCCGAATTTCCGAGACCAACTGCTGCTTGTCTGACCTGAACTCACAGTATTACATTAATTTATAATGCTGTGAGTTACTTCCCGACCACATTTCTACCGTCCTTTACTTACAGCATTGTGGGGGTATGGAACGGTAGACCCGCAATCAGGCAGGAACTCTCCGCATGATAAATTAGTATTATACAGTCAGTTCAGGTTAGATGAGAAGCGGTAAGCTGGGGAAATGCAGCTATCCCATGGAGAATATTTCCTGGAAGGAACTTGCTCTTGTGATACTAGCCCTAGGTGCATTGACATCTTGCTCAAGCGCTGTTCGTTCCAAAACTGCTCAATGTAGCTAACAATGGTGCTGCCAAAGGTTGGCTCTGCCAATAAAGGGGAGATGTTGGGCAGGGTTTACCAGCAGGAGCACTTGCAGGACTTAAGACTACCTTTCTATTAACTCAGAATTCCTTAATAGGGTTTATGACAATGGGCTTTCTAAACCTGAAGATTGTTATTGCTATGAATTACTAAGGTCACCATCTAGACCACAGCCAGTGAACCTCAAAACTGCAACCAGTCTTTCCAAAACCACCAAAGGGGGTAGAAAGCTTAGGGTACCCCTAGATCCTTCACCAGAGCCTACTGCGAGGCCATATGGACTTTGCTACTTAAAACCCAGGTTACGTTGACAGATTTGGTAACGGAAAACTGGTGCGAGCACACTTGCAAGCAGAGTCAAAACCAGAAGAGACAGCCACGATCAATGCAGTAACGAGGAGTTAATCCAGAGACAGGCCAAAGTTACCAGGGTAGTCAGTATAAGCAGGAACAGCAGCCAAAAGGTTAATCCAGAAACAAGCCAATTGTCAGTTTACCAGAAGAGTCAATAGTATATTATACAGTATAAAGCAAATGAAATCACAGGCAACTCAATCAGGAATAAGCAGTCTTAAATCCCCTGCTTAGCGCTGGGATTGGAGCCTGATTGGATCAGCTTCCAAACACATTGACACGTCGACCAACCGGGACTTGACTGGTCGGCAAAGCAACCCTCTCAGCACAGTAATGCATAGTGGTTTGGCTGGATGTATTCCTGACACTTAAGGTGGAGTGGGGGCCCCATTTCAAGTTCTGCTTTGGGGCCATATATTTCCTTATTAGACGCCTGAATACATAGGATAGATATAGACGTTAGATCTAATTTGTGGTCATAGACAACCAAAGTCATGCAAGGAAATTGTCCAAGTGGTGAACCTCTCAAGATGTCTAATCTGACCCACAGAAGGCTTGTGAGGCTTCCATGTAAGCAGGCTTCAGTCTTGCTTTGTTTACCTGTTTAGAAGCTCTCTTCATGCACGGAAATAATGAGATGAGGAATGTACAGATAATAGGACTTTTCTGGGTTCAATTTGTTTAATTTGCTGGCAGGGAGATCTGACGTGATAGAGGAATGTAGGATTTTTAGTAGCGCTGCTCCTCTTTATCATTGTTAGGTGACTTGTTTCTTCAGAGAGAACACATCTAAGAAAGGATTAAGGTCTAATGCAAAGTACAATAGCAGACGTTAAGGAAGACGAGGAGTATGCGGCATAGACAACATGTGCTGTAGCTCTGGGCTATTTCTTTACGCTCAGCTTGCTTATAGGAACAGAATTTAAAGGGCAACTCTAGTATAGCATGAAAGTTCCCCAACCTGTTCATATCTAGATCATTGTACGTAAGGGGCAGCGTTATAATATAAGGTTTGTTTCAGCTTGTTTCTCCATGGACATTAAGGCTAGGTCTACACGACGACATTTTGTCGCACCAATGTCACGCGACAATTTTTATAATGATAGTCTATGGTGTAGCACTGTGACATGCTGCGACTGCGACGCGACGGATTTTTCTACGACTGTCGCGTCGCAGTTGCAGCATGTCACATTTCGACACCATAGACTGTCATTATAAAAATTGTCGCGCGACATTGGTACGACAAATGTTGCAGTGTAGTTGTGCCCTATTTGACGCGCAACTTATTGTCGCGCGACACAGTTCGTCGTGTAGACCTAGCTTAAAGGTAACAACCATTTTTTGGCCAAAATAAAAAATGACCAGGGGTTTTATCCCAGTTCCCATGCCCAAGAGATCATAGAAAGGGCATTAGCCTGTAACACAACCCACATAGTAGAGATCCTCACTGAGTAAGAATAAGAATGGCTGCCATGATGGGTTTTCTTTTACCTTTTTTTTATGTTACATTTTATGACGTTGCATACCTGTATTAGGGTGGGTTCACATCACGTTTTTCCTGTCTGTTTTTTATGAATATCCATATGAAAAAAAATCCTGAAACGCTGGAGTTCTCTCACTGGTCACTGGAGCACACACAGGCTGCCATTCCTTTTGTCAGTGCAGCACCTTTTAGCTTTTCTGTGTAGACTGAGGCAGAGTTAATAGAGTTATCTCATGGTTAGAGGTTGGATTCAGCAGAGTCACGGCAGAGTCTGTTTTGCGGACCTCAAACTGTGGATCCGCAAAACATGGGCACGAATCTGTATGGGGACAAGTGATCGCAGTAGCGATTGATCGTCCTTAGACAGCAGAGGTGATTGCTGCATGTAAAAGCCGCTCTCACCTCCTCTGACGAGTAGGCAGTTCTCATTCCTGACAGTACAGACAGTACAGGAGAGAAGTATGTGTCTTCAATATGGCTGCCCCAAAGAAAGACATTTAAAAAAATAAATAGCTGAAGGAAAAATACATGTTTCCCTTCTACAGACGCGTTGGATTAACAAAACTAATATTAAATACTGTACATAAGTTCTCCTTAAAATAGCTTATGTTAGTTTAGCAGAACTGAGGGCAGAGCCTGAAGGCCTGTTTACAAGACTCTAAAGCATTAGATAGGCGTTTACGTCCTACATTATCTTATCTACGAGGAAATATTCTGGATCCATAAGGGTTATTTTCTACATAAATGACCCCTGTGGCCATTTTTTATTTTTTTTCTAGCTGATCCTTTATTGTTTTTCCCTGAGATTTGTGAGCTGAGGGTGTCTATGGTCTACCTCTCTCCTACCTGTGAATTTGTGGGTAAAATTCTTTACATGTTTTTCGGCATGTTTCAGCTGGTTTCATAACCTTACCTAATAAGAGTATTACAGATGTTAGGGGTATGGATATTTTTTGTAGACAGTTTTGTATTGCTTCCATGTGTCCAAAATGGTTTTGATCTAAATATCTAAAAAAAATCCTGCTATTATATGTGTACAGCAAACCTATGTGTCTCTATGATTATAAGTTAACATTGACTTCCACAGTGCCCACCCCTTTAACATTGACCTCCACAGTGCCTGCCCCTTTAACAATGACCTTGACAGTGCCCGCCCCTTTAACACTGACTTCCACAGTGTCCGCCCCTTTAGCAGAGACCTCTACAGTGCCCGCTCCTTTAAAAATGACTCACAGTGACCGCCCCTTTAACAGTGACTTTCACAGTGATCGCCCCTTTAACAGTGACTTTCACAGTGACCGCCACTTTAACAGTAACCGCCCCTTTAACAGTGACTTTCACAGTGACCACACCTTTAACAGTGACTTTCACAGTGACCGCCCCTTTAACAGTGACTATCATTGTGACCGCCCCTTTAACAGTGACTTTCATAGTGACCACCCCTTTAACAGTGACTTTCACAGTGACCGCCCCTTTAACAGTGACTTTCACAGTGACTGCGTCTTTAACAGTGACTTTCACAGTGACCGTCCCTTTAACAGTGACTTTCACAGTGACCGCCCCTTTAACAGTGACTTTCACAGTGACTGCCTCTTTAACAGTGACTTTCACAGTGACCGCCCCTTCAACAGTGACTTTCACAGTGACCGCCCCTTTAACAGTGACTTTCACAGTGACCGCCCCTTTAACATTGACCTCCACAGTACCCGCCCCTTTAACAATGACCTTGACAGTGCCCGCCCCTTTAACAGTGAGTGCCCCTTTAACAGTGACCTTCACAGTGCTCGCCCCTTTAACAGTGACTTCCACAGTGCCCGCCCCTTTAGCAGAGACCTCTACAGTGCCCGCTCCTTTAAAAATGACTCACAGTGACCGCCCCTTTAACAGTGACTTTCACAGTGACAACCCCTTTAACAGTGACTGTCACAGTGACCGCCCCTTTAACAGTGACTTTCACAGTGACTGCCCCTTTAACAGTGACTTTCAGTGACCGCCCCTTTAACAGTGACTTTTACAGTGACCGCCCCTTTAACTGTGACAGCCCATTTAACTGTGACTTTCACAGTGACCGCTCCTTTAACAGTGACTATCATAGTGACCGCCCCTTTAACAGTGACTTTCATAGTGACCGCCCCTTTAACAGTGACTTTCACAGTGACTGCCTCTTTAACAGTGACTTTCACAGTGACCATCCCTTTAACAGTGACTTTCACAGTGACCGCCCCTTTAACAGTGACAGTCACTGTAGCCGCTCCTTTAACAGTGACTTTCACTGTTACCGCTCCTTTTACAGTGACTTTCACAGTGACCGCCCCTTTAACAGTGACTTTCACAGTGACCGCCCCTTTAACAGTGACTTTCATAGTGACCGCCCCTTTAACAGTGACTTTCACAGTGACTGCCTTTTTAACAGTTACTTTCACAGTGACCGCCCCTTTAACAGTGACTTTCACAGTGACCGCCCCTTTAACAGTGACTTTCATAGTGACCGCCCCTTTAACAGTGAATTTCACAGTGACTGCCTCTTTAACAGTGACTTTCACAGTGACCGCCCCTTTCACAGTGACCGCTTCTTTAACAGTGACTTTCACAGTGACTGCCCCTTTAACAGTGACTTTCACAGTGACCGCCCCTTTAACAGTGACTTTCACAGTGACAGCCCCTTTAACAATGACTTTCAGTGATCGCCCCTTTAACAGTGACTTTCACAGTGACCGCCCCTTTAACAGTGAATTTCACAGTGACTGCCTCTTTAACAGTGACTTTCACAGTGACCGCCCCTTTCACAGTGACCGCCCCTTTAACAGTGACTTTCACAGTGACCGCCCCTTTAACAGTGACTTTCACAGTGACCGCCCCTTTAACAGTTACTTTCACAGTGACCGCCCCTTTAACAATGACTTTCAGTGATCGCCCCTTTAACAGTGACTTTCACAGTGACCGCCCCTTTAACAGTGACTTTCATAGTGACCGCCCCTTTAACAGTGACTTTCACAGTGACTGCCTTTTTAACAGTTACTTTCACAGTGACCGCCCCTTTAACAGTGACTTTCACAGTGACCGCCCCTTTAACAGTGACTTTCATAGTGACCGCCCCTTTAACAGTGAATTTAACAGTGACTGCCTCTTTAACAGTGACTTTCACAGTGACCGCCCCTTTCACAGTGACCGCTTCTTTAACAGTGACTTTCACAGTGACTGCCCCTTTAACAGTGACTTTCACAGTGACCGCCCCTTTAACAGTGACTTTCACAGTGACAGCCCCTTTAACAATGACTTTCAGTGATCGCCCCTTTAACAGTGACTTTCACAGTGACCACACCTTTAACAGTGACTTTCACTGTTACCGCTCCTTTTACAGTGACTTTCACAGTGACCACCCCTTTAACAGTGACTTTCACAGTGACCGCCCCTTTAACAGTGACTTTCATAGTGACCACCCCTTTAACAGTGACTTTCACAGTGACTGCCTCTTTAACAGTGACTTTCACAGTGACCGCCCCTTTAACAGTGACTTTCACAGTGACCGCCCCTTTAACAGTGACTTTCACAGTGACCGCCCCTTTAACAGTGACTTTCACAGTGACCGCCCCTTTAACATTGACCTCCACAGTACCCGTCCCTTTAACAATGACCTTGACAGTGCCCGCCCCTTTAACAGTGAGTGCCCCTTTAACAGTGACCTTCACAGTGCTCGCCCCTTTAACAGTGACTTCCACAGTGCCCGCCCCTTTAGCAGAGACCTCTACAGTGCCCGCTCCTTTAAAAATGACTCACAGTGACCGCCCCTTTAACAGTGACTTTCACAGTGACAACCCCTTTAACAGTGACTGTCACAGTGACTGCCCCTTTAACAGTGACTTTCAGTGACCGCCCCTTTAACAGTGACTTTCACAGTGACCGCCCCTTTAACTGTGACAGCCCATTTAACTGTGACTTTCACAGTGACCGCTCCTTTAACAGTGACTATCATAGTGACCGCCCCTTTAACAGTGACTTTCATAGTGACCGCCCCTTTAACAGTGACTTTCACAGTGACTGCCTCTTTAACAGTGACTTTCACAGTGACCATCCCTTTAACAGTGACTTTCACAGTGACCGCCCCTTTAACAGTGACAGTGACTGTAGCCGCTCCTTTAACAGTGACTTTCACTGTTACCGCTCCTTTTACAGTGACTTTCACAGTGACCGCCCCTTTAACAGTGACTTTCACAGTGACCGCCCCTTTAACAGTGACTTTCATAGTGACCGCCCCTTTAACAGTGACTTTCACAGTGACTGCCTTTTTAACAGTTACTTTCACAGTGACCGCCCCTTTAACAGTGACTTTCACAGTGACCGCCCCTTTAACAGTGACTTTCATAGTGACCACCCCTTTAACAGTGAATTTCACAGTGACTGCCTCTTTAACAGTGACTTTCACAGTGACCGCCCCTTTCACAGTGACCGCTTCTTTAACAGTGACTTTCACAGTGACTGCCCCTTTAACAGTGACTTTCACAGTGACCGCCCCTTTAACAGTGACTTTCACAGTGACAGCCCCTTTAACAATGACTTTCAGTGATCGCCCCTTTAACAGTGACTTTCACAGTGACCGCCCCTTTAACAGTGAATTTCACAGTGACTGCCTCTTTAACAGTGACTTTCACAGTGACCGCCCCTTTCACAGTGACCGCCCCTTTAACAGTGACTTTCACAGTGACTGCCCCTTTAACAGTGACTTTCACAGTGACCGCCCCTTTAACAGTGACTTTCACAGTGACCACCCCTTTAACAATGACTTTCAGTGATCGCCCCTTTAACAGTGACTTTCACAGTGACCACCCCTTTAACAGTGACTTTCATAGTGACCGCCCCTTTAACAGTGACTTTCACAGTGACTGCCTTTTTAACAGTTACTTTCACAGTGACCGCCCCTTTAACAGTGACTTTCACAGTGACCGCCCCTTTAACAGTGACTTTCATAGTGACCGCCCCTTTAACAGTGAATTTCACAGTGACTGCCTCTTTAACAGTGACTTTCACAGTGACCGCCCCTTTCACAGTGACCGCTTCTTTAACAGTGACTTTCACAGTGACTGCCCCTTTAACAGTGACTTTCACAGTGACCGCCCCTTTAACAGTGACTTTCACAGTGACAGCCCCTTTAACAATGACTTTCAGTGATCGCCCCTTTAACAGTGACTTTCACAGTGACCGCCCCTTTAACAGTGAATTTCACAGTGACTGCCTCTTTAACAGTGACTTTCACAGTGACCGCCCCTTTCACAGTGACCGCCCCTTTAACAGTGACTTTCACAGTGACCGCCCCTTTAACAGTGACTTTCACAGTGACCGCCCCTTTAACAGTGACTTTCACAGTGACCGCCCCTTTAACAATGACTTTCAGTGATCGCCCCTTTAACAGTGACTTTCACAGTGACCGCCCCTTTAACAGTGACTTTCATAGTGACCGCCCCTTTAACAGTAACTTTCACAGTGACCTCCCCTTTAACAGTGACAGCCCCTTTAACAGTTACTTTCACAGTGACCGCCCCTTTAACAGTGACTTTCATAGTGACCGCCCCTTTAACAGTAACTTTCACAGTGACCTCCCCTTTAACAGTGACAGCCCCTTTAACAGTTACTTTCACAGTGACCGCCCCTTTAACAGTGACTTTCACAGTGACCGCCCGTTTAACAGGGACCTTCATAGAGCTCGCCCCTTTAATTACAGTGGCCTCCACTGTGCCCACCCCTTTAATAACCGTGATCTCCACTGTGCCCGCCCCTTTAAAAACAGTGACCTTAACTTGCCCGCCCCTTTAAAAACAGTGACCTTCATGGCTTCACTGTGCCTGCCCCTTTAAAAACAGTGACCTCCACCCACAGTACCCGCCCCTTTAAGCAGTAAAGAAAAATGGCTGGGTTGTTATGGAAACCTGGAGTAAAACTGTGTTTATGGCGGTTGGGATTTGAAGAGAAAGAGAAAAACTTGTAGGCTTATATTGGGGGGGGGGGCTCATTTTTTGGGAATATCTCAGGAACGGTACGTCCTAGAGAGCTGCGGCCCGGTCTAAAACCCTCCTGGACACCTGATGTACCTGTGTGCCAAATTTGGTGAAGATCGGTCCAGTCGTTTGGTCGCGCATAAAGAACGTCCAGACAGACAGACGTCTAGACAGACAGACAGACAGACAAATTAATTTTTATATATATAAGAGATAAATAAACTCTGCATAGTCTATTCCTGCAGTATCTGTTATTCCCTCTCCTCCCCCCCCCCCCCCCTCCTCTATTGCCTCTCTGTTAGGGCTCATGCACATGGCCGTTGCCCAGCCGTGCCCGTATTGCGGTCCGCAATACACGGTTACCAGGTGTGTGCACCCCTCATCACGGATGCGGACCCATTCACTTGAATGGGTCCGCAATCCAGAAGGTCGGTGTGGAACGCACTGCAAAAAAGTTGTGCATGCACTACGTTTTTTTTTTTCATTTCAAATTTTCCAAAATATTTTATTTAACATTTTTTTAAATACAGGCCAATATAAAAAAAAGGTTTCAGTAATCACATGCACTACGTTTTTGCAGTGCGGACCGTGGGATGCGGCAGCCATACGGTCGGTGCCCGTGCATTGCGGAGGGGATGTGAAGTATTGTGTAACTGCATACAGACCAGACCCACCTTTGTAAGAAGACACATAAACATGCATAGAAGCTGCATACCCAAAACGATAGGATACACTTAGATGCATTAGAATAATACAAAAAATTGTTGCAAAAGTATACATACCCTTTATATATTGTTATACTTTACTGGCATTACTTTTCAAGAGGTTGTCCCATCTGTGGATATTGCCGTAAATGTCCAGTAGGTGTGGATCTCACCTCTGGGACCTGCTGTTATCTCCTGGATGGGGCCCTATCACACCCCGGATGAAGAGAGGGTCACTCTTTTTTTTCTTCCCAATAATCTTTATTCCACCGATCCCCCCCCCAACCCATTCTCTCTGGACAGTTCAGGAATAAAAAAATAAAATAAAAAAAGGGCCACCATGACTTGGCTATTTTCGGCTGTGCCATGGAAGGGAATGGAGATCATGGTTCACGCGCAGCCACCTCTCCGAACCTGACCATGAGTGCGACGGGCCCCGTTCCAGCGATAGGAGTGGGTCCCAGAGGTGGCACATTTATGGCATACCCTGTGAATACTCCATAAATGTCCCAGATGGGAATCTCTTTTGGGAGACGTGAAAGGGTTAAATGACCGTCTCTTCCATCCATCCTCCTTAATTTTGGAATTGCAAATAGAGGTATACTTTTCAAACAAATGCTCCGAGAGCTGCCGCCTTAAACCAGAGACAGAAAGAAGCGACCCCCCCCCCTCCTTCCCTTTCCCTGGCCCATAGGAAGTTGTGATTTGTATATGGCCACGCTCTCTGCACAGCGAAGGAGAACAACTTTGCTTATATGTCACTTTTTCCTTGCAAAGCAAGCTAGAATTAATGAACGGAACTGTATCCGTAATATGTGCCGAAGGCAAATGTAACTCTGAGCATCACATGGATGCAATGCAAATGCTAAAAACAACAGAGACGGCCCCCTCCCTGAGAAATAAGGCGACTGCGGGACGTTCTACCTCGTCCACACCTGACAATTATACCCCATGCAAGGTCAACAAGGCGTGCGATAATAGTAATTACCCTCATGGAGCAAGGTGAAAAATATTTTTGTAGTTCAGTGATAGGTTAATAAGGTTTGGAATGTTTTTTGTACTATCCTATAAAAACATAAAACAGGGACTGTCATGTACAGGGACGTACGGGCGATAAGATATTACCGTATATTTCAACGCAGCAGTGCTGGACCATTGGATTCCGGATTACAGGCATTGTTCTGTGTGAGCATTAACCATTCTGTACGTCTGAGGTCCAGGGTTCAAGGGACGCCTCCATCACACAATGCCCTTCTCAGGGACATCTTTATCTAGGTCTATCAGGAGAACCGTAGAGCTGTCATACTGTTATCCCAATTCTGCACCTACTATTAGCATGAGGATAACCCCTCCCCTCACAGCAGCAGTAAATTGCCAGTGGGTTACCTACATATCTATACAGAAGTTCTATCTCCCTTTGGGGACCGCTACAGGCGGACTGTATTTTGTATGTCACGTTCAATGGTATGGTACTGCCGAAATGAAAAATGAGAAACAGCCAAAAATTCTAAAAAAAAATTGTGTTGAGTTTAAAAAATATCCCTTTATGGTGGGAGTGTCCCTTTTAAGGTATTGGGCGTGGCTGCTGCACCTGTGGAAATGAGATGAGGGCTGAGATTAGAGAATAAACTGATGCCGGATGTTTAAAGGGCATCTGTCAGCAGGTTTGTCCCTAGGACACTGGCGGACCTGTTGGCATCTGTGTCGGTCCCATGTTCATATGTTCCCGTATTACTGAGAAAAATGAGGTTTTATTATATGCAAATGAGCCTCTAGGAGCAACGGGGGCGTTACCATTACACTTACAGGCTCTGCTCTCTCTGCATCTGCCACGCCTTCTCCACTTTTATTGACAGGACCAGGTTCCGTTCCGCGCCTCCGCACCGCAAAAAGATAGAACTTGCCCTAGGAAAGAAGACACATTCCATCCAGTCCGACATACAAAAGATAGGGTTAATATACACTATACTTGTGTAGTAGTAATATAAAACTACAGATGTAGTAGAGTTAACACTCATGAGTTATCTAAACTAAATGCGTTAAGCAAACACCTTCTCAGTGGCTTTTGTTTCAAGATAACGCGATGAGTTAAGAAATTTGAGTTGACAGTTTGAATGTTAACCCTGCTACATCTGTACACATGAAATGATCCACGTGTATACTAGACGCTGCTGTGGAAACTAGGTCTCATGGTGGTCTCTGGACACAGTTTTCCTATTTTTTTAAGAGCTTGTTGGTGTATTGTGAATCCCCTGCAGCGGTCTGCTTCCTGTGCTTCCATTATTCACACGCTCATCTCTCATATAAGCAGAGGAAGAAGGGAAGGAGAAAGGACACGAGCCCCACCTGCACAATGGGGGTGTATCCTATGTATCGCCGCCATACACAGACATCTTGTCTATTAGCTGTCTACAGGCTCTTGATGTTGCTCTCACACTTGGATCAGTACCTGTTTACGGTATATATCACTCTGTACGAGGATGTGTTATTGACACCTATGGTGGTATACTGTCTTCTACTCATAATACACCTGAAAGACCTCTTTATATCAGGGTATTCCTGGCACTAAGATTGTGGGTGCAATAACCCATATTCAACGGTCTCCTGAGCCCCCTGTTAGGACGTCGAGAGGCTTGTGCTGTTTCACGAACAGTGCACATTTTTGGATGCACCCGCCCAGTATAGATATTCAGTGCCGCCCGCCCACATCGACAAGGTGCTATCAGATAAGTGTATGTTCACATTTGACAGATTTCCTGCAAACATTTCTGCCACTGTTCCATATATGATTGTAAAATGCCATGCATCGGTCACAGGAACAACCCCAATCGCACGGATGAAAGGGGTCAGTCGGAAGTTCCTACAATAAACCTGCCACGTGGGAACGCGCCCTAAGGGCTCATGCACACAAACGTATTTTATTTCCGCGTCCGTTCTGTTTTTTGAGGACCGTATGTGGAAACATTCATTTCAATGGGTCCGCAAAAAAAACTGAAGTTACTCCGTGTACTCTGTTTCCATATGTCCGCTTGTCCGTTCTACAACATGTCCTATTATTGTCCGCATTACGGACAAGGATAGTACAGCTCTATTAGGGGCCAGCTGTTCTGTTCCGCAAAATATGGAATGCACACAGACATTTTGTAGATCCGTTTTTTTACGGACCGCAAAATACATGCGGCTGTGTGCATGAGCCCTAAAGGGGTCTGTCTAGTGACTGATACAGTGTCTAAAATAGACCCATGGGGCAATTCTGTATCTGCGACCCCTTTAGATGCACTCTGTATTGTATTACATTGCCCTTACACAATGGAGCACATACAGGTCGAGTAGACCCATGGCAAAAATCAAAATGGGACCCCCCCCATTATGGGGCTTGATACCACCCAGGACAGAAAGCACTAGTGTTTACTGCCCACTCCATGCCCTTTCCATGACCCATGCCCCCTTGCTTGTTAAAGGGGCTGTCTGGTTGCTAATATATAATAAAAGAAGGCCAGAATGGCTTAAAAAAATTAAAACAAGCAATAGCTGACCGATCCCCGCTGCTCCCCCTCGGGCACTTCCTGTGTCCCCGGCCTGTCGCTACTTCCTGGATCCTCCCGACACAGGAAATGTGACCACGCAGCCAATCACTGTCCGCAGTTGTGACCTACCTCAGCCAGTGATTGGCACATTTCCCCAGGAAGCAGATGAGGAGGGACCCGGGTAGCCCTGGAATGGGAGAAGCAGGGGATCAGTGAGGTGTTACTTTTTTAAGCCGTTCAGACCTTTAAAAAAAAAAATAATAATTACTAGTTAGACAACCCCTTTAAGACATTGTTCACACTCGTGGTCTGTGTTAGGCCTCTTTCACACGACCGTATGGCTTTTTCAGTGTTTTGAGGGCCGTTTTTTCCGGATCCGTTGTTCCGTTTTTTGTTTCTTATCTGTGTTTCCGTTTCGGTTCCGTTTTTCCGTATGGCATATACAGTATACAGTAATTACATATAAAAAATTGGGCTGGGCATAACATTTTCAATAGATGGTTCCGCAAAAAACGGAACGGATACGGAAGACATACGGATGCATTTCCGTATGTGTTCCGTTTTTTTTGCGGACCCATTGACTTGAATGGAGCCACGGAACGTGATTTGTGGGCAATAATAGGACATGTTCTATCTTTCAACGGAACGGAAATACGGAATGCATACGGAGTACATTCAGTTTTTTTCGCGGAACTATTGAAATGAATGGTTCCATATACGGACCGTAAACGGGAAAAAAAACGGTCGTGTGAAAGAGGCCTTAATAACAGAAACCACAATATAAATTGTAAAAATTCATTACGTGACATTTCCGAACCACATTGACTTATAGCTGAGTCTGTCAGGTTCTGTTGTTTCGAGAGGAAAAATTTTTTATACACGTAGCACTACTTTTTTTTGGTCAAATGTGACAAAATCTGTTACGGAGGCTCCAAGCGAGTCCTCTGATGTCAGTGTAAGTAGAACCTCTGGAGAGGGGAGTCATGCACAAGTTCTGGGATGGGAACAACCAGGGTGCTGGGCCCCCTTTTTTCAAGGGCCCCACAGCAGCCGCATGGCCTGCCTTTATGGCATGCATGGCCTTACTCCTGCAGGACATGTACGATCAGATGAAACTTTGCGTGGCTATTTGTCAAGTCTCACTAGAGGGGTATCCCAGCCAAATGCAAATATAAAATGGTGTAAAAAAAAGAGCTTATACCTACCTGACTGTTCCCCCACTGCTGTCCAGGTCTCTGCTGCACTGCACTTCCTGAGACACCAGGAAATGGCTGGGAATACGGCTCAGCCAATCACTCACTGAGACGGGTCATCTCCGCAGCCATTCATTGGCCGAGCTGCATTTACATCTATTCCCTGCCAATCGGGACAGGAGCGCAGTGGGAACCTGGGCACCATTGGAACGGCATCGGCGGGTGATCGGTGAGGGGAATGTAAGCTCTGTGGGTTTTTTTTAAACCATTTTATTAGGCTTTCATTAAAATATTATAAAAATTATTTTATTTATTTTACGCACGGCTATAGTGCCAACATATCCCGCAGCGCTTTAGACTAGGTCTACACGACGACATGTGTGTAGGGCACAACTACACTGCAACATGTGTCGCGCGACATTGATGTCGCACCAATGTCGCGCGACAATTTTTATAATGATAGTCTATGGTGTCGCACTGCGACATGCTGTGACGCAACAGTCGCAGAAAAATCCATTTCGAATGGATTTTTTGCGACTGTCGCTTCGCAGTCGCAGCATGTCGCAGTGCGACACCATAGACTATCATTATTAAAATTGTCACGCGACATTGGCGCAACAAAATGTCGCGCGACAAATGTCGTCGTGTAGACCTAGCCTTAGTATTGTTAATAATACGGCAGGAGTAGACTGACCCCTGGAATCTAGTCACCCTTTTCTTAGCACAGGCGGACACCTCGTTTGCTCGTTGCTTTATTAAACGACATGCTTCCTTACAGTAAATAAACAGAGCGTCCGACGAGCGGGATCCCGTCACATTGTGTAACAGTTCACTCTTCGCGCCCCGGAACGCTGTGTAGCACCGGAGCACAAGACGTCTCAGTTCTGGATTCTTTCATTCCAGTCGCCAGAGTTGGGCGAGAGCTCTCCCCTGTGACGGAAAAGTTAATTTTTTAAAGACTTTATTCAAACAGCGGACGGAGATTAGTCCGGCAGGAAAACGACTACTGTAGCTCTGGATTTAACCCCTTGCTAATACAACAGCCCCATTGTGAGAGTATGAACAGCAGCAGGTTAAATCAGGACCAAACCATCTACAGCTCCAGCGACCTGTCTATTCATCGGCATTGTACAGAGGTCCCTCAAGATACAATATTCACTGGTTCCAGGACGACCATTGTATGGTGAAACCACTGTAGTAATCGTTCCAAAGCCCCAAAATGTCATCCAAGATAAGAGAAAATGAAGATTTAAAAAAAATAAGCAGATAACTAAGACAGATACAACAAGTCCTTACATATAACAGTCAGGAATAGCTGATAACTAGCAACTAATACAACTATATTACCAGAGAAGTGGCCTTGGTTGGTTGGGTCGGAGTCTGAGACATTATATGTTGAGTCTGGTTTCAACTTACGATGGGTCAGAAAAGACCACTGTGTGCTGGAAATATTGTATCCTGAGGGATCGCTGTATTCTGCTGATTCCTCAACCTAATGCACCAAACACACAGGGCCAGATTTATCATTAGCTCAGGTCAGAATAATGGAGTGAAAAAGTCCCAAAAAAAGTCCCAAACGCTAAAACTGCGCACAAATTTGCGACTTTTTTCTGCTCTGCACTATGCTCGCCAGTTTTCTGAAAGTAGCCGTGTTTTCTTATGTAAATGAATCTGTAGACATATTTACTATTGGGACTATTTAAAAAGTTGCAAAAAAGTCGCAATTTCACTCCTGTGAGGACCATGCTTATCTTATGAGACTTTTTAATAGAACATGCGACTTTTTCATAAAAACGTGCGACTTTCTCATAAAAACGTGCGACTTTTGTAAAGCTGCTTACTGACGGATAAACTGCTACCGTCAAACCACATTTATTACAGTCTTAAAGGGCCGATCATAAATCTGACTTGGCTAAAACTGACTTTAGCCATATGTGAAAGTGGAGTTAGCTGTCAGAGTTATGATAAATCTGGCCCACAGTGTCCATATCATTACTGCATATACAAGATGTGTGATATACCAGCTGTACATATATATTTATCTACAGGGGATACCCAGGTTATACCAGCTTAGGCTACATTCACACGTCAGTATTTTTCTATAATCCGATTTTCGGTCCGTTTTTTGCGGATCCGTTGTTCCTGAAAATGTTTCCGTATGTCATCCGTTTTTTGCGGATCCGCAAAAAACGGAAACATGTATAAATTTCAATAAGCAAATAAAGTTGTTTGGATTTCTTTAAAAAAAAAAAAAAAATTAAAATGTAATTTCCAGGAACGGATTCCGTATAAAACGGATGACATACGGAATGACATCCGTATGTCATCCGTTTTTTGCGGATCCATTGACTTTGTATTGTACCAGGATCCGATTTTTCAGGAAAAGAATAGGACATGTTTTATATTTAAACGGACATGCGGAACGGAACAACGGAAACGGACAGCACACATTGTGCTGTCCGTTTTTTTCCAGGACCCATTGAAAATGAATGGGTCCAGATCTGGTCCTGATCTGTTCCGCAAAAAACGGAACAGATCAGGAAAGAAAAAACGGACGTGTGAATGGACCCTTAGTCAATGTCATTATATATAAGAAGATGCATAACTTATACCAGCTGTACATATATAATTATATACAGGGGATACCCAGGTTATACCAGCATGCTCCATGTCACTATATACAGGCAGATGTACAGTATAACTTATGCCAGCTGTAGATATATAATTATATACAGAGGATACCCAGGTTATACCAGCATGCTCCATATCACTATATACAAGAAGATGAATAAACTATACCAGCTGTACATATATAATTATATACAGGGGATACCCAGGTTATACCAGCATGCTCCATGTCACTATATACAGGCAGATGTACAGTATAACTTATGCCAGCTGTAGATATATAA
Source organism: Bufo bufo (assembly GCF_905171765.1). Lineage (NCBI taxonomy): Eukaryota > Metazoa > Chordata > Amphibia > Anura > Bufonidae > Bufo > Bufo bufo. Next base: position 58,138,464 of record NC_053392.1, read on the forward strand.
TTATATACAGAGGATACCCAGGTTATACCAGCATGGTCCATATCACTATATAGAAGAAGATGAATAAACTATACCAGCTGTACATATATAATTGCCCAGGTTATACCAGCATGGTCCATATCACTGCATACAATGTATACCTTATACCAGCAGTACATATATTTATTTTATGCACTTATATAGCGCTACCATATTCCGCAGCGCTTTACAGACATTAGCATCCAACTGTCCCCAATGGGGCTCACAATGTAAGGTCCCTATCAGTATGTATTTGTAGTGTGGGAGGAAACCGGAGTAACCGGAGGAAACCCACTCAAACATGCGGAGAACATACAAACTCCATGCTGATGCTGTCCTTGGTCGTATTCGAACGCAAGACCCCAGCGCTGCAAGGCATCAGTGCTAACCACTGAACCACCGTGCTGCCCGATATAAAAAATGATATACAGGAGATACCCAGGTTATACCAGCATGCTCCATATCACTATATACAAAAACATGTATAACTTATACCAGCTGTACATATATAATTATATACAGGAGATGCCCAGGTTATACCAGCATGCTCCATATCACTATATACAAGAAGATGTACAACTTATACCAGTTGTACATATATAATTCTATACAGTATAAGGTATGCATAAGGTATACATCTTCTTGTATATAGTGATATGGAGAATGCTGGTATAATCTGGGCTCTGCTTCAATAATGGTATATGCACATCTGGTATAAGTCATACATCTTATATATAGTAATATGGACCATACTGGTATAACCTGGGCATCTTCTGTATATAATGCTATATGTACATCTGGTATAAACTAGGCATCTTCTGCATATAATAATATATATGTATACCTGGTATAACCTGGGCATCTTCTGTATATAATGCTATATGTACATCTGGTATAAACTAGGCATCTTCTGCATATAATAATATATATGTATACCTGGTATAACCTGGGCATCTTCTGTATATAATGGTATATGTACATCTGGTATAACCTGGGCATCTTCTGTATATAATGGTATATGTACAGCTGGTATAACCTGGGCATCTTCTGTATATAATGGTATATGTACAGCTGGTATAACCTGGGCATCTTCTGTATATAATGGTATATGTACATCTGGTATAACCTGGGCATCTTCTGTATATAATGGTATATGTACAGCTGGTATAACCTGGGCATCTTCTGTATATAATGGTATATGTACAGCTGGTATAACCTGGGCATCTTCTGTATATAATGGTATATGTACAGCTGGTATAACCTGGGCATCTTCTGTATATAATGGTATATGTACAGCTGGTATAACCTGGGCATCTTCTGCATATAGTGATATAAAACCCTCTCACAATGGGTCTTGTTTATTTTCAAGCCCAGGATTGGAGATGAGATGGCAGGACATGTGCCAGGATGCTATCCTCTTTCACTGCTGTCAACCTTGTGCCAGTCTGGTTGCTAGAGATAAACCGCTTAGCAGCCACAGTCTTTTCATTGGCATACTTACCGACATTTGAATACCAAATTGCCAGACATTTTGAACAGTGCGAGTTTTGTACAAAAATGCCTTATTTTAGGGCATAAACCTGTCCCTTTGTGGTTGGGTTTTGAGACAGTCCAGCAAACATCAGGACACTTGGTAACTATTCAATGAGATTGTCAGAAGGCAAGACGTCCATCGCAATGAATCTGAGGTCTTTAGATGAGGGCAAACCTGGCACTCCACCGAGGGCAGGGAACGGTTTGACAGACGGAGAAGGACTCCAGCCAGAGCTTTCTCTTACATTTTTGTAAAAATAAATCTAGGCTTTGTTCACACCTGCGTTGGAGCCTTTTTGACAGAAAGACTAGGTCTATATGCAGCATTTTCCTCTTAAAAGGACAGATAGCGATGGTTCCTATCATAAGCTGAAGGGGTCCTACGGACACTGTTGGTATCCGTCATACAACTGATCTGCTAACGCATTGTGGTTTCCGTTATAAATGGAAATCTCAAAAAGTGTATTTATTTCTGGGAATGAAAACTGACTGTAGCAAATTAAAGGGGAATTCCAGGCTCCTAATATTAGTGACCTATCCTCAAGATAGGTCATCATTATCCGATCAGTGGCGGCGTGCACCCCCACCGATCAGCTGTTTTCTGCAGCCTTTGGTGCTGGAAGGAGCACTTGAATGGAACAGGAAGAACAGCGCCGTTCAAAGTGTAGTGGCCATACCTGGGTACTGCAGCTCACCTCCTATTAACTTCAATGGGAGATGAGCTGCAGTAACCTAGCACAGCCACTACACTCCGAACGGCGCTGTGCTTCCTATTCTGTTCAAAGTGCTGGTTTGAACGCCGGATGCTGCAGAGAAGAGCTGATCGATGGAGGTGAAGGTTGTCAGAGCCTCTCTGATTGGATATTAACGACCTAATCCTGAGGATAGGTCATCAATATCAGGAGATATTATTAATAAAGGAAAAAAAAAACTTTAAGTGGACTGGAAATCCCTTTAAAGGATATCAACTCCTTTGCACTGGTTTAGCATGTAGGATAGAAGACATTCTCCCACTTGCCTTGTACTGCATCGCAGTGGGTACCCGCCTCAAAAACTGCCCAGAACAGCGCTATACACCGCACACTTGAGCCAGTGACATCATCGGGCTCCCGGCAGAAGTCTCCGCCTAGCATAGTGTTGTGAAGCCCGGTACGTCACTGGCTCACAACAAACAGCCCGCTGCGCTGTAAACCAGTGCAAAGGAGGTTATATCTGGGTTCAGCTCCGAACCCGGACAACCCCTTTAAGTGAGTTTTTGTGTGAATCTGGGTTGGGGCAACGAGTGAGTCACACCGCAACCCCATTTAATTCAATGCACACAGCTGGAGTCCATAGTTTGCAGATCTGTGATTTATGAATGTAGCCTTATGTATATAATAGACAGCAATAGGCCTCCTGCACACGAACGTGCACGAACACCGTCCGTGGGGCAGCCGCAGCGGATCGCGGACCCATTCACTTTAATGTGTCTGTGATCCGCCCGTTCCGCAAAAAGATAGGACACGTTCTATCTTTTTGCGGAACGGAAGTATGGGACGAAACCCCACGGAACTCCGTAGTGCTTCCGTAGGGTTCCGTTCCGTGCTTCCGTTCCGCACCTCCGGATTTGCGGACCCACTCAAGTGAATGGGTCCGCATCCGTGATGCGGAATGCCACGGAACGCCGCCCGTGTATTGCGGAGGAGGCCTTACTGGTATGGCTACATGAGAGATTTTGTCAAATTCCACTGCAAAGTCTCAGTTCAGTTAGGCTACATTCACATGACTGTAGTGTTTTGTGGATCCGCAAAACACGAATACCGGCCCGCGTGCGTTCACCAATTTGCAGACCGCACATGGCCGCCGGTATCATAGAAAATGCCTATTCTTGTCCACAATTCTTTTTTGGCGGAGCCGTACAGCACACGTTGTGCTGTAAGCATCTTTTGCGGCCCCATTGAAATGAATGGGTTCACACCCGTTCCACAAAATTGCAGACTTATTCAGACGGTCGTGTGAAGGTAGCCTCAGGCTTCTTTTACACCTGCAGCACTACGATTCGGCCACCTGAACCGGCAGACAATACCGGGAATCGGCTGGACACAAACCATAGCATGCAGCGGTTTGTGTCCGTGCGCCTTTGCCGTAACGCTTCCGGATCTCCACTGGGCCCCATTATAGTTAACGGAGCCGGCGGGCATTCCAGCTGCATCCGGCAGGCTTTTCTCTGCCGGAATTCACGCTGCAGGTGTGAAAGGAGCCTTACATGCTGGTGCTGCTGTGGATTTGCAGAATATTTCATGCGTTGTGGTGGTGATAATCTGCAGCACAGAGTGACATGCTGTCGATATAAGATCTGCACCGCTACTCCTGCCGCAGGGTGTGGATGATGCGGCACACACAATATTTGCTTACGATTTTGGCTATTTATTCATGTGATATCATACAAGATTCAGGATCCAGTTCCATTATAAGCTCTTGATAATGATGATGACCGGACGTTTCGCTCCAAGCGGACCTTCTTCAGCGGAACTATTATCTGGTTTGTGTGGTAGAAAAGCGATGGGCTGGATTCTGGTAAATAACCAAAACCGCAAGCAAATATTGCGTGTGCCGCAAATTACAGATTATTGATTACGACTATTTAGTCTTTGCGGTCACCAGCAACTGCGGTGTGAGGCGCTCCGTCTTTTTAAGATTTTGTAAGATGTCATCCACCTTACTGTAATACAATGAAAAATCGGCAGCATATCCACCATGTGTGAACATACTCTTGGGCTACCTTCACACTTGCGGCAGAGTGATCCGGCAAGCAGTTCCATCGCCGGCAATCTGCATGCAAACGGACAGCATTTGTAGATGGATCCGGATGCGGATCCGTCTTACAAATGCATTGCAAGAACGAATCCGTCTCTTCGCATGTCATCCGGAGAAACGGATCCGTTATATATATTTTTTTTACATTTTTAGCGGTCTGCGCATGTACAGACCAGAAGGACGGATCCGGCATTGCGGTATTTTTAATTCCGGATCCGGCACTAATACATTTCAATATAAATTAATGCATGCTGCGGTATTTCTTCCGTCCAAAACGCCGTTCAGTGACTGAACTGAAGACGTCCTGAACGGATTGCTCTCCATTCAGAATGCATTAGGATAAAACTGATCACTTCTTTTCCGGTATTGAGCCCCAAGGACGGAACTCAGCGCCGGAAAAGAATAACGCTAGTGTGACAGTACCCTAATATTACTGAACATTTTTATTTAACGCAAAGGAATATTCATTTTCAGCTTCCACATTGATGTCAGAATCTAAGGCAGAAGCTGCAGCTTCCTACAACACGAGTCACGCCTTCCCCTAGTGGTGGTATGAAAGCATAGGATCCGGACCACCGCAGGGCTGATGTCCGGCTATGTGTTTAGTCAAATTCCTTTCAGCCGGGATAGTCCATAAAGTCTAAGCCCCCCTGCACACGAACGTGTGCGCCCCGTGGTCATGCTGCGGCCCGCAAATTGCAGGCCGCAATGCACGAACGCAGTCCGTGGGGCAGCCGCAGCGGATCGCGGACCAATTCACTTGAATGCGATCCAGCCGTTCCGCAAAAGGATAGGACATGTTCTATTTTTTTGGCGGAATGGAAGCACGGGACGAAACCCCACGGAAGCACTCCGTAGTGCTTCCGTAGGGTTCCGTTCCGCACCATTCCGCATCTCCGGATTTGCGGACCCATCCATGATGCGGAATGCCCATGGAACGGCACCGCAATACGGCAACGGGAAGCACACGTTCGTGTGCAGGGAGCCTAATAGTGGTGCAGGTGCTAACCTGAGAAATCCCATAAGAAGGTTCCTGCTTTGGCAAAATGTTGCCTTTTATGTTGAGCTTTCCTTCTAGAGAATGTAAACGGTTACATTGTATCCACTCTTCTAGGAGCTCCAGTAACAGTCATTAGAAAGTAAAGGAAACTCCTGCAGCAACATTCCTACAGTCTGACATCTGATAGTCCGGAAATTCTGAAAGCCCGGCTCTTGTTTCCTGTAACCAAAGGAAAAGTGCCAAAAGATACGCAGAGATAACCAGTGATGAGACTGAGTAAAGCTACTTTCACACTGGCGTTTTGCTTTCCAGTTTGCGAGATCCGTTCAGGGATCTCACAATCGGTCCAAAACGGATCAGTTTTGCCCTAATGCATTCTGATTGGATAAGGTTCCGCTCACAACGCATCCGTTCAGTCTCCGTTCCGCTCTGGAGGCTGCCTGCAGCGTTTTGGTGTCCGTCTGACGAACCTGAGCCAAACGGATCCGTCCTGACACTCAATGTAAGTCAATGGGGACGGATCCGTTTTCTCTGACACAATAGAAAACGGATCCGTCCTCCATTTACTTTCAATGGTGTTCAAGACGGATCGGTCATGGCTATAGAAGACATAATACAACCGGATCCACTCATGACGGATGAATGCGGTTGTATATTATTGTAACGGAAGCGTTTTTGCAGATCCATAACGGATCCGCAAAAAAACACTAGTGTGAAAGTAGCCTAAAGGGGTAGAATACTGATGACCTATCCTCGCGGTAGGTCATCTATATCCAATCGTTGGGGGTCTGACTCAGGGCACCCCTGAGGAGGCCGTGGTGCAACGGCGAGCACTATGCCAGTGACCGCCTTTGTGCAGCAATACCAAGCACAGCCACTATGCAATGTATGGCACTGTGTTTGATATTCACCGCAGCACTGCGACCTCTTCAAACAACTGATCGGCGGGGGTGCCGGCACTCATATCTGACGGCCCATATCACTAGATATCTGCCCCCACTAAAGGGCAGCACAAGACACAAAGATTGAGTCTCTATGTCATGCTCCACCCCCACAGGCAGAGTCCTCTGTATTACACATCGCTAATGATGAGCAGCACAGGCAGTATTCGAATTTGCGATATTTTGCGTATTTTGGGCTGAATATTCGAGAATTCGTGATCTCCAGTCATTGTTTACTTGATTGCAAAAATCGCCAATGTAATATATTCGCTATTAGAATATTCGACACTATTCGCGAATACGAATATAAAGCACTACATTCTAAAGATTCATGAATTCTCGAAGTGGCAATATTTGCGATTAAAATTCGCGATTGGAATTTTCGCGCTCAACACTACATATCGCATACTTTTTGCTTGGAGTGTTCCCATGACTGATGTAAAAAATAAAAATCCGACATCATATAGTCCATGACAGTCCTGGATCCAGAGATCTCCCAAAGTCTGGTAGCTCATGGGGCGTGTCCTTTCTCAGGGGGCGTGTCCTTTCTCAGGGGGCGTGTCCTTCCTCAGAGGGCGTGTCCTTTCTTAGGGGGTGTGTCTTTTCTCCTGCAGCTCTCAGTTGAAGATTTAAACTGAGCGTGTGCGACCACATCAGAGGGGTGGACAGAGAAATAAGGAAAGGAACAGGCAGCAGGTGGCGCTATACAGATCCATTTTATTGAATACATTTTAAATGACATGCAATTACAAAAGTATTCCGATCCAGGTGCTGGTTAGAAAAATGTAGACTACCCCTTTAATGCTGCAGTCACTTCTAGCCGGTAGAAATAATGATTATTGAGGGCAATGAAATTGTTAATAGGATTGCGAAGGTCTGGGGCGTACTGAACATCGCGTCAGCGCCTGAGGGGGAGTCAGCTACTGCACTCCTAAACAGGGAGGCTACATGCACACCACCGTATGTGTTTTGCGGTCCGCAAAAAAAAAAAACAGATGACATCCGTATGCCATCCGTTTCTTTTTTGGGCGGATTTATTGTAACAATGCCTAAAACGGACAAGAATAGGACATGTTCTATTTTTTTTTTGCGGGGCTACGGAACGGACATACTGATGCGGACAGCACACGGCGCGCTGTCCACATTTTTTGCGGACCCATTGAAATGAATGGGTCAGCATCCTCTCCGCAAAAAAATAAATAAAATGGAACGGACACGGAAACAAACAACGTTCGTGGGCATGAGGCCGTATTCCGACAACAGACCTTCATAGCATTTCCCTAGGGCAGGGGGGTCAGCTGTTGTAGAACTACAACTCCCAGAATACACAGTTGCTCAGCTGTTCTTGAAACTCCCATAGAAGTGAATGGAACATGCTGGGAGTTGTAGTTTCAGAACAGCTGCAGTAGGAATAGGATAGGTTGGGATTGCCTCACGTGGCAGAACCCGGCCGCCCGGGGGGGGGGGGGGGGGGGTGACAGGTGCCACGCGCTCCATTATCAGCCACTAGGATCCACCTGAAGTGTGGCGCGGCCCTGGTGGTGGGTCAGGGGGGTCCTCGTCACTGTCTGCTCCTCACACACAGCGCACACACCGCCGCCCTCACTACACCGGAGCATCAACTATTCTACATTATATCGCCACATACCTAAAGCAGATGGGAATTAACCCTTGCATCACCACCACTACCACTGCAGCAATGGGTGCTTGTCCAACCTCCAGGCACATGAAGGGTTACAGAAGCCTGCGGCGCGGTATACCTCCGGGGTCACACAGCAGTCTGCAACCTGCGGCTCTCCAGCTGCTGCGAAACTACAACTCTCAGCATGTCCGGGGAAGCTGCCTGCAGCGTACGCTGGGTGTGATGGTTCACGTGATCACATTCTATTACATCCCTGTTGGCATCGCATGGCGGTATAAACGCGTAGGAATGACATCCCCCTCCGGCATCCAGACCATGACGTCATCGCGTCTAATTAACCCCTGCAGTGCTTGCCGGCCCTGTACCGCCATATAATGGCAACGCTTCCGTCTGTAAGCACTTGGACGGGATAGGAGATGCTGGGAGTTGTAGTCTTAGTTACAGAGCCACGCTATACGGTGACCTCGTCTGCCATCATGACATTCGCATCCTTTTAACCCCCGCAGTGCCAGCTAGTCAGTGGAATGCAGCGTGATACCATAGCCGCAAAGAGGAGACGTTCTGGGAGTTGTAGTTCTACAACAGCTTAGAGGGCCACAGGTTGGGGAATCCCCGGGCAATGACATCACCCGCCATCATGGCATCCGAGGCTGTTAACCCCTGCAGTGCCAGCTAGTCAGTGAAATACAGTGTGACGGCCACAGGCATGAGGACAGGATATGCTGGGAGTTGTAGTTTCACAACAGCCACCGGCTGTAGATCCCTGGGCAATGACATCACCCGCCATCGTGCCATTTCTATTAACTCATTCAGCACTGATCAGCTGGTTACTGCTATGCGATAGAACGTGCTCCGCATATAAAGTAATGTGCAGTATAAATACGAGAAACAAAACTTTAACCTCCAAGTACAGCCCCCCCCCCCCCCCTTCCTTTTTTACATGAAGCTAGAACAGCACAGCAGATTCCCCCCCAAATCTCCCAGCAGCTTTTCATAGGCCCTTTATCTGCGGTGGGAGGGCAGCACTACCACTATTGGGTACAGAAAATGCTTCTTTTATAAGATCTGCCCTTTTTCTTCTTCTTTTTTTTTTTTTTTTTGGTAACATAGACACAAACAAGCAGGAGCACCCTATGAGCCCAGGCAGCTGCTGCTTGTTCTCCTTGCCTTTTCCTGCAGGAGCTGCACTCCTTGCCTGTCTCCTGGTAGCTGGTGATGAGCTCAGGGCATGGGGGCGGCAGTCTGGGCACCACACATGCTGATCCTGTGTCAGGACACCACGTGCTTGCTGTGTGGCTCCGACCTAGACTGCAAAGGACTCACTATATAAACCACAAAACCCCTAATCATTTATAAACCCAGCCTCCGCCACCACCACCACTGGGGCTGCCTTCTGCTGGACTCCACCACCACCACTGGGGCTGCCTTCTGCTGGACTCCACCACCACCACTGGGGCTACCTCCTGCTGGACTCCTCCACCACCACTGGAGCTACCTCCTGCTGGACTCCACCACCACCACCACCACCACTGGGGCTACCTCCTGCTGGACTCCACCACCACCACCACCACTGGGGCTGTCTCCTTCTGGACTCCACCACCACCACCACTGGAGCTGTCTCCTGCTGGACTCCACCACCACCACCATCGGAGCTGTCTCCTGCTGGACTCCACCACCACCCCTGGGGCTACCTCCTGCTGGACTCCACCACCACCACCACTGGGGCTACCTCCTGCTGGACTCCACCAGCACCACCACTGGGGCTACCTCCATGGAGAAACCCTGATACATCTTCACAAGACAAGAAGGGGATCAAAGAAGACTTGGAGGCTGCACTGAACCCTGGACACAGCAGATAAGACTGTGGGGTGGGGGGCTCTGATAGACATCCAGGGGGTACAAACTACTGACACCTACATACATATGGGGGGACTCTAGACAGCAGTTTACTGCTAGAGGACTTTCTATGGTACAGGGAGGGTGGGTACCCAGGCTTAACCCATGTGCACATTGGTAGGAGATGGCTAGAGGGACTGCATAGTATAGAGGGACTGTCTCATGTAGACTGCAGCCAGGTGACACATAGTACAGGAGACTGTCTCATGTAGACTGCAGCCAGGTGACACATAGTACAGGGGACTGTCTCATGTAGACTGCAGACAGGTGACACATAGTACAGGGGACTGTCTCATGTAGACTGCAGCCAGGTGACATAGTACAGGGGACTGTCTCATGTAGACTGCAGCCAGGTGACATAGTACAGGGGACTGTCTCATGTAGACTGCAGCCAGGTGACATAGTACAGGGGACTGTCTCATGTAGACTGCAGCCAGGTGACACATAGTACAGGGGACTGTGGACTCATCGCACACTTGGGTCGGTGGCAGAAGACTGGAGCAGGAGCTGAGAGACACCTACCGAACCTGCGATCCTGAGATGGGACTTCTCCCCTAACATCTGAGCTCCCAAAGAGAACAAGAACCGATCTCCAAGGGTTCCATCAGTACAAGAACCGATCTCCAAGGGTTCCATCAGTACAAGAACCGATCTCCAAGGCATCCATCAGTACAAGAACCGATCTCCAAGGGTTCCATCAGTACAAGAACCGATCTCCAAGGGTTCCATCAGTACAAGAACCGATCTCCAAGGCATCCATCAGTACAAGAACCGATCTCCAAGGGTTCCACCAGTACAAGAACCGATCTCCAAGGCATCCACCAGTACAAGAACCGATCTCCAAGGGTTCCATCAGTACAAGAACCGATCTCCAAGGCATCCACCAGTACAAGAACCGATCTCCAAGGCATCCACCAGTACAAGAACCGATCTCCAGCAGAGAGGAATCCATTGATACAGGAACTGATCTCCATCCATCAGCTGATAAAGGACAGAAGGTTCCCCTTAGACACGAACTGATCTCCGAGCAGAGTCCCCCCCCTTGAACAAGATCCTCTCTGGATCCATCACTGGATCTCCATCCCACCCCAATCCATCACCTGACCAACCCAAGACGGGTCCTCTCCATCGGGAGAAGCGATCCAGTGATCTCCTCGTCCTGAGCTCCCACCAGCTACCATGTACTAGTAGTGCACTCCGAGATCTGTTAACCCCCTCGTTACACTGACCTGTCGGGGTGCACTGTGCCCCCCACTTCTTCTTCCCCATCATCGACCTGACAATAACCCCCGGCTGTTGTGATGCGTATTCCCGTAGATCCCAGCACCAGCCGGAGGTTCAGCCCGCCCTCCAGCAGCCTGCAGCCCGGCAAGATGAGCGACGTGAGCCCGGTGCCCGGCGGCCCGCAGCAGCCTCAGCCCCAAAGCCAGCAGCAGGAAGCGGCGCTCCCGGTGCCCCGGCTGCGGGCGCACGACAACCGCACCATGGTGGAGATCATCGCCGACCACCCGGCCGAGCTGGTGCGGACGGACAGCCCCAACTTCCTGTGCTCAGTGCTGCCCTCTCACTGGCGCTGCAACAAGACCCTGCCGGTCGCCTTCAAGGTGGGTGCTGCATGTGTGTGCGTCCTGCAGACCGCTGTGTGTGCACGGGAGCTGAGTGCGTCCTGCAGACCGCTGTGTGTGCACGGGAGCTGAGTGCGTCCTGCAGACCGCTGTGTGTGCACGGGAGCTGAGTGCGTCCTGCAGACCGCTGTGTGTGCACGGGAGCTGAGTGCGTCCTGCAGACCGCTGTGTGTGCACGGGAGCTGAGTGCGTCCTGCAGACCGCTGTGTGTGCACGGGAGCTGAGTGCGTCCTGCAGACCGCTGTGTGTGCACGGGAGCTGAGTGCGTCCTGCAGACCGCTGTGTGTGCACGGGAGCTGAGTGCGTCCTGCAGACCGCTGTGTGTGCACGGGAGCTGAGTGCGTCCTGCAGACCGCTGTGTGTGCACGGGAGCTGAGTGCGTCCTGCAGACCGCTGTGTGTGCACGGGAGCTGAGTGCGTCCTGCAGACCGCTGTGTGTGCACGGGAGCTGAGTGCGTCCTGCAGACCGCTGTGTGTGTGCTGTACTGCTCCTGGAGGGTAGAGGAGCAGGGCTGCGGCTTCTTCAGCCTCCTCAGCGGCTTCCTTCCCATGTCTTAGTCTGTACAGGAGTGTAGAGAGAACAGCTGCAGCCTAAGGAGACGTGTATATACTGGAATCATACACCAGCCTGATATCTAATAATAATCAGATATACAACACACAGTATCAGCCTGATATACATATAATACACAGTGTCAGCTTCATATATAATAGTAAAGTATCTGGTTCATATATAATCACACACAGTATAAGCCTAATGTGTATAATATACAGATGTCAGTGTCACATCACAAAAGCTGGTAAAAGCAACAGAAAAAGTCAATACAAAGTTTCTTGCCATTATTTGCTTAACTGGTTAAGAATCCAGATGAGGATTGCTACATCTGTATAATAACACCCAGGGTAACAGCCTGACATATAATACACAGCATCAACATGATATAGAATCGTACAGAGCTGTGGCTGGATATATAATGTACAGTATCAGCCTGTTATAGTAATAGCCTCATATATATCTGCAATACATACTGACAGCCTGCTAGATGGATGGATATTGATAGAGCCACACTGACCGTCTGATACATATATATCTATAGTAACACAACATATTACACTCTTATAATACAACTTCCCACTAACCAATTCCTGAGCAAAGTGCACGGAGCTTTCCCTAAACAGATCCCCAAGAGATGTAAATGTATGTAATATCATCTATTATCACTTTCAGGTTTTGACACATCTATCTATCTATCTATCTATCTATCTATCTATCTATCTATCTATCTATCTATTATCTATCTCATATCTATCTATCTATCTATCTATCTATCTATCTATCTATCTCATATCTATCTATTATCTATCTATCTATCTATCTATCTATCTATCTATCTATCTATCTATCTATCTATCTATTATCTATCTCATATCTATCTATCTATCTCCTATCTATCCGTCTATCTATCTATCTAACCATTATCTATCTATCTATCTATCTATCTATCTATCTATCTATCTATCTATCTATTATCTATCTATCTATCTATCTATCTATTATCTATCTATCATCTATCTATTATCTATCTATCTATTATCTATCTATCTATCTATTATCTATCTATCTATCTATTATCTATCTATCTATCTATTATCTATCTATCTATCTATCTATCTATCTATCTATCTATCTATTATCTATCTATCTATCTATCTATCTATCTATTATCTATCTATTATCTATCTATCTATTATCTATCTATCTATTATCTATCTATCTATTATCTATTATCTATCTATTATCTATCTATTATCTATCTATCTATCTATCTATCTATCTATCTATCTATCTATCTATCTATCTATTATATATCTATCTATCTATTATCTGTCTATCTATCTATCTATCTATCTATCTATCTATTATATATCTATCTATCTATTATCTGTCTATCTATCTATCTATCTATCTTCTATCTATCTATCTATCTATCTATCTATCTATCTATCTATCTCATATCTATCTATCTATCTATCTATCTCATATCTATCTATCTATCTATCTATCTATCTATTTATCTCATATCTATCTATCTATCTATCTATCTATCTATTATCTATCTATCTATCTATCTATCTATCTATCTATATATTATCTATCTATCTATCTATCTATCTATCTATCTATCTAATATCTATCTATCTATTATCTATCTATCTATCTATCTATCTATCTATCTATCTATCTATCTATTATCTATCTATTATCTATCTATCTATTATCTATCTATCTATCTATCTATCTATCTATCTATCTATCTATCTATCTATCTATCTATCTATCTGTGTTTTGCTTTGGCGCTGGAATAGTTAATGCTGCTTGTCTGTGTCTTCCTGCTTTATGATTGGAGCACAGTATTTGATTTCCCAGCACTTCTCCCCAGAGGGCTCCTGCAGTAGCTCAGGGATGCAGCCGGATGTGTGTGTGATGCTAAATGTATTTCTGCAACAAACTAACATGATTGAACTGTCTGTGGAGGAGAAGCTGTGGGTCCTGTGCTCCCTGCATCGGGCACTGCCATACACTGCTCAAGATGCTTCTTAGATGCTTGGTTTTTGCATAGGACTTGTTGTTACTTTAAATAATTGGCCCCAAGATTTGGTCAAGTGATTTGTAGCAGATAGGAAAGCTATAGAGAAATGATCCTGTGATTCTAGCACTAACGGGGGTTACAGGATCTGCATAATCTGCACCTAGGAACAGAACCATTTTTATAAAAAAAAATGTAAGAAAATTTCTGTTCTTTTATGTGGTCACAAAGTAGTAAAAAACAAAGAAAATAAATAAATAAATATGTATATAATTTTTTTTTATTTGGGTCATAGACAGAATAATTCTAGAGGCTATAAAACTGCACATTTTTAAATGTTTATAGAATATTGTGATTCTGTGAATTTTCTGTGTTTTACTTGTAATCATAGAACAGATTGCCTTTTTCATGTGCTTTTTTAGGTTGAAAATGTCCATCGAGTTCAACCTTAGTGAACACTAACAATAGCAATAATAATATAAAACAGTAATACAAGTAATAATAATAATAATAATAATAATAATAATAATAATAGTATAATACAAATAAAACAGTAATACAAGTAATAATAATATAAAGATAACATAGGAAAAGAAGTAATAATAATAATAATAGTGTAATACAAATAAAATAGTAATACAAGTAATAATAATATAAAACATAATAAAACATTATAAATGTATTTAATTTTTGTAAATATTATTAGACACAGGATCATTTAGGTTTCATTTTGCATTGCTAAAAGCCAGCCATCTCTACTAAATGGACGGTTTAAGTTAATAGGCAAATTACAATGAAATATAATGAAATTAGAAAAACAATATACAGCTGATTTTTTTAAACATTTTTTTAAAGTGCTAAATAATTCAGCTAGGCGAGTGGGCGTTTGTGGGCAGTCGTTACAGGAGGATCCGTTCTTCAGGCCTGGCTGCTGTAGCGGCCGTCTGTAACACAATCACTCCTCAGAAAGTCACACTTGAAATTATACAGAACAGCAAAAGTGACAGAAGCCATTTTCGAAAAATGTTGTCCTTAAATAACAGGCATTTTATTTTTTCACATTTTTCACTTTGAGGCTTTAGATCTAACCTGACTCCTGCAGATACTTTCCAGTCATCGGAGTCTATAATGGTCACTAGCGATTATACTTTCCGTTTTTTAAAATATATCTTGGATGCATTCTTGAAAAACAACCAATTAAAAACCAATAATATACGGACTCAGCGTGTAATAATACATAGGATGATGTCCTGGTAGTCCATGTACACACTTGCTGTATATTATTGCTTTTTTACTCGATGATGTTTTTATTCTCTTTCATCCTGTTTTGACTAATAATCGTTTTTGGGTTTTTTTATAACATTTCCCCCTTAAATTCTACCCAAGACATAAAATACAAATCTTTTATTACAAATGATTTAAACTCATTTTTATAGTGTCATATTTTAATGTGTATTTTTTTTTTAGGTTATATTTTAGTTTATTCAGTCCAAGGCTACAGGCACACGAATGTTGTTTGTTTCCGTGTCCTTTTTTTTGCGGATGGGAGGCGGACGGACCCATTCATTTCAATGGGTCCGCAAAGAATGCGGACAGCGCACCGTGTGCTGTCCGCATCAGTATGTCCGTTCCGTAGCCCCGCAAAAAATAAATAAAAATAGAACATGTCCTATTCTTGTCCGTTTTAGGCATTGTTACAATGGATCCGGGGAAAAAAAAACAAAAAACGTACGTCATCCGTTTTTTATTGGAGATCCGCAATTTGCGGACAGCAAAACCCATACGGTCGTGTGCATGTAGCCTAACCCTGTAAAAGGCCTGTGAGGTTTACTACATGTAGCCGAACAGATTGCACTGAGCGTTTAATGCGTTGTTTGGACGCCCTTCATGCCCCGAATACTGCATGTGTGAATCCCGCCTAAGCTCCAGTATTGGCCTTTCAGACATGAACTTTTTGACTTATGACATCAGAACCGGTTTGTAGGGACTCCACCGGAATTAGATGCCTCCTCTCTCCTTTTCTGACAGCCCGACCAAGCTACGGCGATAACACAGCAAACCGCTCGATTGTAGCGCAAGTTACCGAATTTTTATGCGCGATAATAATAATAATCTTAATTTATATAGCGCCAACATATTCCGCAGTTCGGAATTAATTTTTTAGTAGTCTTTTATCCACCAAAGTATTAGCATAACATAAATCAGGAATTATTTGCCTACCCCAAATCATGTTCTTGCAAATCACGACATAATTCTGAATTGTTATACTATTATTATCTTTTATATTATTTGATATGATTTCATATGAAATGCCCCAATGTAAAGCAGAACAATACGAGACTACACATTTGATTATATATATATATATATTTTTTTTTTTATTACGGCCTTAAATCAAGGTTGCCAGCTTTCCAAAATTTGAGCCTATTAGTAAAACTAGGGAACTATATAATAATACCAATAATAAATTATTATTATTATTTATTATTAAAGCGCCATTCATTCCATAGCGCTGTACATATGAGAAGATATCAAAACCTCTGTCATTAGTTTTGAAGCTTATGGTATTTACAGTTTATTATGATTGTGATTATCATCATTTTATTGCTATTATGTTCATATTAGTATCAGAGCCATAGGCATAAATGATTTATTATCGATTTTTACTATTTATGGGTTTTCCAATATGCCCATGTCTGAGATTTGTAGCTAAAATATCCAGAAAAAAAAAAATGTCGTTGGAAAACCCGGGGGGTCAATCTGTTGTGCTGTAAACAGTCATACCCATATGTACAGTTCCTGAGACCTCAGCTTGAGGAACCATTCACATTTCAGCGTTTCCCCCCTTCCTACTACATCTATAAAAAATAGATCATGTTTATGCTGATTATTAGGCTCAGTGGTCCTGAGCTTCTTGATCAAAATTGAAGAAAATATTGTAGAATCTGGAAACTCTTTAGACCAGACTCGAAAATGTCTTAAAGCATTCCAACCAAACTCTACCATGTCCTAAGGTCTTCTTCTCTTACTGGAGTAAAAACATCAAACCAGGTCATCACGATTCCTCCTCATCTACAATAGGAATTATTGTAGATGAGGAGGAATCACGACCTGGTTTGACGTTTTTTTCTACTCAAGTAAGAGAAGAAGACCTTAGGACATGGTAGAGTTTGGTTGGAAACCACAGACCACCCCCCTCAAGTGATGAATTGTGTATTTAGCTTAGTAAATCGCAAGTTGCTTTGCCTTGTGGGTAGATAAGTAGGTAGACGTACAGAACCTGGGTCATGGGAGGAGGATGCAGGCTTACGTTTTAGATATTGGATGTGTGCGATTCACTGATGAGGGTATGATTGTGGTTGGGCTTCAGATCTCCTACCACTGTGTCAGAACCAAACTCAATGGATGCTGACACCTTGAGAGGACTGAATCTGTAAGAATGACATTTACTATAACAGGAGAGTTTCCCGGTCTAGAGCTATGTATCCAGAATATAAGACAATGGAGGCTGAAATACTTGAATAGAGATCCCCGTTTCAGCATCTATTGTCTTCTGGGGAGGGGGGGGGCATATAACTCCTTAATGGGCGGCAAAATTCCAGTTGACCGAATTTTCACGCATTCTTTCATCTCTAATTTTGACTCATGCACACAAACGTATTTTCTTTGCTTTTTATTTTGCGGACCGTATGCGGAACCATTCATTTCAATGGGTCCACAAAAAAAACGGAACATATGTGCATTCTGCAAAAACATAGAACATGTCCTATTATTGTCCGCATCACGGACAAGGATAGGACTGTTCTATTAGGGGCCATTATGTACCCATTGGTTTTAATGTGTTTATTCACTCATCGGTGGTTTTCCACAGACCGAGGCTACATCCACACGACCGCTGTGTGTTTTGCGTTCCTCAAATCGCGGATCCGCAAAACACGCATGGCATCCGTGTGCGTTCCGCTTTCTGCAGAGCGGCACGGACAGCCTTTAATATAACTGTCTATTCTTGTCCGCAAAGCACGGACAAGAATAGGACATGTTTTTTTTTTTTTTTGCGGGGCCACGGAACAGAGCAACGGATGCGGACAGCACACGGAGTACTGTCCGCTTCTTTTGCGGCCCCATTGAAGTGAATGGGTCCGCATCCGAGCCGCCAAAACTGCGGCTTGGATGCGGACCAGAACAATGGCCGTGTGCATGAGGCCTGAGAGTCAGGGGTAAAACCATGGAGACATGCACTATTTTGGTCCATGATGCAGACCAATCACGTCCATTGAAGTCTGTGGGTCAGTGAAAACCACTAACACGACATGGATGGCATCCGTGTTCTGTCAGTGGTCTTCAGGGACCACTGGTAGGAGATTAATTCATCCTTCATTTTCCATTTAAGTGTCCATGGAATAAGGATGACACACGGACCAAACACGGATGCATCATGGGCATCTTCACAGATGAACCACTGACCAACAGGTCATCATGGACACGGACGTGTGAATAAGGCTTTAGTTAAACCTTTTTCACACAACGTTTTTTTTTTCCGTTTACAGGCCCTTTTTTGCGTTCTGTATACGGTCCGTATATGGAACCATTCATTTCAATGGTTCCGCAAAAAAAAACGGAATGTACTCCGTATGCATTCCATTTCCATATTTCCGTTGAAAGATAGAACATGTCCTATTATTGCCCGCAAATCACGTTCCGTGGCTCCATTCAAGTCAATGGCTCAGTAAAAAAAACGGAACACATACAGAATGTACTCCGTATGTCTTCCGTATCCGTTCCGTTTTTGCAGAACCATCTATTGAAGATTTTATGCCCAGCCCAATTTTTTCTATGTAATTACTGTATATGCCATACGGAAAAACGGAACGGAAACACTGAAAAAGCCATACGGTCGTGTGAAAGAGGCTTTTATACGGATGCATGTTAACACATTCATTGCCAGTGTGTTTATGGGAGTATAGTAAAAAAAATTATGGACTGAGCCCCTTTCAATCATATAGGATACAATGAAGGGGTTTTCCAGTTTGTAATTTATTATAATTTTTTTAATTTTTTTTTTGAAAAGGCTCAGAATCGGTTAAAAATTAATAAAAGAAGCAGTACTCCCCGATCCCTTGCAGCTCTCGTTCCTTTGCTTCTGTAGTCCTCCAATGGTCTCTCCTTCTAGGTCCCTCTTGACACAGGAAATGACTGCTCAGCCAATCACTGGCTAAGGCTGCTCACCACTGTGGTCAGTGATTGGCTGAGCAGTCACTTCCTGTGTCAGAAGGGTCCTGGTAGGCGGGACCGGGGGGATCCAGCAGCGTCTCAGCAGGAACGGAGGGGAGTATTTTTACCCGTCCTTTGAACACAGCGACGTGTGATTTACTGGCCCTTGTTATTTTATAAAGGGCTTCTCGAGGAGTAAGGTCTATTTCACAAGACTGTTTTTTTTCTTCTGTTTACGGGCTGTTTTTTGTGTTCCGTATACGGAACGATTCCTTTCAATGGTTCCGCAAAAAAAACGGAATGTACTCCGTATGCATTCCATTTCTGTATTTCCGTTTTTCCGTTCCGTTAAAAGATAGAACATGTTCTATTATTGTCCGCAAATCACATTCCGTGGCTCCATTCAAGTCAATGGGTCCGCAAAAAAAACGGAACACATACGGAAATGCATCCGTATGTCTTCCGTATCCGTTCTTGCGGAAAAAATCCATAAA